>NC_066619.1:114560581-115810581 GCF_025201925.1 Gopherus flavomarginatus
TCTATCACATAGTAGGCACCAACATAAAGAAACTGTAATAATCAATTAATATACTCCTCACCTACATTTCCTTTCCGGACAATCCCACCCATTCTTTTGGTTGCCTTGTTCTGCTGTAGTCTGATCTGTCTCAGTGGAAGAGAGGTTGCAGCCTTTTAGCAGGGCTGGGAAACCATGTTATCAGCTTATTATTATAGGTTAATGAATGGTTTACTTACAGTTGTTCAGAAGACAAAGAAACAAGGTGTTATTTTTCAGATAGCGACATATGTACATTAACAGAAAATTAACAACAGCCAACCAAAATGGTAAGCCTCTCCCTCACACGTTTCCATTAAAAGAACACAGAGTGATAAGAAGGCACCTTGCTAAAGAGCGTGTTCCTGGAGTTGGAGGAGGAGGTGCAGGAGTAGCAGCAGCAACAGCATTTGACTTGGAAGGGTCCAAAGGGATATAAATTATACCTACATTTCTCAGCAATACCAGTTTAAGAAAAAGGGAGGAGGATGGGAAGATTTAGAAGAAAGGAAAAAGCAGTATTGCATTGCTTCTCCACCACTATATTCACTGAATAACCATGAACATCGTGGAACAGGTCTGGGATCTTAGGTTGCAGATATATTAAGTGAAATCCTGGCCCCACTGAAATCAGTGAAAATTTTGACATTGTCTTTTGTGGGGCCAGGATTTCACGCAGTGTGTTCAGTACAGAGGATCTAAAACAACTTTTTTTTAGGGGTGATGGTGGTAAAGTAAGCTTTGTTCATTTTTAAAGCCGAGTTAAAAGAATGGCTAGTCCCCTTCCCCTGCCCCCCGCACCAAAGGTGACTCCTCCAGATACTCTTTCTTCAGTGTGCCATTTGGTTGAGCAAATTTATTCTGATGTGTTCTCTGTTGGAAAAGCCCCCCCATAAGGATAAAATAGAAAAAAGCAACCCCAACCTGGATGTGAGTGTACACGCACATTTTTTTGCTAAACCCCATGACCTGCAAAGAGTCTAAGGATGCCAAAATGATCCATGCTCACTGACAGAAACAATTTCTGGGCATATTTTTCACCAAAAGAACTATAAAGTGACCAAGGAGACGGGCTGGAAAACTTACTGGGTTTGATCATGGGATATAAAAACTTTCATTTCCAAAATAAGTCAAATCCAGCTAAGATGGTAATGACAAAGCTGTCGTTCAATGGCTCGATGATATGCTATATGAAATGAGTTTGATGGTCCAGTTGCCACCCACTAAATGATCACATCAAAGCAATCATCCCCTCTATTGGCACTGATGGTAGAGGTAACAATAGCAGGGCCAGGGACTGAACAAGCATAGGGTATGGTCATAGTGTGTGGCACGGTGTGGAGGGAGTAGGCATTATTTGTTGTTGTAGCTGTTGTGCAGTGGAATATAGGTTTTCACTTTCCAGGGATGTCAATCCAGCTCTCTTCAGGGGCAACAAGTTCACATAAAATATTAAATTTGCTTTAAAAAAATAACCAAATAGATCTGTAAAATAAAAACACCACCACCTTTTGCTTCTGATAAGCCACATTTCACCTCAGAGCACATTTATTTTGCAGATGAAAATAAGGGCTTACAATACAGTGGAAACATTGTCAGAACCCTAATTATTGTTTTGAATAAACAAGGAATTTTAACAAAGCTAGTGGCTTCGGAAGCAAATCTGCACAACCCAAATATCCATTGCTTTACAGTTTATAAAACACAGCTACAGAACACCATTTGAGGTAACAGAGATCTCCATAAATACCCAGGAAAGCCATGTTTTTTGCAAAGATTTTTTTATATCACACTCGTTAAAAATTGGCACTGTGAAAACAAATGTACATTCTTATCAGCATCGTGCGTTACAGGGGTTCTCTCACATGCAGCCCTCATCTGTTCTGAGGCAAGTCACATTGTGGTCGTTTGCGACTTTAACCCAACAACTGCTATTTCAGCAAGTGCTCCTGGAGGGACATCTTGGAAACTGGAATGGAATGAATAATCTGACTGGAGATATAATCCACTACTAAATAACCCACTGCCTGGAGCAATTCAAATAGAACTTCCTTCAGATGTCATTTACATTGCTGCAGATTCCTACAAAGATAAAGACTGACCTATTTTTTGTTTTAAAATTTGTTGTGCTTTTAAACTTTTTTTTTATTGGTAATTGCTGCATATCCAATTTTCTTTCCATTGTTTTGTTCATTATTGTCCTATGTTTATGCTACGCTTTCACCTCCTTGACTCCATTTCCTTAAAGAAGCGTGGCAGAACCTGCTGAAAGAGTCTGAAACTGAAACAGCCAGAAGCTGCCCAATACTCAAACTTGCCAGACACAGCAGGGTGCAATGGTTAAACATCACAAGATGAATGCAAGTTTCCCTCTAGCTGGGGCAAATACCTTCTCCATGACTAATGCAAGCCAATAGCATATACATGTATCTTCATCGCATACTTGTTCCCATGTTGAGCTGTGAACTCTCTGAAAGTAAAAGGCCATTACTTAGCTTAGCAAATCATATGTGCATTGAACTACAAGCTGATGTACGCAATATGTACAGCTGTAATAATACATATGTGTTGTTGTACACACATGGTACATACTGTTCCAGCTACTCAAAATATTTATGTGGTAGGAAATGTACAGTAGCATTCAACCGATCATGTTTATCAAATTTCTGCATAGGCATTTCACCAATGACACCTCTTTGGACTAATTCACCCTTTGAGTTATTTCCTTTATCACCCAGTCCTCATTGCTCCTCTTTTCTCTTTCCCAGTGGTTCAGAAAAGGGCAACTAAAATGATTACGGGTTTGGAACGGGTCCCATATGAGGAAAGATTAAAGAGGCTAGGACTCTTCAGCTTGGAGAAGAGAAGACTAAGGGGGGATATGCTAGAGGTATATAAAAGCATGACTGGTGTGGAGAAAGTGGATAAGGGAAAGTTATTTACTTGTTTCCATAATACAAGAACTAGGGGTCACCAAACGAAATTAATAGGCAGCAGGTTTAAAACAAATAAAGGGAAGTTCTTCTTCACGCAGCACACAGTCAATTTGTTGAAATCCTTGCCTGAGGAGGTTGTGAAGGCTAGGACTATAACAGTGTTTAAAAGAGAATTGGATAAATTCATGGTGGTTAAGTCCATTAATGGCTATTAGCCAGGATGGGTAAGGAATGGTGTCCGTAGTCTCTGCTTGTCAGAGGATGGAGATGGATGGCAGGAGAGAGATCACTTGATCATTGCCTGTTAAATCCACTCCTTTTGGATCACCTGGCATTGACCATTGTCAGTAGACAGGATACTGGGCTAGATGGACCATTGGTCTGACCCAGTATGGCCATTCTTATGTTATGTTCCCAGTCTTTTACATGCAGTACATATACAGTGCTGAGATGTCATTGAATTGAAAATGTTTTCATGCAAATACTATTTACTATAGTTTTAAAATTCCGACAAATCGGTTCTTTCTGAAGAAGCTGCTGTTTTGCATAAGCAATGAAACTGGCCACATTAGCCAGCTAAACAGCAGAAAGAGAAAAGGTCTTTAAAGAAAATACATTTTTCCTCTTGCCTGTAGATTCAGTTAGAAAGCCATGCTTATCTGCCCTATAAATGATGACTTTGTTTAATCTCACCTATGGGAAAAGGTCTTAATTGATTATTCTGAGGAAAGTGGCAGGAAACTCAGCCCTTCAGATGGTTCATTCTGTTATCTTAGTTCGTTGAACTGTATATTTGACATGATAGTGGATTATATTTAGTGCTTCACATGGTTTTCAGAAGAATTTGTACATGCTTTTGGCACAGATAGGCACTCAGGTAATGTATAGTTAAATTGTAGGAGCAAAACCAGAGGAATGGGTTGCCGTATGCATTAAGAACATTTGCAATGACATTGAATATCTTCTCTGCTTCTCTTCCCATTCACTTCTTGCTGCTGCCATACACAGAAAATGAATGCTTTTTTATTGTATATGGTTTAGAATTTATGAGACAATGGGCCTGATTACTCCATCGTCAAAGGGCGGGGGGCAATCTGAATACACTTACACTGCCACTCCCCCACCTTCCCTCTGCATGCTCTCTCTGTAGAAACGTCAGCACCCCTGGTGGTCAGACAATGCTTGAATCACCTCCTCAACCAGGTATCCCACTAGCTACCTTTAAATAATAGAATTCTATAGAAGCCCAGCTGGCGGAGCAAGGCATCACATTATCAGATCCCTTTGCTTCCCACTGGCGCAGCAGAGCAGAGTTTTTGGGATGTGCTGGACAGCTGCACGCCCACCCTGTACAGAACAGGGATTGTGGGTTTATACACTGCAGCATCTTTTCCCTGGGTGGACTCTCTGCTGTGCTAGACATTGCTCCCTGAGTTACACTGACAGAAGCTGGCATAACCTGGGACTCTTATTATATGCTGTTATACATGCCTAATTCTCTTTTTATTTACACCAGTGTAACTCTCTTAACTCTAATGACTTACAGCAGTGCAACCGAGAAAAGAATGAGTCTCTGTGTTTCTACCTAGTTACTATGGTGATGGTGCATTAGAAATGCAGACAGGCAATGATATAGAAATACATAAAGGATAAAAAAAATCCTTCTTACTCACTTCTACTAGCTTCACTGTCCCATAACAGGCTTTGTCTTGACAAATTTCCTTCTGCTCACTAAGCAGCAGCTGGAAAAGATTTCAAAACCCCAGTTTAGAGCATTTCCTTGCTTAGCTGGTACAAAACATTCAAATGTAGCTGTTATCAATATCTGATTTCCTAGGTCTAACTCCCATTTGTGCTTTTGAAAATCTCCACCTAAATAAATACCTGACTCACCCATAAATCAGCATATAACTTCATGTCCAGAGCTCAAGGTAGTTTTGTCTTTCTCTAAATATTATATCATTAAGGAGAACAATGCAAGATAGAGATTATTATTATATAGAGAGGAAATGAGGAAAAGTCATTTGTCAAATCCAAATAAGAGTAAACCTCTATAGAACAAATAACCCAGTAAAAACAAAAGGTAGCTCATAGGAAGGAAGGGCAATCATGGTTTGGATAGAATAAGAACCTTCCTTGCCTCCTGAACCATCATTCAAAACATAAATTGATCCATTAGCGAGGTTCAAAAAAGTTCATTTAATAATATCCCCCCTACTTCCCTCCATTATTTTTAATGCCTCAGTTCTGGATGGGAATGGACATAGAATTGTTAAAAGATCAGGAGAGAAGGAGCTCTTACGTATTCCCACCTCGATCACTGCAAGAGCCAGTAGAAGTCTCACAAGAAGGAACTCATTCCTTCTCCCAGCTGTTAAAACCAAGGCAATAAGCCTCCAGTTTAGGTGCTTATCAGTGCCAAACCTGTGGGTCCAACTCTGGAATAGATGAAAAGCATTCAACAAATGATACTACTGTAAACCTCTCATGAGATTTTTGATGTGATTTTTAGTCATTGATCAAGTTAGCCTCTCTACACTCCTGGGAGATGGGAAGGTTTAGTAGCTCTATTTTAAGCTATGCCCAAATAACATGCCATGTAAGAAAGGAGGCTGCAAGGGCTGGAGAATACAATGTAGTATTTATTATTTGTTATACATCGTTCATGTAGGCCCTGATTCAGCAAAGCACTTACATGCTTAACACTGAGAACCTGAATCCTAATCAATAACTTTAAGCACATGCTTAATGCTTAGCTGAATCAGAGCCATAGTACCCTAAAGTATTTTAGACAGTTAAACATATACAAAATAATACAGGTCTCTGCTACAAAGACCAGACAATCTAAACTGACAATATATAGACTAAATGAGCGAGATCCTGTTGTAATCCATGACAATACCTATTTATTTGTACCATTTTCCTTACTTATTCCCTGTGTGAAAGGCCATGCATTTGAGAAGTATATGAAGTGGTAATTATTAAGGCCAACGTCCATTTCTGGTAATGTTCTGCATGTTTGTAATAAAACCTGAAACCATGCACAAATCTCCTAAATTGAGAGGCTTACTACAAACCCAAGAAACTTAGCTGGAGTTGTCAAAGAGATGTCAAACTTTCCCACACCCAGGCCACTTAAGAGCAAACCAGAGGCAATTAGGTATTTGACAGAAAAACAGGTGAAAGTCAGAATCAACTGACCAAACATATTAAAATAAAATTCAGGGGTTGCAAAATGATCTGAGCTGAGGCTTTAAAATGTGTTTGTATGGACTCCTGCAAAATGAAACTGCCAAGTTAAATTTGTAAGGATATCATATTATTGGTTTTGTATAAAAACCTAGTATATGTAGAAGCCTGCTCTTTGCACTCAGCAGCAGTACCCTCTGATATATAGGCCTATACTTTAGAATGCATCTTAGGACTTCACTACTTCACTCCCCCACAGGCGTGCATGGCTTCATTTGAGAAGTGTGTGTTTTGGTATCCAAATACATAATGGACCATGGAACAGAGCCCTGGCTTTCTATCCTGCAGAGCCCAGGGACCATTATAACCATTCTACTTATTTAGGCTGAGATTTTCAAAGTAATCTTGAGAATTTACACACACATATTCTATTGAGATGGAGGATGTGTGTCCAAGCCCACTAGATTGTTTTGAAAATCTCCATTTTACAGGTTAATGAAAACAAAACATTATTAATTCTACCTAACATCGTTTAGATGATGAAAAGCTCTTTTTCTCTGCAATGCTCAGATACCTCAGTGACAGACTTCAACATAAGATGATGGATGGACAGACAACTGTGCTCAGAAATAACATTTACTAAAATTAGCATTTCTGAGCCTTTTGCTGGCAGCTAATCGTTCTCGCTAAAAACAAGACTTTGATGCTGGGAATTGAAACCCAATATCAAAGATGCAAACTAGTTTCCATCTTGCTTAAATAGAATTTTAGAACATTAAGTCCATTCCTCTGCTCACACAGGATCGTTCCAAATGAACATTTCAACAGCTTCATCTAGATTAAGTCTGAATAACTCCAGTGATGTAGTTTCTGCCCACGCCCCTTAGAGACTATTCCATATTCTAATTCACTACATTGTTGAGACATTTTGCCTGGTGTCCAAACTCCCTTTTCCTGAGTTTTATCCCATTACTTCTAATTATTCCTCCCCCAACTGCTCTAAACAATTCTTCCTCCTATTTTAGTATGCAGAAAAAGAACTTTACTGTTCTAACTTTAAACATTTTGTTTAAATATTAAACAGTAACATTCTTCTGTTCATGGTTAAGCGAGTTATAAGGCAGGGT
Source organism: Gopherus flavomarginatus (assembly GCF_025201925.1). Taxonomy (NCBI): domain Eukaryota; kingdom Metazoa; phylum Chordata; order Testudines; family Testudinidae; genus Gopherus; species Gopherus flavomarginatus. The sequence goes on from NC_066619.1 coordinate 114,567,852, forward strand.
TTAAGTTGGTTTACAAATCTCTGACATGGAGCTCCTGTACAACTGTGTCACAAATGATGCCTTCCCCCTCACTCTCCAGCAGCATGAATGCCATGCTGAAACTTTCACATAGGGATGTTTCTTTACTGACAGGATTGAGGTTATGCTAGAGTCAAAGTGACATTTTTACAGTGCCCCCTTCAAACTTTCAGAAACTTTGTTATTTAAATATTTATTTATTAAGAAAATGACATGATATGCATCTTTCTAATCATAATCAGTCACCTGTTGATTACTGTAGAGAGAAGAGATTCTGAAGTGTTAGAATATGAATATGAGTGTGCTATTAAAATGTTCATGCAGACTCTGAGAATACCTACTGAGAGCATTTCCTCATTTTACTGTTTCTGAAAAAAATCCTAGACATTTAAATATGGGTTAAATACAGAATCCAGCCCTGTGATTTAAATCTGATCTAAACACAGAAGAAAGGAGATAAGGTTCTTGTTCTTTTTCAGACGTGACAGAAATCTTTCAAGAACCATTGTTTACAGCAGAACCTGAGTGTTATGAACGCATTGGGAATGGAGGCTATTTGTAACTCTGAAATCTTCATAACGCTGAACAAAATGTTATGGTGGTTCTTTCAAAAGTTTACAACTTAACATTGACTTAATACAGCTTTGAAACTTTACTATGCAGAAAAAAAATGCTGCTTTTAACCTGCTGCTTTCATTTTAATTTGAATGAAACAAGCAGAGAAACGGTTTCCTTACGTTGTCAAATCTTTTTTTAAACTTTCCCTTTATTTTTTAGTAGTTTATGTTTAAGAAAGAACTGTACTGTATTTCCTTTTTTTGGTCTCTGCTGCTGCCTGATTATGTCTCTTTTACCTGTAAAGGGTTAACAAACAGGGAAGCAAACACCTGACCAGGGGACCAATCAGGAGACAAGATACTTTCAAATCTTGGTGGAGGGAAGCCTTTGTTTGTGTTTTTTGGGTGTTGCTTTGTTTTTTTCTGGGCTCTGAGAGTGACCACATGTACCTACAGGCTTTCTAATCTTCTATTCCAATTTTGTGAGTACAATGGTAGAAAGGCAGTATAGTCTTTTTATTTGTTTTCCTTTATTTGCAAATGTGTAGTTTGCTGGAAGTATTTTAAATTGTATTTTGCTGGGGGGAAGCTTATTTCTAGTGTCTAGAAGCTGACAGACCCTGTAATATTTCATCTTGAATTTACAGTGATTTTCTTTATTCTTTTTTTCTTTTATTAAAAGTTTTGCTTTTAAGACCTGTCTGATTTTTCCCCTTGTTGAGACTCAAGGGAATTGAGTCTGTACTTAACAAGAAAGGAGAAGGGGAAATCCCTTTGTTTAGATTCACGGAGCTTGAATCTGTATTGCCTCTGGGTGAGGGAGAAGGGGAGGGGGGAAGGAACATCCCTCCCTGTTTTAAGATTCAAGGGGTTTGAATCACAGTAATCTTGCAGGGTAACCCAGGGAGGGAAGCCTAGGAAAGGCACTGGTGAAGGAAAGAGTTTACTTTCCTTGTGTTAAGATCCAGGGGGTCTGGGTCTTGGGGGTCCCCAGGGAAGGTTTTGGGGGGACCAGAGTGTATCAGGCACTCCAAGTCCTGATTGGTGGCAGCGCTACAGGTTCTAAGTGGGTAATTGAGCTTAGAGGAAAATATGCTGGTACCCCAACTTTTGGACTCTAAGGTTCAAATTGGGGAAAGATACCATCACCATGTTTAAGAAAGAACTGTACTGTATTTCCTTTTTTTGGTCTCTGCTGCTGCCTGATTGCATCCTTCCAGTTCCAAATGTATGGTTGACTGGTCAGTTCGTAACTCTGGTGTTCGTAACTCTGAGGTTCTACTGTATAAGATTTCTACTGTGCTTGGTCAAAATCTCAAGATTTCAGGTCCTAATATGAATCAAAAATTTTACTCTCATTTAGTCACAAACCCAAACCTAGTCTAAAACTAATCTGGATTTAAACATAGCTTCTTTAAGGGCTTGATTCAACTCAGTCTAAAAACTCCATTGATTTGAACGATGCAACATCAAACCCCAGCAGATCTGACCAAATACCAGCAGGAAAAGGAGGGGGCTTGCAAATATTTCTTGAATACTGGTTCTATACAATCCTATTTAAGATCTTTAGTATTTGAGAATTTCTGAAGCTTTGAAACTGGTCTGCAGGATTTGGTCAAGTACACACAGTGAGCTTTAAACATGTGTATTTAATAAAGAATACACAGAGTTAACATTAATATTGTTAAATTTAACTATTGACATAGCTGGGAATTTTTGAAGCTCAGATACCAATATCAGATTCTTTACAAAGAATCCATTAATCTGCTATTACTTCTTTGGTGATTTGTGTCAGAAGTTCTCAAATGCTGTTTGCCACTATTTGTGAATCTAATGGTTTGCAAAATCTTCACAATAGAGTGAAAGCTCCTTGGGGCAGAGAAACTGTCTTTTTGTTCTTTGTTTAGCACATTGAGCTCCTTGTTCATGACTGGGGCTCCTAGAATACAAATAAATAAAGAATAGTAGTAAAAGAGCCAGAATTCACTGAATTTTGTATTCTGCAAATCCTGTTCAACTAACTCAGCTCCTCAGCACAAAAAAAACCAAAACAAACCACCACCACAAAAAAAAAAAAAAAAAAAAAAAAAAAGGGTTGGGGGCAGACATGCCAAACCTGTGAAAAAATGCAGAAATTGGGCTTGTTTTTGGCTTAACTGGCTTGTGAGTTGGCTAGTGCTTGGCTTGTAGCTTGTTTGGCTTCTATCTTATTGCTCCTTTTTTTTTTTGATTGGCTCCTGGCAAGAAGGGGCAACGAGGGTGGGGGAAGAGAGTCGGGGTGCACAGCAGGCCCACCACAGTCCCAGACTGCATGCCAGGGGTACCTAGTCACATAGATTGTTGGGGTTCCTAAGGACTGGCTTGGTTTTGGCCTTGTTTTGAAATGGGATTGGTTTGATTTTTGGCTTATTGTGAAAATTGGGGTTCTTATTTACCACGTGAAAGTTGGCAGCTGTTTTGGGGGGCTGGATAATTCAGGGAATTTGTAGTAGAGTATTGAACCATTTTTCCTTTAAATGATAGTTCAAATTCAGCCCAGGTCAATTGTGATAGAAAGTTGGGATAAAAATATATTGTGCTATAATATACTGGTGAATATTCTATGTTTTTAAATAACATATATTGTTCATTTGTGAGGCACTGTAGTTTGGTGGTTAGAGGAACAGAATGGACTCCAAGGTTCTATTCTCATCTCTCTTATTAACTCAGGCCAAGTCACAAATCTTGCTCTGACTCAGATTCTCCCTTTATAAAAGAGTGAAATCACTTCTCTTACTCACCAGGGTGTTACAGGGCTTAATGAAGTATTTGTGAAGTACCTTGAGACTGTTGGATAGAAGGTGATTCATATGCATGAGGTATGATTAGTGAGGTAATGGGTGCCCAATCTAGGTTACAGAAATCCAGCAGTTTTACCCAATGTGTCTTCATACAAAAGCCCATTTGGAGAAAAAGACTGGGATTTTTAATACTTGAAATGGCCACTGCCACACAGCAGTGCCCTTTAAGACTATGGTCCAGCCATTTTGTTAACTCCATGGCCTACAACCACTCCCCCTCACAGCGGTTGCCTCTTGCATTACTTTCCGCATTCAGCACTGCTCATTCGTATAACCCCTCCACTACCCCGACCAGGCCAGTTTCAGTATAGCACCCACTCACTCCCACTGCATCTCTGTCAGCAACACCACCATATATCCCTTGTCCTCCCGCCTATCTCCATTGTAGGGCCATCAATTACCACAGCACCACTTTCCACACCAGTTCCTTTCCTTTCTCCTTCCCTGTATCTATATCTCAGACTCGGTATCCTTGATGGACACTAAAGCGTAATACTGGATGCTTGATGATTCCCAATGTTGGAAATCATTACATCCTTGTTTATTACTGCAGAGTATGGGAGTTTAGTCCTCAGCTACTTCAGGTACCACATATCTTTTGAAAGACCTACCAAATCAGCTTCACTCTTCCACCACAGTCAGATTGAGGGAGTACAGATATCAATGGAGGAGGACAGGAAATCTTTACAGCTTTCTCTACAGACAGCCCTAAGTGCTGGAACACTTCCAAAAGAAAGTTAACAGTCCCATGCTTACTCTCTTCAGAACCTGCTCTGAGTCACCTCTTTATAGCAAAACATTCCCCAAAGCACCCAAAGAGAACAAATACAAATTACCAAAAAAAAAAAAATTAAAAGGAAAAGTGGGAGGGTTTAATACCTAATGGATCAGATCCAAAGATCATTGAAGTCAACGAAGAGCCTCCCATTGATTTCAGTAGGATACGTCATATTAGAAGTGAATTAAGGAATTAATTTTCCCCTGGGCAATTATCACTGGCTTTTATAGCCTTTATGCAGTCCTTAGCTATTATGATGATAGACACTTTAGAAATGTGGACAGACTTATTTTTTGTTTAGTGTCCAAAAAAGTGCTCAGCACTGTACAACAAACAAATCCAAAACCAGTGTGTGCCCAGACGTGTTATTACCAATGAGACATGTTTCCTTTAGTATAAACCTTTGAAAATAAAATACAGTGTCTCTTCCTACAACAGTAGAATCTGATTGACTTGCTTACATATTTACAGTATTTGCTAATCTTTGTTACAACAAGTTCCTGACCACTATTGTTCTCTTGGCTAGATAAAGTTTGCTTTTTTGTTTTTTGTTTTTTTTTTGGGGGGGGGGAGGAGGGGGCTTATGGTGGGTTGACTGCAGGATACTGTTGCTCAGCAATTTGTCTTCAGTAATCAATGATCTTTTGCTACATTGAATCTCTGCCAGCTATTGTATAACGTTCTGTGTGGGTTTTGGGGTGAGGGGTGCAGATCTGAAACAGAGTTGGATTAACACTCTTGCTCTGCTGTTGTTTGACCTGTCCCTAGCATTTCCCTGGGGGAAAAAGGAAGCCACAGATGCTGCTGTATGAGTGTGTGTGAACTCTGGTTCCATGAAAGAAAATTTCATTGAATTTTGCTAGGACTAAGCTAAAAGAAAATTATACTGTGGCATACTCATTAATAGATGTTTTAAATGTTATTTTTTATGTAGTGACAGCAATGCAGTCAACAGGAAGATCCAAATGCCTGATTAATATTGGAGACTTTATGCAGTATGAGTAACAGATATTTTCACCTTGTGTGCTTCCTAGTGTTTTCTTGCTGTGCTCTAGTGTCCTGCTGAAATGTCACTGGATCCTTACAAAGAAACATCTCTTTGATCAATCATCTTCTAACCATCAAAGACATGCTAGAAATTTTGTGGGAGATGGATGCATGCTGAAATAAACCTGATTACTTATTCTGGAAAAAAAACACTACTGTGTATCACAGTTCAGAGCAACTGCACCTGTATTCCCCCTCCTTGGTCCATTGAGGGCAGAGCTTAAATTTTCAGAGACTATTTCATAGAATTATAGAAGATCAGGATTGGAAGAGACCTCAGGAGGTCATCTAGTCCCATCTGCTGCTCAAAGTAGGACCAACCCCAACTAAATCATCCTAGCCAGGGCTTTGTCAAGTTGGGCCTTAAAAACCTCCAAGGATGGAGATACCACCAACTCCCTAGGTAACCCATTCCGGTGCTATTTCCTGGAGCTCCCCATGACACACCCCATTCAGGGCTCTGGACTTCAGGGGCTTTGGCACCACGGGGAGGCACTGGGAACTTGGGGTGTCTTCCCTGTGAGGAGGCACCAGGGCTCCCACAGGGTTGAAACTATTTACTGGAGCTCTGCTCCAGATGGCTCCAGCTGAATTTAAGCCCAGCTCGAGGGCACACATTCTAGACTCCAGGCTTCTCAGACATCACATCTCTTGAGTGGAGACCTACATATCTCTCTCTCTCTCCTAAGGTGACCAAATGTCCCGATTTTATTGGGACAGTCCTGATATTTGGGGCTTTGTTGTATATGGGCACCTATTATCCCCCATCCCCTGTCCCGATTTTTCACACTTGCTCACTGGTCACCCTACTCTCTCCTGACTGGGGTTTTTCTAGGCTGAACAGTTCCTTGCCTACACTATGATATTCCCAGTGAGCCAGACTGCCTATACAGGTCAACCTCTGTACTTTGCTTTCTCTTCAAAGGCTATGAAGAGCTGTAATTGTCAACAATCACAGGTCACCACACAGCTCTTTATAAGCAAGCACATTTATTCTTAAGGTGAAAGCAATCACATACAAATATTAAAAACAATGGAAGAACCTCCAAGTAGGCTAATAAGCTTATCAGAGACCACCCCCCACTTCAACTGGCGGGTATGTACTCAGCATGCCTCAACAGGCCTCCGATGCCACAAGGGGTGCTACCACAGATACAGTGTTATTTATAATAGCATTAGTTTAGTGAAAGCTAGTTTTCTGTGTGTGCGTGTACATAAGCAGGGAGATCACACCTCTAGCTCGCAGTGTAGCCATAGCCAAAGAGCAAAGGTAATGTCACCAAAGGCCTGGTGCTCATAAGAGAGGTTCCCAAGAAGCCAATAATGAACTGACTAGTTGAAGGGCAGCATCCATGTGTAAAGGTGGTGTTGGTTCCAATCACAGAGAGAGGTGGGTAGAGGCAGGAGGTATGGCCACTCTTCAGTGAGTGTCCGTGAACCTGTCATTGGTCTATTGAAGGGGACCTTGCTATGTTGCTGTCTCAGTTCTGGCTGTACCATGGTAGTGAATCCTGCCTGATGGAGAGTGCACCATGACACAAGCATAGGCTAACGGCTGGTCTGTAGCCATAGGCAACTGTTTGTACAGCATCCAAAGATGCTTTCTCAACTAGTGAGAACAGTAATTCACTTCAAAAGGAGCCTGTTTGTTTTTAACCAACAAATCCAAAAACTGAAATCTAAGCCCAGTAATTCTGCATCTTATCCTTCAGCCACACAGATAAATCCAGAGATCAAGTGCTGGAGTACAGTTCTACCCAGGTTAATTCATTTAATCAAATATTACAGTTCATTGTCTCCTAGGTCTTAGCCAGTATTTGTTTTCCAAGTGGAGAAAGTTTTAGAAAAGTTTTTTTTCCCTTTCCCTGAAAAGGTGACTCAAGCAGGACTTTGATGAAGTATCTAGGTACCAATTTTCTGGACATACTATATTTATTTATGACTGTGTATCAGATCTTTTCCCTCAGGTTATACTAGCTTTATAGGTGACATCCAAAGTATAGCCAAAACTACACTAAAAGAATACTAAGGTTCCAAAGCCAAATACTCAAAAGTTAGGAAATGCCAGAATTAAGATTCCTGTCAAAACCTAATCTGGTTCCTTCATGTGTATGCAGTATGATACAGTCATTCATTCACATACTAGTTTTTTCACAGGACCTGCCTCACTCAGTGAATGGGAAATTATTCAATATTTATTTTTATCTTCCCCACTCAATGTGTGGCCCCAGGCCTTATTTAACACAAACCATCCAAACCTTGCACTGGATACAAAATTATTCATTTCCTTCTGGTGATTTCTATGGTGCTTTCACAACAGTATCTGAGATCTTCACAACCATTAATGAATTTATCTATACAGCATCTCTGGGAGAGTAGGTAGTATTATTATTCCCATTTTACAAATGGGAAACTGAGACACATAAGGATTAAGGCCAGAATTGTCAAAAGCATCCACTAATTTTAGATGTCCAAATTGACACATCTCTGGTCTGATTTTTCAGAGAATTTAGCTTTTTTTTATAGTACTTTATATGTTCAAATCACAGCTGTAATTGACATCAGGTGTCGTCATGAGTGCTCAGCACTTTTTTGCAAAGCTGGCCTCAGGGTGCTTAACTTGTGTACATAGACAATGAGGAACGCACAGTTAGGAACTACTTGTGAAAAGGTTGGTTTAAATGACCTCTCCAGCATTGCATCAGAACTCTGTGGCAGAATCAGGGACAGAATCCAGGGTGACATTCCATTTTCTTAATCATGAAACCATCTTCTCTTCCCACAATCCCCTGCCTCATTCACTCCACACCTTTCAAATTCTGCAATAAATGAGGCAGGGATTCTATGAACAACCACCTCCTTCTCTGCACAGTGCTGCTCCATCCCTAGAACTGCTCCATCCTGTGCACTGAATGAGGCAGGAGTCCTATGGAAAACCATAGTATGCAATCATATAATTAAAGATGCATCATTATGCATATGCACCTCGGGACCAAATTAATTTGAGCATTTCCAAACTATTCAGTGCTTAATTTTGCAACCTTGATGGTTTTTTGACATATTTTTTCTGTAATTTCCTAATTAAAATATAATGGAAAAACTCTCAAATTCCATCAAGTGGAAATATATTGACATTCAGCTTGGGTCAGCAGCAGAATTGGAACCTTTAGATCCACGCCATGGATATCTATTACTTGACCTAATGAAGTAGTTCTCCATGGAGACTAGCCAAAGCAGGGTAAGACAACACTTAACCAGTGGATTTCACAACTATTTGCTGACAGATACGAAATGTAGAGAAGCAGAACTCTTGGGTTCAACTCCAGTGATGATAAACTCTTCTTCCCCATGTGCCCAGCATATTCCCATCTTCCTCTGCTCTTATCCAAGTTCCCCAGCTCCTGTTCCCATCCCTTCCTCTCCACTCTGCTCCAATTCACTGCACAGTTTGATGGCTCCTACCCTACTTTTCCTCTCCTGACCCCTCTCCCTACCCTGTGGTTTCTGCAACCCACTCATCCAATATGCTGCCCTCCTCCTTTTCAGTCAGACTGTTCTTACTTCTCCATCAGTCTGCAGTCAGTGTCAGCAGCGCGAGCATTTTGAGCACAGGAGTGACAGTCTCCCTGCTTTCAGCTCCTGTGCCCTCTGCCACAGGGGTCCTTCATGCAGTGTTAGTTGTGAATGTTTACAGCTGCCAAGAGGTGCACCACAGAGCAAGGAGGTAAGAGTCTGTGAAAACAGGAAATATATTTCAGTCTTGCATTCACCCCCACTATGATGATGTGCTGGGTCTCTAATCTCCACACTTGGTGTGTGGACAGAAGTGGCATGGAAATTTCTGCTAAGTCTCCACAGTTCTGAGATATGGAGAATTCCCAGAATCTTTAGAGTTTGCCAACTAAAATCTCCAACAAGTCTCTGCTGAGTATGTGCAAACTGCAATTATTTAGAGGTTTACAGCTGTCACATTTTAGCAGATTTTTATACAAAGGCATGTCTCTGACACCACGGTGACCCCCTTGCCGAATTTAAAGCCTTCCTCTCCGCCCCCCAGAAAGGAAATGTTTGTACTTCTCAACTAAATGATTGTAAAATGTTTTTAACCTGGGCAAAATCACAATTTCCCCCTAATCTTGTTCTTGTAAACCACTTTAGCTGAAACTTAAAAAACAAAACAAAACAAAAAAGCCTTAAACAGACACTTGGCATGCAGAAGCTCAACCTGCACAATTAAAGTTTGGCAAAGATATAAGCAGTTTAAGGGAAAAAACGAGTTTATATAATGGAAAGTGTGAGATAAACTTAACTATATGTGGGCTACAAGCTCTGTCTATAATACAGAAGCAAAGTTAAATATTAATGATGTAAAGATATATTATTTGCCTCTGTAAAGATTTTAAATTACAGAATGAAGCAAAAACAAAAGCTAAGCAGAAAGAAAGTTAGTACTTGGATGTATGGAGAGTGCATAGTTAAAAGAATTGGAAGCAGAATGATATATGAAGCCTTTCACTTTTAAGTTATGGTTTGAATTGGACTGAAGCCTGTGATTACCACAGTTACTGCCATCTTTTAGCAGTAGTTAGTCTATATGTAATGAGTTTGGTGGTTCCAGTCTCCCTTGAGTACTGAAATAGCCCCCATTACTATCATATGTGAGTGCCTCTCAATTCTTAATGTATTTATCCTCACAACAGCCCTGTGTGGGAGGGAAGTGCCGTGATGCCCTCTTTACAAATAAAAAACTGAGGCACAGAGAGGCTAAGTGACTTGCCCAATGTCACACAGGAAGCCTGCAGGAGAGTAGAGATTTGAATCCATGTTTCTCAAGCCATAGCCAAGTGCCATAACTGCTTAACCAACCTGCTTGTCTGTATTACAAAACCGTAGCCACATTCTACCCCTTGCCAACAACTTCAGCAGAAAGGCCAAAGATTGTGCGGACAAGGAGACTGAACTATTTTCTCACTCCTACAAGTGGGCTATCCAGAACAGGATATGGGCCTATTGATCAAGAGGTGTAGGCAACCGTGACCCACTGCTGGCACTCACTAGCACTGTCAAACCTGTAATCTGGAGGAGAGAGAAAATGAAAACTAGAGGTATAACAAAGTCAAGACCTATGGAAAGGATGACGCTTTTATCTCAGTAACTTACAGAACAATCTGAGATTTTCTTCTACTCTGGGCTTGATTTGCCTTTATGGAAAACAGTCAGTCAATACTGTTTATTTTTCAAATGTTAGCAAATATTGGCATTTGAAAGTGCATGATTGATTGATTAGTTTAGTGACAATTACTGACAGAAAACTAGTGAGAATGGATTCAAATCAATAGTCATGAAGTGCCAGAGTTCTGTAAGTATAGAAATTCATTTACTATCATTCAAACTTTTCATTATTTATTGACAGCACTTTCATATTTAAATGCAAGGGAAGGCTCCCATTTGTTAAATCATTTAAAATAATAATACTTATAATTTACCTAGTAATTCCAATCTTCATGTTGCTTTACCAATACTAATTAACCCTCTCAGCACTCCCGTAAGGCAGGTGAATAATCATTACTAACCTTGTTTGGTTGTTTAAGAGTGGAAACTGAGGGAAAGGGATTAACAAAAGCAAAAGAGGGTATGAGTGTGACAGCAGCGGGAGTTAGAACCAAGGATGATCCTGGCTCCCAGTCAGGTGTTCAGACCATCAGACAATGTCTCTGAAAAGTCAGCCCCTTCTTCCTAAATACACCTTATTACCTCCAGATTCAACTCTGTTCCAGTTCAGATATCAAATTCTTCTCTAAGGAGAGAGGTGCATAGCACTATATCTCAGAGCATCTAGAGTTCTATTCACTTTATGTTGCAGGTGCCTTTTTAACAAGGCCAAGGTCCTGTCTACTCTGCATGGACATGAAATAACTTTTCAAATGGACCTCAGTGTTCTCAGAAAATGCAACTCTGCACCAGTTTATGTATATAAATAATACCATTGCTGCTGTTATGTAACTCCAGCAATTTCCATGGTGCTCAACACCATAGTCTGAGCATGTGGGTAACCTCACTACCCATTTTGCACACAGAGATACCTATGTGTGTATATAAATATGCATTTGCACATGAAAATAAAGGTTCACTTTAGATACGTGTTAGAACATATGGTCATATCCTCTACTTCCCTTCAATCATATCTGGATTGAGTTTCATATAGCTAGCTTTTCTCCATGCCCCAATATCAGCCGAACACTGGACCAGATGTTGAACAGCAGTGAACGAGTCAGGTAAAATATAGATTTGGAGCACAGTACCATCAGCATACTGAAAGCACTCCAGCCCTTACCTCTCATTAACCTAGGGATCTCATATACATGTTGGATAGAATAGGAGATACTCTGGAATCCTTTGGAACTCCCTATGACAGCTCCCTTAGGGCTAAACAATTGTCTTACCTGCCACTTCCTGCGAATGCTCAGCAAGAAAAAAATGGTTCAACAGCCCCATGCACTCCTGCTAAATTCCACAGGCGGGTTAGGAACACTTCAATAGCAATGAAGGCAGCTGGTGGCTGGATCTAACGATATCAGCATGGACATCCAATCTTCTTCCATGTCCAGGAAGACCATCTACCAAATCAGAAATGCCATTTCTGTACTATACATAGAAAAACAAGGCTCAAGAAGATACAAGACATCTAGGTACACTGTCTCACTACAGCCTTCTCTATAATCTTTACCAAAAAATGATTAGATACTGGGCAATTGTTAACCACATTTCCAGATGGATGCATTGATTCTGACAAAGAAAGCAACTAATTATAAAAAATTATTACGTAGGAGCTGGTCATTGACAGCATAGTTGAAGTGAAGGCAGAGTTTTCAGTTTAACAAGAGATTTTAATTTTTATTATTGTAAAATCTCTTGCAAAAATTATTCCAATGATTGTAATCCTCCAATATCATTTGAATTTCTCATGGTGGTTTGATGAAAATTGGGTTAATAAAGTAAAAACACAGAAGAAGAATTCCAAAACTCCCTTTTTGAAGTTTTTCACTGGATTGTCTCACTGTTTTGCAAATATAAATATACTTGACAACATTCTGGGATCTGTGCTTTGCTCCACATATTGCTTCCCATGTGCTGAGTGATAGAATTCCAGTTATAAATATATAGTTTGTGTCATGTGCCATGACTTATCACTTTTTTTTCCATAACTGAAAAGGCGTGTGCCAAGATGAACCTACTGTATTTTAGTCTACTATCACCAATAGCAATTCTGTGCTAAAAATTCTCTTAAAATTTATATATTGTTTATATAGCAACATAGCTTTATTCACTTAGGCTATTGTGCTTGATGGAGGAAGAAAGAACCTGTATTTAAAAGAAATATCTTTCCCCCATCCCCATCTATGGTTGAATGGCCTATTTTTCTCCATTAATGTTTTGCAAAATCTCTAATTTTATTTAATTAGTCTAAAAGTCAGGTACATCAATTTTAAAATAAATACTAGTATTAATTACTGCTACAGCTGCTCAAACTTTTTTGAATGAAAATTTTAATTAAAAATGGCCTTTTTCAAGATGGGATTATTTGAAAAATGTATTTTTTTAAATCCACTTTCATAGCAAAACTGGTGAGTGAAAAATGTAGTCAGTCTTTTCATTTTCCATTAATTTCATTGGTTTCCATCCCCCTTTTCAATGGCAAAATGAAAAAAATAAATGGGGTCAAAGGAGAAAAAGGAGGCATTTTTAAAATTTATCAAAAAAAAATCAGTCATTTTGTTTGTGAAAATCTTTTGAGTAAACCAATTTTTTTTTTTTGAGTTGCACAGGAAAAAATGCCTTTGAAATCGTTGGGAGAGGGAAAAGGATTTCTTTCATACTCGTTTGTCACCAGCTCTACCCAAGTACTTACATATCATTTTTTATAGGACAAGACTCCAACGGGTTTTATGAAGGTGGGTGAGCCTAGTTTTCCTGATTTTACAAATGGGGAAACTGAGGCATAGTGTGGTGAAAAGACTTGCCCAACGTCACAAAGTGAAGCAGTGACAGAGCCAGAAACAGACCCCAGCTCTCCTGACTTCCAGTTCTACCGTGCACGTATACAGCCCCTATTATTGTAGTACTGGCGCATATCACAATCTTTAATCCTCACAACACTCCTGTGTGGTACAGAGATGTTGTCCCAATTTTACAGATGGGAAGCACAGAGGCCGAGATCCCCAAAGACATGTAGGCACCTAACTTGGGAGAAAGTAGAAGCCAGATTTTCAAAAGAAATTAAGTTCCTAAAGATGCAGATAGGTGCCTAGTGGAATTTTCAAAAAGCATCTATTCAGTTTAGAAGCTTAATTCACCTAACGTACATAGGCACTGTGATGCGGGAAAACAAGGTGCCAGCTCATGCCAAGGCCCTAGACCTCCCTGAACATTGACAAATGCATGGCTGGAAGCCAGTCTAGCTCACTTGGGTGTTAGTATTGTTAAAATAGATATTAAAAGTTAGAAGAATGTGTTTGGATTTAATGGAATGCTTGTAGGATGCTGCATATTAATCCTATAACTCTTATAAAATGGGATGTGGATATTATAGTGTTTAAATGTTTGCTCTGTAACTATAAAAAATGTTTGCTAAGGCTCCAAGGAGAAGCTTTATCAAGTGTGAAATGCTAGTTTACCACAAAAGGTGTTACTTCCTCCCCAACATAAGGTCTACAGACATCAGACAAGCCATTGTGGACAAAAGACTTCATTGATTGCTTTCTCCAAGCCCCTGGAGAGGATGTGTGTCCCCTCATCCCATTACAGCTTGAGCTCTGAGGGGAGGGAATAAAAAAGCCTGTTAAGTAGAAATTGGTATCACTCTGCTGCTTGAATTCTGAGGAGCAAAGATTTCTAAGCATATCGGAGGGGTCCCCAGCTGTTAAGCTTGAGTTAGCCCTAAAGGAAATATAAAGCTACTGTTAGTAGCTTTATATTTCCAAGACTATGTCTACCTGCTTTAACCTTGTCAATAAAACTTACTTCTTTTCTTAGTTAATAAACTAACTAAAGGTTTATTGTAGGATTGGGGACAAGCACTGTCTTGATGAGAGATCTGAGGTAAGTGACTGACCCTTTGGGATTCAGAGTAACCTGAATACTGTTCTGATCTTTAGTGTAAGGACCATCTATCACAGAGGCAAGTTTATCTGGGTGGCAAGATAGATTGGAGTACCCAAGGGGACTGTCTGTGGTTTCCTGTTAAGGCTGTTATAGTGCCTGAGGAGTTCACACTTGTTATTGGGTTGGTGAAATCTAAGTACCAAACACACAACCAATTTGGGGTTTGTGCCCTGTTTCTTGACTGACACCCTGAGGTCGCCACCTATGGTTGTGAGCCACTTCAGACAGCATGAAAGGCACTTCTGAAAATCTCACTATCTGCATCTTTAGGAGCCTAATCCCCTTTGAAAATCAGGCCTTGAATGACTTTGGTCACAAAGGAAATCTGTAGCAGAGCAGTGACTTGGTCTCCCAAGCTCAAGAACAATGCCTTACTACTGGACCCTCCTTCCTTTCTGGAAAGGAGATGATTTCCCATATTAAAAGCACGATCTAAAATGGGAGCCGGCATGTGCCTCACTTCTCAGATACAGTAACACTATTATTTTTTAGGCCAACTGGTGCCACAGTTCAAACACAGAAGCAACAGCAGGAAGTTTCTACCATTCTCTTCACCCATTCTATCAAATAAAAAGCAACAAAAAGTCCTGTGGCACCTTATAAACTAACATGTATTGGAGAAAAGCTTTCATGGGTGAAGTCTGACAATGTGGGTATTCTCCCACGAAAGCTTATGCTCCAATACATCTGTTAGTCTATAAGGTGCCACAGGATTCTTTGTTGCTTTTTACAGATCCAGACTAACACGACTACCCCTCTATCAAATAAGATTCCCAAATCATCCGCTTCTGTGGGCCCTCTGTCAAAATCCCTCCTTATCAATTGAGCTAAAGACCTTCCTCAGCATCCATTGACAAGAGGTGACTGAACCTAATGGATTCACCTCAGGAGGCATCTACTATGAAGTTACTTTTCTCCCTCTCACAAAGCTGGCTTGAGCATATGGTAAAAATAATTTAAATGCTTTATCAGAACTGCCCAAACACCTTGAGTCTGCAAAATAAGCAGGGATAGATTTGTGGAAAGAGACTCAGTGAGCAAATGAACTCTAGGGAGCCACCTGGAAGGAGTTAAAAGTAGGGGGAAGGGGAAGGAAGCAGGAAATGCATTTGAAAGAAATAACATTTCATACCTCAAAGCTATGTTCATTTTCTGCTTTTGCTGCTTCTTCCTCCATTTCTTTTCCACTCTCTCATCTTCATGTGGTTTCCTTTCTCTTCTGTTTTTCTCCTGTTATTTACTCACCTCTTTTCCCGATCACCACCAACCCACTAGCACTTGCCCTCCCTTCCTTCAATGCCTTACCTAATGCCCTTCTCTGTATTGTGGTTTGCCGACACTGATTGCCCTGCCCCATCTCTCTGTTACTCTCCACTGTCATCTCTTGGAGTCTCTTCACAGAACCACTCCACCGTCTCCTCCTTCCATCCCTCCCTCCCCAGAGGCCTCTTCCCCTTTCATCTCTGGTCCCCACCACCACCCCTTCCCTCCTCCACTCTCTGCACCCTTGAACCTCCTCAAACCTCTTCCCCTTCATTCCTCCTTCATACTCTGCTACAAAGAGCCCCTCCTATCCTCTTTCTCTCACACTCTGTCCCCTTCCTCCCACAAACCAGCCAGACCTCCCACACCCTTCCATCCTTCCCTCACCCTCCACATGCTACTCCCAGACCCAAGCCACTCTCCTGCTTCCCCAGACCCCTCTTCCAGCTAATGCTTCTTTTGTGAGTAGATGAATGAATGAATGAATGAATGTGCAATGGCGAGACCAGTCTGAGGGTATGTGAGGGGTGGGTGGGGGAGTGCACACCCTTTCATCCTCTCCCTCTCTCCACCCATCTCACAAATGCACAATTCATTCTCCTTTTCACCCTACCCAGCCCATACTCAATGGGTGGGGAGAAAGAAACCACGTGGGAAAGCTTGCAAATAGAATTGCTAGGCATTTTGCAAATAAGTGTTTTTTCACCAAAAAATGCCAATTAATCTAAACCAAATCTGTCTGTGAAGCCGGGTCAGTTTCAACAAATGTCTGGATGTGACAACATTTATTTATTTATTTTTTGGGGAGAGGGAGTTTGAAATTGTCAATATGCCGTTTCAACACTTTCAAGCCAGAAAGTTGGTTCTTCAAGTTGAAAAAGCTTTTCATTTTGAAATTTTAGTAAATTCAGATAATATATCAAACAAATTTGCAGGATGAGAAAGAATGACTCCCAGGAAGCTCTATGTGTGGGTAAGAGAGTGAGTGAACTTAATTGTACATTTATCAAGATGGAAGGAGTCCAAGAGGAGGAGAGAACTAGAGCATGTTTGAGCAACTGGTGAAGAGAGACGCAAGGGGTCGGGGGTTTGAGAGAGCGATAGGTAGAGAGAGCAATAGTGAGTGAGTGTGACAGGTGGACGAAAGGGAAAGTGTGAGTGAGATCATGCAAGTCTGCCCGACATGTAGAGATGGAGTCAGAGACTGAATTGACTTAATACTTTTAAAAAAGCAGGACATTGCATCTAGCAGTTCAGTATTTTCCTGGGCAGAACCCTCCTCTTTTCCCATATCTCTACCCTCTTCTTGTTTGCCTCCCCACTTCTGTTTGTTGCTTGCTTCCAAGTGCCTGTAGTCACATCCCAATAGCTCATCAGTACACGCTCCACCATGGCTTATGGGTACTTCCATCACACAGCAGTTATTCTTACTTCTGCTTGACTTTGCTGATCATCCTTGTAATCAAGGCTCTTTTCATTTTCTTTGGCAAATCACCATCTGCAGGAGGGGAAATATAGGGTGCAGATCCAAAAATGGACTTTTCTGTAGCTTCCCACAACCCTTGATGAAACCCTGTTTAAGTCTAAGGATCTTAATCAAGGCAATTACCTGGCACAGGATAACTGGCTCAGCACTCACTTTTAGCGATTTACTTGAACACCAGCAAGATTTGGAATTGGATGCAAAATTTCACTGAGAGGCCACTGTGCATGAGCAAGGCAAGCCCTGCAGTGCCCTTGTGTCCTGCGTCTGATTGTTGTTGTTGCTTGTTTTTCTTTTACAACCTCTGTTAGGAGT
Source organism: Gopherus flavomarginatus (assembly GCF_025201925.1). Taxonomy (NCBI): domain Eukaryota; kingdom Metazoa; phylum Chordata; order Testudines; family Testudinidae; genus Gopherus; species Gopherus flavomarginatus. The sequence continues at coordinate 114,585,315 of NC_066619.1, forward strand.
ACTTCTCAGCATTCTGCATAAGCTGCTCATGTTCTCTTTTCTAATCCACATTGTGCCTTGCTAGAGGGAGTGCATGCTCTTACAACACGAATAAGATCTTATACCTTTCTTCTCTCATCACAATAGAGTGGGAAGAACAGCCTGCATATCTCATGTCTTCATTGTCTTAGAACTATTGATGGAAGCAAAAATGAAACCAGCAGCCAAATCCTGAAATAGTAGCCAAGACTGTATGGTTCCCTGATCAACTCCTCTTAATGCTATAGGAGATTTGATTGGAGGGGAAAACCTACATTCAGAGGTAAGCGAGAACCCTAGAATTTTCATCTACATTACATATACAAGAAACCTAGAGATAGAGAGACTAAGTTGTAGCACAGATGTCGTTGGTCTGACCAACTCTGTTGCCAACTGCATCTTTTAAAGATTAAATTCATTTTCAAACTGAAATAAACTAAATTCAATACCCCTCAGAGATACCTACCGTAAACCTGGAAAAGTATTCACTGATTAGTGTGATATAATACTTTCACTCAGGTAATCTAACAAATATCTTGGCCTATAAAGATTCTTAACACAGCACATCTCATCAAAGGGCCAAGAGATCTGAAAGCCTTTGATACCTCTATATTACACTTTGCTGTAAAATTTCAGAGGCAAAATCCTGACCCAATGAAATCAATGGCAATTGATTTTTGTTTTGCCATTGATTTCTGTGTGGCCAGGATTTCACTCTGGGTGAGGTGCCCAGATTTTAAAGTGGTCAGCACATTAGATGCACTACAGAGACACAAATCAGCTTTTGATATGGTAATTGTTTCAGAATGACATCATGCCTTTCCACCTGGAAAACAGGCCAAGTCCGAAAGGGAACTAGGAGACACTGAGGATGACAATGGGAAAATTGGCTTATTATGAGCACTGAGTGGGATAGCCAGAACTAGACATGGTTTTCCCATCAGGACTACTGTAGAAATTTGCCATGGGTGAATGGTTGGCTAAATTTACTTTTACTGATATCTCAAACGCGCACACAAGACACCCTGAGATTGAAAATTGCTCTGCTCAAATAGTTTACACAATGATAGATGTTATTTAGTACCCATTGTCTGTGCAGAGGCCCAATCCCTGACTGAGGTCTCCAGGGGCTACAAATAACTAAATAAAAAGAGAGTAGTGGCCAGATTCTGCACCCATTGACTTCAGTGGAAGCAGAAGCAGACCCTAACTCGGGGTAGGCAAACTTTGGCTGATTGTCCTGTCCTGCCCGGCCCCTGAGCTCCTGGCCTGGGAGGCTTTTCCCCCAGCCCCTTCCCCACTGTTTCCCCTAGCCCGCAGCTTCATCTCGATCGCTCCGCCACCGGCGCAATGCTCTGGGCAGCAGGGCGGAGCTGCTGGGGCAGTGCAGCTGCAGAGTCTAGCCTGACCTAGTCTCTATGCTGCATAGTGGCAGCGGTGGCATGGCCTGGCTTCAGCCGTGTGGCATAGCTGTAGTGCCGCCAGCCACCAGTGCTCCAGGCAGCGCGGTAAGGGGGCAGGGAGAGGGGGGGTTGGATAGAGGGAGGGGAGTTCAGGATGGTGGACAGGAGGTGGGGGTGTGGATGGGAGGTCAGTGGGGAACAGGGGTCAAGGCGGTATAGGGACAGGGATCTCGGGGAGCAGTCAGGAAAGAGGGGGTGGAAGAGGCAGCGGGTAGCAGTCAGGGGCAGGGTTTCCAGGGGCAGTTAGGGGACAGGGAGAAGGGGTGGTTGGATGGGGCAGGTGTCCCAGAGCGGGCAGATAGGAGGTGGGAGCTGGGCCACAACCTCCTCCCCTAACCGGCCCTCCATGCAATTTACAAAACCCGATGTGGCCCTCAGGCCAAAAAATTTGCCTGCCTCTGCCCTAACTGAAGTAAATTCTCTTTGGTTCACAAGTGCCCTGAGTGGTAACTCCTTTCTCATTGCTGTATACATGTACTTTTAGTGATAGCATGATATGGGGGTATTTGTCACTTTTTCTTTCATACATTCCTTGTATTGGAACAAATTCAGCCCTGGTGTGACTGGGCACAATTCATTGTTTGTCATGAACCTAAGACTTTTTTCAGTTTTAGACTGAAAAAAATTCCAAAAACTTTTGTAGAAAAGTTCAACAAAAACTTATTTCCATTGAAATTATTCATAGGAACAAAAAGCATTTCCCAACAAGTTCTAAACTCTGGTCCAATCTACACCAGGGAGCTACAGATGCTCTCCTTATAACTTGTCTGCATCCCCATCTCTCCTCATCACTTAATTCAGTGACCCTACCCAATACATGCATGATGGTTTCACCATAAACTACTCACCAGCCTGCCAGAGTCTCAAGATTTTATCCCCTTTTATTCATTACTGTCCCTCCTCCATCACCATGTATAATTAAATATATTAAATAATTGCTAAGACTGGAAAGTGTCACTCTACACCTCTACCCTGATATAATGCGACCCAATATAACACAGGTTGGCATATAACAGGTAGGGCTCTGACATGATGTTCTGAGAAGCACGTTAAGGATGCTGGGCCGGGGACGAGGGGTTGGATAAGGGCAGAGAGTCTCGGGGGCAGTCAGGGGCTCCTTCCTCCCAGGCCTAGGAGGCAGAAGCTGTGGGGGGGGGGGCAATCTGGGGGCCCAGCAGTCCTAGACTGGCCCGGGGCATTAGCGGGGGGCCAGGAGCAGCTCGCTCTGCTTCCCTCATCCCAGCCCCACCCATGTCGCTCGGGGAGAGGGTTTGGGAGAAGGGATTCCCCCCTCACTCAACGGTGGTGGGAAGTGGAGCAGCCCAGTCCCAGGCCGCTCCACTCCGCCAGCTCCCAGCTGTGGCGCTCCGCTTCCTGCCGCAGGTGAGTGCAGAGGACGTCCTTTCCCCAACCTCCCCGCACTCACCGGTGGTGGGAAGTGGAGCAGCCTGGCTCCAGCCCACTCTACTCTGCCAGCACCCAGCCCTGGTGCTCCACTTTCCACGCTGGTGAGTATGGGGGCGGGGCGTCCTTTCCCCAACCTCCTCACACTCACCAGCAGCAGGAAGCAGAGCAGCCCGCTCTACTCTGCCAGCTCCCAGCCGCGGTGCTCCGCTTCCCTCTGCAGGTGAGTGCGGAACCTTCCCCCTCAGCGGCACAACTGGGGCAAGGAAAGCGTAGCAGGCTGGGGCTTCGTTGCTTCGCTTCTCGCCACAGCTGAGTGCAGAGGGCATTGTTTTCCCAACCTCCCCGCACTTACCGGCAGCGGGAAGCAGAGCAGCCCGACTCCAGCCCGCTCTACTCCGCCTGCTCCCAGCTGCAGTGCTCCGCTTCACACTGCAGGTGAGTATGGGGGGTTCCTTTCCCCAGCCTCCCCGCACTCACCAGCTGGGAGGGGGCGGAGCGGAGCGGGCTGGGGCCACGTTGCTCCACTTCCCGCTGCTGCCGATGAGTGCCTCTTGGGGGGCGGGAGATGTGGATAAGGGTCAGAGCAGTCAGGGGATAGGGATCTCTGGAGGGGGCAGTCAGGGAACAAGGAACGGGGTGGCCAAAGCAAGTTTGCTATAATGTGGTCTCACCTATAATGCAGTGAGATTTTTATCTCCCAAGGACGAGGTAGAGGTGTATTAATTGTGAATCTTTACAAAATGGGATTAAAATATAAAATACAGTTGAGATGAATGTTTTATTTAATATATCATATAAAAAGAAAAGAAAATTTTCTCCTTTGTTGAATGCAAAAAAAAGGCATCTGACTGTGTTGGATAGGAACATTGACTTCATTATATCCTTTGTTTGTTACACAGCCTCAAACAATGATGGTTAATTAACTAACGTCAGTGGCTAAATTCTAATGACCGTCTGGGCACAGGAAAAATTGGGGTGAAAACAGAGATGCAGTAGTTGAATTTCCTTAGCAATATTTGATTAACTTAGAAATATAGGACCCTATTCTCGATTATACTGCACCCATTTTAAGGCCCCTTTATACTGCCAGAGTAGTGGAAAAGGCAAATAAATGAAAATTAGGCCTACAAAGCTATTCGGAATCCTTGTGGAATAACCTTCCTAAAAGTCATAGAACTGTAACATCTTGACAGCTGTATTGCACATGATATAGAAAATAGGATTAAAATAATTATATTCTCTTTACCTTCTTCAATACCAAAGCTACATTTGAAATGCCCTCCCTGAATTGGTTCAGAAGGCCACTATCCAAAGTCAACCTCTTTAAAATGCCCTTCTACAAAGGCATCTACAAGTAGTGAGTCAACTATATATTAGAATTTTAATAATTGATTTTACATATCTGTGAAAGCAATTAGCTGTCCACGTGCCTTCATTGAATCACTACGTAATATCATTAACGGTGACCACTGCCCTTTCTCCTCCACTCCCTTTTTACCCTAGCAAATTTTGCCCTCTCTTTACATCGTGTGAAATTAGGTCTCGATATTGCAAAGACTTACACATGTGCCTAATTTTAAGGGGACTAGTCATATACTGAAAGTTAGGCATCAACATGATTCTTTGCAGGATCAGGGCCTTAGGTTATAAACTTTTCATGGCGATAAAAGAATAAAGAACGGCTTTTTCTCACCTTTCTATAGTAAGAGAAGACGGACAATATAAAGTGTTGTACATAAAGTTATATATTTTGGAATTAATTCTTCGCTTGTTATCTTGGAAACTCTCCCATGGACTTTTTGCCAGGTTACCAGTATCAGCATGCCATTTTTTCTTTGTGCTATGAAGGAACAAATATTTGCACAGATTGTTAGTATACTTTTTGAAAAACTAAAGAAGCAAATATTGGGTTGCCAGAGGATGTGGAGAGAGTTAATTTTCCAGACTCTGAGAAATAGTCTTTGGCATACATTTTGAAACAAAGATATTTTTGGCTAATTCCATTAGAACATACCAGATGCTTCCTATTTGGTTTAATATTGAATAAACCCAGGTTTCTGCTCTCATGCTGGATGTTTTGCTTTAGACTTAACAACTGTTGAGTCGAGACATTAGAGCAATTAGCAAAAATTGTCAGGGCCTAGGTTTCAGTACACTATTGCAAACAAATACACACCCATTTATGTGCATGCTTATGGCATGTGTGGTTAACATGTGGTTTGCATGCAAATAGGGCTAGACAGAGACCTATGAGGCTATGTATCAAATGCATGCACAGTGGTCATACATTGGCATGCTGACCCTAAGGGACAGATTTTTGAAGGTAATCTACTTTCCAAAATAATTTTGCAATGGGCTAGATTCACCTTATACATTCAGATAGGAAAATCCTATTGAAATTCATGGGAGTTGCAGGTGTGCATGTGTGGGTAGGACTTGGCAGAAAACTACATGCAAATTTACAACTATAAATACAAAGAAGGCTCATGCTTGTCCCACTGCAGAGCATTGTTCTGGTACTAAATGAAACATCAATTGTACAATGCTCTAAAGTATTTTGTCTCTATGGGCATATGTCTATAGTAGGAAAACTAATATGGGCAGAAATAATCTTGATTGTGCATCAGTAGTAGGTAGATTGAACTCTGAAATAAAACTCAAAGAATTCATCTCTATTGGGTGATAAATTTCTTTAAAAAGAAACTATGATTTGGGAAGGGAAGGGGAGAGGAATAATTTAGACCCAAGACCCAAGTGTGGTTATTATTGATAGTGACATGAAGGGGAAAAAAGAGAAACAACCAGATTCTCTTTCCCAAAGTAAAATCCTAAGCTTAGCATTAAGTCAGACAAGTCTATTGTGTCAGATACTGATAGGTTTAGGCTGAATCATGGACACATCTGTATATAAATACAGCAGCTGAAGACATAGCCATATATCTTGAGGAGAACCCCTCATACCCATATGATGAAGCTGTGTGAAGTTGTAAAGAGCAGGACTGATCCCTTAAGGAACTGACCAACATAACATTTTGTCCTGGCACTTTTTGTAAATGGGGCTTATTGAGGATCACATTTATGTTAGTTTATCCCCCCAAAAAGGAACAAAGGAACGGAGATAGGGAGAGAAATGCAAAGAGGCTGGGGAGGAAGCAAAGATCAGGAGAAAGATTTAAGTCAAAGAGAAGGAGGAAGATGAGATGTGTCAGACACTTCATGAAGTCTATTGAAGATATCGCTAGTGCTATCAATTTGACATGAAGGTCACTCAGATACAACAGTGATGGGTGGAGTATAAAATCCTTGGTAGACAGAAACAAAGGAAACTGCCATATTGGAACAGAGAGTCCAGTATTCTGTCTCCAACTGCAGTTTTACCTATTTGCTAGCTCAATCTTGTTATCATAGCAATTAAAGAGAGTTTAGCAGCCCTTCATTAGGATGGAAGTGAGAGAGAGAAAGAGTCTATAAAGTGCCACAGAACTAACAAACGTATTGGAGCATGAGCTTTCGTGGGTGAATATATGCATCCGACAAAGTGGGTATTCAGCCATGAAAGCTTATGCTCCAATACATTTGTTAATCTATAAGGTGGCACAGAACTCTGCCGCTTTTACAGATCCAGACTAACATGGCTACCCCTCTGATACTTAACAAAAAGAAAACAACCTACCAGTAATGCCTGGCTGGAGGCATGCACGCAGAGGATGGAGAGTAAGAGATCACTGTCTTTGCTACCAGTAAATGACAAACCTTGTTCCTGCACAAGAGTTAGAGGTGGATTAGGTTGAGCCATGGGCGCATCTGTAATGACACTAGATACAGTGGTTGTCATTGCAGAGTCAACATTTTCTCAATGGCGCATTTACCACTCCTGTACCATACATAACAGAGGCCCATGCTCTGAACATATAGAAGTGAGTAGAGTGTTCAGGTTGGAAGCACTAACCGAGAGATCAAGTTTCTATTCTTGATTTGGTTATTAATTTAGTGTGACTTTACAACTCCTGAAGTGACCAAGAAGGAGTACTGCCAGGTGTGCTGAGTTCTATTTCCTGAAGCCTCCTCCCAGTTGGCAGTAGCTGCCATTCCAAACATGGCCACTGAAACAGCTAAATTCAGCCTATTTAGGGCTTTGTAAAGGAGGATCATTACCGTGCATTAGAACTGGAGCTGGATGGGTAGTCAGTGTAAAATTTGAAGTGTTGGTGTGATGTGTTCTCAATGATTATTTAGTCATAGTGACAACAATGTGCTAAGCACTTTACACAATAGACAGGAATATTCTCTGCCCTGAGAAAACTGCCGCGAGGACACAAGTGAGAGCTACAAAGAGCACATGAGGGTAGCAGGGGAGGAAGATGATCAGATAGTGCTTAGTTAGTTATGTATCTGCTTGTTCCAGGAGTCTGTAGGTGCTGCATGTCAGCTAGGTTTAAGTTACTTGGAGTTTTTCATGGTTCTCTCTCTCTCTCATATAATACATTATAATGGTCTGTACATGGGATGGCTGGGAATAAAAGCATGGATTACCGTGATTAGATCACCACCCGGGGGTGGGTAGGTAAGTGAATGCAATCTCCTTCACATTGCACCCAGACTCTGCAGTCCCTGATTTTTGAGTATCTACCAGAGTATAACAGTAGATAGGGCCATACTATTTTAGGCTGAAACCAGATTACATGGAAGTGGTGCTGATAGTTAAGGGGAAAAGCTCTAAAGATGGTGTGTACATTTAACCAGCCTTTGTCCATAATGCTCTTTCAGTGATTGGATCAATCACTGCTTCTAGACTCCCAGGTGGCGGCTGTGACATGTAGTGTTTTATCATTTTGATTGGCCTGGAGGTTCCAACCCATCCTCTCCAACAGAGACCTCACCATGGCAAAACCTTTTGTAACTTCCAGGCTAGATTACTGCAGCATGCTCTCCTTGATCCTACTTTTGAAAGCTTCTAGAAGTTCCAGCTGGTGCATATTGCAACAGATCATCTCGAGTGGAACTAGTCATTATGACTATGTAATATTAGTGCTCCATGCTCTGCACTAGCTACTAGTCACTTTCAGGAACATTTCAGGGTGTTGGTTATGAACAGTAAAGCCCTAAATGGCTTGACATCCAATTGTGAGATGTTTCCTCTTTCTTTATGTCCCATTACACTCATAGCATCCCAAGAGTTGCCCTTGGTTCCTGGAGATGGGTGGAAGGAGAGGAGTAGGAGGTGATTAGGCATTTTGGAGAGGACAGGTGGTTGAACTACTAGTTTCCCTCATCCAGGATGTTCTGATTTTTATTCTATTCTATATAGGTTCTTATACTGCCATCATCACCATAGTATCTGAGCCCCTTCCAATAGCATTATACATTTTTTTCCAATGTAGGGTTTTGTTTCATTTTTTTCTAATATACCTACTGTTCGGTGGATACCTTAGAGCAGGCAGGATCAAAGTAGTACTCTTTGCACATGGAGTGGAAAGTGGTAAGGTTTGTGATGGCCCTTTGTTTCTGTGGGAGTTCATTCCACACCCTCAGACTGGCCCATGAGAAAGCTCTGTCTCCTGAACAGATGAGCTTTACCCTTGTGGTAGAAACTTGCATTGTGCCTGAGGATTAGAGAGCTGTCTTCATTCCAGAACTTTAGGCAATATTCTAGGTATCCTGGGCCCAGGTCATTGAGTGCCTTGAAGAAAAGGACTAAGATCTTGAACTTTCTATGGGAAGCCAGCATAGAGAGGAAAGAACAGGTCCGACTTTCTCACAGTAGTCTGTGTTGCTGATGAAATGCACTGCAAGCAGTCGGTACTAGCTGGAGTTTCCTAAGGGATGATGGCTTCATGTCCAGGTTTATTACATTGCTGTAGTCCAGATGGGAGATAACGAAGACATGAATAACTGAGGCCAGATAATCATCCACCAGGGTGGGACAGAATTCACTAAGCAACTGGAGATCATAGAAAGTGTTACTTGCAGATGATGCTATCTGAAAGCAGAGACACAGTTAGGAATGCAAGAGCCCTCCTAAACTATGGTCTGAATTGACCAACTGTGGGTGGGCACCTTCAACCAAAGGACAATGCATTGTTGCTGTATATTCTTCAAAATGCTTTCCTCTGTCTACCTGCATAACCTCTCTCTTTCTCAGGTTCCCCTTCAACCAACTGTTCTTCATCCATAGTCACTGGGCTATCTTGGGACTAGTGGTATCTGGTGAAGGATAGATATAGCCGCGATTTCTTTCTTTTTCCCACCCTTCCTTTGCTGCTAGTTCCATATTGAGTTAAGTCAGAAGATCCTTTTCTCTGCCCTCCACAGGCCTGGATCCTATTCCCCAGACCCTGGATCAGCACTGCTCTTGTTAGAGCTGGCTGGAAAAATGAGATTTTATCCCACAGAATTTTCATGAGAGAGATCCTAATTCAAAATTTTCCCATAGGAAAATAAAAAAAGTCCATGGGAAAACTTCATATGAAAGGATGGAAAGGGGAAAACACCACCACCACCAGGTTTTCCAGGGTGGAGAGCTAGCAGCTGAAGTTTGGAAGAAAGAAGCAATTAGTGACCACATGGCAAATACAAAGGAAAACACGTTGTGTTCTAGATTTAGATGACAACACACAGATTAAATTAAAAACAAATCAGAGGATGTGAATGTTCACATTACATACGGGGAATATCTGTTAGACACTACTGTTCAGATATCAAGTGCCCTTTTAGATCTAGAGAGATGAGTGGAATAAACATATGCTGGGGAACCAAGAGCTACTGAGTTCTAATCATTACTCCAACTCTGTCTTTGGCCTTGGGCAAGTTTTAACCTCTCTATTCTCAGTTTCCTCATCTGGAAACTGGGGTAACAGCCTCTCTCACATGGGAGTTGTAGAGATTAATTAGTAGGTGTTCCTAACATGCTTTCAGTGTAAGTGCTAAGTACTAAATGTACCACCGCAAGAATCTTCCTCAAATCCTTTCCTTTTAAATAGGTAATTTTCACCACAGTTAAATATGGTTCAAAATGATATGGAAAAAAGTTTGTATTATTCAGTTGACCTCCTTTTGTCTGGTGCTTCGAGCCGTGCTGATGAGCACTAACAGTGACCACATCAGATCCACCTCAGCCAAAAGCAGAGTTTCAATAAGACTGTGTTCGTAAGAGTCACAGTGGCAGAGGGTTAATTGACCCCCGCAAAAGCAGCCGATAGGAAAACATGTCACAGGGCAGGGTTAAGGGGAGGAAAAAGGTAATCAAAGTGACAGAAGGCAAAGACCCTAAACTTGGCACAGACATCAAAAATATCACCCTGTAAAACACAAGTAGGTTTTCCCTTTCTCTCCTGGAGTTTTGGAGGCTCTCACTTTCACTTTGATTTCAAACAATTCAAAAATCAAACAAAGGGGAAGCTACATACAGCTGGTCCCCAGGCTTTTTCTTACCTCAAGGAAATCTGGCCCAATATTCTTTCTTGCCAAATTGATGAAGAATGCATAGTCAGAGCTTCACCCTATTGTTCCTTCCCTGTTGTCCAGGCAGGCTGTGGTTTTCTCAGGCATCTGGGATTCCTCTAGGCTTACAAGAGAGATTCACCCACAACCAGCTGTTTGAAGGCTGGTGCTTCCTTTTTGTTTCCTGTTCACCTGCCGAAGCATAACATTCTGGAGAGTTTTATAGGATTGAGCCTATCTACAGGCCCTTCCCATGACCGAATGTGGCATTTGCACTTCCCAATCACATTTGGTCTTTCAGGTGGGAGAAGTAATAGAAAATAAAGGAGAGGGAAATAGAAGATCTTATAGGATGCATTAATCAGAAGAAAAAGGTAGGACTAGAAAGTGGTCATCTTATTAGACAGAGAATCCCAGTTGTTTGCAGCTGGTGGTGGATTGTGATACACATTTAATAAACATCATGATTAATTTCACCGTTAGAAATACATGCTCACTTTTTGGGGGGGGTGGGGAGGGAAGGTGCACGTAAAGAGCACTTTAAAATTTGTTTTTATGAAACCTGAAACCTCTCTAAGACAATTTAGTCTCCTGATATTGCTAAAAGATGCTTGTGATCAGAGGGCCAGACTGAAGCCTGAACTGTTAGCCAATGGAACAGCAATTTTTTAAAAAAGAATTAGCCTGCATGCCTGATCACTCCATAATCCTACAGCTAATTTAAAAAGCGGTCTAAGCTGCTTGTTTGTTTGTGGTGGTGTGGGTTTGGTTTTTGTTTTGTGTTCTGAGAGAAAAAGAAGCTGCCAACTATTTGATTTCAACACATTAAAAATAAGCAACAGCTTCCACTTTGAAACAAATGCATTTCCCTTTCCAAACACCTACATTTTATCGTCTGTCCGACACAGGCACTGTATGTCATGTAGGACTTAAAAGCATCACTGTTATTACATTTTAAAGCCATTTATTCCATTGGTATGTAACACAACGATGTCAGCCATTATGACTGGACAGCTGAGAGTTGTTTACTGAGATAGTTATTTCTAATTAATCAGCCTCTTCATCTACATTCCTATAGTGACAAATACTACCCACCCATCCCGCAGCTATTGGGGAGGAAGAGCATGCATATCCAGTGATGTTCAGCTACAGAGCAGGCACAGCACAGCGAGCCCACACAAGGTGACCTCTTTCCCCGCTCTATGTTGTTAGCCTTTCACATCACCTCAGAGAGGAATTTTTGAGGTGCAGCAGGTGAGAAGTAGATCCATGACTATACAAATCTACAGGTCACTCTACTTTTCCCCTTAGGAGGATCTACCAGGATCAGAGAAGTTGGTTTCTCTTCCCTCCTAACTCGTACAGAACTCCCCCTTGCACAGCCTGTTTGTCCATTTTTACTGTGCTGGTCTCAGGATATGGCACTAAGGTCCTAATCCAACTCACAATGAAGTCAGTTGGAGACTTTCCATCAGCTCCAATAGCATTTGGATCAGAGCTTTAAAAAAAGAATGGCAAACCAATCCATCAACTATCTGCGGACACCAATATAGCACTTCCAAGCATAAACACTGAACTATTCAAAGAAAAACCTCTGAGACATGGGAATGAAGAAACATGCAGAACAATTTACTCTCCAGTCTAGGAGTTGGTGGTTACACGTGTAGAGGTATGCACATTATCTCTTTATTAAATCTGAAAGCTGCAATTTAAACAGTACTATACTGAGGCCTGGCCTACACTACATGTTTAAACCGAATTTAGCAGCATTAAACCGATTTAACCCTGCACCCGTCCACAGGAGGCCCTTTATATCGATATAAAGGGCTCTTTAAACCGGTTTCTGTACTCCTCCCCGATGAGAGGAGTAGCTCTGAAATCGGTATTGCCATGTCGGATTAGGGTTAGTGTAGCCGCAAATCGACGGTATTGGCCTCCGGGCAGTATCCCACAGTGCACCATTGTGACCGCTCTGGAAAGCGATCTGAACTCGGATGCACTGGCCAGGTAGTCAGGAAAAGCCCCACGAACTTTTGAATTTCATTTCCTGTTTGCCCAGCGTGGAGCTCTGATCAGCACGGGTGGCAATGCAGTCCCAAATCCAAAAAGAGCTCCAGCATGGACCATACAGGAGATACTGGATCTGATTGCTGTATGGGGAGACAAATCTGTTCTATCAGAGCTCCGTTACAGAAGATGAAATGGGAAAGCATTTAAAAAAATCTCCAGGCTATGATAGACAGAGGCCACAGCACAGTGCTGTGTGACAAGCATCACGGAAAGCCAAAGAATCAAATGGAAGCTTATGGAGGGAGGGAGGGGATACTGAGGACTCCAGCTGTCCCACAATCCCCGCAGTTTTCAAAAAGCATTTGCATTCTTGGCTGAGCTCCCAATGCCTGTAGGGTCAAACACATTGTCCGGGGTCGTTCAGGGTATATCTCATCAATTTATCCTCCCCCTCATGAAAGAAAAGGGAAAAAAAAATCGTTTCTTGACTTTTTCAATGTCACCGTATGTCTACTGCATGCTGCTGGTAGACGCGGTGCTGTGGCACTGAACAGCAGCATCCTCTCCTCTCCTCTCCCCTCCCCGGTGGCAGACGGTACAGTACAAAATGACTGATAGCCATCCTCATTATCCTGTGAGTGCTCCTGGCTGGCCTTGGTGAGGTTGGCCAGGGGCACCTGGGTAAAAATAGGAATGACTCCCGGTCATTCCTGGTAGATGGTACAGAACGGCTGGTAACCATCATCATAGCAACTGGGGGCTGAACTCCATCAGCCCCCCTCCTTTCATGTCTAAAGAAAAGATTCTGTACTGCCTGGACTATCATAGCAGCGGGATGCTGGGCTCCTCTCCCCTGCCACCATTTAATGTCCTGGCTGGACTATCATAGCAGCTGTAGGCTGCCTCCCCCTCATTTTATCTCACTAAAAAGTCAGTGTTTCTTATTCCTGCATTCTTTATTACTTCGTCATACAAATGGGGAGACACTGCAATGGTAGCCCGGGAAGGTTGGGGGAGGAGGGAAGCAAAGGGTGGAGTTGTTGCAGGGGCACCCCCTAGAATGGCATGCTGCTCATCATTTCTGCGGGATCTGACACGGAGCGGCTGTGCTCTCTGGTTCTCTGGTACACTGGTTCTCTAGTACATTTGCCCCATATTCTAGGCAGGACTGACTATTTTTAGATAAAACATAAAAGAGGGAACGACCCGGGGAGTCACTCTCATTTTTGTCTTTGCGCCCCCGGCTGACCTCAGCGAAGGCCAGCCAGGAGCACCCATGACAGCAGCAGACGGTACAGAATGACTGATAACCGTCATCTCATAGCCAATTTATAATGGCATGGCAGATGGTACAACAAGGATGGTAACCGTCTCTGCTACCTTGCAAAGGCAAATGAATGCTGCTGTGTAGCACTGCAGTACCGCCTCTGTCAGTGGCATCCAGTACACATACGGTGACAGTGACAAAAGGAAAAACGGGCTCCGTGGTTGCCATGCTATGGCATCTGCCAGGGCAATCCAGGGAAAAAGGGCGCGAAATGATTGTCTGCCGTTGCTTTCACGGAGGAAGGATTGAGTGACGACATTTACCCAGAATCACTCGAGACACTGTTTTTGCACCATCATGCATTGGAATCTCAACCCAGAATTCCAATGGGCTGGGGAGACTGCGGGAACCATCAGATAGCTATGGGATAGCTACCCACAGTGCAACGCTCCAGAAATCGACGCTAGCCTCGGTACATGGACGCACACAGCCGAAGTATTGTGCTTTGTGTGTCCGTGTTCACTCGACTTTATACAATCTGTTTTACAAAACCAGTTTATGTAAAATCGGAATAATCCTGTAGTGTAGATGTATCCTTAGTACCAAGAAGGTTATATGATATGGGAAAGAATACTGTATTTATTTCAACTTATTTAAAATGCACCTCTCCAAAGCTCTAGATTTGTAGGCAAAATATTCAGACAACACCCAAAATGAACCACTGTTCAAATGGACAGACAGGGCTCCCTATTGTCAGCAGTCACCACTGTGTACAGGTAAGGTACTTTGTATGGCTGATGTCAGGTGTGCAGTCCAAAATAACAGTCTTGCTGACTTCAGATCTGCCACAATCTTCTGTTTGACTTTTGTTGCCAGTAACTGTATGATCTCATTTTGACTTGTTTTTGCAAGGTAGTGGTGTGTGTACATGTCTTGGTGGTGACTATTAGTAGATGCTCCTGGAGTACAGCATCAAACTCAGCCATCAGCTCCACAATTTTAAGGAAGTTTCCATTGTTTGGCACATACAGCTGATCTGAAGTGCCATGCAGTGCTAGGTTTTGGGCAGCAAACATTCTCACAATGGCAATCATCTATATTGGCCTTAAACCTTAGGGTACGTCCAGACTACCCGCCGTATCGGCGGGTTAAAATCGATTGCTCGGGGATCGATATATTGCGTCTAATCTAGACGCGATATATCGATCCCCGAGCGCGCTTATATCGATTCCGGAACTCCATCAACCCCAACGGAGTTCCGGAATCGCCACGGAGAACCGCGAACATCGATCCCGCGCCGTCTGGATGGGTGAGTAATCCGATCTTAGATATTCGACTTCAGCTACGTTATTCACGTAGCTGAAGTTGCGTATCTAAGATTGATTTCCCCCCCCTAGTGTGAACCAGCCCTTAGTCTCATCTCAAGCTCTTTCCGCCTATGGAATGCTCTCTGGTGATTTGCTGCTTTCTAATGGCATCCAGATTTCTAGCCAGATTTTTCCAGTCCTTTGTTCCTGTGGAACATAATGTGACTGGAACATTAGATGGAAGAGTTTTCAACAAAAACAGTATGCAGCATTCTGGGTTTTTGAGTACACAAGCCACGGCCTCTTCACTTTGTCACCATTGGGGATTTCATGCCAATAATGTGTTGATGAAAACTTCTATTTTCATAGTCTTTGAGGAACATGACGTTTTTCACTTGCTATGGCCCATGCAGTACAAGGACGTCCCTCAGGCTACTGCTCAAGTGGGTCCACAGTCCTGGATCATCTAGACTTAAGGAACTAAACATAGCAGCAGCTGGTTCTTGTGCCTCCACCACACTCTTCTCTGATCTACACTTTTCTTCGGGAATGTGCAAGGTTACATCCATTTGAGATGGAGATATGGATGCTGCAATAACTGCCAGGTCACCTGCACTCTAACTGGAAGATCAGGCACCTCCTCACCACTCACATCCTCACTGAGACCGGAAGGCTCACCATGAACATTTGTGTCTATGTATCTCAGGAGAGCTCCTTCCTGCTAAGATAGGAAAGCTTCCTTTGCTTTCTTTTTTTTTTCTGAATGCTGCCTTTCACTCATGACTGCTGTTCTGTGCCAGCTAGAGTGGCTCTCAACACTCAATTGAAAGGGACAAATAAGCTGGCTGTAGCAGGGTCTGAATGAGGGAAGATATCAGTGTCTTAAGGGCCTAACTGGCTCCTACTACTTCAGTTGACTGCCTGTTCTCCTCAAGTGGGTTCAGGGAAGCAGCAGGAAACAGGAAGCTCCCTGAGAAGCTAGTCTAGAAGAATCAGTCTAGGTTCCTGGGGGTGCTAGAGAGGTACGTAAGAGGGTCCTCCTCCTCCTCTTTCTCCCTGTAGCTCTTGCTGCTCTCTGTTATTCCCTCTCACCTTTACTCCTGCCTGCCTGTAATGGCTGTCATCTGCTTCCTGCTCAGTCTGGAACTGTTCCCTTGAGGCTGAGGTCACCAGTTCTTCCTCAGACTGTGGACTTGGGCTTGGTCCCTCTGGAAGCGATGTAGGTGATGGGGTTGTTTTCGTTGCTGGTGAACCGCTTTTCGCTGGCGCACCTGAGGGTATTTCAGGCTTTGGCTGAGACTTTTGGGTATGGCTGATTGTTGCTTCTGCCAGTTTTGGCTCGCTGGCGCCCTCTGGTGTTGAGTTTGAAGATGTGGTTGCACTTGCTGGTGCTGGTTGCTGTTCCAGTTCCGGGCCTGGGACTGGAGGCACTGTGGCTGTTTCAGTGGTTGGCATGGAATTCGGGTCCACTACCTCTGTCTGGGTCTCTGGTAACACAGACGAGGCATCTGTGGACGGCTCAGGAACAGGAATGGGTCTGGAAGCTTGCCTGGTTTGGCTACGTGTAACCATTCCCACTCTCTTGGCCCGCTTCACCTGGTTGGCCAAGTCTTCCTCCAGTAGCATGGGGATAGGATAATTGTCATAGACTGCAAAAGTCCACATTTTTGACCAGCCTTTGTACTGGACAGGCAGTTCAGCTGTAGGCAAGTCTACAGCTTGTGACATGAAGGGGTAAATTGTCACTTGGGCCTTTGGGTTGATGAATTTGGGGTCTACGAAGGATTGGTGGATAGCTGACACTTGTGCCCCCATGTCTTTCCACGCAGTAACCTTTTTTTCGCCCACTCTTACATTTTTCCTTCACTCCAAGGGTATTTGAGAGGCATCTGGGCCTGGGGATCTTTTGGGTGATGGTGGTGTAATGAACTGCACTTGGATGGCCTTCTTTGGACAGTTGGCCTTGATATGTCCCAGTTCATTATACTTAAAGCATTTTCCATCTGATGGGTCACTGGGTCGAGGTGAGTTACTGGAGACTGGTGAGGTGGAAGAATAGTGTGTCTGGGGCTTTACTTGGGTTGTATGTTGGGTTTTTGGCTGCCCTCGGTTGTAGGGATTATGGTCGGTGTGCCCCCTGGGGTATTCGTTCCCCTTGACAGTAGCTTTCTTGATTTTTGCCACTTCCATCCATCTGGCTCCAATTTCCCCCGCCTCGGTGAGATTTTTGGGTTTTCCATCTTGTATGTACCGTGTTATGTCCTCAGGAACACCATCCAAGAACTGCTCCATTTGTATGAGGAGGTGCAGTTCTTCCAAGGATTTAACATTGTGTCCTGATATCCAGGCCTCATAATTTTTCCCAACGTAGTAGGTGTGTTTGGGAAATGACACATCTGGTTTCCACTTTTGGGTTCTGAAACACCGACGGGCATGATCCAGGGTTATCCCCATTCTGTATCTGGCCTTGGTTTGAAAAAGTTTATAGTCGTTCATGTTCTCCTTAGGCATTTCAGCTGCCACCTCTGCTAAAGGTCCACTGAGCTGTGGCCTCAATTCTACCATGTACTGGTCTTCAGAGATGCGGTACTCAAGATAAGCTCTTTCAAAATTTTCCAAGAAGGCCTCGGTGTCATCACCTGCCTTGTAGGTGGGAAATTTCCTGTGCTGTGGAACAATCATTGGCGCAGGGTTGTTAGGGTTGGCTGTGTTTTGTTTAGCCTTTTCTAATTCCAGGGCCTGCCGGTGGGCTTCCCTCTGGAGTTCCAGCTGTTTCTGGTGGTCTGCATCTTTGGCTGCTTGCTCTCTTTTGTAAGCTGTCTCTCTGTCTTCTTGTTCTCTTCTGTGGGCCGCCTCTCTTTTTCTTTCTCTTAGCTCCATCTCTTTTTGTTTTATTTTTAGTTCCTGTATTTTTTTTCCATATCTCGCTTGTGCTCTGCGTCTTTTATTTGTTCCCCGGCTTTCCTTTTTGCCTTAGAAGTCATGGTTCCTGTTTTCTTGTATTGGGGTGCCCTCTGGTGTTTATTGTCTGAACTGCAGGCTCTGTTGCCTCCTGAGGTCTGCCTAGCAACAGTGCCTTTTTCCCTTTCTTCCTCTAGCTAATCTTTTCAATGTAAAGTAAACCAGAAAAACCACTTTATTTGCATGTGTATAGTGCTGGTAATTGCCTCCTAATGGGAGTGCTATTGTGTGACAAAAGACCCGTAATAGCTCCTTAATGGTTTCTTGCTTAATATGCAAGCCACAACTGCCAGAGAGAGCAGAAAAAAAATTCTCTCTGGTTCCCTTTTAAAACCAAACTGTTTCTCTCTGCTTAAAAGCCCCAAGCAGAGAAAAGAAAAATATAATATTCCTACTGGCTTCTGGATTCTATCTATCCCACCTCTGCCACCATGTTATAACCTAGTCCCAGATTTGGACCTTAGCGTCCAAAATATGGGGGTTAGCATGAAAACCTCCAAGCTTAGTTACCAGCTTGGACCTGGTAAAGCTGCCACCACCCAAAAATTAGAGTGTTTTGGGGCACTCTGGTCCCCCCAACAACCTTCCCTGGGGACCCCAAGACCCAAATTCCTTGAGTCTTATAACAAAGGGGAATAAACCATTTCCCCCCCCCCTTCTCCCTTCCAGGTGTTTCCTCCCTAGGTTCCTGGAGAGAGACACAGAAGCAAGCTCCGTGAATCTAAACAGAGGGACTCCACCATCCCCGTTCCCAGTCCTGGAAAACAGAATTACTTCCCTCTTCACCCAGAGGGTATGCAAAGTCAGGCTAGTAAATCTAACACACACAGATTTCCCCCTGACTTCTTCCTCCCACCAATTCCCTGGTGAGCACAGACTCAATTCCCTGGAGTTCCCCACTAAAGAAAAACTCCAACAGGTCTTAAAGAGAAAGCTTTATGTAAAAAGAAAAAAAAATACATAAAAATGGTCTCTCTGTATTAAGGTGACAAATACAGGGTCAATTGCTTAAAAGAAATATGAATAAACAGCCTTATTCAAAAAGAATACAATTCAAAACACTCCAGCAACTACACACATGTAAAATACAAAAAAACATATAGATCACTATCTGATCTTTTGTACTTACAACTGGGAAACAGAAGATTAGAAAGCAAGAGACAGAAATCCTCCCATAGCCGAGAGAGAGACAGGCAGAAGACCAGAACAAAGGACTCAAACTTCCCTCCACCCAGATTTGAAAAAGTCTTGTTTCCTGATTGGTCCTCTGGTCAGGTGTTTCAGATTACTTCTTTTCAGGTGAAAGAGACGTTAACTCTTGGCTATCCATTTATGACAAGAGGGTCCTCCTCCTCCTCTTTCTCCCTGTAGCTCTTGCTGCTCTCTGTTATTCCCTCTCACCTTTACTCCTGCCTGCCTGTAATGTCTTTTGTGCCCTCCTTCCTCCACCACAACAGTCCGCCATCTCTGTGCATCTAGAGCAGAGAGAATACATATGCGCCAGCAGCAGACACAATTTTCTACACTCTGGGTCCTAGCGGTGCCCCACCACAGTCTGGTACCTGAGGTGGCTGCCTCAGTTCACCTCATGGTAAGGCCAGCCCTGATGAAGAATGAGCAAGTATCTACAGAAATAGACAGGTAAGTGGGTAGGCCCATTTGAACCAACACCAAGCATGGAAAATTTCCTCTGTTCAGAAAGTTATGTGCATGTCAAATGGGATTTGAATAGATGTTTCTCTCTCTGTAGCTCTTTTGAACCCCACAAAGGGAAAGATCAGTGGAGGAAAGGAAGCTAGTATAGCTGAGAGGGTTCTTTTCCTGGGCCATCTCAGGGGATGGGGCTATCTTCATTGCTACTCAGTGCTCCCATTTTATCTGTGTGTGGGAGGAAGGGAGTGCAATATTTGCCCAAAGTTTCCCCATGCTGCTGCCTGAGGGAATCCTGAGCAAAAGCATTCATTTCCAGCTCCACAAACAAATAGAGCAGGATGTAGACCCTCCTGGTCTCTCTGGGAATTTGCTCCTTCCAGATCCAGAGACCTCTTCTGCTGCTCACTGCATGCCCTACTGCTGTTTTCTCAGTCTCTGTGCTCCTTCTTCATTACTTGGCCCTCCAGCCAGGACACTGTACATGTTTCTCCCTTTTGGGGCATCAAAGTCTTTCCTCATTACTAGTCTGAGGCAGTCTTCCAATTGACTGCCCCTATGGTGCCACTTCCCCAGTGGCTGGCAGGAGATCTCGGGCCCACTTTTTACTCCAGGTTCCAGCTCAGGAACTCTCTAAATCAGCAGCCCAAGTCTGCTGTCTCCTGGACCTTACTGCTTTTCCCTGAGCCCTTTCCTTACCTTCTGGCTCTCCCACATCTCTGCATTTGCCAGCCTCCCAACTTCCTCCCCAAGGTAGTAACTGTAGCCTACCCTTGTTCTGTGACCTGCAAACAAACCTTCCTTCTCCCAGGGAGTGACTGCAGCCTATTTCCCTGCAGGGTCTCGCTGCTATTAACTCACCTTTGTAAACGGAGCTCAGCTCATTCCTTCTCAACTGGGCTCCCACATTCAGTCAGGGGATTAAGCCACCTGATTCCCCTCAGACATGGCCTGCCTGGTTAATTGCCCCACTTCTTAGCCTACATTAATCCTTTCAGGGAAAGTGTGGGGTTAACACCCTATCACAAACCTTAATATATTTTAATGTAAAGAGAAACAATATATCGTAGTGTGTACTAGTATTGTATAAGCTCTCATGCCACAATAAAACTTACGTGAGCCCAGAGTTCCATGCACAACTCGCTCAGTGCAACACTGGGATTTAAAGGTCTTATGGACACGAGTTTGGGACATATCATTACTCGTAAATAGTGAAGCCATAACTCTGTTTTGCAAGGCATCCCAGAAAAGCAGCAGTAAACTCTATATACCATACTATCACACACACACACTATTTTTCAGTATATGACATACTTTTTTTTTTTTTTAATTCCCCCATCTTTAAATCTATATTACCTTAATACCAGATGTCCAACTGTTCAGGTAGAGAAATAGAAGCATTGGTATTAATACACTCAGGAACCACTAGTATAGGAGATAAATTAACCCTGGTGTTGTTCAGTCTCTCAGTAAAATAATCATTCATCTGTGTAAGCTATTACTGAGTACAAAGCTGGTACTTTTGCATAGGCACACTTATTTTATTACCAAAGCTAAAAATGCTTTGTGATAGCTTGAGTTGGAAAGCTGCTATTGGCAATGGCAGATTTACATGTCTGTCTCTTATTAATGCCATTGAGAGTGGAGCATTTTTGTCTGATACAATCAATACCCCTAAGACTTTTTACTAGACTTTAAATCCCTGAAAAGAAAAAAATATATATATTTCAATGAAAGGGATGAAAAAAGTTGATTCCCTATGTGTGACCTTAGAATTGCATTTATAGTCGTGAAAGACACTTTCATGCCTAGATTCCATTGTGATTGTCACATTAGAGACAAATAGATGGCCAAAATTGCATGTATTTTGTCGCTATCTTTAATTATGAGATGCCTTAAAACTGATGTAAAAAAATATTCCTTGGAAAACACTAACCATTTTCCATAGGTTATCTATTCTAAATACCTCTTGTCAAAGATAGTCACTAAAAAAAAAAAATCATCTTGAACCTGGCAAACATTGCAAAAGAGATTATGGATTTTAGTTCATCTTTTATTAAACATTCATCAAACTAGGTGTCATCCCTTAAAATAAAAGCCAATTTATATTTATTAGAGTTGAGATATATTTATGATATGTTCATGTAAGTCTATTCTAGTTTTATAACAGAGTTATATTGAAATGGCTGGAAACCGGCACAAAGTAACAATTTATCCTGGCAGATGTGACCTTATCAAGAAAATAAGGATCATACTTTTCGTTTAAATGTTCAACAGCACAGAAAGCCTGTTGTAGATTGCTGATTCTGTTTATTAATGGAAAACTCTATTCATGGACTAGTATAAAAGAGAAGCTAGATGTAGGGGACTATATATATCTATATCTATATCTCTATATAAGCAAAACTACAATTGGATCCTGAAACCAGAATGCTTAATTGCCAGGTAGCCCCATGAATATATATCAAGGGTATGCAATTACAGGACATAATTCTAGCTTCAACAAATAT
This sequence comes from Gopherus flavomarginatus, assembly GCF_025201925.1. Classification (NCBI taxonomy): domain Eukaryota; kingdom Metazoa; phylum Chordata; order Testudines; family Testudinidae; genus Gopherus; species Gopherus flavomarginatus. The sequence goes on from NC_066619.1 coordinate 114,607,348, forward strand.
AACCCATCCAAAAGTTAAAGAACCTCCCAATTTTGTTCTTTTACTTGTGTTATATTTGGACCCAAGCAGTAAGAAGAATCTAAATGAATTTTTTTCCCCACATCTGCATCAGCAGCAGGGCCGGCGCTTCCATTTAGGCGACCGCCTAGGCGCCAGGATATGGGAGGGCGGCAGACTGCTCTGGTGGACCTCCCACAGGTGTGCCTGCGGAGGGTCCGCTGGTCCCACGGCTCTGGTGGACCATCCGCAGGCACACCTTCTGAGCCGGCCCTGCGCCTAGGGCGCCAAAAACACTCACGCTGCTCCTGATAAGCAGTACCTATTTTGCTGAGATTTTCAAAGCCACATATGACAGGCACCTAAATCCAATGTTTCCCCTTGACTGTCTTTGCGACAAGCCAGTCAATCTGTGAAAAAGCTAACACAAATATTTAATCAGAAGGTCATGTTTGGAAATCAGTAAATCATTCTGACTAAGTAGTAAGAGACCTGCAGGTGATAATGGAGAGTGTCAGGTCCTTGTAATTTGATGTGTCAGCAAAGAAAGCTAATGCAAGTTTTGGCTGTGTGCACATCATGGATCACCATTTACCCAGTGGCGATGAGACCATACCTAAAGTACTCACCAAGCCAGATAATCTGAAAGTGTTAGAGCAGGGGACATTAAAAGCTTGAGATGTTCTCGCCGGTGAGGGAGACTGGATTACCAGGAGCTCCATTCCTGTAGAGTTTAGAGGCTTTGCAAGGCTTAAGCCAAGCTAAATTCTTGTGGAGCCCTATGTTTTCGGCAGTGGTGCTCAAGACGTGGAATGGGGCCTAGATGGGTCCTGAGCAAGGAGAAGTGGAGGAAGAGACAGTTACACAGAGCTGCTGCTGAAGCTGCCAGCCACACTAGGTTGTGAAAAAGCAGCAAAGAGTCCTGTGGCACCTTATAGACTAACAGACCTTTTGGAGCATGAGCTTTCGTGGGTGAATACCCACTTCGTCAGATATTCACCCACGAAAGCTCATGCTCCAAAACGTCTATTAGTCTATAAGGTGCCACAGGATTCCTTGCTGCTTTTACAGATCCAGACTAACACAGCTACTCCTCTGATTCTTGACTGGGTTTTGAGCCTCCACTCCTGTACAGGTTAGATGCACTAGCTTTAGCAAGTGTTTCTAAGCTTCTCAAGATCAGACACATTGTGCTAATGAAGCCTGCCCAGGCTCTGCTTTTCTTTTTGGATGCAGGTAAACCCTGTGGCACATTTAGTTAACTGAACAATTTGTACCTGTAACAACAATCAGTGGTAAAACTTTTTTTTCCCCCCGAGTTTTCCAGCTCTGTTGTGCAAACCAAAGAGGTCTGGATAGTATAGAGAAGGTTCAGAAATGCATCTGAACTTTAGGATATTTATCTAAACCAGAGCTCCAGACACTAATGTTTATTGATCCTGAATAACAACCCTCAAAATATATAATCTGCATGGCAAGCAGACAGGTTTTTAACATAGTTTCTTAGCGCTGTGTAAATGTTTTTCTTTAAAGCATTTTAAGTTAGAAAGTCACCTTATGGACTAGTTTTGTCTGCCAAATTTAATTTTTTCTTCCTCAGTCAAAGCTGGTTTTGTGCAATACAGATATAACACACTTTATAATGAATCACATTTTTCTTTTGGCTTTGGTAACTCAAACCATGGGCTCTTCCCTGAGAATTCTTTTCTACATGCTCTGAGGAGTTCAACCTTGGAAACAGACCCTCAGAGCACTCCATCTGATTGGAACTGCCACCGCATAGCATAAAGAGAGAGGGCCTCAGAGGTGAACTGTTCCAGACCAATTAGGTCTCTATAGATTATCACTACCACCTGTGTTTGCAAATGAAAGTGGATGGGAAGTTAGAGCAGAGCACAAAGCACAGGTATTATGTTCTCAATCGATCTGCCCTATTCAAAAGGTAGGTGACTATATTACATACTATCTGAAGCTTCCAAATGATAGCCTCAAGTAAAATGCTAAGTGCATCATGATTGTGAGAAACAGAACTAACTGCCATCCAACCTCAAACTTCCATTCTCCACCAAGCTTGTTGCCAAAATATCCTACTTTCAAGCTTAACTATCCAAAACCTATCCTAGATCCTGCGCAATCTAGATTTGGACCATGAATGGGTATGGAAACAGCATTAGTTGTGCCAATGGACCATTCTGTGTTGTAAATGGATGGAGGGTAGACGTCCATTTTTACACTCATGGACTTCGCAGCGTTTGGCATAGTCACAGGAAAACAACTCATTTGTGCAGGAGACAAAGCTCCCTAAGGGTCAAGTCTGGGTTTGGGGAATTCAAGAACTAAAGATCACCTCGATCCTTTCTGTTCCAAATGCAAGGCACACTTCCATGAGAAATCAAAGCACACAGCAACTCCATAACTGCCACCAAATATCCACACCCAATTTTTCCCCCTGAGGAGAGAAGAGGAATGGAAAGACACTATTTGACAGATGCTAGCCACATTGCATACTACATCTCTTCAAAGTCCTCAGATACCATAGTGACAGGTGTGCTATAAAAACCCGACCAAGGTAGTAACTGTGGAGATGATTACCATGGATATCCTCACTCCCTACACACTTCTTCAGAATTTTGTTAAGGATTCATGAACTAGAAAGGATGCTGTCATCACGCCCCCTTTACACTCTCAGAGGGAGAGGATGAGTTTCAGGAACACACCTCCCAGGAATCTTGCTTTTTATAGGCCATCAGGGTTTGCAGTTGCTGTAGCTACATCACTGAGTAACAAATATCCCAAAGGTACTTTGCCCCACACACACAGCCCAACTTCCTCACACAGGAACCATATCATCAATCTCTACTCCACAATGAATGTGTCACTCTGTGGGCAGGTCTACACTTCGGAATTACTACATCATTCAGGGGTGTGAAAAATCCATACCCCTGAGTTATACCAACCTCAGTGCTGGTGCTGACAGTGATCTGTCAGCAGGAGAAGCTCTCTGCTGCTAGTTACTGCCTCTCATTGAGGTGGATTAACTATGCTGACAGGAGAGAGCTCCCCCGTTAGCCTAGACCATTTCATTAATGTGATACAGCAGTGCCGCTGTGATGATGCAGCGTTTTAAGAGTAGACCTGTCCCAACTTTGATTTCTCTATCCCCTTGAGTCAGCAAGCCCACCCTCCCTCACCTACAGTCCCAAAACACCACATCTTTCACCAGTGAAGCAAAATAGCCTTGATTCTGACCATCAGTACGTATTGGCGTGCCATATGTTGCTTTAATGTTCTTCCGTGAGCAGCTCTGGAAGTGCCGAATCTGTGCTGAAGTTAACAAAATGCATGTTAAAACTTACAACTTTTCTTCTTATTTAGCTGTTGAATATTATCTTGCTTGTATGCCTGAAAACAGCTCTTTTCTTACTTAATTTATATGCCACTGGAGAAGAGAGTCATTAATGCATATTTAGATATAACATGCCTAAACTCCTCATGTCATAATAATTTTAGTATTGCTAGCAAGCCTACCCTTCCTTTAGGAAATTAAGTGCCACTGGATTTTCACACTTAGTTTTGTTTCTATCATGGATGTCCATTTTGCATAAAGTAAACAATCCAATTCTCCTTAGGTCATTTTTCTTTGTCCACTTGGAGAACTTACAGTTTTGCCTCATTTCACCTCTACATGTGTTATTTGCAAACCCAGCCCAAGGTCTTAAGGAAACTGAATTCTCTGATATAGGAGTCTGGGCTCAGTCACCGCAGTGGAGATAACTTTATATAAACAGAATGACCACATTTAGTTTGCTTGTCCTCCCTTCAATGTTGTTCACAACTCTAATTAACATTCCTAGGAGTTACCCTAGATACACACTGAGAAGAAACTAAACCCCTAATTAACTGGTCTGAACTGCTAGGGCAATTTTTCAAAAGGTTTTCTTCCTCCTCAATCTCTCTCTCCATTAGGTGATTTCAATCCCCCTGTTTTCAGAGATGAAGGATTCTTCAGAGGATGAAACAGGTGTTTGTAGCAACAGCAGCCCAGCAAATATGATGAGAGCCAGTGCAGAGTCCATCATTTACATTTACCTAGGATGATGGAGTGTAACTAGCAAACAAGAATAAAAAATAATAGTGATAATAAAAACCAGCAGAAAAGGACTGAATATGTCTGCTAGTAAGCAGGTTACACTACACTTCTGTTATTCCAGAAGCCACGTGGGCTGTATACTCAATATCTGAACACTACATAACACACATATGCACCCACAAAGTACTTAATAGGATAAGATTGACTTTTGGATGCAGGCCTATAGGATATATTTCACTACTGATTTTGAAGCGGAACTCCTCACTGAAAACAATAATGAAAATCTTTACTATTTTAGCAATACCTACAGGTCACAACTGAGTTCCTGGCCTGTTGTAGTGGGCACTATACACACACAATGAGAGACCATTCTGCCTTGGGGAGTTTATGTTCTAAACACAAGTGATAAAACAGATTATTATCCCCATTTTATAGGTGGGGGACTGAGGCATGCAGAGATTAAGTAACACTGCTCTACAGCCAAAATGCTTCTGAAATAAATGTAGTTCAACTTTACTAATTCTGGGTCACGGAGAACGAAAATGATGCTTAAAATTGTTGATTGGCTCCAGTTTTCAAGATATGCTATTGGGTCAGTATATACAACCCTTGACTTGGGAATGGCGGAGGATAAGTGAGTTATAAAGGGAAAGGATCTCAATTTAAACCAGAAATGACTAAAATACATCTTTGACTGGATCTATGAATAAATCTATGACTGGGTTTGGACAGTACTTGCTTTTTAGGTAAAATAATGAATGATGCAATCTGAAGCTGGTATTGCATCATACATGATATGAATTGCATCATGTTATTCCTAGAAGTCATGGATGATGCAATCATAACGAAGCTTACATCACTATGCTGAACAAATTGCCCTATATCAGCTCTAGAAATCATACAGTGTCGTGCTCTCTTCTTTGTCAGTGTTTGATTTTGCAAAGGGACACATTTTTGTTTAGCCAAAGTGAGCAGAGATGCCTCGTACTTGTGTGAACAGTGCAGATTACTTCTGCTATGTTTGTGGTGAAGTGACTTTTGCAACAGAAAAGCACAGTATAACCACTATGGTTAAGAAAGCCTATCACCTTTATTTTGGCTGCAAAATTGGAGATCAGGACAAGAGGTGGGCCCCACACATGCTGCAACACTTGTGCAACAAATCTTGGCCAGTGGTTGAACAGGAAAAGGAAATTTATGCCTTTTGCAGTGCCAATGATTTGGAGAGAGCCAACAGATCATACCGGCAATTGTTACTTCTGCATGGTGCCTCCAGTTGGGAAAGGTGTGTCAAAGAAGAAAAAGTGGACTGTGCGCTATCCAAACATTCCATCAGCTATACGCCCAGTACCCCAAGGAGAAGGCCTGCCGGTTCCTGATGCACCAGAATCATTCTCACTTGAGTCAGACGAGGAAGAGGAAGAGGATGAAACTTCTGGTCCTGAACCATCAATGTCACAGGACCCACATTTTCTCCCATCCTCCTCCTCTGAACCACACCTCATAACACAAGGTGAACTGAATGACCTTGTCAGGGATTTGGAACTACCCAAGAGTAAGGCAGAGCTGTTGGGCTCCAGACTACAGCAGTGGAATCTCCTGGCAGGCTATCAGGGCAAATGGAGCCCATCAATGCTTGCAGACTATTGCTGGACAGTGACAAGAGATGCTCCATTTAATGAATACAAGAGACAAGCCAAGAAGCGCCGAGTAGACACTGAATAGGACTAAACTATGTACATAATAGTTTTTTGCCTTTTGTTTCATAATAAATTTTATTTATATAACCCTTTTGCTGATTTTTAAAGTGTTACATAAACAGGATAGGTGAAATATCATGTAAAGCAACCATAAACACATGAAAAGACCTAGGTTTACAATTTATGATTAAAACTCTACTATCTACACAATATCCATAGACACAAAATGTAAAAACTTAAATATCTTGGAAACAGTAGCCAATCAGTTGTTTTAATTATCATATTTGAATTCAGCACATCAAAATACATAATAAATATCACATTTTATCTCTGAAGCAGATGACTTCTCAAAAATTGTAGACCAGTGTAATTTGCCTAGCACCACACAGAAGGTCTTTGGGCGAGCCACAAACTGAAACCAAATATCCTGAGCCTCAGTTCAGTGCCTTAACCACCAAGATTGTTCTCTCTGACTGAGCTTCACAGTGCATAAACTCCTTTGTGGAGCTGGGTCTTAGTCTCCCAGTCTGTAAAATGGGAATAACAACACTTCCCTACCTCATAGGGGTGTTATGAGGATGAATATATTAAAGATTATGGGGTCCTGAAATACTACAGTAATGGAGGTCATTAAGTACTTGTCTAAGATAGACAGAAGTGGCTCTTCATTGGCCTCCAATAAAGGCTATCATGGACACTATCATAAGGTCTAGTAAACCACTGTTCTACATTGCCTACCATTTACAGTCAGGTCACCAGAGTTTATTTACAGATCAATATATGTCCACCTAAAAGGAAGCCAAAATAATTATGTAAAGATGCTACTGACAGAAGGGAAAAAAAATCCTGCAAAAAGAAACAAGGACAAGAGCCCAGTTCTAAAAATATGAGCATTTCACAACTGGACAGAGGGGTTTTACCATACCAGAGAGATGGGTGTGCAGTCAAGGTGAAAATGGGATTGTGAGGGATGCAGGGATTGTCCAGCAGCTACAGCCCATTAACCTAAGCCACTCTTCTGCATTATGATTTTTAAAAATCGTATACTTAGAAACCATTAAGCATAGAAAAACCACATATACCTAAAATGTTTCCCTTTATATCCTGATGAACAAAAAATGGTGATATACAATGAACAGTGGATAAGACATATATACATGGTGAGTGAGAGCCATTTTGTGTTAGCTGCTCTATTTGTTCTACTCAAGGACCCCAAATTATATGAATGGACATTTTGTGGACAGAAAATAAGACCCCCACAAAATGCAATATAAAACAACTAAAAAGCAAAAAACAGACTTCGACAGAGAAAGCATCATTGTAACTTGATCAATTTGACATTCTTCTTTCATTTTGTAGATTCAGGATCCAATCCCACTGTGCTGATATCAATGGAGTGTTCTATTAACTTCAATGGGGTCAGGAACATACTCTTCATAAATTGATGCGAGAGAATGTTCATCTGCTAGATTAGGATATAAAACAGACCAAGTGATATTTTTTCCATCATTACAAATGAGAATAACTTCCAACAATATAGAAATCCATGCAGGGAGGTCAAGATTCACATACATGAAACTGTGTATCTGTGACTAACTATGCATTACTATACCTGACAAAAGTTAGAGATAATGGGCCAAATATTACACTAGATTTAATGCCTACTGGCTTCAATGGGAGTTCTACCTTGGCGACAGAGTGCAGGATTTGACCTAATTCACATTTTTCCTTCAAAACAAACCTATCAAGCCATTCACTAAGTAGGACCACATAAAGCAGACACTATTGCTAAGTTTGTGGGTAGGAATTATAGACAAATATGGACTAAGCACCATTGATTTAGATTTTAGGATGGACGCAGACAGAAATAAAGAGAGAGTTGACATCTGCTTCTTGAAATTAAACTCATTCTTCATGTGGACATTTTTCAAAAATAAGTATTTTAAGCACCTAAAAGTGCTCAAATTCTGGCCCATTGAAGTCAATGGCAAAACTCCTATTGACTTCAATGGGGCCAGGATTTTACCCATTGACTCTTCCCCAAAGATCTTACAGGGTAAATAAGACAAGATACAAGACATGGTTGCAGCGCACAATGTGATGGAAATAGCAGGAGGGGAAAATATTGTTAACATATTAATTATTATAATTTATATCTTAGTAGTGTTTAGAGACCCCCAACATAAATCAGGTCATCATTGGGGTGTATCAACACACAATAATAGTGCCTACCCTCAAGGAGCTTACAATCTACATAGAGAAGACAGAGGGAGTGCAACAGGAAGTGTTCTATTTTATTAAATGAAAATAAGGAATAAAGTTTCTAGGCATGTCTGAGTGTTCTCTGAGAAGCATTACATTGTGAAAAGAAGGGAGTCAGGTAGCCCCTAAAGCACTAAAACCATAGGAAAAAGGTATTTGCCTATCACAGAGCAAAATTTCTTAGGAATAAACATTTTACATTCAAACTTCTAAAAGAGAACTTCCCGAAAATTGAAAGCAATGCAAAAAAACAAAGTGAATCAGTCACAGAGTCACTGAGGTTAATTATGGGTGCACTTAATAGGATGAGACTGACTTTTGGATGGAGGACTATAGGACATATTTCACCGTTGATTTTGAAACAGAACTTTAACACAGTAGTTCTCAAACTTTTGTACTGGTGACCCCTTTCACAACACAAGCCTCTGAGTGCAACCCTCCTTATAAATTAAAAACACTTTCTTATATATTTAACACGATTATAAATGCTGGATGCAAAGTGGGGTTTGAGGTGGAGGCTGACAGCTTGCGACGCCCCATGTAATAACGTCACGGCCCCTTGAGGGTCCCAACCCCCAGTTTGAGAACCCCTAGTTCAACAGCTTTGTACAATTTAAAAAAGATTCTTGTCCTCAAACATTGCCTAGGTTTTAATGCTGACTAGCTCTTTTACCTAAAATCTATACATTTCTGTGATCTTCATAGGAAGAAAAGGATCCTGTAGTTATCATACACAAAGCCACTTTACAGAAGGAGAATAGAAGAAGGTTGTGAACTGTGATGAGAAAGAACTTGGTTAGTCTTTTAATTCTATTAGCAGGCGTGGGAAATATTTGACAGGAACTCATCCATGTTGGCTATGTATTCAATTCACATTTGTCACTGTACATAGGCATTTCAGACCTTTGGACAAACACAAATGCTAAACATCCAGTATGCAGAGTGGCATGCAGTCTCCTAATCAGCCAAGTTGTGTTTTGATTGACAGAACTGTGCTTGGTTGTTTTTGAATGACTGTGGCTACCAGTAATTTTCAGTCTCCTCACCAGCCTGCTCTATATACATGACCTGACTTGGTCACCGACGAATATTTCCCACAATGTATAAGGACTGGGAGAAGACAGAGAAGATATGGTGCCTTGAGGGTGATGTGCCTCATCATAGACGGATGTGAGGTATAACTACCAGCCTCCTGAAATAAGTTCATCAGCTAAGAAAAAGAAGAAATGAGACTTGACAACATTCTTGTCAAGAGAATTGATAGAAAAGGCCAAGCTTTTGCCACATGAATTCACACTGGTTGTTGCTTGAGGCTTTGAGAATGATGAGCAAGTGGAGGCTTTATCAGAATATGTTAGCCACTTGCATTCTATTCATGAAAAGGCTGACAGAAGAAAAGTCCTGAATACCCCAGAACGCCACAAGAACTGGGCAAAAGTCCAGGTGCAGCTCTTCAGCTGGTATAAATTGTCATAACTCTATTGAAGTCAATGAAGCTACAACAATTTACAGCAGATGGGGATCTAAAAATTCTTTCAGTGTGAAGCTGAAAAATAAAAGTAAAATTTCACCAAAAAATCAATAAAATATAACGTAAATTGGGAATATCATTAAAATTCCCAATTTGGCAAAGCAAAACAGAGTTCTTGCTATAATCACTTATGGCAAAAATTTTTAAATGTTTTATGGCCAAAGACTTTTTTTTCCTCAAATCTGGCAGCAGCAGAAAAAGACAATTTACATATGTGAAATGTTATTCAACTATGTGACCCCCACAGCCTTCTTATTGGTGGGTTATCACAAACACGCACAATCTCCACAAACTGATAGCATGAGAAAGTTCATTAAAAAATGAACCATGCCTCTATTGTTAGAAGGGGTTATGCAGAGGCAGCTTATTCCCTGCTGTTGATACAACACTCCATTTTATGCCACCTATGTACTCAACAAAAGCCTTTCAAAACCAGTACAACCAGAAGGGCTGACGTCCACAAATTGGCAAGAATATGTTGATGTGATCTCACACTAGTGGGGAAGTTAATGCATGTTGACAACATACCCAATATTGTCAGCATGCATTAACTTCTCTATTAGCATAAGATCACCACCACCACATTCTTGCCAATTCGTGGAAGTCTGCCCTTCTGGCTGTACTGATTTCCAAAAGCTTTTGTTGTTTACATGTGTGGCTTGAAATGGAATGTTGAAAATTGCATCTCACCATTGCACAGGTGAAAGAGGAACTGCACGTCAGCATTGTAACTTGAGAATCCCAATCCGTGTCGCAAATTGAGGTCCATAACATGTTGGCCTGCCCAATCTCACAGAAATAGGAGATCTTGGTGATGAATGGAAGCCACTGTCCTGTTTTACATTTAAGTAACAATATATCATATCACAGGTATATAAATAAATAACTGTATGCTTCTTTTATGCAAAAGTCTCCTAGGGATTTAACAGGGATTGGAACCCAGAGATTACATGGAAATAAATAAGGTTCTACAGAAATTATTGTAAAAAAAAAACCTATACAATTTAATAATGCTGCTCTTTCTACGGTTCCCCTGCTCACATCCATCTGCCCATACACCCATCCTTATAGAATTCTATAAAGTGAAATAGAAATTATATAGGCTGGCTCAAACAATATATTTAGCTTAACAAAGAGAAGGTTAAGGGGTGGCTTGATCATAGTCTATAAGTACCTACACGGGGAACAAATATTAAATAATGGGCTAGGCGGTGTAGCAGAAAAAGGTATAACACTATCCAATGGCTGGAAGATGAAGCTAGACAAATTCAGACTGGAAATAAGGCATACATTTTCAACAATGAGAGTAATTAATCATCAGAACAATTTACCAAGGGTCAGGGTAGATCCTCACTAGCAATTTTAAAATCATAATTGTAATTTTTTTCTAAAAGGTAGGTGTTAATTCATAAGGAATTATTTTGAGGAAGTTCTCTAGCCTGTGTTTACAGGATGTCAGACCAGATTATCATAATGGTTCCTTATGGTCCCCAGCTGGATACGCAAGAATTAGAGCTGGTCAAATCTCGAATTTCCATTGTGAAGGAAATTCTGACCTTTAGAAATTTACTTTGTCTCAAATTGGAACAAAGTTAAAGTTTCCTGCAAAACAAAATTTCTCCCCAAAATTGTTTCATAAATATCAAAAGAACCTTATCAAAGCTATGCCTTTTATATTATTTATAACACAAGACATATATTATACCATAAATGATATAATATAAAAGTCAAAGTCAGATGCTTCAAACTTATTAAAATGACAGTTTGACCTTAGCAAACTAAACGTTTCAATATTTTTTGTCAAACTGACAAAATCAATATGTTCTTGCAAAATGGTTCAATTTAGTCAAATTAACATGTTCCATTGGAGAGTTTTCATCCAGCTCTACCCCAAATCACTAGTCAGTTATGAGAATCTTGTCTAATAAATCTTACTATATCTGAAGCCAGACAAAAAGGGAAAGGAGGGTGTCTGGTCTCCTAACCTTTTGAAAACACAGTATGTTTTAAAGTGTAGGCTGCACAGAGTGTAGGTGCCTTCCCTTCAATTGTCTTTTAGGCACCCTAAAACAAAAAAGGGGTTTCATGTTGTGTGTCTTTGTTTGTTTCCTGGGCTTGCAGTAGTCAGTCCCTTAATTTAAAGTTTCTGGGACATGATCAGTTTTATAAAATCTCTGAGTGTCAAGAAGTGTAAAATAAATCAACTCTGATGTAACAAAGCAAGTCAGAAAATGAGGGGAAAATGACATCTTTCAAGATCAACTGTTCCACAGAGTACAGTACAAGCTGGCAGTCCGAATAACACTATACATTAGCTAGCATAAGAGCTGAAAAATTTCTGACAGTTAATGTGTATCAGAGCTTGGAGGCAAAAGAATCAGTTGTCCCCAGGGGCTAGTGTGTTGTGATGCTACAGTAGGAAACCGTTTCTGAATCGCAATGAAAGGTCCCATTCTGTTGCTGTCACCACAGTAAGATTTTATATATCTGTATGTGAAAAGTTTAGAGCTAGTTCTGTTTGGGTAGAAAAGTTCAGACTAATTTCTAAACCTACTACTCACAAATGGAATTTAGTGCATGTAATTGTAATACTTAGTATTTTCTGTCCACAAACTTCATTAGCCTCATTTGACAGATGGAAAATCTGAAACAGAGAAGCTGAGATCTGCCCAAATTCACAAAGGGACACATTGTCAGAGCCTGGCTTAGAATTTAGAAAAGTTTGGCTACTAGTCCTGAGCTTAGACCACACATTTTTCATACATGCCAAATCCTGACATGAGCACTCCAGAGAGGAAGTTGCTCCATATGAGTGATTTTTCATATATACTATCCTGAATACTATATAGGATTAGCAAAATCAATTTCAACATAAATTATTAGTTAGTCATAACAATAGATAAATCTCCAGGACCATTCTGTTCTTTTTTAAAGTAACCATATTTCTTTGTCTTTTAAGTATTAAGCACCTGACCAACATTTTTTTCATGTACTAAATTTAAGCTACCTGATTACCTTGGGTGTTTTGGTGATATTTCTGAGTGCCCAGGTAGGTATGATATTTAATTATCTATTGTTTTGATACTAAGCTACTTGCAAGGTATTCAATTATGACTGACAGTAAACAGCAAACAGTCCAGGAACTTTTCTTCCTTGTTAATGTGCTCTGAAGTGACAGATTCTCAGCTGGAAGGCTTGGAGTTTTTTTAAAACAGATTTTTTTAGTTTGTTGGTTGTGGGGAGGGGAGGGCAGATGAACAGATTTTTTTGAGGGGGATAATTATTGTTTCAAGTTTTTAGCAAATTTAATCAAATTCTAATCCTTTTTTCAAATTAAGTTCATCCCTATTCAAGATAGCACTTAAGCACATGCTGAACTTTAGCTGACTGAAGTCTATACTCAAGCGTTAAGCAAGAGCTTAAGTGAATAGGGGTAGACTGCTGAATTGAGGCCTAATTTATAATCCTATGCTAAAAGTCGCTGAGCACCTGCAGCTACCACTGGACTCAGCATTACTGAAAATCAGGAACTAACCCATTGCATTTTAAAATGCCCTTTTTATTGTGTAGAAATCATTCCTTGCAGATAAAAATATAAATCTGCTTCCAATTCTCTTTCCATATAGCTCTTGTGACTGTTTTGCCAAGAAACTACCTTGCAGCAAAGAAGACTGCCAGTCTGGGAAGCTGGCATAGATATGCTATTGTTATTTCTGTCTTTCATTTTCTCTGAGGCTAGCTAGGGAATTTTTTCCCTCCCTCACATAACTAACACCAGCTCAGCTGCTGAGATTAGCTTATGGGCCTGATAAACACACACATGCACATACTCTAGATCCTCTACCAGTTTGCTTTCATGTATGTATTCTTTTTATCCTCTCCCATCTGTGATTCGTTGCTGTTTCCAATGTGTAGAAATGTGGCCAGTTCTGTAATCTCTACAGCCTGGCAAAGCAGTTTTGAGACGTCAAAGCTAAGAACAGGTTGAGGACTGACATAAAATAAGAGGGATTCAAACTGAGCAATAAATTAGAATTAGAGTTAGGGACCTTTGTCAGGGATACAGTATTTAGTACCTCATGTCACTCATAGGAACGTTCAACTAGAACTCTTACAGAAACCTTTCAATGCCCACAGAATAGGTTTTGTTCATCCCTTTGACCTATTTATTGCAGAAAACCAAGTGCTCTGTAAAACTTGGGAATCAGAGCTGAAAGGGCAGAAACACCATTAAACCTCTAGACAAACAAAAATTCTGATTTCACCTGACACATGAAGATAAGCTTATTTGGCTGCAAAAGTTATTTTTGTTTTAATTTCCAAGTTGGTCCAGCTCTGAACTGGAGAACTGATAGCAATCAACCGTCAATATTAGATGAAGAAAGTTCAGCTAAGAAAGAAGTCATTGAAAAGTTTCAAAGTTGACCACCATCCACAGCTAATATTTAAGTAAGATTGATCGACAGCCTACATTCTGGCCATGGTCTCACACCAAGGGAACTAAAGGGGTTTAGATGAGACCATGGGTGCTGGAACTAGGGGTGCTGACAGTCCAGGGCTTGAGGTGGTTTCCATTATATATATGGTTCACAGTTTGATTCAATGGCTCTCAGCACCTCCATTATACAAATTGTTTCAGCACCCCTGGATCAGACAGCAATATGGGTTGCTAAATTTGCGATCTCTTCATTGTAAAAAACAGTGCTCTGTGAAAGCAATGCCTTATTAATATTAGTTTCTTTTTTATTTCTTTTTATCAAATCACTCCAAGAGTAGATCTGGAGCTTAGATCACCACTAGTCCTCTTATATCTAGTTATCTAGCCTCTTTCCTGCAGGTCAGAGCTGAGGGATATCCTGTTTGGTGGATAAATATAGGACTTTACTCTCCAGGCTTGTCAGTTTGGCACCAGTACTAATTTCATAGACAAATGTAAAAAAGTTTTAGAAAATGTCTTTCACTTGCTTCATTGACTCCCTTCTCCCTAAAACCAGGATTTTAAACTTTGACAAAGTTCTGAAAACAAATTTTGCTGTGATCCCTTTGTTGTGTTTGGCTGCCTTGAAGTAGCAGGAACATTTATATTGCAGTATCTACAGAAGCTGACAAAATAAACGGTAACTGGCTGCTTGAAGAGTTGGACAATTGCATAAATAAAGCTATAATGAAAAATTATTTAGGTTGGGATTTCAAAGAGGTGTAAGTCAGTTAGGCACTCAACCCTCACTGAAAGTCAATAGAAGATAGATGGTTAACTTCCTTAAGCTCCTGTAAAAATTTCAGCCTTATGTTGTGATAGCACCAAAAATGTCCTTTGCATTTTCCAAAGAGTTAGACACAGTGCTTGCCCTAACAAATGTAGAGTCTGTAAAGAAAAGGACATATGAAGATAATGGATAAAATAAGACATCACCTGAATTTTCACCCAACGTTCAAAGCAAATCCAAAGACTACCAACTATAAACTTGAAAAACAGTTTGGCTTATTCCTCCCCCTGCCTTTTTTCTTTTCAGTAGAGCTATAGTTACATCAATAACCATGATACTAACTGTCAGCACTAGAATCAGTGTCTCACCACAAAATATGTCCAAGCAGCTGTCAGAAATATCAGCATTGACCAACAGGGACCAACTTCAGTTCTCCACAGAGGAACCCCAGTATGCTAGCCAGTTCTTCATATGAGGACACCCTCTGAGTCCCCAGTTAGCTGGGTCAGGGAATAGCCACTTTATAATTTGGTTAATGTTAAACCTTTTATCCTTTATATGTTTTTCTTCATTGTATGTTATTTTACGTTAAAAGTCTATTTTATTCAGATAATCAAAAGTGATGACAGTAGGAGAAAATTTTGTTTTCATAGAACAATACCTCATTCCTTCTTCTCAGGCAGAATACCATCCTTTTTACTGGTTATATGCCAGGGGAGAGACTGCAGAGACTTGTCTTGTTACAGAAACCTTTGAGAAGCCAATGATTACAATGTTTCGAACAACTGTCAAGTCAGGGGCAGCTCTAGACATTTTGCTGCCCCAAGCACGGAGGGTCCGCCGAAGCTGCGGGACCAGCAGACCCTCCACAGACAGGCTGCCAAAGGCACCCTGCCTGCCGCCTTAAAGCGACCAGCAGAGCGCCCCCCACGGCTTGCCAACCCTGGCACACGCTTGGAGCACTGGTGCCTGGAGCCGCCCCTGTGTCAAGTAGTAGGGACATTCCAATCATCATCAAGGACCACAAGACATGTGATTCTCATATATCCAGTGATGAGCTGCCAAAATCTTAGGAATCGGTTCCCTACCGGGTCTTTGGCAGCATGGCTCCTGTGGCTGAAGGACCCACGACTGAGGATCCGGTAAGGAACCAGCCAGTGAGTACACCACCCACCCATGCCGTGCCCCCGACTGCACCCCTCAGAAACCGCAACCAACCCCCCCCACTCCTTGTCTCCTGACCACTCCTTCCCGAGACCCCCAACCCTAACTGCCCCCCAGAACCCCACCCCCTGCCCAACTCGCCCTTCTCCCTGCCCCGACCCCATCCACCACCACCCCAACAGACCCCCCGGAACTCTCATGCCTACCCAACCCCCCACCCTTTCCCCATCCCCTGACCCCCCCCCCCAGAACCTCCACCCTCTTATCCGCTCCTTGTCCCCAGGAGGGCTGGGACTCCTGGTCCCCACCTTATCCAACCCTTCCGGCCCTGGCCTCTTACCCCCGCCGGAGCTGTGCTGCGTGGCTGGAGCCCGGGGTCTGGTCTGGCCAGGGCCAGGGCTGGGCAGCGCCGTGCAACGCCTGGAGCCCTCCTCATGCCCCACCCCCACCCCAGCTCACCTGAGAGAAGCAGAGGAGGGGGAGGAGAAGCCGGGGGGAGAATCATGGGAGGAGGCAGAGCTAGGTGAGCTGGGGCCGGGAGCAGGGCAGGGAGCTGCCAAAGATTTTATTAAATTTAAAAGCCCTTTTAGAACCTGGACAATCGGTTCTAAAAGGGCTTCTAAATTTAAGAACCTGTTCCTGTGAACTAGTGGGAACCAGCTCCAGCTCACCACTGCATATATCCCAGTAACAACTTCTATAGCGGATAATTGCATACTACTTCTGGCTCTTTTTCAGAGCTCTCTTCCTCATGCCTTAGGGCCCTAATGCTGAACCACTGAAGTCCATAGGAGCGTTACTGTTGACTTCACTGCATACAATACTAAACGCTGGTTCATTTTCTTACAGAGAAACAGAGTTGATGTATGGCTTTGCCCATGTCAGCTTTCACAATATTTTATATTCTGTACAGAATATAAAAATGAACCAGCGTTATTAGTATTGCATGCAGTGAAGTCAACAGTAACGCTCCTATTAAACAGATCCCACAATGTCCTAAAACTGTGCCAAAAATTCTGTAATAACATCTTGTTAAGCTATTGGTGAGATATTAATGGTGTTTCCAATTATACTATGCATACATTCAATTAGTAGACTGAAAGAAAGACAGACTCATAGACTCATAGACTCATAGTGTCTATAGTCCATGAGATGGATGTCCCTATGAGAGTATTGGAGGGGGAGAAGATGACATTAAAGATATTAACTGTGATTGCGTGTAATTAATTTTTTTATACAGAGTTATCTGTGGTTCTGTTGGACCTGGTTATTATACCTCCTTAATTTTGCATTTGGCAAAAGTTTCACGAAAAGCTGTAAGCATGAAAATGTTAAAAATCATAGAATGTTATGTTGTTACTTGTTCTTTCACTTAAGAATTGGTCAGTTGGGCTGAAGATGGTTTCTGTTTAGCACAAGAAGTTAATGAAAAATGGATCAGTTATGAATTCCAAATGAAAAGTGAATGGGTTCAAATGACATTACAAATTTCATTGCAAATATTTCACACAATTTCTATTAATAATCCACAGTTTCTCTGCAACCCCAAGCTATCTGGAGAGGTATAAGCTCCTCCAGGCAAAATTATCTTTGTTTTCAAGGCTGCATTTTCATGCTATTATGCACAATTGAGCTGTCTTCAGTTTTTCCTAAAACGTTGTACATGTAATTTATAACAGACAATTTCACACACACGCAGGTTTTGTTTGTTTCTCAACTCTATAACTAAGCATGTCTGTTTGACACGGAGGAGCAAGTGTAACAGAGGTCTTGGTGAGTAGGCAGAGGATAAAAAAAGCAATCATGAATATATTGTCAAAATAAGAATGCTTTGAAGTCTTGTCTCGCTATTTTATTTGTATACAGTACCATATGCTTTACCTTGACTATAAAAAGGGCACATAGGAAAGTACTTCAAAATGTTCATTACTATAAACCTGTGAGAGTTCAATAAATTTGTCAGCTATTTGCACAATCACCTCTGTGTCTTCTTTCACGTGAACTTCAATACATGGTATGGCCTTCCTGAATGCATCTGCATGTTTGTTCCTACCCTGTCTTTCTTTAAGGCCTACTTCTGCTGCACTACTTATAATTTTTCAAGTTGACTTTATATATAAATTGCCTACAATTATTCTCATCCACCCGACCCCTTAATCTGATTGTTTTAGATTAAAGGCTAGTTAGAGAAGGGAACATCTTTCTCTAGTGTTTGGAAATTAGCTTGTGGATGTTATGATTAATAATTAACAAAAGTTTCATTTACAAAGAAGGGTTTTTTGTTTTTTTTTTGTTTTGTTTTTACAGTTTTGCTGTTGTTTTGAAACTTTCCATTTTTTAAAGGAAACTAACAATTTTTTGTTTGGTTGGTTTTCAGTTTTCCCTTTACCATTCCCCATCATTCTTTCCCCTCCTTTTCCAATGGAGAAATTGAAAAGGGTGGGGGGATAAAAGGGAGAGGAGAAGAAAATGAGAGAAAGGTAGGGGAAAATGAAAAAAAACCCTGAGTTTTGCCCACTTGTTTAGTTTTGCTGCTTTCTTTTTTTTTAAACCCTTCTTGTTCCATTCCAAATCCAACACCTGTCTCTGGCTACCAGACTGGAATCACATCAGTGTCCGTCACAGGTCGTACAGGTTTCCCCCTCCCCTCTGAAAAAAAAAACAAATAAATGAGAAATGCTTTTTGAACCTCTCAAATGAAATGATTTTTAAGAGAAATTATTTTGTGAAAAAATATTAACCATATTTCTATCAGCTAATGAACAATAACCAAAACAACATAGAATGGTTCTTTCTTACCAGAAAAATGAAGGAGCAGAAAAAAGTTTTTGTACATGGCTGGCCAAGTTCCTTTGAGTTGATCATTCTAATGCTGCTGAGATTCAGTTGTGTTATTAATGGTTTGTGAGAGGATCTAAAGCTTTGGATAAGCATCTACTGTGGTTGTTATTTAAACTGAAATAAAATACATAAATAAGTACAAAGCATTATTAATACCTCTGCTAAATAGACAATACTTAGTATCTATATATCACATTTTATGGGCAAAGTACTTTACAAATATTAACTATTTAATCACATGTAATTGGGTACATACTACACGCACAAATATGCCACATAATATAAAAACACACTTTTACCTATGTATAAATATACTGTAATTAGAAATATTTGGTTAGCTCCTCAATGGTAATTCCCACCGTGCATTGTTCCTACAGCTGGGCAAAATTTTTGGCCAAAACTTTTTTCGCCAAGAAATGCAGATTTGGAGAGACAAAAACATTTTGTGAATTTAACAAAAAGTTTTGTCCTGACCTTTTCTAAACAAAATGCCTATTTTCCAGTTTGAAAATGATGTATTGCTTCAGGATTTTATTTAATTTTATTTTTAAAATGTCAAAAAATGGTCAAAATTCAAATAAAACATTTTGGTATTATTGAAAAAAAATGTTTTGTTTGACCTTGAAATGATTTTTTCTACTTTTTGATTTGCCAAACATTTTGAAAATGTTAATTTTTGATCTGACCTGAAATGATTTTTTTCCTCTGCCTTTTTGAAAAATCGCCAATGAACCAAAAAATCAGTTATTCATGCAGCTCTAATTGTTTCCTCATGTATCCAAGCCTGTGTTTCCCCACAAATCTTTATCTATAGTGTTTTTTGGAATGGAGGCAGATACATGAACAAATGATTTCAAACAAACCTCCAAGCCTTGTGAGGTTTACCCTTCACAGAATATCAGGGTTGGAAGGGACCTCAGGAGATCATCTAGTCCAATCCCCTACTCAAAGCAGGACCAATCCCCAGACAGATTTTTGCCCCAGATGCCTAAATGGCCCCCTCAAGGATTGAATTCACAACCCTGGGTTTAGCAGGCCAATGCTCAAACCACTGAGCTGTCCCTCCCGCCATCTCTGCTATCTACTGGCTTCTGGTTTTTACTGAGGATTGACAAAGACCAGTGCCTATGTCCAAGTTAGACTGAGTGTACGAAGGTTTTATTTAGATGTATTTATTTTAGTAATGATGGCAATTCATACATTTCTTACTACGAAGGAAAAAACTCCATCATTCCTTTATCTCATTTCTGTACGAACCAGTATTTCCTTACCTGTTCTGCTTTCACTAGCGATGCCCATCAATGTCTAGAAAATGTCCATTAAAAATAGAAATTTCAGTTTCTCATCATCAGTAAAAATGTATTAAATATGCTGATTTGGGAAATCTGTGCTTGTACTCTTTGACCCACTGATTTTCCCATTTCCATTTTAGATGCAACACACTATTTAATCTCGTTGTTGGCAGGAGAAAAGAAGTTGCTTTGGATATTTGATATGTTTGTTTGATTTTCCATTTAAATGTCTTCCCAAAAAGGAGGATCAGTGTCTTCCCCATAGATAAAGATCAGGCTGTTTAAGTCCTTTCCTCCTTATTCCACTAGTGCGTCATTGCAAGTTCAGCTAAGAAATCAAAGAATAATTTTGCATTTGTAGGCTTGAGAAAGCATCAGCCTACACTACACAGTAATTGCTATTCACAAAGAAAAGATAGATCAAGAATTGACTAAACTCCACAGAGAAATGTCTATGTAAAGAGTGCATTTTCTTTCTACTGGACCCACAATGCAAATGTGATACTTCAGGTGGCCGGAGACCAAGATTTCTAAGCATGGAGTTTTGCCCACCTCTTTAGTTTTGCTACTTTCTATTTTTCCCTCTTGTTCCATTCCAAATCCAACACCTGTCTCTGGCTACCAGAATGGAGTCACATCAGTGTCAGTTAAAAGCCATACAGGTATATGGCTAGGGGGTGACCTGGCATAAAAATAGTAATGGCGCTCCCCCAAATTCTGCTTGCTTAGGGTACCAAAACAGGACACCACTCACTGTATACTGAAGACAATTTCATAATCCTCTCTTTCTTGTCTGTTCTGCTCACCATGACAAAAGCCTGATTTAACACCCTACTTGTGAGGCATGGATGAATAGTGTTGAGACTAAAATGTTCACCATTAGGCTTCAGAGTTAAATATCTCCAGCAATCTGTGCAGGAGCAGTTCAAACCTCACAGAGCTATTGTTTCATGCAGACTTTATTGCAGTAAGTTCTTTATTACAGTAAGTTCACCATTTGAAGGTCACCTTATTGCTTGGACTTGGGCACTTTCCAAACACAGAGGAAAAAATAGCCCCTTGCTCTGAAGAGTATACACTCTAAAAAGGTAAAGATAAATTATGGACAGGAAGAAAAGGACACAATGTACGAACATAGTGATAATAGGCACATATCTGGTCTGATCAATTAGTCACAAATATGGTTGTAGAGGAAGAGGGATAATGGGGCAGCCAGACTACTATTGCTGTGGTGTTGAAGGTGACAAGATAAAAGGCATTCACAAATCTTTTGCACTTGACACACTGGTAAAGGGGAAGCCAGTGGTGTGATTCAAAAGGAAGGGGAAATAAAATGATCAGGTCAATGGGCAAGCAAAATGATCACAACCATGAGGCCCTGATCCTGCAATCCTGCCAGACAAAGCCCTGTGTCCATCTGGAGCATACAGAGGTCCACATGCACAGAACTCATTACAGGATTGAGACCTTCATGTGGTATTTTCAGAAGCAGCGTGGATATGTAGAGGAAAGGCTGATCAAGCAAAGGCACCTGCAAAAAAAAACCAGACAAACCAAAACTTCCTATTACATTCTGTTTTTATTTTTGTATCAGATGTGAAAAATATAATTACCAAGCTTCTTTTCAGGTGGAGATTTGAAAACAACCTGCACATGGGGGGAAAATGCTCAGTAGGAAGTCAGAGGAATCACATTTTTCAGCTCACTCTGCAGATTTCCCCATGCTTCATCTTACACACACAGGCAAAAACCCTATTTGCAAATGTTCATCAGCCTCTACTTGTAAATGCAACAAGTGGATTTCATAACTCAAAGGCAAAGAGGAACATGAAACTCATCTTCCACAATTAAAGACATTTCCTCTCCTCCTGTTGTATCTAAAGATTGTATAAAGCACCTGGTGGGGCTGGAAGGCAGACACACAGCTGCACTGGAAAACATTCCAAAGGAGTGGAAGTCAAAGTAAGAATGTCACTGTCACATACACACCCCGCTCACAAAAATATGAAGCAAAGCTATTCTTTTTCTCTACCCCGTGTCAGAGAGAATTTTGGATAAATCATCCGTTATTGTTGACTGGCAAGATAATGACCCCATGTTAGTAAAGAGTGACATAAATGACGTGTTGTGAAGTAATAACATAAAATTGCTTAACGGGTATGTGGAAAGTGGCACTAATGTCAACAGAAACAAACCTAATATGATAGCGAACTAAAAGTTAGTACATTGGTGCTACAAGAACAATTTTATTTTTCTAGCCAGGCAAAGATACAGTTGCATATTAGAATCTCAGGACTTCGTTGATGTAAAAATGTTTGCTACAGCTTACCTGGTTTTTCTCCATTTCCCTCCCTCCCCCAGATGTATGAGTCAGAGGAACCAGAAATGGGCAAATAAAGGTTGGGGGTGGGGGAACAAGGAATGGGGCTCTGCAACTATTTTTGTGGATAAAACTTGCCAATTCACTTTGCTGTTATTCCTCAGTCCCTTTTCTCATATACCCTAATCTCCTTAGTTCAGGAACAGAGGGGTGACTGAGTTTTATATTCACTAGAATGTTTACAGAAAGCAAGAGCAACACACAGAGCACAAATATTCACATGATTATTGGCACCGAGAGGGCTACTTGGAGTTTTTGGCAAGCTCTTTGGGGCTTGGATCACGGGAGATGGAAAGGAGGAGTCAGACTGTTGCAGATGAGCATGAGGAGGAAGAAATTAAATAAATAAATTGGAGCCATTCTAAAATTATCAAATTCTCAATGGATATTTTCCACAAAACATATATTTCAGGCTTTTGCCTGAAAAAACTGGCCTGTTTTCCCCTCAACTTATAGGCTGGTCAACGTTTTTCAAAAATTCTAAGTTTTGGCCAAATTATTTTTGAGAAAAGTGGTCTGAAGTTGTTAATCAGCTCTCAAATAAACACAAAAAGCTACCATAGTATGTATGTGTGTGTGCGCGCACATGCGCATTCTCTCTCCCAACACACATACAACCAAGGTCCTAGCTTGCTCATCCACCTATAAGCCTGGAGCGCAACAAAATGGTCTGGCTTCTCCAGAAAAGAAGCCTCTGACTGATGGCACAAAAGGGAGCGGGTGCAGTAAGCAGTCTGCAGTACCAGAAGAGGAAGGACTGAGAATGCAGCAGTAGGCAGTGAGATGAAGAAGGACCAGCATGCTGCCCTGGGGAAGCTTTCATGGGAGTGAGAAGCACAGCCACTTGTTCCTGCAATGGCAGCTTTGCAGAATTCTGCAGAGCCACCGCCCAATACCCTTATGGGCTGAACCACCTGAATGCAGTAGATAGGGGGAAAAGAAAAGTAATAATTGATAGAGTCAGGTTTTTTTTCAAAATTTCCTATGAAAACATCTGATTTTTGTCAAAAACTGAAATAGGAAAGTGGTTGGGTTTCTTTTTCAAAATCTATTTTCAGCAAATGTCTTCAGAGTTTTTATTAAATTTTTCACTTAAAACTAAAACCCAAAACTTTTTGACAGAACCTCAAAGTTTTCTGTGAAAAAAATTCATTTTGGTCAAATAGGTATTTTTCATTTAAAAAACTTTCTACAAAAAATTTCTGACCAGCTCTATATATATGCCTTTCTGGTAAGAATGCGAGTCCAAATATTAAATGCTCTGAGTAAGGCTACTCAAGACCTATGTAGTCTGAAGAGAAAGCAGGCAGTATTGGAAATCTTGCAAGAAGGCCTATTTAGCGAGATTTTCAGCAAACTCAGTGGTTATGTCCCGTTGAGAGAATCATTGCAAACTGTGAATGTTTTTTCTGAAATTTAACATTTTGAGTTAGTCTATCACTAAAAATTATGTCCCATAGCCAAAAGTGCTAACTTACATGCACTTAAAACTTTTCCAGAAGTGATGCCTCCATGAATTCACATAATCAAAAACGACATTCCAACCAGCTGGACTCCCTGGATAAAGAGCATACCACAGAATGACCTAGTGAATGGTATTTTATTATCTGTACATCTCCAGGGTTTTGATTTTTTCGGGATTTGTAAAACAAAATAAAATACATCTGCACAATAGATTTCACACAATCACCTTTCTCTGGTTGTAGAAGGTAATTACACTTTCAAACACTTCAGATGATTAAGCCTAACTAGGCTTCATTCTGTTAGACTCTTTGCACTTTGCAGTTAATGGGCTTGGTTCTGATCTCACTTGCATGTGATGTAAATCAGCAATAAATGCACTCCCATCTGTGGAGTTATGCCAGGGTAAAACTGGTGAAAAATAACTAAGAATCAGGTCCAAGATCTCTGAGCCATTTGGCTTCCAACATATAGCTCATTTGGGATCATTTAACCAACAGTCATTCTTGAGGGAGAAAACTCACTCTGCTGGACAGAGGAAATATTCATTTTACAAGACTAGAAATTTTGACTTTTCTATGAAAATTCTAAGAAATGAGCAGACTGCAGCAAAATTCTACTCTCTGGTCCCAGGACAAAAGCTCACGTAGGCCATTAGCTTTGGCTGAGGGACATCACTTTTCTTTTGACTGCAGAGTGTCAGAACATCATTTTATGACAAAAATATATGTCCTGTACTAGAATATGACAACTTGGATGGCTAATCAGGCTGTCTTAGCTGCTGACCATGCAGACACATGGATGGCAGTTGAAAAATGAGCAAACCATAGGAGGCCAGACTGCCAGTGTTAGCCACGGGCCTCAATGTCTCAACAGAAATGCCCATCAATCTGGGGAGTACAACCACCATGACCCTCCCACTTGAATGGATACAGAAAGCTCTTCTTTTTATGGCTGGCCAGCATGGAGGAGGGAGCAGGCTACAATCCTGGCCCTGGTGAGGTATCTTTCACCTCAGGGATGTACTAGTTGGAAACAGCTTTCTGCTCAGAGAAGCACAGGGGCTGTGATTGTGCTTGAACCTTAATTCAAGGAACACAAGGGGGAGGAGGAAGCCATGTTGGTTATTCTCCCGTGTTGAGCACCTACTCTACAAATGAGAACAAAATGAGGAGTTTTCATTGAGTATGTTTCCTTTGGTACTCACCTTCATCACACAGTACATCAAAAGGCACACCTCTGGCATAATGTAAATGATTTCACTATTCACCAACTGCATGGCAACACCCTGATGCTTCTAAACACTTCTTCATGGAGTTCAGGATATTTTAGGAATCACTTCCTTAGCTATTCTACAGAGATGAGACTTCCAAAATGAAAAAGCGATGCCTTTATGGCACTGCCTACATTTCAGTTCAGTTGTAGTCACAAAAATAACTCCATAAAAATGATCATATGTAACAGCTTCCACATTTGTTCTACCTCAAGGTCTTTCATATCTAATTTGCTCAGTTGAAAAGTCAGAAGACGCTTTTCTTAACTACCAGCGCTGATAACTCAGCTGGAGATTTGAAAATCAAGTTGGGATCTTTCTGCCTCTTAAGTCATCACCTACTAGTAAGACTCAGGTCAGAACTCAGCTAACAATTTTGTTGATGTGTGAGGCAGGGCAGAACCCAGCTCATGACGCTTTCCTGTTGATGGATTTGTATGCTTGTGAGGTTAGATAAATAGGCAAAATTGCAATGAAGTTGCTCTTCTTTTTATCCACATCTAGTAAGTTCCAGCTCTTTGGAACACTTGGTGGTTACCGGTTATGTTCATTCCCTTTGGGGCACCTGGCATTAGCCACTATTGGAAGACAGAATACTGGGCTAAATGAACCTTTGGTTTAATCCATTATGGTTGTTCTTATGTTCTACCTAGACATTCCTTGCTAAAGATCTCAAGACTGACTCAAGAAGATCTCTTTCATTTTATGGTGAGCATTTATGGTATGCAAACCATTGCAGGGAGAATTGACTGCACAAAACTGTTGGTTGTATCACTTGTGCTTGTAATGGTTCAGTGTGCCCACACAGCAGTGCTTTAGGAGAACAAAACATTTTGGCTTATTCACACCGGCATAGTTTGCACTGCTGTTGCAATAGTACATTCTGGGATACTTCAGTTTATAGTGCCTAGCACCCATACTGGGGCCAGGTAAGGTAATTTCCACATGAAAGCGTTGGAGTGAGGAAATTCACTCCCCTGTTCATTTCTGGGCAACAGCTGCCAGGGATAGCGTGTGGTAGGGGTGATGTCTATGTGTATGTTTTGGAGATTTGAATGGAGACCATACGATTCATTTTCCTTAGCAGCTCAAGTTAGATTTCAAATCTGATTCTACAGATGAAATGTGAGCATTTCATCCATTATGTCACAAATATTCAAAAGTGTTTTTATAGCATGCAATACTGCATGCCCAAGGTCAAATTGGGCTGGCTCACAGCACTTCAGCAAGCTGGTACTTTTCAATGAGATTGCCATCCTGTGCTCTTAAGTTCTAAAACAAAACTCATTTAAAACCATCAAAAGTTTCAAACTTGGGTGTCTAAGAGGCACCTAAATCAGACCTGTTTATTTTGGTGCCTAAATATGGATTTAGGTACCTAACTTTAGGGACCCAAGCATGGAAAATGTGTCCAGAGTGCATATTTTTTGTGACATACCATTAACAGATTCATTGGTAATATTATGACTGAATAGCTCATTGTACAGAAAGGAGGAGGAGAATTCATAGAAATGTGTAGGGAGGGAATGAAGGGGAAAAATAACCTCCGCCCTTGTACCCTAAATATATGCTCCAAAAATAAGGGGTCAGTGTAAACCAATGTAGCTCCATTGACCTCGGTGGAGCTATGACAATTTACAACAGTTGAGGATCTGACCTGTGAATTTTCTTTTTCAAGTTACCATTGCACTTTTATCATGTTTGGTTAGAGTGAGAGGGGAGGGAAGGGAACATTATGAACAATGTATTGCTGACCTACATTGATTATAGACAATTTCAGTAAATATCAGAGGAGAAAAATTATCCTGTAAGGGGAAACTTGAGGGGCAGCAGATAATAATTCCTAATGTCACATTCTAAACAATCCCATTTCCCCAAACATGACATTCCTCCCCCCTTCGTTAATTTTCAATAAAACAGAGAGCTTTTCCTAAAGGTATTTAAAAAAAAATATTGCTCACCTCAGCTCAGTGGACTCCAGGGTATTCATGTCATGCGCTAATATGGAAAATTCATAAATACAGGCAATGCCTATGTTAAATAAGTAGCACAGAAAGTATGAGACCGCTTTTCTGTGATTATAGTCTGCGTAAAAGGTCCTTTCACGTGGGCCCAATGCACTTCAGGTCCATAAATTATTAATGTACCTTATGTCTTGTTAGCTGCATATTATGGAAATTTACCTAGGCTGCCTCTAGTTTCATTAAAACAGCAAATGGTTAAAAAAGGGGGAGAAATTTTATTGTGTCTTTACAATTAAATTGGTTTTGTAGGAATGGTAGCATCCTACAGTTCTGCCATTTCATCAGCTGTAATTTAAAAGAGCCATATGACATGCAGACCGATGAATAATTCATGTTTCATTTATTAGCCTCGTAACACTATGGATGGCTTCATGAAAATAAAGATTTTTTTTTCCCTCTTCCCTCTAGGTACTGTAGAACTCTGCATTGTGAGTGTGTGCGTATATATGCGTGCATATGCTCAAATGAGGGGTGAAGTTCATCTGATGTTCATTTACGTACCATGCATGTACACGCATTTTATAGATACAAGCAAATATCATGCATGAGTACTACAAGGGTAAAACTTGTGAGTGCAGGAAGAGGAGCTTTCTTGTGGATCAAATTCCCAGAGGAACTAAGGGCCATCACAAACCTCACCACCTTCACTCCTAGCGCAAGGAGCACTTCTTTGGCCTTATCTGCTCTAATATACACAGAGCAAAGGGTACATTTTAAAAATAAACACTGTCAAAATGAAAACATTACCCTAAATACAAACATCGTCCTGATTACAGGATGAGAGAAAGACACGATGAACTGTGCGTCACTTAATGACCTATTGGAAGGTGTTCAAATGCTGCAGTGTTGAGGGTGGTATAAGGATCTGCAGAATAGAATAGGCAACTTGCAGACAATTAATACTAACCTGAAGTCAGCAGACTAAAATGCCTCTTTGCTCCTTCAGTCATAACAGTAGACTTGGTCAGAAATTTTCCAGCAGAATGAATCTCCTTTGCAAAATGCCAATTTGCCAAAAGCAAAACATTTTGTGGAAACATGCAGATTTTGGCAAAATTTTGCTTAAAAAGTAAAAATTGAAAGAAGTGTTTTGATAAGGTTGAAAAGGGGTTCGAAATGGAATGCTTTGATTTTCCATCTCAAAATGACTTTTCATTTCACATTATATATGATCAAATAATATAAAATTTAAAAAGTCAAAATCAGAAGAATACATTTTGATTTTATCAAAACAAAAGTTTCCATAGCCTCAAAACCATTTTTCCCCAGAATTTTGTTTTGTGGGAAAAGTTTTGTTTTCATTATGTTTTGGAAAAGAAAAAAAAAAAAAGAGAAAAATCATGATATTCCTTACAAGACAAAATATTTCTGCCCAGGTGCCCATAACAGTAATGCCTGCACACAGGAACATGGACTATGCAATGGAGTAATGTTGTCATTACAACTATGTGAAATAACCAGTATGAAATTTAAATCACTAAGGTCTCAACCTTGCACTCAGATCCTGGCGGACCTCCAGATCGGATTGCAATTTTAGCCCTAAATTCATTTATTTTTCTACTTGCAGTGCCCCTACAAACATACATTTAGTAGGTATTATCTCCTCTCTCTCCATTTTATGTTAGCCCTAATACCTTATAGGTACCAAGTATCAGAGGGGTAGCCATGCTAGTCTGTATCCACAAAAACAACAAGGAGTCCAGTGGCACCTGAAAGACTAAGATTTATTTGGGCATAAGCTTTCATGGGTATAAAACCCCACTTCCTCACTTACAGGTAGATTGTGTCTTGAGGCTAATTCTGCGTAAGCAATAGAGTGTAGGCCTGTGCAAACCCAGAGGGAGCTCAGAGAACAAATTGTGACTCTAAGAGGCAAAAATTGTGACTCTGCTGTCCCATGGCTTCCACAAGGAAGTAATCTGGTACGTTCCTTTCCAGGAAAAGATTATTTCCCTCCCTTTTTAGCCAGCTCATCTATGATGACCAGAAGATTAGCAGGGGCAGAGTCAAAATCCTACCCAGTCTCTACTCATTGGGACAGAAAGTACTAATCCTGTGAAGCCTTCTCTACCTCTTACCCGTAGCAGCAAGCCAGGGGACTGCTCCAAGGAATGAGGGATTATGTCTCCCTCTTATGGGTCCTGCAGGGCCAAGTAAATTCAAGCCATATTCTGACCTCTAGTACTTACTCACAATGTGGCTGTGCTACAGAACTTTGGAAATTATAGTACTGACTGTCCTGGCTTATGTGCTATTAAAAATGCTTACCTTCATTTAACATTTTTTTAAATTTCCTTTGTTTTTAATAAATATTTAAAGCACTCAAAATACATTTAAAGGAAGGAAATTGTCTCTATTAAATTTTATTTCAAAACTGTCAAAATCTCCCAAATTTTGAAATATTTCTTTTAAACACATAAGAAACTTAAC
The DNA here is from genome assembly GCF_025201925.1 of Gopherus flavomarginatus. Classification (NCBI taxonomy): domain Eukaryota; kingdom Metazoa; phylum Chordata; order Testudines; family Testudinidae; genus Gopherus; species Gopherus flavomarginatus. The sequence continues at coordinate 114,637,000 of NC_066619.1, forward strand.
TTGGAGCCTTTGCCTCCAACGTAGTAGTTTCCTACTGGGTGAAGAAGAATCTGCTTTCTTCTGTTAGCAGTAATGCCATCCTGACATCCTTTACACAGCATCCAACTCACCGTGACATCTATAATGTATTCATCTCATTATACAAGCACAGTATACATTTTTTGTGTTTGCTACACCATTAATTTAGAATATATACTGACTGCTATGCGGTGAAAAGTTTAAAAGTTAAGTAGAATTGTTGTTTTGGGAATAAAATGTATGTTGAACAATGTTCACCATATACAGAAAACCCTAACTTTGTACAGGGCACACATATTTGCTTTTCAACATCGAACAAGGTCCAAAGGTCCTTTTCCTCTCTCTCTCTCTCTCTCTCTCTCTCAAATCACATACTAATAATAGAGCTGAATAATAGATTTCAGCAGCCTACACCCCAATTCTGCAAACATTTGGATACATGCTTTACGTATCTGTGAGTAGTGCCATTGAAGTCACTGAAAATGCTCAGGAGCTTAAAGTGAAGTAGGTCCCTACTTGGGAATGTCTACACTTGCAAAGTTACAGCACTGGCGGTTACATCACTGCCCAGAGAGCACCGAAGGAAAACCGCTGTTGTGTGTTCACAGTGACAGCTGCCTGCGCAATAACGTTTTCATACTTGCAGTGCTATTCAGAGCAGTGCACTCTGGTCAGCTATCCCACAGAGCACCTCTTTCTCTTTTGCCGCTAAGACTTGTGGGAAGGCAGAAGGGGTCATGGGTCCTGTCCCAATGCCCTGTGATGCATTGCCCCGCATCCCAGCAATCCCTGGGTTTCCGTCCTCATTTGGTGCCATCTTTCAACAGTTTGTGTACTGCATGCCCTGTCCTGCCTCTCTCTGGCTGCAGGAACAGATCCCAAGCTGTTGACCAGAATGCTGCTCGCACTGACCAACACATCGTGAGTGGCAGTGGAGTTATTCCTTAAACTACAAAGGCAAAAGTGCAACATTGATCTTGTCATGCATACTAGCTACAGCATGAGATTGTGGCATTCACGGAGGTGCTGACCATAGTGGAATGCTGCTTTTGGGCTCTGGAAGCAAGCACTGAGTGGCGGCATCACATCATGATGCACATCTGGGATGACGAGCAGTTGCTGCAGAACTTTTGCATGAGGAAAGCCACATTCATGGGATTGTGTGATGCACTCACCCCAGCCCTGCAGCACAAGGACACGAGAATGAGAGCTGCCCTGTTGCTGGAGAAGCGGGTGGCAATTGCACTGGGGAAGCTAGCTACTCCAGACTGCTACCGATCAGTCACTAACCAGTTTGGAGTGGGAAAGTCGACCGTTGGAATTGTGTTGATGGAAGTGTGCAGGGCCATTAATTGCATCCTGCTCCGAAAGACCGTGACTCTGGGCATGCGGAGGGGCAATAGATGGCGCACACATTCCAATTCTGGCACCAGACCACCTAGCCACCAAGTGGAGAGGGATAGCTCAGTGGTTTGAGCATTGGCCTGCTAAACCCAGGGTTGAGAGCTCAATCCTTGAGGGGGCCACTTAGGGATCTGGGGCGAAATCAGTACTTGGTCCTGCTAGTGAAGGCAGGGGGCTGGACTCGATGACCTTTTGGGGTCCCTTCCAGTTCTATGAGATAGGTATATCTCCATATACATTAATCTCAACGAAATATTGAGTATTTCTCAATGGTTCTCTTGTGGATCACTGTGGGCATTTCACACACAACAGTGTCCCCCAGTCATGGCCCTTTTCTATCATGCATCTAGAAATCTGTCCATAGATATCATAATTCCTACAGCTGGAGCGCAGCTGTGACTGCACTGCCTCCTCTCCCCAAATGCTGATGAGGGTGTCATAACATTTTTTCCCAGATCTGGTCCTTAGCGTCCAAAATATGGGTGTTAGCATGAAAACCTCCAAGCTTAGTTACCAGCTTGGACCTGGTAAAGCTGCCACCAGCCACGAATTATACAGTGCCTAGCTCACTGTGGTCTCCCCAAAACCTTCCCTGGGGGACCCCCAGACTCAGATTCCTTGAGTCTCACAACAAAGGGAAATAACCCCCTCCCCTTGTTTCCTTGTTACTTCCTCCCAGGCTCCCCTCCCTGGACGACCCTAGGAGATTCCCTGCTTCCAGTCCTGGAAACACAAGTACCGAGAGATCTAATCTCTCTCCCCCTCACCCAGAGGGTATGCAAAGTCAGGCTTAGTAAATCTAACACAAAGAGATTTTCCCCCTGACTTCTTCCTCCCACCAATTCCCTGGTGAGCTGCAGACTCAATTCCCTGGAGTCCCCACTAAAGAAAATCTCCAACAGGTCTTAAAAAGAAAGCTTTATATAAAAAAGAAAGAAAAAGACATTAAACAGTCTCTGTATCCAGGTGACAATATACAGGGTCAATTGCTTAAAAGAAAAATGAATAAACAGCCTTATCCAAAAAGAATACACTCCAGCAACTACACACATGTAAATACAAAAAACACAATATAAACCTATTGTCTTACTATCATTTTACTTACAACTTGGAAACAGAAGATTAGAAAGCTGGAGATAGAGAGAGATCACTCTCAGAGCCGAGAGGGCACAGACACAAGACAAAGAACAAAGAACTCACACCCAAAACTTCCCTCCACCCAGATTTGAAAAAGTCTTGTTTCCTGATTGGTCCTCTGGTCAGGTGTTTCAGGTTACTGGTGTTACCCCTTTACAGGTGAAAGAGACATTAACCCTTAGCTATCTGTTTATGACAGAGGGCCAGCAGCTTGGCATTGCTCCAAGCAAGGGATTGCATTGAGCAGGCATGATCACCTGGAAAGACATGCTGAGACCACTGCACGCATCAGTGAGCAAACAGGAAGGGGACTTTCAAATTTGCAAAGGAATGTATGGGGTGGGGTTGATGTTGGTCACCTGAGGGCAGGGCAGTAGAGTTCAAACCGATGGCCAGAGAGGTGAGAACAGGCATTGTGGGACACCTCCCAGAGGCCAATTGCAGTGTTACTGGCATCTGCGTTTCTGTGCACTAAGTGGCTTGGCAGTGTGTACACCTCAGGAGTTACAGTGCTCAAAGCTGCTTTACTGTGCACAAACTTGCCAGTGTAGATGGGACCCAAGTGTTTGAAGAATCAGGGCCTTAGTTTTTCAGGATTTGTACAACCAATTTCTTTTATTTTGCTCAGTCCAGCACCTGGTGTAGTCAGTTCACACCTGAAGAGTAAGTGCAAATGCTACCAGATCAGAATGGTATTTTTTTTATACCCACTGCACAGGATTTAATGGCCACACAAGGTGAAAGAGAAGAATCAGACCCCCCTCGAGCTTTGCTTTAAACTTTGCATTTGAATTATCCCCACCACTAAAAGATAGATTCAGTCAAAACCAAGGGGAATAATGGGGACGTTTGTGTGGTTTCTATGCAAACCCATATTTTGACCCAGATTTGCTATAAAAGAAGGCTCAGATCAACTGAAGGGTTAGCAAACCTTTCTACAAAACTGAGTTGAGTTTGTTACAAAACCTGTGAAATCAGGTGAATCTCATGTGACCCCATCATGAATATTTTTCCACAGCGCCAATATAAATTTTTTATGAACACTGTACATTAAAATGTAGCAGGTACTAGACACTGCATGAGGCAGGATGTAGACTAGCTGGATCATTGGTTTTATCTGATATGGCAAATCCAATGTTCCCATTTTAAAAAATGCATCTGCTGTCATTTAAAACTCCTGGTTGTCCCCAAGACTTGCTGATGCCTCACTGTGAAAGCTCTGTTTGAGCACCAAGAAATTCCTAAACATCTTTAGTATTAACTTCAGTGGCCCTAGTCATCAGAATCCCCTATTTGCTGTGCTCTAATCCCTTGGAATTCTTTGCTAAGAAATATTTAGCAGTCTGTCTCCTTTGTGGATTCCCAGTGCAGACTGAAGATTTTGATTTTGCCTTGCTTTCTGGCAGGTATGGTATTTTACATACATAGCTCCGGGACCTTGCACTAAGGGCGTTATATACGTATATGGATTGGCTTGGCTGAATAATTCTTTTTGACTTCCTCAGGCTGTTAATCCTGCATGCCCATGGTGATAAACCCAGAAAATCCCAGATAATCCTATACAGTATTCAGACAGGGCTGGTAACAGCTATAAATACATATCAGACTGTCAAACACCATTATCATTTAGACAACTCTGCTGTCCCTTCCCAATTACATTAGAATATCCAGGCTTGACTTTAAGTCTCCCCTCACTATCCTTCTTTCTTCCCCTCTTAATAACAGAGTAGCACAAGTTGCTCAGGTTGTGAACAGAATAATGCATGTTTACAGTACTCCCTCTCATTCTGCTATGGACCGATATTTATTCCAGCCCTGCTTTCAAATGACTCACAAGCACAGTGAGTGGTTGAATTTTCTCACACAAGCAAATAATTCTTGGCAATTTTAAAACTAAAGCATTCTGCTGCCAAAAGAACTTCTGTTTACCACACAGAACAAATGTTGTTACTATTGCAATTCCAAAAAAGCATCTTAAATATATCCCTTCATGAAAATGCTGTTGTAGCCTTAATGCCTAATTAGATGTATAACAAAAATAACAAAATATTTTCTCTTTCTTTACAGTTTTAGCTTGGATAATAACCAGAGATAAATAACAGTTTAGTCCCTACTGTGTTCCACAGCAACACTGCATTGCATATGATAATTACCATTTAACTGCAAATCCCTAAAATAGGATGAAAAACCCAACCCCCATTCTGCCCTCCTTCCCTTTTAAATTTCCCCTTAAAAGAAAAGTACAAGATATTCTCAAAAAGAACAGGAGTACTTGTGGCACCTTAGAGACTAACAAATTTATTTCAGCATAAGCTTTCGTGGGCTACAGCTCACTTCTTCGGATGCATTGTAGCCCACGAAAGCTTATGCTGAAATAAATTTGTTAGTCTCTAAGGCCACATCCAGACTAGGTATTAAAATTGATTTTAGATACGCAACTTCAGCTACGGGAATAACGTAGCTGAAGTCGAATTTCTAAAATTGAGGTACTCACCCGTCTGGACGGCGCGGCATCGATGTCCGCGGCTTTCCGTGTCGATTCCGGAACTCCGTTCGGGTTGATGGAGTTCCGGAATCGATGTAAGCGCGCTCGGGGATTGATACATCGCGTCCAGACTAGACGCGATATATCGATCCCTGAGCAATCGATTTTAACCCGCCAATGCCGCGGGTTAGTCTGGACGTGCGCTAAGGTGCCACAAGTACTCCTGTTCTTTTTGCAGATACAGACTAACACAGCTGCTACTCTGAAACAAGATATTCTGTAACATATAAAGCTCCCCAGACTCCTCCTCTTCTCAATGACAGCAGTGTAAATTGAAAGTGAGGTCAATGGGATTTCACCCTTGTTAAACAGGTGTGATGGAATGGAGAAACAGGCCCCATGTTTAAAAGAGTCATATTCTTTTGGGGGCTAATGTTTAAAAAAAAAAACCTAAATTCTGTATATGCTATAATACCCCTAGGTTTGCACACCCAACTTACTGCATGAAATCAAGTACATATAAAATAGTTCTCTAGGCATTTAACATGCATGCAATCACCCAGTTTGGATGCAGTCACTGCAACTGGACACTAAAGTGTATGCTCTTGTATACAATAGCCATACTGGGTCAGCTCAATGGTCCAGCTGGCCCAGTATCCCTGTCTTCTGACAGTGGCAGATGTTTCAATGGGAATGAACAGAACAAGGCAATCATCAGGCGAGCCATACCCTGTCATCCAGTCCCAGCATCTGGCAATCAGAGAGTTAAGGACATCCAGACCATGGGGTTGGACCCCTGACCATCTTGGCTAACAGTCATTGATGGACCTATACTCCAAGAAGGTATCTAATTATTTTTTTAATCCAGTTATAGTTTTGGGTTTTACAACATCTTCTGCCAACAAAGTTCCACAGGCTGACTGTGAATTGTGTGAAGTACTTCTTTTTGTTTGTTTCAAACCTGCTGCCTATTAATTTCATTAGGTGATCCCTAGTTCTTTTGTTATGTGACGGGGTAAATAACACCTCCTAATTCACTTTCTCCACATCATCCATGATTTTAAAGACCTCAGTCATGTCCCTCCCTTAATCATCTTTTTTTTTCCAAACCAAACTGAATAGTACCAGTCTTTTTAATCTCTCTTCATATGGAAGTGTTCCATACCTTTAATCATTTTTGTTGCCTTCTGTACCTTTTCCATTTCTAACTTTTTTTTTTGAGAAGGGTCAAACAGAACTGCATACAGTATTCAAGGTGTGAGTGTACCATGGATTTATATAGCAGTATTATTGTGTTTACTGTCTTATCTATCCCTATAGTAATGGTTCCTAACATTGTTAGTTTTTTGATTGTCCCTGCACATTAAGTGGATATTATCAGAGAATTATCCACAATGACTCCCCAGTCTCTTTCTTGAGTAGAAGCAACTAAATTAACCCCCATCCTTTTGTATGTTGGAATTATGTTTTCCAATATGCGTTACTTTGCATTTATCAACACTGAATTTCATCTGCCATTTTGTTGCTCAGGCTGCCAGTTTTATGAGATCCCTGTGACACTATGCCTATATTCTTCATAGAAATATTGTTATATGATTATAGCATGTCTAAGATGTATTTTATGCAAGATAGGTCAAGTGAGATCATTGGAAAGGTTATGATTTACTGAAAATGATTATCTTATTTGTATGCATGTATCATTTCTGTATCTGAAGTTAGGAATGTTAACTTTTTATCAGTTACAAGTGGGTTTACACCTCGGGAACTCCCACCAGACAGAACACACTCAGCCTGGACGGGCTACAAGGAAGAATAATACATCTTTGAAGATGCGAATTTCCCACCTTCCTGAGCAGCTTTCCTAGGATGCTCCAAGCTACCTCTGACTCATGGCTGCTTTGATACTGCAGGGTCATGTGCTCTCATCACATGGTACTGAACTCCTTGATAGAATACCAGTATTTTTCCACAGGGGCAGGGAAACCACACTGGAAAACAAAGGGTTTCCACTATCTGTAAAACCTATTTAAGGCCAGGGAGTGATTTAATTGGTAGGAAGAGATGGAATCCACCTAATGAAGAGAGGGAAGAGCATCTTCGCAAGCAGGCTTCCTAACCTAGTGAGGAGGGCTTTAAAATAGGTTCGCCGGGGGGTGATGACCTAAGCCTGGAGGTAAGTGGGGAAGTGGGATACTGGGAGGAAACACAAGGAGGAGGGTGCAACAGGGAAGGCCTCCTGATTCATACTGAGAAAATAGGGCAATTGGCTAGTTATCTTAGGTGCCTGTACATTAACGCAAGAAGCCTGGGAAACAAGCAGGAAGAATTGGAAATCTTGGCACAGTCAAGGAAGTATGATGTGGTTGGAATAACAGAGACTTGATGGGGTAACTCACATGACTGGAGCACTGTCATGGATGCGTATAAACTATTCAGGAAGGACAGATGGGGGAGAAAAGGTGGAGGAGTTGCACTGTATGTAAGGGAGCAGTATGATTGCTCAGAGCTCCAATATGAAACTAGAGAAAAGCCTGTTGAGAGTCTTTGGGTTAAGTTTAGAGGCACGAGCAAAAAGGGTGACATCATGGTGGGTATCTGCTATAGACCACCAGATCAAGAGGATGAGGTAAATGATGCTTTCTTTGGACAACTAACAGAAGTTTCCAAATCACAAGCCCTGGTTTTCATGGGGGACTTCAATCACCCTGACATCTGCTAGGAGAGCAATACAGCAGTGCACAGATAATCCAGGAAGTTTTTGGAGAGTGTTAGGGACAACTTCCTGGTGCAAGTGCAGGAGGAACCAACTAGTAGCCATGATCCTCTTAACCTGCTGCTCACAAACAGGGAAGAATTGGTAGGGGAAGTAGAAGTGGGTGGCAACCTGGGCAGCAGTGACCATGAGATGGTCTGAGTTTGGATCCTGATAAAAGGAATAAAGAAGAGCAGCAGAATATGGACCCTGGACTTCAGAAAAGCAGACTTTGCCTCCATCAGGGAACTGATGGGCAGGATCCCCTGGGAGGCTAATATGAGGGATAAAGGAGTCCAGGAGAGCTGGCTGTATTTTAAAGAAGCCTTCATTGAGGGCACAGGAACAAACCATCCTGACGTGCAGAAAGAATAGCAAATGTGGCAGGTAACCAGCTTGGCTTAACAGAAAAAACTTCTGGGAGCTTAAACACAAAAAGGAAGCTTACAAGAAGTGGAAACTTGGACAGATGACTAGAAAGGAGCAAAAAGATATTGCTTGAGCAAGCAAGGGTGTAATCAGGAAGGCTAAAGCACAATTGGAGTTTGTAGAGCTGCAGGACTCACCCCTACGGCGTCTCCTGCTGGTCATTTCCGGGAATTAGCTCTCCAGCTGTCAGAGCGCCCCCTGCAGGCCAGTGTCCCACTGCCACTTGGCCCCTGTGTCCCTCCCAGACCCGGTGCCCCATTGTCTGGGGTGCTGCCCCCTGGCAGTAACCCCTTTCCCTCAGGGTCTCCCCTCTCTGGGGAACCCCCAACCCTCTAATCGCCACCTTGCCTCAGTCTGGGCTACTGCCAGTCATCACTAAGCCCCCACTCACTGGGGCAGGCTGCAATGTAAAAACTACTCATCATAGGCAAGGGAGTTCAGATCTGCTGCCTTCTTCTGCCTCCCAGTACTTCTGTGGGACCAGGCCCTGTAGCTTGGGGAGTTACCAGCAGAGCTTCCCTGCTCCTCTGGCCTTTCCCCAGCCCTACTTCACTGCAAGTATCCTTTCTGCAGGCAGCCAGGCCCTGCTCTCTCCCAGCCCAGAGACAGACTTCTTCTGGGCCTTTAGCTCACAGCCTTTTTATACAGGTCAGGTGTGGCCCAGCTGTGGCCGCTTCCCCAATCTACCCAGCTTTTCCACTGCCACTGCCCTGTCCCAGGACTGTTTTAAGCCCTTCAGGGCAGGAGCAGGGTAGCCACCCTGCTACACAGTTGCAGCTAGCAAGGGATGTGAAGGGTAACAAGCAGCACTGGAATGGGTTACCTATGGAGGTGGTGCAGTCTCCATCCTTAGAGGTTTCCAAGGCCCAGCTTGACAAAGCCCTGGCTGGGATGATTTAGTTGGGGTTGGTCCTGCTTTGAGCGGGGAGTGGGACTAGATGACCTCCTGAGGTCTCTTCCAGCCCTAATCTTCTATGATTCTAATCAGGCTTCATTCTTCACCGAATCCCCACCCAGGATGACTGCTGGAAATCTCTAAGAAACAAAGAAGGGAGGGAGAAGAGCAGAGTCCAGGCTGGGAAGGTGTCTGGCCTGCTAAAGAAATGCCCAGAGTTTTAAGCTGCAAGCAAGAGCAGCTTAAATCAAGAAACTCTGCAATCTGCCTAAAACAACATTTAGGGTGAGAAATTACTACTTGTAACCAGTTTCTTTAGTATTAAGCTTAGCTTGTGTGTTGGTTTCATTTGCTGGGTAATCTGCTTTGATCGGTTTGCTAACCCTGATAATCACTTACATTCTATCTTTTGTAGTTAACACACTTGTTTGTTTTCTCTGAAACCAGTTTGTGAAATTCATAAATGAGGGGGTTGAGGGAGGAAGCTGTGCATATCTTCCTCCATATTGAGGGTGGGAGCAAATTTTATGAGCTTACACTGTACAGTTCTCTGGGCAGTGCAAGATGGGTTGTGCAGGAGGTCAGACTAGATGACCATAATGGTCCCTTCTGACCTTAAGTCTATGAATCTATGATACAATGTTGGTTTTACCCTTCAGAAGGGGTGTGCACTTGAGTGCCGGGCAATTTCCTAGCTGAGTCTTCCCATGCAGAGCTGATTTCAGTGTGTGTGTCTTTCTGCAGCTTGATGTGTCCTTACCTCTGTGCGTGCACTGGAGGAGGCTTGAGGACTTTTTGTTTTATTTGCAAACACCACATTAAGTGCAGTAGTGCTGTGACAATGTCTCTCTCTCTAGCTGGGAGCACATTTAATGCATTGTGTATTAAAGAGTTGACTCTATTGCATTAGCAAGGTGAGGCCCTACTTATGTTGATTCTATTGCTTATTATATTATATGTGTGTGAGATATACTCACCTAAACATAACCCAGTAGCCTAGATCAAGAGGAGTATGACCAGTGTCACGGTCTGCTCTTTACCCTCCTCCTACTCGGTTTCTCCACTGATCTTTTTCTGCCCTATAAAAAATTCCTTGTGTGGCATTATGACATCACAGATAAGTCAGCCAATCTCTCTTTTCTGTCATCTCCCCTGAATACATGATTGGGGCATTGGACAGAGAATGCATGTGTCTTTGTACATGAAGTACTTTTGGCAGCAGTACTCACCCAGAAGCCAGCTTCCCTGGGTCTCATCACTCTTATGGTACCTCTGGAGTCCTGAGCACGGTAGCATAGGAGTCATGATAGGATTCTGACTTCCTGGTTCCCTCAGTGGTAAAGAAAACTGCCGTCTCAGCTGGGTCATGTGGGAAGTAGTGTTTCTCTTGTAGGTCATATTCTACAGTCTGGATGGTTTCAAGAGATGGGAGTAACACTCACAAGGTAAAGGAGAGATGTGAATTGTGCTATACCATAATATTCCTATAAAATGAAGTGAGCCCATGGCAAGGATCCCTAAGACTATGGGACTTGAATGGGCACTTAGAGGAAATGGTGCTGCTTGGGTCATATACTCCACGTTAGCCTTCAGTTTGTCACAGAGATACTGGATTGAGCAATGGCCAAGAGAACACAGGAGTAGGAGTAAGGAATAACAGCAGAGGTGGCTTAGGGTGCTGTGGGAGCAATGAAGAGGGCTCTGAATTTGCCTCCTGAAATGTTACAAAGATCTTAAAAATTGCCACCGCTTGGAAGTATTGTTGGTTAGAAAAGGCTTGTCTCAGAAATGCTGCATTCTTCCCAAGCTGGTGCATCTTCAAAGAGCCTGCAGAAAGAGTGACAGCCACTTAAATCTGAACAGAAAGAAGAACCAGGCAATGTCTGGCTTCAGGCACTGCAGGTCCTAAAGTAGATAGGGCTTCACATTCATTGTCGTTATTTTCAAAGAATCTTAGAGTCATTTCAATGACATAAAAAGAGGGTGAAATAGCAGGAAAAATCTGTTTAAGGTTTTGGCCCTGCTACTTTTTTATATCTTTATTTTATAGTTATATATTGATATGGAAGGGGACTGATGTAGAGGTTGCTCCTAAGGAATTATGCCATATTCACTCCAACCTCATTATTTTGGGCTTAAATTTCTCATGCAGACCAGAATTTTTTTTTTTAAGTTACAGAAATGTCAGCCATATTGGAATTAATCAACTATAATTAAGATACCGGGTTTTTAAATGTCAGAAAATATTTTTTATTATCTATGCTTGGATAATTTGGCCTGTAGAAAGTCCTGAAGTGCTATACTGGCTGACCCCTACACCTAGATAAAGCTCATTGTAGGGTTGGTGGCTTGGTGTGGGAATATCAAAATACATTTTTAATATCTACTGTACTTCTAAGGCCTCCATCACCAAAGAATCTGGGCCCTCACAGTCTTTAATATATTTACACTCACACCACTCCTGTCAGACAGGAAAGCACTATTATCCCCATTTTAGTAATGGGAAACTGAGACACAGAGAGACCAAGTCATAGAATATCAGGGTTGGAATGGACCTCAGGAGATCATCTAGTCCAACCCCCTGCTCAAAGCAGAACCAATCCCCAGACATATTTTTGCCCCAGATCCCTAAATGACCCCCTCAAGGATTGAATTCATAACCCTGGGTTTACCAGGCCAATGCTCAAACCACTGAGCTATCCCTTCCATGGCAAGGTCATACAGAAAATCTGTGGCACAACAGGGAATTAAACCTAGGTCTCCCAAGTCCCAGGCTAGTACCCTTATTCCCTTACTTACTCACTAAGAATTTGAAAGTAGCATACTGCATTTTCAGAATACACATTGTAGTCCATGGAACTTATGTTTATTTTCTCTGTACTATACCTTTAAATTTCTAAATCTACCTTTCTGCAGGACCAGCTGCCATTTTGTAAGCCATAGTGGATGCACCATTTTAGAGAGGAAACAGACACTACTGTGTTCTCAAATGAGGATTTATCTCTTGTTACTTTCTAGTTTTGATGTTCCCTTAAATTAAAATAATTCAGATTGGCAATACATTGCTTTTTCATATGTGGAAATACTTGTGCTACTTACCTTCTTGATTTCAGTGCCCATGTCCAGCAATTGCACATTTTAAAGAAGGCCAGTTTTAACATTTGATGCTTTGGAGTTACAAAAAACTCTCCCTTTCACACCATATATAGATTATACCTGACCAAATTATGCTGTGCTATATGGGCTAGGAAGTGAAATGGAAAGAATAACTTCTCAAACACTATAGGAGACCAAGTATATGTATACATACATACAAACACACACATTTATTTTCTGGGGAAAAAATACACATTTATTACAGATTTAGCTACAGTTGTAATTAGTATCTGTAACAAGGTGCAGAGGTACTGCCTGGTCTCCAGTGAACAAAGGATTAATTCCAGCTCACTTCACAATCCACTTTTATGTGCAGTAGTGAAGGAGATGGGTGAAAGGGCAGAATCTTCCTCACCCTGAAGTGACATGGCACTGAACTGAACCCCACACTAGACAGATTTCTATTTACTCTTCTTGGTAAGTCTTAACTTAATTTTATTTCTTGCTCCAGATATGACCTTTAAGGAAGATACCTTGCTAGCTGGTTTCTTCTGAATCAATCCTCAAATTTACCTGGACATAACATAATCCAGCCACTTACAAAATATTCAGCTACAGGATTTGTCTGGGTCACTCAAAATCTGAACAAAAACCATACTGTGAGCCAAGGTAAATTCCGGGAGAAAGAGGCACACACAGAGACAGAAAGAAATGCTAATCTTGTTTTGTCCCCATGACAAGATGAATAGAAGTTTGCACAATTTAAAGGAGTTGAATTTGCCCAGTGGGAAGACCAGCTGAAAAACAATATTGTCCTATAATCCTAATGCAAAATATAAATAAAATAAACACAATTCTTCACTTTATGCTGGTGTCTGTACTTCTGACTTGGATCATGTTATACCTCTCAAATGAAATCAATAATGTTTAATAATAATTTAAGCACGCTTCCTAAGAGACAGAATTGAGTCAAGAATGTGACTTTTTTCTTTTTCCTTGTGGAACCCCTGCCTGTTGTCTAACATGAGAAAGAGTGGCCCCATCTCTAATATCAATTAACGAGGCACCAGGGTCCAATCAAAGATAATGTTGCCCTTTTTAAGTTCCAGTGTAGGACATTCTGTCCATCTGTGCAGGTTAGCCAAGGAGAGTGACAACTGGAACAGAAAGACAGTTTATATCTATGGTGAAATAAAGAAATAGATCAGTGTGCCATCTTTAACCAATACAGTCTATCTGCCAATAATGTCTCCTGTTAACATATACTGTATGTAAAAATGAAATCACCACTTTATGTACAGAGTGGTTAGCCGTCCCTTCCATGACTGCTTAGTCCTGGGCAGGGCACAGGGATACCCTGTTTGATAACACTGGTTAGCACAAGCTAGGATGTAGAGAGGCAGGGTAGGTCTGTGTTTCCAGTGGCCTCAGTACAGTAGCCCCTTTGCATCTCCAGTTATAAAACCAAATCCTCTCTTTTCTCTACCATGAAAAGTACACCACTATGGAGAACTAAGGTACCCTAAGAAAAGGAATAGCAGCTGGTGACTGATGATTTAAAGCAGGGATCGGCAACCTTTCAGAAGTGGTGTGCCGAATCTTCATTTATTCACTCTAATTTGAGGTTTCTCATGCCAGTAATACATTTTAACGTTTTTAGAAGGTCTCTTTCGATAAGTCTATAATATATAACTAAACTATTGTTGTATGTAAAGTCAATATGGCTTTTAAAATGTTTAAGAAGCTTCATTTAAAATTAAATTAAAATGCAGAGCCCCCCGGACTGGTGGCCAGGACCCAGACAGTGTGAGTGCCACTGAAAATCAGCTCGCGTGCTACCTTCGGCACCTGTGCCATAAGTTGCCTACCCCTGATTTAAAGACATTACTAAGAGACCCAAATTCCACTTCTACCTGTGTCCCAGTGAGAGTTGTATCACTTTGAGCAAAGCCTCCAGCTTATGCCTTAGGGGTCAGATTCATTCCTGGTAAAATTTCATTGGGTCAAATTCAGCCCTGGCATAAGTTGTGTTTCTCCATTGCTTTGGATCTGGCTTAAACCCCTCTGAATGTTTCCTAGATTTCAGTGGGTTTATATAAAGAATGAATTTCACCTGAGCACTTCTGGCAAGATTTAAGCATGAGCTAAACTGACTCTCCTAAGACAGAAAGAGAAAGAAAATATACACCAGGGATATATTATAAAATGTGCCTTTGGCTCTCTGGATAGAAATTAAACTCAGAGTCCTTGGTTCCTAGAGAGGACCAGGATATGTTGTAGGCAGAATTTGACAGACTTCCAGATAGGTCATTCTCCAGTTCTCTGCTTAAACATGTGTGTGTCTGATCACACAACAAGTTCTAAGTGGGAAGGCAAACTACAAGTCAGCCTACTGCAATATCAGTGTTGCTGACTCTTGCATTTTTATCTTGAGTCTTGCAATGTTTGGTGTTTTCCTTAAAGTCCCAGATATTGGAGTCAGGTAACTTCTTGGAATCTCAGCTCTTTCTTTCCTTTTGTTTTTTTTAATTTAAGAAAGAGCACATTAGCAGCCTTGGTGATTGTGGGAAAAGCTTGGAAAATTACTTCTGAGCCTTTGAGTCACTCAAGCCAAAAAGGCAAGTAAAAAGAACTCCAAACTTAATTTTAAAATTCTCACAATTTTTAAGCCAATATCCATGTTGGGAAACCTAACTCATGATTTTTGAACATTCTGGGTGGCAATACTAAATGTATTGCGTTAAAATCCTCAAATCAAGGAAAAAATTATATTAACATCCACAACAAAATAATCAAGCCTCCCTTTTACAAGCTAGCAGTTAAATATTTGCTGGCACCACTCCCAAACCAAACCTCATATGTCTTAGGCTTTGAACCCTCAGTGCTGTTACTCCCAAATGAAGTTCAAATACACCATGCTTCCAAAACTGCTTTTTCCTTGGGCCTACCCACTAGGACTGATCAAACTTCACAGCGATCTGCTTTTATGATAAACCACTTTGCCCTCTGCACAATCGCCACTCATAAGTAGAATTGCAGTTCTCATTGAGCAAGGCTGCAGATGGAACTACCGTTGTCTATCCCCCATACCATTAAAGAGGCAGATAACGGAGAAAACAGCAGCTTTGGGGTCCAAATAGCCTGATATTCCCCCATTCACCTTCTCTAATATATCATAAATTATACTAAACACACACGAATCACCCACCATCATCACTATGTTCCATGTCTTTCAGAGCTTTTTAATTTTTTTAATAGGAAATGCTTAGAACCACTTTAACCATCATCATATTAATCACATTAATCTAATCAGCTTTTAAATAAGCCAATTATCCTTTATACAGATTAGGCCTAAATATTAATTAAATGATGTAGCTTAGACATGTCTTTTTCCCAGAAAAAATGAAAAGCAAATTTTAATGCCTCCCTGTATATATTCACTGCTGATGGATGTCCTTTTCTGCTGACTATCATGAATCACTGTAATTTTTTTCCCTTCCCTATTTCCTCCCTCCTCTTCTTTGTAAGGTAATAACATCATATCTTCAGCTTTCTTCTAAGGTGAATATACTCAATTTTACTATGCGTCTCATATGAGACCTTAAGTAACTAAAAATCCTGTTTGTACTTCATGAGCATTAAAAATTCTACAGCATTCATGGTAAAAGTAGTGAATTCTTGTCCAAAATGTCCTCTTCTCCCACTCCTGTGCAATGCACTAGTTGGGCTGCCTCCCTCTGTCCCTGAAAGCTACATTTTCATTGTGTTATTTGCATTCTGGGTTTCTTTGAGAGGAATGTATTTTAATATAAGATATTATGCTGTAAACACTGCCTCCAAAATGTTCAACCCACATGTCTATTCACAGGTAATGGGAAAATGTTTGTTTATGATCTGGTAATATCCAAAGATGCGTAAATAAATAATCAATTACCCATAAACACAAATTCCCTTTAAAACATAGACAAATGAAAGGGAGAAAGAGAACCTGCATGTTACTTATCTCTCTGTCTAGACAAAGAGAAACACTTTGACCATCTGCTTTCCTCTAGCCTTTTATAAACTTTTCCTCCCTTTTTTATTAAAATTTCTAAACATACTTTTCCCAACTGGATAACTTTTGTGCATCCGCCTCAAGCACTGGATGATCTACTCATCTGTTTCTCTTTTTACAGTTTTCCTTTACTATAACTTAGAAATTGTCTCCACATTTCAATGAAATCTTCTGTTTTAGAATTTCCGAAAATCATCTTGCCAACCTCCAAAATTTATTATTCTAAATATTCATTAGGCTTCAAGGGAATGCATTATGTGATCTTCATCAAAGAAAACCTTGCAATTGTCATGCAGTTAAAGAAAATATCAAAACACAAAATGGAAACAAATTACAATGAATTGTAGACTGAATTGCCTCAAGGGGGAAGGAAGAAGGGCAATGGCCATTAAGAGATACTTAGGGAGGTTACATGCCAGGATAGAGAGTCAGTGGAAGGGAGGGGAAATGAAGAGAAAGTGTCTCCTAAATGGCACAGTCCGGTCCTATGCATATTGTGGCCTACAAAATATTATATACCAAATTCATGATACAAGACTGCTTCAGTAATCTGTGATTGCAATATTTACCTGTGTAGCTAGGTATATACTTATATGTACTCACCCTGTAAAATCCCTTTGAAACAAACTTCTCTGCCAGCATACAAAATTATTAGCTGATTGAATCTCTCTAAAAGTACAAAATTACTTACGTGCCAAATACATAACAAACAAGGGCACACTGTAACTAATGTATTTATAGATAAAGCATTCAAGTTCTCACTGGATCATATGGACTATACATTTGACTAAACTTTGGAAATTTGGGAAGATTTGGTTGAGATTAAATCCCGCCCCCCTCAAAAAGATTGGCCTATTCCTCCTAGTCAAAAACTGAAAAAAAATTTGAGGTTTTTTGCTTGTTTTTAGTGTATTTCTCATTTTTACATTCCATGGGGGGGGGCAGTGTTTATTTTGGGGGAGCAGAGGGAATCACTGAAGAAAACTCCCTGGTCAGTCTAAAATTTATACTCTAATATTGAGAGAATATAGTATAAAAAAGCAGTTCTTACACACAACAGCCAGTGTACTAGACCCCTAACATCACACAGGAGTCAGTCAAAGGACCTCTGAATGTTCAGATTTTCCCAATGCCTTATAATTGCAAAAATACCTTGACTGAATAAGGGCCTGACACAAAGTCCATTGATTTCAATAGGCATCAGATCATGACCTAATTGTGCCCTGGTAAAATTCATTGTTTTAACAACAGCTAATATTTACATAAGGCCCAAATTCTGCACAGAGTTATAGTGAGCGCAACACCAGTAGAAAGTACATAGGGAACACTAGCTCAAGGCATCTTAAATAACTTTTCTTACACTGCCTGCAGTAGTTATCAGTACTGCTTTATTGATCTGCGCACATTCCTTCATGGTTCCCATTTATATTTAGCACATTTTAAAAAGGAAACCTAGCTTTTAAAGGTGATGCTGAAACAGTGTAATTAAATGCAAATCTTACCCTCACACAATATTATCAAGGTAGAGAAATCACAAAGTACGGAAAGTCAAAAAATATAAGGTTCCTATAGCAATGACAACTCAGCAGGATACACAGAACTAGCACTTACGCTATAATAAGGTCATTAAAGAAACCATGTAAAGCAAGTAAGTCAGTCTTCAAATGATAGAAGAAAGGTGCTAGTACAAGGCTGTTTTTGAACTTAGGTAACTCCCACAATGCAGTCCAAACTGCGTTTCTAACATGCCATGATGATACCCTTCACACGAACAGCTGTGACCTAGATGAGTGATGGCAGATCTGTCACCATAATACATTCATCCCAAGGGGACTTCTGCATCTCTAATATATTAAAGTATTTTTCTGGCACTTCTAGAACTACTGAAGTAGGTGAGTGTCACTTTCAACGCCTAAAAGTCTGGAAGATATGAGAACTGTTTCAAATGAAGTTAAAAAGCAACAACAACCAGCAAGCTCTATAGAGTTGGATAAGGATGAAACTTATAGGCTTCTGTCATAAACAGATAGCTACGGGTTAATCTCTCTTTCACCTGGAAAGGAGTAACCTGAAACACCTGACCAGAGGACCAATCAGGAAACAAGACTTTTTCAAATCTGGGTGGAGGGAAGTTTTGGGTGAGAGTTCTTTGTCTTGTGTTTCACCCTCTCGGCTCTGAGAGTAATCTTTCTGTCTCCTGGCTTTCTAATCTTCTGTTTCCAAGTTGTAAGTACAAAAATAGTAGGACAATAAGGTTTATATTGTTTTCTTTTGTATTTACATGTGTATAGTTGCTGGAATGTGTTAAATTGTATTCATTTTGGATAAGGCTGTTTATTCATTTTTCTTTTAAGGAATTGATCCTGTATTTGTCACCTTAATACAGAGAGACCATTTTTATGTCCTTTTCTTTCTTTTTTATATAAAGCCTTCTTTTTAAGACTTGTTGGAGTTTTTTCTTCACTGGGGACTCCAGGGAATTGAGTCTGCAGCTCACCAGGGAATTGGTGGGAGGAAGAAGTCAGGGGGGGAAATCTCTTTGTGTTAGATTTACTAACCTGACTTTGCATACCCTCAGGGTGAGGGAGGAAGAGGAGAGATTAGCTCTCTCTCGGTACTTGTGTTTTCCAGGACTGGAAATAGGGAGGGTGGAGTCCCTCTGTTTAGATTCACGGAGCTTGCTTCTCTATATCTCTCCAGGAACCCAGGGAGGGAACACCCAGAGGGGAAGAAGGGAAATGGTTTATTCCCCCCGTGCTGTGAGAGACTCGAGGAATCTGAGTCTGGGGATCCCCCAGGGAAGGTTTTGGGGAGACCACAGTGCGCCAGGCACTGTATAGATCCCTGGCTGGTGGCAGCTTTACCAGGTCCAAGCTGGTAACTAAGCTTGGAGGTTTTCATGCTAACACCCATATTTTGGACGCTAAGGTCCATATCTGGGAAAAATGTTATGATAGCTTCATGGAAACTAAATAGGTATTTCATACTGATTTATTTCCCTGCTACAGAATGCTATATGCTGTCTTAAATATTATGTGAACAATTGGTTTTCCAGTAAATGCTGAAGGAGTTCTCCATAAGAGTTTGTTCAAAATTCAAACTCTCTCTCTGCAGAGGATTAGGTGCAATTGTTCATTGTATGGTCTGACTGTGTGAAGTCAATGGAATTCTTTTCATTGACTTCAGTGAGATGTGGAGCAGGCTCATAATTTCTCATTTAAACTTCCTGTTCTATATCAAGCCTGCTGTTGATGATGCTGATCTCTTTGGCCTGCTACCTGGCTTAAATACTGTCATGCTCCTCTTTAAAACCAATACAAAGCAAACTGAAGAAGTGACAGTAACATTCATCTGGACATGTGGTTAGAAAGCCAAGTACATATACAGAAGAGAATACACTGTGTCTACTCTGGAGAAGGAATTATGGACAGAAACACTAGGGTCAGTGGCATAATAAATGCCTGAACCAGTGGCACCTTTATCTCCTTCCTCACAAAATCCCAGTAAAAATTATTTCACACATATGCTTGAAATATATTAAGCCTCATGTTTTTGAAAATAGGTCTCTTCCTGTTTCTGTGTTTAAATTAAAAAAAAAAAAAAAAGATGCTCCAAAATTTGGCCAGAATGTGCTATTTCAGTGACACAGAATGACCTGAAATTAAAGGATGAAAATGAGGGTGTGGTGGGGTCTGCTTACCCCACACTAGCCCAGACAGGGTGAAGCCCATATTATTGACACTGGAAGTTCCACCTTCCTGGCAGGACTGGGCATGCTCCAAATGCTCTAGCAGTATAAAAGGAGAAAGCCCAATTCATTCTGGGCTGGAGGCTGCAGGGAAAGGACCCGTCTGGGAAGATCCTGTGGAGGGCCAGCCACAGTCTCGGACTGCGCTGGAAATCAGAGCTTCCTGGGACCACGTGAACCGCAGTGACTAGAGGAGACACCGGAGTTGACCGGCCCAACTGACAATAGAAAGCCCGACATCTCATGGGAGACCCCAATGCAGAAACTGGTACGAAGTGACCCAGGGAGGGTGACAGTGTGGTACCTCTCACCCTTGGGTGCAGGGTAGTGTTGCCTAGCGGCCAGAGTCTATGGAGCAGCCCTTCGGTGCAGAGCAGCGTGGCCAAGCGGACAGAGTCTATGAGGGTGGGATGCCCACCAACGGGTGTGGTGGCCCCAGTAAGGGGGCCCTAACCCAAGGCCATAACAGTGGCATAGCAACTTGCCACTGACTCAGTGGAAGGGTCCTACCGAAAAACGCTGTGCATTAGCAATGACAATTTTTGCGTGATATTTCCCTCTGTGATGGTCTACGCCCCTAGGGTCAGGGCAGCATGGCCTAGCACTTGGCCATGCCACTCTGCATCCAAGGGCTGCTCCATAGACTCTGGCTGCTAGGCCACACTGCCCTGACCCTAGGGGCATAGATAGAGGGAAATATCACGCAAAAATTGTCACTGCTAATGCACAGATCTATTTACAAGGAGTTGGCAGAACACCTAGAGAGTTACTGTGCAAGCAAGTTCAGATGTGCCAATAAATGATGTATAGTTTGAAAAATACAAGATAGTCTGCAAGCTGACTACAGTTAGAAAGCATTTATTGAAGGGAATCAGCAGGGCATTGTAGTTTTCTCTTGAGAAAAGAGGAGTGAGGGTAGGAGAGGGTTTTAGATTGTGTTGCCATTTAGTCTGGTGTGGTCATGGACTGCTCATGGAAGCAGTTCCCCAAATTTCCCAAGTCCAGACTGTCAAAAAGTGACTGGTGATTTTGAGTTCCTCATCATTTGGATGTCCAACTTGAGACACCTTAGGGGGTCTTGATTGTCAGAAAGTTCTGAGCACACACCCGCTGAAAATGAGGCTTTTACGTGGTGTCCCAAATGCTGGAACACCCAGAATCAGTAGTCACCTTTTTAAAATCTTGTCTTTAAAATACAAATAATTACTACCTCACAGGAGTGTTGTGATGCTTAATTCAATTAAATAGCAGAGCTCTTTGAGATCACTGGATGGCAGTCACTACAGAAATGTAAAGTTTTATTATTATAAACAAAGTCTGAAGCATGAAGCAGCACATACAGCATAAATACTAAAAGGCTAATTTGTTGCCAAAAACCCTCACCCAGCACTTTTTCTTTCAGAATCTCTATTCATCTCACCATCAACCATCTCAGTTTTTTTGTTTGGTTGGGGTCTTTTTGTTTAGCTGGGGTTTTTGTCTGGTTGTTTTTTATTTGAATTAGGCACTCAATTGGCATAGAATTTTTTATTTCTTTCTAAAGCCCACAGAGATCTGAGCTGGACGATTACAATGGAGGTCTGTGATTCTGCAGATAGCATTATATGTTTTGTTTTTTTATCAAGGCAAAATTTCTTGCATCAAAGTATGATAAATCTTTAATAACTTTTTCCTTTCTTCATTTATTTAAATTTCTCTCAGCACTGGTTGTTGTTTGAAAGATGAATGTCTTCAGGTGCTCTTCAACTGAGTCATGTTGAGTTACCTCTCCAGGTATTGGTCTTACTCTTGAATTTTCTTTTTCAGCTGTGGATTTTTCTCTGATTCAGTATTTATTGATTCCCTCCACCCCCACTTCCCTTGTGAAAATTGAAGACTTTTGATCCTATGTAATTCACTTTGGCTATTTCAGCTTTTATTTGCTTGCAGAAATGTTCTCTTTCCCCACATGCAACAGCTGGCCCTTTGTGGGTAGTCAGAAAGAGCAGCAACTTGAAATATACACATATAGAAGGAAAGGATCAGATTTCTCAAAGATATCAAGCAAGGACAAGTGGAAATCTCTCTTTTCGGTTGTCTGAAACAATTGTGTACTTCAGTTTGGCTTGCAGACTTCACACTGTATTCAACAAAGAAATAGCCCCTTCCATTACTGGTTCATGGCGGTGCCCATATGAATGAGATACTGTCAGATACTCTTCATGCTGAGGCTTATTCTTCTATTGCTATAATAATTGCCTCTGATGCTCCCTCATCTTCCCTGAACCATTCTTTTTAGGTGACAAATCTGAGGAACTGTCCCAGATTGAGGTGTCAAAGGTGGTTTTGGAACAAATCAATAAACTAAACAGTAACAAGTCACCAGGACCAGATGGTGTTCACCCAAGAGTTCTGAAGGAACTCAAATGTGAAATTGCAGGTCTACTAACTGTTGTCTGTAACCTGTCATTTAAATCAGCTTCTGTACCAAATGACTGGAGAATAGCTAATGTGACGCCAATTTCTAAAAAGGGCTCCGGAGGTGATCCCAGCAGCTACAGGCCAGGAAGTCTGACTTCAGTACTAAAGAAACTGGTCGAAACTATAGTCAAGAACAAAATGGTCAGACACATAGATGAACATAATTTGTTGGAAAATAGTCAACATGGTTTTTGTAAGGGAAATCATGCCTTACCAATCTGTTAGAATTCTTTGAGAGGGTCAACAAACATGTGAAACAAAGGGATCTAGTGGATATAGTGTACTTAGATTTTCAGAAAGCCTTTGACAAGGTCCTTCACCAAAGGCTCTTAAGCAAAGTAAGCTGCCATGGGATAAGAGGGAAGATCCTCTCATGGACTGGTAACTGGATAAAAGATAGGAACCAAAGGGTAGGAATAAATGGTCAGTTTTCAGAATGGAGAGAGGTCAAAAGTGGTGTCCCCTAGGATATGTACTGGGACCTATTCAACATTCATAAATAATCTGGAAAAAGGGGTAAACAGCAAGGTGGTAAGATTTGCAGATGATACAAAACTACAAGATAGTTAAGTCCCAGGCAGACAGTGAAGAGCTACAAAAGGATCTCTCAGAACTAGGTGACTGGGCAACAAAATGGCAGATGAAATTCAATGTTGATAAATGCAAAGTAATGCACATTGGAAAGCATAATCCCAACTGTACATATAAAATGATGGGTCTGTCTAAATTAGCTGTTATCACTTAAGAAAACTCTCTGAAAACACCTATTCAATGTGAAGCGGCAGTCAAAAAAGCAAACAATGTTGGGAATCATTAAGAAAGGGCTAGATAATAAGACAAAATATTATATTGCCTCTATGTAAATCCATGGTACACCCAAATCTTGAATACTGTGTGCAGATGTGGTTGCCCCATCTCAAAAAAGATATTTTGGAATTGGAAAAGGTTCAGAAAAGGGCAACAAATATGATGAGGGGTATGGAACAGCTTCCATATGAGGAGAGAGTAATAAGACTGGGACTTTTCAGCTTGGAAAAGAGACAGCTAAGGGGAGATATGATTGAGATCTATAAAATCATGACTGGTGTAGAGACAGTAGATAAGGAAGTGTTATTTACTCCTCCTCATAACAGAAGAACAAGGGGTCACCCAATCAAATTAATCGGCAGCATGTTTAAAACAAACAAAAGGATGTGTGTCTTCATGCAACGTACAGTCAACCTGTGGAACTCCTTGCCAGAGGATGTTGGAAAGTCCAAGACTATAACAGGATTTTAAAAAAGAACTAGATAAATTCATGGAGGATAGGTCCATCAATGGCTTTTAGCCAGGATGGGCAGGGATAGTGTCCCTAGCCTCTGTTTGCCAGAAGCTGGGAATAAGTGACAGGGAATGGATCACTGCTTGCCCCTCCCCCTCTTCCCGAGAGCTGATCCAAAACACACCCAACAGCTACAGGCAAAAACTAGCCAACAAGCAACTCACAAGCCAATTAAGGCAAAAACAAGCCCAATTTCTGTGGGTTGTTTTTTTTTTGAGGGTTTGGCATGTCTGCCCATGACCTAGACATAACAGGCTTTGTATGACATTACCAAAACTCCTGAGCAATGAAGTCTCCAGAAAGCACAGACAAACTCACTGTCAAAACAAGGGCTTAGTCTCGGGTAACAGAGAAGCAGCATTGGCCGCTGGTAGTTAAGAATACATTCTCCTTTGAAGGAAATATCCATTTATGGCCATAAAACACTATATACAAAGTTCGTTACACTTTCAAAAAATTCTGTTCAGCTAAGGGCCCTAAATTGAAGTGCTCAGTCATCCTAATTACCTGAATCTCTTGGGCTCACATGAATGAATGGCCAAAGGAACCCTTGAGGTTAATATTTTGACAATAAGAAACCAATAGCTCTGTGTAACAGAGAGGAAGAGGGGATTGCAAATTAATTATTAGCTTGACATTTAATCTGAATAAATGAAAAATGCCAGAATGATTGAAGTTTATGTACTTAAGATGAAGAAGCAAGAATGACACAAGGTGCCTAACTCTTGAGGATTCAAAATTTGTTTTCATTCCACATTTGTACAAAAACAAAAAACTTTTGAAATGTTTCACAAAAATAGAATTTGTATTAAGTATGTGCCCATGTCTATCGATCTCCAACCTGGTGGGTAGGGCAATGGCCTGGAATGTTGGAAAGCCAGGTTCAAGTCCCTGCATTGCCTGACACAATAGGATCTGAAATGAAAACTTCTGGGTGGGTATGGAGTCTCTCCCTCCCAACCCAAAAAACTTCCCACCTAAAGTTTCATGAGACCAGTATGTGTCCACGAAACATTTCAGCTTAGAGAACACAGCATACTTTGGCTGATCAGCTCTATATCACATTTCTCTCAAATCATATTTTGGCCACTGCACAGACATGTAACTGTCCGTTCCTACCTCAGTTCTATTGCTGACTTGTTTGGTTAAGTACAATTAAGACCAAATAGGTAATCAGGATGTGGATACTCATCTTCCTGACACATATTATTCATCTTCCCCACTCCCAGTGCCCCAGACAATGCACTTTTCAAAGAGTCCCTCAGGACTATTGCCCAGGTTGTTTTCTAAGAGCTGAACGTACAGGCTCTACTAATTGACACAACTAGTTTTCAGTAAATGAAGGCAGCTTTCATTAATGTTTATGAAACTGTCTTTAGCAACTTTTCTTTATCTCTTGAGCCTGCCTTTAAAATGAACCTCTTGATTTTTAAATAATCCGCTATTTACTACTCAAATATGTTGCACTTTTTCCTCTGCCGCACTTTTAAAATCCCACATATCCATTCACATTAATCCTGCCCTCTGTAGAATTTCTTCGGGGGCACAATTTATATGAATTTGCTTCATCCTGTGATGGTTGATGTGGATTGGAGTGGACTGAGTCTCTGATTCAGCCTCTCTCACACTTTATCTTTGTCCACTGCCCAGGCCTAATAAATGGGCCTGTGTCAGTAAAATAGGCCGTGTTCCTTGAGCTGATCATGCTTTGACTTTTAACCCAATAAAGAAAGACATTTCCTCTCGAGTGGAAAGTTGTGCTGCAGATGGCTCCATAGGATGACACTTCATAAAACATCATTTCTCTGCTAAGCTGCATAGCATCTCTGGTGCTCCAAACATATTGTTTACCTCACAGAGAAGCGAGTTCTAAAGGTGAAAATCAAGGATGGGCCATTTCCTAGGAAAGAGCAGATGGTGCATCCACTTTGGGTAACATTCGCCATGTCAGTGACTGCATCAGGCTCCCAAGCAAACTGCTTGCCAGTTAAACGCTGATTTGGCTGCTTGATCTGTACTTTTCCGTGGTATGTTGACAGCATTCTGAACCATCAAGTTACTGCACAAAATGCTTTGCTGAGCAGCTGCTGCCTGAGAGAATTTAACCAGTTGCCACAGAACAAGCCTCACCTGCTACTCTGATAAGCTTGATTGCGACAATGATGTTCATTGGCACCCCTTTCTGTATTTGTCCTCCTAGCTGACTCATTCCAGTTACTGGATACATTTCATTTTAAAAGCTATTACTAGTCCTTATCAGGAAAAGAAAGATAGAAGTCTAACCTTCCTATCACTCAGAGAAAATATGCTGAGTTTTATAAATAAACTCCAAGGGAAAAGCTTTGCACTGGGAAATGCAGTTTATTCAGGATTATTTCCTCTATTAGACCTACTTCACCTTTAGAAACCAAGGCCAAAATTTGCAAATCTGTACACCTAAAGTTAGGTTCCTCAGTCCATATTTAGGGACCTGGTTTTCAGAGGTTTCAAGTGTTTCCAATAATAATTATATATATTTCAGTACACCTCGGAACCCGTCATGGACCAGGACCCCGTTGTGCTAGGTGCTGAAAAACACACAAAGGGATGGCTCCTGCCCCAAAGAACTACTACTTACAATCTCAGGGCTGGTCTACACTACACAGTTAGGTTGACTTAGGGCAGCTCACATCAACCTAATTTTGGTATTGCCTACAGTACAGCCCTCCTCCTGCCGATGTAATTGCCGTACTACACTGACATAACTACTCCATCTCCATGAGAGGCATATGGATTGTGTCAGTGTAGTTAGGCACATGCAGTGTTGGTGTAGACACTGCATCCCTTACATCTGCTATCGGCTGTCTTGTCAATTTCATGGCAGAAGCCCTGGTGACTGCAGACCCTGCTCCCAGTTGGGATTCAAGGCCCCACCCCCCATGCCTGCCCACATCTTGCCATGAAATTTACAAGGCTGTCTGGCTACCAGCTGAGAGTGGGCGGGAGGTGAGGAGGGGAAGCCAAGGCAGCTGGACCCTGCTCCCTGGGGGCAAGTAGTCCCAGGCTGCTTCCCCCAGCTCCTGGTTGCGAACAGGGAGTCAATGGGGGTGGAGGGCAGCCCTTCCAGCCTGATGCCATCTGCTCATTTTTATAAGTATACTCTCCACTCCATTATCTAAGTCATTAATGAAAATATTATATAGTACTAGACTCTGGACAGACCCTGTGGGACCCCACTGGATATGTCATCCCAATTTAAGTGAATCATTGATAACTATTCTGAGCATGATCTTTCAACCAGTTATGTACCCACTTTATAATAATTTCAGCTAAAGCACATTGCTTTTGAGAATGCCATGTGGAACGGTGTAAAAAGCCTTACTAAGGTCAAGATATATCACATCTACTGCTTCTCTACAGTAGACAGTAACCTTGTCAAAGGAGGAAATTAGGTTGGTTTGACATGATTTGTTCTGGGCAAATTCATGTTGGCTATTTATTGCCCTATTATTCTCTAGGTGCCTACAAAATGATTGTTTAATATTAGTTCCAGTATCTTTCCAGGTAGCAAAATTAGGCTGACTAATCTATAATTCCCTGGATTCTCTTTGTTCCCCTTTAAAGATAGGTACATTTGCTAGTCACCAGTCCAGCTGACCTCACCTGTCCTCCATGAGTTCTCAAAAATAATCTCTAACAGTTCTGAAATTTCATCAGCTAGTTCCCTACATACCTTAGGGTGAATTTGGTCAGGCCCTGCTGACTTGAATACATCTGACCTTGTCAGAATTTTATTTAACCCATTCTTTCCCTATCTTAGCTTGGGTCCTTCCCCCTTATTAACATTAATTGTGTTAAGCATGGGATCACAATTAACCTTTCTAGTGAAGACAAACAAAATAGGCATTAAACACCTCAGTCTTCTTGATGTCATCCATTATTAACTTTCCCTCCCCGCTATGTAGTGGACCTACACCTTCCTTCATCCTTCTCTTGTGCCTAATCTATTTAGAGACCCTCTACTTATTGCCTGATATGTCCCTTGTCCCTACATGCTTGTGCTTACTTTTTGTATTCATCCTTAATTTGTCCATGTTTCCATTTTTTGTTGGATTTCTTTTCTGATTTTCAGGTCATTCGAGACCTCTTGATGGAGCTATATTGGACTCTTACTATTCTTCCTGTCTGTCCTTCACAACAAGATAGTTTGCTGTTGTGTTTTTAATATTGCATCTCTGAGGAACTGCCAGCTCTCCTGAACTCCCTGTTCTTTATACTGACTTGAACTTTAGAAATCCATGTAACAAAACAATTTTATGTATGTCAAAATTAGACAAAGTGCTGCATTCATATAGTGTTAATAACTTCTTATCTCAGCTACAGAATTTAACATCATCAGAGCCTCTCTCATTAGAAATGCTAAGCCCTCATGAACAGTATTACAGTGCTGTAGTGTTTAGGATTATTATTTTATCCTACTCAATAATAATTGCCATGCACATACCTTGCTGTGGTTGTACTGACAGTGTATTTCTGAGCAAAATTAAATTAACCTAAGTTTAAGAAACATCAATCACATGAATACCAGCCAGATAACAATAGCAATCTACAAATGCCAAAAAGTTAATTATCTAAATATTTTCAGATTTGTAAGATGTCAGAAAAATAATAGAATTCATTGAAATGAAACGGAGCTAAAGAGAAAAAAGAGAATGTACAGCAATTTCAAAGGCATTCAAAATTTGGACCCTGTTCACATTTTTCACATGAAACTTAAAAATTAGTAGTATACTAGCTTACCAGCCATATAATTTACTGATACAGAACCAGCACCCTAGAGCTCCCTCCTCCTTTTTATATTCAGGGATAGTGGAATGAGAGGGCATTTCCTATGGCCCTAGGAGTTTCTGAGTATTGAGAGATAAGGGGTGATACTTGGGATGAAAGAAAATCTCCCACCCTGAGACAGCCTTCTGCAGATGTAGGACCTTCCTGTGAAAGATATGAGATATGGCAATTTCCTGCAATGTCTTTGCAAAATCTTACTGTATTAAATATATGCATCATTGTGGGACAGAGACTGTATGCATTTCCATGGGAAAGGGTAACCACAGCTTCCTGAGAAACAAAGAACAGCTGGGGGTGATTAGGCAAATTCAGTCAGGTTGTAATACCTCCAGAGAAGTACCACCACCACCTGGAGACACCAAAGCTATACTAGTTCAAACTGGATTCTTCAGAGACTAACTGACCAAGGAAGGACTGCCCAGTATATACATATATCCTTCTGGAAGATAAAATAATCCCTTAAATATATTTAATATAGTTGGTTATAAAATATAATCTATTTTATTGTATATAGAGAGTGAGACTTCTCCCCTACAGCAGTGTAAATCCATAGCAAATTTTAGCGGAGGTTAATGAAGTTACACAACAGATGAATTTGGCTCAATGATTCCAAGTCCATCATTCAAACTGTTCATGGCCCAAATTCTCTCTTTCTTAATATTCTGCTCCCTCTGTGAATTTGTCAGACAAAAAACAATTTGTGTTCTCATAGCAGTTTGGCTTTCTGAGGTTTCAAGTTCATTTTGGATGGAATTGTCTTCAGTTCCAGCTGCTGAGACAGATGAGATTTCAAGTGAATGAGCCCATTCTCTCCTGAAGCTACTCTGTAGTGCTGCTTGTAATTATTAGAATGATGTGCTGAGGAATCAATAATTCTGTGTGATTTCTTTCCAGCCATCCACCCACTTGGAGTAGTAATCTTCACTAGGCATCCGCCTACTTGGAATCCTCACCAGTCTATCAGATGGCTTTTTTTACCTTCCCACTTTCTAAGTATATCATATGCCCAGACGTAAGTCCCAAATACTATCTGAAGATCACTACAGCAGAGTTAATTTAACATTAGGCTTGCCTCTGAATTTGTCCAAATGCATCTCCCTTCGTGTACACAACATCACCTGTTGATTAATAACGGGAAAGTTCACAGAGGATACCACATAGGCAATCTGTTGAGCATATAATACATTTCCTAGTTTAGGCTTAATAAATCACAAGAAATCCATAATGTAGCTATCACACAGGAGTTAATCTGAGAACAGACTTAAAGCAGGTCCTTCCACAAAAAAAAAGTTATCACACTTCACTTCAAAGGCTTTATCTACCATTCAAATGGAAAAGACTGCCACCAGAATATGCCTCAGACTCTTTGAACTAATGGCCTCCCTTGTCTGCTTAGCATCTTTTTTTTTGTAGAAAATTTTATTAAATTTTCTGTAATAGATCATACAACACACCAGTGTAAGATGATTACAAAGTAGAAAGGTTAATATACACTGTCATTTTGACCCAAAAATCTCTCTGAAAGGTTAGTTTTAAACACTGAATACATGAGGTGGGAAGGAAGAAAAAGTAAAGATATAAGCATAGGGACAGAAGGCAGAAAAGAAGGGAGAGATAAGGATAAAGTTATATCCTTGTATATTAAAACCTAGCATCATGGCTAGGTAGATGGAAGTGGCAAATAGGCCCTTTTAGTACTTTCAATAGATCTCCCCTGTATACATTTCTATTATTTTTACTTAGCAAGTCAAAAGCATACTACAATCATTAGACCATAAGATTACATGTACCCTTTGGACTCTTTGCAAGTCAGAAACATATCTTATTAACCAGTCACTCAGTCTCAAGCAGCAGAGAGAGGGGTAGGGCCCACCATAGGCAACGTACAATGATGGCCAAATGGCATGGAATTTTAAATGAGAAAGCAATTTCGATAAGAAACTCAAGCAGCACTGATCTCCAACAAACATGAGAAGCAAGGTCACATTAAGGTTTGCAAGGAGATGTGCAATATTTTGCAAGGTTGACAGCCATGAAAGTATAAACCTGGCATCTTGTGGAACACTAATATCTGGGAGAGTAGCTTCAGCATTACAAACCAAAAGACAGCATATTTATATTGATCAAAGTAAGCATCTACTTAACAGAACTCTTGCTAGCCATATTAACAAGAAAGTGGCATATTTCCTTTTCAGATCCCCATTACTGCTGGCAGAATGGAGGCTGGAAGACAAAATATGTTTTCAGTCACAAAAATCCTCAAGCTGGGACGAATGATTCCATAGACACAAACAAATGAGCCTCCTCAAATAAGTGAAAAAGGTTTTCAGCTTTTGGCCACCATAAAAAAAAAAACAGACACATTCAGACAGTACCTGCCTTGTTATTTTAAACCAGTCAGAACTCTTTTATAATGACTGTCAAGCTGTGTGGAGTTACTCAAGAGCTTGAGTACCAAACTCAGGCAGACTTAAGCAGCAGGGCACAAACCCCAAACTGGCTGTGAATTCTATACTTATATTTCACCAACCAAGTATCAAGTGTAAACTCCTCAGGCACTATAAAAGACTGACCCTGGAATCACAGCCAGTTGCTTTGGGTACTTCAGTCTATCTTGCCACCTGTGCAAGCTCGTCTTTGCGATAGATGGTCCA
Source organism: Gopherus flavomarginatus (assembly GCF_025201925.1). Classification (NCBI taxonomy): domain Eukaryota; kingdom Metazoa; phylum Chordata; order Testudines; family Testudinidae; genus Gopherus; species Gopherus flavomarginatus. The sequence continues at coordinate 114,668,280 of NC_066619.1, forward strand.
TTACACCAAAATCACAACAATATTCAGGTTATTGCCGGTCCCAAAGAACCAGTCACTTACCTCAGGTCAGTTGTACCTATACCAAAAACTATATTGGTAACCAATCCTATAATTAATTAATTAAAGATTTATTAACTAAGAAAGAAATGAGAGAGATTTACAAGGTTAAAGTAAGTACAATACAAATGAGCTATGGTCTTGGGTTTCAAAAGGTTGTTCAAAAGGAAACTGCTGTAATAAGCCAGCACTACATGTCCTTTAGGGCTAACTGAGGCTAAATAGTTGGGGATCTCTTCCTATGTTCAGAAATCTTGCTCTCCGTCAAAACCCAAGCAGCACAGAGATACCATTTCTCCTTGTTCAGGTGCACGTGCACATCTCTTCTTTGTGGGGGGGGGGGGCGCGAGGGAGGAAGGGAGCAATCAACAAAGTCTTTGTTCTTTGATGATTCACAATGGCTTATTTGGTTCCAATCAGTGTTCTTGTGCACAGGACCTAACACCCGCTGTAGGAAGCCAGGATTTTACATTAGTTAATGTTTCTTCCCTGTTTGGTGAGTTACACAGTTACAGAAGTTTACAAAGCAAAAACAGTTCATATAACCTTATAACATGGGGTACATATGTTATAAGTGAGATTACTACATGCAGCATCCTACGAGCATTTCATAAAGTCAAAACTTTGAGGCCACACACAATTTCTAAGATGGGGCTTAGTTATAGCCTTAGCTTCTCTCTCACAACAGGCTTTGAGTGTGAACCTCGCCTGGCAATTTCCCACAATATGGGCATTATACAAAGACTAGTGGTGTCACAGGAAAGACTCCCAATGACTTAGACTTTGGATCAGGTCATATTCCTGTCTCAAATAGCTGCTATAGTTCACTCTCCTCCAGAGCACAAAATTCACTCCATATTTTTAAACAGAAACGTTTTAAAAAATCTCTTTGTATACAATCCTTTTCCATGTAAAATCATTGTTTATACCACACATCCTTACCAACTCTTGGAGCAGAGAGCAACAATCACTAAGTACTTTTGTCCACTGCTTTTACTGAGGATAAAGGAAATAAAAAAGCGACTTACTTTGCTATTCTATTTTCCCCTCACTTGTCACTCCCTAAGTGCCCTGTAAAAAAGCTGTCAGCTGGCACCCCCTCCACAACTGAATGTCGCAGCCCTAAGGTCTTTTTCCACCATGGTGTCTGTATAGCCAATTGTCGGTCATCTAAAGGTCACACTGGTACTGTGTGCAACACCGTGGTGCGGTGTGCAACCTTAGAGTGCGGTGTGCATTTTCCCGCTCTTTTTCCTGGTCACCTAGGGGTCAGGCTAGTGTGGTGTGCAGTCTCTCACTCTTCTGCCTGGTAACCCAGAGGTCAGGTTAGTGCTGTGTGCATAACACCAGCGTGCCGTGGGCAAAGGGACCCAATCTGACCAATCGTAGTTCAGTTCAAACGGTCAGATTAGGGTTGTGTGCAAAACTATGCTAGTGTGCCGGGTGCAAATTCTATCTGCGTAGGGGGCAACAGCTCGGAACCTGGAGGGCGTAGGAGCTAGGGACCAATCAGATTTTGGCAAGTGTAAAAGGGCCTTTGAATAAAACCATGCCTCGTGCCAGGATCTGCAGGAGTATCCACGTACTGACTGAAGGATCTGATCAACCCTTCTGCCAGGGGTCTCCTCTGGATATAGCCGGCTCGGGACGTGTCGTTTTATTGCTTTTTCAACGTTATCTTCTACGGATTCGGTATGCTTCTGGTGTCTGGACTGCTGGTCAGCTGCGCCTGGAATACGGAACTTGCTTTCTAATTTTTCCATTCTGTGCTTTGCTTAGCCTCTTGTCTTTTCCCCTCTCTTGTTTGGTACAGAACTACATATATATTATGTGATGTGAATTGTGTATATATGGTATATAAGAGCTGAGTTGTTGTAATAACTGCTATTGAAGTTAATTGGTACATTTAATAGTAGTATTTGGCCAGTGTGCACACAGTTTGTTTTATTTGGTATATGCATTTACCTGGTTTTACAGAGCAGTTAATTTTGAAGCATTTGGTTCCTTGTTGATGAATGTAAATAGATTGCTTCAGGTTGTGTAAAGGTTTCTTGTTCCAATAGTACTGTTAGTTGGTAAACGTGCTCCTCCCCAGCCCAAGTTGTGATTTTCTCCTTGTTAATAAACAGCCATGTGGTGTTTTGAAGTTTACATTTGTCTGGTGTTCATTTTCCTCTCTCAATTAAATAATTCACCGAACCTGCGTTAGGGACCGACACTGAAAACAGTTGAGTTTTGCTGGAATTTTTAGGACAAGGCTTCAGAATATGGGACATTTTACACATGAATAAAAACAAGCACACTAGATAAAAGTCTCAGCTCTGTGGGGCTTTAGCTATCCCAAACTTTAAACAAGAAAAAAAAATGAACATCGGTGCTCTTCTGCAGATCTATAGCTGAAAAATACTTCAAAAAAGTGGCAAAAACTCTAGCCATGACTAGAACAGAAAATGCCGAGAAAGACAGACTATTTTCACAGCATTTGTTGCTGTTCTCTAAAAAGAATTGTAGGGCAATTAGGCCCATCAGACTGCTCCTTGAAGAGAGAGAAAGGGCAAAGAGCCTGCTGAGCCCATATGAAAAAAGAAGGGAGAAATGGGCTCACCAAGCCTCCATAAGGAGTCTTATGACTAGGGAGGGAAAAAAATCAGGTCTCAGGGAGGCCCCTGAACATGCCAGAGGGGAGATTAGATTCACTGGTTACTGCTGCAAAGTCTTGAAACAGAAGTTACAGCCATTGGAGACAACATAGGGGAGCCAATGCCATTTGCGGCCAGAGAAGTTGTATGAAGGTAGAAGGCGAGTCCTAGGGTCTATTAAAAGAAGCGCATTGTGTAGTGATGTCTGCAAGGACCCTTCCATAGTTTTGGATAATCCAGGTAAAATTTAGGCAAAAGTTACTCAGAAATCTCACAGCATTTTCATTCATTTCACATAATTGTATTCAAATGCCTCCTAGTATGCACTCTTCAGGGTCATCCTGACATTGTATATCTTTTCAAATGGAAAAACAAAGCAAATAAACAGTTCTTAAAGGGATCTATTCCATAATTTGCTTCCAGGTCCTCTGCAGTTATGTGTTGTTTCAGTACAGCTCTTAGCTTCATAAGCCTGCAATTTATATTTCAGAAGGCTAGGGCCACATGATTTCTAGATACATGCACCTCCTTCTTAAAGACGATGACTAAAAACCCAACCTCAATAGGCATCATCTTCTCTTACATCCTTGTTAAGTCAACAGCAAGTAGTATTCTAATAAAATAATTTTCTCGCTTTTAGATGGAGGGCACTTTAGTCAACTAGTGTTTTCAAAATGTACTTCACGTTTGCTCAATGTTCCTTATCGTGTGATAATAGGTACAGTTTTGGGGCACTTAAGGCTTTTTTTATTTGCTTTTGGTTTTTATTTACACTAGTGATCTCTATTGGCACTGCACACTCATGCCTATGACGACTGATTTCTCTTTCAACATGTAATCTCCCAGTGTTCTATTTTCTCAACATGATGTAGGACTGGGTGAAGATTCTGAATGTGAGCACAATCCTATTCACTTCAAAATAAATGGTAGTTGGGGAAACAGAATCTGACTCCTTAAAGTCTGGGGCTTTATTCATGCATACCATATTCTAAATGCAAATCTTTTGAGGTTCATCCATCATTTATCAGGATTGTCTCAATGCTTCATGTTGAACAAAACTCAGATGGTCTGGGAATTTTATTGGGAAATGGGTTATAGATTAGGTATAATGTCTCTTGCAAGTTTTCCAGTATTCTCCAATTTCAGGCAAAATCATAAATACAAGGAGAGCAACTTTTTCCCCTGGTTGCTCAGTGATGGATGAAAAATAAAACACAGAAGGACTTGAGTGAGTGAATATATATGAATATACATAAAGTTATCAGAACTTTTTTGAAACTCAAAGTTCTGGGTTCAGTTCAAGCTTTGGATGAAGGTTCAGGACAATTCTTGTTCTGATTGAATTGGTTCACTGCTAAAGAGTCTGAATGTAATTTGAAAATAAGGGCGCTTCAATACAGCCCTAACGCACAGTGAAGATGAATAAAAGTGAACCAAAAGGAGAATGACAGATGGGTAATGATTGATAAGCTGGGGGGTTTGATGATGGCTCTGCATGTACAATAAAATGAATGATTAAAAATGCTTAACGAACAACAAAATATGTATCTGCAAGATCAGTGTAGCTATTTTGGATAAACAGGAAAAAATGTATAATACCGCAAATACAGATTTACCCAATAGACTTTGAAGGAGCTGTTTAATCTCCGTGGTAGACACTGCTTTCTAAGGTCTAATTATATATGTACTTGAGTCACTAATATGCATTTTACAAACTATCTACTTGCATATTTATTTACCAAAATGGTCTTTTCCTTGCTAGAGGCACAGTCATTCCTCCGAGGAAGAACGTGGGTGGCAGGACACGTATACAGAACTTTTAGTCATACAGTAAATTATGCAGCTGAATTCAGTTAATCATGAATTTTCCATCTATGGAGGTATATTCCAATAGACTAAGCATCCCTAGCAGAAGTCGTGGTTCATCTGCAACAAGCAGTTTGAACCGATAAATCAGATGCATTTTGTAACCTTACATAAAGAAAAATGAGGAAAATTAATAGAAAGCCAAACACTGACATAACGTTAATATAGTAACAAATCCCAGAGAATTCATATTTAATACTCTCCCTATACAGTCTGGGGCTGTTTTACCAGTGGCTTGCACATTGTATAATCATGTCCGTTTGTGTAAAGCGAATACCGGAATATAACATATTACAACGGCTTTGCACTGGTATAAATGACTACATACATAAAATGCAAGACTGGGGACAAACTCTGAAATGTTGAAACACTTATCCTCATCCAAAGCCTGGCCTTAATGAGGTATGTTGAGAGCAGAGCAAACAAATGCTTATTACGAAGTTTAGTTTTCCAAACTTGGGGTAGTTTGCAAATTTAAATAACCTCAACATTGCTTTAGCATTTCTTATGTTTATTTAATACTGTGCATAATAAAGCAGTTTTTAAACCACAGTACACCGATACCCTAAGTACCTCGCAGAGAGTTTATGCTGCTAAATTCTTTAAGTTTAACTTAGTTTGTTTATTATAATTACTATGTGAATCACAGCATCTTAAGTCATTTATTATTAAAATTGCCTCGTGGTGATCAATAGAACAACTTCAGTTTTAATTTTTCCACCCCTTTCTGTTTCTTAGAACAGCATCTGGAGTTCAGAGGATGAAGCTCTTGGGAGCGAATATGTAGAAATATTGAAATGTGACCAAAATAGCAGCCACATAAAGGCCTAAAGTGGTTCATTTAATAAGTATGATCATCTGAAAGAAAGAAAGAAACCAAAGAACTGTTGGGCCTTTTCAATATTAAATGGAAAGCCCTGCTGTTTGTTGAGGAAACTTGCAGTTGAAGTACAACCACTGACTCTCTGATTGGACAAGAATAGAGTAAAGCTGTGTGTCAAAATAACTTACCAGCACTTCTTAACAACATAACAATAGCATACATAGTGCAATGTGTGCACAGAAGGTATATGAAAGAAAGTTAAGTTGGTATGAGCAGACAAGCAGCTGCAGCAGGAACCTTCAAGTACTGATGATGCTATCACAATGCTTTCTACAGAAGGATATTGTCCCTCTGTGCTCATAGGTCAATCGCCGCCACCCTCCATCTCATAGTCTCTTCACTCACTCCACCTGCCCTTCCATACTCCCCTCCTTCAGTCCCACTTCTGCCATTCATTATCCCCTTTCCATGTCTTCTTCCTTCCCATGTCTTCATACCCCCTTTCCATAACGTTCTCTCTGTCTAGCTGATCCATTCTCCCACAAACACCCCCCAAACAATTAAAACACAAAATAATGGCTCTAACATGCATTTGCAAACCATCATCCTAATCACTCTGGGTAGGTTACATTTCTTCTGCCTGTCTTGTCTACTTAAATAGTAAGCTCTTCCGGGTAGGGGCTGTCTCTCATTCTCTGTCTGTCCAGTGCCAGACATAAAGGATCCCCATCTCTGTTCGGAATCTTAGGAGGTACCTTAATATAACAACTAATAATTATGAAATTGTTAAAATTTGAAAAAGTTAACTTGTCACCATCCCACTGCACATATCTATTTGGATATATATAACACACTCATACTCTATAATGGAAAAGTCAGCAGCCGTTAGAGTTAACAGTGTATAACATTTTCCTCTCTAACATGGTTTACAGTCATTCATCTTTTTTTGAAACTTGCATTTTTCAAGGTAAAATTCTCCGGGCTTCATTCATATCTGTGTGAAGGTTAATCTGGTATTTGAAAGTCTGAGCAAAAATGATTCAGCTAGGGTTTGGTTTTTAATAGCATGAGGATAAGGAAAAAAAATTCTAATTATAAAACATGTCTTGCAACCTTTTCTGAACAGATGAAATAGCTTGAGATAGGCAGCTGAAACTTGGCAGTCTCTACATTATCTACTTGTTGCCTATGATTAGGAGACAGATTCTCTCTATATTCTTAACATCTACTCCACAAAACCAAATTTCCAACCACAGCATGCAAAACTTTTCTTTCATTTGCCACACATTTAGTAATATCACCTGTAGAACTTCAGTGATAATTGAGCCAGGAAAGAGGGTAACATTTATTTGACTAACAAGAAGATATAACTTTTAAATTGAATCTTGCCAGGCTGTATACTCTCTCTCCAGTTGCTTCCCATTTCTGAGCGTGACACTGTAAGAGCCCACAGGAAACGTGGCAATATACGATGTCCTACCTGACCCTTCATAACACATTGCATATTTCATCACACACCAGCTGAGGTTATGAACCTACTTGGAACCACAAAACAACGGGGCTTGGGTTAAAGCTGGATTCATTCCTACGGTGTACAGATTATCCTGCTCCATTATCTGTCATGGAATTGCCCTCACACAGGGTGCCTAAGGTGCCATAATTTCATCTCAAATACATTATGAAATCTTAAGTGATTTTCTCCCATTTCCCAGGAACTCCTTATAATTGAGTCTATAATGTTGCCAGTCACAACTGGCTCATGATTAAGATTGCAACGTCCTATCCACTGACGTTTTGATGTTATTGTTGGCAATACACAAGTGTAGCTACAATTAACTCTAAAGTAGCACGTGGTGCAGTTCCACAGCTAGCTGAAAGGAAGGACTTACTATAAAAGTGAATGAACTGGTAGTTTTTCTCTGTAACCATGTAAACTCTGCATGCTTGAAGCTTATGCTCTTGGGCAAATTCTGCCCCCTGATTGTGAACGAGTACTTTGCCTGTGAACATAAACTGCACACAATGTTCCTTGGAAGTGCACCATGCAAACAGATGTCTGAGAAGAGGGTCAGCACAAGGACCAAGATTTTCAAAAGAGATTTTTGGGAGGCCCTACTTGAGATGTTTTAAAGGGCCCTGATTTTCATATGCCATTCTTTGAATGATCTTTAGCTTGGCATCCAGAATCTGTAATCACTTTTGAAAACCTTGGCCAGAGTTTAAAGCATAAAGAGAGAATGAGGTCTCCCTCATTCCAGATCAAGTGAAGCTAAGTAGGATTTGATCAGTTCCAGTGGTGAGGAATGAAATCAATGAGAATTGCAGGGAGGCATCATCTTTCACTACCTGGCAATTAGTTATGCTTTATAATTTGAAAGCAACATAAAACTTAAAGTAGCAACAGTTTGTGACAGGATATTTGGTGTGTGCATGGGGGAGGGGAGGAGAAGTTGCATAAATCAAGTGGTCAGAGGGAGAAGAGAAGCATTGTAAAGAAGAGTATGTCTACACTTGGTGGTGTGCAGCATCTACATTCCACCATAAGTGTAGACATACTCAAAGTGTCCATACTTTTATCCCCTGAAAAAAAAAAAAAAAAAAAAAAAAAAAAAAAAGGCAAGCATGTGTGACCACAGGGTGACAAAGCACAGCAAGCTTCCGCACTTCAGTGAAACTTCTGCAGGAAAGGTTTGAGCAAAGCAAAGATGAAGTTGCATGTACTTTCAGTAAGGCAAGAGTTGAAAGGAAAGATCAGTTCTCTTCAAAAAAAGACTACATTATTGTGACCTCAGGACTTAAGATCATGCCAACAGTGCCCACACAGGAGAGTTACAGGGCAGCATTTTGGTGCATGCTGCTATTCACAACCTATAGTCGAAACTGCAGAGCAGTATAGACATGCCCCTTGACAGCAAAAACAAATCTGATACAAACACATCAGTAAGGTTGACCAAATATTCAGTTCATTTAACATGTTGCATAATTTCTTGATCATATGAGCCCAACATATTAAGTAGGAATATTTTACTTGCAAAGCTACAAGGAAGCTCCCCTATAGTACAGAAGACCTCCCACATTATTATTAAAGAGATATGATTAAATGGGACTTCCCTCTATTCACTGAGGGTTACAGATAAAACAATGGCAGAAAGGTACTCCCTGCTCCTGGATAACACAACCCACATTTTATTTGCAACATTATAAGTCTAGAAGAACTGACCAGAAATATTTTGCAAATAATTGGTTCCTTGTAAAGTAAAAGATAACTGACAAGTGCTGTACTAAGGAAAAATTAATGAGTTATGTTTCAAATCTGCAGTGCTTTCCCCGACAATCACTAATCAAAATGACTGAACTTTCCAACATTTATTAGGATCATCCTGCAACTCAACTGATCCCAGGCTGTATTTCTTGTTGGCCCATCATTATGAACTTTGTGGCACTGCTATAGACAAAGTTTGCAATAATCTGTTTTGACAAAACAAGAAGAAAATAAAGCCTGATGCACTTTGCTCAAGAAAGTGGAATTTATATTTAGGACAACCCCAGGGAAACAGGAGATCTCAGTGAGGCTTACAACTCTGATGATGTCCTGGGCTGACTGGGCTCTCTTTCCTTTCTAGGTCATATTGATGTGAGGCACAGAGACAGCTCTGAAATCTGCTAGAGAACCACTCAGCAAGTGCCAGTCGGCAACAGAATGCCATACTCCTGTAGCATGGCAGCCCGCTCAGCAGCAGAACAATAGACATAGTGCTCTTTGACTTTAATACAGTTTGGTTTCATTTAACCCTTTATTGTTAGTGCTCTAATTAAAAATGAACCCTCAAGGATGGATGGATGGATGGATGGATAGAAATACCACTTTCCTTATTACAGTGTTTTAGGGTGCCCGAATATTGTGTGTGTTTTATGAGTCTTTTCAATAGAATTAATTCAAGCTGGATATGGTATTGATAGTTGTGCACTGAAATGCCAAAACCACATAGGGCATCACCCATATACCCATGATTTGAGAAATAACTTGAATCATGAGCCTAAAAAGACCAATCAAGGCATAAAGCATAAAAGATGGAAAACCGCAAAGAAAGAGGAGAAGAAGGGTGAGGAAAGAAGTATATTTTCTTTCCTTGTCAGTAGATCATGGCTTTTTATTTACCTAGAAATGACTCAAGCACATAGTATAAAACACTAAGTAAAAATGTATTTGAATTTTCTGCTTACCTCATGTGGGCCACTCCCATGCAGCAGTGAAGTTCTTGTGCAGGGAACATGTGACAATTTGCCTTATTTAGTGGAAGCTGGAAATGTCCTAGCTTGTCTTGCATACACGAAATCACTGGTTTGAATTTCAGGGAATATACAAAGAATGCCATATACATAAAACAAACATCTTTCAGTGCCTGGATTATGTTGGCGCTAATGTCTGACAAAATGGGCTCAAGATGCATATTCAAGAGAAGCCCCAATTTAAAACTGGTGATGCAACTGCTGCAATCCCTTGACCACATTCTGATATTCTCCAGACATAAATGAGATGAAAATCCTGGCTCCATTGAAGTCAATGAAAATTTTACCATTGACATAAATGGGCCAGTATTTCATCCTGAACATCCCTCTCTGCAAGTTTCTTGAGGACACTTGGTTTACGGGACATGAGCAGAACTGGTAGACATCAACCATGATGGACATCACCACCATTTGGCTCCTGGCAGATGAGCAGGTGTAAGGAAAATGTGAGACATCACAGCTACACACCGAAGAGTCACCTCCAAAGGTGAAGGCAAGACTTGAGAATTATATGTTCCCCTAGATGTGTTTGGCTGGTTTTTGGTGGCAAAAAGGTTGCATTTACTCTGGGCCCATCACTACACGTCTTAGGACTTGTGTGGAATTTTCTTCCTTCAGGGCAGAATGATGGCCAGGACACGGAGTTATTCTATACACCTCTCAAGGAGGACTCTGGAGCACATAGGGCCAAATACACAGAATGTTGCTTCCTTCTGTGCACAAGCAGAAACCAGCATATGTGCTGCTGAAGCAATGAAAGTTGCTGACATAGGTGATTGAATTTACATATGCAAAACACATTGGAACAAGAGGTTTAAGTGTATGTAAATTCCACCCCCTGGGCACGGTGTTTAGGTGAGAAATTTAGACTGCACAGAAGGAGCACATGGGTTGATAACCCTTTGAAAATCAGATCCCTAACCTTCCCAGAGGCAGCCAACTTCCACAGTTGAAAAGGACCTTGGCTTAAAAATGTCATTTTATGTAAAAGTTGTGGTTTATCTGTGCCAAAAGAACAAACACACAAAAAAAAAGTCAGACTATATTGTGTTTATATGAAAAAGCTTCAACAACAAAGAACAATTTTGCCAAGTGCCTGTATGATGCTTTTTCCTCAGCAAAAAGATGCTATAGTGCATCATAGTTCTGGGGTAGCCAGAAGTTAGAGGGTAAAATGTAGTGTGTTGAGTCACTTGCTCTTGGTTCATGTATTCAGCAGTTTAGAAGTGCAACTGGGAGACTATGAATAGAAGGGAGAGTGAGTGAAAAATCAGGGAAGCAACTCTGGAGAACCTACAAAAGGTCACCATCATTTCAAAAATGATTACAGTGATGACATGTCAGACATAACACAGAATGGAAATAAGGAGAAGATTTATCTGAAACTTTATCCATCTGAGTCATGTTGCCTTAGGCATGTGATAGTGTAGTGCATTTTTCAGTAGAGTTTTGTTTCACTTGTATAGCTAGTTGTAACTAGTTTAAAAATACATTTTAAATAAGCTGTTTTGTTTTATTAGAGTCCCAGAGCTGGCAACTCATAACAGCTAAAGCGCTGTCCAGCAGGCATCAATTTTCTTTGGTGAAAATTTGTAACAGTTACACAAAAGAATTGCTAAATGCTATCAGACCATGGAGTGATTTAGTCTAGTATCCATCTCCAGAAGTGGTCAGTGCTGCATGCTTCACAAGACAGTATAAGAACCCTGAAATGTACTATTCCAGAGTAACTTTTCCATAATGGAAACTTCATCCTGTCCCCAGGCAGTTAATGGTTGATTTATGTCATGAATCAGGTGGATTTATATCTTTTATAATTTTTTATCCTATCCCCATATGTAGATATTACATATAAAACACATTAAAATGTTCTTTAGGTTGCAAAGTCAAATGCTTGAAAGTTAGGAGATGCCAGGTTTGTGCTTTCTTGTACAACCTTAATTGTACAAAAGTTGTCTAATTTTTTATGTTTCTGACAGTAGCATTATGCAGAAAAATTTCACTGAAAAACCAACTTCCAGAAAATTTCAAGCAACTTTGATTACAAGTGAGTAATCATCAGGGGAGCTGCAATAGCAAATCAGCCCATTACTTAATCTGATCTGGTGTCCAACCCCCAAAGTCACCATTATCTGGTGCTTCACATGAAGGGAAAAGTGATCCTATCTTAAAATAGAGGTTTCAGGCATTTTCAGTTTATTATAGTGCATCTCATACCTGCTGGGCTCAGTAGGGAGTGCTTTTGAGGAACACCATCTGAATTGCCTGGGGCTGAAAGCACACCCTTTGGATCCTGCCACTTCTTAGAATGACTCAGAGCGTTTCCCTCATTCAGTAGAACGCTTCTCTGAAGCATCAGCTTTCAAGGCCAATCTTTACAGGAGGCTTGATTCAGCAAGGTACTTAGTAACTACGGGCATCTGAGCTGACTTCAATGGAACAACTCGTACTTAAATTTAAGCATGTGCATAAGTGCTTTGGTGAATCAGGGTCAGAATGATAAGCATAGTTAAGGAGAGGCTAGCTAATAACTTTAGAGTGTAATGAACCCTAGCAGTTATCTGGGCTAATATGAATATCCAAGAGTCAGGAGCAAGGATGGGTGCAGTCCCCAATCATTTATTGGGCTAGTGGGAAAGTTATGACAGGTTGCTCAGAGTTGTGGGGAAGGGAAAAGCTGTTTATTATTTTTTCTGGACTCTTGCTTGGTTAAAATCCCAGTCGGAGAAAATTTAGTGAGAAAAATACCCTCATGTTCAAAATCCTCAAAGTTAGCTGGGACCTGTGCATTTTTCTGCAGTGATCATCAGCTGATGTGAACAGCCCCAGGTTTTTAACTGATCATTTTACAACTCTTTTCCTCCTCCCTGAACCTTCAATGCCACATCAAACTCACCCAGTTTTTAACAGCTCTAGAGGCCAGATATAGTAATAACCCATTCAAAATGTACTGTACTAAACAGCCAGATTAGAATGAGAATTCATCTGGGAAGAGATTATATACATGAAAATTAATAAAGGGTCAAATGTGTGTTATAGTTATGGCTAATCTGGCTCATTGATTAAACTGAACCACAAACATGCTCTAAACACACAGCTTGCCTCCTCCAAATACATTTGCAATATATTATATGTTAGTATGTTATATTATATGTTAGTATTATGATTTACCATATTCCTTTAGTGTGCAGTGGTCCACATCATGGACCAGGGTCCCATGGCGCTAAGCACTATACCAATGTGCTACGAAGTGCAACTGAATAAAAAAAAAAAAGCTGATTCTTAGACAGGGAAGTGGTGCCTTTACTGAGGTCTCGGCATATTATTATTCATGACGCTATCTTTTCCAGGTAAGCAAGACTGTTTATTTACAAAATATACACCAAAGTATACAAGAATACACCTTGTCTCCGCATTGCTTTTTTCTGCTCCCAAGGGAAAGTGACCTGGGAGTCTCTGAAATCTGCCTCCACTCAGCAAGGGAGCAAAACCTTCTTCCATGCCATCCTATCGCATGCCCCAGTGATGAGCCGGAATACACAGATCACACAAGCAATATCCTAGAAGCATCCATGCGGAAGCCAGCCACTTGGATATACGGATTAATCATTCAGTGATGCAGTCCCTAGGACATTCATGTAAATTGGTCACCAGAGTGAGCCAATCAAGCCTATGAATCAAATAGAAACAAATATGAAGTTAATTAATCAATTCAGTTCTTGCAAATGTACAAGATACATCTGGGAGCTGCACACGTCCTGCATTGCCAAGTGTACCAGGCATGTTTGAAGCAAATTAAAATGTCATTTAATATGCTACTTAAAACACTGAAAGAATCTGGCAAGTGAAGGGTAGCAATTAAAAGGTTAAGGCATTTTATTTAAGCATTACAGCATTTGAACAAAGTTTTTCTAATGGTTCATATCAAATGGAGGTTTCTAAAAAAATCAGACCTCATTTGTAAAGTTTTCCTTTTTTCAGCAAACAACAACAAAGTTGTTGAAATATTTTATTCAAATTCAGTCTGTGTTTTGAGAAGGATAAGGATAGTTCAGCAGCAAGAAATCACTCATCCCGATTCCAGGGAGAAGTTTGAGATTTTTAACCAAAATTTTAACATCTCAGAATGAAAACATACCCCCCCCCTCCACACACACAAATATTTGAACTCCAAAATGCCTCAGTTCATATCAAACGTTTCACTCCCTGCGCTCCAATGGTCTTTTAAGGCATGCATTTAACGAAGCAGAACTCTAGAAAAGGGTCAACATATTTTCATTACAAACCAAAGTCCCACACAGATACATGTACACTGCCATCATTTTCCTCATGAACACAGAGATCATTATTTTTAAAAGTGTTATTTAGCGTTCACTGTCCATGCATGATTTTAATTTTGCTGTTCATTTGAATTTAGCCAAACTGTTCCTGGCCACTGGAAGGCACATCTTTGACTACAAGTCTGCTTCCCAATTTTCCACCCAAAACTGCTGATGTGCAAGAGCTGTTATAAGAAATCTTGCAATGCTTTTTTTTTAAATAAGGGGAAAAGTTCCTCCTATAGTTTCCGTTGCCTTCTCAAAACATGGCTAAATCAATTTCATGCAAAGTTTACACACACAAGAAAATTAACTTTGAGACAGAAACCAAGCCTGAAAGACTTTCAAGTCATATGTTTCACAAAAGTTAAAAACATTTGAGAAAGGTTTTTATAACACAATTAGGTATTGCTCTGCATTCCAGTTGTAACATATCTTTAATAGAAACGATGCTAGTAGAAGGTGGAAAGAAGTTTGAGGACCTGGCAGGAATTCTGACTTCTGCTTCCACTGAAGGTGTTTGCTCTCCAGTTGTCAAGGTAGTGCACAGTCTAGAAGTCATGTTGGACTTATGGCTATTTCTTTACACCCAAACAATAGCAGCAGCTAGAAATTCAAATTTTTGCCTCAGTAGGAATCTGAGCCTACGCCTGTCAGACATGGACTTAACCACCAGGATCCAGGTCTCCCGCAGCTCCAGGCTAAACACGGAGCTGTGGAAACATACTTAACCTTCATCTCTTCCAACAGGCATAAATCTACCTATATAGACAGGGAAGAGATGCATCACCCAGGATCCCAACCCAATATAGGATTCTGTTGCTGGATCCTGGTGTCTTTGACTTGGGGAAAGCTACGTCCAAGCTTGCCTCTGTCTGTAAAGCCCATTTTGACAGCTGTGGTCAATGGAAACACTATGGATGACAGAGGTAAAGGTGGAATGTAGCTGGTTCGGTTACGGATCTCTATCATCAGAGATCAGGATGAGCTGAATATGCCTTGCCTCTTCTAGAACATACTGCAAGATTTATCTGTTTGCAAAAAACAGGCTGGGGTACAAACAACCACATAAACATTGGGAAAATATCTTCTCTGGGAAACAAACCAGAGAAAGAACTTTGAATTTAAAAGATCCTCAAAATCTATGGAAGACTGGAAAACAAGGTTCCTTTGGGCTATTTATTTTTTAAATTGTGTATATGGCGTCTAGGTGCCAGGGTGACCGAAACATTTTAAATGCATAACATGACAGCTTAGCTAGATGAGATAGACACACACAGGGTAATTTAATGGTATGCAACAAAGCAGATGCTGCATTTTTCCTTTGAAGAGCAGGTAGAAAAGCATAGTGGTAATATATTTTACCATGTCAACTTAATCTGACAAACATGTTTTGGTTATTTTCTCCAGCCTTTAGTTCAGGAAGCCAAGGGGAATAAACACTAGCTGACTCAAAATTCACCATGAACATTCTGCTTACGTATCTATCACAGTTAAGCAGTTTTTGGATTATTTTGGTTCCAGAGATAAAACAAAAAGCAATACCAAGGGGTTTTGAAGTGCCTGCCGCTGCCAAGTGGTGCTGTTGAGTAACTGTTCTCACTTTGTCAAATGAGTCAAGCCAACCTAATTCCTTGTCAAATTGAATTTGTTTTCCAACAGGTGAGAGGCAAAACTTGGTGTCTCCATAAATATCTACATTCTCCTTGTAAATAGTCCTCAATTTTGCTTGAGAGCGCACAGCTGCATCCAGTCCCTCATCCATAAAGGGCTACATCCTTCCCCCACCCTAAGCTCTGCTGTAAAGGACTTAGGTCTGGAACAAAAATAAGCACTGTTTGTCTTATATTACATATTTCACTTCTGCCTGGCTGCTTTTAGCAGAGGTTGTGTGCCAAGGCATCTGCCACTAGCATCATTGTGCCTCCATTGCCTGTTGCAACCCCCTGGCTTCCTTACTGCTATACCATACTTCCACCTCTTCTGGTGGAATATTCTTTCCTTCACACCAAGAAATGTGCACAAAGTGTGTCCTTGTCTGTTGGCACCTAATCCTCAAAAGATGTGTTTGTATTCTAAGAGCTATTGAAAGTGCCATTCTATTCTGCTGAAGTCAGGCATCATCTGTCTAACCCTTTTCCCCACACTGCCTTTTTTTCTTTCTAATTTATACAAAAAAAATTGAAGGCCTCAAACAAAATGTACTCCTATTACTCAAAATACAAACAGATCATTTCAAATTTACTTATAAGGCCTCATTTGCCAAGCTCAAGAGGTTTCTTTATGCCAGAGTTAACCAACTGAAAACGGGGTTTTACAGTAGAAAAGCCATCTCAGTCTTATATTTAGCATTCCTATGTATTATTAGAGGGCTCCAAAAGACCTAGAAGAATAAGAGGTTACTATGCTGCAACCCTATAGGACAGTGAAGATCTGATGTCAGCTCAGTAGCCACCTGAGTAAAATACCTTTTGCCCATAGCTAAAAATCACTTTCCGTTTCCAATACCTAAAAACCTAGATGGGGAGGATGCCCCCAGTGCCACTTCCTACAGGCCAAATCCTTCCACTCTTGGTCACACTGAGGAGTACTTTACTCCACAGGTTCAAAATCAAATTCAGTAGCAGAATCTGGCCCTAAGCAAACCTTGAAAACAAAGCAGTAGAGCCTCAGGTTAAAAGCTGAAATGACAGTCCTGCAATGCGATCTGCTAGCAGAGACACCCGCATCCACGCAGAGTGCCTCTGACCTCTCTACAGCTCAGCATGGACACAGGTGTAGGAAAGCAGCTTGCATAGCAGTATTAGAGACTGATGCACCTGCAGTTTGTACCTAACGATTTAATGTGAAAACCATCAGAGTAACCCTTTAATAGCACTAGCCCAGTTTCACATTATCTCACTAGTGCATGATTCTAACCAGTGCAGTGTACTGCTTCTCCGAGCCCATGATCTCTTATCAGGAAAATAAGATCACACACAGCGAAGTTTCAAATGAAGAAGTGCCAGATTTATTTACAGAGCTTTGCCACTATGAGAAACACTTAACAGGGGGAAAGGTGTTAAGAATACAGATAACTCGGGGGGGGAGGAAAGGGGGAAACAAAATTGCTACATACTATATTGAAAGGAGTGTGCAAATATTCCATACAGAGGATCTCTCCCCCTCTTGCTCATATCCTAACCGGCAAGCAAAAGGGTGAGTTCGGTTTTATAGGACACGACTCCCACTACATCCAATCACAAATCAAATCGTTTCCTTTTTAAAAATATAAAACACTGGTGAGCTTCTTCCAGCGTCTTCTGTTATTAATCGTTAAGGGCATTTTAACTGGGAGGAAAGGGGTAATGGAGAACTCTTCAGGGATCTTCAAATCCCTTCTATTTAAAAACAATCAATTCTCTTTCAATCACCAATGAAGCCAATGGGATTTTACTTGCAACACAGGTTGCAATTCAAAGTGGATCAGATGGGGATACTAGGCTAGGATGCCTTCTCCCAAGGGAAAAAACACACCAGGGGAGTCAACAGGGAGGAAATCTTTATAAAATTTCATACAGATTGTTCCATCTGGAGGGCTCAGATTTCACATACCTGCCCTACCTGCTCCAGAATGGGCAGGGCTTCAACCGCCAGAACTCTCAAATTACTGGGATCTGTTGTAGGTCTGGTCTTCCGTGGTTCTTTTAGAAATTTCATCCCTTTCCCCTCCCTGTATACCGTGTCCATGGGCGCGTGGGATGTGTGAAAAGAGACTGATGGTGCCATGGAAGCAGCTTGTAATGGAGAAATAGAGTCACACTACGATCCAGGTAGGGGGCAGATGATGTGCCATCAGGACTATTCTCAAATGGATTGAAAAGACTGGACAAAGTGTCATAAACGGCAATACATTAAGTCGAGGGAAGGTGACTCAAGTAGACCAAGGATTGTTGATGAGATCAACAACTTTATGAATGATCTGGAAGAATAGTAAACTCCACATTAATGATACTGAGAGAGGGTATTAAACTGGGAGCTGTTACAAACACCTGTTAGGATAGAGAAAAAATATGAAGGAGTCTACAGAGATTAGAAACATGGGCAGAAAATAGCCAAATGAGATATCAGGGGAAAATGCAAGCAAAATGCATCTAGTGACAAACAGGAAACAAAACTTGATAAGCAGTCACACTGAAACAGACTTAAGGGTGATGCAGCACAGCAAATTGGACACAAGTTGGCTATGGGATATGGGTGCAAAAATAATCAATGTATTTTGAGGCTGCATGCACAAATCACCACATTACAGAGCAGGGAACTGTGGTGAAAACACAGATGGTATCTTTCTTTCAGTTCTGGGCACCACATTAGAAAAAAATATTTACAGATTGGAAGGGATTCAGAGAGAGCAACAAAAATAATCCAGGGATTAAAAGGGACTGCCTTGTGAAGAAAGATAGAAATGGATTCAACGTGTGTAGCTAGGGTAGAGTTGTGATAAAGGTCTACCTGCCTAGCCAGCAGTCTACAACTATTTGAAGGACGTTAACTCCAAGAAAAGAGAGGAATTGCTTAGTGCTACATGAGGAAGTAAGTAATAGGATGCATTTAAGGAAACCGAAGGTGACTAGGAACAACACTAACAATGCGATCTATTATGCAGCTAAATAGTGTCCCCCAGAGAAGAGGTGAAAGGCTCTTGGGTTGAGACTTTTAAAACTAGACTGGAGTAAATGCTAGAAAATCTGTGGTATTGTGATTATTAATTATTTCAGTGCCAGTGATATGGAACCATGCTGCACTGGCACAGGATGACCTAACACAGTGGTTCTCAACCAGAGGTACACGAACTGCTGGGGGTATGCAGACAACTTTCAAAGGGTACATCAACTCATCTAGATATTTGCCTAGGTTTACAACCAGCTACATAAACAGCACTAGTGAAGTCAGTACAAACTAAAATTTCATACAGTGACTTGTTTATACTGCTCTACGTACTTACACTGAAATTTAAGTACAATATTTATATTCCAATTGATTTATTTTATAACTGTATGGTAAAAATGAGAAAGCCAGTAAGTTTCAATAATAGTATGCAGGGATGCTGGTATTTTTAGGTATATTTTGTAAGCAAGTAGTTTTCAAATGAGGTGAAACTTGAGGGTACGCAAGACAAATCAGCCTCCTGAAAGAGGTACAGTAGCCTGGAAAGGTTGAGAACTACTGCAGGTCTTTTCTGTCTCAAAGTTTTATGATTCTCTGCTCCCATTCTCACATATAATCCCTTTAAAAGGCGCCAAGGCTTTAGGATTTTTGCATGGTAAGGGACTTCATCATAAAGGATTACGTCTTGTAGGAGCAGTTCACATGTAAGCACTGATGCCCACTCAGTCACAGCCATGTCATTAAAAAAAAAAAAGCATATGAAAGCTACTATGATAGCTTTTGACATATAAATCCCTTATTTATCTACAGAACAGGTACCCCACAAAGGATCTCAAAGTGGGGGGTGCCCCCTGGGGAATACTGCATGTAATGGGGGGGGGCACATGAGAAGGGGCAGTATATTTACTTGTGTGGCAGGAGCAAGTGGGAGGGCATAAAGGACCACAGAAATGAAGAAGGTGACAATCAAATAAGTCAGACTCCCTGCCACAGGTGGTGCTAGTATGAGCTTCCTCAGCCACAAATGACCACCCAACATGAGTCACACGCACGGCACAAACATTTTTCATTCACACGAACACAAAGGTGAGAAAAAAATATCTGCATGTACATGGAAAAACAGTCACATGACAGACAAGAATATGCCTGACATGAAGCAGACTGCAATATAATTGTGCACGAGTCAATGCAAACATGAAAATGTCTTGCAGACGTGGCATGACTGGATAGGATGGAAGAGACACTCATGCAGTAATCTCTACTCCCCATACCACCCCTTCTATGTGACTTATTCCTGGCCTGATGGACCATCCTCTGATGATAAAAGCAAGCTTGAGAAAGCCCAGTATAGTAACGTGGAGACACTTCTCTATTAAGCACTAGTCTTATACCATAAATTCATGTCACAAAGGTCAAACATTCAGACAATAGTGACTTCTTGTCACCATCGTACCAAAACTACATTCAGACCAGTGACCCTGGAGATACAAGATTCAATATACCCCATTAGTAAACCTGCAGTAAAACCAATGAAACTTTTTAGAAAAAGATGCAGAGTTCTTCTACTGATCACTGTCATGGTAAAGAGGGGGAAAAGTCATGAAAATACAATATTCAGAAAATATTATCAACAGATAACTTTATGTTTCCAGTTTAGTTAAATAATTGTGCTGCAGCAACTGTGCACTGGCTTTAACACAGTCAGTGCCAATTCAGGAGTGACCCTTGTAAACCCAACCTAACCTGTCCAAAATTGGAAGCAGCAGAAACCTCATCACCCCAAAGGAAATTGAAACATTGAGAATTCACTAGCTTGGTCCCCACAGTGTTGTTGCTAAGCTACTGTTCTCTCTATTAGCCTCACATATAACCTAGGGTTTAACTTGGCACGGCTCAAGGTTCTCAATGAATTGGTTCAGCTGTTACCATCACATCCACATCCACCCACCTAAGCACAAGAATTCCAAATGGTCAGAAAACATGGATATTAGTTAAAATAAAATAAAAACACAGATGAAAATCATAGAATCCACGATTCCTGTAGCAGCCATGTCAAAAATGCACCTTTCCCTATTATCAATCCCTTGAGCCAATGCCCCAAGTCTAGAAAATTTAAAAATTGTATTTAACTAGCATTTATGAGTGGACCTTATCTAGGTACTTCTATCCATTCCAACTCCATAGTATCGGCACATTTAGCATTTTTTTATTATTGGGTGAGATTTTTAGAAGCACCTAAGAGCTGGAATACTAGTCTCACTGACTTTCAGTGGGACTTGTGCACCTAAATCCCCTAAGCATTCTCCCCTTCTCATTATTACCTGTATTACCTATAGGTCCCCGACTGACAACAGGGCACCATTGTGCCAGGCACTATACAAATAGGTAGCAAGAAACAATCCCTGTCACAAGAATCTTACCATCTAAATAATCAAGGGGGGGGGGAGAAAAGGATACAACATGGCAGTAGAAGATTGAGAACAGAGGCACAAAGATTAAGTGACTTACCCACAGTCAGTCAGCAGCAAAGGCAAGAATTGAACCCGTGTCGCCTGAGTACCAGTACTGCGCCTTAAGGATCAGAGTACACTCTGGCCTCCTGTTTATTCTCAAACAAAAAAGTGACATTTATAAAACAAAACCACTTGGAAAATGCTTTTTTGGTCTGCTGCATGAAAGAAAACTGGATTTTACACTGTAAACTGATTTTTATAGTCTGATAAATGACTTCACAGGTCTTGTCCATAGAATCTCTACCCTCTCTCAAGTGCCTCCTCCAAACCCACATGATGCCGGCTAGAAAATGTCGACTGATAATGGCTGCATAGAGGGCCCAGCAGGGTTGTTGATATCTATTTAAAAAGACTGTAGTGCTTTCTTCCTCTCCTCTCCCCTTCATATGTTGCTTGTCATCTTAGCTTATGAACTCTCTCCAAACACATAACATCCCGCCCCAAACAGTGGCTACTCTAGTGCAAATGGATAAAATAAACCACCTCAAACTTTGAGAGAGCCTTTAACTTTTCTGGATTGTTAAAGAAAGTTGAGCTAACAATTTACTTTTCATTTACCCTCATCTCTGTAATTCTTAGTTCTGTCTGGATGCTGAAATTCCATAATTCTGTGTAAAAACACTGTTCTGGTGATAATTTTGACCTGAGCGGAAACAAGAATAACAGAAATCTTACAAGAAAATGTGTTTGCACAAGATTCTCAACCCATTTAAAGATTGAAGAATTGTGGTCAAAGTTTGGACAAGTATCCTGACTCTTGAGTGCTTACCCTAACCGAGCCTCTGAATCTCTGAACTTGACCAAAACAGCTGACAGGCTAAGCAGTTTTAATTTCAACTCTCCATTCTCAAAGTTGACTGATCTAAACCTGATATAAACTTAAACACTGATCTTTTTTAACAGCCTGGTGATACTTGGGAGAAGGAGAAAAAAACAAAAAACAGCTAATCATCTTTCTATTACTGGTATTTTCCAGACTGCCAAACAATTAAATCTACAAAATTCAAACTGTAAACTATAAAAAGACCAAAAATCCCACAGGGAGATGGGATAGTTTATAACCCCAAATATAACTTCCATCCAGAATAAAACACACAGGCAAGGCCATGAGACAGCAGGATATGGACAGGAATACCCACTATTCCCTTTTAATCAAGATTTTTTTCTTCCAAAGCAGAATTCTTGTAAATGTCAATATCTTGTCTGATTTCATGAACATATAGACAAGGGAGAATGGGAAGGGTGACAACATATGCACATCTATGCTGTCATTATACATGTGACCATGCCAAAACAAAGGTTTTATAATACGTCTAATTTTAGGCCAACGAACCTTTAGATAGTGCCTTTAATAGATATAGCAAAATCGTTTTGCTAGCTAGTGAAAAAGACAACCTCCTTCAAAGCCGTAGCATGTGGGAGAGAAAGTGAACGACATTTTTAGTCACTGCCTCCTCTTCCCCCCCCCCCCCCGCCGCAGAAAAAAAAGCACGCGCACCTTAATGAGATTGATTGAAGGGTCTGGAAAATATGACCTATGAAGAAAGACTGAAAAGATTGGGTTTGTTTAGTCTGGAGAAGAGAAGACTGAGGGGGGACAGAACTGTTTTCAAGTACATAAAAGGTTGTTACAAGCAGGAGGGAGAAAAAATTATTCTTAACCTTTGAGGATAGGACAAGAAGCTATGGGCTTAAATTGCAACAAGGGTGGTTTAGGTTGGACATTAGGAAAAATTTCCTGTCAGAATGGTTAAGCACTGAAATAAATTGCCTAGGGGGAGTGGTAGAATCTCCATCATTGGGAATTTTTAAGAGCAGGCTGTACAAACACCTGTCAGGGATGGTCTAGATCAGTGGTTCCCAAACTTGTCCCACCACTTGTGCAGGGAAAGCTCCTGGCGGGCTGGGCTGGTTTGTTTACCTGCTGCATCAGGTTCAGCCAATCACGGCTCCCAGTGGCCACGGTTCGCTGCTTCAGGCCAATGGAAGCTGCTGGAAGTGGCACGGGCAGAGGGACCTACTCGTCACCACTTTCAGAAGCTCCCATTGGCCTGGAGCAGCGAACTGCAGCCACTGGGAGATGTGATTGGCCAAACCTGCTGATGCAGCAGGTAAACAAACCAGCCCAGCCCGCCAGGGGCTTTCCCTGCACCAGTGGTGGAACAAGTTTGGGAAACACTGGTCTAGATAATACTTAGTCCTACTTTGAGTGCAGGGGACTGGACTAGATGACCTCTTGAGGCCCCTTCCAGTCCCATGACTCTATGATACTTAACTGACATATTGACTATTCTGATATTGCAATCCCCCAATGATAATTGAAACAAATGTCATAAGGGTTGAAAAGACTAACAAATAGGGGTGGGAGTCCCAAACTCACCTAAAAGGACTTCAGAGCTCAAGTCAATTTGGTTATAGATGCAGAGATTTTTATGGCCAGAAGGAACATCACATGATCATCCAGTATGACCTCCTGAATAGCAGGCCAAAGAACCTTAGCCAGTAATTTCTGTCACACACAGCTTCCACATGAGCTGAAGCATACATTTAAGAAAGGCACCAAAACTTACAAGAATTCAAGAGAGGAAGAATCCACCACATCCCTCCACTAGTTTTTCTAGTGGTAAATTAATGTCGCTGTTAGAAGTGTGCATGTTATGTCTAGTCTGAATTGTGTTCAGATTCAGCTTCCAGCCACTTAATCTCATTATGCTTTTGTCTCCTAGATTATAGAGCCAGTTTCAAACAGAAGTATCTTCCCCAAGTAGGTACTTGCAGCATGTGACCAAATCATTTCTTCATTTTCTCTTGAAAAAAATATATATAGTGAGAAACTAAAGCAACAGAAGCTAAGATATGTTTTCCAGGCCTCTGATAATTCATGTGGCTCTTCTCTGAACCCTTTCCAATTTGTCGTCATCCTTTTTGAAGTTTGGACATCAGATCTAGATACAGTATTGTAGTAATTATCTCATTAACGCTGCATATAGAGGTAACACCACCTCCCTACTAACATTTGCCATCATAGCTACAGCATTGCACAGAAAAAATCATGTTCCACTAGTTATCTATTATGATTCCTAAGTCTTTTTCAGAGTCACTGTTTCCTAAGACACAGTTCCCATATTATAAGTGTGAGCTGCTTTCTTTTTCATCGATATATGACCTTGCATTTAGTTATGTCCAAATGCACGACTAACCAAATACTGCTGTGATCCTGTGCTGCTAACTTTTTTGGTTCTTTTAAAAATCTTATCCTAGAACTTTATATAACAAACATGGAGGGGAAACTGTATGCATTTTGTATATGACTGGAAAAAACCCTTAAAATATGTGCCCTAAAACAAACAGCATTCTGATCATATATTTTATACTTTAAAATATAAGCCAATTTAGAAAATGAAAAGTTCAGTCATAGAAGGATGTTAGGTCTATAGATACAGCTACATCAGAAAAGGTTTAGCCATTTAAATAGTGAAGCCATTTGTGGAGGGGGATATGCTAGCATAGAAGGAAACCAACCTATACGTTTTGTGCTGCAGCTTGACTTCAAGACAAATGTGTAAGTGTTGAGTAGGAGGACAATGACACCAGAGGTAACTCACACAATCAGCATATTATTAACTTTAGTTCATTTCCGTACTTCAGCAATAGTGGATTAAGATCATTTCCATGAAATATCACTTTCACCAGCTGTTACAGGGATTCGACAATTATATCAGATATTTGCTTTCAAATGAGTGCTTGAGGCACTATCAATTTCAATGGAAGTAAATGGATATTCACCTCAGGCCAAATCTGGCCCTGTATCATATATTGATTTGCATATCCCAGCTCCTAGACAATGACTGACTGACCAGATTTACCTAAGCAATTTTATGCCAAGATGTACTAAGAGTCTCACTAAGATTCTGTAAGGTTGTGGTTACAACAATGGGAAAGGTGTGGGCAAGAGAGGATTGTTACAAAAGGCATATAGAATGTTAATTTTCCCCTTCATTCCAGAATTACATTGCCCGATCTTCTGCAGCACTCCCTTTTCGGCACCTGTCTCTCTGTTGATCCCTTACAACAGTAACACTGACCACACATCTGCTCTGTAGTGGTCTTATTTATATTAAGAGGGAAGGAGAATATGGACTTTCCATAATGACTCATTTTGGTTGAATCATGTAACTGGGTGCTGCTAGCCTTCATCTTCAAAGAGATTATTTGATTTTAACTCCTACCTCCACCCCCTCAATTTCACTGGTAGGACAGCTTGCCAACTGGCATTGCTAAATTATGCAAACTGCAAGAATTGCTTACTGCTGAGCCTGTTAGAGTGCCACAAAGGTGGTGCTGGATCAGCATTGCAAAACCTGGGGTAGAGAGGAGAGGTGTTTTAACCACTCTGCCCTCTTGCAGCCAAGAGTGTGAAGAACTGAGTCGCATAAATCCATTTCTACACTTATAGTGACTTCAAGAACCATAACTGTGGTGAAGAGTTGTGCTCACCCATCTATTGTCTTTGGAAAAAGCACCAAACACAATGAGGAATTGCAACTGGAATATCTATCTGGGCAGAAAGTTGACCGATTACAAGATCATTAGGAAGGACCTGAAAACAAAAAACATTTGAGCAGTCAACACTGTGCATTAACTTAACTTGTTTCTTGAAATGAATGTTAAATATTAAATCTTCAACATTACAATTCTTACCCCATCATATCTGTTATTTCTGTCAAAAGGAGAGAGTTATTGGAATGTTTCATTTTATAGCCCAGTTAGGATTCCCTAACATATCATAAGTTTTATTTAATTAAATAATGGTCCAATTAATTGATTTGTTTGCAGACATTCTTAATTTAGCAAAATGCCACAGAGAATGCTAAAAATACCATTATATTTCTGACAGAAGCACCATTAAAGTCTGATAATTGATAGCTTTGCTATTTTCTCTGATGGCCTGAAAAGCTTTTAAAGCTAAATTCTGTAATCGTGTTCATCTCTGGAAATTAGTTTTGTGAAACCACACATTTAGTTCTTGCTGAGAAATCCCATTTTAGTCATTTTTAACATAATTTATAATGCATAAACTAAATTAGCTTTTGTGGCTAAGCCAGCACATTTTTCTTTAATTTTTATACCTTCTTAATATATTTTTGACCTTGAAAACTGTAATGTCTGTTGGATATTGAAGCCTCTGAACAAAGAAAATCATTTCCATTCCATCACTATGGTTACACTTTCTTCTGTCTCCAGCACTGAGCAGCACTGGAAGTGTTGAATCTAGATTCCTCAGGAGGGCAAGAGAAACTTTGTGTATTATTTAGTTCTGATTAAATAAACAAACATATATAACAAAACTCTGAATGTAGCAAATTACTGCATTCGGTTTACTTTGTAAATGAGATCTGACCGATAATAAAAAGCAAATCTCAAACTGCCATCCCTTTTGGACTGTTTTCTGAGCCACAAATGCTTGTGCATGTTTGTCTCAGACATTTCAACCAAAATGCTGTATGAATGCAAACACATTGAGTGTTGTTTAATTCAATGGACATCTTCCTTTCTTACTGTGACAATGAAGACAGATTAGAATTGTGAAACATGACTTTAACCACCAGACATTTGTTTGCATGGAACAATGTGAAATGTCTGCAAATACTAGAATGGTTTATTCTGTCATAGACCAGAAATGCATGGACCCAGATATTCTAGTACATGTGAAGCATCCCCTGTTCTGGACAAAAAGAAGAATCTTTTCACAGATGGTTACCTCAAATATCTTTATCACCATGCTAGTCTGCTACAGTGCTAAATATGATGGACTAAAATCTCCTTCTAGTCACCTCCAATGCAAGCCCACCAAAAATATAATATTCCTACTGGCTTCTGGATTCTAATCCCACCGCTGCCACCATGTAATAACCTTAGTCCCAGATTTGGACCTTAGCGTCCAAAATATGGGGGTTAGCATGAAAACCTCCAAGCTTAGTTACCTGCTTGGACCTGGTACCTGCTGCCACCACCCAAAAAATTAGAGTGTTTTGGAGCACTCTGGTCCCTCTGAAAAACCTTCCCTGGGGACCCCAAGACCCAAATCCCTTGAGTCTCACAACCAAGGGAAATAATCCTTTTTCCCTTCCCCCCTCCAGGTGCTCCTGGAGAGATACACAGACACAAGCTCTGTGAACCCACACAGAGGGACTCCCCCTCTCCGTTCCCAATCCTGGAAACAAAAGTACTTTCCTATTTCCCCAGAGGGAATGCAAAATCAGGCTAGCGATCCAACACACAAATCTCCCCTTGATTTCTTCCTCCCACCAATTCCCTGGTGAGTACAGACTCAATTTCCCTGAAGTAAAGAAAAACTCCAACAGGTCTTAAAAGAAAGCTTTATATAAAAAGAAAGAAAAATAAGTACAAATGTTCTCTCTGTATATAGATGATACAACACAGGGTCAATTGCTTAAAAGAATATTGAATAAACAGCCTTATTCAAAAAGAATACAAATTAAAGCACTCCAGCACTTATATTCATGCAAATACCAAAGAAAAGAAAACCATAGAACTTACTATCTGATCTCTTTGTCCTTACACTTAGAAACAGAAGACTAGAAAGTAGAGCTACTTCTCCAAAGCTCAGAGAAAGCAGGCAGCCAGAAAACAAAGACCTTAGACACAAAATTCCCTCCACCCAAAGTTGAAAAAATCCGGTTTCCTGATTGGTCCTCTGGTCAGGTGCTTCAGGTGAAAGAGACATTAACCCTTAGCTATCTGTTTATGACACCATGCTAGTCTGCTACAGTGCTAAATATGATGGACTAAAATCTCCTTCTAGTCACCTCCAATGCAAGCCCACCAAAATCTACCCATTGGGATCAGTTGAACTGAAGGTGGGCCAATGATTTCATTTTTTTCCTCTTAGGCAAACCTCTTGCTTTCTCATTTTACACTCATCTGCGACGAGAAGCTCCTATTCCATTGGTTAAAAGATAGATATCAAATATTTATGCAAACTCACATGGAAGACATTTCTCTTCTTGAAAAAAATAGATTTCCAGCTATAGCAGTACACGAAGTTCTGTATATGCACTCCACACAGTCTTTGAGTCTCAATTCTTTAGAGGCCCCATCCAGAGCTGGGAAATGCCCAGCAGTCAGCTGGTCAGGGGGAAAAACTACCCCATTAACACAAGGGGAAGCACTGAGCATAGCCTTTGATTCAACAATCATCTGTAGTCAGCAAACAACTGAGGTGCCTGCTTTAACTTTGAACTCTTTCTTCCACAAGATTCTCCTTTTTTCCTTCAGGTCTACTCCTCCTTTCTAAATAATTCTCCTACTTGACCCATTCAGAAGTATAAATTATTTGCACTGCAAAGCTGATTCTAAAGAGTCACACTTACATTTCTGATCTCTGAATGGATACCATGCTACTTGTGTCCAATCAAAACAGTTCACATTTCAGCCACTGAATAAATACAGTGACTTGTTTGTGAATAAGCTACACACAAAAAAATTATCCAGTAAATAAATTTCTGGATGAAACTTGAAAAAATAAGTGGAAAAAAAAAAGCCACAATGGGCTTCTGTATAACCCATATGGAGAAAAAGCAGCAAAATCTGTTAAGTTACTAATTGCATATTATTTACCCAGCTCTACCAAAACCATTACAATTATTTTGAGTATGCTGGTAATGAACACACAGAAACAGCTACTGCATCATCCAGTACAAATAGAGCAACTTATTCTTCTAAAGACTAAGGGCAAATATTGGCATAAGCAGCATTCATGGCACAGAGTTATCAGCAGATCAATGCAGTGGACAGGTTTTGCAGCTATCTCACGGTATCTAAGGATCAAACAGAGAATGAGTCCCAACACCAGACAGTTGCTCAGCACCTACTTAGATACCCAACTTCCGTAAACTTTCGTCAAAGAGGGAATTAACTCCAGCCAATCAAACTGCCACATAAATTAGCCAGCTCAGAGTGGTCTGACAGAGTAACATGGAAGACTGTTGGACAGAGTCAGACTCTCAGCTTGGGGAGGGTTTAGAGAAGCATCAAATGAGGGAGTACTTGCCCAGCATTCTAACAGGGTGATGAAAAGTGGGTTCTTCCCCTGATGACTGACATCCAGGAATGATGAATAGTCCAGAAGAGTATACCCTTTACAGCAGTTCCACAACGTATCTATCAGTCACGCTTCAAACACAGGTTATCAGGCCAGATAACTCCTCCCAGCAATTAGTGGGGGTGGCTGAATAAAGCTCCAGCTGATTCATGGATTTTAAGGCCAGAAGAAACCATTACAATGGTCTAGTCTGAGCTTCTTCATAACACAGATCCTAAAGCTGATAGACCAGGACCACATACCCAATCCATTTCCCTCCACAATTCCTTCTACTGGAGCTGAGCAGCGGCTGGCACAGCCCCTGGGCCACCCTGATTTCCATGCCCTCCATGCCTCAGTGGGCAGCAAAGGAACTGGAATTCATGTGGGGCTTCCTGGAGCACAGAGCTTATTATCTGTATTACTGTAGTGTGTAGCAGCCCTAGTCATGGACCAGGACTCCATTGTGCTAGGTATTATACAAACAGAACAAATAGACCAGCCCTGCCCCGCAGAGCTTACAATGGTGTGATAGAGTCACAAGTCCGATGCTCTGGTACTGCTCTGTATGAAATCAGACAGGACTCTGGGGTAGTGCGACTCCCCTCAGGGCACGTTCTCCAGGGCAAAAAACTTCCTCGGCTTCAGCCTTCGTGGTCCGACCCCAGAACATTCAGCACCCCTGTTCACACTGCACACTTCCCCTTGGTGAGGGAAGCCAGAGGGCCCTGCACCCCAACTCCACAGTCAGATGCGACTTTCTGCCAGCTTTGTAAAGCAGAAGGGTTTACAGGTCAACAGGTACATGGCATAGAGCAGAGGTTGTTAACACAGAAGTCAGTGACTTTCAGCAAAGCCCATTTGAGGTGAATCCTGGGTCAGATGGCCTGGACTCCCCCTCTTCCAGTCCTCCACCACGGACTCCCCCGGATCCCGCTACCTGGCCTCTGACACACCAGTTGCTCCTCTTCCAGTCTTTGTCCTGCTTCCTGTGCAAAGTGTCACCTGGTCACATCCCCCTCCTGGTTCTCAGGTCATGAAGAGCATCGGCCGTTGCCTACATGCAGACCGCTGAGCAGCCTCACCTGCCCCGAGGGCCTCAGCAAAAGTCACACACCCATATTTCGACCACCTAGGCATTGGTGCAATACACAGGGAAACGGAGGTACACACAGTATTAGTATAGGACGGTAAGACTTACATGCAACATAACAAGGTCCCTGCCCCAAAGACCTTACAATGGCATGAGTACCTTGCCCTGGGTCAATTCTAGTGTGCTCAGTCATGGACATTCTGAGATACAACCCTAGCCCATCATAGGCAAGCTAAGACCTCATTCTCCCAACTCCATTCAGTTTGCCTACTTTGTCCACTGCTGCATTCTGTCTAACATCATAAGCTCTCTGCAGCAGGTACTGCCTTGTTACTTGTTTGTCCAGCATCTAACAAAATGGGACCCTGACCCATGATTGAAATTCATAGGTGCCAATGTAGTAGCAAATGTCATAGCCACTTGGCCTGGTGCACAGCTGAGTTAGGACATCATTGGTATGTCTACTCAATATTTTGGAGCAAGTCTCCCAGTTAGTGTCAACAGACTTGGGCTAATGGGACTCACAGTAGCATTCTAAGAATAGCTGAGCTCCAGTCTAAGTCATAACCTCAAAGCACTGTCTGTGCAGACATTTTTAAGCACTACTACAAGCCCTGATGGACTGAGGCTGTGGACCTGGACTGGGAGGCTTACTCCAAAATGTTGTGTAGATGTATCCTATTCAGGGCTTACATGCATCCTGCTCCCAGACAAACCATTGCCAGGATTTGAGCCCTGAAGACCAAAGCAAAAGGTTTGAATGATAAAAGGAGACGCCTTGCAAGAGAGTAAGCCATTGGTGAAAAAGTCTCTCTCAATTCTAAGGATGAAGCTACTGTTCTTTAGTTCTTGGCTAGGTTGGAACTCATTGGAATTGCTTTTAGAAAATTAGGAACCCACAATGGAGTATGATGAACTTTAAAATAGAACTTTAGCTTTTGCACTGGATCAAATCCATACTGGGCAGTTAAGAAATTTTTCATGCAGGAAAGTCTCTAGTGTTCCCCTCGTATATTTCAGAACCCCAAAAGCAGCCTTTTACAGTATCTCCATAGCCTCTTCCTTGGCATATTTCCAACTGGCACTTCCAACACTGTCAAACTGTATTTCCCTTTTTCTTTTCTTTTTAAGTGTTTTAAATTTCTAACCATCATAATTTAATTTGAAATTATCTTCAGACATCCTACGTGGGCTGGGAGTGAGAACAGTCTGGGGAGAAATGGTAATAGCAATTAGCAGCAAGGGAGGTAGTTGCAAAAATGTCTTTTTTTTTTTTTTTTTTTTTTTAAGAAAAAGAGGTGTAATAAGTATTTTCTGTCAATATGATTTTTCCTTCCATCAGTAACACACTTAGGGGAAAGTGCTGGAACTTATATATTGACAAATCAGTAGCTACTATACTTACAGAAACTCTATTTTTATTGCATTCATTATCTAAATTATCAGACATTTAAACCCTGCTCCACACTTCGTTATTGGAGATTACCACACATGAATATGAATCAGTTCATTATGTCTGACAGTTGAATATGAAGGTATAAGAGTTCTAAAACTGAGCTTAAAGAGAATTTCCAGTTTTGCAGATATATCATACACATACTTGTGTATAAATCCATATTTTTAATACATACATAAACACACACACACACACACACACACACACACACACACACAAGTTTGCAGATGTGCACAGTAAGATACTATAGGCGAGGCTGCAAATTCTGCCTCTTAAGATGGCCTGACACTTCCCATAAGATGACATTATTTCCAGTTGCTTATAATTTTGTCAGACTTTATCCATTTTGGTCAAAACTTTTCATTATGGGTCTCTTTCTCAGGCTGAATTGTTCTGGAAAAATTTAGCCAAAATTGTCCAACCATTTCTGAGACTGAGGCTAAAGCAAAATGTTTTGTCCATGTTAAATTCTGGTGACCTTTTCTCTGTTAAGCTCTAGCACCACCATGCTTTGGAGCACAAACTCAAAAAGTAGCAGAAGCCTCTTTTGGGTCAAGGACACACCTTTTGCTCTCCCTATGAAAATCCACCCAAATTTGGCCAAGTCATAAGCTTTAGAAAAATTGCACACACTCACAATCAGCTTCTAACAGCTCAATTCCCTGAAGAGTCCATCTGGATTTAGCATGCTCCATCCCAGGGCTAAGCAGGACTTCCCCTGCAATTGCAGCTCTGGGCTGCAGCAAGCCAGTGACGACCAGCTACCTGAATAGAGAACACAGCCTCTGTTGTGCTCTCAGTGCCCCAAATCTGGGTCCAGGCAGCATGGAAAAAGAAGCTACCTGATTTGAATGCATAGAGGACACGAGCTGGACCTGCAGTGGGAAGAGAATTGGTTGGGACAAGAAGCTTGGAGTGTAGGGGAAGACTACAACTGGAGGCTGGGAGAAAGAAATTGGAACTGGGAGATGGGGTTGGGGAGACAGAATGGCTGGGTAAAGAGATGGAATCTAGAGGGGTAAAACTAGGACTTGCTGGGCAAGACAACTGGGACTGGGATGAGAAGTTTTAGGAATATATTCTCTTTCTATTACATCCACAGACACACACGTAGAGGTAAAGAAACACACAGGGTGAAATCCTGGCCCAGTTGAATTCTATTGTAGTTTTGCCATTGACTTCAGTGGGGCTAGGATTTCAAACACATTGTTTGTAATTAAAAAGTAATGGATTAGCCATAATTAATGTCATTCCTTCACAGTTAGTGCTACTCTTCAGCATCTAGAACTTGCCATCATTCTGGTATCCTTCCAATGGTGTGATAGAATATACAGTACATGCAAGATTCACAGCTGCACAGCACGTCATTCTATCTGGATGTATGTTACACATTCACCAGCGATCAAGCAGTTTATGGGAAGCTAGGGACACATCCATTGCTTCCTGCTAATATCAAAGCAACATAGCAAAAGGAGATCAAGGATGATGTCCTAGCAACAAAACTAGTCTGCTATGGATAGCACCTGTCTTGCAAACAATAAGCTGCCATTAAAATGTTAAAATCAATATACTGAGAAATTAAAATTGGAGGATTTCCCCCATGCAATACAGAATGCTTCAGTAGCTGCATTTTGTGCTACTTATAAAATATGCAAGAATTGTTGCAGTTCAGCAACAATTGACTTGCAATACTCTAGACATGATCTTAGAGATAAGGAAAAATTTAAATTGATTATTAAGTGATTTTTCAGCAGATAAAGTGTCTACTAATGTTCTCTGGAAGCTGATGGCCAAGGGAACAGAAAATTATACCAGAATGGCCTCTAGTAGATACAAAAAAAACTCTTAAGGTTGGATAAAGATCTAAAAACATTTGTACACTTGTTGATAGCTTATCCAAGTGTTTCTGAATTCCTTTGGTCTGTAAATGTTGTAATATCAGGTTTCTCATGAGGTTTTCTATATTGCCTCATTTCATCCAACCCATAAGCACAGTAAAAATAATCTTTTAGTCTTTGCTTCCCTTGCTTTCCCAGCTTTTGGTTGAAAGCAGGACATGATACTTAATCTGGCACTTTTGATATTGAGCCCACTGTGCTGTTATCCAGGTTTGAACTTGAAGCCATGAGCCTCTATTGTGTGAGAAGGTATTAAGGGTAAAATTTTAGATGCGCGCTCCTAAGTCACATAGATTGCTTTGAAAATTCCACCCTACTTCCTGTAGCTGAGAAACTGTAGGAGACTCATAGACCTCTCATGGACCAGCAATGATCCGCACTGGTCCAGGGTGGATTACACCTTCGTGGTATTTGAACTGTAAGCAACTGTCCAGGGAAGCAGCAGCGTAAGAGAAGAGAGATGTGCACCAAGGAGACGAGATAGAGTGAACTCTGAGCAGATTCCTGGCTTCCATGGGGAGGGGGGAGAAGAGGAGACAGACAACTGGGGAACACAGGGGAGTAGAGCTTACTTCAGAGCTCACTCATCTCTCTTCCTGGGCTTGTTGGCACAACATTCTGCAACAGGAAATGGGAAGGGGAAAGGACCTGTTAGTTTCCAAAGGCACCTAGCCAGTCACTGCCCAAATTAGCCTGCTGCTCAATCAAGTTTACCCAACATGGAGAAGGAGGCAGAAAGTGTAACTACCTATCCACCCAGTGGAGAAGCCCTGAAGATTTAGACCCCATAGGCCTCTCACAGGAGGACCTCAGGGTCAGGCTGTTTATCTTCCTGATAAATGACCATTCAATTTGTGCTATTTTATACTCAGTTCTGCATTAGCAAAAAGCATCGCAGTCTGTGTTCACATTGTCAGAACGATCATGGAGTGAAGTCAGTCACATTATGACGATGACTCCCAGCAGCACCACTTGTGGTTCAGCACTGGCACAACTGAACCCGCTACCCCTGTGGGGAGAATCAGGAAAGACTGAGCCTTTGGCCGCTCGGTTCTCATGCACCTACACCGCATCTATTCTGATGGTGCGGATTGTTCTCCCAGATTGCCGGTCCTGCTCTGGGAGCTAGTGGGGGTGGGGAGATATGGCCTCACATCCTCTTTGTCCCTTGTTCAGTGATTTTCTCCCTCGAAGGAAAAAAACAAAACAAAACTTCTCACAGGAATTGTCTTTAGCCATGACGAACAAGCCACAGGAAGGGGAAGGAGCGAGCTGAGTTAGACTCTTTGTATGACTCCTCCTCCTGCACTGGGCAGATCACAATATAGACTTTGGAGATTAAGGACCAGAGCCTGCAAGGTGCCACAAAACTCCTATTGTAGTGAACAGGATTTTCCAAGTGAGGAAGTTTAGCAGGATGGGGGCCCTAACATGTAAAGGTAATGTAGCACTTTTAGGAACCATTTGTATTCCGATATAGTAATATCGGACTAAAAGGGGAGAAATAAATACACAGTAAATACCAAATGCTATAGTACAGGTTATAAATAACCTCTGTTTGCCAATATTTCAATTCCTCTGGATTTAAATGTATTAATATTTTATTTACTACATATTAATTTCCTATCCCAGTTCCAAGTGAGCAGTCTTATCAACCATATTTCATGTATAGTTCATAGGTGATGCTCAATGTCCTGAGGAGACAAATAGTAATTTGCATTTCCAAATCAGTCCTATTTTGAATATTGCATGTTAAGAATATTTAAAGATAATGTACAACCCACCAGGTCTCACAGCAAACTACCATCCCATTTGTCTAATAAAAAATTGTGATTTCGTAGGAAGTGTTGCTATTAATTTTAATATGCAGATCAGCCCAACTTTGAATCTAGTATTTAGGGTCTGCTTCTAGTCCCATCAAAGTCAAGTGGAGATGTGCCACCTATTGTCAGGAAGATGGGGCCTCTTAAAAGTATATTTAATGGCAAGGTCATGGAAAGGCTGGCCCTATATGCTCGGTACACCCTGTGTTATCAGTGACGTTAGTGGAAATTTTGGGTGTATAAAATTATTGGGGTCAATATGAGCAAAAACTGTAGCATGCAGAGCTTTCATTTTAAAAATGTGTAAGCAGAAGTTAAACAGCAGCAGACTGGGGAGGCAGGGAACAGAGAGAAGAGGGCTGTGAGGGCAGAGGTGCTTTCTGTATTGTCTTCTCAACACCATCTCTTGAGAACACAGAAAAGGAGGTGGTACCAGTAATGCCACTTCCTATTCTAATTTGTTGTTGGGGGTAGGGGTCTCGGTGCATGAAAATGCACCAAACACACACAAGTGGTAGCGGAAAACCATCTGAGATCAGGCACACGTGAATCCCTGGCTGCTATACCTCCTATGTATTTAAGTTCACTTGGGCCCTGGTCCCCAGCATCCAAGGAATGGGGCCTGCCAAGAAGATTCTCCATAGACCAGCACCATCTTAAAGGCAAATTTCTGTATTCCCATATGCATATTAATCTACATTTCAACATAAATTAGCCTTAAACTAGGATGGTTAGTGAAAATTTAATACCAGCTTCACTCCCACCTTTTTAAAAAAACAGCTGTGATATGCTACTTTTTAGTTGCAATGTACACGTGCAAACCTTTGTAGATCCAAAATTAATTAAATGCCATTACACATTCATATTTATTCATCAGTATTTGTACCAATTCTATTAAAATTACTACAAAACATTAGTGTAAAAGGTTTTAACTTTCAGGCTTTATTACAGTGAGGCATGCACAAAGTATGCAGAAGTCAAGGTTGAGTTCTCACTTCCATTTTAAGCCTTATTTTGTCAATCATAACCATACATTCCCTTTCCTATATATAGTATATATGCACATATCACACTGTGCCCTATTGCGCATACACTGCAGCTGTCTAATTTACAAAGGCTGTCACGTAGTTACAATTCTAGGATTGAAAATATGACTTGTGTGTTCCATATAAATGTAATGCACTGTATATTTTCTGAATTTATAAGCTAAATTGCAGCTGGCTTTTGCTGCACTTGCAAATTACCCACAATTTACACAGTATAATATATAATGCTTCTTGTTGGCATATATTGTATTCAAGTTATCAAGCCTGGGAGTTCTGAGAAAAATAATTACAAGATTTAGTATTAAGGACTGTTAGGTGAAATTCATCCTCACAGAGCACTGGCCATTGATCCATATAGTGATAAGCAAAATGGGCAAGACCTCGCTAATTCTCATGCTTAAGTAGATGACAGAGAGGTGTGATATTAACTGTGGAAATGGGCCTGCATGGCCCTGAACCTAGGGCCAGCTCCAGGCCCCAGCACGCCAAGCGCGTGCTTGGGGTGGCGAAATGGCTAGAGCCAGCCCTGCCTGAACCTTTCAGATGTTCTGATCTAGATTCAAGCTTTGTAGCTCAGGACCTTACCTAATCAAATACAACATCCATAGGCAATTTGAATTTTATGTGTAAGTTGTTCAGCCATGATGAGATCTGACAAATTGTTGAAATGAAGAGAATGCTTAGGGGATTGTAGCTACTACTACTATGGGGAAGTCTCAGGGAATTACGCCAGCTATTATGTTCCCCTCAGCAGCCAGGATGATCTATCCTAACTGGACACAGCTCAGATGTTTGGTTTGAAATCACTCCTGACTGCAGAGAAGCAGGAGTGATTATTAGAATTTGTGGCTCTAGAAGTAGGACGACAATTACAAACTCCCTCCTGCTTTTTGCTAAGAGAGGGACTTGGATGGCAACAAAGACAGACCCAGGAACAAAGGGACCATGCAGCCAGGCAAGAGATACATTTGTGATATAGCCCAGGGACAGAAAGGACCTTATCAGAGTAGCTCCAGAGAAATTAGCCAATGAAGGAAAGGGCCAAAGGGGAAAGAGCACAAGAGAGCTGTTAAAGAATGAACACTGTGAGCAAAGAGGGGTAGGTACGCTTAACTCTGTACCTGAGGACAAACCCCCAGTAAAAGTTCAAGGCAGTCCTGCCTGCGAGACCTGACTTCCACTGTATCTTCTGGATAACCACAGATCAACCAATTTGTCTAATAGATACATGACTGGAAATGTTTGAGTGGCTGCACTGCATCTAAACATAAGGACACAACTACTAAGGATAGAAGTTCCAGGGTGTAGGGAGAAAAGGACCAAGAACTGAAGGGGGAGAGTTGGAACATTTACCTCATGAGTCAATGACCACTTGTTGAGTAGCTACCTAATTGAGATTTGTATTTTCCCTATTGCTGTGACATTCGTGACTTGTTTGCAAGTGTTTCAGAGAACTCCAACAGGAGAGTGAATATAAATATCATACTTTCCTTAGTGAGAATTTGATAACTTTTCTTAGTACTGTGACAAAGTTCCTCCTCTACCTTGGTGGGTCCTATGCTTATTGGCGAATTTGCTCACCTCACAGATTCACCCTGGGGGTCAGGAAAACAGCACAGAAACCTTCCTCTCTGGTAGAAGCCACAGTCCAAGATAATTCCTCCTGTGTTTGATCAGGAGTTGGGAGGTTTGGGGGGAACCCAGGCCCGCACTCTACTCTGGGTTCCAGCCCAGGGCCCTGTGGACTGCAGCTCTCTAGAGTGCCTCCTGGTACAGCTGCGTGACAGCTACAACTCCCTGGGTTACTTTCCCATGGCCTCCTCCAAACACCTCCTTTATGCTCACCACAGGACCTTTCTCTTGGTGCCTGATAATGCTTGTACTTCTCAGTTCTTCTGCAGTATGCCTACTCACTCTCAGCTTCTTGCACACCTCTTGCTCCCAGCTCCTCGCATGCACTTCCTCTCCTCTGACTCCCTGGCCTGACTGGAGTGAGCCTTTTTATAGCATCAGAGTGACCTTAATTAGAAACAGGTTCTTAACAGCCTCACCTGACTCTTAGGTTAATTGGAGTCAGGTGTTCTCATTAGCCTGGAGCAGCCCCTGCTCTGGTCACTCAGGGAACAGAAAACTGCTTAGCCAGTGGCCAATATATCTCCCTTCTACTACTCTGCTGTTCCCAACTGGCCTGGGTCTATCACAGTACATACATAATTTTGCTCATGACAGCTAATGGGCATCCAATAGGAATTCAATGTGCAGAAACCTTGGGTGGCTTTGAAAAGCATCTCAGCCTGTGCATCAAAATTATTCACAATTAGAGCTAGTCAAAAAGTTTCTAAACTATTTTTTTGTAATTGTTTCGTTTTGAAGGGGAAAACACAAACACTAACTTGTCTACTTTGCTCCCCACTTGCTAAAAGGGGCAGGAAGAGGGAGTAGAAAAGTGAAAAACAGGGGTTCTCCCCCCCCTTGCAACAAATCAGGTATGAAACAGTTTTGTCGTTGAAAACCAAAAAATTCAAACAAATTTGGGATTTTTAGGAAAATATTCATTTGGATTGAAAAAGCATTCTAAGCCAAAGAGTAGTTTCTTCTCTTCTAAAGTATACGAAACCCGAGGGGGAAGAGTAAGGGATGGGGTGGGGGATGACTTGGAATAGAAAATCCTGGATATCTCCTTTCCAAGGCTAGCAGGTGAACAAGGCCAGCTTTAGGAAGTGCGGGGCCCAATTCGAACAGTTTCAACGGGGCCCCGAGAGGGATGACTAAAAAAAAACAAAACCAAACCAAACCAACAAAAAACACCTGTAAAAAACACGTGGGGCTTGTATTCACCGGGTGGTGCTCTGAGTCTTCGGCGGCACTTCAGCGGTGGGTCCTTCACTCGCTCCAGGTCTTTGGCGGCACTGAAGGACCCGCCGCCGAAGTACTACCGAAAACCCAGAGCAAGCGAAGGACCCGCCACCGAAGTGCCACTGGAGACCCGAAGCGCTGCCAGGTGAGTAAAAATTAAAAAGGCGCCTCTAGCCAGGGAAGGGATTCTCACTCGGTGCGGGGCCCTCTTAGGCACGGGGCCTGATTCGCGGGAATTAGTGGAATTGGCCTAAAGCTGGCCCTGCAGGGTGAAGATGGGTTACTCTTATTTATGCATTTTTTAAGAATCTGGACTGCAATTATAGGAATCCTGAAGCTAAAGAAAAAGAAGACTGCCCAAAGACAAACACTTCCTCCCCCATTCATTGTTTCTGATGACATCCGCCTGGTAGGATGGCCTACCACTTCTCTGCCCAAATGCAAACACTTAGGCCAAAATTTTCAGAAATGACTAGCATACCTGATTGGGAAAAAACAGTAAAACTTATGAAAAAATTCAAAAATTATTGTTTTTCCAAAGTTTGAAATTTTTCTTCTAAAAAAACCTGAAAATTGTGGCTGGTACTATAGTCAGGTGGAGGTAGTGTGGGGGAGAAGAGAACTTTGAAAAATCTAAACATTTTAACCAGCTCTAATGACTTATGAATTTGGGTTCCTCAAGTTCTGAGTGCTCAACTTGAGAGATTTTAAAGAAGCCTGATTTTCACATGGTGACCCATCAGCACTTTCTGAAAATGAGGCCTCTTCAAAACATCTCCACTGGGCACAGAAAAACTGAGATACCCCAAAATCACTAGTCACATATGAAAATTGTAATCTCATTGTCAGTCATGCAAATATGACAGCAGTTCCTCTCCCTGCTTTAAGTATTAAGTAGAATAAGCTATGCATTTATAATCAAATTTACCAACACAGGTTCCATTGGTTGTTGATGATTAATGATTTACTAGCAGATTTTTTTTCATAATTTTCCCTCTTTTTTGAGATCACCATGTTTTACCTGTATTGGTTATACACGCTGACAAACTGTCTAGCCCTCAATGCATTGTAAAGTGATAGTGTTATTTCAACATTGTGCACACTTCAATACCTGATTAGACGATAATATTTTAAACACTCCAAAGCACTTCAGAGAAAAATAATGTAAGGGGAAAAAAGTTAAATATTGAATCAAAAAGCATTCGTAAATACCTGTCACTGCACATTTCTTCGGTTTTAAGAATTCCAGTAATTCTGTACTTTAAGGCAAAAAGTTCCTTAAACCACAGTCAAATACACAAAGGACTGGGGTCCACATCATCATCCTCTAAAGGAGGATACAGGACCAAACTTCCAGAAAACTTGGCAAATGGCTCTATATGGTCTTGCAAATGATTGTTAAACATTAAAATCAGTAGAACAAATGTCCCTAGTGAAAGCCTATTGTGCTCAACTGGTATCAAGTCTTGAATTTCCTTACTTAAGGGAGGCCTGGGTACATAGACACTAGGATTTCTCTTTCTCTAGCCACCTCATTTTCCAAAGCCCTCCTTGAAAGGCACTATTGCATTTCTGTGTCTATGTGAAAATTCACAAGAAGTGGATTGCACGTGTTTTCCTCATACCTGTAAATTAAACTATTTTAGTGAAATTCAATGGAAATTTCAAAATGCAAGACAAAATGGAATGAAATAGAAAATGTTTGGAGATATCCTATCTCCTAGAACTGGCAGGGACCTTGAAAGGTCATTGAGTCCAGCCCACTGCCTTCACTAGCAGGACCAAATACAGATTTTGCCCCAGATCGCTAAGTGGCCCCTCAAGGATTGAACTCACAACCCTGGGTTTAGCAGGTCAATGCTCAAACCACTGAGCTATCTCCCCCACACCACAAAGTTCCTTCAAAAATGTTTGCTACTTGCACACAGCACCTGCCAAGGAAGATAATCATCTGTGGCCAAATAAATTCATCAGCTGAAGCTATCAATGACCTATTGCCTCACTGAATATGGAAAAACAGCATCCAGATTAATACACTACTGATTTCATGACCCTCACAGATGCAATTTGTTGAGCCTTTTATGCTAAGGATTCAAAACTTGGTAACTAAGCTGCACCTGCAAAATATGGCTATGCATATGCTAACAAGCATGTGCTGCATGTATATGCACAAAACTGGCAATTATATGCACATGACTAGGTTTGCCATTGTAAAATGTGTGTACGTGGTTTAAGTACCAAGTTTTTCAAATACAGCTATTTCTGGATAAGGAATAGAAACAAGACAGAGAAATGGTCAAAGAGAACTAAGTCAAAAGGAAATATTGCTGACAAGTAAATTATGGATCAACCACAAAGGAAGAAAGTGACTTTGTCAAAGTCAGTGAGTTGGGTGCTAAACTCTTTAAAATGAAAATCTTTGGGAGTGGGAGAAGAGATTACTCATTGTTAGAACATCAGAGAATGCAGTCAACAAATATTAGCAAATCAGACAATGTTATAGCATAACGGAAAATCAGAACACTCAGGGAAGAACTGAGTAGGGTTCATTAGCAGAGTGCAAACAATCATCAACGGAAACTAGACTGCAGAAAGAATTCTAGGGTCAGACTTCAGAATAAAAAACCTCAACCCTACCAACAACAGTACATGGTCACTTGTAGAAATTACAGGTAGGAATCTGGAATTAAAATAGAAGTACAGGGAAATTAAACAGGGAACAACATAGCCATGACTTGATAGCCTATTCCCAAGTATTTACATTCTGGGTGATAAATATTTAGCCATCGCTAACATTTAGCCAGTTAAAAGGTAATTGACATACATAATTCACTGTGAAAGGTCAGTTTGACATTAAATGCCATTTATTGTAAACTGTGTGCAGGGGAAACAAGAGCCAGGCTTG
This sequence comes from Gopherus flavomarginatus, assembly GCF_025201925.1. Lineage (NCBI taxonomy): Eukaryota > Metazoa > Chordata > Testudines > Testudinidae > Gopherus > Gopherus flavomarginatus. Next base: position 114,710,615 of record NC_066619.1, read on the forward strand.
TGGGAGTTAAGCTAAACTCTCTGGGTTACTCTTCATAGGTTTCACCAGAAATGCTACACGACCTCACAGAGTAATCAAGATCTCTTTTCCGGCTGGTGACCTCTTCTGATCCATAACCATTATAAACAAGTCCTAACTGTGCACATAACAGATTCTATGAAAGGAAAAACAGACGCTCTGAAAGGTTTATTGTTGCCGTATCATTCAACATATCCTAGAGGACTGCTTTTTTTCAGATCTCTACATACTTGGGCTGCAAAGTGATATTAGGGGAAAAAATCTAAACGTGCTAGACAGAACTGAAAGAGAGACAATAAAGAGCAAAGATATCATAAGCAGCCATACAACAAAGCTACGGATCTCTTTTTCATTTGTTGGCAGAACTCAAGGTCACTTCTTTTTCAGAGGAATTAAATCAGGAAGAAGTTGCTTGTAGAACCATCTGACAGATATGCTGAGAAGCAGAATCATCTAAGAGGCCTAATAAAGCAGAAACAACATCTCACTACTCACTAGCAGGGGGTGAGAAGAAGGAAATGGCCTTCATGGCACAGCTACAACAGGGGCTATTAAAAATGGAACATTTCATCTTTGTAAAATTTAACTGTGGAACTGCATTCTAGGAATACAAAAATATTTTTTACAATGCATTGAGACAAAAATCAGTACGATGGTACCGTGTGTTTCTTTCTAATGACAACCATGTGACATTTGTGGAAAGGTGTTTTCCAGAAATTGCAGTCTCTATTCTTTATTACTATCACAGCAGTATTTAGTGGCTCCCATCAAGATCAGGGCCCAATTGTGCTAGGCACTGTACATACACATAGCAAAAACCACAAAGAGCTTACAGTATGAATAGACAAAACAGACAGAGGTTGGGAGAAAGGAAGGATTTGTTATTCCCATTTTATAAAGGGGAGTGGAGACAGGGAGATTGACTCATCTAGGGTCACAGAATTCTATAGCAAAGCCAGGAACTGAATCCACAACCCTAGACTCAGTCCAGTATCTTAAAAATTAAACCATTCTGCTTGCTAGTACCATGAAATAAAGCTGTAGCACTTGAGAATGTAAGTAATAAGGGGCTAAGTGGCTATAGACAAATCACTTTGTAATTATCTGAAAGTCTTTAGCTCACAGGCAGATGATGTTGTGAAATTGTTCAGGACTGTGGAAAACAACAGACAGTATTGTGGAGGAGAAGATACAAAGGGTTAAGAAATACATTGTGACCCCCAACACCCTAATCTTCACCACTATCATGTAATTAGGATACGTATTGTACAAAGTATGTCTTGTGAGGTAGCATTCTAAAAGTCCTGATCTGCTAGACATTATCTCATTGGATATTGTGTATCCAATGAGATAATCCAATGAGATAGCATGTATGTGCTATTGTCGTATGTGAAGTTATGAAGTTTAGCTATGTTTGTGTTACTGAAGCATGTTGTGAGCTTGAAAACACCCACAAGCAGCCTTTCAGATCAACAATAAAAAGTCCAAAGAATGTTAATGGCTTATTGAAGAAATGCACTTAAGCACAAGGATTACCCCACAAACTGTGCACAGTAGAAACCTCTCAGTGATAGCACTACACAGTAGGAACAGTTTGGCCCAGGTCACAGCAAAAGAGCTTTCCAACAAGTGGGAAGAGGATAGAAAAGGGGGACAATGACATCACAAGGGTACCTCCCTCTCCCTGCACACACACACCTGGAAAAACCTGAAGGGCAAGGACTGGATTGTGGGAGTGATGGGTCCAGACTAGAAGGATCTTTAGCCTGTGTATAAAAACTTGGGAAAATCAAGGCAACTTGTGCCTTAAGAGTCTGCCAGCCTGTTTATCCCTCCGGGAGAGAATTTGCTAATTTATATCCTACTTATCTAGTGTGTCAAGCTCAGTTTGTGGTTTTTGTTTATTCACTAAGGTAATCTGCTTTGATCTGTTAGCTATCCCTTATGACTTAAAATCTACCTCTTGTACTTAATAAACTTGGCTTTGTTTTAAACCCAGTTTGTGTAATTCATAAATGGGGGGACAAGAAGCTGTGCATCCTTCTCTCCACATTGAGGGAAAGGGCAAATTTCAATTAGCTTATGCTGTACAGTTCTCGGTGCAGCGCAAGACAATATAATTTTGGGTTTACTCTCCAGTGGGGAAGTGCACTTCACATGCAGTACTGATTTCAGTATCTGTGTCTTTCTGCAGCTGTGTCTCCCCTTACCTCTGTCTGTGCTAGATGAGGCTTGAGAGCCTGGCTTAGCAGGAGAGGGTGAGGGAGCCCAGGCTGGTGGAACAGGCAGGCTCAGTGGTACCCAAGTGCATCAATTGGCACCTCGGAAGGAGGGAGCAACAGGTCACATACATATGACGTAAGTGGGGTGAGATGGGCAAATTCCCTGATGTGGGGGATGCAGCTGAAGTTTATTCCAAATCCATCAAGGTCCCCAGAAAAACAAAATTACAATATCAGGGCACTTTGCAGCCATGCTGAGACCTAGTTCTTCCTTTTCCGGGCGTAACTGGCACCTGCATGATTTGCATCCCATTTCTGTCCTGCCAAAATGAACTGTGGGCACAAATCCAGGTATCTAATTTGCACCTGCAATTCAGGAGTGCAAGTAATCAACATTCTTCCTGCAATTCAGCTGCAGATGCAAGACAGGTGCAGTTTGTACTCACAAAAAGGGAGTCCATATTAGTGAAACATTATCCCATAACGTCCATCTGTTTTAAATATCCAGGGAAGGAATAAAAATAAAGCCCCAAAAAGCCAACCTAAGGCTAAAACACCACCAGCTGAAGTGAGGAGCTCAAAGAACATTTCCTGCAGGAAAGACGGATTCTTCATTAAGAGATGTGCTGAATGGAAGAGTGGCAGATCATTGTGGGTTCAATCCCACACATACTCACTCTTTCTTGTGCATGGCATCTAACACCACTCTATAGATGCCATTGTAGGTCCATAAGCTATTTCAAGGCCTCCTCTGTGTTACTGTGCATATCATCCATAGCACCTTTGAATCCATATTTGGGGCACTGTATTAATGGTTTGTATGTTCTCACCACAGGCATACTAAGGGGAGTCTTAGATTTTCTACTTGTGCATCAAGGAGATGCATCTTGCCTGGTTATTTGTACATGGTTCAGTAGGGCCCAAAGCCTGCATGGCAAACCGAAAGTGGGAGGGCAGCTTGTTGGGTCAGAAATAATGTGCTTGTTTGGTATGATAAATGTGGTCCAGACATTTAGCCATTCCCTGGCCAGATCCAGACACTGAGGTAGTCACATGTGGTCCACAGTGGTTTTCACGATTTTAGACATTGTTGGGGGGTATGTTATCCATAACCTGCCAGATAGGAAGTTCTGGCATGTTTAAATTCTGTGTTGTGGATATATCTTGATGTATAGCTGGAGGTTCGATGTTTGCTAATGCAGAAAGCCCTGGTAGAGGTGTTGATTTTAAAGTTTCCATAATGATTCACATGGTCTTATTCAGCTGCCTGCCTATCCACAAGTTGGGTATGGAAACTTCTTGTGCACAGTACTCTGCAACTCAGTACATCAGGACCCAGGCGGATGTTTGTAGCACCCGGGTAGCTGATCCCCAGCTTGTTCCTGCTAACTTCTGAAAAATGTTGATTCTAGTCTTACTTTAGAGCCTACTTTCTTGAGTCATGAAAAGTCAGTGTGTGGTCAAGAGTGACACGGAGATATGTTGGCTTTGGGTCTTAATGCATGGTTTCATCACAAAACTCTGTGTTCGGGGGGGGTTGGTTTTTGTTTTTTGGGGGGGCAATTCTATTGTCAAGCTGGAAAGGAGAGAGAGAGACAGACTACTGATGTGCTCAGATTTGATCTCAGCTACAACTTTTGGAAGTACTCCTCCATGATCTTAAGGTCAGATATAAGGGTCACTCCAAGATCTTTAAAGCTACGTGACTGAGTTCTGAGTGCCAAATCATCAGCATACACAAATTTCTGTGCTATTGTTTCAGGCCTATCACTCACTTATACATTGAAGAGTGTTGGAGAAAGTATACAGTCTTGTGTTATATATTCAAAGTGTGCAGCTTGCTGGTTTAACCTCTGATGTATAAGCACGTCCTTCATCTGCTAAGCATGGCATTCAGCAGCCTAAGAATCTGCACCCAGGGGATCACTTTGGCCATTTTCACTATCAGACCATCCTTCCAGACTGTGTCATATGCCACTGACAGATTGATGAAAGCAATACAGATCTTGAGTTTTCATTGGAATCCAGCCTTGATGTTTGTAGTGAGGGCCAGGACCTGGTCACAGCAACATCTGTGCAGTCAAAAACCAGCTTACTCCTTGGACAGGCCGGTGTCACAGCGGTCCCAATTCAGTTCAGAATCATACTCTCCATCACCTTGCAGGTGGTACTCAAGAGGAAGATTAGCTAATAAGAAGGGAGATCTGCAGGTTTTCCAAGCTTTAGGAGGGCAATATCCTTGGTTTCTCTCCACAAGTGGGAGATTTCACTGGCCTCCAGGATGTTGGTGAAAAGCTACATCATTTATTTCCATGACAGTGGACACAGAACTCAAGATAGATACCATCTTTTCCTGCTGTTTTTTTTTTTTTTTCCAGTTTTGTGGCTGCACTGATCTCCTTTCTTGTGGAAAGGGATGATGGAGTACATCGGACATCCCCTGCCAAAGTTGATGCGGGACTTGTCTGTGATACTTTCTGTGCACTGGCTGTTTTGATGTTCAAAGTTTAGCAGTGATGGCATTGGCTTTCACCTGTCACCTAATGGTATGTATGGGATTTGCAGTCCCCAGTGGCCTCAGGAAGTTCCAGGTGCATCTGCCTGAGTACGTGAAGTTTATACCTACACACAACTGACAGAGGAAAAACTTCTTCATTTTGCATACTTTCTGCTATTGACAGCACTTAGTGTATTCTTACTTTCATTATGTCCTCTGCATAGTTAATCAGTTTTCCCCATTTATGTGGGTCTCACACAGAAACATAGGAGATACAAAGAAAAAATATGAATTGAATGAAACCTCACAAAAATTGGCAGGAGAACTCAAGGGCAGATGCAGAACCCAAAAATTACTTTTAACTTAAAAAATGATTTTAGGGTAATCTGGCTCTTTGCCTATTCATGTTAAGGGGCGTTCTGCCTGTATGAAAAATGAGACTTGTATCTGCAACCTTCTCCTCAGGGAGTAAAACTGTAAAAAACTTAACACTAACAACATAAAAAATTTCAACAAAAGCATATTTGCCCCATTTCTTAAGAGGATAACTGCATTATGTTTGCCTATGACAGTATTTTTTTTTAACCTGGCCAGATTTTCATTTGTATTGTTCATGCTAAGGAAAAGCAAACCAATTATTTACAGATGTAAAACTTCTCAGCTAGTAAAGGACAGACACAGCACAACACGGAAATATTGCCTATTTCTTGGTTTTGTTTCTTTTTCACAATTAAAACAAAAATCATGGAATTAACAGCTGTTTGCTGCCATAGCTTTGTTCACTCTGCTGGTGTGTTCAAATCTTCCCTACCCTGTGTCTGTATTTCTATTCAGACTGCAAGCTCTGTAGGGCAGGGACCATCTACTACTCTGTACAGCGCCTAGTGCAATCAAGCCCCATTCTTGAATGGCCCTTAGGCACTACCATAAAAAAGATGATCAATAATAATATTAGAGTTCTGCACTAGAACCTTGTAAGTGGCATCCTCCTACTGAACATGGGTATATTGTTTTGCCTGAATCAGAACAATGCAGCAGACCTACAGTGATTTTCTCTTTACCAGTTTGTACAATGCACAACACTGTGGAGTCCCAGTCCAGATAACGCTGTGGGCTCAACAGTAATGTAAATGTTTAATAGTAATCCATAATTATTACAAATATGCAACTATGAATAAATGAAATAGAAGGCTGGTATCTGGGGGGCTTTTGTCCCCCATATCAATTATAATGGATACTTCAAGGTGCCCACCACAGATTTTATAAGTGCAAGCAAACAAAATTAAAAACACAATGGTCGCCAAGAATTACCACACAGAGTTTTTCATTTCACTTTGAACAGAAAGAATAGAATACGAACTAATATCTCCCAGACCAGAGTGTGGTAACTGATGAGAAATTTTTTTTTTTTTTTTTTTTTTTAAATAGCCACCACTGCTCGCACAAACACCTATATTTACATAGTATACACGGGTATGTGTAAACAGTCTTATTCCTTCCTTTTAAAATTTCTACTTAGTCACTGAGAAAAAGCAAGCCATCCAGTGATGCTTTTTCTGCCTTATGACAGTTACAGAACTAGAAATGATAGCTTACATTCAGGGGAAAAAATAAGTTTTGTTCCCTGGCTCTCTTAGCCTTGCCCTTAATAGCTTTATCTTAAAATTAAAGCACCCCACTGGCCTTTTATCTTTGATTTTGTATTTTCCACTGTTTGTGATACCCTTTTAGAAGCCTGAAAATATTCTTTCCCCCAAGGCAAAATGAGACTTTAGGTGGTGGGGATTTTTTTTTTTCCTGTACTATGCTCTGAAGGGAGCTGAAATTGACATGGCAGTTTTTGTTTAACAGGAAAACTATTTGCATAGCTTTGTGGTGCACCAAGCTGCCAGTGAGAGAGAGAATGCATCCCTGGGATCAAATGTCTGTCAGATGGTGGGTGTGTCTCAGGCTGACACAGTGTCTGATGGTGTGAAGGGTGTCAGCCGTTCTGCTGTCACAAAGCAATTCCCAGGGCATAATCACTTGCTTTTTAACAAATGCATTTACATAACAGTGCTTACATGTGAGATATTCCACCATCTTGCAATTTTCTGCCACTTCCCTTTTGATTTATTTTTGTTCATCTAGCCTCAGTGTTGGAGCCATTGGATATATTACTTCAATTTAATAGTATTTAGAGACTTTGCTTCCTTCTCACCTTTTCTGAGTCAGCTGACAAGTTTTGCAAACTTGGCATGACTAGTGGCACAGATGGCGCATCATAGGAGAGTATATGCATGGCCAGACTGCATTATTAAGATTAGGAATTCTAAGGCTTCATGGTGTTACTCCGTGTAATATCCACTGAGGATCTGATGTACTCAGAGATAAAAAGTGTTAAGAAAAAAAATCATCAGCGACTTGTTTAACTAAAGAGAGCATTACAAGAAGTCTGACAGATATACCCTACCTAGTGTCAGGATGAGGAATGTTGCTCTCAAGATTCCAGCAGAAGACTGGGGAGGCAAGAGATCTGGCTTCCATTTCCAGCCCTGACATGGATTACCTAGCACCACTCTGGGCAAGTCGCTACCTGCGTGTCTCAGTTTCTCCATTTGAGGGGACAATGGAACCTACCTCACAGGTGTGTTGTGAGGCAGAAGTCAATAATGTCTGTAAAGTGCTTTGAAATGAAATCCTCAGATGGAAGGTGCTATCAGTGCAGAGTAATGTTATTAATAGCTTTTACACTTCCATCACACATGTGGTAGAAAAGGAAAGAACAAGTCCATTACCCCAAGCAGCTTCCCTACAAATTCTGTGCATTACAGTAGTGCCTAGGAACCTCAACAAAAGTCAGCATCCCATTGTGTTAGGTGCTGTACAAACACATGACAGGAGATCACTCCTGCCCAAAATACTCACACAGTTTAAACTGATCCTACAGACAATTGGTATGAAAAGGTACTTGCGCATGTGCCTCACTTTATGTACATGCGTTCGCCAATTAAGCCACTGAATTAAGCCTCAAGCATCAGCTCGTTTTCAGATGGAGAAACTGAGGCACAGACAAGTTGTAAGTTATCCAGGTATTACAAGACATCAATAGATTTAGGTCTGGAATGAAATATAGGTCATCTGACTTGCAATTAAAAGGGGCTGCTCATGTCCTTACTGACCTCATGTCCAAGTGATTTGTCTACAGCCACATGGGAAGTGTGGCAGATTCAGGATTGAAGCCAGGTATCTCCCTAATCCTGGGCCATTACCTGAACCACAAGACTTTACTGCACACATTCCCTTTCCTCAAAAGCTGTGACCTCCAAACGGCGAACTATGGACTTTAATAGCAGCTATCATTTCAGGCAAGATACAGTTTTCAGTTGCACTTATCCTAAACTATGCTGAGTAATAACAGCAATTATTTTTCTTACCAAAAATTGGATTTTCTCTTAAATAAAACCTGAACATTACCACTGAAGCAAATGAGTACTATTGATTCCTCCCTCCCCCAAGCACACAGAGAAAGACTTTCAGTAACAGTTTTCAATTTATGTTAAACTAAATTGGGTGGTTTTAGTGCTATGTAATAAGAATTTTTAGTAAAGGCTAAAACTGCCACAGGTTAGTATAATGATTAGTTACTTAATATTTGTACAGTGCTTTGACTGTGTATAGCACCGTAACAGCGCTGTAAGGGTTTATTACAATGGGAAACCAGAGCTAGCAAGCCCTTTTAACTCAGTAGGGCTCATCCTATGGAAAGCTTTCATAAAGGAAGGACTGGATCACAGATTTAGGATTATACCATTTTTAACACAAACAGCGTAAAGCCCTCATTGGAAGCTGGATTGGATTCAAAATGAAGATGAGTATAAATTGCATTGACCAAAAGACATCCAAGTGTATTTTTATGTTTATTTTATTGTGTTCGATATGGGACAAATGGTCAACACCAGGAGTAAGGCAAATTTCATTTTGCATTAATGTGTGATTTACATTTGAATATGAATGACTGGACTACCTAAAATAGTACAAGCTTTAGAGCAGTATATAAAGTCAAGTTGTATGTTAAGAGTTCTTCAAATTTAACAGTACAGAACAAATGATCCTAGAGACAAAAGGTTTTTCCTCCCTGCCTGTGTGTAATACAACAACTCCATATACTAAAACGTAACATTTGTGGACAGGTAATTTGCTTCATGGTGAGAATATATCACTCTTGAATGACCCACCTATGTACTGGAAAATAAGTTTTTCCTCAACTTGAGAAAGATCCTTGGAAACATTTAGCCCTATATCCCTCTTATATTAAACAGAAGTTTTGTATACAAATTATTCAGGATTGTTCGGCGGCTTCTATTGATGCTGGTTGATTTATATGTAGTCATTCATGGTTTGTTTTTGTTTTTTTTTCCCCCCAGAGATGGAAATAAAATAAAGAACTACAAGCAAACAAAATGTCAAGTTTGTGTCCTGCCAACGTGAAATTACTAGAATCATGGCTGTACTAAATTGGCATAAACATCCCATATCTTCTGGGAGCTCTGCTCATAGAACTAAAGCCAATTTTTGTATGGTTCCCCATCTTAATAAAGTGGTAATCAGCAAAACAACAATGAGACACAAGCCAGCCAGGTTCATATACCGGGGACAATTATTATTCAGATTCCACATATACTGTAATGAGAGACTGTATTTACGAATCTCAAGAGCAACCTATATTTGATCATTGTAGGCTACCTAACCCAAGTAAACATCATCTTGAGAAAGGATGTTGCTATTGTCCTCGGAGTTAGTAAATCAGTGTCACCCCTTTCACTAATATGAGTGATAAACAGCTTTGAAAAAAGTGACTGGAAGAGACAAGGGCAGAGCATTTACAGAAGCACAAGGGGATAGGGGACATAGAATGAGCTGTCACTGAACTGATCTCTGCTTTACAGGCAGAAGATGCTAATCTCAAGCCTTTATATAGCAAGTTGTCTAAAATTAATATATTTAGGGAGACATGGAAGTAACCTGGAGTATACAGAATGGAAATTATGTCCCAAAAAAATGACAAACTATAGAAAGCCCAAGGGGAGACTAGTACTGCCAAAGATACACTGGCTTCTTGTTTGAATAAGGGTTTGAGAATATCCTCAGCAAGGATGTACAATGTACTGCAAAACATGCTGGCAGAGCCACCACACTGTCAACTGGTACAAACTATAAATGCTCAGGGAGGCACCTATTGTAAGAATGACTGGATAAATCAAGCGATGGGACACATACAGTACAAACACTTGGTTTGAGGAATAACTATAAAACAACTATTTATCAAACTTACCTATCCAGGGCATCATTCTGTTGGAATCAACCCAAATTAAGGAACATTGTGTGTTCCTAAGGAAGGAGTATGATGCCGGGAAAAGAGATTCTGGTTTTGCCATAGCTATCAGAACCATCTGTAAATATGACTAGATACTTATTCTGCATACATTATCCATTTGGGAAGAGCTCCATCCTGTTGCCACATTACCAAACCTCAACACAAAAGCTGCCTTTCCCTTTGTTTAAGCTTCTGCTTTGGTGAAATGGGGATCAGGATGGAAACAGGAGCAATTTATCTCCACTATTTGTCACCTTTTCTCTGCTGGATATTTGTCTCCATTTTAATTTGTTGTTTATTTAGGTGACAAAAATTAACATCAAAACAAATCTGTGACCTGAAGTATAGAGGAGAGGAAAGGAAGCAGAGAATTATCCCATGACAGGGAAATGAGCATTATGGGAGAAAAGTCCAGACTGGCATGGTCGCACCTACCCCAGCCTACTCCTTGCTCCCACAGCTCATGAAGCCTGGACAGTAGTAAGGAGCACAAGTGCATAATGGTGGTACAATGTGCCTTTGGACACTTAAAAGCATGCTGGCACAGTTTACTAACTTGGTTAGACCTCAGCAAAACCAATATTCCCATCATTATTACTGCTTGCCGTGTGCTCCACAAGATCTGAGAGAGTAAGGGGGAGACGTTTATGGCAGGGTGGGAGGTTGAGGCATAATCGCCTGATTATGTGCAGCCAGACACCAGGGTGGTTAGAAGAGGACAGCAGAGCACGCTGTGCATCAGAGAAGCTTTGAAAACCAGTTTCATGACTGGCCAGGCTACGGTGTGAAAGTTCTGTTTGTTTCTCCTTGATGAACCCCCACTACCTTGGTTCACTCTACTTCCCTGTCAGTCAACCACCCTCCCCGCCCCCCTTTGTTCTCCACTTGCAGAGGCAATAAAACCATTGTTGTTTCAAATTCATGTATTCTTTATTAATTTGTCACACAAATGGGGGGATAATCACCAAGGTAGCCCGTGAGTGGTGGAAGAAGAGGGAAGCACAGGGGTGAGGTTGTTGTAGGGCCATCCCCTAGAATGGCATGCAGCTCATCAAAGAAGAGTGATATCTGGGGCTTTGACCCAGAGCGGCCATTTGCCCCTTTGGTAGGCTTGACTGAGCTCCTTAAGTTTCACGCGGCACTGCTGGGGTCCCTGTTATAACCTCTGTCCTTCATGCCCTGGAGATTTTTTCAAATATTCCGGCTTTTCATCTTTTGGAACAGAGTTCTGATAGCACGGATTCGCCTCCCCATACAGCAATCAGATCCAGTACCTCCCGTTCGGTCCATGCTGGAGCTCTTTTGCAATTCTGGGACTTTATGGTCACCTGTGCTGATGAGCTCTGCAAAGTCATCTGTGCTGATCAGCTCGCCACGCCAGCCAAACAGGAAATGAAATTCAAAAGTTTGCAGGGCTTTTCCTGTCTACCTGGCCAGTACATCTGAGTTGAGAGTGGTGTCCAGAGCAGTCACAATTGAGCACTCTGGGATAGCTCCCAGATGCCAATACCATCGAATTGCATCCACACTACCCCAAAGTTGACCCAGCAGGGTCGATTTCAGCGCTAATCCCCTCATCGGGGAGGAGTACAGAAATCAATTTTAAGAGCCCTTTAAGTCAACAAAAATGGCTTCATCATGTGGACGGATGCAGGGTTAAATCGATCTAATGCTGCTAATTCAACCTAAACTCATAGCGCAGACCAGAGCTTAGTCTACTTCCTAGTGGCCAGATGTCATCTAAAAAATCCCACATCACAATTCGCCCCTTGCTGACAGCCTCAGAGAGCAAATATTAAACGGTCATGGAAGCTGAACTGCCCCCAGAAATGGTCCGTCGAGCAGCATTGAGGCACATTGGGGAACACTTTGAGAGGATAGCTTTCACCACTCTGTAGCAGCTGTACCTAGTTCTGTGGATTGCTTCAGTTATAATCTTCTGGGGACACAGGCAGAGCCTGTATTCTCCATGTAACATTCAATACACACCTGTGGCACATTATTTAGAAATGTGAAATAAAACAGATAAATGAGAGGATTTCATTTTCTAGTTATGGTTCTCCAGCACTAAGTTCTCTTAAAAAAAATATAAACATGAACATCAACCACGCATTCAAACAGGATGAAGATGCAATGGCAATAGCAGAAGCAGAATCCTGTAAGTGGCAGGTGCTTCCATAGTTCAGGGCACACAAACATTTCTGTGCCAGTTCATCCTCTCTCTAACAATAGACTGCACTCACGTAAGGCCTTGGGAATTTGTTTTCATCGGTTACAGAAAAAGGAATCTATAAATAGCATAAAGCAAGCAACACCTTATCACCTAATCTACACTTCTTTCTGCAGATGACACACTGGAAGTGCCAAATAGTTGTAAATGGGTTTGTTCTTCACTGTATTCAGGGGCTCTCAAGTCCCATATACTTGTTCTGGCAGTCGGGCATTCTCTCAATATGCATCGCAAGTGCATTCACCACAGCAAAACAACCATCAAAAGTCTTAGACAAGCCTTTCTTTTTATGGAGTGTTATTCCCTGACCTAAATCAGTCTTTGCCTTTGAATCAGTTTATGCTACTAGTTATTTAGCAGATTGATTGCTGCTATGGCAACTGCACATCCTGCTGTACAGACATAAGCATTAGCCCTTGATACATTCCGTGCTTATGTTCTCTCTCCAAATGCATTCTGTGTAAACTCAAAATTAGAAAATATTTGGGGAATTAATTTGCATTGACATTGCTGATATCCAGCTAGTATTGTTTTGCAAAGATAAAATGAGGCTGGAGGCGGTTAAATAATGTTTACATCCATCCCAATAGAAACAAGCTGTATGGGTGGCACAGAGAACCAGCCTGACCACATCAATCCTCCTTATCTTAGGCTTGCAAAATTTCAGCCAAATGTCAGACTGGGAGCACAGTTCAGAGAACTGGAATAATACATTGCCTGGGATCTTTTAAAAACAGGAATCTCTTTGCCCAGACTTCTTACTACCAACTGTATGGCTGCTGCTGACCAGGCCAGATACTTGAGTACGAAACATTGACTCAGCCTGAGTCTCTCTCACGTTCACAGTCCTCGATGAAGGTCCAATGACAGGCTATCTAGTAAAGAACCACACACGTCATTAGCATGTCTAATACAAAGGGAATAGGCCACCTATAGTGCCAAATTCTGGACAGAGCCTCATTTCTGGATCTGTTCTTTCATCCCATTGATTTTAATGGTATTCTGCTTCATTGGTATTGAGTCAATGATTTTAATGGAACTCCATGGGGGACTAGGAGTCTGTGCATGCAGATCTGATTGCAGAATCTGTGCCCTACTGATTATTGTGCTTGAACATACTGGCAAACAGGGATGTATGCAGAGGAAGGGAAAAGCTGTCCTCATAGAAAATCCAGTAGAATTTGGCGGGGATGAAACTAAAAGGTTTAAAGAGAAAGAACAGGTTTTAATAGAGAATAATATCCTTGCTAGAGATTTGTTTAAACCATTCCATATATTTTAACAACAGGGATATAAATTTTTACCATATATTGGATAGTCAAAAAACCTATCACATGTACACCATTGTGTGTTAAAATCATAAGGGTAGGGGAATTTTAACCTTGCCCCAACCAATCTCGTACTCTCACTGTAAAGCACTAATAACTTCCCAACAATCTCTGCCATTTTCTAGGGTGTATATCATAATATGCAAATAGGACTCAATTTGCCTCATTCCTCAGCTTTTAGACCTGGATTTTTCACCACCAGCAAAAAATCACTTCACAGCTACTGAATGGTATAGAGTATAAAGAGGTGCTATAAAAGTCATAACAATACTTTAAAAGTACTTCAATGGAGCACTAAGCACGATTGGGTATGGAAGGTTTGTACACTTTGTTTAAGCAAAAATAGAAAAATGCATTAACACTTGTGCAATTGTTTAATTTTGAACCAGGAGGGCAGGAGAAAAAAAAATTAGTCCCATTGGTAGCTGGTGCACATTTAATACATCATTAGTATTAAATTGCAGTCTCACCCAAAGGGTCCAACCAGAATCAGGGCCCAGTTGGGCAAGGGGGGGGGGTACAAGACATGGTCCCTGCCCTGAAAAGCTTGCAGACCGGGATAAATGACATATGAAATGAAGGAAGGGGAATAGAGTGATTCAATAAATTATGATTTTCTACTCTCTTATCTATTCATAATAACAGTGTCCCCCTGCTTATTACCTAAACTGGCTGATTTCTGGTAGGTGTTACCACACGCTATGAGGAGGAATTTTAAAGGAGAGGTAGGGAGAGTTATCCTGAATATTTTCCATTTGAAAGGTGATACTGACTGGCTTGCAAACATTTTATGCAAATTAGATAATTTGCATATATCAAACTTCAGCTTCAAAACAATTACTAATGGATTTAGTGCTGGAGAAGGCATCAGAATGACAGCCACGGTGATAAAATTTCCTCCCCTGGCATTTGCTTCCTCCTGTCTGGGAAATGCTGCCACCAAGTAGGAGTCAGGCAGTGGAAGATTCCAGCTCCCAGCCAGTTCTCCTATGTGGCATGATGGCTGCTGTAGACCACAAGGAAATAGAGTATACAGGCTCCCTTCCTCCAAGCACTCAGCTGCCACCGTGGCCTAAGCCTTGCTCCCAGCACTGTGCGCACATGGCAAGGTTCTGAAACCTCAACTGCCAATCATCATCAGCCACACAGAACATTTGGAACAACCCTCATGACTTCACAGTGGTCCTGAAAAATTTGGGATGGGTGGCAGTGCTTCAGAAGAAGGCCTTATGCACAGAAACCTCCCCGCCCTCGCCTTACCTCAGTCTCCACTCCCGGAAAGCAGCAGTTCATACTACCCTCCCGCCCCCATGCAGCTCTCAGCTGTTGCTCCTGCCTCTTCCTGCAGGACACAGCTTGCAGCTCGCTGGTTCCAGCAGCTGCCACACGAGGAGAGAACCTGGCTGCACCATGTGACCAAGCAAGGCCAGCAAACCCTGGCAGAAATCTAGGGGGCAACGATGATCTTAGAGACTGTGGTTTCAGTGGACTAGAGGGAGGTGAGGTACTAAACAAGCCATAGAGGAGTTAATTACAATAATTAAGCTGAGAGAGGAGGGCCTGGATGAGAGGTTTGACTCTCTGGCCAGAAATAAAAGGACAGACCTTAGAAATGTTATAGAGGAAAGAAACACCAGATCTGATCACAGCCTGAATAAGTGGGGCAATGGCCCCTGGATTATGGGCCTCTGAGACTGGAAGGATGGTGTTTGAGAACGTGGCGAGGCAGAGAGAGTTTTGGAGGAAACATCAAGGGTTTAATTCTGGCCATGCTAAGTTTTAACTGATGGCAAAACACCCAGGAGGAATGATTAGCAAGACAGGTGTAGATGTGCGGTTGGGTGGAGAGAGACAGGTCTCATCTACAGTAACAATTTTGTGCCCCTAGTTCATAGGTTCATGTCCTCACCAACTGTGGGAGGTTTATTTTATTTAGACTCTGAGGCATTTTCTCTATCTTTCTAGCAATCAAACAACCCCGCTTTTATCTGTGAATTGAACTGTGGAGTTTTTGTCAGATTCACATCTGGGATCATTAATAACTTGTGTTTACACTACTAAAAGTGGTGCACATTCCATGTTGTAAGCTATTATACAGCGGGCAGTTCAAACATAACTGTAACACCTTCATCCTAATTTCAATCCAATTTCTAGTCCTATGAACAGTGAATGAAGAATAACTAGAAAGCAGAAAGCTTCATCTGTCAAAAAAAATCACACTCTAAATCAGTGTTTCCCGAAATTTTTGGCCACGGAACACTTATTTTGTAGTAGTTTGGTTTTCACATAAAAATTGTGTTATTTATGCTCAAATATATTTTAATTTGCAAGAGTCTTTCATGGAACACCTATTCATGCCGTAGGGAACACCAGTGTTCCGCGGAACACACTTTGGGAATCGCTGCTCTAAATGCTTGAATACCACCAAAAGGTCAGAATTCACATACAATTAATATAAAAGGAATCTTTGTTTCTTCTTTATAAGGAAAGTTAATTCATTTAAAAGACAAGGTTATTTCTGTTTGTCATCAGCATTTTTGAACAATGTAGTTCAAGGACACTTATGCAAGACTGCGTCATGTTCATTATATACTGGTCTATGCAGCAGTTTGATGCAGACAGATTATGCAGACCACTATATCACATACAGGTATAGTTATACACTCACATGTATGTGTATCAACAAAAATATATACCAGAAATCTCCCTCCCACCCATTACCATTATGCCACACCTATATTAAAAGTGTAGGTTACAGTTGTAAAACACTGAAGCCTGGAAATGCAAAAGGTGACTATGTATTACTTGTTAAATAGTGAGAATGGTCTTGGTATTGCAGAAGATACAAATACAGACAATCCCTACTTGGAGGAGTTACCTTAAATGTATGGCACATTAAGTCATACCCCCCCTCCCCCGATTTCCCTACACCTCCCACTTAAGTCCATTTGAGTGATCTTTGTATATCAGATGGCCAAAATAGGATCAACATATTTACAAGAAAGTGTGTCACAAAACACCCTGGGGGAAAATTAGATTGGTCCAAGTGGTTCAGGCATTAGCCTGGAACACTGTAGACATGGGTCCAGCTCCTGGTTCTACCACAACTTTGTGTGCGACCTCAGGCGAGTCACGTAGTGGTATAGTTAAATCTATAAACTTTACTGTGTAGACAAACCCTTCTGTGTCTCTCTATGATAAATACGTTGAAGACTGTGAGGCATTCAATTACTATGGTAATAAGGACCACATAAATACTTAAGATACCTGGTCTGATTCTCCACTATTTTACACCTGTCTTTACTTTGCACAAACTTTTACACCAGTGCAAAATTAGAATGGTAGCATTGTATGCCCACTATGCACATATCTAAATCACTACCCAGAGTGCAGGATGTGGCAAATCAACCCTCCTTGATCAGTGAGGGAGGGTCCATATTACTAGGATAACCTTAAGTTCAGCATTTCCTGACTTGTGAAGAGTTAAAATTGTAAAGCGAATAGTAGAAACGCTTAAGTTAATGCATTCAAACAATAACCTCTTATTGTATGTGTGTACTAGCACAGCTGCATGTTCCAAATTTATGAAAATTCATGGTAAAACTGCAGTGCAAAACCAAACCAATATAATTAACATTGAAGTTGTCGTCTGATATTATTCTCTAGCACCATAAGAAGTATCATAGCTCTCACTCAAGTGGCAATTCTGTTCTGTACAGGGGCAAAACCTTATTCTTCTATTGATAAAAACTTAGTATTAAGGACTCAACTCACATTGAATGTCAATAGCCAAGTAGCCAAGAGAGTGCCCCAGAAGGAGGACCAGCTACCAGGAAAGCAGTTTGCGCAGTTCAACTCAAAAACAGCTTCATGTGTGCAAAAGAGTCCAAATTGTACAACAGAAAAGTATTTTTAATTAAGTATTATCATAAGTCAAAACTGAACATAAATTCTCCCAAAATTAATAAGTATAATAAAAATTTACCAAAATATTATGTCTTTTCTTTTAGCTCAAATAATCTCTTACACGGAAATACAATATTCAACAACAAAAAATATACAACCCTATTTAAATATAAAAATGATTTTTCGCATCTAAAAATGTGAAAATAGTAAAGACGAGGAAGATGATTAGACAAATGGACAGGATAAAGGAAGCACAAGACAAAATCAGACAATTTCAGTAGATAAAAAGAATAAAGGTGTTAGGCATAGTATAGGGTATACAATATCAGCTCATCATTAAAGGGTATAATAGTATCTTGTACAATGTTCAGTGAAAGATACATTTTCTGGAGAGTGTGGTTTTCATCATAATTATTGCATTGATATTTCTTGCTTCCACTCACTTATCAAGAGAAATGGCTGGTAGGATCCTTCAAATGGCACAGGATTTCCTCTGTAAAGAGCCAACTATGCAACTCAGCAGGGTTTGGAACTGTCCATGTGCTTACAGTTAGGACTTTGCTGAAGTACCTTGCTGGATCAGGGATTAGAATTGTAAACATTTGGGGGCAGAGACTGTTTTTATTCTGTTGAATAAAGTATCTCCTGCATCTCAATCCCCAGCTGGGGCCCCTACATACTACCACAATACAAATTGTGGAGTATCATGGATGATATGGATTTTTTCATCCACACGGCCCAAAGAATGAATGGATAACATTTGCAAAAAGTTTACAAATTGATCTTTGGACTCAAAATTTAGAAGATTTCAGCTGAAAAGACTAGGAAGCTATGAACACAGTTATAATGGATGTTTCCATGTAACATTAGTTATTGCTTTCACTGCTAGTGACACTATAGAACAGAATGCATGCTAAACCCATCCCCCCTCCTGTTTCCAATTTCACCACACACAGTTACAAGTGTTTCTTCATTTTAATTCCAAGTCCTTGATTCTACTTGGAGTCACATGAGAGAACATAAATGTGTTAAGGAAACAATTAGAGCACACAACAAGCACCTAAAAAGTCGAGGGCACTGTCAGTGTCACCGCCAGGGGAGTTCAAATCAATTATTAAAGTAGTTTGGAACAAGAGGGGCTGCTGTCATTGTACCAACCAGGAAGGAGGATAAGCATGGTTCCTTCAAGCCAAGAAGAACCAGTGAAGCTGAACTCTCCTACTCCCATCTCCGAATCTTGCTCTCCATGTTTTAACCCTTTGTTGAAGCAGATGCGTTCATACATACCCCACCACACTGAAATAGTTTGGGTATTTCCTATTTTAAGTCTCATCTCTTTGGCTATTGCTTTTAATGAACTCCTCTGGAGACAGGTGGCAGCAAAATGCCACTGAAGAAAAATGTCCCCAGAGAAACAGCCATCTGAAATTAAGCAGGGACGCCTTTTTAAAATCTGGCTGTAATGCATTAAAGGGAAGGCTCTGCTGCTTCAGCGGGAAATTTTAAGTTGCAGGACACTATATAGAAACCGCTTCTTTCTAGGTCCGACTGATTCAGAAACAGTTGCAGAGACTGATCTCAAGAATACAGCTAGGATAGATTACATTAGAATCAGCCTCCGTTCACCTTATGAATTGTTTCTTTTTACTAATTAAACAAACAAGAAACCTGCCTCAATGCTATATGAATTCTACACAAGGGATATGTGGAAAGGCCACCAACCACAGGCAGCTCTCCAGGCTCCCTCAGGTCCAGCAGCCTTTGTGGAGAAGTCACCAAGGTTTCTCTGAGGACAGACAGTTATCTGCTCTCCAGGAAACGGAAGGGAGATTGGATATGAAAGTAGATGCCTCCAACCCACTTCTTAAGAAAATAATCCCTTTTTAAAGGACAAAATTGTGCCAGGCCAGAACCAACAGTCCATCTAGTTTTGTATTCTGTCTCACACTGTGTCCAGAGCCAAGTACTAGTAGAGCACCGATACACCACTAACTAAAACTGCCCAATACTAATTTCCGGAATTGGAAGGTTTGAGCAAGTTTTTATTACAACATTACTTGAACCATTTCAAGCATAAAAATGGATTTCAAAAATATTAAATGGGGGGTCTTCGACGGTTTAGTAAATTAGAACAATTTGCTTTGCAGAAAGGTAGAGAGCATGGAGAACCATGCTAAAAATTGCTGCATTTTTGGTTTCCATTTTGTTAAAGATTTCCTGGAATGTCTCAATTTTTTATTTTTAAACAAACATGAAAACGGGTGAAAATCGGTGCAAAAAAATAACTTCAGATTTTCCTGTGTAAATATCAGTGTTCGTATTGGGGAAAGGAAGGATTGAAAAAAGCAACAATTAGAGAAAAGTAAGAGTATGGAATAACAGTACACGCATGCAGAAGCATGCATCTTCCACAACATTGCCTTATTTTAACAGGCAGCCTTCCATTTGCACTTAGACTAATTTATTAACATTAATGTAATATATTGATTTTCTTAACGTATCAGTATTTTCATGTATTTGATGATCCAAAATTGGTGGGGGAAAATAATCAGTGAAAAACAAATAGCTTTTGTAAAAGCCAGGAATTTTTCCAATCAAAAAAAAATATCTGTAAAAACTGAAACCAGACAGCCTTACAAAAGTCTGGGTGTTGGGCAGAAAGGAATGGAGTAAGATGGCAGAGACTACAGATGTGAACTGGGACTTACTGGGCAAGTTTTATTTCATATCAAATTTTATTTGCATTAACAAACAGGAAAAAGCATTTGTTCTCAACTCACTCTATTGCTATTCATTGCACAACTAACATAACAATGTTTCTGGAAGAAAGTACCACCATATACTTGGCGTTTTTACTTTAGCTACTGGAAGAGAAAGTACACTACGCAAAATGATAATGAGAAAAGATTGCATCTCAAGAAAACTGGCACACGTTCCCTCCTGTGGCTAGCACAATAAAACATAAAAGGCAAAATAACTGACTTTTAAAATGTTTTCTCACAATGGCATGGATAGTGCAGTGATGTATCCTGAAATTTTAAGGCCTACCCAACACTTGAAAGTTGTACTACTGTAACTATTTTATTTAGGGGTATGATTTAAAAAAAAACCTCTATATAGTTATACCAGTAAAAGCCCTAGTGTGGGTGCAACTATAACTACTATAAAGGTGCATTATGTTGTCATAAGCTAGTCTTCTTCTTGTGAGGGATTAGCTATACCACAATGAAATACTTTTATCTCAGTATAACTGGGCCCACACAAGGGGACAGGGGGTGTTGTACAAATTTAACTATACCAGTGTAGTTAAAGCTGTACAGCTTCCCACTGTAGACAAGTCTTAAGTAACATTTATGGAAAGTATCAATTACAAATAGCATTTGATGAGCCCAAATACAAAGCGACTTCAATGTATTCCCAGACAAGCCAATCACATTCTCAAACATACAATTCATATTTAAAAATGCAAACATGATAAAATACTAATCCCTAAAGCCCAACAAAAAAACTAATTTCTAGTGAGTATCTTCTGGAATCCTTTCAGCTTCTTCTCATTTCTTAAAAAAATACCTCTGCATAAATTATTCTAAAAATGTAAACCCAGAGTAATTTCACTGAACGCAGTGGAATTAGTCCTGTGTAAATACAGAGTATGAGAGAATGTGGCCCTAAATTGCTCAAGATTATTTAAAACATAAAAGAATGAAGGCAGAGTTTTAAAAGCTTTCTTGAAAGATATCTACAAGACTGAATTTGAACCTGTGCAGTTATCCTACAACTAAGTGCAATAATGAGAAGTGACAGGTCTTCAGAAGAATAGTCAAAAATGTGCTTGTAAGGCATGGGGTGACAAATTACCATAAAGATAACATTCAGTTACCTTTCTTGATCCATTAAAGTCATCCACAAAGGACAATTTAAAGAATCTGTAGTGGCCTTGCCCAGTTGCACCATCACCTGTTTGCTACAGGTAGCTCAAAGCCATGGTTTCCAGAGGCACATGAACACTGTCCTGCTGTCTTTTAGGGGTTAAGTTGTCACATAGAGAGAGTTAGGCATATTTTAATAGTGTCAAAGATATGTAAGTAGGTAAAGCAACTCTCTTTCATGGTTCAGACAGACTCAAAGTAAAATGGCCCAAAATCGATGATAGGATTCAACTCACTGAGCTTCCTAGCAAAGGTATAAAAATGATATTACTTACTAACAATCACAGTTCAGTTCAGCCTTCACACACCTACACGCTGGTCCACATAGCATAGTCCATAACCCCAACAAAGGAGATCCCTGAAAACAATTTTACAAATTAACAGTGTGAAACTACTTGAGAAAACTTGTGTTGTCACTCCTAATAGATCAGCATTTTTACAATTTAAAAGTGGCCCTAACTATTAAAAAGGGTATTTTGTAGGGAACATGAGAGAGAAGTTCCGGGAGGGGTTACCAACTTGCTATTTCATCATTAGAACATTTGACTTGGACCAATCCAGTATGCACATGCTAGTTTCTGACCTCCATTCTGTCTTGTATTTGTTTGGGAAATTCCCATCCCTTGCAATCCAGCCTACAGAGAAATGTGACAAATGGAAATTTATACAAATATTTAAAGTCTAGAGACCCAGAACTGGAAAGCTGGTGTTAAGAAAAAAAATGAGAGTAATTGGTTTCCCTACAAAACATACTATTTCTTTGCTTGTGATAAGGTACACACCCACTTGCAGGTCTCTATTAAAATAATCAATGATGAGACAGCATTAAATACCTGTTATAAACATGGTTTAAGGATATAGCTAGCATCCCACAGCAAATTTTATGTTTTCTCTTGTCCACTTCACATCCACACTGTTAATATAGTAATTACATGCACAAATTTCAAACACTGGTTTTTTTTGAAAGGAACAGGTTTATCCCCAAACCCATGAGATGACATTATAGAGAAAGCAGATGATGTGCAATCTCAGAAATGCAGGACATAATCAAGAAGTGGCACATGAAAAGCTGCATCTATGTCAACTGCAATAAGGAAAAGCTATTCAGAAAGTAAGGGAGAAAAGTTTGACTCCCTCCTTCTTTACCAAGGGCCAATGGTCCCTTACAGGGGTTATTCAAGGAAATTGCATTCGCAGGGTTTCTTCCTTGTTCTTCCAATGGATAAAGCACATGTGGCCAGTGCAGAAGTGGCAGAAGTTCAGCCCCTCAAAACCACCAACATGCTGTATTTCCCTTACAGCCTCTACAAAGCACCTTGCAGCACAGTGTGTCGGGGCAAGGCCAGATGGCTATAGAAAAGTAGTGGGAGATATATTAGCCCCAGGTTAAACAAATCCCTGGTAAGTAAATGGCAGCTGCTCCAGGTCAATTAAGATGCCTGGGGCCAATTAAGAGCTTTCCAGAAGGCAGGGAGGATGCTAGGTTGATTGGGATGCCTGAAGCCAATCAGGGGCTGGCTGAAACTAATTGAAAGCCTCCCAGTTAGTCAGGGGATGCGCACGTGTCATAAATAGATAAGAAAAGTTAATAGCACAGAAGTACTTTATATCTCTTTGACTATAAAGGGTTAACAAGTTCAGTAAGCCTGTCTGTCACCTGACCAGAGGACCAATCAGGGGACGGGATACTTTCAAATCTTGAGGGAGGGAAGTTTCTGTGTGTGCTGTTAGAATTTGGTTGTTGTTCACTCTGAGGTCTCAGAGTGACCAGACGTGCAACCAGGTTTCTCTCCAATCTCCCTGATACAGGTTCTTACAAGTTCAAAATAGTAAGTACTAGGTAGATAAAGCGAGTTAGGCTTATGGTTGTTTTCTTTATTTGCAAATGTGTATTTGGCTGGGAGGAGTTCAAATTTATATTTTTGCTGAAAAGATTTTAATTTGTACTTGAATACTTAGGCTGGGAGGGTGTTCCCAGTGTCTATAGCTGAAAGACCCTGTATCTATTCCATCTTAAATTTACAAAGCTAATTTTTACTGTTTTTTCTTTCTTTAATTAAAAGCTTTTCTTGTTTAAGAACCCGATTGTTTTTTTATTCTGGTGAGACCTCAGGGGACTGGGTCTGGATCCACCAGGGAATTGGTGGGGGGAAAGGAGGGAAGGGGGAGAGAGAGAGGTTAATTTCTCTCTGTGTTAGGATTACTGTCTCTCTCAGGGAGAGTCTGGGAGGGGAAGAGAGAAGGAGGGGGGAAGGTGCATTTTCCTCTCTGTTTTGTGATTCAAGGAGTTTGAATCACAGTGATCTTCCAGGGTAACCCAGGGAGGGGAAGTCTGGGAGAGGCAACAGTGAGGGAAAGGGTTTACTTTCCTTGTGTTAAGATCCAGAGGGTCTGGGTCTTGGGGGTCCCCGGGCAAGGTTTTGGGGAGACCAGAGTGTACCAGGCACTGGAATTCCTGGTTGGTGGCAGCGCTACAGGTTCTAAGCTGGTAATTGAGCTTAGAGGAATTCATGCTGGTACCCCATCTTTTGGACACTAAGGTTCAGAGTGGGGAATTGTACCATGACAGCATGTCAGGAGCTGTGAGAAGTTGCGCTGTTGGAGAGACTGAGCTGTACACACCATGTCAGGCACAAGGAAGGGGGCCCTGAGGTAAGGGTGAAGTGGAGCTTGAGTACGTGGGGGCTGTTGTGGGGAAGTAGCTCAGGGAATTGTACATGTCCGGTTCCTAAAAGGCAGCTACATTAGCTGATACTATTAGGGTCCCTGGGCTGGAGCCCAGAGTAGAGGGCAGTCCTGGGCTTCCCCTCTTTGCCCCCCGATTAATCAGTGAGACCGGGAGACAACAGAGACTGTGCGAGGGAGGATAGCTTCTCCTCACCAACCCCACTGGCTTATGATGGAAATGGCTCAGCAGACTGTGACCCTTGTCTCTAGAGAGAGAAGGATTAAGTGGAGGGTCACAGTGAGCCTCTGAGGCTAACAAAATCCATCAGGAAACAGGACTCACGGAGACAAGGACAGAGCTTTGTCACACTGCTATTGAAGAATCCATGATGCTATGGAATCCCGAGGATGGCCACTCTCCACAAAATTCTCTGCCTCTTCAGGGAGAGGTTAACATTGAGAAGAGGGACAACTATACAACGTTAGTGCGATTAGCATTAGCCCCATAGGTTCGGGCGTGGAGCACAATTGTGCTGCTGACAGTGATCTTGGGCCTCGCCCTCCCCACCTACAGCTCCAGATCTCTGTGGAGCTCTTACAGGGGGTTGGAGCAGGTACAGGCCACTTTTTGTTCCTCATGCCTGGATCCACGTGTTTTAGGTGCCCTCCACTTCTGAAGCAGGGGAATCATTTGCACCAATCTGCATCTATTTCCCAAGTGCTAGCAGAATATATGACTTCAATGTCTTTCATTAATAGGGATTGACTTCATTTTCTCACATTGGAGTTAGTAAAAGCAATAACCTGAGGTCTCCTGAACAAATCTGTATAAAAAGGAGCAAAACCAGTGCATGAGCCTTTATTGTTGTTTTAAGTAGCACTGCAATTAATTTATCCTTGGTGGAAGGAAGTATAACTTCAATTCAATCAAGTTGATTTGTACCTGCTTGCACCAATGAAGAATTTGACTCTTACAGTCTAGGAAAATTCATGGCGCATGCAAGACCCTCCCTAGATCTCACTAGACAGCAATTTCCAAGGTAACAGCAGCGGTCCCTTCGCTCAGAAGTATTAAAAAGGTCTAATCTGCTGAGGCTGTAGGGGAGGGAGGAATAGGCTATTTAAACAGGCCACAATGTCCTTGTTATCTTGCTAAAATATATTCAAAGATTTTTTTAAGCTACGATTGGCCTGAAGAGAGGAGTTATCACTAGATTGAAAAGGTCCCTGTGCATGTATGCTTCTCCCAGAAGCATCACTGTCACCATCACATTGCACACTCAGGTATGCTTCTGCATCACCCCTATCATCACTCCTGCAAGAGGAAATCAGAGAAAAGAAAATTGAAACTGAATCAATCCACATAGTTGCTAAAGGTAAAGGAGCAGTAAAGGATGTCTGTTCCACCACCCAAGAATACACTGTGGGTGGGGCAGGGTTTTATAGTGATGAAATAAAAAAAAAAGTTACCCTGACACAAGTCAACCTATAAAAACATTTAAATTGATAAAATCTAAAACATTAAAAACAAATACCCTATCTGGAGCATAGTTATGCTCCAAGAAGTGAGAGGTGTCAAAGATACCACAATGCACAGTACTTACATCACTGTTGCTATTGATTTTACACAGAAAGTGCTCAAATACTGCAGTGATTGGTGGCAATATAAAACAGTTAGAGACAGCAGCAGGACTTCACAGAAAGTAACTGCACAGCTTGCTATCCAGAGCAGAGGGTTGCTGAGAGGCATTTTCAAGAGTGAACTTACTGTGTTGGCACGAAGATAAGCTATCTCCCAAACGAGAGCAGATCACAACTGGATTGACCTTACTTTATTCATAGGAAGAATTTGAAATGCTGGTCCATTGGCTTGAAAGTTGAAGGATGACAATACATTGGGGTTGCAGTCAGATGGCACGTGACAAAGATTCGACAGAGAATTTGGTCCTTGGATTGGAAAATTAGCTTCCCTGGCCCAAGCGAGGTATGGATGGGTAGCACGACGTGAACACTGATTCACTGCCCCCCATTCACAGTTGACAAGCAAGATAAGGCCCTTAACTCCATCAAGCCAAGCACAGGGCCAGGCTATGATAAAATCTTGCAGGAATTCTTCAAGCAACTTGGACCTCAAGCACCTTGGGTCACAGTGGCTTGCTAACTTCTACATATGGTTCATTAATGAGAAGAAGTTACCACGCACTTGGCATCAAGCAAAATTATTGCATTCTTAAGCAAGGCAAGGACCCCTACAATATATAAAGTTACCACCCAATATCTTTGCTTTCGATGTGTTTCAAGATGTTTGAGCATTTGATCCTCCAACAAATCGCTCTGGATTTGATGATGTCTTGCAGGTTGAGCAGGCACGGTTCAGGAAAGGATGCAGTGCGTGCGATCAAGTCCTGGCCTTGACCACCTTTATTCAAAACAGTTTTCAACACAACCTAAAGACAAGAGCTGTCTTGGATTTGACCACCTCTTAAGACCTGGTTTAACACAGAGGCCTTTTGTTGAAACTCTCTTGAGTTGCTGCATGTTGGGTGGTCAAAGTAGTAGAGCTCTTTCTCCACAACAGGCATTTTAGAAAAAGAGTACACATGGGCGAACCACTGTAGCTCTTGGAATCTTCAGATCAAAGACCTTCCTCAACGCTAAATTTCTTTCACTGATATTGTTCAAATGTGTACATCAACGATCTGCCAACTACACTTTTGTGCAAGTTTATCTATGCCAATGACATCTGCTGCAGCTACCAAGCTCAGTTCTACTCAGGAATTGCCGAGGTCTTGAATGATGATATGAACTTGGCAGACTATTGTAGTCGATGGCGCTTGGAGAAGAGTTTTTCCAAGACAGTTTCTAATGTATTTCATTTGCATAATGCAAGCTTAAGTCATGAGTTAAACATTTTCTTCAATGGCTAACATCTGCAGCATGATCCAAACCTGGTTTACCTCAGTGTGTCATTGGATAGGTCATTATTGTACTGCAACCACTTGGAGCTGACAGCAGCTGAAGTCAGCACTCAAAACAACCTACTCAGAAAATTGGCTGGCCCAACCTGGGGTGCAAGCTCCTGGATGCTTAGGATATCAGTCCTTGCCCTCTGCTATTCAACAGCAGAATACTGCACTCCTATTTGGTGTTGCTTGTTTCACACAAGGCTGGTCAATGTAGAGCTTAAAGCTATGCACATTGTTCAGCCTCAGGCCTCCATCCAGGTACCCAAGTCAAATATGATGAAAATTTCTGTAAATCTTATTTCATCATATAAAAGAAAAGGTTCTACCAATTCCAAAGGATTCAACACATTACCTCCCAAGTTACTGAATATTCCAGATCTTATCCAAATACATCCTATAGCCAAATCTTATTAACTAAAATCTAAAGGGTCCTTTATAAAGAAGAAAGAAAGGTGAGTTCAAATTGGTTAAAGGATTCAATTACATACAGTAATGGCAAAATTCCATCTCAGGCTTGTAGCAGTGATAGAATAAACTGTTGGTTTACGTCAAGTCTCTGGAATACAGCCACAGCTTGGATTGGTCATTCAGGCCATTGTTCAGAGCTTCAGTTTGTAGCAAGGTTTCTCCAGAGGTAAGTAGTAGGATTAAAGACAAAATGGAGGAGAAGATGCAGCTGCCTTTTATAGTCTCTTGCCATGCAGCCTGTGCTTCCTTTGTTTCAAACACAAGCTGCCCAGCACATGACTTGGAAGCCTTAGAGTTCTCTCCATAAGCATTTCCCTGCATGCCTTGCTGAGTCATAAGGTGCATCTGCCTTCTTTCAATGGGTCAACTGTATGGTCCTTAATGGGCCATTAAGCAGGCTAGGCAGTGCTGATGCCAAACTGTTTGGGGGTGTCACCCAGAAGCATAGCACAAGTTTGAAATACAGACATACACATATATATCTATAACTCATAATACAAAGGTGATACAAACATATAAATAAGATCATATCTGGAAAATTATGACATCTTTGCAGATACCCTTACATGGCATATCTGGCTGATTACTTTGTGGGTGTTACCCCAGGAGCAAACATTTGAAATCCATGTATATTTGGAGCCGTATGTAGTGGTCAGAGGGCTATAGATGGTGAGACCTCTGGGGAAATTGTTTTGTTTCTTGCATTTGCCTAGGAAGTAAATGTCACTGTTCAATTTTGCCTTTTTTCCCCCTTCATGTTGTGGAGTTTCCAGTTGAGATAGCAAAATCCTAGACCTGAAGAATAGCTCTGTGTAAGCTCAAAAGCTTCTCTTTGTCACCAACAGAAGTTGGCCAAATAAAATATTACCTCACCTACTTTGCCTCTCTAAAATCCTGGAATCATAATGGCTACAATAGCACTGCATGCATGAGAGATGTCTGGAAGAAACTAGGAAAAAAAAAATCAAACAAGATATAAAAATGGAGCACAACTGCATAAGATCATTTCAATACCAGGCAAAGAGTTAATGAGACTACATGAGTGTACAATCCTGGGTCTTGCATTACAAGGTTGATACTGAAAAGTTGCAAGCAGTATATGTAGAGAAGCTCTCCCTTTTAAACAACAAGAGACAAAAGTAGTCTGGGAGTATTGCAAAGATTATGGGAAACTATTATATGAGCAATTGATAGCTGTTTTGCAAGGCTGTATTTCTGGTTTCCTGATTGGAGGAAATAAAAGTGGGACAACTTCCTACATATGTAATCACTGTCTCCTTCCCACCACTGAACTTGGACCCAGATCTCTCAACTTCATATGGATGATTCACAAGAGCTAAAGATCCCTATGCTTAAGTGAACAGTGTTTGAGATTAGAGATACTGTTTGCATTTAAACCATTTTAAAAGCTATTATTGTAGCCAATGGAACAACTTATATTTGTGAAATTTTTAAAATTTCCAAGTTATTTGTTTCAAAGTGTTTGAAATACAGCCATTAATTTTTTTAAGTCACATAATGTTTTTCAATGTAAATTTTGACTGTTAATATTTTCCTTCAAAACTTTCAATTTGAAGAGGAGTTCTGTTATTTTTTTTAAACAAAGAAGCTGTGTTGTTCTAAATATTTCAACCAGCTCCTATTCAGATAATAAATTCCTTTGCCTAGGGACAATGAACCCTGTCAATACCCAAAAGAAGGCATTAGCTATGTAACTTTTGATTTTGTTTTCTGCATCCTGCATCTTCAAATGTTAGGAGATCAGCAGTCTGCTGGAGGCACCTGCCATTGTGTGTCCATTTTAGATGTATCCTGTCACAAGGACACCGCACACTGCTTTCTTGTGAAGATTTCACTACTGTTCTTGCGTTGTTTCCTCTTAATCTAAAATAAAATTCAGACAGATAGATGTTCTTGGTACATTAGGGGGAAAAAACCCAACAGTGATTCTGTTATGCAGTTAAACTGCCAAATTCTTCTTTTAAGATCTCTCTACAATGAAGAAACATTTCTACAGCTTTTAGAGTGACTGATTTAAAAAGTGATTCAGTTAACTGTAACAAATTAGAGTTAAACAGCTTTGCCTTGTGTTTTGATTTACATGCTTCATCTGCAGTTACTTTGTTCCAAATGAGTCTTTGACAATGCCGGGGAGTTGACTTTTCACGATGCAGGCACCGCATGCTGGGCAGCTGAGAGTCACATACAGATAACATGTGATGTCTTGCTCCTCCCAAAAGCAGAACTGTTGTTTTATGCTTGCAATTGGTTGAGGGAGATGCCAATCTACGCAGCCTATAAAAATCATGACAGTTGGATAGTTTACCAGTGTGATAGTTTACCAGGTCTCACAATTGGGCATTTTGGATAAATCAAACTGT
The DNA here is from genome assembly GCF_025201925.1 of Gopherus flavomarginatus. NCBI lineage: Eukaryota > Metazoa > Chordata > Testudines > Testudinidae > Gopherus > Gopherus flavomarginatus. Next base: position 114,740,583 of record NC_066619.1, read on the forward strand.
TTAAAGACCCCATAATAAATTAAAGCTTGCACAGAAAACAACCCACGCACCTTTGTTATAATAGGTTTAGGACTCCTTTGGATGCTGTAACTGTGTGGTTCACTCAAACACTACAAGTCATTGCATGGAGGCACTGGGAATCCGAGAGAGAGAGATTTACAGTTCCTCACTTGGCACTTGGGTGCCACAGGCCTGCAAATAGTGCATGGCTGAGATCCTGATTTTAAAACTACACTTGAGCAGGCAGCATGTTCCAAGCTTTTCCAATGCCAAATGTTTGTACTTAATCACAAATCCCATCCAAATTTGAAAAGCCCTAGTACTGCGGCTATAGCCAGTGAATATAACTTATTTGAGTGGCGATACTAGTTGCAGTAAAGTTCACATTTAAAACTTGTGAGCAATTCATATGCAAAGTAGGCTCCAGTATTACATTTCTAAGAACCGAGAAAGGTCGACAGATGTCCTAATCTGCACATTTAAAAACAAACCTCAAAAATTACCTTGGCTCTTCATAGTGGCATATGATTGGTGTGGCATTGAGTTCATGTTGAGTATATGACAGCTGCTGGAATACTGAGCTGGCCTAAGATTCCCTAAGACTTTCAAAAGTGACCAGGATACAAAGAGTATTTGGTATCTCAGATTGCCCCTTTGAAAGATACACATATGAACCACAGAGTCTGTAAAATGTTTACTCTTCATATGCATTTGAGCCTCGATTCAGCAGGGCGCTTAAGTACATACATAACTTTAGACATGCAAGCAGTTCCATTCAAGGCATTTGGACTATATAGCTACAAATGCAGGCTTATTTACTTTGCTACTCAAAACCCACAATAGAACTGTTCAAATCATCACTGACCACTCGCAGCTCAACTGAAGCTTCCCAGAGTCCCAGGCACAGTCTTACATGGGTCCCTGACCTCCGACCCCAGCAGAAGAAGATCCCTGTTTCTTGGGGACAGCAGCAGGACTTTCTTCCACCTTAGAGCAATGGCAGGTGGGTCCACCCAAGCAGGGAGCTTGGCTTGCTCAGGTGATGGGTGCAATGAAGCTTCATCCCTGGCTCCAGTGGCTGCAACCCTCTCTCTCCTCTAAATGCTGGCTGCAGACTCAGGCAGATGTCATTGCATCTGATACACTCAGTTAACATTGTCATGAGGACTAAACACACTAAGAAAACAAGACAGATTCTGACATCACTGCATGACGCTCAGCTGTGGCTCTAGGCATGTACTTCCGTTTTACTTGATTTAGCAATACAGTAGTTAATTGTGCCTGATTTTAAACCCACAAACTTTAATCAACCTAGGTTCATGTGAATCTGGGCCCATCTTCCCCCCACTGCCAAGGGCCTGTCCATCGGCCTGAAGCAGTTATAATACTTGAAGCCAAGAAAGTTTGGTTTCATGTGCTGAGAATATTCTTCACACAGCTAAAGTTTGGGATTTATTTAGGGGCTAATCCTGCCAGGGGTTAGCTCCCTCCACTCTTAATGAATTTACTGGGAGTTGAGAGGGCCCAGCGTCTTTCAGGAGGTGCTCAGCTGATTGCAGGATCAGGCTTTTAAAGAGGAGGCTATAAAAGTGTGATAAATATAACGTATACAGTTCTAAAAGGTACTGAGGCAGCTGATAGCAAGAAAGTGTTCAAAGAGGCACAATGAGCTCAAACTCCAAGATGTCACACAAAGTAAATCCATGGAAAGATTGGCCAGCAGAGGAGTTGAGGGAAAGCTTATTTGCATAGAGAATAATTGATGCATGGAAACAGACTCTTTTCACCAAAGTGTTCAACAAACTGCAGCTTCACATGGGAATGTATCTTGGAAAAGGTTAGGAGAAAATAAACCCATCAGTGTCTATACATCAGCAGGGAGCTGGTGGAAAATGGGACCCACGGTTTCTTTCATTCCAAAAAAGTGTTAAACAAGTAATGACAAAAGCATCCTGCCTGTGGCATAGAATGCCATTTGCATTTGCTTCTACTTACAGATCAGAGTGGGTGAGTTGCAGAGAGCCACCTTTGATTCAAACGCCAATGCCCAAGAACAATGCAAGAGAAGTGTTTGTTCAGGAAATGTCCATCCTCACCTTTGATTTATTTTCATCCTGCTCTTTTTATCTTGATATTTCTGGGACAAGATATATCTGGGACAAGAGACAATTGACAGTGATACTTGGTATTTAAAAAAAATGTTTCATTAAACATATAAAATAGGGACCATATCCTCAAATTATTTCAAATTTCTTTGCTATCTGAGCAGAGAACAGTTTTTGTCCCTATAAGCAGTGCTACATTCCTACTGATGGTATCAGATGAATTTGGTAGTAATTGAACCATCACAATTCATTTATGTAAAGGTTTTATCTCCAATTGAAAGATGGCTGAAAGATAAAAGAATTTTAAATATTTTAACCCCCTTGACCTGCAGATGAAAAAAAATATCAGTTTTCATCTTTTGATAGCACCACCAAGAAAGGGCTGGAAGAGGGCAGGTGAAGGGTTATGAGTCCAGAAGAATGAGCAGATAATGGGATTGTACAGTCTGATGTCTTACTACAGCCTCTCCCTCACAATTTAATTTACTAAGCTTAGGAAGGGTAGGTGCATATAATTAGAAACATCCATTAATTAACATAATTTATTTACCATCCGCAAATATGTGAATGACAAAGTTCCCTTTAACTATTTTAAAAACACATCTTCAGTGGAAATCAGTTACCTCCACCTTGCCAAGGAGAGTCCCTGTGATTAGACTTCAAGTGAGAGGCTTTTATTTTAATGTTTACTGTAAGCAGCAGCAATGATTATTAGTCTCTAAAACAGGGCTTGTGGAGGAGGGAAGATGGAAAAGAAAATTCTCCAACAGGAGCTGCTTACTGCTTTTTATCAAATGCATTATAAAAACATTGAACAAACAAATCTTTTGGAGAAATGTAATATTCATATAGCTTCCCATGATCTGTGACTCACTTCTAGAAAAGCCTAATTTGTTGCTGCTAAGTTGCAAGCAAATAATCAATCTACATGGGTAATATTTTGTCTAAGTAGATGAAGGTTCATATCTGAGAGTTTTGGATTTTTTTGGGGTGGGAGGGGAAAAATGCAGTTATACAGCTGATAGCACAAAGGTCATGGAAATGTTGCCCAAATATGGCCCCAGAATTCCCTCCCAAAATCAGCCTGCCTTCATGACTACCTTGGCATAAAAAGAGTCCATGTGCAGGAAAAGTGTTGTAGATAACCACCCAAAAAAAATATTGTGGACCTGAGCAAGAGGGTGACAGCATCATAGAACATGACAGTGGACAATGAAGTCAGGCAAAGGATACAGACATTCCCTGTGAAACATCTAGTTCAATGGGTTTTAAATGAATGTGCTTTGAGTTTATGTCTTATGTGTGTTACCATGAATATTCTAGCAATTGTATTATTGGCAGCAATGTTCACTAAGTGAATTTTAAACAAATATTGCAGCATGTTCATGAAAAAATAAATTTTGAATTTGTATCTGCAAATATATGTATGGGAAATGAGATACTCAGAGATAAACTCCTCCAAGTCAGGGAGTGGAAATATATCATCCTTGTATCTAGGTCCTTATGGTCTATCACTAAATACCTGGGAGACACTCAGGTACTACAAATGGATGTAACAATAATAGTTCCTCTCTCTCTGTTTTCAATCTATAAGAGAAATCACTTGATTAGGTTAGAACATTTTTGGTTTGCTTGAGTGTTTGCGTTGTGTGAAGAAACTGGACAATAGAATCTCTCCTTCTGCTGACATTGCCACCCCCTCCAGAGGTGCAGACAAATAAAGCTTTCCTTCCCCTTCGGATGAAAACAGAGCCTAATTGCCTCCCATTTTCACACCTCTTGCCATAATCCAAGAGGAACACACTGGCTGTCAGGTGAATATCACATTATATAGCAAGGAGGTGGGAGGGAAGTAGAGAGGGTAGTTGGGAGCACAAGGGATGTTCCCATATGGCTGCGCGTGCACACACACGCAATCTCTCTTCTTGGGGTCATGCAAACCTTGCAGATACATGTATTCTCATTTCCATTCTCCTTCCCATGCCTCAAGATGGTATAACATTACTTCACCATAGGACGAGAAGCAAGCACCCATTGACATCACAGAACTACCACAATTGGGGCGCTCCTCCCTCCTGCACCGAGTTATTTTAATCACCATGCTCTTGGGTTCTGTAGCTGGCTATTCTCACGAGGAAACAGTGGTTGATAATTTCTCCCCTTTTGAGAAACTGAGGTGGAGATGAGAACCAACTGACCAAAAGTCATTCTGAGTAAGATAGAGGTGATGTCGATTGTGGGAAGCAGCCAGAAGATACGGTGAGGACAACCTCTGCCCTTTCAATTGTGGATGTGCATCTATCGTTTGGGGTTTTTGAGTTAAATAATTTAGGGGGTCTGATTAGATTCCCATCTGCTACTACATGATCAGGTGGTAGTAATAGGTCCCCCCACCTCTTTTATATATGGGCAGGACGTTGTGAGCTTCTCTCTGATGCAGATGTTGTAACTGTCAACCATGTATTTGTTGCCTCCAGATTAAATTAGACCTAAGTGGCATCTCTCACTACAAGGAGATTACAATGGTGCTCCATGCTCTGCACTGGCTGTCTACTGGCTTCAAGACAGATTTTAAGGTGTTGGATCTAGACATACAAAGCTCCAACTGACCTATCTATTGGACACTCCCATTTGTGTCCCTTCCCCACAAGCCACACCAACCCAGTTGCAGTCAGTTGGAGCCCACTTAGTATAACGTACAGGAGGGCGAGGCTTGTACCATGCATCTTCCACCCGAGGGGCACCTTGGTTTTGGAACTCATTACTTCCCCAAATGCCAGCTTTAAAGCCTGAATTAGCTGACTTTTAGGATACAGTGCAAAGCCCATCTATTTCTCTGGCTTTAAGATAGGAGAGAAAGTTATGAGGGTGGTGAATGGTGGGACAGAATATGGTGAGGAATTTACTAGTGCCTCCTAATTGTCTGTTATTGGCTATTGTGGGATTCAATTCTAATAACTGAGCATTTTAAAATTAGAAAGACAAGGTGGGGGAGGTAAAACCTTTTATTGGATGAATTTCTGTTGAGAGACACAAGCTTTTGAGTTTAGAGAGAGCTCTTTGTCAACTCTTACTATCATCTAGAGCTATTGCTTCTATATAAAACTGACACTAGTATTTTTGAGTGTAGTACATTTTGACCAAGCTTTTTTGTGACAAGGATTCTCAGCTTCTCTCTCCATTAATAGTTTGAGCTCTTGGTCTGGGGGGAGGAGGGGAGTAATACTTCACACTTCCTAGAGAGTGACTGTCCTTCCTCAGCAACAGCCTCAGTCTGTAACCCTCTACCTGGCTTTATAAGCCCCACCTGTTCCAGACAGGTGGGCCTGCTGCAATCACTAAGTTCTTTGCTCCATGGCACCTCCTCCAGGTGCAGCCTGGGCAGTTAATTGGCCTACCCAGCCACCTCACCCTAATCAGTCCTGTGTGGGCTGGACACCCCATCACAGCCACCAAAAGGCATACATTTGGTCTAGTAACCTGCTCTCTACCAAATTTTAATTTGCATAGGTACTAAGACTGTAATAAGAAAGTTACAAACATGTTCATAGAATATTAGGGTTGGAAGGGACCTCAGGAGGTCATCTAGTCCAACCCCCTGCTCAAAGCAGGACCAATTCCTAACTAAATCATCCCAACCAGGGCTTTGTCAAGCCTGACCTTAGAAACCTCTAAGGAAGGAGATTCCACCACCTCCCTAGGTAACCCATTCTAGTACTTCACCACTCAGTGAAAGTTTTTCCTAATATCCAACCTAAACCTCCCCCACTGCAACTTGAGACCATTACTCCTTGTTCTGTCATCTGCTACCACTGAGAATAGTCTAGATCCATCCTCTCTGGAACCCCCTTTCAGGTAGTTGAAAGTAGCTATCAAATCCCGCCCCCCTTCTTCTCTTCCACAGACTATACAATCCCAGTTCCCTCAGCCTCTCCTCATACGTCATGTGCTCCAGCCCTCTAAACATTTTTGTCGCCCTCCGCTGGACTCCTTCCAATTTTTCCACATCCTCCTTGTAGTGTGGGGCCCAAAACTGGATACAGTACTCCAGATGAGGCCTTACCAATGTCGAATAGAGGGGAATGTTCACATCCCTCAATCTGCTTGCAATGCCCCTACTTATACAGCACCAAAATGCTGTTAGCCTTCTTGGCAACAAGGGCACACTGTAGACTCATATCCAGCTTCTCGTCCACTGTAACCCCTAGATCTTTTTCTGCAGAACTGCTGCCTAGCCACTCGGTCCCTAGTCTGTAGAAGTGAATGGGATTCTTCCGTCCTAAGGGCAGGACTCTGCACTTGTCCTTGTTGAACCTCATCAGGTTTCTTTTGGCCCAGTCCTCTAATTTGTCTAGGTCCCTCTGTATCCTATCCCTACCCTCCAGCGTATCTACCACTCCTCAAAGTTTATAGTGTTGTCTGCAAACTTGCTGAGAGCGCAGTCCATGCCATGCTCCAGATCATTAATGAAAATATTGAACAAAACCAGCCCCAGGACCGACCCTTGGGGCACTCCACTTGAAACCAGCTGCCAACTAGACATGGAGCCATTGATCACTACCCACTGAGCCCGACAATCTAGCCAGCTTTCTATCCAGCCCATACTACTTTAACTGGCTGGCAAGAATACTGTGGGAGACCATATCAAAAGCTTTGTTAAAGTCAAGGAACAACATATCCACTGCTTTCTCCTCATCCACAGACCCAGTTATCTCCTCATAGAAGGCAATTCGGTTAGTCAGGCATGACTTGCCCTTGGTGAATCTGTGCTAACTGTTCCTGATCACTTTCCTCTCCTCTAAGTGCTTCAGAATTGATTCCTTGAGGACCTGCTCCATGATTTTTCCAGGGACTGAGGTGAGGCTGACTGGCCTGTAGTTCCCCAGATCCTCCTCCTTCCCTTTAAAGATGGGCACACTACAGTAGCCTTTTCCAGTCATCTAGGACCTCCTCCATTCACCATGAGTTTTCAAAGATGTTCAACAGCTTGTGCGAAAGACAGTACCTCCCAACAGCAGAGTAACCCCTAGAACATCAGGCTGTGACAGTGGGTAAGCACTGGCTCAGACTGTTATTCAATGAATCAACACCTGTAAGGTTCAACAGATTTTCCTTTGAGATTGCTATCCAAGAACAGACAGGGTTCAACCCCACTTAGTTTAAGGAGATCTGAGGAGATTGTTACCCAAAATAGCATGGCTGCAGAGCTAACTCGATTTTGATGGGGGAAAGTATAGATCAAAGAATCATTCCCTCTTATTTGTCTTTCGATATTTCATGTGTCCAGCAACAGGAAAGTTATTTTTGTAGGTAAGAGCTCCTGAGGTGGTTAAGGCATGTGAAAGCAAGAAAGTTTAGATCAGGTCCCTAGGTTGCTGTCAAATTCATACTTTGATTAAATATAATAAACTGAAGAAGCAGATAATAAAATGTTGTTTCTCCCCATCTAATAAAGGTGGTTTGATTTATTTATTGCATAAATGATTACTTTGTTCCCCTGGGTAGTATTTTGGCCATGGGAGATAATGATATTCTAAATTAATGGCAAAAAGTCTTGCATGATTAAAATACCTATTACACCAGCTATCCAGCTTCAAGAAAATTGCATATTGTGAAGGGATGCAGGCATGTCAGTACTTGTTAAAGTGTTAAAATTAACGTGTTTAAACTTCATTTACTGTACACGCAGTTTGCTTCACTATTCCAGAGCCCATTAACAGACAATAGATTTAATTAATATCTTGTTACAGAGGAAGCAGAATATACCAGCATCCCTGCAGAAAAGAACACAGCTGTGAAATAGTATGAAAAAAAGTGAAGAGGTCCCCCGGGACTCATACTTTATGGAAAAATCCTATATAAAATGGTAGCCTACTGAATTTCCAAACCACGTGCAGAATTCCATAGTAGCAATATTATCTAATTATTTTATTGTAATTTCTATAGAGCCATATAACCAAGTTTCATCCTTAAATACTGGTATTACAGCTGTATCTAGAGGCCTTAACTGAGAGCAGGCCATCGTGCTACATGTGGTATATACACATAGTAAGTGTGAGTCCCTACCTTGAAGAACTTATAATCTAATCTAAACAGACAAGTCAAGCATAAGGTAGGAGGAAAAACGACACAGTAGAGAAGGACTGTTCCAAGATCACAGACTACACAGGGAATAGAACCCAAGTACCCTAACTCCCACTCCAATGCCCTTTTCACTGCCTTATTAAACTCTAGGATTTTTCAGTAAGGGAAGGAAAGGCAGTGTGAAGAAGCTAAAAATAATAAATAGTGCATGATGGGGAAAGTGTGCATGCACACATGCCTTCACACTTCGCTGTCTAGAAACTCCAGTCACAAATAGTGCATTTCACTACTGTATTAATAAAATATGCACTTACCTGGTAGGGTGACCAGATGTCCAAATTTTATAGGGACAGTTCTGATATTTGAGGCTTTTTCCTACATAGGCACCTATTACACACACACTCCTGATTTTTCATATTTGCTAGCTGGCTACCTTATTACTTGAACACTTCAAAATCACTTTGCAAACATTAGGCAAACATCACATTATGAGACAACATATCTGTACTTATTTAACAGAGAAATGAACTGAAGCAGAGAGATTATGGGATTTACCAAAGACCACACAATGAGTCAGTGGCAAAGTCAATAGTAAACCCCAGGAAATGAGTTCCCAGTTCCGGTAACCAGTAGATCAAATTGCCTCAAAATGGGAAATCACTTTCTATGGTTGGAATTTTCCAGCTTCAACTATGAAGCAGCCCAACATGAAGTTACCAAGGGCCAGTTTTTAACTACTTGCAAACCAAATGAAAAGAGCAGAAAAGTCTCTTTCGTTATTGCAGAAGATATCTAGGTTGAGTGAAGCAGAACACTGGTAGGATATTAGGTGACTTAAGGTAATTTGGCCCTAATCACCAAATTATTCTTAAAGTAGGAGGAACACACTGAGGATATTTCTGCTTTAAATATTGTATTGCTTGGTGGAATTTTGAAGCTTATTGACTGCTAATGTAGCATTAAAACAAACATTGATGCATCTGATTAACAGCAACACAGACTAATCATTTTTGTTTTAAAGGCTCACTATCATTAATGCATATAATACTCCTCCCACCACTGGCTTTTTTGTCCCCTTTGTAATGCTAATGATCAACGCCAGTTTTTGAATTGTGACTCTTTCCTTTAACTAGAAACAGACAGCTGATATTGTAGCTTGCCATGGTAAAATATAAGAGCCTGAGTTCCTCAAGTCATAGACCTTTTTATTCAGCCAATAACTGGGTAGATCTAGACCAGAGGTTCTCAACTCCACAACAAGACTCCACAGTGCCCAAGCTGTACCACGACCCCTGTTTTTCTGTATATAAAAGCCAGGGCCAGCATTGGTGGGTATCAAGGGCAACTGCCTGGGGTGGCAGGGCCCCACACCAAAGGGGATACCACAAAGCTAAGTTGCTTAGGCTTTGGCTTCAGCCTTGGGTGGTGGCACTCAGTGCTCCGAGAGGCAGTTCTGCCTGGCGGAACTTCAGCTTTCTGCCCTGGGCTCTAGTGAGTCCAACACTGGCCATGCTTGGCAGACCTCTTGAAACCTGCTTGCGGCTGCCCAGGGGGCCCCAGACCCCTGGTTCAGAACCACTGATTTAGACTCAGTTTGGGACCCAGATTATAAACAAACACATACAGGTCACCAAGAAGTAGGGAATACTGAGAGTATATATAGAAACAAACTCTTCCTTTTCTTACCTTGTGTGTACTTCAAGGCCTTGAGGTCTATTATGGCAAAATTAAGTTGTGATTGTAGTTCAGCTTAACTGTAAAATCTTGTTGAAAGATTTTGATGGTATGTACTTTCTATATCTATGAAATATATTGTACTTGCTATGCTTTTCCATATCATTCTCTCTATCTGCATACACATTGAAGCAATATTCCATGCACTAAAAAAATTTGTAATGCACCTTTGACCACCTGCAATCGCCCGAATATCCGTCTCCTCTCCCCAAAACTTAAACACTTCAAACCCCAAGCTGCTGAAAACAGTTGAAAGACAAAAGATAGAAAAGAAAGTCAGCTTGTCACTGAAATGTTGTTTCTTCCTTTTCCTAAAACATGGAGAATCGCCCTCAAAAAATAAATCACTCTTGTCCAAAACCCAAGGATGGGCAAAACTCCATTCTAGACTAGTGACAGCTTTTGTATACATATAGGTCATGACTATGGGTATGTCTACACCACGAAATTAGGTCGAATTTATAGAAGTTGGTTTTTTAGAAATCGATTTTATAAAGTTGATTGTGTATGTCCCCACACAAAATCCTCTAAGTGTATTAAGTCAGCGGACTGTGTCCACAGTACCGAGGCTAGTGTCAACTTCCGGAGCATTGCACTGCAGGCAGCTGTGGGTAGCTATCCCACAATTCCCACGGTCTCTGCTGCCCATTGGAATTCTGGGTTGAGATTCCAATGCTTGATGGGGCAAACACAATGTTGTGAGTGGTTCTGGGTACATGTCATCAGGCCCCCCATCCCTCCCTCCGTGAAAGTAGCGGCAGACAATTGTTCCGCGCCTTTTTTCATGGGTTACCTGAGCAGACGCCATACCATGACAAGCATGGAGCCCGCTCAGCTCACCGTCACCATGTGTCTCCCGGGTGCTGGCAGACGTGGGACTGCATTGCTACACAGCAGCAGCTCACTGCCTTTTAGCAGCAGATGGTGCATTACGATTGGTACCATTGTCGTCATACTCCTGGGTGCTCTTTTAGCCAACCTCTGTGAGGTCGGTCGGGGCGCCTGCGCAGACATGGGAGTGACTCAGCCAGGCCATTCTCATCTTCTGTCGAGCACCCAGGAGATGATGATGGCTAGCAGACCTCCTGCAGCGTCTTCTGGCGAGCAGCCAGGGGATGATGATGGCTAGCACTCGTACTGCACCATCTGCTGCCAGCCTAAGATGTAAAAGATAGATGGAGTGGATCAAAACAAGAAATTAACCAGGCAATGTGCACATCATGCTGATGAGCTCTGCATGGTCACCTGTGCTGATCAGCTCGCCACGTTGTCCAAACAGGAAATGAAATTCACAAGTTCGCAGGCCTTTTCCTGTCTACCTGGCCAGTGCATTTGAGTTGAGAGCGCTGTCCAAAGCAGTCACAATGGAGCACTCTGGGATAGCTCCTGGAGGCCAACACCATCAAATTGCATCCACACTACCCCAAATTCGACCCAGCAAGGCTGTTTTCAGTGCTAATCCTCTTGGAGGTGGAGTAAAGAAATCAATTTAAAAAGCCCTTTAAATCAAAAAAAGGCTTCGTTGTGTGGATGGTCCAGGCTTAAATCAAGGTAACGCTGCTAAATTAGACCTAAAATCATAGTGTAGATCAGGCCCATGACTATGTCATATCTATTATGTATGTGTGCAAGGCTTGAAATAGGATTTCCATCATCTCAATAGGACACACAGCACTTGCTTCTTCCTCCAAAAGTGCTCGAGACAATAGACTTTTGTCAAGGTCTTATTCCCACTTTGAACTTTAGCATCCAGAAAGTGGGGACCTGCATGTACCCCTCTAACTTAATTCCTAGCTTAGATCTGATAACGCTGCCACCAACCAAAATCTAGTGTTTGGTACACTTTGTCCCCCAAAAACCTTCCCTGGGGAACCCAAGACCCAAATCCCTTGGATCTTAAAACAAAGAGGAATAAACCATTCCCCCTCCCAGAGTTACCCTGAGATATACACTGATCCAAACTCCTTGGATCCTAAAACAGAGAGGAATTAACCTTCCCCCCCTCCTCCTTTCCCCCACCTATCCCTGGTGAGTTCAGACCCAATCCCCTTGGGTCTTACACAAGGAAAAAAAATCACAGGTTCTTAAAAAGAAAAGCTTTTAATTAAAGAAGAAAGTAAAAATTATCTCTGTAAAATGAAGATGGAAAGTGTTCACAGGGTCTCAGCTTTACATAGACCAGAGGGACTCCCTCCCCCCCAGCCTAAGTATAAGTTACAGCAAACAGAGGTAAGATATCCTTCCAGCAAAATACACATTTGCAAGTAAAGAAAACAAACAAAAAGACTATTCCGCCTTCTAGTTATTACTTACTATTTTGAACATGAGAGACTGTTTCAGAAAGATTGGAGAAAACTGGTTGCACGACTGGCTCCTCTTAATCCCAAGAGAGAACAAACAACAACCCCAAAAGCACAAACAAAGACTTCCCTCCACCAAGATTTGAAAATATCTTGTCCCCCGATTAGTCCTTTGGTCAGGTGTCAGCCAGGTTCACTGAGCTTGTTAACCCTTTATAGATAAAAGAGACATTAACCCTTAACTATCTGTTTATGACAACTTTAAAATAACTTTTAGCTATTAAATGTTTTTAGGCCATTTTCAGAACCCTAAACAGTTAACACTTGACACCTCAGGTAGAAAAATACAAGAAATAGTTGTATCTAATGTATATTTATATATAGCTGTATATAATTTATAAACAGACACAAAATTGAATTAGCAGCAATGGAATTTGGAATGCTCCATCATTTACCTATTGCAGGGGTCGGCAACCTTTCAGAAGTCGTGTGCTGAGTCTTCATTTAACCACTTTAATTTAAGGTTTTGCGTGCCACTAATACATTTTAACGTTTTTTGAAGGCCACTTTCTATAAGTGTATAATATATAACTAAACTATTGTTGTATGTGAAGTAAATAAGGTTTTTAATTTTAAATGAAGTTTCTTAAATATTTTAAATTAAAATGCAGAGCCCCTCGGGCCGGTGGCCAAGACCCGGGCAGTGTGAGTGCCACTGAAAATCAGCTCACGTGCCGCCTTTGGCACGCGTGCCATAGGTTGCCTATCTCTGACCTATTGTGATGGTAGTCTCCTGTCCTTCCTTGATATTATTTTAACATCTCATTTTATAGTAAGAGTATGTGTTAGCCACTTAATATTTTCTCATGCAAAAGTTATTTTCTTGCACATTCAGTCTGCATTTTAATTGCAGAATTCTGCCTTTGTACATTATCAAAATCTTCTTTTCAGCAGATTCTTGATCATGCTTCATGTGGCTTGTACGATACCTAGCAAATAAATATCTTTATGTTAGTTCAATAAAATTGCATTTTTTAAAACAAGTCTGCAAAACTAACCCCTCAATGACAGAATTTTATTTAGTAGTGGCGAGAAAAAAAACAGACTAAGCCAACAATGAGATAAACAGGAAATGAAGATAAAGCTTCCCTCTTGCTAAAATAGTTAGTAGAATGCGATTTTATTCAACCAGAAAGGAATGTTTCATTACCCTAGTTAACTGAATTTACATTTACCTTTTGTAAGACTTGTTTTCCCTAGCTACTCAATTTAGTTCACTAGATGTGAGATAACTGAACTCTTGAGTCCTTAAAAACCTTTTTTATGGAAACATACAGGACTATCTTCAGGGATTTATTCTTTGTGCTTTTAATCTGTCTTTTCTTAGCTAGGTTTGGTTCAAAGAAGGCTGCAAAAAAGGTTTATGCCAATTTAGCAAGAGGATAAAATGAGTTACTACCAGCTGCATCGAGAGACTATAATAGCTCCACATGAACTTCTGCGAGATCAGAGGCAAGTGCTACACTGTTGATCAAATAAGATCTGAGCTTTTCATATCCACTCAGAGGTGCTAGCTCTAGCTAAACCTTTTACACAACACTTAAAAATAAATAAATAGAAGTGAGTGTGCTGCTTATTAAGATTTCAGAGTTGATGTGCTGGATGTGAAGATTACAAGTCATGAAAGAGAAACAAGAGTAATAAATCTTAAAGTGAGGTACTAGATTTGTTTTTTAAATTGCTAACAAATGAAAGTCTCACTTCATATGTTTAGTTACTGTGGCTTGTCTAAGGGATCCTGGTTCCATCAAGAAGATGGAAGGTAATCATCCCTGCATGACTGTCACCTGATAATTGCAACAATCAGAAAATTACAAAATGTAATTCTTAAAAATGAGATCAATGAGTGGTCAATCCTGAATGCCTATTGATGTACAGCTATATATCCAAGCATTTTGACACAGGATAGATAAAAGAGTGATATTTAAATTAAACAGTTTTATTTAAAAAAATGCAATGTATTTAAAATACAATGTTAAATTACTACAACATACTGTATATACTCATTCATAAGCCAAATATTTTTGGTAAAAAAAGTGATGCATCAAAAAGCAGGGGTCAGTTTATGAATGTCTACACCAAAATTAGAAGATTTCAAACTCTATGGAATCATCGAATTGATTATCTAATGCATTGTTATTTTGTTTACCTGGAGTATCTGTGGGCATGGAGCCCCTCAACTCCCTGTGGCCGTGGTCTGCAGTCACAGGGAGCTGAGGGGTTCCATGCCTGCTGATACTCCAAGTAAACAAAATGTCCCCCCGACGGGCCGGGAGCCAAAGTTTTCCAACCCCTGAAATATAGGGTCAGCTTACGAAAGGGTCATACAATTTTTGCTTTTTTTAACCTATCCATTTGTGGGGGGGGGGGGGGGGGGTTGGCTTATAAATGAATGGGCTAATGAATGAGTATATACAGTATATTAAGACCTAAACTTAGCAGATTCTATTTACATAATTTAGATTAAATAAGAAAATAATATATATATGTTTGCTGCTAAGTTTAAAAGAAAGTTAAACGACTGACCTGGTAGAAGTCACGGGCCAAGCACCTAGAACCAGAGGTTTGTTGAAATACTAAACCAGTTTTTGACAGCATATTCTCTCTGCCACTGCAGAAGGAGCTATTTCTTCATTTAGTCAATTAGTTCAGTTTAATAACTAGTTCATTCAAAGTTAAGAAAACACTGGAAACTGAAAAAGCAGGAAAGCTTGCTTTCCTGTTTTATCCATAAATAAGAACTAGGTGTGAGAATGAGATCTACTAGTTCTAATACTTTAAAGAATATGGTGCTCAGAAAATCAGTTCAATTCACTAAATGCAGATAATACTTCCTCTGTTTAATAAACCAGTTAATTTCAAATACAAGATGTGTTTTGGGTAGTTTTATTGAATTAATATAAAACCAATTGAAAAGCTCTGTTTTGTGCATTTGTAATTAAATTCAAATTTCCATCCAAACAGAGCTTGAGACACATCACAAATAAATAAAAAATGCATCCTTTGCCATTTTGTAACATATTAAAAATGTAAATATTAAGATTCTGAATAAATGTAAGTTATGCTATATAATTGCTTAAATAAATGGATATAGAGAAAGTGTATCATCCTGGTTAATAAAAAAGGGCACCAAATGTAGTGCTATGTCTATATTTAGTTGTAAATCAACATGTTTTAATGGTCACCAGTGCCAATCAACCTTTCTTTACGAAAAAGATTAAAAAGTAAACATTTAAATAATTGATTTCAATCTTGTTTTACATCAAGGTTTTCTGCTTGCTGATTGAAATCATGATTAATATTGGTAATTTAAGTCAATCCACCCCATTCTGAAGTAACTATTTTTCTGACTATTTAAAGTTCTATATTGGGAAAAATACCTAGCGAAAGTTGCAACAAATGACTAAATAAATCCATTGCTTTACATATTCCATATTCAATTTACAGATGCAATGCACTCTGAAAGCATTCAACATATTTATATTTCTGTCATGGAACCAGCCACCATCAAAATTCACAATTCATTTTAATTATTTCATACAAATTAAAATGCATCATTGAACCAATAGCTGGATGAATTATCAGGTCAAGCAGCTAATATATCGTTAAATTTTATCGTTAATTCAAAATTATTATAGATTATAAATATTCATGATTAAACAGTGCCAGTTAATTTTCAAGCATAACCATGGTTACAAACAAGACAAAATTTGTGAGTATTTATGGGCAAACACCTACATGATTACACTGGCATTTTTTGGGACCATTCAGGTAAACAGCACGTGATGAGATTGGCTTTACAAAAATGTGACCAAGAAAAAAATTTTTTTAAAGGACCTTACCACACATTTATTTAGATTTAATGTACAAAAAGATACCTTTACATAAGGCATGTGTCACCTAACAATAATTAAATTCAGCGTACGTAGGAACACCACACATCAGCAAAATACTGAGGAAAAAAACAAAAGCCACACATCAGAAAACATACTCCCTGTCCAAATCCCTTTACCGTCAGCTCTCCCCAGAATCTCTGACATAAATATGGCTTTTGCATTGTGCCCAGAAGGTTAGACTTTGCCTATTTGGGGCAATGCGGGGGGAGCTGCAGAAGCCTCACAAAACACCCTGACCATAGCCTTTTATAGTGAGTTGGTGGTGGGGCAAGTTAATTTGAATGCCTCTGCTGACCACAACAATGGTAGCATGGCATGGTCAAAAAGGCTCTCTTGGGTAGGTATTATGGATTTGATTTTCCAAGCAGTCCAATGGAGTTAGGTACCCAATTACTGCAGACTTTCAACAAAAGCTGAACAACTATTTCCCTTGATCCCATTTGAAAACCCATCTAAAAATCTGGCTCAAAGTCAGGTCAAACTAATGAATGAGTTTGAGTTAAGTGTGAGAGACTCTGGTTCTGAACAGTGTTTTATCTCCCATATTTATATGGTCGATCTCTTTTGTACCAAGTGCTTTGTAGACCACAGAAGGGCAGAAAAATGTCTTGCCTACTGAAATGCAGCCACAACAGATCATAACAATAAATTATACAGAGTAAACATTATCAGCCATAAACATTTATGCTTAATTCTTAGGTTGAAAAGTTTAAAAAAGTCAGTAAGTTGAAATGCAATTGCTCTCTCTCAAGTTATTTCCTACCAAGATTAATCTCTAGATTAATTTATTTAACACTTACTTAAAATTCTACTCTTTTCAGCATCTGGCAGACTGCAGACATTGGGTCTAATTTAATCAGAAGAGCACAACTCAGCTTCAGGCCAAGATGGCACTTGGTGGGGGAAGCTGACAGCTTTCACACGTTTGTTTAAAAAAAAGAACAAAAAAAAAGTACATCTGTTCCATTCTGCCCTTGAACTTTAAATCTTTCCCATTATTATGCAGGGTTGCATTGGCAAAGTGCTGGCTCCTCCGAGCACATAGAAATGACAGTTTACACAGAAGTAACACAGGGGTTAATTGGAGTATAGGATTATTAACTGTGCATCCCAGACACATTTCCCTTCTTAAAAAATTGTAAGTGCTGTAACTGGCAAAAGATATTCTTTAAAAAGTGTCCTTCATGTCAAACACAGAGCTTGGGTAAGTTCTAATTTAATTAATCATTACTATTCTTGATGGTTGGTCTCTGAAGTTGCTTTTGAGGACTGCCCTCCTGCATTAGTTCAGAAGGCTGTTATTGGCTAGAACATCATTACCTAATCTGTCCAAAAAAAACAAACAAAAAAAAAAAAGGATTTCCCAGAAATGTGGAAACATCTTCCCACATTGCGATGAGTATCGTATGACCAATTTCTTCATTTTCCAGTCATTGAACAAGTTCAGCACATCCACAGGTGTGCTGAACACAGATGAGTTCTGCATTTCCTTTTCAGCTGCTCACATGTAAAACTCTTCAATGAAAAACAAGCTCAGACACAACTTTCTGTATTTAAGTGCCATTTTTTAAGGTGATACAGACTAAAGGGAAAAGCAGCGCTCTGGAAGCTCTTCAATATGACAAACTACTAAGAATGAGCCATTTCACTTATTGATTCATTTGAAAACGTAAAACATATACTGTGGAAAACACCTGCAATTGAAAAAGAAGAATTGCTGTACTTGTAAATCAAATTCATTCCACTTAAGTGCTCCATTATCCCCCAGTTGTGCAAAAATTGAAAAGAAAGGTTACTGCTTTTAAAGACTTAATTTGAATCTGGACCTTTCAACAGTATGCTCAATGATTTATAACACTGATTGAATTCAAGTTCTTACAGCTTTGAATGCCAGAAAGTCATTTCACCCCTTTCTAATACTGGAACAACCGGGATAGTGTTTTTAAAGTAATGAGAGAAATACACTTAGTTCCATGATAGCATAATGTCTCCTGTAAGTCTGGAGAAAGCTGATTTTGCATTACATACAGTGCAGTAAGCTTATATAGGAGATTTATATGGAACACAAGAAAATGGATTACAGCAAGATAAAGAATTAATAGCATGAAGGGATTCTAGAGGCAAGCCACAACAGTGATTCAGGTAGACACTGGAACACCAACACAAAATAAATTAATGTTGTGCAACTTTCCACAGCACAATCCCCCCACTCTCTCCTTTTTCTCCTCTACTTCTGTATGTGAACTGAATAGCGATGTTTAATATTTTGAAATCTAGAATTAGCATTAGCAAAGCCAATAAATTAAAATTGATTTAAATTATTAAAATACGATGCTACAAAAATTAAGGAGGCTTTTTAGTTACTCTTAGAATTATTATTATCTTAGGACAATTAAATTACAATCCTTCTGTAACTGACGCATGCATATTCTTTAAAAGGGTATAATCATCTGGATGTCAGATACATGGATTTATGCCTTTAAAAAATTAAGTATGGCTTACAGTTGGCACTCTCTGCATAATATTTTAATAGCAAGGTTAGAGATCTATGTTAAAGTATTAACAGCCTTTTGTTGCACTAATGTAATTTTGTTAAAAGTCAACCCTCTCAAAGTTTCTGTTTTTCCTAGATTTGATTTTCCACCATGACATGCTACACAGTATACAAAAGCAAATACATTATCTTCTTCTAGATTCCTACAATGAGGCCACAACTCTGCTGCCATGAGTTACAATTCACCACCACAAAACAGGCTATAAAAACTACAGACGCTAGACTGACACATCATGGAAGAAAACCAGCAACATACAACACTCCTCAACTTACACAATACACTTCACCAAGGACACAGATACTATGGTGTGCCCCTGTTCACCAGTACCTTGAGTACAATCACAAGTGATATTGTTTGCATTTTTAAACAAACTTCCAAGCACCTTTTGGCTTCAACAGCATCAGAAAGGTCACAAAGACCAGTCTACTGGTATTTTAACATTTGCTGGCTCAAACCAGATTTTAGGGTTTTAAATTTTTTTGTGCATGGACAAACTTTTTTATTCTGCTAAAAGTGTTTAGGCTCAAGGGCTAGATGTGAAGTTTCCCTTTCCCAAATGGATTGGTTTGTTTCTGAGTTTATGATCTGCTTCCACTAATTTTCCCTCTCCCTTCAGAAAACTACTTCTAATTTTTGTTACTCAGAAGGGAAGAAACACCACCACTGTCTACAATAAAAATATATTAAGGGCAGGTTAATCTGTTCATGTACCATTTAACTCACATTTTTCCTTCTTGCCTGCATGCAGTATGGCAGAGACGTCTACCACAACTGACTATAGCAATAACACTGTAAAACATTGAAGTTGATCCATAAGAAAGACTTCCCTAGAAATACTGCATTCATCTATAGCAAATACTGTCTTCAGTGGCTGTGTAATGCACATATGTAAATATATTCTATTCTAGGCTTCCACGTCTATTTGAGATGCATCATACACTCCCTTCTAAATCATGTGCCCTTCTGGCTTTTTCCTGCATGTTACTTTTTGTACCATCACTAGACAGCTTTATATCCATTTTCAGGACCCAACTTGAATATTTAAAATTTCACAATTCCAAGACTGCAGCTTCTCCCACACACCATACTCCACCAAAAGACATTTATGTGAGGATACTATTAAACATCTCAAAGAATGCAAGTCTTCCCAAGTACTTTCTTTAGGTTGAGATCTAGGTAACTTCAAGTTTGTTTGTGTGACAAGAGAACTGATCTTGTAAGTTTCTGGGACACAAGATAACGTCATGACGAACCTTCGCTTTTCAACTACTGAACAAGATTTGCGGTGTGAATTTTTAATCACAGCTATGACAACAAAGGACATCCTGGAATGAGACAGTTACAGTTGAAGGCAATCTTATCCTCCTGGTCAAAGAAGGGAAAAACTAACGTAAGCTATTAAATACCATATTATTTCAAACCATACATGTTTTAAATACATCTTGGGCCAATTATATTCATATACACAAATACAAAAAGTTAAAATACCACAGTATATCCTTATAATGGAAAGTTAACTTCAACCCTATCTGTAGACAGATTGCAAGCCTATAATACTGTACATTTACAGGAAGTGGGAATAAAAATGTCAAAGCGTTATTGTAGAGATCCTGTGAGAAAGTTCATCAGGGCCACTGTCTTTCAACTCCCAATTTGATACAAGGTCCCTCTCACAAAGAGCATCTCCCTCGTCCGAGACATCAGCTGCCCCTCCCAACACGATCCTTTCACTAGACCGGTCAAGCTCTTAAATACAGAGCTACAGATGGGACTATATACCCTGCATCAAAGTACACCAATGTCCTCAGGCATCTTGATCTGAGGCATTTTGAACTGAAAAAAATAGTATATTTTATTTATTTTGAGAACTAAAAATACAATTACATGTTTCATCTCTTTTTTTTAGGCTGACTACTTTTATTGAACCACCACTGAGAATAAGAGGAGTGATAAGTGTCTTAGTGTATAAATAGCTGAGCCAAAGAGACTAACAATAGGGCTTTGCCATTGCAAAGCACAGCAAGACAAACAAAGGAACCTGAGGGTTTTCACTGGACTCCTTGTCGTCATTAAGTCTGGATTTCCTAATAAGCAATTCATTTTGCATGAAAATTAGGAAATCTCAGCTTCTTGCTAGCCAGGAGATGCAAAGAACGAAAGCAGCAATTGTGGAGATGCCAGTAAACATGCTGAGAAAAGCAATGGAAAATGGTAGATTTAAGAGAGGATTCCAATCTACATGCAAAAAAACTCCAGAAACCAAACCTAAAAACCAAAACGACCTCCTTAGCAAGGAAATAGATTTTGTGTTATTAACTAGTATAAAGAAACAGAAAAATGCAAAAAGTTAGAGAAAATGGTTTTCCTCCCCCACATATACAGCACTGCCAGCTTAAAAGCTACCACAGTCAATTCATGGACAGAACAGGAATTAAAAACTTTATACGTTTATTGCATCTAATCCCATCTCCTCCTAAAAACCATCCATTATTTATTTCCCGATCTGCATTTCTGATCAGTTCTCTATATTAGCATGCTACTGTACATACAGGATCATCTATCATCCGGAGAGGAAGTATTCTACAGTAGCTTATTTTGCAAGGGGGAAAGACTTGCTGAAGAGGGATTCAAGCTGCTTTTCAACTACATGTAAACATTTAAAAAATGATACTGTAGCAGATTCACAGACATGTCCACCTTCACTGAGACTAAACACAGAGCAAAAATGGTTATAGTGCAATTACTGCTGACCTACAGGATGACCCCGTGTATTTACAGGAAAATGTCTACTGGTTATCCAAAGTTAACAAAAATCAACCAGAAGACAGTGTTCCACATAACAGATGTAAGCAGAGTCAGGATAAGCTCTACCCTGACATCTGGTGGAAAGAATTTCAGAGAGTGTATTTGCATAGGCACGCCTACCCTATCCCAGACTGCCGAGCTGTGGGACTGCTTGGTGACAAATGACTCACCCTCAGTTGGGTGGTACTTGCTAGACAAGGGACATGGGTTCCCAAAATCCAGTGAATTGAGAGGGGACAGGTATTGGTGCCGTCTCCTTGTGGAGCCAGAAGCACCAGTTCTACCCCCTCCTCTCTCTACTGTGGAATGTCAGAGTTGATTTTTTTTATTCCCTCAAGAATCTAAATACAGGTTACTGAGCTGAACTCACTTTGGGCTAATGGTGCACTAGCATTGGGGCTCCCCTACTAAGAGCTGAGATCATTAAGAGTTGAAATCACTAAAGAGCTGAAATTACTGAGCTGAGAGCACTGAGTACTGTGCTAACTAGTGGGGGAGCCTGAAGATATACCGTGGAACAGAGCAGCTGGCAGAGCGGAGCAGTTGTGGGGACGGCTGGAGCGGATCACGGGACAGCTGGTGGCAGCGGAGCGGCTGGCAGAGCGGAGTAGCTGTGGGATGGGTGGAGTGGCCCACAGAGCGAGCAGAGCTGAGCAGTTTGCAGGGAGAACTGGAGCAGCTCATGGAGCAGAGCAGCTGGTGGAGCGGAGCAGTTTCTGAGGACGGCTGGAGGAGCAGAGTGGAGCGGCTGGTAAAGCGGAGCAGTTTGTGGAGAAGGCGGAAGCAGAACCCACGGAGAGGCAGGGCAGTTGGCCCCGGACCATGTAAGGTGCCCCTTTCTACCCAGGCTGGGGGGAAGGACCTCTCGAACTCTGGGGTGGCACTGACCAGAGACTTTTGGGTTGTTGGACTTTGGGGTGATTGGACTTAAAACCCTAAGGGGAAAAAGGACAGTGCCAAACGTACTTGGAGGTGGGTTTTTGTTTATGGTTTGTGTTATAACCCTGTTTGTGGTGTTTCTCCAATGGGATGCCGCACTGATTCCTTCCTTTGTTAAAAAGATTTTGCTACATTCAGACTCCGTGCTTGCAAGAGGGGAAGTATTGCCTCCTAGAGGCGCCCAGGGGGGTGTGGTATGTGAGTGTCCCAGGTCACTGGGTGGGGGCTCGAGGCGGTTATGCATTGTGTTACTGAAACGGAACCCCTGGATACTGAACCGGGCCCTTGTTGCTGCCAACTCAGAGGAGCAGAAGGGTTACACAGAGTAACTGAAATTTCTGTAAAGAGATCATTGCAAAACTTCTCCTCAATTTATCTTCTTACAGCAAAGGGAATAATGAATTACTCTGTAAAACGGAGCAACAGAGTAGAGAGAAATAGCTTTATGAGCATCTCTTTTTAAATTGCCACTTAAAAGCATAATTTAGCTTCCTGGTGCACTATCATTCGTGCCACTGGCTAAAGCACAGGTCTGGGAATCAGGAGACCTTGATTCTATTCTCTGAAGTGCCACTTCCTGTATGATCTTGAGCAACTTCTTTAGCCTCCTCTGTGCATGAGCTCCCTATTAAATGGACGGAGATAAGCTGATTGATAGATTTCAAGGCCAGAAGGAACAATTGTGATCATCTCTTCTGACCTCCTGTACATATCACAGGCCATCGAACTTCCCTCAAATAATTCTCAGGATATCTTTCAGAAACGCATCCAATCTTGATTTAGAAATTGCTCATGAATGAGAATCCACTACAGCTTTGGTAAATAGACCCAATGGTTAATTATTCTCACTGTTAAAATTTACATCTTATTTTCAGTCTGAATTTGTCTAGCTCCAACTTCCAGCCATTGGACTGTGTTATACCCTTCTCTGCCTGATTGGGGAACAAATCTCATAGTGGGCTCCCCACATAGGTACTTATAGACATCAGCTGGTATGCCATCAGGACCTGGTGGTTTATTTTTCTTCATTGGTTTAATTGCTTTGCAGATATCCTCAGGCATTGGTAGGTTGGCAAGAGTTATCCAAATTGGGTGCTGAGGGAGGGAGTCGATGGTGTTGTCAATCATGGTTGATTCTCTCTTTAGAAGCTTTTGGTCCTGTTCCTTCCAGTGCTCTGATTGATTTGTCATCTTTAAGAAGGGTACTACCATCTTTAGACCTCAGAGGTGCGAGGCCACATGAGCTTGGTCTGTACAGGATCTTTGTCTCACAAAAAAAACTCCACAAATCATCTCTCTCAGCAAACGTTTGGATTTCTTTTGCTTTGTCCTTCCACCACTTGTTTTTGATTTCTCTGATCCTCCTTTGAACTTCAGCTTTGAAGTGATAGAAAAAGGTTGGTTTTGCTAGTCGCAGAAAGCTTCTCTCTTCTGGTCCAAAAGGGCTGTAATCTCCATGCTGTCGTCAAAACAGTCCTGATGATGGAAGGTAGCAAAGCCAATGGATTCCTTGCAAACTTCATGGTAGGTCTGTTTTAGGGCTTTCCAGGCTGCTTCAACACTTGTGTTGTCATTTCCAGGTGTGCATATATGGCCAGTTTTTCACTGAGAAGTGTTTGGAAGTTCTCTTGGTGCAATGAGGATTAAAGTCGTTGGATGTTGTATTGCTGTCTGAGATTTGGATTGCTTTCTGTGATTTTGGTGCTATCCTGATGGACATGACTGACCTCACTGGGTGGTGACTAGTCCAGCAATTATCAACTCCTCTCAAGACATGGGTGATTTGGACAACTCTTAGGTCCTGTGTTCTTACTATGACAGTCTAGGAAGTGCCACTGTTTTGAGCAGGAGTGTTGCCAAGTTGCTTTGTCTGAAGATTGTGTTTGTAATCACAAGGTCGTGCTCTGCGCATTTGCTGAATAGAAGAATGCCATTGGAATTGGTGCTCCCCACTTCTTCCTTCCCAATGGTGCTACTCCATACATTAGAATCTCAGCCAACTCTTGCATTAAAGACTTTTATGAGGATTATTTTATCTGTTTTTAGAATGGATGACAATTTTATCAAGGTCAGTGTAGAAAGATTCTTTCTGTTCTGATTCAGCATTAAGAGTTGGTGCATATACACTGATGATAGTGGCAAATAAGTTATTGGCCAGTTGGATGTGGAGGGTCATAAGGAGCTCATTGATGCTGATGGACAGCTCAGCCAAGCAGTTGACTAGAAGGTTTTTGATTGCCTGTCGCTTGCTGGTTTTCCTTTCCAGAAGAAGTGTAACTGCCACTCTCTTCCCTCAAGTGGCCTTCATCGGCACATCTTGTTTTGCTGAGAGCAGTGATGTCAATGTTGTACCTCGAGAGTTCTTGGGCAACAATTGCTGTTCTGTGTTTGGGTCTTTCATTTTTTGATTTGTCTAGTCAGGTATAGACATTCCAAGTTGCAAGGAACATTTTTTGTTTTTCAACTGCATTGGGAATGATCCCACTGGACACTGTTATCCAGTCAGGTATGGTGGGACAGCCTACGTTGGGGGCACCTTTTCTATATCCTTCCCCGTATGAGGTGAGCAGAGGGATTCCTAAACAGGCCTGCTCAGTCATGACTGCTGCTGCTGAAAATGCCCCCTCATCCCAGACCAGGGGAACATGACAATCATCTTGCGGTCACCACCTGTGTGAGAGTCTGTGACTAGGGACTCCTAATGATCACTTCACCTATCCCCATCACCACTCGCCCATCACCACACGAAATTCATAGGCAGAGGAGGGGAAAAAAATTCCCGTGAAAGAGGCCTGCACGCGAGTAGTTTAATGGGTGGGAGCTGATGTGCACCAGTTGCAACACAAATCTTGGCAGAAGAGGCACCTGTGTCCAGTGGCAAGGAGATAACCCGGTCGTCTTGTTTCTCCTCCGTTGCAGCCTTCGTCCGCCTTTGCAGCCATTGAGATGTGATCCTGCTTCATCCGCCTATTCTGCCACTGATGTCTTATCCTGGGTTGTGTTGTGCTAGGCTGCACTTTGCCTGGTACCTCACCTTCAACTTTACCACCGTGGGTGACCCTACCAGGAGTACAGGACTCCAGATGGCATCACTCTTAGGGTCTTAATTTATGCAAGCTTCTCCACTACGTCAAGGTGGCAGCACAAAGAGAAGTACTGAAAGTGTGGGGAGAAACACTGACTAACCAGCTTCATTTGCTGCTACTCAAAATCTGGGGCACTGAAGAAATCCCTGCTGTCTTATGTAATGCTAACATCAGCACCATTTTAAAAAAGGGGAGACGGTGTGACTGGGGCAACTATCGAGGCACTGCCTTCCTCTCCACCGCTGGAAAGCTTCTTGCTAGAATCTCGCTGAATTGCATGCTCCCTCTTGCAGAGGAAGTACTTCCAGAGTCCCAGTGCGGCTTCAGACCATCTCAAGGCACAACCGACAGAATTCACTGTGCCAGTCTTGCCTTTGGCAGACTGTCTCGCTGGGTGTTCAACAGTCATACATCAGAACACACACTAGACTGAGTTTATAAAGTGGTGGTAATCCCAACTCTCCTCTACGGCTGCGACACTTGCGTGACCGACATAAAACACCTGAAAAACGGAGAACGCCAGCACCTTCTTCGGAAGATTCTCAACATGAAGGACGATCATGGTACTCATGTCAGTGTCCTCACAGAGGCCGACATCTGCAGTGTTGAGGCTCTGATTATCCAGCACCAGCTGAGGTGGGGTGGGCATGATGCGTGCATGCCTGATGTACGCCTACCACAACAACAGCTGGGTGTCCACCTCACCAAAAGGAAAAGGAAATGGGGAGGCCAGAAGAAATGCTTTAAAATCACACCCTCAAGACCATCATCAAGAGATGTGGCATCAACACCACACACTGGGAGACAGCATCCCAGGATGGGGATAATTGGCGAAGACTTGTCACAGAGGGAACGTCCACTTTTGAAGAAAATCGCCTTGCCCCGGTCACAGAAAAACTCCAGAAAAGAAAGGAAAGACAACTGTCACTCAGCAATCATGGTCCAACCTTGTCTTCCAACATGACTTGCGATGTCTGCCAACAAGCTTGTGGCTCAGGAATCTGACTCCTCAGTCACCAAAGAACCCATGAAAAATAAAACCTGGGAAAGAGATCATCCTCAACCTTGAGGGATCACCAGCAAGAACTTATGGATTGTACTCCACTCACCCCTTATGGATTGTACTCCACTCACCCCTTATAACCTTTTCTTTGTTCAGCTAAACAGATTGAGCTCCTTGAATCTATCACTTTAAAGGCATGTTTTGTATTAGTTTAATGATTTCTGTGGCTCTTCTCTGAACCTTTTGAATTTACCAACATCTCTACTCTTACTCAAAATTCCTTACTTTATTCATCCAAGCACTGCAGTAGCCGTTTTGGCCACAGCATTGTGCTGGGAGCTCAGGATCAACTCATTATAGTGTGCCCCTTCATGTAAATATGGTCTGTGTTCTTTGTTCTAGATACATTTAGCCATATTAAAAATACAGCCTTTGCTTGCACCGTACTTACAATCAATCCAGATGGCTCTGTATCAGTGACCTCTCCTCTTCATTATTTACCCTTCCCCCAATTTGTGTATCATCTGCAAACCATCAGTGATGATTTGATGTTTTCTTCCAGATCATTAATAATGTTAAGTAGTGCAGGGCCAAGGACCGATCTCTGCGGGACTCCATTAGAAACACAGCCATTTGATAATGAGTCACCATTTACAATTACATTGAGACTTTTCAGTTAGCCAATTTTTAATCTATTTAATATGTGCTATATTGATTTTATATCTTTCTAGTTTTTTAAAAATCAAAACATTCTGGGGTACCAAGTCAAAGCTTTACCAGAAGTCTAAATATTTTACTACATCAGCACTATTACCTTTATCAATCAAACTTGCAATCTCATTAAAAAAACCTAACCAGTTTGACAGGATCTATTTCCTATTAGAATAATTATATTACTCCCGCTTTAATTTATTAATCAAGTTCTGTGTTAAATCGCTCCATTATCTTGCCTAGAAACAACATCAGACTGACAGGCTTATAGTTACCCGAGTCATCCTGTTTACCCTTCTTAAATATTGGCACAACCTTAACTTTCTTCCAGGCTCCTGGAACTTCCCTGGAATTCCAAGACTCATTGAAAAAAAATCAACATTAACAGCTGAGTGAGCTCCTCAGCCAGCTCTTTAAAACTTTTGATTACAAGTTGTCCAGACCTGCTGACAATGTCAAACTTTAATAGATGCTGTTTAACATCCTCCTTAGATGCCAGTGGAATGGAAATGCAGTAAACCCTCATTATAATGTCCTTTCCAATAGCAAACCTTGGGCTACAGTGAATGTGGTCCCTGGATCCCACATCCAGCCCCACCCACTGTGGTGGGGGACAGACAGCTCTTCCATCTCTGGGACCGCAGTGGGGGCAGAGAGGCTCCTCCAGGCACTCTGCCCCCAGCTGCAGCCCCAGGGTCAGAGGACTTGGTCCCCCCCTCACTGTAATGAACCCCTGGCTATACCAAACAAATGGCTTGGACCCCTAGGGGTTCGTTATAGTGAGGGTGTAATTTTGTGTTGTCATATGATGACTACATCTTCTGTTTTCTTCCTAAAAACAGAACAGAAATAGTTATGAATACTTTTGACTTTGAATTATTAATAATCAGCAGTTTCAATCTAATAATGGACCAATACTATACAATACAATAGGGTTTTTTTTGTTCCTAATATTCTTTAAAAAATTCCTTCCTAACTCTGCTGGTCAGATTTCTACTTGTCCCTCTTCGCTTGCCATATCAATTTTCTATCATTCCTAGCTTCTAAATTATATTACTATCAGTTTCCCCTTCGTGTGTGTGTGTGTGTGTGTGAGTGAGAGAAAGAAAAATATACCTTCCTTCACTTTCCCTCTAAACCAGTCAAATAAAAAAACAACCCAATATAGCCTCCTTCCTCAATTATGGCTGTGACATTGCACTCTATAGGATTTTATATATATATTCTAATAAGTGAATATAATGCAACTGGAATATGATTCATGCAAGAGGTCTCTTGTAAGGTATTATTACAAAGTTTATAATCTACTGAGCGATGATCCCATTTGTATAAAGGTACCACTCTTGTATCTGAAATTAGAAATATGAAATATAACTCTGAGGGTCTCTTGTAATTATGCAAAGTGTGGGCCATTAATAGTGGTTTGGAATCTTGATGACTCCTATTAACCAGGACAATTGACTGCAGATGGATCTGTTTTACCTGTAAGTCTTCCTGTATACCTGTGTACTGGCAAGGGGGTAAATGAAGTCTTACAGTGACATGTGATCATGTCACCTGAACTGGAATCCATCTTTAACCTAGTGTCTTTCCATTGAGAAGGAGGGGGTGGGAACCCAGAGAGGGAGAAAGGATTCCCGCTTTATGCAAAAGATATATAAATGGGTAGAATAGAACAAAGGGAGCAGCTATCATGAAAAATCCCGTAGCTACCATCTGAGCTGGAACGAGATCTGTACCAGGGGAAAGAATTGTGCCCAAGCCTGGAAGGTGTCCAGTCCGAGGGAGGAAAAAAAAAAAAAAGACACACTGAAGCATCTCTAAGGGTGAGATTATCTGTATTCAGTTTGATTAGACATAGATTTGCGTGTTTTATTTTATTTTGCTTGGTGACTGACTTTGTTCTGTTACTACTTGGAAGCACTTAAATCCTACTTTCTGTATTTAATAAAAATCACATTTTACTAATTAACCCGGAGTATTTATTAATACCTGGGTGAGCAAACAGCTGTGCATCTCTCTCTATCAATGTTATAGAGGGCAAACAGTTTATGAGTTTGCCTGTATACGCTTTAGACAGGGTAAAAAGGATTTATTTGGGTTTAGACCCCATTGGGAGTTGGGCATCTGAGTGTTAAAGGCAAGAACAATTCTGTAAGCTGCTTTCAGGTAAGCCTACAGCTGTTAGGGGAAGTGATTCAGACCTGGGTCTGGGTTTGCAGCAGGCTAGTGGGTCTGGCTCAAACCAGGCAGGGCACTGAAGTCCTAAGCTGCAGGGCAGGAAAGCAGGGGCAGAAGTAGTCTTGGCACATCAGGTGGCAGAGTCCCAGGGGGGTTTCTGTGATCCAACCCATTACAAAAGGCTCTTGGAACATCTAGTAATATATTAACAATTCCCAATCATTATTACCATTTAATTCAGATGTGATTTCAGAGCACTCTGAGATCTTGAATGGCAAGCATTTAAGGAAGACAAATAATTCTACTATATAATCTGTTTTATGCTTTTTTAAGAGGATGCCCTTTTACACCTCTCTCTTACCATAAAACACACTTATTTGGCTGATTTGTTGGCAAAACTGGCAACCTGTAAACGGACTGAGGAAAAACTAGTTTATTTTCCTATTTCTACGAGTAACAATAATGCAGCTTGTATCACTAGGACTGGCGATCCTTCCCTCTGAATGCTTTGTAGCGACAGACACACTGTTAAATCAAGGTTAAGTGTAAGAAACAGTCAGCTAATCTTTACTTCACACAATTCTGGTGCTATATCCATTTCTGACTGACAAAGTAACAGCTGCACACATTCAGTAACGACTGCATTTCATACAACAGCTTGTTTTCAAAGCTTCTCTTAAAAATACCATAATGCATCCATGAATATACACCATACTATCTGTGGTTTTAAAAAAGGTTTTAAGCATATGTAAAATATTCCCCCCCTCCCACTCCATAGGGCACAACCTAAGCTAAACACACACAAAAATCTTAACAGGTTAAAGGCCATGTAAAAAGATTACCAAACTTTAAAATCATGTATGTGTGCTGTTAAACACTTATTTTTACATAGAGAGCACATTGGGACAATATAAGTAAATACTAGAGCTAGTAGAAATATGGGAACATTTTTCATGAAGATTTACATAGAAAGAGTTCCTGTTTCCCATTCCAAAGTTTCAGAATTTGAAGTTTTTTGACCAATTTGTATGTACACACACCCCGAGAGCCCTACTAAAAATAGTTTTTGGTAATATAGGTAGAACTGATAACCACTTTAACAATAGGTGTAAAAGTGGTTATCAGTTCTACCTATATTACCAAAAACTATTTTTAGTAGGGCTGTCAATTAATCGCAGTTAACTCATGTGATTAGCTAAAAAAATCAATTAATCGCAGTTTTAGTCACTCTGTTAAACAGACTATCAACTGAAAGTAAATATTTTTCACCTCATACAAGCACTATAGTGCAGTCTATTGTGAAATGGCAACTTACAAATGTAGATTTTTTTTGTTACATGACTGCACTCAAACAAAACAATGTAAAACTTTAGAGCCTACAAGCCCACTCAGTCCTACTTCTTGTTCAGCCAATCACTAAAACAAATAAGTTTGCTTACCTTTATGGAAGATAATGCTGCTTGCTTCTTATTTACAATGTCACCAGACAGTAAGAATAGGAATTCACATTGCAGTTTTGTAGCTGGCGTTGCAAGGTATTTACATGCCAGAGATGTTAAACATTCATATGGCCCTTCATGCTTTGGCCACCATTCCAGAGGGCATGCTTCCATGCTGATGCTCATTAAAAAAAAAAAAAAAAGTGTTAGTTACATTCATGACTGAACTCCTTGAGGGAGAATTGTATATCTCCTGTTCCCTTTTACCCACAAGTATTTCGTGTTATAGCAGTCTCGGATGATTCCCTAGCACATAATGTTCATTTTAAGAACACTTTCACAGCAGATCTGACAAAAGGCAAAGAAGGCACCAATGTGAGATTTCTAAAGATAGCTCCAGCACTCAACCCAAGGCTTAAGAAACTGAAGTGCCTTCCAAAATCTGAGAGGGACGAGGTGTACAGCATGCTTTCAGAAGTCTTAAAAGAGCAATACTGTGATGCAGAAACTACAGAACTCAAACCACCAAAAAAGAAAATCAAACCTTCTGCTGGTGGCATCTGACTCAGATGATGAAAATGAACATGCATCGAGCCGCAAGGTTTTGGATGGTTATCGAGCAGAACCCATCAGCATGGACATATGTCCTCTGGAATGGTGGTCGAAGCATGAAGGGACATATGAATCTTTAGCACATCTGGCATGTAAATATCTTGCAACACCAGCTACAACAATGCCATGTGAATGCCTGTTCTCATTGTTTGGTGACATTGTAATTAAGAAGTGGACAACATTATCTCCTGTAAATGTAAACAAATTTGTTTGAGCGCTTGGCTGAACAAGAAGTAGGATGAGTGGACTTGTAGGCTCTAAAGTTTTACATTGTTTTATTTTTGAATGCAGTTATTTTTGTACATAATTCTACATTTGTAAGTTCAACTTTCATGATAAAGAAATTGCATTACAGTACTTGTATTAGGTGAACTGAAAAATACTCGTTTTTTACTGTGCAAATATTTGTGATAAATATTAAGCAAGCACTATATACTTTGTAATTGAAATCAATATATTTGAAAATATAGACAACATCCAACATATTTAAATAAATGGTATTTTATTGTTTAACAAGGCAATTAATTGTGCAATTAATTTTTTAAATCGCTTCACAGCCCTAATTTTTAGTGACATTAAGGCTGTATCTGGACACACTCCATACCATGAACACATGAAATAAGAAGTTATACAGAACTCTTTCCTTCTTTCCACCTTCATGCCTCCAATGCTGTAGATAGCTCACTCCAACATTCCATAAAGCTTTCACTTCTACCTCCAGATGCCAGACAGCAATACCTCAGCTTATCAAACTTGGACTCTAAACACACAACCTTAGCAGTGACCTTTGTTTTTGAAAAAAAATTGATTAAAAAAACAAGACAAAGGCTTGAGGTGACAACTTAATTAATCATAGAATAAATACAATTGAAATAAGTCTCAGCAGCATTGAAATGAGTTCTGCAGTAACTCTTCCAACCCCTTTATCATGAAAAAAGCATACCTTTTGACTTCATCAGTTACCCTATCAAACAAGGGTCCATTGCAGTGCCCTGGAAGTCAATGAATCTGGGCTATTTCAGACCACATTTTCACATGAACTATATCAGCAGATCAAGATATGTGACTGTCACATATTCCATGCATTGGGAAGTTATTCTGCTCTCTCACCCACAGCTGATATTCTAAGAAAGCACATATGAGAAGCAAGCAACAACATGAACAAAAGAACAGATCCTATAGTGCTTTTGATTACTTGCACAAAAATTTATGTTGTGTGTTTTGACATTTTAAAGAGAGATTTCAAAAAGAAAGGTTAAAAATTACTCAAACTGAAATCTGTAATGCAACCTTCATAATGGTGAGTTACTAGTCCACCATAACATACAATCACACACATCACCTATTGTAAAAGTAACAATTTATATTATACAAAAGAACTTAAATTGAATTTTTAATTTGATTTACTTCTTGCATGTCTTTCTGCTCAGACAACGAAGACCAACTACGTTAGTTTAATTCATGTTCGTATTTCTGCAATGGCGGGGTTGCGAGGCGTGCAGAATGTATTTAAACAAATAATTTCCATTGGAGTAAAAAACAAATTGGGACTTTTTTTTAGACTTACACCCAAAATTTTGGGCCAGTGTGTGTTGACTAGGTATTGAAAATAGCACAGAAAGGTCTCTCCACATACACACTTTTAACCTTGTATAATAAGTGGACATATGGACACACGTTTTGGTTTTCTATAACAAATCCAGTTCCCCCCCTGCCTCGCATGCATATAGATAGGACAACTCAAAATAGGAATGAGTAAGTCACTTACTTTGTAGTAACTGGAGGTTCTTTGAGATGTGTGGTCCTTATCTGTATTCTATTGTGGGTGTGCATGCACACTCCATGCACCTAGAGTCAAAGTTCTTGCAAGCAGCGTCTGTTGCTCTGTGCATGCACCCTTGCTTTCTTTGTGCCTCAGCCCGAGGGTGCAAAAGGGCAGAGTGGAGTGCCAGCCTCTCTAGCTCTTTTTTTGCAGGGTGTGTGTGTGTGTGTGGACTGCCAGCCTCTCTAGCTCTTTTTTGCTGAGAGAGAGAGAGAGAGAGAGAGAGAGAGAGAGAGAGAGAGAGAGTGTGTGTGTCAATCCTGGAACGATCTCATGCAGAGGGGAAGAAGGGTAGGTAATGGAATACAGATAAGGACCATGCATCCTGAAGAAACTCCTGTTATTTCAAGTAACTTACTCCTGCTCTTCCAGTGCTGGCCTGTATGTGTAGTCACCCACAGTGGAATAACACACAGTACTCAAGTTGGAGAAGGGTGAGAGGATGCAGGCAGCAGAGCCATCTGATGCGTCAGTGGAAGAGTCCTCTACTAGAGCATAATGTCTTACTATTATGTGGATTGAACGCCGTATAGCTGCCATGAAAATGTGAAGTAGAGGTACTTCCTGAAGCAGTGCCACTGAAGTCATTTGTAGCATGAGCCCTTACCACAGCTTCAGAGCAGAGGTTTTATGTATTTGTGTGTTGAATATTTCAGTCACTAGAAAAACACTCAAGTGTTATGTTCAAACCTATCTTGATCCTGCAATCAGTTCTGCATGGGCTGATGTCCTGAGCCCACAAGGAAACTCCTTGACTTTAAACAGAACTCTGTAAGAGTCGAGAGAGCAGCCTGTGTGAAGTTCATCTACACCTAAATGACGTGTTATGTAAGATGGTTCTTGAAACAAAAAATACACTGTGTATTATTTAAGCCAAGTTTGTTTGAACTAAAAGAAGGGTGATTAGGGGTTGCCTGAGCAGCAGTGACAATCCTAAGGTTCAAAGAAATCATGTCAGCACCAATCTACACACACATCCGAGACACAAAAATTACAATTTCCATACCTGGGTCCTGAGCACTTCAGGTTTCTGCTACATTTCCTACAAATTGTTAATGGGGAAGAAATCGTTGACACATACCTTATTCCTTTCTCTTCCTGCTTTCTGACTAATAAGAACCCAACTTCCCCAGTCAGGGCAAATTTAACTGGCACCACATTGCTGTGATCAATTTGCTCCCCACAGAATGACCCTAGGAAAACAGCCTTTGGTAGCCAGATATTTTCAAGAGTCAGGAAATAAGGCTGGGGTCAGGGAGAGGCTAACTAGGTCATATGCTATGCCTCTGGTGTTTCAGCAACTGAACTGTAAGCCGGATACCCAATAATTGCATTTTCTTGTCTTTGGCCATTATTTTCCTCCTCCCACTCGGTGCATTTGACTAATTTTGTCTTAAGAAAAAGCGCTGGATAGAGTTGCCTTTTAAATGGCCTCTTCTTCCTCATCAGGGAAGTGGACGTCTTCTCTTTTCAAAACACCCTTCACAAATATAAAGGAGGAGGGAGATGAGAGGGATACAGCATCTTGGTAAAATGAGAGTTTTCAGATTAACATATTTTGAATCCTCTTCTCACCCCACCGTTTTTCTTCTCTTTCTAGGGTTAATAAATGTTTGAAGTAAATGTTAAAAAATGTTTGAAGTTGTTTCTTGTTTTGGTAGTACAAGCAAAAACTAAGCTTCTGGCAACAGAAATCCAAAGTCTTATTAATGTTGTGGCAGTACAAAAACAGAGTAACTTAAGAACTACAACATCCTAAAACCCCTATTATAGCCCTGTAACAGGGCACTACTGGTCTGCACCAAGAACTAATGGCTTTTAGAGAGGCATATATATTGTTATACACACAAGCATGCATCTACTCATTAGCCAGAAAAAGTTCGTTAGGATTCCGATTTTCATGTTCTATAGCACAACATTGTCAACAAAGTGAATAACCACATTATGTTACCAGCATTAGGCTCCTTCTGGACACAGATTCAACAATGCATTGTTTGAACTGTAGCTTTATACTGCTATTTTGGAATAGCAAATTCAGATGTCATTTTATGAGAACAGTGGCATCTTTGTAATAGCTATTACAGTGTCCTGAACCAGAGTAAGCTTTTACTTCTATATCAATGAAAATATTCCCGTTTCAATATAGAAATTTGGTAAAGTTCCAGATTTTCAAATAAACTACCATAAATCCGAACTTCTGGAGCTTGGTGTGGACTCTGATCTGCAAAAAAATGTAGGAGAATTATAAATATCAATGGGTGACCATCTCTTTAATATATCAGGGAGTACATAAGTCCAAAAAAGGGCAGGATCTTTACAACACTCAACTCTCCCCACTGATTAAAACATTAGAACAGATTTAGGAATTGTTCAAAGTATGAAATCTCATGGCTAGGCAAAACTGCATGTGTCAAAATGAATTTCAACTAATAATTTTTCTCTTCCAAATGCTATCGGTCCTTCTCCCAGGGAAGCTTCTTGATGACTGGGAATCTGTGATAAACAGATTCATTTGGGGACACAAGCAGCCAAGAATCAAACTGGGTACCCTAGAAAGACTTGGCAACTAATGCCCACAGTTTACAACACTGAATTCAACAGTAAAAACACAAAACCAAACCTCTTAGAAGCTTTAAGATCTGGGTACATATCAGTATTAAAAGACAGTCAGTTATTCAGAGATGCTACAATCAGATTTGAAGAGATTTAACAGCTTACAAAAGATATTAAAATGCCACTGTACCAATACCTTCAATTGAGAACATTTTCAACTCATCCTTCTTAGAAAGATAAAGCTAAGCAGAAAGTTGACAGACTGAAAAACTACTACTTATACCTATGAAACACAAGGGTCTGATTTCCATCAGATATAAAATTTTAAGTAGTTATTTGGAAGAAAAGACCACATTCATTAAAAGTGAAATGTAGGCTTGGGTATAGAAATGTATCAGGAACACTGGCCCATGTACCTCAGTACGCACACTCAAAAAAATAAAATGATGTTATAATCCTTGGCTAGTGGTACCTACCCCACTGTCCACTCTTTGCTTAACATCAACATCTATGATTTAGGGATGTGAAAATGCTGGAAAAAGACTAACAAAACAGGCTAATTTCTTCACATCTATGTGGACCTGTCCAAAAATTAGGAACTCCACTTAGGAGAGGATGGATTGCCAGCTGTCAGATAGCCCATTGGTGTTTTTCGTTGAATTTGCCTGAAAATTCTGCATCATATAAAACCTACAAAAGAATGGATTACCCATCTGTCAGTTGCAGCAAGATCGCAGTTGCAAGTTGATAGAAAAAAAAAATCCACATGACTCCGCTAAATCAACTGACTATTTCCAAAAAGTATGGGAAATACTAGCATTAGAAAAGCCATCAAATCAGAATTGTAAAGGGAAGAAGGAAGAAGTATGCTTATCTAGAAACCTAGTAGAATTTGCTGAGGAAGAATCATCCCCTGCCACAAAACCTGAGAGGACTGAAGACTCTCTTTGAATATTAAGAATGGGAAAAAAATGTTCATTTGCTATCTTGCTACTTGGCCACCATCCTAAATTTTACACATTTCTGAAAGCCAGTTTATGTACCTGAACTTGTATTCTATTTTTTTATTTTGTGGAACTGTAAAATTTAGTTATTAGAATATTTTTGTAACAATTTATTGGATCTGTTAATAAAAAATTCAAATAATTCCCTCTTCTACATCTTCCCCATATTCTACTTTTTTTGGCAATTTACATAGGAACTGGTCTGTGTGGACCAAATTCTGCATTCAGACAAAGGAGTATATTGCACACTGATTTTAAATGGAGTTATATGAGCACAGCTGAGAGCCAGGTATTAGCGGTGATTTTATATATATAAATAAAAAAATAATCTCTAATAACTGGCTCTCAGGCTTTTATTTATGCACATGTAGACAAAGCATGAAGTCATGTTTTCTAGACATTCTGTAACTAGTAAACAAAAACCATGCATGCTGCTCAGTGCTAGACATCTCCCACCTCTGAATTATTGAAACAATCAATAGTTTTTAAAATGCAACACAGACAAAGCACACTTGTCAAACACCATACAGCACATATGCAGTCATGAAATGACCCTTTATTTTTCACTTAGATGTAACCTTTGCATACTTTTCTGGTGTGCGTTCTCATTTAATAATGGATGAGAAAAGCTGGGTCAGAAAACAGAAATGTCTAACAGTTTTTGAGATTCAATTCCTGGCTTTCACACATCCCTCATTTTTGGGGCTGAACAAGTTGACAGATTCTACTAGGAAACTAAAGCAATTTTTTTCTTTTCTTGAAAGAAGGAAGATGTTGGTCCCTGAGCATGTTTCACTGAATATATGAAATAAACGCACATTTGTCACATTCAGTGTCAACATCTGCTGCACAAGGTCAAAAAAAGTTATATGCAACAGACACCCGAAGCATCCACACCCCCTCTTAGTTCACGCACCCGCCCTTCCATTCCCTCCCTCTTTCCTCACAAAGGCTTGAGATTCACAGCTGAAACAATGATTTTAAGCACAGATTAGGTGTATCCTTCATCCTTTTAGGTTACAATAAATGAGTTCTGTTCAGGCAACAATGCAGTCCCACTTCAGTTATTGCTTCCCTCTCCCTTCAATAAAATACCTAAAACAACTTGGAGTTAAAAAAAGAGGTTTTTATATCCTATGTAAGAAATCTCTTTGGTGTCACTTTGTAATTAAAAAATGTGTCCCTAAATGACTTTGCAAGTATATGAACCTCTGCAGTCTCCATGTCTCTGAACAGATGCGTATGAGGCTCAGACTGTTCAAGGATAACCAGCAGGCTTCTGCTCAGATTCTCTCCCCCTCTCTACAGATAAAAAGGAAATCAGAGCAGATATATATATTATATATGGGTGGTCAGAGGGGGGAGAAAAGAGAACTTCAGGAAGTAACAGGTGATCAGTTTTTGGACAGCAGTTCCTTAGGTAGTTATACATTTGCTAATTATGGCAGGAAACTGTTCACATGCTCCAATTTGTGCTGTGAGAGAAAATGGGTGGCTTATGGGAACCATAATTTCTAGCACAGCATGGATAGGAAATCAGAGTTTAAGATCAGAAGGGACCACTAAATCTACTCTGACCACCTGTATATCACAGGACACCAGCACTCCCCAGCATCCAGACACTGAACCCAACAATGGAAATGAGACCAGGTAAATGAGATCCATCAGAGACTAGACTATGATGTGCAACAGGCAGAGAATAGGACTACCAACAGATCACAAACTTGGTTTCTACTATCCTAGGCCTTTCCGAGGTTCACACAATTATGCCTAGAAACCAGTTGGACAAATCTGAAAAGCAAGCAAAGCTTTGAATGGCGTCAGGCTATGAAGATCAGCAGCTAGAACAGGGGTGGGGCAAACTTTTGGCCCGAGGGCCACACTGGGGAATAGAAATTGTATGGCGGGCCATGAATGCTCACAAAATTGGGGTTGGGGTGTGGGAAGGGGTACAGGCTCTGGGGTGGGGCTGGGAATGAGGGATTCGGAGAGCAGGAGGGGGATCAGGTCTGAGGCAGAGGGTTGGGCATGGGGAACGGCTCAAGGGTGCAGGTTCTGAGTGGTGCTTACCTCAAATGGCTCCCAGAAACAGTAGCATGTCCCTTCTCCAGCTCCTACACAGTGGCATGAACAGGTGGCTCTGCATGCTGCCCAATCCGCCAGCACTGCCCCTGCAGCTCCCATTGGAGCGCTTAGGAGCTGGAGCGGGGCCACGCCGTGGCTTCTGGGAGCTGCATGGTGCAGCCCCTGACCCTGCTCCCCAGCAGGAACTCACAGGCTGTAGTTTGCCCACTCCTGAGCTAGAAGGCTAGAGAACAAAAGCTTTGCTGACTATTTTCTCAACATGAACAATCCTTTATGCACAGGTGACTCTGCTTGCAACTATCATTCGTTGTGCACAAGTGAAGTATTGCACTCTATGACACCTTGCCTTCATATTCAGCTGCTGAAGTCATTCCTCAAGGAAAGCAAGGAGAGAACAGGAAATGACCTTCTACACCCTTCACCACTAAAAAAACAAAAAACCCACCTGAACAAAAAACAAGTTCAGAAAGTTCTGGAAGAACATTGCCATTTTTTTTCCTGTTGTTCATGACAAAGTGTGCTATGCCGACCTTTTCACTCGTGCTGAATGCACAGCACTGGAACCTTAACTAACAGAAAAACCAATAAGATTTTGATATAGACAAATGAATCTATATGTTAAAGCTAGACAAATTCAGACTGGAAATCAGACCTACATTTTTAACCCTGAGAGTAGTTAGCCATCAGAACAATTTACCA
Source organism: Gopherus flavomarginatus (assembly GCF_025201925.1). NCBI lineage: Eukaryota > Metazoa > Chordata > Testudines > Testudinidae > Gopherus > Gopherus flavomarginatus. The sequence goes on from NC_066619.1 coordinate 114,780,256, forward strand.
AGAGTCTTGATTTAAAAATTCAGTGATAGAGAATTCACCAAGATTGGATGTTCTTCTAAAAGACAGGCTCTGGGAAATATTTGAGGGAAGTTTTAGGGTCTCTGCCGTACAGGAGAGCAGACTAGATGACTGCAGTGGTTCCTGCTGGCCTCGGAATACATGAATTTAGGCACCTTGGAACCAGGCTATAAGAGGGGGCACATTGTTTTAAAAAAAGCCTGTTTGATCAATGATCTGAGAGGCCCAGAAATGTGTTTGTACCATCCTCCAATTGTGCCTTCCAGAATCTTCCCTGGCTGTCCTTTGGGTACATTTCAGAAATGGAGCAGCATTCGGATCACATCAGTGAAAACTGCTGTAGACCTTCCTTAAAGAACATCTATTTGGGCTTCAAGCCCTTGGGCTTGGTCTGACAGTGTAGTTTGTAGCAGAGAGAGCTGGAAAAATTGGTGTTTTTCCTTGAGAAAAGTTCAACTTTTTGTCAAAAGAACAAAGTTTTCAGCTCAAGTTAATGGGAGTTGTGAGACAAAATCGCCTAGTCTTGCTTTGAAAAATTCAGTCTACATCTAACTACATTAAATCCACAGATATGAAGTGTCTTGCTTAACCAATTACCAGTCACAGGTATGTTATTCCTTTTGCTGAGTGTTGATGCTTTGTTTTCTTGTTATACACCATACTCATCTTACAGATTACTCTTCACTCTTAGGAATTGTCTGGCACAATGAAGGAGAAATGTTGAAAGATATAAACCATGGTATTACTTCTGGATATTAAAAGAAGTTGCTGAAAAGGAGGGATCTGTAGTAAGAGCAAATAATGAAATAAAATCCTTGAAATGAATCAAACTGAAAAAGCCTCCGATAAGAAAAGGATTATGGAAATGCATTGTACATCATTGCCATCTGCTGGATACCAATGGAAGCAATAAAGAAACACGTGAAATTTAAGGGCCCACTTGGCAAATGTTCAATAGGAATCAAAAGGTGGCCCTCTCCAATAAGCCCTGAAACTAGGGTATACAGTAGTAACTGAGGTCACCATGTGCTAAAGAAAGCTGACTGAACCCAACACAAAAAGCAGCAGAATCTTAAATGCGACCAACACTCAGACTAACTGCGTGGCAAGAACTCGCCTCAACCCAGCAATAAGAGGAAGTGATGAGATTTCATCTAAAAAATTATATTAAAGAAAAGAAATAAATACAAACAACTGTAGGTTATCTTGGTAAGTCCATACTCAGAGACCTCAAATAATCATATTTTGGATTTCAACTCCTTTATAAGTCTGAGCAAATTGCCCTAAAAGAGATTGAATATAATTAATTGCTTTTAATATTCTGCTCTTGTCCATTTTGGACCAATCTATTCAAAGAGATGTGACAACACTCTTCAAAGTACCTGAAAGACAAATGAACCCTTGCAAATGTGATAAATGTGTTAAGTGCTAAAAAAAATTGATACTTCTTGATCTTAAATAAATGTAATAAGAAATCTTGGTAATTTGCATTGTTCTTTGATATAACTCATTACCAAAATTAGATATGCTGTTTGGCAGAGTCTGATGGTATCGCCCTCTGTTGCATGAAGAGGAACAAAGAATCCTGTGGCACCTTATAGACTAACAGACGTTTTGGAGCATGAGCTTTTGTGGGTGAATACCCACTTCCTTAGATGCATGTAATGGAAATATCCAGGGGCAGGTATATATATGTGTGCTAGCAAGCAAGCTAGAGATAATGAGGTCAGTTCAATCAGGGAGGATGAAGCCCTGTTCTAGCAGTTGAGGTGTGAAAACCAAGAGAGGAGAAACTGGTTCTGTAATTGGCAAGCTATTCACAGTCTTGCTAGCACACATATATATACCTGCCCCTGGATATTTCCATTACATGCATCTGAGGAAGTGGGTATTCACCCACGAAAGCTCATGCTCCAAAACGTCTGTTAGTCTATAAGGTGCCACAAGATTCTTTGCTGCTTTTACAGATCCAGACTAACACGGCTACCCTCTGATACATGAAGAGGAACGTTATACATGACTTCCACAGTTCTTGATGGTGAACATTTACAGTGATACACACTATCTCTGCCCTTTAAAAATACAACAGGGCATCTAGATAAAGCGGAAGTACTAACTTCTACAAAGAAAAAAGCCCTAAAGTGTTTGAGGTTTAATAAACAAATTGTGCTAGCAAGGACTCTCCCTGCAATATATATGTTACGAAGAAAGCTTTGAGCAGGAATGATAGACTGTGTGTCTGATTCTGAATGTGACTGCTACATCTGTTAACAGTGCATTTGGTTAGTCTCCCTTTGTCACTTTTGTGAAATACTGAGAAAGAAATGCAGATCCTTTGGGCAAACGAAAGAGGTGCAAATGAAAATCACACCTTCCTGTCTCATTTTGGTATCACTTCTTGTCTGGATAAACAACACAGTCTCACTTGCCTATTCATGGCAAGTAGCCACAGTTAACACTTATGTTAGGGATCAATCACAACAAATTACAGTTAAGTTTTATGCTGCACCATATGGAGGCAGACTTCAGCATAGGAGGAAAAGGCAAAGGACCTCAGCCATGTTATGGATTTGGATCGAACAGGTTGGTTATTTTTTGGAATAGGGGCCCTTCCCCCCATTCCTATCATGAGCAACTGTGGTATGGAGAAGAATCTTTGGCAGTGGTGCTTTATCATTTGTCACAGTTTATTGCAGGTTTTGTTATGATTCAAGGAGAGCCTACTATTTTTAAAAAGGGTAGATTCAGTTGGCAATAAATTAAAAGACTTCACCTTGTATATTAGTGGGTTAATAAAATGCCATATCCCCAGGAGACCTCTGACCCTGAGATCATCACAGCACCCCATTTTGGACAGCAGACGAGACATTCATCTTGAGACACCACATGGCAAGATGTGTGCTTAATGAAGCAAACATACATATGCATAGACTTGATGTCCTAAATGCTGAACTATGAATTTAACACTTACTATAACTAAAAGCATGAAAAAATTGATTTCAACATTACATATTACTATATATAAAGCCATGTCTAAATATCTTGTGAATATTCAGCCCGTATATTATTTGCAAACCTCATGATACATAATTAAGCAATAATTCTCAGAGCACATTGGTATTCAAAAGATTTTGAAAACCCCCCACTATTACTGAACTGCCAAATTTTAGTTTGTGTTTGGAGTGAGCATATCTATATACAATGCCCCTGTATATGCCAAAACACACATATACTTAACTTGAGGGACAAAAATTTGTGGTTATGATGTAGATCAGGGGTCAACAACTTTTCATAAGTGATGTGCTGAGTCTTCATTTATACACTCTAATTTAAGGTTTCGTGTGCCAGTAATACATTTTAACATTTTTAGAAGGGCTCTGTCTATAAGTTTATAATATATAACTAAACTATTGTTGTATGTAAAGTAAATAAGATTTTTAAAATGTTTAAAAAGCTTCATTTAAAATTAAATTAAAACGCAGAGCCCCCCAGACCGGTGGCCAGGACCTGGGCAGTGAGATTGCCACTGAAAACCAGCTCGCATGCCGCCTTCAGCATGCATGCCATAGGTTGCCTAACCCAATGTAAGATACTTGTTAATTACACTCTAGCAGAGTAATCCTTAGTATTTCAGAGCTTCTCATTCATGCTTTGTAGAAAGCTAGTCAATGTGCTTCATACAATCCTGATATCAACATTTCTCATTTATAACACATGAAGGAAATGGTTCTTACCTGTAATTTAGATTTCTGTTTTTCATTCCCACCAATCTGGATGGACTGGTTTTAGACCAGTCCAATAGATCAAGCAGGCAGCAACATCAATGATGAAGACTCCAGTTGTTCCTCAAGTTCTTGCTTGATGTTTTGGGCTTCAACAGAGGAATAGGGAATAAGAAAAAAGATTTGCAGTAGACTATGCATAGGTAAGAAGAGTGTATTAACCAAGGTATGAAACACTCTATAGAGATACCATTCCTCTTAAGGTAACATTAACAAACGTATTAACTTCTGTAAAAACTCTAATTTAAGAGAAAAAGAGAAAGTTGTTGTAAACCTAAAAACTACCTATAGTGAAGCTTTACTCTATGTAGCTAAAGTACAGGAAAAAATTGTACTTTCAGTTCAGATGAAAGTAATTTGAGCAGCCAGCTTTACACTGTAGCATCATGCAGACCATAGAGGGCCTGTTTGCTTAAGGCTTCAGTTACTTCCTTGAGAATCCACAAGTACGCTCATTAGAGTTAAAAAAAAAATCCCATCCTATTATATTCAGGAGAGGCAGAGGAGGAATTCCCGGGGTGACTTGAATATCTCCCTCTGGCCAGGAGACCAACAGCCACTGATCATTCCAAAGGAACAAGCCTTTGACGCACATTAACAAGAAGGTGCAGAAGCAACCAGTGCCCAGCTTACACTGCTCAAACACAAATTGAAATGCTGCCCACCAAAGAGCGATTGAAACGCTAGTGCTATATTTGCTCCTTTTGTGCTGAGCTGTGTGGAGCAGGCTATGTGCTGATTCATCCTGACAAAGCACTGTTGTGACAGTCATCCACCGTTTCCTATCACAAACACATGCCTGTTCTGGACTCTCAATTTACAGCCCATACATTTTTAGGACTGAACACCCCAGCTGGCATGGAACAAGAATGTGGGCAGATGGGTCACAAAACGTTACACACTGAATCTTGAGTTAGATGTTGGCAAGTCCCCTGGGCCCTTTATAACCTCACCTGACCCTTCAATCACTGGCAGCTCCTGAGGCTTGGTCTGTCCTGGGGGGTGCCAAAAATGCAGAGACGGAAAGACGAGAAAAACAATTAAAAGTGAGGAGGAGAGGCCACTTAAGACTGAGAGGGGTTCCAAAAAAGCAGTAGCTACCAGATCATTCCATTCACTCTGTATGGCACCTTCTCCAGCCTGGAACAGGCTCAAGGGACCAATCACTTGTCAAGAAGATGAGAGGAGCCACAGCATCACACTGGTCATGTCTCCTCTTGTGGCACAATATTCTTGTATGATCCTGCAATGCTGAAAGTCCTCTGCCACAGGGATAGGAGGAGAAACAGTACCAAAGGACACAGTGTCTCTACTAAGAGAAGTCCCAGCAGCAAAGGTGACTTACGGGAAGCAGCTGATTAATGTGGGACTTTCCTTCTTGCTTTTATGATAACATGGCCTAAAGTGATAACAGCTGCTTGCTGTTCTCAAAGATCTTAAGTGGACGGTAGAGAACAGGCCCAAGAGAAGGACTGCCAAATCTTGGCTCAGGAAGAGGAACTGCATCATGACCTGGTGGGATTTCTTGTCCACCTACACCTGCAGATATGACACTGGACTGAGGGTGACAAATCCTATTGCTGGGAGCTCATCTACACGCTTTATCCACAATGAGACAACACCAATGGGCTGGGCATAGAGGCATCATCTGGACCAAAAAATGATACGAGAATGGTAAATGCAGCAGAAAAAGGGGGCACAGCCATCACGTTTATAATTGTTAATGTTTGTTGAAAGGAAAAGTATGTTAGACAATTTACGAAGCGTTTACCAAATAAGGAAGGTAAAGAGCTATATTTAAATAGAGTATATTAAGAGGCATGAGGGAATGTTTTCTAAATTTAGCTAAATACAATTTGTAAGAAATTAATGGAGGATAGGTTCATCAATGGCTATTAACCAGGATGGGCAGGAATGATGTCCCTAGCTTCTGTATGTCAGAAGCTGGGAATGGGTGACAGGGGATGGATCACTCGATTACCTGTTCTGTTCATTCCCTCTAGGGCATATGGCATTGGCCATTGTTGAAAGACAGGATACTGGGCTAGATGGACCTTTGGTCTGACTCAATAGGGCCATTCTTATGTTCTTCGGGATCAATTTTGATTTCTGTCATGAGAAGGGAATAATAAATAAAGGTAACTAGAAACAAGCATTTCTATTTGCTGCATTTGTGTTGTGTGTGTCTGGATGGGTTTTTATCTTTCTAAACACACTTTTTGGAGTATCCAGCAAAACAAGGATTTTTTTTTTAAATTTTGTCAAGTCTAATTGCTGTTGGCACCTTTATTACTCCAGCCAATTTGCTGCCGAACTTGGGGTCTTTCTTTCAGATACTTGTGATGCAGAACTTTCTAAGTGGTTGAAAGAAGAAAGGATCCGCTTATTCCCTCAACTCTTTAGTTTTCCCCCTTTAAGCAATGAGGATCAGTTCTCCAACCATGATTTCTCCAAAGAGTGCATACCAAAGCACAGCATACTTGATTGACAGCTGTCCTCTGATAGGAAAAAAATATTTAATCAGCTTTACAAAAAGAGCCCTGTTCCCTGCAAAGGAAACTCTGCCCAAAGCACAGTACAGGATGTGAAAGCCAAAAGTCCTTGTGTATACCCATGAGCCTGCATATTTTATATTGTATGAGGAGCTGATAGTGCTCCTTAAAAGTTGCCCCAAAATTCTGTTTTCAGTTGCATGCAACTTTGCCAAATATTCAGCTGTTTGGGCTGAAATTTTCCATGCCAGGTGTCTGCCTCATGCTGAACCTTTTTTTTTTTGTTTTGGGATGGGGAGGAGGGGGCGCGAAAGTTCCATCGAAAATGGCTCCAGCAGCTGTTTCCAAGAACAGGTTTAGGAAAAACACATTCTTTGCCCACATTAAAAATATCCTTACAAAAACTTTTCACTGAAAAGCTCTCGGGCCCCCATGCTTTGGCGTAGGAACTTGAAATTTGATGGCGATGGTGTGGTGTGTGGGAGAGGATCCAGAATTTGCCTGTTGCAGTTCCTGTGAAAATTTGCTCAAAAGTTGTCTAAGTTATAAGACTCAGTTTGGACATGCTAAGTAGAGACTTTTTTTTAAGAAGAGTTTAGAAGTTAAATTCTCCAAAGATTCCGTCTATACTGAGAAGGCTCCATCCCCTCGCAGCAATTCTGTACTGAATAGACTGCATGTGCACCATCCCCACAGAGCAACTGGGCATAAGCCATCCGGGTGCACAAGGGCTCAGGAGGACTTTTCTTGCGACTTCTACTCCCAGGCACCAGAGTGAGATAACAGTGTTTCTTTGTCCTCAAGGTTCCTCTTGCTGATGCCCAGGCAGTAGGGAGGGCTAGAAAGAAGCTAAGGTTGCAAGGCAGGGCAGACAAGTCTAATTGCTAGAGCACATCCCCCTATAGAACCCGGAATTGAACCTATAATTCTCTGCTTTCAGTAAATAGCTGTGAAACTAAACGTGCATCATTCTCCTTCTAGTGATTGGCCCGTGGAAGATAAAAACTCCTGCGGTAGTAGGCTGTTAACAAATGAAATTACTTTAGTGCTCTTTTAAAGTAATTTTTTAATGTTATAAAGTTAAGCATTTACATGAGAAAATGTCAGAATTTAATTCAGCTCCACTGAACATATGAATTATGAGTGTAATTATATGATCAGACTTTTTTTCAGGACGCCTGCCTCATTCACTGTAAAGGAGGGACCTACTCTGGGGATGAATCAGGGCTATGTAAGGAAAGAGGATGTTGGTTGTAGGACTCCTGCCTTATTTATTGAAGAAGTTGATGTTGTGTAGTGAACCAGGCAAGGGATCACAGTCTTATGATTAAGGCAGCTGAACACTAGCCTGGAGATGGTGAACAGTGGTATGAGCAGTGTTCTGCTTTGGGTCAGTAAATTTAGATTAGATTAGATTGGCAGAGTGGCACTGGCAGTGTTGTGCAAGTAGGCGTGAAGCACAGAACCACTTCCTCACTGTTATACAAATACATATCTTTAAAATTCTCCTACCAATAAAAAAGGTATTGCCCATTTTGGCAGTGTTCCACATTCTCCACACAGAGAATATCTGCTTAAATAGAACAGTGTGCTTATTGACAAAGAGAAGCAAACACCGTAAACTGACCAATCCAGATTAATTATTTCCCCCTCTTCCCTCCCCAAATGCTAGTAAATTGTGGTGGTTAAAGTGCGAGATGTCTTTGTAGAATAAGGAGATTATTATTTTCCCAATACTTTAAAGGAGGAAGGAGGCCTTCATAGAAGAGATTGTCAGGTGGGTTCACTCCTTAGCATTTTGGTAAAAAAACCCCAATAGGAAGAGAGCAATCCTAGGAAGATTTACACTGCAGTCATCTCCATACATTCAAAATAGGCCGTGTGCCCCATCCTGTCCCCCAAAATCAAGCTTATGTCTTCTAATAGATTTTCATTAAAGGATTTGCCCTTACATCTATCTAAACTTCCACTCTATCTCTCTCCCCTTCCCCCAGTGCCTCCTGACACCATGAAACAGCTGATCTGGAGTAGGCGCGGTGAGGGATCAGTGTATTCTACGTCCTCTGAATATAGGCTGAGGTTAGGGTGATCTGATTGTTAATGCACCAGTGCCAGAGATTGACCGTTCTGCTTCTGAATTTGTTCCCCTTGTTTGCTGACATGGAAGATGGTGGTGCTGTTGTCTGATGTGATCAGGACATGAGGAGACAGAATGAGTGGAAGAATGAATTTACATGCCTTCTTTACTTCTTGAAGTTCCAGAATACAGATGTGCATGCTGAACTCTCAAATATCCACATCTCTTGGCTGGGATTGTCAGGATAAGGTTCATGGAATAACAGCTCAGGGAGCACACAGACTGTAGCCATGTCTGAAGGCAACGAAGGTGAAGTCTCACGAAGGGGGTCATGTAAGTGCATGAGGCCACATGGCCAAGTACAGACAAACAAGTCTTGGCTGGTACATAATGGTTGTTTGTGACGTGAGCTGCGACGACATTCATTGCCTGAAATTTGTCTGTGGGCAGGTATGCCCATGCCATGATGGAGTTTAAGGTAGCCCTGAAGAAGTCCAAAGATTACGTGCGATGGAGGATCAACTGCCCAGTGTTGACACTGACTCTCAGTGAAGAAAGAAGGCTGAGTAGAGCTGCGACGACATTCATTGCCTGAAATTTGTCTGTGGGCAGGTATGCCCATGCCATGATGGAGTTTAAGGTAGCCCTGAAGAAGTCCAAAGATTACGTGCGATGGAGGATCAACTGCCCAGTGTTGACACTGACTCTCAGTGAAGAAAGAAGGCTGAGTAACAGAGATTAAGGTGTGGGATTCCTGGTTGGACCTATTGGCTCAGAGCCAGTCAAAGTATCAAAAAACAAGGAGACCATAATGCCTGATGTGAGCCACTACTGTGGAAAATACTTTGGTGAAGACTCTTGGGTGATAGCCATTCCAAAGGGTAGTACGCTCTATTGGAAATAGAGGGGCCCACTGTAAACTGAGAAAACTTCTGTGGGTGGAGTGAATATTGACATGGAAGCAAGCATCCTTCATATAGAGAGCCACAAACCACATGCCTTTTCCTAAGCATGGAATTATGATTACCAGTGTGACCACGCAAAACTTGAATTTGTAGATGAAGTGACTGAGGACAGAGGTTGAGGATTGGTCTCAAATGCCTTTCTTGTTGGGTATTAAGAAGTAAATCCAGTAGAACCCTGTTCCTTGATATTCCATAGGAACGTGATCTATTGCTCCTTATCGTAATGAAGAGCTCACCTCTTGGGGGAGAATACTGTTGAGAGCGGTCCCTGAATGGGGACGGGGAGGGCGGTCTTGGATGAGATAGCTTTACAAACTCAATTGTATAGCCATGGAGGATGATATTCAGCACCCATTTGTTGGTTATCACACTCCAAGTGTGAAAAAAGAATGGTAAACCACTCCCAAATGGAGCTGAAGGATTGGGAGGTGTCAGGGTCAGTAGCTGGCAGCTCTCGAGCTTAAATCAAAAAATCTCTTAGCTTGTGCTTGCGTTTGAGATGTTGAAGCCTGAGGGGAGGGAACTCAGGGAAGCAAAACCTTTGGAGTTTGTGTGGCAGTTCTTAGGGTCAATGTTGACAAAAAGGTGTGGAGACCTGTACCTCGGACAGTGGAACTTTAGTTTCAGGGCAGGTTTGTAAATGCTCAACGAGTGAAGAGTAGCCCTGAAGTCTTAGTGTATGTAAAGACTCATGTGTCTTCTGGTTGAAGAGTTGGGATTCATCAAAAGGGAGGTTCTCAGAGGTGTTCTGGACATCTAGGAAAACCAGAAGCATGAAGCCAAGACACACTGCATCAGGATGGCTGTAGTGAATCAGCCATGGCCAACTGTAGATAGGAAGGCAGTTCTGGCTATTAGTTTCCCTTACTTGACAAGGGTCTCAAAGCAGGCGGGGTCTTGCTATGGGTGACTATTAGTAAATTCCTTGGATTTAGTGTAATTCAGGAAGTCATGTTTAGCCAACAATGCTTGATAATTGGCAATCCTGAATTATAAATTGAAGGAAGAGAAGTCTTTTCTCCCCAGTAGATCTACGTGCTTCCTTTTCTTATCTGCAGGTGTACATAAAGGGTGTTATTGCTTAGCCATCTCTGCAGCAGCCTGAACTTCTAGTGCCTTCAGAGCTCAGAGAACAGGAATTCCGAACCTTTGGCCAGGACATAGTAGAGTGTCTCTGCTCCTTTAGGGGTGGTGGTACATATGATGGGATGTGCTACGCTGTCCTGGCTGGCTCCAGTATGACCTTGCTGATCCGTAGGGCTATTCTTGTTAGTCACGAAGTGTGAAGAATGTCCAGAAGCTTAACTGAGAGTTCTGGATCTCTTCTAGTGGGGTTTGTAGTTCCCCTGCAATTCTCCATGAAAGATCTTGAAATTGAAGTCTTCTGGTGGGGAAGGGGATGATGCTGTAAAAGCTTTGTCCAGCAATGAGGATGGGAATGCAGCAGACTCCAGTGGGACCGCTGGAACTGGGATATAAAATTCTTCCTCTGCTATCAGCTCTGTGGATGTACTTGAGGGGTCCCTTGGAGGAAGTGGGGGAAGCAAGTTGCAACTCCCTTGTGGTCTGGGCGGGCTCCAAAGGAGGATACTGAAATATTGGGGCTCTGGGGGCAACAAGTAGGATCAACAGGAGATCATGAAGGCCCCCATGGCATGGCTACCAGTGGCTCTGGAGAGCAGGGCTGGCCTTAGGTCAAGGGGGTGCAGAAGTGCATGCTTCAAGTATAGTGTCAGAAACTGCTCCTGGATGGCAGGGGGTGCTGTGGGAGGGGCATCCAGATTTCTCTCTGCTTCCTTCTGGGAGAGGACCTGGTGGGGGTGGGGAGAAGTGGAGCCGTGACACACAGATACTGCTTACCGCCCGCCAATGTTCCTCCATGCTCTCTGAGGGGTCTGTGAGGAGGGGAGTGAGGAATCATGCCCACGGGGGCCAAGGACACCAAAATACAAGTTTGCCCACGGTGCCATTTTCCTTAAGGTCAAGAGGGTGAGAAAGTAATAGTTCATATGCGCTTGTCAGTCTCCATGACAGTACATAGCAGCAGTTCTTCTCCAAGCTCTGATTCATTGGAACAGGTGGACTTTGGTTCCAGTGGTGGTACCATCGGAGATGGAGAGACGTGTAACACATTTAAGAGGGGTGATCGACCCCATACCGTAGGCGTATCCTGTGGCATGTAGGAGTTCCCTGGAAGTGGAAGGACCTGATGGAGAAGGAGACTCTGGATACAGCAAGGTAAAATGTCTTGAGATGCAGCCACAGATCCAGATCTCTCTGGTGCAGAGGGCACTCTTCCTCACCCCCACTTGCTGGTACTGGTGCTGAAGTCTTCCCCTGTGCAGGAGGGTCTTGGGAATTATGAGGTGCCAGAAACTGCAATACCAACAGTTTGCTGAATGGAACCATTGGATCCCACTATTTATCGGTCATCTTCTCAGGCCTGTCAGCCTTAGAATGAGCTACCTTCCCTTGGGCCGAGTTGGTGAAGGCAATATCCAGTTTCTAGGACTTGGAGGAAGACTTAGTCCCATGCATATGGGAGTGCTTCCTAATCTCCTGACTCGGTCCCACCATAGGGTCTGTGAGAGTGGTTCCACCAGCACGGGAGTTGGACATAGTAGCAGCAGGAAGTGTGTGTCTCACTGAAGTACAGAGGGGTTCTCCGACCTGAGTCTGACTGTGGTCTCATGGCCATTTCCATGAGATACTTCTAGAGATGAAATGCTCAGCATTCTCAGGTATGGCTGGGGAAGAACTCAGATACCGCACGTAACTGAAATGTGAGTTTCTGCCAGGCAGAGGCAGCATTAGTGGTTGTTGCTGATACGAGGCACAGAGTTTGAAACCTGGAATTCAGGGCATAGTCCAGTACCCTAATACTGGGGAGCGGGGGGAGGGAAAGAAGGGGCATAGAACAGGGAGAATACCCAAACTCTACTCTACCTGTTAAAATTAGACAACTACTAAAACTAGGAAAGAAATAAAATTATTAAAAACGGCAGATAAAACTATTTACAATTGTAATTATTAGAATTGTGTCAGAGACAAGGACACTACACGAAAGGTTCCAACCCGGATCACACGGCGGTGAGAAAGAACTGGAGATTTAGTTAGTCCTCCTTATATTTTACCACCATGAACAGAAGCACTAGGTGAGTCAAGACGCATGCATGGACCCACTGAAACAACTTTCAAATTCTCCGATTCCAGACACACACTGTGCATGTGTAACACACAGTGGGATACAATAGGGACCATCACTCAAAGAGAACCTGTATAACTACACTATTTTAGAACACAATATATTTGCTTTGCATTTTATGAAAATACCACATGTGAATATGCTGTACTGTAGATTGTAATAGCTTAATTTGCAAGATAATGTGTGCTTTCACTTACGCTGTATTCTCTGTGGATTTTCCCCCCCACAATGTGCTTCACGAAATTCATGATGAGATGTTAAACAATTATAGGACTTTGAGCGACTGTAGATCTTCTCTGCTCTTCACACACTAACTTCCAAATGTGTTTCTCTAAAAGGCAAAATCACTTCTTGCTGTGATCACAGCCTGTTTTAAAGTATACATTAATATTTCTGTAGCTTATTAAAGCAATGCTTTATAAAATGTTCAACATTTAACAGTGTTAGAACATCCACAATTTATGAATGTGGAATTTCAAGATAAAGGAGCACTGAATCACAACAGACATTACAGCACCCAGACTTACCAGTGCGTGTATGTGGGAAATAGGACTCTTGAAAGATACACAAAAAAGTAAAATTAACCACCCGATTTCAATACAATTCTCATGCACTTTTGATAGAAAGTGGAAAATGCTAATTTTTGGAGCATTACATTTTTGGTTCCTTGGTGTTTTATCTACCATGACCTTTCCCAATTGTATACACTTGCCTCGTTCCATCCCTTTTGTGGAGTTTAATAAATAAATACTTTATAGAACGTAAGAGAATAGATGTTATGGGAATATATTCATCTCAATAAGCTTTAGTTATTTTTCTCTATCCAGATAAAGATTCTAGAAGATAAGCCATTTGACTAAAGTGTAGCTTCAAAATAGGAAACTTCTGCCTTGTTGGAAGAAAAAGAGGATGAAACTGATCACAAGTTTGAACTTACTATTTTTGCTAATGGATGACTACTGAGTGATTGGTTGTTATTAAGGTCCCCCCGTCCCAATCAATATATAGCTATATAAGTATTCTGACTGGAAGTTAATAGATCTGTAGCCTCTGGGATGGAAAACATTGAATATTTCTTAAAATAACTGATTTAAGTGGGACTTTTCCCAAGATGATCTCACTAAAAGACAACATAATTCAAACCTGACTGGACAAAGGTCATGACTCTAAGATAGGCTGCACATCTGAGAGGTGCTACAAGCTTGCTTAAATGAAGTTTCTTAATTATCAATCAAGGGTAAGGCTGAGAAGCTTCTCTTTTTGGGACAAGACATCTAAGGGAAGACTCTCCTAGACTAATCACATTGCAGAGAGGAAGACAAGACACTGACAAAGAGGTCATTCTCCAATCTCTGACCAGTCTCCTCGCATCTGAAGAACTACTCCTAGCAAGAAGTGCTGTGCCAGCAGACCACCACCATCTGGCCTGTTTGACTACAATTCCAGCTGTTACTCTACGTGAGTCCAGAAGACTGCAAGAGCTAAAGATTTTACAGACTCCCTCTGATCTTAAGTAACTTGCTTTTCCTTTTTCCCCATCCCCCCCCAAATGAACTGGGAGACATCCCAGCCTTTGTAGTTTTAGGCCATGAAAGTGAAAGTGTGGCTGTGGACATATGAGTGAGTGTAAGCACCCATGAAGTTCATATGGGAAAGGTTCCCAAAAGAAGCACTCCCCAGATTTAAATAACCCTAAACACCATCTTATAAAATTACTGAGTGCATTCTGTGTTCTATATCTAAAAGTCCTAAGAGACAGATTTTCAACTGTAATTTTTGGTAAATAAAAGTTGTCCAACTTTACTTATCAAGACTCCTCTTTTAAAATTTGCATTATAATAGCTGTGGTGTGTTGGGCAGTGGGAAGAAAGGATTAACCACTACACAGGAATAGTTATAGAAGAAGGGTATTTATAACTGGCTTTGAGGTTTTGGTCCAGACTTTGGATAATAATTTGGTTTCAGTATTAAGTTCCTTGACCAGCTTCAAGTTATACATTCAACTGACTCTGCTAAAGTTGTTTGGTTGGGATTTTCAACCAAATGAACAGCTACCTTTTTAAAATATATAAGGATTACTTTTTGTATTAGTTAGAGGATTTAATTCTCATTGAATATTGAGCCTAATTTGTTGATTTGATAGGTGCACTGCTTGATTCTTAGTGTAGTTTAACAACAACGCTTGGATGTTTGGATGTTTGTTTTTTTAAGTATTTTTATAAAATTTATAAAAAAGATAGTCACATTTCTTGCCGTAAACAATGTGGGTCCAGATCCTTTGAGGATCTGGGTGGATACCAAAAAGTACACAGCTCCTCCTAGTTGCCTCTGGTTCTCAGAGAAAGCGATAGATGTATTTGGCTGTGTTCTTATTCTGGATGGTGACATTTCAGACTTTGCTATGTGTGATATGAAAAAGTTGCAATATTATAACTCTCTCTCGTTTCGTGGAATTCCCTTTCCATTTTTTTTTCTTTGAGTGTTGTCATAAACAGATAGTTAAAGGTTAATAGAACAGGAGTACTTCATGTCTCTATTGCCTGTAAAGGGTTAACAAGTTCAGTGAACCTGACTGTCACCTGACCAGAGGACCTATCAGGGGACAGGATACTTTCAAATCTTGAGGGAGGGAAGTCTGTGTGTGTGCTGTTAGTGTTCACTCTGGGGGCTCAGAGGGACCAGACGTGCAACCAGGTTTCTCTCCAATCTCTCTGATACAGGCTCTTACGTGCTCAGAATAGTAAGTACTAGGTAGATAAGGCGAGTTAGGCTTATGTTTGTTTTCTTTATTTGCAAATGTGTACTTGGCTGGAAGGAGTTCAACTGTGTATTTTGCTGAAAGGATTTTACTTTGTACTTGTATACTTAGGCTGGGAGGGTATTCCCAGTGTCTATAGCTGAAAGACTAACATATTCCATCTTAAATTTACAAGGATAATCTTTACTGTTTTTCCTTTCTTTAATTAAAAGCTTTTCTTGTTTAAGAACTTGATTTTTTTTTTTTATTCTGGCATGAGATCCCAGGGGACGAGGTCTGGATTCACCAGGGAATTGGTGGGGAGGAAGAAGGGAAGGGGGTGTCATAACTTTCCTACTCAGATCTGAACCTTAGAGTTCAGAACATGAGAAGCTAGCATGAAACCTCCAAACTTAATTACCAGCTTGGATCTGATATCGCTGCCACCAGCCAGAAAATTCCAGTGTCTGGCTCACTCTGGTCTCCCCAAAACCTTCCCTGGGGGACCCCAAGACTCAGATGCCCTGAGTCTCACTACAAAGGGAAATAACCCACTTCCCTTCCCTCTCTTTACCTCCTCCCAGATTTCCCCGCCCTGGGTACTCTAGGATATTCCCTGCTTCAAGTCCTTGAAACACAAGTACCGAGAGATCAAATCTCTCTCTCCCCTCACCCAGAGAGGATGCAAAGTCAGGCTTAGTAAATCTAACACAAAGGGATTTCCCCCTCCCTTTGTTCCTTAGTCTTAAGCAGTGAAAAAACTCCAACAGGTCTTAAAAAGAAAGCTTTATATAAAAAGAAAGAAAAAGACATAAAAATGGTCTCTATATCAAGGTGACAATATACAGGGTCCATTGCTTAAAAGAAAAAATGAATAAACAGCCTTATCCAAAAAGAATACGATTTAAAACATTCCAGCAACTACACACATGTAAATACAAAAAATATATAAACCTATTGCATTACTATCCTTGTACTTCCAACTTGGAAACAGAAGATTAGAAAGCCTGGAGATAGAGAGATCACTCTCAGAGCCGAGAGGGCCACCGAACCAAGACAAAACACCCACCCAAAACTTCCCTCCCTTGACATTTGAAAAATTTTGTTTTCTGATTGGTCCTCTGGTCAGGTGTTTGGTTCTCTTTGTTAACCCTTTACAGGTAAAAGAACATTAACCCTTAGCTATCTGTCTATGACAGGGGGAGAGGAAGGTTATTTCTCTCTGTGTTAGGATCACTCTCTCTCTCAGGCAGAGTCTGGGAGGGGGAGAGAGAAGGAGGGGGAAAAGGTGAATTTTCCTCTGTTTTAAGATTCAAGGGGTTTGAATCACAGTGATCTTCCAGAGTAACCCAGGGAGGGGAAGCCTGAGGGAGGCAACGGTGAGGGAAAGGGTTTACTTTCCTTGTGTTAAGATCCAGAGGTACTGGGTCTTGGGGGTCCCCGGGAAAGGTTTTGGAGGAACCAGAGTGTACCAGGCACTGGCATTCCTGGTTGGTGGCAGCGCTACAAGTACTAAGCTGGTAATTGAGCTTGGAGGAATTCATGCTGGTACCCCATATTTTGAACGCTAAGGTTCAGAGTAGGGGTTTATACCATGACAAGTGTCAATAAGGAAATAAGGGAAATAAATTTCAGAGCATTTTGAGAAAAAGATGAGGAAGGACACGTCATAACTCAGATGTTTCTTCTTTGAGACAGCATGCATGGTTGCTAATTTTTACTTTTAGCTCACAGGGGTCTACAATCACCTCTGTCACTCCTTCAATATCTCAAACTAGTGTATTTCACTGCAAAAGTGATATGGTGAATATTGTAAGTAAAACCTAGCACTTGTACATTATTTTAGAATCATTCAGTAAGTCTCAATATCCCAGAAAAGCAGAGAAATAAATAGCACTCCCATTTTACAAATGGGCAAACTAGAGCAGAAGTTAAGGTGATTTGGGCAAGACAGAGGGGAGTTCATATCAGGAAACCAGTCGCATCCAGTCAGAAGAACTTCCTCCCTTCAGCTAGCAGCCTGGCATCACAAAGCTACTGGTCTTGAGAGTTGCTTTGAACCCTAACTCTTCCCATGGACTGAGGTGTGATCCCTCCTCACTGTTCCAGTCCCCTTGGGACCATGATCCCAGACACTAAAACAGGGTTAGGAAACTCCAGGAATATGATTGACCCTTTGACCCTCAGGATCAGTCAATCAGTCAAGGAGTATTTGCCTTGGGACTGGAACCACAAGAACAAAAACAAAACAGAGGCCTCCGTAGTTTCTTTTTCCTTCCAGAGCAAGGTATTTGTGGAGTTTGGCAGGACTTTATGTAACCATGCAATCATATTACATATGGCAGTCTGTCCACATAAGATCAGACTGCTTTATCACTCCCGGTAGGTAGAACCCCAAAGGTGAGTTAGTGATCATTTCAATATGAAAAGTTTCCACTGAAAGATGCAGGCTGACTGATTTAACAGGGACTCCATTTACCCTCTAGCTCTTGGGAAGGGTGACCTGTAATTTTTTCCCCATCCAGACCCCCTTCCCCTATTCACTCCCCTTTCTCTGCCCACAACCTATCTAGAACTTAGCACTTTACTTGCACAATTTTTTGAAGTAACTTGCTAAAAGTCTCATGAATAAAATAAAGTAACCTGCATAAGGGCGTCTGCATCCTGACTCTCATAACTAGCAGGAAGTTAAGCTTCACAAATAATCTTTTCTACCACTATTTGGCTTGTGGGTGCAAAACTGGAACATTATCCCTGCATACAAAGAAATTAACAAAAAGGACAGATTTATACTCAGTATTGCAATTGCAGTAAAAATTAGTTGACTATACTGAACTCTTATAAGCCCTTTTGAAATGGAGCAGTCTAAATATAACTGTTAAAATAAGAAATCTTACTGATGTAAGAAAAAACATTAAGCAAAATTGATTAACCCACTTACAGGGAAAAGGATATTGACAAGTGAGTGTGATCAAGCATTTCCATTGTTTGCTCTATTTTTACTGAATTTGTATCAAAAGCACTAATCAGGATTGGGGCTCACTCTGATCAACTGAATTTGAGCATCTTGTAACACAAACTGAAGTGGAAAAATTGTTTTCTATTCCACTTGAGTTGTGAGCTGCAAATTCTCCTCTGCTTTGCCGCATGAATAAGCATGAAAAAGCAGGTCATACACAAAGTTCATATTTCCCTTCACATGAAAGGGGAACTTTTCCTACCTGCCAATGGGTTTTGTGCAGATGACTGTTCATCAGTCTAGTCAGCTGGCTTCCTTCTGATGTTTCCCCCCCAAACACAGACCCTTTTCCCACTGAGCAGTCTTCCCTTTGCTGCTGGTTCAAACTCCCAAGTCAAATGTCTTCCATAAATCTTAAAGATGCAACACCACTCAGGTTAAGCATTTCACTATTCAAAACAATTCTATATACAATTTACACTGATTAGAAATTGGCCTTATGTATTCCTCAGATTATTAAATAGAAAGTCTTTGGAAAAGGGAAACAGTTTACAGTTGAGAGAAAAAAAAATCCTTTCTAATCTGTTCCATTCAATGCTCTAACCAGTAGGCTTTAAGTAGCAGTGCTCCCTGGCCTGTATAACTGAGGCAGAACATGACAGCTCTTAGCCCAGACCTGCCAAAGATGTGTCTGTATCTGCAAACATTGTCAAGATTAATTTCTGGTAAAGCGTATTATGGAACTTCAAGTGATGCTTTACCCGAATGCAGCAGCAGCAGTCCTCTCTGCCCAGGAGATAAAGTCTACGTGCTCCCTCTTCTGTTAGCCATGAATCTTGTAGAGTAGAACAGCTTTGAAGATCTGAAAGATGCTGTCCTTAAAATTGTCTTCATGGTAGGAAAGGGCCATCAGGCAGACCTTGGAACCAAAATAAACAGACCAAAGTTGTGGCCAGAAAATTTAGCTATAATATTGTCTGCCATTATCCTAGCTATAAACTTGAGGGTCACATCACGAACAAAGGCAGGTGACTTAAAAACAATTTCCTCCATCTATGGGAGAGTCAAATCCTTAATATAATTTTGCAGCTAGATTAAGAAAATTTGAGAGAAACAAAAACACAAGACCAGACTCCAAATCTAAGAGCTTTGACAGCTACCTTGTATTGCTTATATATGTTCATATTGCAACAGATAGGAATTCACGCTAGTCCAATATCCTGTCTCTGAAAGTGACCAGGACCAGATGCATCAGAGGAGGGTTTAAGAAACCTTGCAGGCAGGCAGTTTAGTAACCTTCTCACAGGAAAACGTCTCTTGAACCCAATAATTAGCTTATGCCCAGAAGCGTGAGCATTTAGATCACTTACAATAATAAAGAATTTTTTAAAATTTTTAACTTGTTAACTATTCTTTTCTTAAAGCCTACTAATATCTTGGCCTCATAGTATCTTGTGGCAATGACTTCCACAGGATTACCAGTGCACTACAGAAAGGATCTCTTTTTCTGGTTTTAAATATGCTCCTTTCAATTTTATTGAATGCCCCCTTAATCATGCATCATGATAAGAATTAATAAAGTAAATTTGTCCTATTCTTTAAGTCAGATGCATAAATATATTGATATCTGGCATATGGCAGCCAAAGGATACAGTCAATTCTAGGATATACTACTTGCTAGCTTTATCTGAATGAAGGTTTGTACAGATTGATGACCCTAGACAAGGATAATTTTTGCCTGGCTATTTGCAGACCATACCTTTGTCAATTTTTTTTTGGAAGGAGAAGAACATATTGGCTCAAATAGCTGTGGGCATTATTCACTAGATGCTTTGCTCTGATCAAGCTTTGCTTTTTTATTATTCCATTCCTTCTTATGGCCCCTCAGTTCTGGAAGAAGTTTCTCTAGGCCTTAGTCCCTTGTTTAATAATGGTACCATCTGAAATGCTCTCTTCAGAGCTTCTTCCTTTCCTGAGGAGGTTGTTCTTGCCTCTTTGTATCGGCTTGACTTTGAGACTATGGAGGGAAGAGTAGATCCTGGATAATTTGTAGGCATCTGCTGGGGCTGGGTTGCTTTAGAAGGGGAAGCTCTGGACTTGTCTTTTGCTATCTTAAACTTCAAGGTGCAATGTCCATTGGGAACTTATGGTTTTTACCTCCTGAACCAGTCTCTCTTGATGAAGCCATATTCCCTTTGGATCTGCTTGACAGATTTAGGGGGCTGAGAAGAGAAAGAACTAGTAGGTCTAAGGGAACTGAGTCAGCTAGTCCAGAAACCACAAACTGGAACAATAGCTGTTGGGCCTGAGTGGAGTGGGGGCTGAGCCACATGCCTACTAAAGGAAGAGGGAATAAGGTGGATTCCATTAACCCAGTTCTCTTCCTGGACAGCTGGAGCTGCTGTGCACTCTGCCTGCTTAACTGCGGGGGGATGTGATGGGTGCAAAGTCCCCCATAAGCACAGACAAGAGGAGAAGGCAGCCTCAGTGCCAATAGGCCTTACGGCAGAAGGCAACATTAGTTAGGAGAACAGGGGAAGTGAGATGGGAAATCTCTATTCACCAAGGAAAAGGAAACAGAATGGACACTGGGGAGTTAAAACAGCTACAGAGGGAGGCATGTGGTTGTATGGCCCCTGGAGAAGTTATCAGAAAGAAGCCCCTTTGTCAGGCCAGCAAAAGTTGCACACACAAAAAAATCATAAGAATTAGTCAAATGATCTATCTTCCACATATACTAATATTACCAAGGAGATAATTCAACGCAACCCCCAGCTGTTCACCAGAAAATTAACATACAAAGTGACAAATTAAAGAAACATACAGGAGACTTATTGAGCAAACAGCTTAGTGTCTTGCAAGGAGGCTGTTCTCTGAATAAAGCCACACAGATAAGCCATTACAGCACATTGCTGTATGATATGAATTCTGCTTCAACGAGTATAAACAAGGTGTTCAAATGATTTCAAAGATACTTAGTGTGGTCATTGGCTCAGTATTTCATTTCAAGTGCACCCTCCTATTGCCAAGAGCCTCACTGATGTAGAATACTCCAAAGAATTACCCATTTAAACAACTCCAATAGAATCTAAATGCACATGAGGCTTTTTGTGATCTCTGCTGGAGTTTATAGTATCTAATAGCTGTGACTATGACTGTTCTAGCTAATTGCTCCCAGCAACAAAAAGAATAAACAATCGCTACAGGAAGGAGACACTTTGCCAGTGAAATATTAATGCGATTTTGAGCAGCCAGAGTTTGTCTCAAGTCTTGGTTAAAGTTACACTAATGGTAAAAAGTTTGCAAGTGAAAAGAAATTCCATCTGAATGGCAATCTGTCCTTATCTTGGGGTTTAATACTGCTTCTTACAGGGGAAACCTCTTTGAAGGCAGCGGCTTTGCTGTGGACTCTATTTGCCTGATCTCTGGAAGCTTGTTCCAGACCTGCAGAATGCTTTATCCGCCGCTCAAGTGCTGTGTTCTGAACTTGGATCTGAATTGTCCCAAGCAAGGAGCGCTGCCATCGTGATGGTTCACAGATGGAAATTTGATCTTTAATGTAGCTGGGCTTTCATCCATTAGTTGCTTTAGCCCCTTAAACAGGCACTGGAATATGACAGAAGTCCAATGGAGAGTCTTGAGCACAGGCCTGATGTGCTCATGGCAACCTAAGCCATAGAGAAGGTGACAGCCACATTCTGTACTAGCAGTACATGCTTCACATAAAGTGAATCACTGTAAATAAAGTCTGGAGGTGACAAATGCACTGAGGCAGGAGCTGGGAAGTGGCTCTGTAAGGGACAGACATCATGCAATGGTCTGTATGAGGAGGGGACACCTTGCCTCCCTTCCCTGCTCACAGGGGAAGAATGAAATAAGTGAGGGACACTGCAGCTTCAAATGTCTATTGTTGTGTTTATTGTCCTGTGCATGATTAAGAGTATAATAAACGTGTCACGCCCTGCAAAGGATGCGTGCATGTGCGTGTGTGGATTGCTCCACAAAAGCTACATGCCCCTGAGAAAATTAAACTGTAAACCAGAAGCTTCACACCTTTGGGATAGAGTTCCAGAAGATGGGTGTGCAAGAAACTGGGGCATCTCCCAGTCCTCGGGGTCAGCACTAGCAGCAGAGACCTTGGGCAGGTGGGCTGGGAAGCCCCATTTCCAGGTAGGGATTTTGTGACCGAGAACAGTGCCCAGGAAATATGCCAGAGAGAGGCCAAGTGGAGGAACCAGTGGTATAGCCTGCAGAGGGTCTAGAGGATACCCTAGGGGATCCAGAGCACAGAAGCTAGGATTCCCCTCACAGCAGTCTTAGTGGGTGGCCAGGAAGAAGAGCTTGCTAGGATTCCTGAGAGATGCTACCTAGTCACCCAAGCTTGGTGAAGAATCAAAATATGATCTCATGACTTTACACCACTTTCAGGAATGGAGGCTGGACGCCTTCAATGGAAGGTGGCGATGTCTTGCTAGTTCTTTCAAAAAAAAGTTTTCCCTTTCCAACCAGCAGCACTTCAGTCTTGTTTTAATTCAGCATGAGTCAGCTGTTCAACCAAGAGCTAATTTCTGGTAGGCAGTCTGACACTTCGGTAGTGGCAGTGGTTGCATCATTTGAGAATGAGTGTCATCGGCATAGTGTTTGCAGCTAAACCCCTGGCATCTTGCTGCCTGAGTGAGCGCATGTAAACACTGAGGATAAGATGGCATTATGTGGATCCCTGACTGACCATACAAGATGAGAGTCTTCAAAGAGGAGCAGTTACATATCACCACTCTGAGTTGATCAATGGTGATTATAGTTTTGTACTAATTTATTGATGTCTTGATCTTGTATTTTTGTGGATTTTTCTCCTAGGACAAGTTGAAAACCTAACGAATTGAGTGGTCTGTGGAACAGACCAGCTTTGGTTGGTAGGCTCTAATCTGTGCCTGTATGAGGTGGTAGTCTCATCAGATCCTTTGCTTCTGAAGGGTACCAATTGCTTAATATTCCCATATATTAAATAGCACATTTTAAATGCATTTTCCCTGGTACCAGATATTAAAAGGGCTTTGGGGGAGAATTTTGCTATACACATTTCATTAAAAATCCACTTTATCCCAACAGCCTGAAAGGCAAAATGTCTTTGCATATTAGGCTGTGTAGTGGAAATGGGGCACTGTGATTTCTGAGTGCATGCAGGGTTTCATTAACGTCTCCTAAAATATTAGCACATGCCAAGTGAGCATGCTCAGCTGTTATTTCACTGTACTCAAAGCCTACTTTGTGCTTTATAGAACCTACATAAAAGACAAGAGCCATGTTTTAAAAATACATTCCATCTCCTAAATCAGTGGTTTTCAGACTTTTGTACTGGTGACCCCTTTCACATACCAAGCCTCTGAGTGCAACTCCCTCCCCTTATAAGTGAAAAACACTAATAAATTTACCACCACTATAAATGCTGGAGGCAAAGGGGGGTTTGGGCTGGAGGCTGACAGCGAGTGACCATGTAATAACTTCATGATACCCTGAGGGGTCCCGACCCTCAGTGTGAGACCCCCTATCCTAAATCCTTTAGTCCCAGAAATAAGTGACCTATTTTCAAAGGAGCTAGCATCTTCCATAGATTTCGCTACATTTACCAGCTAAACATCAGACATGGCAAAACATGTGAAAGCAAACAAAAGTAGGATGCATGAGAGCACGATTACTCTGTTCAGGCATGTACACTATTACAGTTATTATATCAAGAGTTAGCAACCCTTATATTTAGGTTGCCTGACACTCCTTTATAAGAGTTTCTTTTGGTATTTTGAGCAGTTCACACTCTACTGTTTGCAGCAGGCCTTTGAAATATATTAGAAAGGAAGCTGGGCATACATGACAACGGAGGAAAGGAGAGAGCTGGGCCAGGACCAGTTTCCTCCTATTTCTCCACTGGACTTGGCATACGACACCAGCAGCCCCACGTTCTGGAGTAACAGTAGAAGTAGAGCTATCCAGATGGCGACAGTTCCATTCTGCAGCAACCTTTGAGATTTCAAAAAGTTTGTTCTCTTTCCACCATGGAATGAAATCAAACCTTTTGAAATATTTTTGCAAAAATAGTCTGTCTGTAGACAGGTGGTTAGGGCACTGGCCAGGGATAAGGAAGACCCAGTTTCATATATCTGCTCTGCCTGATTCAGAACAGCGTTCATCACACATCACTCCAAGTGAGGGATTTGCAACTTCAGTAACTAATACTATTTTTGTATATGATTATAGATAGAGAGACACACTTTACAACAGCTAAAAAAATATTACTACTCACAAAAAGTCCCCACCTTCGAACTCTCTAAAAGGCCTTAATCCACTTCAGTCAAGTTTTTAATGCCAACTACTTTTGCTATATCCTTGTCTTGTTCACTTGGATTTTTTTCCCCCATGAAAAGGAAAAAGTAGCTCCCCACAGTCTGTCATACAACTGCTAACGAGCTTTTGCTCAAACTTGCCTAGCATGCGAAGAAAAGGCTACATTAAAATCATGAAGCAATAAAATTAGTTGCCTTACCTACGATTTTATCACTGTCACTGAAATCCACTGAGCAGTTTGAAGATTGACTTAACTTTTTCCACCTTCCCCATCTCAGCCATGAAAACGGATTCTTTTTTCATCTGGTGAATTGTACCTGTTTCTCTATTGCCAGAGAAAAGAATGAGAGGTCTAGATAGAAGAAAAACCAAGTTAGACCTTGAAACTTCAGCTGAACATACTCCCTCCCCAAAAAAGATAGTGAAAAACAGGTTCACCATCTCCTCTCTCATAATTAAGGAAGAGGAGAGTGACGCTTTGGAAAGGATACAAAGTTCCCATAAACACACCCAGAGAGCACCAGATTTCTTCTACAAATTAGTTCTATGCAAGTGGTATTCACCACCCTGACCACATGTGGTGCATAATTGTTTTTCTAGGCTGAGAGTTTATGACAAAAAAGGTAAAGGAAACAGACTGCCTGGAGTGGAAGGTTGTATGTCTCTCAGGGAATGAAGCTGAAATTTACGTAAGACACAGCATCAGGAAACAAGTGGAAGGTACGGCTGGCATCATGGAAAAAATGACTGACCTCCAAGACACCAGTAATGGCCAAAAAGAGGGCAAAAAATGGTAGTTAGAAAATACAAACACACTTCTTTAACCCTAGCGGCCAGAAAATTGATTTAGCATAAACATATAGTGTAGTACTAAATTGATACTAAGGGACAATTGAGCATCCGATTTGGGGGTGGCGGGGGAGGTCTTTGAATGATGCTGCTTTCAAAAACACCATGCATAAAGCAGCAGACCAGAAGTGAAATGACACATGGCACCTAGCAATGAGACAGACACTTTCAGGAAGACAGATCATCATGAAAACAGTCTGGTAGGAAGTCCAGTATTTTTGAAAATAACTGCAGCTGGAGCATCATCTTCATACAGCAATACCACTAGGTTCCTAAACACTGGTACAAATCTCACCTATTGAATGGTTTTCTAGATTTGAGAAGTAAGTCAGTATAGAGAGTAACCACGTACGAGGAGATGACAGACACCTGGCTGCATAGAATCCAAACAACAGTGTCCAGTCTGGGTTAGTCAAGGGGCCCTGATGAATGAGGTCCTGAGAGACTGTGCAGTACCATAACGAGCATGTGATACTGGCATCTATTTAGGAAATCAAGGGTAGTCGAGCCAGTAAAAGCTAAGGATTAATTAAGTTTGATTCTGGCCAATCTTTTTGGGGGACTCTGGCTATAAAGAACCAGCTGGGAAAACAAGAGCATCGACTCTTAAAAGTCCATGATTGTCAGTTCTAAGAGCAGAATTCGGTTCTTTTTTGGGCTGGATTACAAACAAGTCCACTTGGGGAAGGAATCACACTTCAGTGCTATCTAACTGAAGATTTGTTCATACAGATGGCTGCAAAACAGGATAATTTTTCACATAAAAAAGTTTCATCCCCTTTTTCCTCCAAATCCAAAAATCAAAGTTTAGAACATTTCTACCAGCTCTAATTTGTGAAAACTCTCAACCAGCTTACGGCAGCTGAGCCTGTTTGCCTGGCTGTTGATCCTGAAGGAGATACATGTACATAAGAATGGTCACACTGGGTCAGACCAAAGGTCCATCTAGCCAGTATCCGATCTTCCAACAGTGGCCAATGCCAGGTACCCCAAAGGGAATGAACAGAACAGGTGATAATCAAGTGATCCATCCCATCACTCATTCCCTGCTTCTGGCAAACAGAAACTAGGGACACTCTCCCTGCTCATCCTGGCTAATAGCCACTGATGGACCTATCCTCCATGAATTTACTTGTTCTTTTTTGAACCTCTGGCAAAGGAGTTCCACAGGTTGACTGTGCGTTGTGTGAAGAAATACTTCCTTTTATTTGTTTTAAACCTGTTGCCTATTCATTTCAATTGGTGATCCCTAGTTCTTGTATTATGAGAAGTAGTAAACAGCACTTCCTTATCTACTTTCTCTACATCAGTCATGATTTTATAGACTTCAATCATATCCCCCCTTAGCCATCTCTTTTCCAAGGTGAAAAGTCCCAGTCTTATTAATCTCTCCTCATATGGAAGCCATTCCATACCCCTAATCATTTTTGTTGATCTTTTCCCATTCCAATATCTCGTTTTCAGATGGGGCAACCACATCTGCACACAGTATTCAAGATGTGGGCACACCATGGATTTATATAGAGGGAACATATTTTCTGTCTCTTTCTTAATGATTCCCAACATTCTGTTCACTTTTTTGACTGCCTCTGCACATTGAGTGGATGTTTTCAGAGAACTATCCACAATGACTCTAAGATCTCTATCTTGAGTGGTAACAGCTAATTGAGACCCCATCATTTGATATGTATAGTTGGGTTTTTGATTTCCAATATGCATTACTTTGCATTTATCAACATTAAATTTCATTTGCCATTTTGTTGCCCAGTCACTCAGTTTTGAGAGATCCTTTTGTAGCTCTTCACAGTTTGCCTGGGTTTTAGCTATTTTTAGTAATTTTGTATCATCTGCAAATTGCCACCTCACTGTTTACCAGATCAGACCCCTGGGGGACACCACTATTTACCTCTCTCAGTTCTGAAAACTGACCATTTATACCTACACTTTGTTTCCTATCTTTTAACCAGTTACCAATCCATGAGAGCACCTTCCCTCTTATTCCTTCCAGCATGAATGGTCCTATCTACAGGCAAGAGCTTCATTTTCTTTTAAATCAAGAAGTTTGGGGAAAAGTAGTCAACTATTAAGGGACTGTTCCTGCAACACCACCACTCATGCTGATCAGCTGATGGCAGCGCTGCGTTGATGCCCAGGGATGGTATCAAGGAACTGCTTGAGGAAAAAACCTGAATGCTATCAAATAGCTTCAGGCAATACTATGAGGCCAAATGAAAGATTCTCTGAGATGGGATAAAGAGCTATTTCATGGATTAGAAGAGATGAAGTCTCTTGACATGAATTTTGTACACAGAGGTAGAGAGAATGGACAAAAAGATCTGGATCTTTTCATCTTTGTGAACCTGAAATAAAAACGAAGTTTTCTTTAGGCAGAATCACATTTACTCTAAGGGAAAGGATATTTGCTAGTCATCCAGAAACTGACCTTTTCACACAGCTCTGAAAGACAGGAAATACTAGAGGAGTTAGCTTTTGAAAGCCTGTGAGAAGGCCTTGTACCAGAATCCAAAGAACTCAACTGTCTTAAATGGTACTAGTCCAGTTTAAAAAGTTCTTGAGCTTTAGTTCCTCTGGTGGACCTCATCTGACACTGTCTTACAGAAAACCCTCTCTGTGGCAGCCCTCAATATCTTGTGTTGGGAAAGGATGTTCTGGTGGATGAGAGAATGAAGGAACACTACAGGTGGATTTGGTACTTAGGTCTGGAGTGGTGCCAAAGTGACTGGGAGCTTTTGAATATCTTGACAAGGAATGGTTGGATCTCTTACCAAAGTCTGAACCAGACAGACAGTCTTTTTTTCTGGATTCAGACTGTCATAAACAGATAAGTAAGAGTTAATAGAACAAAAATGCTTCATATCTCTTTGCCTGGAAAGGGTTAAGAACAGTGAGCCTGGCTGTCACCTGACCAGAGGACCAATCAAAGGACAGGGTACTTGCAAATCTTGAGGGAGGGACGTTTGGGTATGTGCTGTTAGTTTTTGGTTGTTGTTCACTCTGGGGGCTCAAAGGGACCAGATGTGCAACCAGGTTTCTCTCCAGTCTCTCCAATACAGGCTCTTATAAGTTTAGAATAGTAAGTACTAGGTAGATAAAGCGAGTTAGGCTTATGGTTGTTTTCTTTATTTGCAAATGTGTATTTGGCTGGAAGGAGTTCAAATTTATATTTTGCTGAAAGGATTTTAATTTGTACTTGAATACTTAGGCTGAGAGAGTATTCCCAGTCTCTATAGCTGAAAGACCCTGTACCTATTCCATTTTAAATTTACAAAGATAATTTTTACCGTTTCTCTCTCTTTAATGAAAAGTTTCTTGTTTAAGAACCTGATTTTTTTTTTTTTATTCTGGTGAGAGACCCCAGGGGATGGGGTCTGGATTCACCAGGGAATTGGTGGGGAGAAAGGAGGGAAGGGGGAGAGAGAGGCTAATTTCTCTCTGTGTTAGGATTACTGTCTCTCTCAGGGAGAATCTGGGAGGGGAAGAGAGAAGGAGGGGGGGAAGGTGCATTTTCCTCTCTGTTTTAAGATTCAAGGAGTTTGAATCACAGTGATCTTCCAGGGTAACCCAGGGAGGAGAAGCCTGGGAGAGGCAACGGTGAGGGAAAGGGTTTACTTTCCTTGTGTTAAGATCCAGAGGGTCTGGGTCTTGGGGGTCCCCGGGCAAGGTTTTGGGGGGACCAGAGTGTACCAGGCACTGGAATTCCTGGTTGGTGGCAATGCTACAGGTTCTAAGCTGGTAATTGAGTTTAGAGGAATTCATGCTGGTACACCATCTTTTGGACGCTAAGGTTCAGAGTGGGGAATTATACCATGACATGGTGTGCAGCGTTTGGGATAGATAGAATTCAAAAAGCCAGTGAGGTTTTTATTTCTCTTCCCGCAAGCTATCTGCAGGCAAACTGAGGTTTGGGTTTAGAAGCAAAAGCCAGTAGGATTTTTTCTCTCTCTTTCCCTGCTAGCTGTGTGTAAAGCAGGCTAGAGGAGATTGCTTTTAAAAGCAAAGGTCTGCAAGTTTTTTTGGTCTCTCCCTTCTGAGTACTCTGAAGGCATAGGCATTAGGTTTAACAAGGATCTTTGTTAAACAAAGGGACTCCAGCTGAGTCACCATACACCAGCAAAACACATTTGCAAATGAATGGTTTTTTTTTTTTTCTTTCTAACTCTGTCGGGAATAGCTAGGTAGAAGGAGTTAAAAGAAAGACTCTGTTGCTAAGCAAACCGAAGAAGGCAACAGAAAAGCAGCATTTCAGACAGTAAACAGCAGAGGGTGCCCCAACACAAGAAAGCAGAAACCATGACTACCAAGGACACCCTGAAACAGGAACGAGTGAGACTGGAGGCAGAGGAACAAATCAAAGATACAGACCACAAGCGAGACATGGAAAAGAAACTACAAGAACTAGAAATAAAACAAAAAGAGATGGAGCTGAAAGAGAAAGAGAGGTTGCCCACAGGAGCAAGCTGGAGATAAAAAAAGAGTGGGAAAGAGAGGGAAAAAGAAAAGCATGAACTGGAATTAGCACGGGCTAAACAGAATAACACAGCCAACCCTAACAACCCTTCTCCAGTTATTGTTCCACATCCCAAAAAATTTCCCACCTACAAGGCAGGTGATGACACTGAGGCCTTCCTAGAAAATTTTGAAAGGACCTGCCATGGGTACAGCATCACTGAAGACCAGTACATGATACAGCTGAGGCCACTGCTCAGTGGACCCCTAGCAGAGGTGGCGGCTGAAATGCCTAAGGAGAACATGAACAATTATAAACTTTTTCAAACCAAGACCAGAATCAGAATGGGGCTAACACCTGAGCATGCCCGTCGGAGGTTCAGAGCCCTAAGGTGGAAACCAGATGTGTCATTCACCTGACACGTCTACCACATTGGAAACAATTATAATGCCTGGATATCAGGAGCCAATGTTAAATCTCTGGACGACATGCACCTCCTAATACAATTGGAGCAGTACTTAGAGGGTGTTCCGGAGGAAATAGAAAGGTACATCCTAGATGGGAAGCCCAAAACTGTCACCGAGGCGGGGGAGATTGGAGCCAGATGGGTGGAAGTGGCAGAAAAGAAAAAAGCTACCATCAAGGGGAGCGAATATCACAGGGGTCACACCGACAATAAACCCTATACCCGAGGGCAACCCAAGACAAGCCGCTGACACCCTATTCTCTCACCTCACCAATCTCCAGTAACCCACCTCAGCCTAGTGACCAGTCAGCTGGGCGATGCTTCAAGTGTAATGAACTGGGACATATAAAGGCCAACTGCCCCAAGAACCCCAACCCAGTGCAGTTCATTACACCACCATCACACGAAAGATCCCCAGGCCCAGACGCCTCTCAAATACCCTCGGAGCGAAGGGAAATTTTGAAAGTGGGCGGAAAGAAGGTTATCGCGTGGAGAGACACAGGGTCACACGTGTCAGCTATCCATGAATCCTTAGTGGACTCAATTCATCAACCCAAAGGCCCAAGTGACAATTTACCCCTTCATGGCACAAGCTGTAGACTTGCCTACAGCTAAACTGCCTGTCCAGTACAAAGGCTGGTCAGGAATGTGGACTTTTGCAGTCTATAACAATTATCACATCCCCATGCTACTGGGGGAAGACTTGGCCAACCAGGTAAAGTGGGCCAAGAGGGTGGGAATGGTTACATGCAGCCAAGCCAGGCAAGCTTCCAGACCCATCCCTGTTCCTGAACTGTCCACAGAGGCCCCGTCTGTGTTAGCAGAGACCCAGACAAAGGTAGTGAACCTGGATCCCTTGTCTACGACTGCAATAGCCACAGTACCTCCAATCCCAGACCCGGAGCTGGAAACGCAACCAGCACCAGAACCATTGCCAGCACTGACGCCAGCGCTTGCTAACGCATCTTCAACACCAACGCCAGAGGGCGCCAGCGAGTCTGAACTGGCAGAAGCAGCAGACAACCATACCCAAGAGGCTCAGCCAGAGCCTGAAATACCACCTGGTGCACCAGTGGAGAGCGGTTCACCAGCCACGAAAACAACTCCATCACCTACATCGCTTGCAGAGGGACCAAGCCCAAGTCCACAGTCTAAGGAAGAACTGGTGTCTCCAGCCTCCAGGAAACAGTTCCAGACTGAGCAGGAAGCAGATGACAGCCTTCAGAAAGCTTGGGCGGCGGCACGGAGCACCCCACCGCCTCTCAGTTCTTCTAACCGATCCCGGTTTGTTATAGAACAAGGGCTTTTATGTAATGAGACTCTTTCTGATGGACACCGGGAAGACTGGCATCCACAAAAACAGTTGGTGGTTCCAACTAGGTACCGGAGGAAGCTCTTAAGCTTAGCCCATGATCATCCCAGTGGCCGTGCTGGGGTGAACAGAACCAAAGACAGGTTGGGGAAGTCCTTCCACTGGGAGGGGATGGGCAAGGATGTTGCCAAGTATGTCCGGTCTTGTGAGGTGTGCCAAAGAGAGGGGAAAGCCCCAAGACCAGGTCAAGGCCCCTCTCCAGCCACTCCCCGTAATAGAGGTCCCATTTCAGCGAGTAGCTGTGGATATTCTGAGTCCTTTTCCAAAAAAGACACCCAGAGGAAAGCAGTACATACTGACTTTTGTGGACTTTGCTACCCGATGGCCGGAAGCAGTAGCTCTAGGCAACACCAGGGCTAAAAAACTGTGTGCCAGGCCCTAACAGATATTTTTGCCAGGGTAGATTGGCCCTCCGACATCCTTACGGATTCAGGGATTAATTTCTTGGCAGGGACCATGAAAGAACTGTGGGAGACTCAGGGGGTGAAACACTTGGTTGCCACCCCGTACCACCATCAAACCAATGGCCTGGTGGAAAGGTTTAATGGAACTTTGGGAGCCATGATATGTAAATTTGTGAATGAACACTCCAATGACTGGGATCTAGTGTTGCAGCAGTTGCTCTTTGCTTACAGGGCTGTACCACATTCCAGTTTAGAGTTCTCATCATTTGAGCTTGTGTATGGCCACGAGGTTAAAGGGCCATTACAGTCGGTGAAGCAGCAATGGGAGGGGTTTACATCTTCTGCAGGAACTAACATTCTGGATTTTGTAAGCAACCTACAAAACACTCTCCACAACACTCTTTAGCCCTTGCTAAAGAAAACCTAAAGGATGCTCAAAGAGAGCAAAAGGCCTGGTATGATAGACATACCAGGGAGCATTCCTTCAAGGTAGGAGACTAGGTTATGGTCTTGAAGGCACAACAGGCCCATAAAATGGAAGCATCATGGGAAGAGCCATTCACGGTCCAGGAGCGCCTGGGAGCTGTTAACTACCTCATAGCATTTCCCAATTCCTCCCTAAAGCCCAGGGTGTACCACATTAATTCTCTCAAGCCCTTTTATTCCAAAGACTTACAGGTTTGTCAGTTTACAGACCAGGGAGGAGATGACGCTGAGTGGCCTGACGGTGTCTACTACAAAAGGGAAAAGTGACGGTGGCATGGAAGAGGTGAACCTCTCCACTACCCGGAAACGTCAGCAGTGGCAACAAATCAAGGAGTTGATGCAGTCTCCCGTAAAAGTTTCCCAAAATCAACTGGTCAAAAATTGTCCTTACAATGTGAAGCATCTTGTAGTTGTACATAATTAGTAGCATATGTAAGGGTGCATGTGTTTATTGATCTGTTTATTCTAGAGTTCTGGGGAGAAATCACTGCCAGTGTGGTTCCACATTGTCAGCGATTTGGGGGGGCGTGTCAAACAGATAAGTAAGAGTTAATAGAACAAAAGTGCTTCATCTCTCTTTGCCTGGAAAGGGTTAACCAGAACAGTGAACCTGGCTGTCACCTGACCAGAGGACCAATCAAAGGACAGGATACTTGCAAATCTTGAGGGAGGGACGTTTGGGTGTGTGCTGTTAGTTTTTGGTGGTTGTTTACTCTGGGGGCTCAGAGGGACCAGACGTGCAACCAGGTTTCTCTCCAATCTCTCCGATACAGGCTCTTATAAGTTTAGAATAGTAAGTACTAGGTAGATAAAGCGAGTTAGGCTTATGGTTGTTTTCTTTATTTGCAAATGTGTATTTGGCTGGAAGGAGTTCAAATTTATATTTTGCTGAAAGGATTTTCATTTGTACTTGAATACTTAGGCTGGGAGGGTATTCCCAGTGTCTATAGCTGAAAGACCCTGTACCTATTCCATTTTAAATTTACAAAGATAATTTTTACCGTTTCTCTCTCTTTAATGAAAAGTTTCTTGTTTAAGAACCTGATTGTTTTTTTTTGTTCTGGTGAGAGACCCCAGGGGACGGGGTCTGGATTCACCAGGGACTTGGTGGGGAGAAAGGAGGGAAAGTGGGGGAGAAAGGTTAATTTTCTCTCTGTGTTAGGATTACTGTCTCTCTCAGGGAGAATCTGGGAGGGGAAGAGAGAAGGAGGGGGGAAGGTGCATTTTCCTCTCTGTTTTAAGATTCAAGGAGTTTGAATCACAGTGATCTTCCAGGGTAACCCAGGGAGGGGAAGCCTGGGAGAGGCAACGGTGAGGGAAAGGGTTTACTTTCCTTGTGTTAAGATCCAGAGGGTCTGGGTCTTGGGGGTCCCCGGGCAAGGTTTTGGGGGGACCAGAGTGTACCAGGCACTGGAATTCCTGGTTGGTGGCAGCGCTACAGGTTCTAAGCTGGTAATTGAGCTTAGAGGAATTCATGCTGGTACCCCATCTTTTGGACGCTAAGGTTCAGAGTGGGGAATTATACCATGACACAGACAGACA
This sequence comes from Gopherus flavomarginatus, assembly GCF_025201925.1. Lineage (NCBI taxonomy): Eukaryota > Metazoa > Chordata > Testudines > Testudinidae > Gopherus > Gopherus flavomarginatus. The sequence goes on from NC_066619.1 coordinate 114,814,417, forward strand.
TCACTTCTGCATATTTCTTTGAGATAGAACACTGAAGAGAAGATAGATAATCTGGTTGACAACACAAGAGTCGGAACCAGAAAGCCAATGCCACTTTGATAGAATCCATCTTCTTTTTAGTCTCCTCATTTTGATCCCTATAGAATATTCTGAAAGTAAGAGAAGCTAATTCTAATTCATTTTCACTTGATATGGATATCATCCAAGCCTTCACAGCATATGAAGAAAAGGAAGAAGATTCAAAGTCCCTTTTAAAAATTTTCCATCTTCCACCCCATAAAATCCTTTTTCAAACCAACTCTGTTAATTGGGATCAAGATTTTTAGTGTCTGAAATCAATTCTGATCAAGATGAAGGAAGGATGAGTCAAACCTTTGTGACAGAACAGAATTTGGTGGCTTATTGAAAATGGACATGGTGTGATTACATAGACCCCATTGGTGGACTTTTGTCATGGCTGGACCAGTAAGTCAGTGAGATTCTCTCAAGCATGCAGGAAAAAACTCATCTGTATTTCCTACGCTTCAACTTATGGGGATCCTGGGCAGGGAAAAGTTTGGTTGCTCGTTCGATTATCTTGAGGATGAGTGGATCAATTCTATTGAGACCTTTGTCTTCATTAGGGAAGAATTGACCCTAATCATCTGATTCTGAGTGTTTGTCACTGGAGGAAAGTTTCTCTTCACAAGCAAAGGATGGTGAACACTTCTCAAACACAGGGAAGTTCTCTGAAGAGACCAGGTTTTCTTGGGGTGGAGGGGGCATTTGGAGCCCTTCAGCTGAGAATCCTAGAAGGGCAGGAGAGCTTTGTCCTCAGTACAGAGGCAGCAGGGTGAGGAAGAGGTGTCAGAAGAGGTGGAGGACCCTCCCACAACTAAGCACATCTGCAAGGTTTGGATTTGCAGGAAACTAACCAAAGAGTAAGCCAGTGCAGTTGAAGGTACATCAGTGGTGCAGGTGTTATAGATCAGTCTGATTGTTAGATTCACATAAGCTATTGAAATAGTTGATTACTTGTGGAGAACTGTCACTGAGCAGGAATATCCTGGAGGCAACTCTCAGCGGTGGGGAGGGGCTGGGGGAGGAGCAGACACCAAAGTTCTGATGCGAAGGCCCTCCTCGGAGCTCCGTAGCAACAGGAACCAGCTAATATGACCGTCTGAGGTGATCCCCACAGAGCCTACATTTATTTTCACACTGAATAACCTGAAGCTTGCTGGAGCCAAGAAAGAGAGCTACAACCAGGGAAAGTGGAATTCAATCAGATACCTGTTGACTAAAAGCCACCAAAAGAAAGGCATCCTAACTGACATGAATGCATCAAGATTTTGACTTCAATCTAAAAAGAGCTCCACACCGAAGTCTTTCATGCAAAGCTCTGGATTCTTGCATTTAAAAAAAACTGAAAATTTTTCTAGGTGCTTGCACTATAAATCATCAAAAGCAGCAGCATTTCTTCTATATCTATGTCCTACCAAACCTCATCTAATTACTAATCAGACCAATACAATTTAAAAACTCCTGGCTACTTGCTGGGAGTTTTTAAATTGACAGTTCTCATCCTCTGCTCTCCACCAATGCCACCTCAAACTGGCTTTGTACCACACCCATAAGGTCAGAGACTTGTGCAGTTTCAGACGGGGGCATGAGGAGAGCATTCCAAAGGGGGCCTTTGGCTTTTCTATGAAGGTAAATCCAGTTCAAGCGCCCCTTCCTGATCTCAACTACAGTTGTGTTTCACTACGAAAGGAGAGATTTCTCAGGTGGGAAGGTCCCAAGCTACTGTATTTAGGACTTTTAGGTCAAAGCCAACCTACCTTTAATTCCACTTGCTAGCCAGAAAATAGTCCAGAACCTGGAAAGATGATTTAATGCGCTCAGTTCCAGAAACCACAAGTTTTAATCTCTGAATTGACTGAGGTATAGCCGCATGTACAATACATTGCAGTAGTCCATCAGAGAGGTTGGAAATGAGAATTATGATGGTATTGTCTTTGTCCAAGAATGGGCTCCTGTCTAGATACAGGTAAATAAGGCAGTCTTGGTCATTGCTGCCATGTGATCATCCATCAGCTAATAAGCGTGTAGCCAAACTTGTACAAAACCTCTCAAGACACATTTTCAAGCCCTCAACCCAGCCCACCACCACCTCAACATTATCGGGCTTGAGCTTTCACCATGCCCCAATTGCACCTGGACACTGGGAAGTACATCTAAAAGGTACTCTCTCTGGATTGGAGGAGATGGAGGTAAAATGCTGGTATCAATAATACACTGCATTATCAGCATTCTGAGAACACTTCAGCCTATGCCTTCCCACTGAACTCTAATGGCCTCATACACACAATAGAAAAGGGTGACAATGTGGAGCTTTGTGGCCCCCCACGTTACCCCATAACACCCTCTGGATCTTCCTGTAATAAAAGGCCAAAGTTACAGAGTACAACCCAATCCACTCCCAACATGAACAGCAAAGTGTATCAAAACCAGATCATTGCTCATAGTATTGAAGGCAGCTGACAGACCAAACAATCTCAGGGCTTCTCTACGCAGTGCAGCAATGCACAGCAGAGGCATGTAATTGTAGAGCCCTCTGAAGTGTTGTGCCTTAAGTGCCCCGTGTAGACACTGCAGATGCCATCTAAACAGCTCAGAGTGCGCATTAAACAGTACTGTTTCAAGTGGGACTACATCAATGTGCAATAGGTACCTTTTAAAATGCACCAGCAGGGCCTACATGGGGCCAGTTAACAATGCAACAATTTAGAGTACTCTACAATTTACACCCTCTGATGGGCACTGCTGCATCATGTTGACAAGCCTGCATTATGAAGCTTAATTTTTGTCTCACCACACTGCGAAGTTTCATACAGGTGTTCCAGCACCAGTACAAGTGCATACAGACCAGATCCTGGAAATTTCTACATCATGTCAATCTTTGCTCTGAGCAGTATAAAACAGCAAGATCTCAAATATTGCCTTGCGTTTCTAGGTTTATTTAAAATTTACTGCCAAACAACATTTTAGTAGCTTCTGTCAAATAAACGTATGTTTGGTTTTAGTTCAATTCTTAGCAGACCCGTGTCAACAACAACTTACCTGGACCACTTACTAAGCAGATGAGTATCTGCACTATGGGTGGATTGTTTCCTGGGCATCAGCACCTTTGCACTGTTCATGTCTCCCTACAGTCTGCTTGATGTGAAGCACATTGTGAAGGAGTATTACTTTTACTGGTGAGGAATCGTGGGAGAAACTGAGGGACTAAGGTGAGGGGAAAAAGATGGAGCGAGATTTTGAAGGGAGAGAAAAGAGGGACGTAACACAATATAGTTAAAGGAAGAAGAATGAGGCAATAGAGAATAGTGAGAGGTGCAATAGGAATTACATTGAAAACACAGAAGAGAGATCCACCAAGATCAAAGACCAGGGGCGAGGGAGAAAGGAATGAACATGGAGTGAAAAAGACGGTTACTCACCTTTATAACTGTTGTTCGAGATGTGTTGCTCATATCCATTCCAATTAGGTGTGTGCGCGCCGTGTGCACGTTTGTTGGAAGATTTTTACCCTAGCAACACTCGGTGGGTGGGCTAGGCGACCCTGGAGTGGTGCTGCTATGGCGCCGGATATATACCCCTGCCGACCCAGCCACCCTTCAGTTCCTTCTTGCTGGCTACTCCGACAGTAGGGAAGGAGGGTGGGTTTGGAATGCATATGAGCAACACATCTCGAAGAACAGTTACAAAGGTGAGTAACCGTCTTTTCTTCGAGTGCTTGCTCATATCCATTCCAGTTAGGAGATTCCCAAGCCTTACGTAGGCGGTGGGGTCGGAGTGAAATGTGGCAGAATGTAAAACTGCTGAGCCAGAGGCTGCAGCATCTCTTGACTGTTGAACCAGAGCATAATGCGAAGCAAGGGTATGGACCGAGGACCATGGAGAACGTGACAGATCTCGTGGGTAGGTACACAAGCCAGCAAGGCGGCAGATGAAGCCTGAGCCCTGGTAGAAGGCACGGTGATGTGGCTTGGGGAAATATGAGCCAAATCATAACAAGTGCAGATGCACGCCATCACCCAAGATGAGCTCCTCAGAGGAAACAGGTAGGCCTATCCTTCGGTCTGCTACCGCAACAGAGTTGGGGGGTTTTACGAAATGGTTTTGTCCGCTCAATATAAAATGCGAGCGCTCTACGGACGTCCAGGGAGTGCAATTGTTGCCCCCATTGCGTTGAGTGTGGTTAACGTGAAAGGCTGAAACCACTTTAGGGAGGAAAGCCGGGTGTGGTCATAACTGCACCTTGTCTTTGTGGAACATCGTGTACGGCGGAACCACCGTAAGAGCCCTGAGCTCGGAGACTCGTCTGGCCGATGTAATGGCTACGAGGAAAGCTGTCTTCCAAGACAGGTATAGCAGCGAGCATGTCCGGGTGGCGAAGCCTGCCGTGGTCCTGAGTTTGAGGTCTGGGAGGAGTGGCAGGGTAACTGGGTTGGCTATCGACAGGTCGAGCAACGTAGTGTATCAGTGCTGCCTGCATGATCATAATGATGCGCGCTCTGCCCCTGCGGAGTTTCAGCAGGACCCTATGAATCTGCTGGAACGGTGGGAAGGCATAAAGGAGTTGGCCCTTCCACGGCATCAGGAAAGCGTCCGAGATCGATCCCGGGGAGAGACCTTGAAAGGAGCAGAACATCTGGCATGTCCTGTTCTCGCTGCAAGTGAACAGGTCTATGTGGGGAAAAAATCCCCACTTCTGGAAAACAGAATGCATTACATCGGGGCAGATCGACCACTCGTGAAACAGGAAGACCTGCTGAGTCAATGCGCCAAGGTGTTCTGAAGGCCTGGGAGAAAGGATGCTACCAGATTTATCAAGTGGGCTATACAAAAGTCCCAGAGATGGATGGCCTCCTAACAAAAGGGGGAGGACCATGTCCCTCTCTGGTTGTTTATGTAGCACAAGGGTGTTGTGTTGGCTGTAAACACTGAGACACCACAGCCTCGCAGCTGCTGCTGGAACCCCTGGCACACCAGGTGGACTGCTCTAATTTTGGACATTGATGTGGAATGCCAGCTCCCGAGAAGACCAAAGGCCTTAAGCTTGAAGGTGACCGAGGTGAGCACCCCAGCCAAGAGATGATGTGTCTATCATCAGGGACATTGAGGGCTGGGGCGGATGGAATGGCATCCCTGCCCACACCAGGGAGGGAGTTAGCCACCATTCTAGGGAGCCTAGGATGCTCGAGGGAATAGGGACTATTGTGACCATTGGGTCCCTGTCCGGGCGGTACACCGAGTTGAGCCAAACTTGGAGAGGACGGAGGCGGAGCCTGGCGTGTTTGGTTACAAACTTGCAGGCAGCCATGGGACCCAGGAGACCGAGACAAGTGCGAGCTGAGGTCGTTGGGAAAAAGTCTGCAGACCTCGGATGATTGTTGCCATCGCCTGAAACAGCGGCTGTGGTAAGCAGTCTCCGGCTAGATCGGAATCCAGGATAGCTCCAATGAAGTCTAACCTCTGCGTGGGAACCAGAGTGGATTTTTCTATAGTGATCATCAGGCCTAGATGTGTGAATAGGTCCTTGACGATGCTCACATGCTGAGTGATTTGTGTCTCGGAGTCTCCTCGGATAAGCCAATCGTCCAGATACGGAAAAACGCATATCTGACGTCGGCAGAGGTAGGCGACAACTATGGCCATACATTTGGTCAATACCAGTGGGGCTGCAGAAAGGCCAAACAGCAGAACCGTAAACTGGAAGTACTGACGGTTGGCTAGAAAGCGGAGGTATCTCTTGTGCGGAGGGAAGATGGCAATGTGAAAGTACGCGTCCTTCATATCGAAGGCGGCATACCAGTCTCCAGGATCCAAGGACAGGATAATGGTTCCCAGGGATACCATGTGGAACTTCAACCTTATCATAAACTGGTTGGGTCCTCGCAGGTCTAGGATAGGTCTGAGACCTCCGTTCGACTTGGGGATTAGGGAATAATGGGAGTAAAACCCCTTGCCTCTTTTGTCCAATCGGTGTCTGCACCTCTTGTAAGAGGAATTGCTCGTGAGAGGGGTCCCTGAAGAGGGACAGGGTTGGAACAAATTGCAGGTGGTATCCATACTCCAGCGTGCGTAGGACCCAGCGATCTGAAGTTAACTGGGACCCCACCAGGAGGAAGGAGGAGTGGGATCCCGGCCTGTAACTGGTACGCCGCCCTCGGGCGCACCTTCAGAAGTTCGCCTTTGGTCCCGGTGGTGGTTGCGAGGGACCTTGATCTTGGCCCTCTTGGGGTCCTGACGGTCATCTGCGACCACCTCGGCCGTGCCGCCTGCCAAAGTCCTGTCTATGGCTAGGCACAGAGTACAGCGGTGTGGCTGGAGACGGAAAGGCGGGTGCATGCACGCCGAGAGCACGCATTAGGACCCTGTTGTCCTTCAGGCTTTGCAGCCTGGGGCAGTCTTTGCCGCAAAGAGGCCTTTACCATCAAATGGTAAGTCCTGAATGGCGTACTGCAGCTCTGGCAGGAGGTTTGAAACCTGAAGCCATGAGATGTGCCTCATGGCAACACCCGAGGCCAGAATCCTGGCTGCTCAGTCTGCTGCATCCAACAAGGCCGGGAGGGAAGTTCTGGCCACCTTGTTCCCTTCCTCCAAGAGGGCAGCGAACTCTTGGCAGGAGTCTTGAGGGAGAAGCTCCATAAACTTACCCACCGCCACCCAGGTGTTATAATTATAGCGGCTAAGCAAGGCTTCTTGATTTGCCACGCAGAGCTGTAAGGCCCCTGCAGAGTACACCTTGTGGCCGAGTAGGTTCATTCGTCTAGCCTCCTTCGATTTCGGGGCTGGCGCCTGCTGGCCATGCTGTTCCCTCTCCTTAACACACTGAACGACTAGTGAGCAGGGAGGATGACGGAGATACAAGTAGTCGTACCCTTTAGAGGGCACTATATATTTACGCTCTACTCCCCTGGCCGCAGGAGGGATAGAGGCTGGGGACTGCCATATAGTACCAGCATTCGCCTGGATGGTCCGAATAAATGGGTAGGGCCCCTCTAGCGGGGCATCTGGAGATATAATGTCCACTACCAGGTCCTCTACCTCTGGGACCTCCTCCACCTGGAGGTCCATATTGAGTGCTACCCTCCTTAGGAGGTCCTGATGGGCTCTCAGATTGTTGGTGGGCACATCAGAATCGCAGTCCTGAGCGTAAGAGCTGTCCGCGTGGGGTGACACTGATGCATGTCTGGATGGCCATGGAGGTGCTGAAAAGCCATGGGCAGAGTCTCTGTTTCTATCGGACCTTGCCCAACTCGGCACCGGGGACCAGTGCCGGGAGGCGTACCGGTACCTGGAACGAGATCTGGACCTGTGGCCAGAGCAGTGCCGGGAGGTCGACCGAGATCTCGAGGCCGGGAGTGGCTACGGGAGTCACGGTGCCTGTAGCGGTGCCGGGAGCTGGAACGGTGCAGAGAGTAGCAGGTCAGCGAATGGGATACCGACCGGTGCGACGAGTGCAACCAGTACCGAGGAGAAGAACAGCACCGGGACTGCAAGTGGCGTCGGGAACGAGAGTGCTGACAAGACCTGGAGCATCTGCGGGGCAGTGATCATGAACGGTGCTGCTTGGCAATGAGATCCCTCGCCGTTGGGAACGTCTCCGGCGTGGAGGGAACAGTAAGCTCAACCACAGCGCGTACCGGGGAGCTGTCAGGCACTGGATTCGGCGGCCCCGTGGGCCTGGAATCGACAGTGACGAGGTCATCGGTGCCTCTGCAGGTGTCTGTCCTGGGCGATCTGACTCAGACAAGCTCTCTGGCTGAGGTGAGTTGGCACGGAAACAGGAGGAGTCTTAGGTTTTCTCGACCTTGGAGAGAGGGAGTGGTGCCGAGTCGACGTCGGTGCCGGCGACGGCTGGTGCCGAGAGGCCTTGGCAGTACCGGTGCGGTCCAGTGTCGAGGAGGCGCTTCTGCCTGCCGAGTGACCAGCACTCAGTGCCGAAGGAGGAGGGGTAAGTGAAAGCCCCGCTCCATTTTGTTCTTGGCTTAAAAGCCTTGCAAATGGGGCACTTAGCTGTCAAGTGCGATTCCCCAAGGCGCTTCAAACAGAAGTCGTGCAGATCTCCTGTTGGCATCAGCTTGTGGCAGGCCGAGCCTGGTTTGAAACCCGATGAGCCGGGCATGGGCTCCGGCACCGGGTGCGGGGAAGGGGCTACTTCCCGAACCCCGCTAACTAACTATATATAAAAGGATTATAACTATATACACGATAACGAACGAGAACTATGAGTAGCTAGGGAAGTGGAGGCCAGCTAAGCTGCGCTCCGCTGTTCCAACGACCGACACGGGCAGTAAGAAAGAACTGAAAAGTGGCTGGGTCGGCAGGGGTATATATCCGGCGCCACTCCAGGGGGCGCCCAGCCGACCCACCGAGTGTTGCTAGGGTAAAAATCTTCCGACGAACGTGCATGCGGCGCGCACACACCTAACTGGAATGGATATGAGCAATCACTTGAAGAAAGTAAGGTTACAACAGCACGTGAAACAGTTACATTTTCCAGAGATAAATGTATCATCATTGGAAGCAATTTCCTATATGTACTGGTTTTTAATTGCAAGAACTGAGGACATGCCTTCAGAATATATCACATCATACCAAATGGCACATATTTTCAGACACTTCCCTTGGAAGGAACACCCAGAACCCACCTACAAGAGTTCTAGCTCTTTGATCCTCAACAACTGACACTTTCTGCCCTGCTCAAGACACTGATTTGCTTGCACCTGCCAGTGTGGGCCAAGTCAAACTGCTGCCTACATCACAGTGAGCACCCTTCCACTCAGTCTCAACAGTGACTGATATTTTACAGCTCTGGGCTGAAGTGCAAGCTCTCACCCTTAGATAGTAATGGAAAGGCAGCACAGCAAAGTGGACAGGGCAGGCACAAGACACAGGTTCTATTCCCAGCTCAGCCACTGACCCACAATATGATGTTTGCAAGTGTCAAACCTTAGTCCCAGATTTGGACCTTAGCGTCCAAAATATGGGGGTTAGCATGAAAACCTCCAAGCTTAGTTACCAGCTTGGACCTGGTACTTGCTGCCACCACCCAAAAAATTAGAGTGTTTTGGGGCACTCTGGTCCCCCTGAAAAACTTTCCCTGGGGACCCCAAGACCCAAATCCCTTGAGTCTCACAACAAAGGGAAATAATCCTTTTCCCTTCCCCCCCTCCAGGTGCTCCTGGAGAGATACACAGACACAAGCTCTGTGAATCTAAACAGAGTGACTCCCCCTCTCCGTTCCCAGTCCTGGAAACAAAAGCACTTTCCTCTTCACCCAGAGGGAATGCAAAATCAGACTAGTAAATCTAACACACACAGATCTCCCTCTGACTTCTTCCTCCCACCAATTCCCTGGTGAGTACAGACTCAATTTCCCTGAAGTTTCCCAGGAAAGAAAACTCCAACAGGTCTCAAAAAGAAAGCTTTATATAAAAAAGAAAGAAAATACATAAAAATGGTCTCTCTGTATTAAGGTGACAAATACAGGGTCAATTGCTTAAAAGAATATTGAATAAACAGCCTTATTCAAAAAGAATACAAATCAAAGCACTCCAGCAACTATAGACATGTAAATACCAAAGAAAAGAAATCATATAACTCACTATTTGATCTTTGTCCTTACAACTGGGAAACAGAAGATTAGAAAACAGAAATCACTTCTCCAAAGCTCAGAGAAAGCAGGCAGACAGGAAACAGACTCAGACACAAACTTCCCTCCACCCAGAGTTGAAAAAATCCGGTTTCCTGATTGGTCCTCTGGTCAGGTGCTTCAGGTGAAAGAGACATTAACCCTTAGCTATCTGTTTATGACAGCAAGTCACTTCCATTCTTTATGCCTCTTTTTCCCCCACAACTTACCTTGCTGTCTACTTAGTTTGCAAGTTCTTTGGGTCAGGAACTGCCTCTTACTATGCGTTTACACAATACATAGTACAATGGGGTCTCTACTTGGTTGGGGCCTTTAGGTGTGATCTTAAAACCAGGAACATTATCTGTGAGGAAGCTTAAACTGACTCTTTGGCAAATAAAGTGCTTCCCTTTCAGTGGGATCAGCCCATCACGTTTTACAATAGTAAACTAAATATTTTTTAAACTAACTTCAGAAGTAAAGTTTGTCTGTATTCTTTGTTTATACTTAAATGAAAAAAAAATAGCCAAGGGGGGAAAAAGCCCTCAAATTTCTATTTTGGAGATACTAGAAAGTTCTGCAACAAGGCCGAGGTTGTGAAAACAAAGGTGGATACTGCAGTTCTTCGTAGTAAATTTGCAACATAGATCAGTTTGAGAAAGCAACTGATCTAACCAGGTCTCTGGAGTAGAACTTTTCAGGTAGAAAATACAAGCGGTCAAATAGGATACACAAGCAGCCTAAAGTGAAGGATGTAACTAAACTGTTTTGGTCCACCAGAATAGTGCCAATGTTAATCAAGGACAGAAAAACAAACAGTCTGCCACTTGCCTTTCACTGACCACACTTTGCAACTGCATGTCACAGCACAAAGAAATTTAACATTCTAATAAAAGAAAGCTGCTCCTTCCTCAACCCCACAGCACACAATTTTTAAAAGCATGTTTGGAATGATTTTTGTCTGTAAAAAATTAGAGTCAGAATGAAGATCACAAGGAGTAATGAGACAATCTTTGTCTATTCTTTAAAAATATTGCTTTAAATTATTATCGGACACACCTCAGCAGCCACACACACGAAAATTGTCTTGGGAAAAAGCACAAGACCTCAGCAGATAAGTGATGTGCCTAACCTTAAGCCTGTACTTATGTTTCATTAAAATAATTTAAACATAAGCATGTTCTTGTCTCAATGTGGGCTATATAATATTGTAACTGAATTGGTAAAAAAAATCACTTCAGATTATAAACAGGCCAGACAAGCTAAATATAAATTTAGGCATTTTTAACCACACTGGTCTTGTCCTTGATAGAAACAAAACAAGTTTGGTCTTAATTCCCATCACAAACTGGAAAGTCAGTAAACTGTGATGTTGACTAAAGTTAGATGAGACCACATCATTTATGTTTAGTTGTGAACTGATGTAATGCATATGAATTACAGAACTCCGTTGGGCCAGATTAAAATCAAATACAACTATAGAAAATTGACCAGTATCGGGGGAGGAAGGAGAAGAGAACAGGAAGTCATGAAAAGTGGAAGTACCAGATACAGAAAAGGAAGTCAGTTACTTTCTATTCTCAGAGTAGTAGGCCACACTAACACAGAAGTTGTAGTAATAGTCACTGGAAAAGCAGCAACAAGATCCCAGCAGGTTTGATAGTGTTAGACTAGATCTTAACAACGTTGTCAAAAATGAATGAATGCAAAAAGAGCTGCCATCTTGAAGTCATCAGTAATTTATATTTATTGGATTTTACACAGTTCCAACTTGTTACTATTAGTAGTAATAAAATTCTAGTTATTTTTGGTAAACGCTATTCACTCTGAATGGAGAAAAAAATAGCACCTTACCACGTACTTTTAAGCACAAATCCCAGGAAGGTGATGCCAGGAACAACTAAGAATCTATGGAACAGAACAGTAGAGTGGGAAATAGGACAAGTTATTCAGATTTGATTTATCCTAAGTGTAGGATTCATTCCATGCATTACCACAATGCATCAGTCTACAGTGAACACTCCACATACAAAGCAGTGTGTTTTCATGATTAATCCTCTGTCAGCAGCCATGAAATATCACACTGGAAGCAGTCAGATCTCATCTTGGTCATTCATTAGACAGGCTGAAACAAAGGATTATTTTTTCAAATGAGCTTAATGAGGAATTCAATGCAAAAATTAAGTTCTCTTGTAGTTCTGAGAGCTCTGTTTATTAGCAAGTTCCAGGTGATTTGTTTTATATTCTGGTATGGTTATTGGTCCAGCTACAAAAGGTGCTACTATATAAGTCTGGCAAGGACAGCACCTCACGCTGGAAATAAGTATATAATTTTAGCTCTGAAGGAGTTGGAACCTCATTTCTGGCAAATGGCTTTAGTTTAGAACTTTATTTAGATTCTCTCTCATGATAGGCAAAGTAAAACTGTAGCTATTTTATTGTTAAATGCCATTAGTCTATTGCTTTTCAACTTAGTGAAAAAGTGGTAACAAATGTTGTACATCACCACACTATTTTTAAATATTCATAATCTATTTCAGAGCATAATCTAATATGAAAAGCATGTCCCAAAAACACAGCTTAAAGATTCTCAACTTCTCCAGCACATTGGTAATAGACAGCTTTCCATTCCTAGGTCATCATTTCAATCCTATAGCTGTTTGGCAGTCTATATGAAATGCATTTATAGTCTCAATCCAGTTCCTAAAAGACAGGCACCCACATTACAAGAAGTTACGCTCAGTTAGCCATCTGAGAAAACAAATGCTTGCTTACCACTGGAAGCAATTCTCTTCCAGACTAGAGCTTTGGCATAGAGATGGTAAGTTTGTCCCGCTGCTGGCAACTTGTGTTTCAAAAATCTTCTATATGAGACTGCACATGTCAATCACCAGCAGTTAATCTGCATTTCTTATAAGTACTAAATCCATTCTGTAAGTCTCCAAATGTTTTCCTGGATCTGACATTTTAATTATAATTGTAATTTAATTTTAACTTTTCATATTGCAAATTCATGAACAAGGAGAGGATTTACTAGGTGTCTGCATCAGATAGTCTAGCATGAAGTGCTGAATATATACACAAACTATCTTTGTCAGGTATATTTAATAAATATTCTACTTCAAAAGTTACTGCCCCCCCAACTTTATCCACAAAACAATTTTTGCATCTCCCATCCTATTTCTCATCTGTTACAAAACCCATTTCTGTATAACCTCACATAGAACTTCTAAATGTGTTTAATCCAGTTAACACCGCTAATCAGAAATGCATTGCTGTGAACTTCTGAATGTGTTTGCCCAAACGAAACATTCTTCTGAAAAACTGCATTTATAACAACTGCACAACTGGTTGTGTTCCCAATTGCAAACTTGCTTGTGTACATAGTCCTTTGAAATACAAGTATATAGTATTAAAACAAGTATTCGTATAAACATATTTCAGATTATTTATATATAGTTTATCCTATGCAATAGCTTCATTTAAAAATATTGGTTGGAGTGAAATAGAGAGAGAGAGTATTGAAGTTATCTTCCAATGAAAGCATGTAACTTGAAACCATAGGTTTTCCTTTCCCCTAGTGTGAAGATTTGTCCCTGCTGGGACCTGAACTCAAAAAAGCAGCAATTCAACTACTTGACGTTAAAAAAATAAAATTAAAAAAAAAAAATCTATTTGCTGCCAGGCATAGAAACTCTTGCATCCTCTTTTCAGGCCTCCAGCCACTAAAGGATATGATTATTACATGAAAGTCAGTGTGTACACTTTTTAGCTATAGCAGACTAATGCTTTTTCTGACACCGCAGTTATGGATTAATATACACAGACGCCATCTACTAAGTACAATATCTATACCTAACTCTTCCCTCCCCTCCACACACACACACACTCAAGTAAACCCCACTTGAACACACAATATCAAAGCAGCAGCATATTAAGAACTCGCGCCATATGGTTATGCATCTCAAACACAATAAGAGTAAGTGGAAAACCCAGATGAAAGCAATTCAGCCCACGTCCAGACTACCCCGCCGTATCGGCGGGTTAAAATCGATTGCTCGGGGATCGATATATCGCGTCTAGTCTAGACGCGATATATCGATCCCTGAGCGCGCTTACATCGATTCCGGAACTCCATCAACCCGAATGGAGTTCCGGAATCGACACGGAGAGCCGCGGACATCGATCCCGCGCCGTCTGGACGAGTGAGTAATTCGATCTTAGATATTTGACTTCAGCTACGTTATTCACGTAGCTGAAGTTGCGTATCTAAGATCGATTTTCCTCCCCTAGTCTGGACGAGGCCTTAGAAACATAGTATGAAAAAGAACTGCAATGATAGAGCATCAGAAATTTCCTATTACAGATGTTGGACATTCAGGGAATAGAAGTGAACCAAACCAGTGAGATCAGAAGGGGGAAGAACTTTAAATACTAATTGGGAACTGTCTCCACAACACATACACTAACAAGAAGAATGGTGGATGAATTAGAAATGTATAACCCTGGTTTTGGATACAGGGGATAAGAAGATTAATACTGTAAAATAATCACTAAAATGACACTGCCTCTACATGGTAAACTTAGTTTCTTTTCAGGGTTGCACTTATCCAATGCGTGCTTTTGAAATGACATTATTTAAGCTATCAGCTTGCTACAAAAAAAAATATTATATATTTGGTTTTTACAGACTGGGCTGAGTTCTGTCCTCATTTACACCAGCACAAGCTAAGAATAACTCCAGTAAAACCAATGGAGTGACTCTGGATTTACAGAGAGCAGTATTTGGCTCAACTGTTTTCACCCCTTGCTGAACAACCTGTCCACTAGAGGAAAACCTTTCACCCAATGAGAAAGCATAGCCATTAAAGCAGAGGGAAAAAAAGTTAAAAATCTGCTCATCAGACTGTCTTCCCTTCAACTTTGTTTATTGATGTACTGAACATGAAAAAGTACAAAGGATCCAAACACAAAAGAAAACATGTACAGCCTCTTAAATACTAAACAGAATATATTTTCTATTCCAACAGATGTGAAGTAATACTGTACAACTTCAAATAAATACCAGCCTTACATTTTATTAAGTGCTCTGATAAACACTGCAAAGTGAAGCCCAATTTACATGCCTTCTCATCAATGCCTTTGTTTGCTACAGTAGTATAGGAAAGAAGCATGTAGCTACTGTTTTCCCCATATTGGAAACTTTTTATTTTCTAAAGTATATACAAGTTTTAATGCAGAGGATTAGCTTCAACAATCTAAGTGCACCTAAGAATGAGAGAGTGCTCAGGAAGTCAATTGAGTTTTGAATAGCATTGAGTGGGTCAGCATGAAAACTCGCTTATTCACTTTAGCGCGCACTTCACAGTATATATACTGTACTATACTGAAAATTTATAACTACAGTCTAAAAGAATAAGAACCAAAAGCAACTGCAAAGATAGTGTACAACTATGTTATGCATAGCACATTGCTTGTTCTAAGGGGAAGCATATGAGCATCTCAGTTTATACAAAAAGCAGGACGTAACTATACCGTATAGTTGTCAGTGCATCCTGGTGAAGGCATTATAGCCCTCAGCTTTTTAAAAAATTTATTATAAGCTAGATGCTAATCAGAAAATATTTTGTATTTTTTCTTAAATTTCTTCAATACATGGTAAAGACTTTTATTTCCCCAAATAGTGACTTAAGCATCATACAAAGTTAAATTTAATAGTATACAGGTATTTATGATTTTTGTATGAAAAATGTAAGGAAATTTGTTCAAATCCTATGGTTATACTCATTTTTACCACAAACATATTTATAAACAAAAATGTAGCATCACCATAAACAGCTGAAGCTAGACTATCTACAGACAAAATTAGCAACAAATCTGATGCACTGTAAATTCAAGTCCTCAGGACAATGAAAACGAATAAGCAGACCTCAAGTAACAATGTTAATGCCATTTACAAAGGAAAAAACTCATACGAAAACATTCAAAATCTGAACATCACTTGGCAATGTAAGTCAAAAATAAACCAAAACCAAAATTAGCTGAAAGGTTCATAAACGCAAGGTCTTATTTACATTACACAAAGCTCAGGTGTTAGCCTTGAACGTAACTTTCAAAATACTTTCGAATATATCCAACTCAGACTGCTTTTGCTGATTTGCTGCAGTGCAAACCATGTGCAACGTCTTTTCTTAAGACAAAACAATTCTTCAAACAATACTGCAAGTACATCACTAAACACCATGAGCTCTATCTGAAGGGAATTCTTTAGGAAGAACAGATTTTTTTCCCCCATCTCTCGGTAATTTAAATTTCTTGCCTGTTCATATATTTTTTTTAAATTTTCATTTGTTTCAAAATCACAAATTAATGTGAGCCATCTATCACATAATAACCAGGATGATCGGAGATTTCACTGATGATTACAAAAATGAAACCAACAGTGTTTCCCATTGATTCTACTTCTTAATACAAAGGTCTCAAAAGTATTTCTACGTCATAAATCTTTCTAAATTTTCCCCCAACCATTGCAAATTTCCTGGTAAGTTTTAAAAGCTCACTAGGTGTCATATGAAGAGATTTCTCAAAGTATTCAAGTCAAAATATTTGTTCCAGGACCAGTAAAAAGTTTCTCCAAATTTTTCTTTTTTATAAAAATAGATGCTTTTTTTAAACCCACATCAAAGAGGCTCTTATCTCTTTGGCAAGGTACTGCTTTACGAAAAGTTCTCCAGTATTCTTACAATAAGCTTTTATTATAATGTACCCCCCATCCCCAACCCAAATCATAATTACAAAATAAATACTGTTTATAACTTTATAAATAAAATGTAAACTTCAAAATACTTTTCTTGAACAGACAAAACAGCAATGCATTAAATGTAAATTAAACACAAAGCTAATTAGGAAAACAACATAAAACAACCAAGTTCGGGATTACAACACAAAGCCTCAATATTTACTCACAGGTTCAAGGCAGTTATGTAAAAAGAAAAGAAACTTCTTCCCTTAGCTGAAACATTTTAAAAGGTCCACCTTCTTCAAAGAAGGCAATAGAATGCATTGTGACAGGTAAAAACCCTGTACCTCTTGTCCATATTCAAACATAAAAGATATTTAAGAAGTTTTAATTCAAATACTAGCAATAAAAAAATCTCATTCTTAGGATGCTAAGTAGTCATTTTATCTCCATTTCAACACTGACTTACAAAGACATTTACTAATGTATAAAGTTTCTCTTAACTTGCCTTTGTTGTATAGTTTTCATATATAAATGGATTGAGGATAACTCATTAGGCTTTGTGCGTTTTGTTTGTTTTAAAGGAGACCTGCAAGACTCTGTCCCCAAGACGATATCCATTCAGACTGGCTATTGCCATGGCTGCCTCATCATAGTTTGTCATAGTCACAAATCCAAAACCTTTGCACTTGTTTGTGTTAAAGTCACGGATGACCTTCACATTGGTTACTGCTCCGAAGGGTCCAAACATTTGCCACAGAATGCTCTCATCTGCATCAGGTGCCAAATTGTACACAAAAATGCACCATCCTGTTCCTGCATGTCCAGGGATATTAATTCCAGCCAAACTGGTCATTCCATCAATGGTCATTGGTGAAAACCTACTAAACAATGTGGGAAACAAAGAATCAAGAATAAGAATAAAAGAGAGGGGCTGTTTACATAGTCAGTTCCCCCCAAAGCTATTTTTAAAGCAAATATTAACTATTTACAGTTTGCATGAACATTCCAACCAAATTAAATTTAACATTGTAAGTTGCATTCAAAGTGTATGGAGACTATGCACAATGCTGAATGGCACTACACAAGTAGGGAACAGTGTCTGGCTAGAAGAAATAAACATTTAAAAAAAGAAAAACCATGCCAAAACTTGAGGATTAATGATAAAAAATCAAGAGGAATTCCATGGAATAGATACAAGAGGTTTTCCCTTTAGTGAACGATGGACTGAAATGAAAACAGTTTCAGCTGAACATCTCGACATGCAAAAGGAACCCAACATAAACCTTAAAGGAAAAAATGTATTTACAATACTCCAAAATACTTTCTCTAAAGAACTAGTTTGTTGGAAAGTTATTATCAACCTAATATGATTCTTTATTACCTCTTTACTCCATAAGCCATATTGAGCAGATTGTCCAACCTGCAAAACATTTAGCAAAGTATTCAGTCTCTGGATTTTCTCCTATTCTTCTAAGGAAACTGAGTATCTTATTGCCAGTTTCCTTGAACTGTATTCCACAGAACGTGTATGCCAAGTCTGAAAGCTGCTAAGAACTGTGACATATCTTACCACACATCACGGGGTTACTGCACACAGGCTCTCATTTCCATCAGGTAGTCACGTGTGGAAACAAGTTTCCAGTCTCCAGATTAGTGTAGAAAGTTAAGCAGTCACCAATGACCACAAGCTCACAGGACTTTCCCAGAAAAATCAGCTTTCATATAAGATTCAGCTCTTCATTGAGAGACACTGATACTATGTTGATGGGGAGCATAGACGTACCCAGACCAGTGTATATTTCTCTATTATTGATCGTTGTTAGGAGAAGACTTCTCAAATTATAGAAATAAAAACATGAGAATATTGAACAATTTTAATTCCACTGTTCTTGTCTTACTGAAAATTTATTTCCAATGTAGTGAGGCAGACTTGCTCTTAGCTTTATAATTTTTCCCCAGAACTTGTTAAGTAGCTGTGTTAATTCCTTCTTGCCCAGCTGCAAGTCTTTTGATAAGTGGAATGCAACAAATGCGAGGATGCCAGAGCATCCTTGAAGATTTAAACTTATGAATTAACAACTAACCATGTGTTTCTCAAACAGTGAGGCTCCATGGAGACACTCCAACTTCCTTCTGGGAAAACTCATGCATGCCAAGGGGAAAAAACCAGAACATTCCCTCTCTTACTTTACAGTTTAGGACATTACAAAATAGGAATTGCCTGCACATTAAGTAAAAAGGGAATGGTCTATTTCATGCTGAGAGAGATGTTAAAAAAATCAGCCAAACAAGAAAAAAATAAGTAGCTGTCCTAGTTCACATTAGGAAATCCACACACAGTGCACTCTTTTTAATAAGACCACCAAAAGATATGCTTATTTTGGGAAGTGCCTGAATTCAGACCGAAAGGCAATATAATGTTTGTATCAAATCTCACTGAACACCTATTTAAAGGGATGATGAACGTAGGGTAACTACCCTCAAAGGGCAAAATGAGGTTTCTCCTCCCAATGTACATTCAATAATTTTTCTCGAGACTGTCAATGAGCACCATTTATGAAGGTGTTTTGCGATGGGATCACATCCAATATAAGATAGACTGCGATCACCAAAGCATGTCATGCTACTGAACAGTCATATTGCAACTTTTCGGTATCTACTCATTTGAGTTGATTGAAAAGACGGTCACTCACCTTTGTAACTGTTCCTCGAGATGTGTTGCTCATATCCATTCCAATTAAGTGCGGGTGCCGCGTGCACGTTCATTGGAAGATTTTTACCTCAGCAACACTCGGTGGGTCAGCTGGATCGCCCCCTGGACTGGCGCCGGATATATACCCCTGCTGACTCAACGGCCCTTCAGTTCCTTCTTGCCGGCTACTCCGACAGAGGGGAAGGACAGTGGGTTTGGAATGGATATGAGCAACACGTCATCTCGAAGAACAGTTACAAAGGTGAGTAACTGTCTTTTCTTCGAGTGCTTGCTCATATTGATTCCAATTAGGTGATTCCCTAGCCTTACCTAGGCGGTGGGGGCGGGGTGAGATGATGCAGAATGCAAAACTGCTGAGCCAAATGCTACATCATCTCTGGACTGTTGAACCAATGCTTAATGTGAGGCAAAAGTGTGAATCGATGACCAGGTAGCAGCCTGACATATTTCCTGCATGGGAACATGGGCCAGGAAGGCGGCAGATGAAGCTTGAGCCCGAGTAGAATGGGCGGTGAGGTGGCTAGCCGGAACGTGAGCCAAATCACAGCATGTGCGGATGCAGGATGTTACCCAAGATGAAATTCGTTGGGATGAGACCAGTAGGCCTTTCATCCGGTCTGCCACAGCTACGAAGAGCTGAGGTGACCTTCGGAAGGGTTTTGTTCTCTCGATGTAAAAGGCAAGAGCCCTGCAAACATCTAGGGTGTGCAGCTGTTGTTCCCGACACAATGAATGCGGCTTTGGAAAAAAGACCAGGAGGAAGATGTCTTGATTGACATGAAAGGCGGACACCACCTTAGGGAGGAAGGAGGGGTGTGGTTGCAGCTGTACCTTGTCCTTATGGAATACCGTATATGGGGGGGTCCGCTGTCAAGGCCCAAAGCTCAGATACTTGTCTTGCCGAAGTAAAAGCGATGAGGAAGGCTGTCTTCCAGGAAAGGTACAGCAGCGGGCAGGTGGCCAGTGGTTCTAAAGGAACACCCATAAGCTTGGCTAGCACCAGGCTGAGATCCCAGGTAGGGGTCGGGCATCTGACTTGAGGGTACAAACGTCCCAATCTCTTGAGGAACCTTGAAACTATGGGGTGAGAGAAGATTGATCGGCCATTTTCCCCGGGATGGAAGGTGGAGAGGGCTGCCAGATGCACCTTTATGGAAAAGACCGCTAGGCCCTGCTCTTTCAGGGACCAGAGATCATTCCTACTGTCATGGACTGACACCTGCCTGGGGACTGAGTTACACTGAGTGCACCAGCAGGAGAAATGCTTCCACTTGGCCAGATATGTCATCCTAGTGGAAGGCTTCCTACTGCCCAAGAGCACCTATTGGACCGAGGCAGAGCAACGCAACTCAGACTGACTCAACCACACAGCAACCATGCTGTGAGATGGAGACTGCAGGTCCAGATAGTGAAGACTGCCGAAGTCCTGTGTTATGAGATCTGGCCAAAGTGGCACGGGAATTGGGTCTGCCACTGAGAGGTCGAACAACATGGTGTACTAGTGCTGCCTCGGCCACGCTGCAGCAATCAGGATCAGGTGGGAGCTGTCCCTGTGGAGCTTGAGTAGGCCTCTGAATGAGCGGAATTGGTGGGAAGGCATAGAGTAGGTGCCTCTTCCACAGGATCAGAAATGCGTCTGAGGGGGAGCGTCCCTGGAAGGAGCAGAACACCTGGCATTTCCTATTCTCTAGGGAGGCAAAGAGGTCTATGTGGGGAAACCCCCACTTCCGGAAAACAGAAGGGATGACGTCCGGACGAATAGACCACTCGTGAGACAGGAAGGATCTGCTGAGGTGATCTGCCAGAGTGTTCTGGACTCCTAGGAGAAAAGACGCTACTAAATCGATCGAGTGGGCTATGCAAAAGTCCCAGAGGTGGACGGCTTCTTGACAGAGGAGGGAGGAGCATGCCCTGCGTTGTCCATGAACACTGATACACAACGGCCTTGGAGATGGTCTCGAAACACCTGGCATGCTAGACAAACTGCTCTCAGCTCTTGCACATTGATGTGTAAGGCCAGCTCTTGAGGCGACCAGAGGCCTTGAGTGCGAAGGCCCTCGAGGTGGGCACCCTAACCCAGAGATGATGCGTCCGTGGTTAGGGCCATCGAGGGTTGCGGTGGGTGGAATGGCATCTGGTATCGGAGCCTCATTCATGTCCGGGGGCAGGGAGAGGCGGCTTACTGTTGCCTCTGGTGCCCGGTTTTCTGACGGGGCCGACCGTGGAGCCACTGATGGAGCACCTTGGGCTTGGTGGTATGCCCACGGTGTCCAGAAGGACCAGTGATGAGGCCCTTGCTCGTGGCTCTGGCTCTCTGACATCCCCAGCCATATATTCCCAGAGTCATGCTCCTGAGGATAGGATGTGCTACCAGCCTGCGATGACACCGATGTGTGTCTCGATGGCCATGGCGGTGCCAATAGACCCTGAGAGGGAGCCAGTGTTCTGGATGCTCAATCCAGAGGTGGTACCGGGGAGTGGTACTGGGAGCTATAACGGCACCTTTGATATCTTGTTCGCTGGCCAGATACTCCCGCTACCGATCCGACTCACGGCATCGCTCTCGGCGCCATGTATCCCGCAGTCGCTCCAGACGAAGGGACTCGAGATCCTGGTCGACCTCCCAGCACCACTATGGTAGAAGGTCCCGATCTCACTCTCTACCATAGTGGTGCTGGGAGGTCGACCAGGATCTCGAGTCCCTTCATCTGGAGCGACTGCGGGATACATGGCGCCGAGAGCGGTGCCGTGAGTCGGATCGGTACCGGGAGTATCTGGTCAGCGAACAAGATATCAAATGGTGCCCCGAGTGTGACCAGTACCGTGATGGAGAGCGATGCCGGGACTGCGAGCAGCGCCAGGAGCGGGAACGGCGTGATTGAGAGTGTCTGTGAGACTGTGATCTTGAACGAAGTCTCTCTGTTGGATCAACGGAAGGTGGCCTTACCAGGGTCGGTTTCCTGATGGATTGTACGACCCACAGCGGCGGTGCCGGGGGTGGAGGCCGTGTCAACTTCGTCATGGCGATGAGCTCCCTTGCCGTGGAGAAGGTCTCCAGTGTAGAAGCGAGGCCAAGCTCAAACACAGCATGAGCCGGGGAACTGTCAGGCACTGAATTCAACGGCCCTTGTGGGACCGGAATCGACAGTGCCGCGCTCGGTGGAGCCGCAAATCGGCAGCGCCACAGTCGACAGTGCCACGGCAGATGACGGTGCCGGACAAGCCGTCGTCAAAGAGCACTCCTTCTGTGGAGCTGAAGCAGCTGGAGCACTATGTAGCTTCCTGGGTCTTGTGGACAGGGAGCGGTGCCGAGCAGATGTCAGTGCCGGTAAGGATCGGTGCCAGGGCTCCTTCTCGGTACCAGAGCCGTCTGAGGCCGAAGGGGCGCTCCTTACAGAAGCAATCTGTTGGACGCTCGGTATCAACGCTGCAGGACTAAGTGCCGACTCCATGAGGAGCTGTTTCAATCGAAAGTCCCGCTCCTTCCTCGTCCTTGGTTTAAACGACTTGCAGATGCGGCACTTATCGGTAAGGTGAGATTCCCCTAGGCATGAGTCGTGGGGATCCCCTATTGGCATCAGCTTCTGGCACGCTGAGCAGTTTGAATCCCGGTGCTTTGGGCATGGGCCCGTACCGGGGTGGAGTAAAGAGGCTAATCCTCGATCCCCCTAACTATAAATACAACAACTAATACTAACTATAACTACAAGAACTCAAACTACACACACAACAAACAGTAAAGAACTAAGAGTAGCAAGGGACGTGGAGATTAGCAAAGCCGTGCTCTACAGTTCCAACGACCGTCACGGGCGGTAAGAAGGAACTGAAGGGCCGCTGGGTCGGTAGGGGTATATATCCGGCGCCATAACAGCGCCACTCCAGGGGGCGACCCAGCCGACCCACCGAGTGTTGCTAGGGTAAAAATCTTCCGACGAACATGCATGCGGCGCGCGCACACCTAATCGGAATCGATATGATCAAGCACTTGAACCTGTAATCTAAACATGAAATCTCAATTAATCTTGAGTCATTTATCCTGGACACAGGGTATTGTATTTGAGCTGCCTTAAGAAAAAATGGGAGTCCCAAAGAAAACTACCCCATCAGTGCTGTTCCTGAATAGTAAAAAATCTGAAATACTATCATGTATATTATATAGTTTTCTGAGAACTTTAGAAAAATCTGTATACTCCAAGCTTCTTCTCTGCAATACATGGAGCTATGATCTTCCTAGAATATTAGTCAAACTACTTTTAAGAAAGATTACTACAGATGCAAAACTTTGTCCGTTTAATATTTTTTCTGTAATAGAACCACCTTAATAGAGCAGTTGAAAAGCAACAGCAGGTATCTCCTAGTAGGTATTATAATGGGAAAGAAAAGGAGGCTCATTGCTTGCTGTAACTCAAAGCTCAACTCACAACTGAACAAATAAAATTAAATATTTTCTAATTATGAAGACTAGATCCAAGTCCCCTTCAAAATAATAAATTTCACTATTATGTCACAGCAGTTTGATTTCTTATTTCCAATTTTCAGTAACTCAGAAATTCTGATCAGCAAACATTGCTATAAATGTATATAGTTTTCTGAAGCACAAAACAAAATGAGTAGCATAATTAAAACATTTCAAACAAGGCTACAGCCACTTCTGGTGAGGATAGGCTTTTTAATATGCAATATGCTAGAGAGCTTGTAGTTTTTTGCCCACTCAGTACTTACCCAAGAACCACTGGTCATGAACTAGCATTTTGTGATCATGCTTGCTTTAATTTATGACTGGTACTCCAGTAAAACCAAAAGGACACCACAATTAAGTACTTTATGTTTATTAGTGTCCCTTCCCCACTCATACTTCCTGTACAATACACTTCTCCCACCCCTTTATCATACTGTGAATTCTTTTAAAATGAATTACAAGACAACCAAGACAAGGTTTTCCAAACATGGGCACCTGAACAGTTTTAAATTTCAGAAGCATTTGACACTCACCTCCTATGTATTTCTACTGAGAGCTGAAAGTACTCAGCACATCTGAAACCCAGAATCACTTATTTGGGTGCCTTAAACTTAGGTACAAAAGTTAAAAACTGCTCTAAACCTTTAAAAAAAGAAGTCAATCTATTTAGGCAGAATTTTAATCTGATATTTAATCTTGATAGAATTTTTCTATGACAGTGGTCCCCAACCTATTTGTGGCCAGTAGCACATACACGTTTTCAGAAGAGTGTGGTGGGCGCCAGCAATTACTCACATACAGGGCCGGCTCCAAGCACCAGTGGAGCAAACACGTGCCTGGGGCAGCACATGCCTGGGGCATTCCGTCCATTCTGCAGAGTCAGAGTGGGTCTTTTTGTTTTTGTTGGTGCCAGTTCTGGGCAGTGCAGAGAGAAGATGGGAGGACAGAGAACACTGGCGCCCACAGCCCCAGAGTACTCTGTCCTCAGTGGGCACGGGGCCGTGGCTTCTCTCCAGCTTAAGCCGCGGCCACGTGCCTGCCAGGGACCGAGAACACCGGCACCCGCAGCCTGCAGCCCTGGAATTCTGTCCCCAGCAGGTGTGAGGCTGCAGCTTCTCTCCCCTGCTGAGCACTAGGCGGGTGCACATAAATGCCCTTGCGGGCGCCATGGCACCCACGGGCGCCACGTTGGGGACCACTGTTCTATGATAACGAAGTTAGCAACAAATTTAAGGTCAACCCTCAGTAGGCATCACCTCACTGAAGGAAAGAAATTTTCCACGTAAGGTCTGCTCTACATTCAGATGTTGTACTGGTATATCTACATGGGCTAAAACCACCACATGTTTTAGGCAATATAGATATATTGTTATAATTGTGTTCATACTAGGGGGCTGCATTATATGCATGAATAACCAGTATAGAGGTAGCTTATACCAGTGTAGCTTATTCTCCTTCCTGTGCAGGAACGAAGCCACAATGTTTAAGCACCTGAGTGGGTTTGTATCAGTATAGCTATACAGCTGTAGTTACAGCAGTATTACTTGTTTGCGCAGACATGGCCGAAGTAAGGCTTCATGCACTGGTGAGCTTGACTTAAACTGAGTTACAGGCTCTGGATTCTACAGTGCTCCAGTGCACCACACTGGAAATTCAGTGAGAGTTTCAGATTCAAATTTAAAAACAATGGGACAAGATTTAAGAGTGATTTTGGATGCCTTGATTTCTGGGTACTCAACAGAACAGTTCAGAAGGGCCTGATAATAATCAGTACAACAGAATATCCCTTGTGTTCTTCAATTTGAAATTTAATTAAAATTTTATGTTGGCCATACATTTTCAGCATACTACCAAATTGTTTATCAAAAACCATGTAACTGTACAGCAGAAGCTATTTGAGGGAAGTCTGAGAGATATTGGGGATTATGGAACCAACATATTAGCTAGATGTTTTTCGTGAAGTAATCAACAAATGAAATAAGAAGAGCTTATAGACTACAATGTCAGCTATGCAAGCTCTAAGATGTATGGAATGGATGTAAAATTATGACAGTTTAAAAGTTAACACCCTTTTGACAAGACAGCATGTTCTGGAGGAATGAGTCAGAAGGCCCCAAATTCTAGTCCTGCCTCTGCCATTGATTCACTGTGTGGCCTTTAGCCAGTAATTTCACTTCTCTGCCTCACCTCCTCCACCTGTAAAAATGGGGAAGACCATACTTATCCATCTAACTCAGAGCTTGAGAGATTCAATTAGTTAGTGTCCATACAGCGTTTTGAACACAAAATATTACAAAAAAAAAATACTATGCCTTATTGTTGGGTTTGATAGGAATTAATATTTCCCTCACAGCAATGGTTTCAGGCTGCTTTCAGACACCACTAGACATCATTGCATCTGTTTGCACTCTTTCTGCAACCATATCAACTAGGAAAATTATTTTATATTAAACCTGCAAAATTATGTTCCAGGATATCAGAACAGGATAAATTCCACAGCTGTGGAACACATGGGGTCCTTTAGGGAATAGTAATAGCTGGCATATCCCTATTATTCACATAACTAGATTAAAAGACTGGGACAGACCATGATGGCTATTCAAAAACTAGCACTTACAGATACTACACCACAGTATTAGAGACACCTCAGTTATAATGGCTATAATAAGAAAAGAGACTTTTTAATGAAAAAACTGTACCTAAAATAGGAATGACTCGGGACTTTGATGGCCAATCTTACCAGAAGGTGCTGAATGCCACAAGACAGAGATCTTGACAGCAAGAGCTATTTACCTCTGTTTTCAGGTCCGCAAAACAACTCCCCCATGATCTTACTTCAGCACAGTGCATTCTGGGATGTGTCGTCTTAGCAGTGCAATTTCCACTCCTGCAGTCAGCACTGGAGCAGGCAGTCTGCATATGGAAAAAGGGCAAGTCTATTTTTATTCAATATTCAGCGGTTTTCTGTAGCTTAGTAATCTTTTTATACCCTAGTTAAGGAAATCCACTGAATACTGAATTAAACCAGTTACCCTTTCCCCTAAGACAGACTGCCTGGTCAGCACAGAAGCATTACTGGGCAGGGGGGCATTTCATGTCACCAGCACCAAATACCAAGAGGTTGTGGAGCTGTATGACTGTAGTCACTGGTGAGCTGCTTAGCGGAGATGTAAATAAACAATTAGAATGTCTGCCAAAAATGTGGTCTATGTTTGTTTGGGCATTCAGCCTTCTAGTGAGTGTGGCCAACTTGCAGCTTTTGTAACTGTATGCATACTTTTCAAGGATCTATCAGCTGATCCAGTTTTTCCTTAGCAAGAATGAAGACTGTTTTTACTGTATATTTAAGCTTTCAATGTTTAATGCATTCTAGTCACACATCCCAGAAAAGAGGGCAAAAAAAAAAAAATCACTGAAAGAAAAAAACCATTGGGTTTATGAATGTAGATAATACAGTATTTGTTTCACTCTCTTCTCACCATCTGTCCTTTTCGATACACTAAATATCACCGAGAAACATTTATGGCTGTAAACTCAAAAGCATGGGGAAAAAAGATCCACAAAAAAAGTACACACCACACAAGATATGTGGCTACATTTTCAGACTGGAAGTGCAGGGTCAAACAAGATGTATGGCGTGCAGAATTTAGATCTCTAACTAGAAACAAAAAGGTAAGTGAAAGGTAGGATAGGGGTTGTGTTTTGTCTGTGGCACACCATATGGTCAAGGAGGAAATTAAATTGTCTAAACCCATGTTAACTGAATTGACTTGCTTATGAAGTCAATACTACTCTAAGAAATTAAAGTAATTTTAAAAATCATGGCTCTCTACCAATGCCAGCTTGGGAAAAAATATCCTGGCTTAACATTAAATGTTGATAATTAAATAGTTTACTAGATACTTAGACTCTGGTCTGGATAGATGGCAGTGATTTTTTTTAAAAAAGTTGTTCTAACCATGCATTTGAAAAACTTTCAAAAACATCAAGTCTCTTATGAAGGGCGGGGAGGGGATCACTTCAGGAGGAGAATGGGGCAGGAGGAAACTGAAATGGGCAGGCCCATGGGAATTCAAGAATTCAATGGTTCAGCCATAAACGTAACATATTTGACTTACCTAAAGCGTTGAGCCTGCTGAGCTAGAGGTCCTGGATACCTTCTGTTTGGAGATTGATACAGCTGGGAAAGGATGGCCTGATTGGTTTTTTGGCTTGGATTGTTAGCAAACTTTACGGTGATTGGCTCTGTGGCACCTGGAGGCTTCTGCCCATTCAAACCTTTGATAGCTTCTTCTGCTTCGATCCGCTTGTCAAATCGGATGAATCCTACACCTCTTGACACCCCTGCATTGGATGAAAGAAGAACATGTTGATTGATTAATTCAGGAGACTTGTAGAATGCCCAACATTAGTAAGATTAAATGGAGATGTACAAGTTACTATAAACAAGGAACTTCCAGCAGCAGAGATTCAGTTCTGGCAACCAGTACAAAATGTGACTTTTCTAATGCTACCCAATCCAAATCCTATCAATTACAAATACAACAGGCCACACAGTACATCTGAGCCAGTTTGTATGCAAAGGAGATTGGGGAGGGGAAAAGGAAATTCTAGCTGTGACAGGATTCAAGCGGTTGGGGGAGGAAGGGGGGAATCAGAAGTAATGTTAGTTGATTCTAGACCAGGGTGGGCAAACTTTTTGGCCTGAGGGCCACATTAGGTTTCCAAAATTGTATGGAGGGCTGGTTAGGGGAGGCTGTGCATCCCCAAACAGCCAGGTGTGGCCTGGTCCCCCATCCCCTATCTGACCCCCCCGCTTCTTGCCCCCTGACAGCCCCCCAGGACTCCTGTCCCATCCACCCCAACCTGTTACCTGTCCCCCAACCACCCCCAGAACCCCCACCACATCCAACCCCTCCTCTCATTCCTAACTGCCCCCCTGAGATCCCTGCCCCATCCAGCCACCCGTTCTCCCTGTTGGGCCCCTGAACACCTGGCCTGACTGCCTCCCCCACCCTATCCAGCCCATACTCCTTCTTGACTATCCCCTCCCCCCGGGACTCCTACCCCCATTCAACCTCCCTTTTCCCTGCCCCAACCCCTATCCACACCCCTGCCCCCAACCACCACCACCAGCCCCACCCCAAACTTCCCTGCCCTCTAACCACCACCCCTTACTGCGCTGCCTGGAGCAGCGGTGGCTGGCGGCAATACAGCCATGCCACCCAGAGCAGGAGAACAGGCAGCTGCGCTGCCTGACAGGAGCTAGCCACGCCACTGCACAGCACAGAGCACCGGGTCAGCCCGGCTCTGCAGCTGTGCTGCCCCAGGAGCTTGCAGCCCTGCCACCCAGAGCATTGCGCCAGAGCAAGCTGAGGCTGCTGGAGAGAAGAAACCACAGGAGAGGGGCTGGGGCTAGCCTCTCAGGCCAGGAGCTCAGGGGATGGACAGGAGGGTCCTCCAGGCCGCATGTGGTCCACGGGCTGGGGTTTGCCCACCTCCGTTCTAGACTTATCTTTACCTGGCGCTTTGAAGAAGACTTCAGAACAAGCCATACAGTAGACTAGATAAGGAGCAAAAGACTGAACTATTTTTGAATTAAAATACTTGTAGCAATGTCCCCCCCACTTCCTGCCGGGGTGCACTGGAGAAAAGATGCCTACAATCATTGTGCCATGTTCAAGACTGAAGTACAGGTTCTAAGGGTATGGCTACACTTGCACTTCAAGTTTCGAGTGCGGTCGCAGCGCCACAGCTGGGAGAGAGAGAGCTCTCCCAGCGCTGCACGTAAACCACATCCCTTACGGGTGTAGCTTGCAGCGCTGGGAGCCGTGCTCCCAGCGCTGCGGCACTGATTACACTGAGGCTTTACAGCACTGTTTCCTGCAGCGTTCAGGGGGATGTTTTTTTCCACACCTCTGAGCGCGAAAGTTGCAGCGCTGTAAAGCGCCAGTATAGCCATGGTCTGGGTTGCAAACAATGGGAATTTCTGCTATTTTAATTTTCAGAGTTCACGTTCCTATAAACTTGATGCATGATTTCAATATTTCACTGCACAGCATTTTATCTCCCTCAACAAAAGCCTATTTCCAGCTCTGCTTGTCTATAGATTATTTAAGATATATTGTGGAAGGGAGGCGGCGAGATGGAAACATTTGGTGCAGGCAGGAAGCAAGGAGGGTACTAATTGTAAAAAAAAAAAAGAGAGGGAAGGTCTAAAGAGCACATTAAACCTCAAACAAGTGGCTTAAAATGAATTTAGTTTACTTGGACAAATTAACGTGAATGGGAGAAAAACTGAAATTAATCTTAGGCCTATTGCATTTTGTTTCATCAGAGAGAGGACAAGGAAAAGTTAGAAGTTTACCCACAAGCTCTTTCTGAAATTATTTTTAAAAGGAAAAAATATTCTATTAACAATCAATGACAACTTAACATCAAAATGACAAGGAACAAGAGTAAGGAAGTTCAAAGAGCTGAATGTCACAGGCTCAACTTTGCATTTATCTGTCAGTTTGTGTCACAACATTATTATTCAGATAATTTTGAATCTAACTCTTCCCTTTACCTTTAGAAAAGGTGTGAAAAAAAATACTTAGGAAGCTGCATAATACTTCTCTAGGATTAAAAACAATTTACATTAATTCTCATGAGAATGTGTATTTCGGGTCTTCTTCCCACTGTATTTAGGGTGTACTACACACTGAATATTTATAAATTTTACAAGTCTATTAACCTGTTTGTTTTGGTACCAGATCATACATGCTATTTGCACATGAATACTCATGAGAAATGTAACAAGTATTTTATTTAGTGGATTGTTTTTAGGGCTTGGGACTGGAAAACTGCATATCCTAATTCTGGCTCTACCACAAAATTCACTTGCGCAGATTGCAACATGCATCTCAGTTTTTCCAGAATACCTACATGCAATTGCTCATTAATTATTGATAAGTTTGCACACACTATTACACATAAAACATACTAAATTTGGTGTTAGAACTTTGTTGAAAGCATGAGTTTACTTTTATTTTACAACTAACTTTATATCCTGTTTAGAGAACAAATTAGAAAGGTCAAAAAATGTTTTTCCCCCACAATTTGGTCAAACTACACTGACATTATAGTTGGAATTTTCATCCACCAAACTGACATTATGGGGGTCAGTGAGATTAGAAAAGAAAAACAGACTTGAAATAGTCAGGGAAACGGAAGGGACTGAAAGGACTGAGACGAGAATCCTTCTCTATGCCCCAGCCCTTGTTGTACATTGTCTAAATACAGTCCATGAAAACTTCACCTTTTTAATTTGATATTTGTTGTCAGCCTTTACAAAACAACTTTGGTGTAGGCAGAAGATATACTACTACTGAAATTCAAGTCAGCCAGTTGAACTGTCATGAGTATACAGAAACTACACATACTGTCGAAATCAGACTAGTAAAAGACGCCACTGGACATTTTGTGGCATCCAGCCTGTATCGGAAGCACATGCAAAAAAATAAGTAAGTATCTAACCTACCAGAGTTCCCAGTTTGCTTTTAGCCTGTGCTAGCACTGCTAAGTACAGAGTTTACCTGCTCCTAACGATCTCGAAGCTCATACTCTTCTATGTGCCCATAGTAGATGATGCAACCTTGAAAACAGTCTTAACAGCAATTACCAGTTCGGGTCCTGTGTAATCCCAGCCTGAGAGAACTAGCTGTGCATTACTGCATAACATTTTGCTTTTTATAAAAAGATTGTTTATTAGCATTTTATAAGGAGCATGGGGACTATTTTCATGCAGCAGCTTGGAAATGAAGATTATAGCAGCTGTAAATTTATTACAAGCCATGAAACAGGCTTCAAACCTGCACCTTCAGGGTAGAAATGACTCAGGCTGGCTCACTACACTCCACAATCTATTTTTGTCCATGCATATTTATGAACAATTCCAGCAGAAAATTGTATTTTCTGGCCCACATATACCTTTGATATGTTCTGGAGGCAAGTCTGCTGCCTTGGAAGGTGGAATATTTCACAACCTGCCAGTCTGAGAAAGTGAAAGAGGCAGTGCAGAGCAGCTGCCTACTTACCAGTGACTTGGTCAACTAGAATACGAGAAGTAATAATGCGTCCGTATTGAGAAAAGAGCTGCTCCAGTTCCTTCTGGGTCATTGTTTTTGGAAGTCCACTGACGTACAAATTTGCATCTCTGATAGAAGCTGAACTTGGTCGCGCATAGGAAACCTTGGGAAAGGGAGGGTAATTCATTTTAAAAAACCTACTCAGACCATGATTGAAATGGGACAAAAAAATTGTGCC
This sequence comes from Gopherus flavomarginatus, assembly GCF_025201925.1. NCBI lineage: Eukaryota > Metazoa > Chordata > Testudines > Testudinidae > Gopherus > Gopherus flavomarginatus. The sequence continues at coordinate 114,846,320 of NC_066619.1, forward strand.
TCCTACTTTTTCAAATAACTACAAGGTAATTACAAAAATACTGCTCAGTGAGCTCAAACTTATTTCAAATGTTGCCTTAAGTGTCAAACAATCAAAAGAACACCACAAGGCAAAGTAATAGGATTTACTGAGTAGCTCAAGCTAGTAAGTTGTAATTTAAAACCGTATTTCAGAGCAAAGGAAAAAAGTTGTATGTAAATGGACACTTAAGCCAGCTATTGGAATAAAAGTGCTCTTTTGACACTAGTTTAAGCCCTTCTGTGATGAGATTAAAACAGAAAAATATTCGATCAGAAAAATCTGGTCTATTTTTATCCATTCATTACAATCTCCCTACACTCTAAAAATGCAAGAATTAAAGTTAGCTTTGAGATCAATGTCAGATGCCTTAAGAAAGGCAATCCAACACATAAGCAGCTTCTCTACTCCAGTACTGAAAGTGTTGTCCTGTTCCTCTTGCATATTTGTCTGATTCTCCCAAATAAAATCTGACATTTAGAAATGATTGTAACTAGATAAACAGGGCTAAATTTTATAGCTATTTTTAAGAATAAGTAGCCAGGGTGGGTGTATGCCATACTAGTTTTTTGCACATTTTGAAACAATGCTAGGGTCTCACAACCATGTCTGACCGATAGTCTAAGTTCTCCAGATTCTCGGACATCATATATTGGGAAATTCTAGCCAGTTACTTTAAGAAGGACTACTCAAGACACCTAGTTACAATGGGGATAAACATTTCTGCCAAGGTTTTCAGGACTATGGCCTAAAATCAGGCTCCTAAATCCTTAAGTCCTTAAAGCAGCAGCCTGATTTCCCAACATGCTAAGCATCCAGGGCTCCCACTGAAGTCAACATAGCTGAACAGTTACTTTTATCGCCAAACATCACATTAAAATCAAAAGTCTCTACAAACAGGGGACGAGGGGCAGAATGTATCATTTGACATCTTTCCATTTAGACTGGCTAGAGAGGTTACATTTTATTAGTCTTGATGATCATTTCTCCCCACACCGCTTATTTGACTTTTATCCAACCCAAAAGAACTTTATTTCCATACAGCCCATGATCTCTGTGACAAGACTACAAACACAGCTACTCATTAGGTATCATACATCAATGATTTTTAAAGTGCCCACTAGGAGCTAGACTACAAGGGAGACTAAGTAACACTACCAGCACATCAGTCAACCTGAAGTAATTAAACAGTATTCTCATTTTGGCATAGAGAAAACGATCACATTTTGCCAGCTAGCTGGAACCAGCAGCAGTAAAGATTAACTTTTACTAAAAATCAAAACAAAACATTTCACTGATACTTTGGTCAGTTACTATACCACCAAATGAAACAGTTTGCCTATTTGCACTGGTGAGGGAAAGCCTGCGAGCAGAAATTTGTGCACCTTAAAAGCAGATTTTGTTCAATTCTAGCATTAGCTTTCCATTCTTGTCACTCAATAACCTCCACAGCGATAAAAATCTATGGCAGTGGTTCTCAAACTTTTTTTGTGGTCCACTGGAAAATCGCTGAAGTTCTCGGCAGACCACTTAACGATCTTTCCAAATGTTGTTTGTAGCATTAGCTAACTAACTACTGTAAAGTGCTTTGGATAAAAATGCTATATTAAAAAAAACCCTTGATAACTAGCTTTTTTTGTTCTACAAATAAAAGCACACAATTCCTATTTTAATATTAGTAGTCTACCTTTCTAATGCAATGGATGTGCCCTCTCCGCACTGCTGCGGCAGCCTCTGAGCTGGGGCTGGGAAGGAGGAGGGTCTCTCCTTTGCCACAGCAACCACAGAGGTGGGGCTGGGAAGGGGGGGGCCGTCTCTCCACGGCAACCACAGCCCTGGAGCTGGGGAAAGTCGCCTGTTTCTCTGGCCGTCGCAGCCCTGCATGTCCCAGATTTCCCCCACCCCTTCTTCTCACCCCACTGCCCCATCCCTCTTACTCTCTATTCTCCCCAAGGCCACCACCTCACCTTACATGTACGTCTTCTCCAGGCACCTAATTAGCGGAGCCACGCCTGCACAGCTCCACTAATTAAGTGGCTGGCCCTTTATTTTCTCATGTGCAGCAGCTCAGATGTGCACCTTAGATGGAACTATCCATGGGCCACCTGAATGGAGCTCACAGATCACTGGTGGTCCATGGACCACAGTTTGAGAACCTCTGCCCTATCGTATGTCCACATAGGACTACTTTCAGGCATCTCCTACTGCACCGAGTATTTATTGCTAGACATTTCACCTGGGGAAAACGTCTAGAATATCTGTAGTCCTGTAACTTGTGCTTGTAAGCTAATCGAATGGCATCAAGGCTACAGTAGTAAAAATTGATTATGATCATGTCATAGTATTAGGTAAGGTAAGTTATCCACGGCATAGGTAGAAATTTTACCAAACTAGTTTACAAATGTTTTCAACTAGACCAACAAAAGAGTAGAGATGAGAAAAGGTAGGGTAACAGGCACTTCAAGCACAGATTGTTCATTTCACATATTGCAGAATTCTTGTTTCTTAAAAGCCCCACATAGGGCAGATGAAAAATTTAAGAAGTTGTTATGGGAAGTTAGTGTATCAATTACAGATAGGAACTAACTAAGCTGTACAAGAGTAAACTTTATATCCATTTTGGAGGAACGGAGGCATGATTTTTATTTTGGGGTGAGAAGGACACGACTGAAGTATCCTTTTGCCATATTTACGGCACCAATTATTCACTGCCTCAGATGCATAACGGCCGAGCTGAGGACAGTTATTATAATTCGTAACTGAAGAAATCTGTAACAAAAGGCACTGGACTGTGAACCCAGATACCCTGGTTCCATTCTTAGCCTTATTGGAGATTTACTGACAACTTTGGCAAGTCACTTGTTTTCTCTGTTCTGTAACTGGAGAGCGGGGATACTAGAAGGATGTGAGGGAAAAAAAGTGTCTGTGAAGCGCTCAGATACTACTGAGATGTGGGCCATGCAAGCAGAGTCCTGTGTTTCCTGCAGCCACAGATTCTGCTGTGAAACTCACTGCTTCAGAAGCTCAGCTTTTCATGGTAACACAAAGTGACCCAGGCATAAGCTATTAGAGGGCTGGCTTCTGGAGGCTGTAGAGCAGCTGGAAGAATAGTTCATAGGGGACACATTTTTTGGCTCCTGAGGACAGCGTTATATTCGGGTAGAGGTGTACTACAATACTAGACATATACAGAGACGTTCTATCCAAAGTAGTGGCTCCATACCAAGTTTAAAATTACAGGTGAAAAACAAAAGTTTTGCCTCTCACCTGCATTGGATCCATTGCTCTAGACAGACACTAGCACTCAAAGGAAGTAGTAAGCAGTGACATATCATCCATACGCTATGTAGGGAAAGAGTAATAAAATAGTCTAACACAAGATAAGTCACTACAAATAAAGGAAAGAGGTGACTGCAGGTCAGATACCATCTCCTACCAAGAGGTTTCTACAAACCATAATTAGCCCAACATTTATAAATGTTGGGCTGTCTATTCAATTAGCTTTGAATTCCAGATATTTCTATGTCCCTATAAATAGACATTTAATTGTTTATCTACTGCCTGATCCACAGAGAATGACAACTCAATTTTGTACTGCTTAAAAAAATTATGCATTGAAGACCAGGCAGCACTTTTGCACGTACACTTAACAGCTGATATTTCTCCACCCAACACACTGCACAGTGCCCAAATGAGGGAGTTTGTATTCCGATTTCTTTGTAGGCTCTGGCGAAAAGCAGAATGGCATTATTGGTTAGGAAAAAAAAAAGTAAAAGGCAATGGCATCCCTGCTTGCTACCTCCATGGTAATCCTGGGAGGGAATGCAACTCAGCGTCAGCTGCTAGAACTGCCTTTGGCCGACACACCTCTTCTCCCAACATCCTCTATTCACATTGCTGTACGTTAGGAGGCAACTGAGCTGCTGGGTACAGGAGTAGGTCAACTACAGAACACTATGGGGGAGGAATAAACACTGGGTGACTAGTAAGGCGGATTTCTAATGCTAAAGGCATCTGTTTCAAGCCTACACTTCATGCTTCTCAAGTGTGAGAGAAAAAAATAGGAGGTAAACTAGTTTAACAGGAGAAAGGAATCCATACACAAGGCTCACAGAGAGGGAAGAGGAGATCTGCTCTCTGCCATGAAAACAGACATACCAGGGAAGGTGTGGATGTTTAGGCAACATGGCAGCAAGATGATTTTTCAGTTAAAATAAAACCATGTCTGTCTCCATTCAGCTGAACTGGGTAGAAATACACATTATTTCTGTGCAGAGCAGTGGCGCCAGTTCAGAATAAGGTTTCACTCCTGTTCTTAAAGAAAGAAACACACTACCCTAGTTCTTTTTTCTCGTCCCTGCCAGCAAGACAAAAACCACCACAAAGGAGTCATACACCAAGACCCATAGGACAGTATGCCCTGTTTGTTACATACCTCAGATGCATTTTTTTGTAACAAGAAAACCTATAGTTACATTTCTAAAAAGTACTTCCCTCTTTCACTTATCCTTCCGTCGTTTCCCTTCACATTACAGTAGAAAACAACTAAGCATCTGCCAAAGTACAGTAACTCTCTTTTTCTGCACCTTTTTGTCTGACAGAGACCTAGTCTACACTGGCAGGGACAGTGTGTGTGTGTGTGTGGGGTGAAACAATCTAAGTTATGCAACTTCAGCTACGTGAATAACGTAGCTGAAGTCGACACTTAGATCTACTTATCGTGGTGTCTTCACTGTGGAAGTTGACGGCTGACGCTCTCCCATCATTGATTTATCGCGTCTAGACTAGACATGATAAATCAACCCCCGCTGGATTGATTGCTGCCTGTCAATCCAGCGGGTAATGTAGACAAGCCCAGAGACTGACTAGTGAAAGTGTGTTCTTCCATGCTGAACTGGTGGACCATTACTTTTCTATTTTTTTGTGCTCTACGGTTGAACCCTGGAATACAGGTTTTGTTTGAAGGGAGGAGAGAAGAGAGGAGTGGACACAAATTTTAATCAAAACTCAAAATTCACATAAACAAACGTAAGTATCCTTTTCACTGGATTACCAACACTAATGCAACCCCTTTCATATAAACTGTTTGGGAAAGAGCTGAATTGCATAGAATTACAGGTGAAACAAGACCTCTTACAAGGTGGCTTCACTGTAAAAGTGAAGAGCATTTGGGCCACAAACAGCTAATGAAAACTGAAAAAACCTGAATGACACGTCCCCCTTCATCTAACCAATTATTAACAGAAAGCTACACAGGAGAGAGCAGCAGTGAAATGCAATCTTGTCTCAGACTACCGACAGAAATAAGTGTTTAATGCTTAAAGTGAGCAATATTAGTGATCTATTCATAGAAGTCAAAGGAGTCATGTTAAGGGGAAAGAGCAAGAGTGTTAAAAAAAAGGAGGTAAGGAAGGACAGGACAGGAAGCTCAATTATAACAGAAAATTCCTAGTAACATTATGCCAAACTGATGATTTATGCTTAACAAAACTAGTGCTCCTAAAGAAAAATTCAAGACTGTCAGAGAAAAATAGAAGGGACTGGTATCTACAGATGGCCCAACTTCTTTGCAAGAGGCATTTGCTTACTTGGGTTTGCTAATTAGTTTCTAAACCCTACTAACACACAAAATCCACAGAAACTGGTTGCTTTACCTATGGTATGGTAACTAAAGTACAGTGTCTCCTATTCTTTATTCCCACCCTGCATCTCTTCTCCAGGCTTTCGTTAGTACAGTAATTACTTAACTATGATTCTATATGCAGTCCATTCATGCAATCTATAATGCATTGAATTAACAGCTAAAAAAATTACTTTCACAGCTATTTCAACAGGTGAATATTTAATGGCTAAAGATCAAGGTTATGCAATGTCAAAACTGCTCAGCACACAATCTAGAGTTGAGAGGCAGACAGAAAGCCTACAATTTTAATATTTAAAGATGATTCACACAACACAACACTCAACACGCTGCTACTCTGGAGACACCAATTTAAAAACAGTTTTTACTGGAATTTTCCATTATCCTACAAACTGCAGCGTAAACAGTAAAGACAGTGCCACTCAGACAAAGCAGCTCTGAAACAGTGGCTAAGGAAAGAGACAAGCCACGTATTTTTACCTACTTTTTTAAAATACTAACTCTCCGCAAATCTCAGTGACCAATGAAGAGATTCATGCTTTTCTTAAAAATAATCCATTACTAGATTTCAGCTTTTTGTCCTCTAACACAAATTACTGCTGAAAAAAAGTGCAAAGAGAGAACACTGTCTCCACAAATAAAGAATTTCCACCAGTTCCTTGGTACCAGTAATTACCATAGCATACATCTCAGTGCTGTGGTAATCTATGGCAAGTCCACATTTTCAGGGGGCAAGGGAAGAGTAGTTTATCACCTGAAGACACTTTTAGAAGCATTTCTTAGAATCAACAGGGATTCCTTTTACTTTTAAAACTTCCTTGCAATTTCACTTCTTTTAAATTGACACTCTTGGATCCTGTGGTGGCGCAATTTATTTAAAAACAACAAATGGATATCCATCAGCCTGAAAACACAAATTGACTCCAGACTGAAATTTCTCATAGATGGTATCTGTTTAGGAATAATTGCAAATTGGCTTTGAAAATAGGGACAGGTACATGCTTTAGAGACGATGACGACAAGAAGCAGATTGTTCAAAACAAAGGGGTTGAGCATTTCCGCAAGCCACACAGATATTTTATCAACTCCTCTTTCTATGCCAGCTCAACAAAAGGCAAAGAAATATTATTCAATATGGTTATACTGTGGTTTTCAAATACTATTCTTATTACAGATTCTTTTGGTTCAGATTAGGAGTACTTAACCGCTTGGATACCAGGAGTCAAGAACTCTTCCTCTGGGATCTTACTACCAGTAATGAGATGCTGTAGCACTAAGAGAGAAATTCAAATCCCAATTGCCATTAGACAATTTAATATTATCCTCAGAACTGGAAATGACGACGAAGTTTGCTACAAGTCCACTATGAATGAGCAAGTCCTCCCTGCCCTCCACCTGAACTTTAAAAGTTGCATTTTCCAGCATTCTATTTGCTTTAAGCCAGTGGTTTTCAACTTTTTCCCCCATTTGCGGACTCCTACAAATTTTTTAAATGGCAGTGCAGACCCCTTTGGAACTCTGTGTGCATACTCCCAGAGGCCCAGAACCACAGGCTAAAAACCACTGCTTTAAGCAGAAAATCTTCCATATTATACACACACCCCTATCTGAAGTTGCCTTGTTAAACACATTAACTTTGATGAATCTCCTCAAGTCAGAAGAGCCAGTTCACTCTAGCATTTGTTTTAGCCAACAGTGCATAAACTGAAGACACAACAAATTAGATTACCTTCTGTAAAGAGTTTAAACTCAACCTCTGCAAAACTAGTGTGTCATTTATTAAGTGTTACTTAACACAGTTCTATCCCGAAGTGTAAATTAAATGAATACTAGACCCAAATCTACTATGTTCCAACACAGACCTTGTGTTTACAACCAGCACTGCAGTTGATCATTTCCATCAAAATATGAACCAGAAGGATCAAGGATCAGTTCCATCTTTTAGGAGACTGTCTTGTTATTTTACTTTAGTGCTCATTAAAATGTACCAGATTGACAAACATGGACAAACGAGTGAAGATTTCCCACACTTTCTCACCAATGTGTGGATCAACTCTGACTTGACAAGGATCACCTCTGAGATTGAACAATTTTTCAATGTGCAGTCACTTTCAGCATAAAGACTAGGGACCATCAATAAGGGTCCCTGTTAGTATCACTTATGCCCATCAGATAGCAACGATTTGAACAGATCTGGCTACACAGAGGTGAGCTGTCAACTATCCTTCCACTGAGGAAGAGACAATAGTATACATTGCTACATGGCTCTTTGGGTGTATTAGCCAAAAGCTCTAGGGTCAGGCTGAGGCAGTGATTGCAAAATGTAGTGTATATGGGCTATGTTGCAGTAGATATTTCATTCAGTGCACCATGTCACAAAAACAAGGATAACTTTGCCTAGACTGCTGTCTCTTTACACCTGGATCAGCAGCCATGTTACAAGGGTCACATGGTTCTTTGGGTCTCTTACCAAGTTGTGCATGAGCAGGTCTAAGTGGAAAATTCAAAGTTGGTTGTGTTGCCAATCATAGCAGTTAAGAGAACAATGAGCTCCTAGACCAAGGTGGATACATTTGTACTACTCTGGGCAAGTCTCTATTCATCTTCTGTATTATACAGTCCAGAAAGAAATTAGGATAAAGATGTGCAAGTTGATCTTATCACTGGTCTTTAAAGTGTTCCCAGCTGAAAACAGACCAATCAGTGTACAGTTTACAGAACACTGAGGTTATCCCGTGAAAGATCTAACAGCTAAAGGATCATTCCTCAGAGTGCAGAGTCTGTTTAACCCAACTGTCCTGAACACATGCAGCCTATTGCGACTCTAGATGAATGCCTACCCACTGAAAGAGGTTTCCTGGTTTCTCCCTTTATTTAGTAACAGCACTGTAGCATCACTGCAGGATATGTTTACACTGAAGAGGAAGCAAAGCTGGAGGCTGGCACTGATTTAAACACTCACTCCGCAGGCAGGATCTCATGTGATACTCTTCTGAAGTTTCTGGTTGCCCACTGGTAGAGGAAGTCCAGAACTATTCCTGGTATTAAGACTTTGTATTAAATCATGAAGTTTTCTGTTGGCCACTTGGCATGATTTTTTTTTTTTAATATAAACATTGCAGCATTATTCCAGAGACCTCAACTGAGAGCAGGCCTCATTCTCCAAGGCAGGGCTCAGACAATCCCCACCTGAAGACCTCACAAACTAAAGGGACAAAGTGAGGAGAAAGCAAGTATCCCCATTACACCAGTGGACAATTGAGGCTCAAAGATTACATGACATGATTAAGGTCCAGCTGGAAATCTGTGGCAAAGCTGGGAACATACCCAGATTTCATGAATCCCAGTTCAGGTAGCTTAACTACAAGACCATTCTATATCTGTCCTGGATGGCATAATGGCAAGTCAAAGAAATGCTGTAATTCTCACATGCTAGTGTATCAAGGGGAGGGGGGATTCAGATGCAGGTCTCTAGAAATCTTAATGACGTCTCAATTTTAGGACTGCTTTGTGAGTCCTAAAGGAAATCTGAACCTGCCTGGGGAAAGAAAAGGGTACCACATTGCAACTTCTATGTCTGGAAGACAAAAGATATAGATGAAAAGCAGTTGCTTCAAGAGAGATGAGCCTAATGAGATGCACCTGCCAAGGACTTTAACCTCTCATCAAGCAAATCATCTCCATCTGGAAAGAAAAATACGTCCCTCCCTACTGGATGTGAACAGACTACTGCAATTCATTCTACCTCTGGCTCAGATGGATACATGGAGGGGCTACAACCCACATAGAATGCAGTGATATCTCCTGGAAAGGACAGAGACGCAAGACATTACACCATTGCTTCACACACACAGAGCAGGTTGCTTAATTCCTTCCAGGTATAAGTTGCATCCTTCAATTGAATTTCAAAGATTTAACTTTACCATGGACTGTGCTATTTCAGTGACCCAAAAAGAGAGCGGAGCTTGTCAGACAGTCAAGCCCTATGACATAGTGATCAAGAAGTAGAGGTAGGTTCTATGCAGCGGGACCTCAATCAACATATATAACATCCTATCCCCAAAACCTATTGTGACAAAGCTCTGTCCTTGTCTCTGTGGGTCTTGCGTTTCCTGATGGATTTTGCTAGCCTCAGAGCTCACTGTGACCCTTCACTTACCCTTCTCTTTCTCAGTAGACTGACCCTCGTCTCTAGCCTTTCATCATAAGCCAGTGAGGGAGGTGAGGAGAAGCTATCGTCCCTCATACAGTCTCTGCTGTCTCCCAGTCTCAGTAATTAATCGAGGGGGGTCGTGCAAAGAAGGGGAGCCCAGGCCCGCCCTCTACTCCAAGCTCCAGCCCAGGGACCTTAGTAGTATCAGCTATGGTAGCTGACCCTTTAGGAACAGGACGCATACAATTCCCTGAGCTACTTCCCCACAGCAGCCCCCACTTCAAGCTCCACTTCACCCATACCTTAGGGCCTCCTTCCTTGTGCCTGATATGGTGTGTACAGCTCAGTCTCTCTAACAGCACAACTTCTCACAGTTCCTGACATGCATGACCACTGGACTAACTGGGAGGCTTTTAACTAGTTTCAGCCAACCCGACTGGCTTCAGGTGTCCCAATCAACCTAGCATCCTCCCTGCCTTCTGGAAAGCTTGTAATTGGTCCCAGGCATCTTAATTGACTTAAAGCCGCTGCCATTTTACTTATCCTGGTACCAGGGATTTATTTAACCTGGGGCTAATATATCTATCTCCCACTACTTTTCTATAGCCATCTAGCCTTGCCCCATCACATTATCTAAATGAACTTTTGGTACTGCATCTTCTACCACCACCACCACCAGGAAGCCAGTGCTTCCAGTTCCTCACAAGTAGTCCCCAATGTCTATACCCGTATGTAACTGATGTCTCCTAAGCACCATGCCAGGTTCCTGCTCTTTGGAAGTCTGTCCTTCAGTTTCTATTTATGGTATCAATACAGTGATGATTACAGTGCACTTCTAATACCTTGAAAAGAGGAATGATCCCCGCTTTCACCCTTCAGATAATTCTCCACCTGTGAGTAATTGTGAAGATCTGTTTCTTGTAACCAGAGAATGAATACACACTCCTACATGACCTTCAGAGTTCTGAGGTTGCTAATGTCCTATGGCAATAAGTGTCCACAATGAGCACGTAAAAATGTTATAGGTAGGCTCCCAAAACACATACACGTAATTGACCAGGCAACCCTGTGGTAAACTCTTGGCATGTTCTTAAGAACCCAAATGGAAGGGTTTTTTGGGGGGGCGGGAAGGGGGGGCAAGGTGGGAGAAATTGCAGAAGATGCACTCTAGAAGCTGTCTGATGGAGACAGGCAGGTATGCTTAAGAGTTTGACACAAGTAAGTTCCTTGGATGAATGATGACTAGAGTTGAGGTCATCCTCTTCATCCGAAAAAAATCTTCTGGTTTGATCTGTCTAGAACCTTTGAATCTAGTGCAACTTTGATCTCCCCAGTGACTGGTCTGTGGACAACCTGGGATAGAAGCCCAATTTGACAGCCTTATTTGTGTAAAAGTGGCTTCTTTGAAAAGGGAAGCCAAATTTCCTCTTGCTCCTGGAGGTAAAAAGTGATTTGCTGTTTGGCCTTTTGGTTTCACTTCCTTATTTCTTCTGGTGGAGCATCCAATCCCAGGACCAGAATGACAGTCATGCTGACACTGAAAAATGTCTCTTTCCAGGCAGTGTGCTGTGAGTTAACTGTTTCTGCAGTCATTGTTCCCCCTTCAGGGTGTGAGGATGAGTTGGAGAAACACACAGTGCACTTGCCTACGGTTTTGATTTTCTTTTATTTCTTGAATTTTTTGGAGGATCTACTGTTATTACCAGGCAGTTATTATAGGACAATAAGCTCTTTTAGGCACCTTCTGGGTCCCTTTTTCCAAGATTAACATTCCTTAATTTCTGCAGTCAATAAAGGAATGGGAGTGGGCAATCTACAAATACTGGCTGCTTCTTAAGTGAGCGTGGTTGTGAAGTACCGAAGAGATGCCCATCTCCTTGTTAGCTGTTAGTAACATTCAGGATAGAACCTCAGTGTGAGCTTGTGGGAAAAGAGGAATTTCTGGGCTTGAGTTCAGATGGTGGCAAGCGAATGAGTTATCCCCTGTAAATATGATTTAGGTTGAGCTTTCCTTTTCTGACTTGCTGTGATTTACTTACTCTAATCAGTAGTCAAAAGGCAGAGAGTAAGATTTGGATTTTCATTGCACTACCTCTCCTGGGCAGTCCAGTTCTACCAAGATCAAGGCAGGCAGGAAAATAAGGGTTCTTTCAAAAAGAGGACCCTACACAAAAAACATACAAAACCTAATTAAATAGACACTTTCCTCTCGGAATGTGAACTAGTTTTTCCTCAATACGTTGTTAAAATACTAGTTCAAAACCCTAGATATTTAGAACACTCAACAAGTTAGTCAAGTTAATCCAATATATTTAAGTTTCTTGGCACACGTTCTCTGTGCAAATATAAAGAGACTTTAGTTCCCCAGTGCTTTTAAATTTAAATTTTTGTCTGAACGGAGGTGCCACCTCGAACGCTCCTTCCAGAATGGTAGGCAAGGGTGTGGTTACTTTTTAGAAGGGAGCAGAGATTAACAACCAACCTACTTATCCTGCCCCACTGATTCACTCAGTTTCTGGAATCAGTCTTTTTGGAAATAGGAAACCTATTCTCTTCCTGGAACTAAAGGTTACAAGGAAAAAAATCTAGATAACCCAAAGAAAATATACACTCACAGTGTTAAGGCTGTGAGAGAAAGCAATGGGCATGCGGGACATGGGGGACAGAAGGGATTCCATATATACTCCCAAAATCTGGCCACAAGACAACTTGCAGGAATATGCCATACTTAAGCACATGCTCTATGCTTCTATTGTCACTGCAGCCATGTTAACATCGTGTTTGTGAAATGTACTGAAGATAGTTTCTTTCAAAGGGTGACCAGGGTGGGGGGATGGGCACGAACTGTTTACTGGTCCTAAATGTTTTTAGATTAAAAGGTCTTAGAGATAAAGATGTGCTGATGTTTGAAAAATATTAAGGACTTCTCCTTATATATAAAATATCTATAGCCTCCTATGAGCAAGAAAAAAAGTCACGGGCCTCTGCTCCACAGTAGACCAGGTCTGCCAAGAAACCTCACCCCAAAGGTTTCCTCACCCCAAAAGCATTCACCATATTAAAGCATTCATGACAGTCAAAATAACGGGGTTACCTTTACCAAATACACTCTACGGAGGCAGTTCAGCTGTACTGGAGATTTAGGGAGATAGCACTGAAGATTCTACTGCTGGAATAATACAATAGCATTGAATGGCCTCTGCTAAAGTATTATTAAAAAACTGTCTCAGTTGCAATTTTTTAAAAAAAGGGGTGCCTCTGAATAAGCATGATTATTTCCTCTCTTTTTATGGAAGGACTATCGTTTTTGTAGCAAGGAGTGACCAGATCAGTTGATTTCCTCTTGTATAATTTGGCTGCAGAATCTGATTCTTAAAATAATTTCAAATAGCAATGTTTATTTTTAAGCATTTTCTATTTACATTTTCACACTTGCAGGAAATTATGGAGGAGCCAGACAGTTATTCAATGATGGTAGATGGTGACAGTTTTAATTAACTTTTATAAAGTTCTAATTTTTTGAATTTCAAAATCACATGTTAAAATATACAAAGTAAATATCCTTAAATCAAACTCTAGTAAGTTCTCAAGAAGCATTTTTCTTTGCTTATCTGTAAATGTTGATCATCAGGGGAAATATTTTTTGTCTGTGTGGTGAAATTGATGTTTAATAATGGTAGTATTACTCTCATACTTTGGCATGGACTGAAATGGCCATGATTGTATGAAAAAAATAAAGCAGTACTAATTAGACCTAGAGAAGGATAAAACAACTCGGGATCAGGAAGAACAATTCCATCTAGGGAACAACTTTCTATTTTAAAAAATACTAATTTAACTGGTATGAGGGAAACCAGAATGACCTGGTGTCCATCAGCTGAGGAGAAGACATCAATCTGGTAGTGTTTTGTGAAAATGTCCTGAGGATCAGATTCCATCCTGCAAATTGTTACATGGTGTCTTGTCTTGCCCCAGGAATTCAAGGTACTTCTTTCTCCTGCACCCTTAAGTCGACTAATATTTCTTGGGGGGAAGGAGTGCCACCAGTTGAAAGCAGACTTCAATTGGTGGTTTTAGGACACCTCTAGCATGATAGTGAAATTCCACTCTTCCACCAGTTACTGTACTGTGGATATCTGAAACTGTTTGAAGGGAGCGAATAGTGTACTTGTAAGGATGCAGTCGAGATAGAATCAGAGAAATGAGGTCTGAAACTTAAACCCTTCTTAGAAGCCTTCAAAGAAAAAAAAAGGTACAGACATATTTCAGAATCAGAAACCAAATGGAAAATTAATGACACTGTAGGCATACTAGTTAGTCAGATTCTCAATTCTTTTCCACGCCCCAGTTTTTTAAACCAGAAAGCCATCAGGTCTTCAGAATAAGAATGTCGCTCTCAGCTCTTCCTCACGTTTCAGGCAGTTAGATTACTTATTGTCCAAGTGAAAGGACATCCTTTCCATGCCTTTCCACCAAAGGAACTGGAAATTGAATAGTTAGAAGATCTAGCGAACACACTCAAGCCCATGACAATTTCCAACTTGGATGACCAGGTAAACTGATCAGAGACCAAGGATTATGTGCAGCAAAGAGGACATGTCACAGACATAAGAAATTCCACATTTGAAGAAAAAGTCTGCAAACAAAAGATGTAAGCATAGCCCAGGAACAGCTGCCATACAAGTGACCATCATTCCTAGCAACAGAAGGCACAGAAAAGCAGGTGCTGCAAGATACTGAGAGACCTCAGTAGACACAGAGATCACCTCTGAGACTGAAGAAAAATACTGAGAAAACTGTTAGTCAAGGAAATATTTCCCATGACTACTTTATTCTCTAGGTTATCCTGAAGTGGGTTTTGGGATGTACTTCTTGTTATTCTAGAATAAAGTTTTTTCTACAGGATGATCATTTGATGACCTGTGACACCTTGAGTGTGCATAAGATACTGAGTTTTATGGACTAGGATGCCTTTTTCTTTAGTAGGCATTTTCTCTGGATACAGTCCAAGGATGTTTGGCCTTAGATTTTCTTTTGGGAAAGGAATCTCCAACAAGAGAAAAAATAAGTTTCTTTACTTATGCTCAATCATCTACCCTAAGAGTTGCTAGAGAGATGCTGTCCCTGTTGTGAGGCGACGTAGATTAACAGATTTTTAAAACCATAAGGACCATTATGATCATTTAGTCTAACCTCCTTCACAATACTGGGCATACAAATTACCGGGTGAAACTCTGCATCGATGCCAGCATTTTAACTCTGGATGAACTAGAGAATATTCATTCAAAAAAAGATCTCAATTTAAAGACTTCAGTGATTAAGAATCCACCAATCCCCTGGTAATTTGTTCTGATGGTTAATCACCCTCACTTGAAATCTTGCATCTTATTTCCAATCTGAATTTGTCTAGCTGCGGTTTCCAGCCACTGGATCTGGTTGTGCATTTTGCTGCTAGATAAAGGGCGCTCCATTGTCTCCCCACACAGGTGTTCCTATGCCATGATCAAGTCACCTCTTATCCGTATCCTTTGAGGGAGAGTTTAAGCTTGGGAAGTAGATTTCTGGGAGGAGCATCAAATCTTGACAATGAGCTCAAGCTCACACTCCAGCACTCTCTCTTAGATGGTCTGATATAAGGGGTTTGAGGAGAGAGGGGCACTGGTACTACAATCATCTTGTTTCCAGCCTGGGCTATGCCATAATTTGGGCAATTTACTCAAGAATTCTGATGGCAGCAGTCTTGATTGACATGTAAACAAACTGCATAGGAAAACTGGAGATACTGCTGGGGGGGGGAGTCAGCTCCACGGGGTCCTTCAGGAAGCACTCAATATAGAACATTCTTCAGCCAAATAAGGAAGCTCACCAAGTTTCTTAAGTAAAGCGAGAGAAATTATGTTTACAAAATTAGGAGATAGAAGTGTTCTCCCTGACCAAAGCACTAAGCTGGGATCATGTACCACAGAAGTAAAGCAGGGGAACATTTAGAACAGGGAAGTACTTAGAATGGCCAACATTTTGCACAGAATCCTATGCAAGGAGTTTGATAAATTACAAAATCCTGTACATCCCAGAAAATATCAGTATGCAATTCAATTGCTGCAGGACAGCGGGAGACTAGACCCCAGACTGGATGACTCCCTCCTCCCCCTTACCCACTCCAGACTGGAGCTGTACTGAAAAGAAGGAAATGTTCCAGTTCCAGTGCAAAGGCCGTGAACTCCCAATCTCTGAAGTATTTCCCCACCCTGCTGCAAGGACCATGTCCCTGCTACTGTTGCCTTCAGAGCAGCACCAAGACACTAAAAGTGTTCAGCAAGTTTCCTTGGTGCTCTGAAAGCTGCAGAGAAAAAGAAAACCTCAAGATGCCTGCCCATTTCACACTCCTATTACTGCTGCCAGTCGCTTACTGCACATGGATTTTTTCCCCCTCTTTTTACACTGTAGAACCTCAGCATTCTGAATACCTTGAGACTGAAGGATGTTAGTAACTGAAACATTTCTAATGCTGAACAAAACATTACCATTCTTTCAAAAGTTTACAACTGAATGTTGACTTAATACAGCTTTGAAACTTTACTACACAGAAGAAAAAACGCTGCTTTTAATCTTAACTTAAAAGAAACAAGAACAGAAACAGTTTCCTTACCTAGTCAATTTTTTTTTTAACCCCTGTATTCTCTTTTTGGTAGTTTACGTTTACCACAAATACCGTACACTCTTTGCTTCCCCCTCCCCTTCCCCACTTTTTTTTTTTTTTTTCCTCCAGTCTCTGCTGTTGCTTGATTGTGCACTTCCAGTTTCAAATGAGGCATGTGGTTGACTGGTCAGTTTGTAACTCTGAGGTCTTGCCTATCTATCTCACTCAATAGATTACTTCAGAGTCACGCAGGAGGCAAAACAGCATGTTCAATGCCAATGACATTTAACATTCCTCAGGAATGTTTTTACAATCTATGAAAAGCATGCAATAAAAACCCTTATTGGGTTGATAATTAAATATTGACTTGGGGTATCTGTTAACAAAGACTTTGACAGCCAGAAATCCATTAAAAGTTAATTGACTTCACTCTTTCAAAAGTTTTACATTTTAAGAAACATCCATATTTTACTATAATAAAAATGTTGAAGCACCGTCTTTTACGTAGAAAACAGAAATAACGGAGTTAAGTTGTTGTAAACAAGACACGAGAAGTCATTCTTCCGCTTTACTCTGCGCTGGTTAGGCCTCAACAGGAGTATTGTGTCCAGTTCTGGGCACTGCATTTCAAGAAAGATGTGGAGAAATTGGAGAAGGTCCAGAGAAGAGCAACAAGAATGATTAAAGGACTTGAGAACATGACCTATGAAGGAAGGCTGAAAGAATTGGGTTTGTTTAGTTTGGAAAAGAGAAGACTGAGAGGGGACATGATAGCAGTTTTCAGGTATCTAAAAGGGTGTCATCAGAAGGAGGGAGAAAACTTGTTCACCTTAGCCTCCAATGATAGAACAAGAAGCAATGGGCTTAAACTGCAGCAAGGGAGATTTAGGTTGGACAGTAGGAAAAAGTTCCTAACTGTCAGGGTAGTTAAACACTGGAATAAATTGCCTAGGGAAGTTGTGGAATCTCCATTTCTGGAGATATTTAAGAGTAGGTTAGACAAATGTCTATTAGGGATGGTCTAGACAGTATTTGGTCCTGCCATGAGGGCAGGGGACTGGACTCGATGACCTCTCGAGGTCCCTTCCAGTCCTAGAGTCTATGAGTCTATAATCTAGCCAAGTCTATCCTTGCTTTCTGGCTTAGCAGAAAGCCAAATCCAATTTAAGGATTTGTTTTTAGGGGGTAGGGAAGAGGAAGAGGGGTTGGTGTTATTGACACTATAGTAGCAAGGTTTTTGCTTTAAGTTAGTATAAGATTGCTGTGCAACATCAAGCATGTACAGAGATTTTTTTTTATTTTAAATTAGTGATACTAGTCCACTTCACCATGACTGACTGGTTATTCATTCCATCATCTTGGTCTCCTGGTCAGAAAGGACTAAAGTGGAGAGAGCTTCTCAGACAAGGAGAAATGTGCCCCTCAGTAATCCACATAGGTTGTTAAGCAGCTGCACTGACTGACTAGCTCCAAAGGGAATTCCACCTGGGAGGATAGAGACTGAGAAACAAAGGCTGTTAAACTGTGTATATTGCATATATAAGGACCTTTATAGTAAAAACTGTGGAACTTCCTAGGAAGAGTTCTTGCAAATTTTTAAAATTCAGTCTGACAAGCTGTTTTATTTTGCTCTGAGTGATTAGACATTGTGGAATAATCACACAGCTTTAGAAAAAAAGCAAGAGTTTACAGAAAGTGACGAGATATGCATTCAAACCCAAGCCTTCCCTTTAAAATACTATAATACAATATGGAAAATGCCCAATTTAAGTTGGTTAAATAAAAAAGTCACTCCTGAAGACCTTGTGTGTTAAGTGTCAGCTCAGAGCAAATTTTACCCGGGGATGAAAAAAGAGGAGGGGTTTAAAATGGAAATGCTGTCAAACTTTAACTATAGCATAGTAAAAAGACTCTATAATTACCATTTACAGAACTCCTGCAGAAATTTTAAGGAAAAACCCCTTTACCTTTGTTCCAAGATAAATTGTTCTACTGCTTCAGATCTGCAGAAGCACATCACTTTATCTTGAGACTATTATCCTGAGGTATTTAATTACTCTGTCAAGACCACTAAATGGTCTGGCACCATGCCCTTTCCCTCAATCTCTGCTGATTGATAGCATCGATAAAATTTACTTGCTTTAATTAAAGCTCCAAATAGGATCCCCTTTTGCACTCACTAGATCAATGTTCTTTAATACTGGAAGAACAAAATACAAAAGTGAGGAGGGTGTTTCTTCCTCACCTTCACAGTTCATTTGCCTCCAGTGTCCTAAAGGAGCTTTTACACAATAAATACATATCTCCCAGTTCTCTTGAGATGGTGGTTAATGGAAAAGATCACTATTAAAAGCTTATCTACCAAAGATTCCTTCCTGTTAATATTCTTCCACAAAGATGAACAGGTCAGACCTGCAAAGAGCAATGCCACTGGAAAATACCTCTCATTGCTACATGCATTCAGCACTAGAAGTCTGTCAAAGAGAAGTTAGTGGATCTGTGTACTAGTCACATTCTTCCTTGTATTCTATAAAACGCTTATCAACTGTGTTTAAAACATTGTCATAAGCAGGGGATGTTCTTGGGCAAGCAATGAATTATGGTACAACAGTTATTTTAACATGATTACTGTTGCAAAATAGGATAATGGTTCACAACTAACCAAGTATTGCTACTGAATGAAATGAGGTGCACACCATTAAGTTACATAGCAAACTATTTCAAGCTATTTGAAGCTATTTCAAGCTATTTCATACCTGTAGCATGTTCCTCATCTCAAGTCTCTCTTTACTACAGAATGTTATTTCTTGGCACTCAGATGAGAAAGTATTCTATAATGGTTCGCCCATTTTACAGTTTCAATGATGCATTACATTATCTTCCATTATTGGACAATTAGAAAGTGACAATACCAAAGGAAATCTTCATAGACTCATAGGACAGAAGGGACCAATATGATCATCTAGTCTGACCTCCTGCACAAGGCAGGCCACAGAACCCCACCCATCCAATTTTATAACAACCCCTAACCCAGGACTGAGTTATTGAAATCCTCAAAATTGGTTTGAAGACCTCAAGCTGCAGAGAATCCACCAGCAAGCGACCCATGCCCCACGCTACAGGGGAAGGTGAAAAACCTCCAGGGCCCCTGCCAATCCGCCCTGGAAGAAAATTCCTTCCCGACCCCAAATATGGAGATCAGCTAAACCCTGGGCATGTGGGCTAGACTCACCAGCCAGCACCCAAGAAGGAATTCTCTGCAGTAACTCAGTTCCCATCCCATCCAACATCTCCCCGCAGACCATAGAGCAGACCTATCTGGTGGTAATCCAAGATCAATTGCCCAAATTAACGATCCTATCATAACATCTCCTCCATATACTTATCAAGCTTAGTCTTAAAGCCAGAAAAGTCTTTTGCCCCCTACTACTTCCCTTGGAAGGCTATTCCAGAACTTCACTCCCCTAATGGTTAGAAACCTTCGTCTAATTTCAAGTCTAAACTTCCTAATATCCAGTTTATACCCATTCGTCCTCGTGCCTACATTAGTACTAAACTTAAATAATTCCTCTCCCTCCCTAACGTTAACCCCCCTGATATATTTATATAGAGCAAGCATATCCCCCCGCAGCCTTCTTTTGGCCAGGCTAAACAAGCCAAGCTCTTTGAGTCTCCTTTCATAAGGCAGTTTTTCCATTCCTCGGATCACCCTAGTAGCCCATCTCTGAACCTGTTCCAGTTTGAATTCATCCTTCTTGAACATGGGACACTAGAACTGCACACAGGATTCCAGATGGGGTCTCACCAATGCCTTATAGAACGGTACTAACACCTCCTTATCCTTGCTGGAAATACCCCGCCTGATGCATCCCAAAATCGCATTTGCTTTTTTAACAACCGTATCACATTGGCAACTCATAGTCATCCTGCTATCAACCAATACCCCAAGGTCCTTCTCGTCCTCTGTCGCTTCCAACTGATGCGCTCATAACACAAGCATGGCCCAGAAATTTGGAAAGTTAACTTTCTGCCAACTTCTGCATGAATGACACTCCATTTTAAGACTGAGGATTTTTTTAATATATGCAAGAGCTATGTAAGAGTGGGAAGAAAACCTACAGATTTAATACTTTGATTAAATATTTCTTAAATCTATATTCCCTTGACAGGTGATAATTACTCTTATAAACACTTTAATAGTCAATCAAAAAACGTTTCTTGTAGGAAACATGTGAGAAGAAATGTTTAACCATCCTTTGTCCAGGTAGAAATCAATTGCTAACTTGCAAAGAAGGGCATAGGTCTGGAAGCTGTATTTTCTGACAAATGCTGTACACAAAGTAGAATAATTTGAAGTGCTTCTTGCTACTTACCCAGGATTAAGAAAATACATGTCTCAATGACAATGGGGACCTCAGAAAATCCAACGCCTAGTCTTGAATTTAAGTGAACTATGACGTTCAATCCATCTCACACTAAATGGTTAACCTTTCAATGATATCTTGCATTTTAGCCCCAATTCAACCTGAATTGGCATGATGGGGGGAACCAACTACTGGTCCCAGTGGTATTTCTATGGGACAGAGTTCCCCACCCCCCCACAGGATATCATCCAGGGATCAACTCTGTCACTGCTTGGAGGGGGTGAACTGCTTGGATGTGGAGATTGGCAAAGTTAAGTTGGATTAGCAGTTACAAGGCCAGAAGTGTTCTTTCCCCCTTTCCCATCCATGACACCTTAAACTACAGGCCAGTTTCATTTTTGGCATCAGGGGGAAAGTTGCCTGCTCTAGACCGGAAACACAGCTCTGTGACAATTCACTAGGGCGAAAGAATTACATTGTCTGCACTCTGCTTCGTAGACAGGGCCTCGCCTCAGACTTTCAACCTAGTCAGAGTTTACGTCAGCGATCTTGCAATTTGGTATGCTTTTCTAGGTAAACATGAAGATAAATTGTTCTTCAGCTTCTACCTTGGATCTAACAAACCCAGTAGAAGCCGCCACTGGAGATACCTGTTCTTATTCCAATGTTTCTTGATTTTTTCCTGAAAATGGAAATTCTGTTCCTGCATATCAACTCAATCCAAGACATATCTGGCTTTCCCCATCTTTATTTTACATCCAGACAAATCCATCAACTTTTGGTCCATTAAACTTTACATCCCTGGAAGAAGTAATCTTTCCCAACCAAGGAGTGAATACATATAAGCAAGTGGGACCAAGTGAAGGGCTGAGAAAGAGAGGAGGGACTATACTGATCAGCTCAATCAAAAAAGTTAAAGATTTCCAGCTAGCTTATTTTCTATTCAAATACAATAACTCACTCAGCACTAAAAAGGTTCCAATAGCAGTATCTTCCAAAAATGACTCAGATCACAAAACACTTTCTATAACACACTAAATTACAATTTTATGATCAAACTGTACTGTTAGATGAATCTAAGACCTCAAGCTATGATAAAAGTTCACATACATCGTAAGATCTACAACTGTCAACTATCTGAGGCAGGGATTATCTTTTTGTTGTGTGTGTGTAGTGCCTAGCAGAGTGGGTCTCTGATCCTGGATGGGGGACTCTGAACGTTACTACAGTACAAATGTAGATTTTTTTCCTATTGCCAAAGGTCAAATGAGTAATTAAAACAATGAGGGCGGCATAACACAAATTTATAAGATGCTGTGATTACCAGACTGGGTCTGAAAAAATGATTGGATCAATGAAAAAAATGCAAAATATTTTGCAGGTATTTTAATAAAATCATTCCTACAATTTTTTTTTTTTAATAATGTTGGAGAGTTAATTGTATTTGTAAAAAAGTGGCAGCCTGATTTTGTACATGTTGCGGTATGAGCACGTTCTCAAGCACATCTGCTGTAAGAAAACTGTGTTGGTAGACTCTCCTAAAGATTACAGTATTAATGGTGGCTAGTGCTAGAGGTGAAAATAGAAGCCACAAGTTACAGATGCCCAATCCCATGCTCAATCCATAGTGCCATGTGGTAGGTACACTACCCTCCGAAATGAACTACTTTCACTTTCATGGTGAAAGTTGACAAGTATTGATCATTTCACCAGAGCTACTGCAAGGTAGACAATTTCAGGGAAAAAAATTGGCAAAGGAAAAAAAATAGCTTTTGCAAAGTATTAAATATTCAGCAAATAACGCTGTGTTCCAGCTCTAATCGCAGCCTTATTTATGGGACTCCAACAAACAAACAAGGGATAACCCCATCCTTTCCCTTTGAAGAGGAAGCGTGTAAAAACTAAGAGCTATTTCCTAGCTGATGTGAGAAGCCAACGAGGAGCTAGACAACTATTGGAGAGCCTGTAGCAATTCACTAAAACCTCTCTCGAAGCACCAAAGAGTAGGTCAGGGAAGAAAAGATTCTTTTCCCTCCTCAAGCCCAGACATACAGCTATCACAGAACTTTGCTGTCTCCGAAGAGCCAACCTAGGATGCAGGATTTCCTTGTGAAGGGAACAGAACATACAACACTCCTTTTTGAGTGCTGTATGCTGCCCCTCCTCCCCATTATGTGAAACTCCCACTGAAGTCAAGAAGAGAATTCAGCCCTTAATGGGAAAGATATGAGCAACACTCAGTTTGCAAAACTAAGAGGAAAAGTAAGTTAATTTCAGTGCAAAAGAAGGTCTCAGCATACCGAGTTGGACTGTGTTTATAAAAATGCCTAGACATGCTCCTTACAAATTTTGAAAGATATCAAGCTTAAGATCAAGCCTAAATGTTTTTGTTTCTCTTAACTTCAGTACCCAGTGTTGGCTACTTTTATACTTTTTAACTCAATGCCACCATTTGTTGAACCTAGCAGATAGACTGTTATGTGTTAATGGTGGGGCAGGGGGATGAGATACCAGTGTTCCATTTACTGCATTTTTGCTCTTTCCCTCCTGGTAACATCATCTCCTTTTCCAGTGCTCTTCCCTTCTTTGCCCACTGGCTATCTGCAAGGTGAACGAGGATTCCATATACATTAGAGCTGTCAAGCGATTAACAAAATTAATAGGGATTAATAGCAGTTTTAAATCACAATATTAAATAATAGCCAAAAAATATTTAAATAAATGGTGTTCTATCTCCTATATTTTCAAATATAGGCTTGAGGCCCAGAGCTCCAGGCTGGGGCTTCATGTTACTAACGTGTTAAAATTAACGCGTTAATTTTGTTTTCAGTCACAGGTGTTAACTGTGATTGACAGCCCTAATATACATACATACTGAAGGAAGTTACTGTCAACAAATTTGGGGGATCATTTTGATTTTTCATGTCTGGCTTGAGTCTCCACATGTAACATACCCTTCTGGCTCGCAACTCAGTGAGGCAGTAGTAAGACAGACAACAGCATTCTACACAGAACTGTTTTACTGGGGCAAGAGGTGTGCCACAAAAAACGCACATTTAGAAGTTCACAGCACTGTCAGACCACAAATGTTCCTCTACTTCAGGGACACAATCCAGATCAAATAAAAAGGAAAGTATCTTAAAAATCCGCAAATTCCTTGGGAAATTAGTCCCTTCCTCCCGTCTCTTTTTGATCAGTTCAAGAAAAAACCTTTCAAGAGTCAAAACCTCTGCTATAGGAATAAAGTTATGTCTTTCATGCTAAAGCATACCTCAGACACAAATACATGTGTTTAACAGGATATAGACCCAGCAGCATTCAATATAACTTGCAGATCACTATTCATTTTAATAAATCTTATAGGTTAGAGAAAACATGCTCTGCCTTTTCCACCAGGAACAATCTCTTTGCCTCAAAAAATTTTTTTACATGCCCCAGATTCACTTTTACATTTGAGCCCTTTCACAATCAAGTCTGACCTCAGTAAAGGGCAGAACAGGCTACATTTGGTAACTGAGCTCTGAAGTCACTAACTAAAGCATCATTGTCTCTAACCTGAATGACAGTGAGTTGGATGACAGTTGCCTTTAGACACTATACAAAGACTACAACATAGTCAGCAAACACAAGGATGAAAAAATATTTTACTGACACAAAGTATCCTTAAGAGATGAAACACTTCCTGACAACTTATCCTGTTTAACCTGTGTTCCTTGGCTTCTAAATCCCAAAATACTCAGAAGACCCTAGGATGTTAGCATCTTTCTGACTGAAATAATTCTACAGAGACTGAGCAAGTTAGGACAGAAGCTTAAAGGCCTAGAAAATATGACTGATGAGGAAAGACTGAAAAAAATAGGGTTGTTCAGTATGGAGAACTGAAGAGCAAAGGGAACCTGATATCAGTCTTCAAGTACATAAAAGGCTGTTACAAGGAGAAGGGTAATAAACTGTTTTCCGAATCCACTGAGGAGAGGATAAGAAGAAATGAGCTCAAATTGCAGCAAGAGAAACTTAATGTCTAACCTAAGAAAAACTTCCCAATTCTAAGTGTAGTTAAGCACTGGAACAGGTCACACAAGAAGTTTGTGGAATCTCAGTGATTGGAGGTTTCTAAGAGCAGGTTAGAAAAACACCTGACAAGGATAAATGTAGGTAATACTTTAGATTCTAGGACTGGAAGAGATTTTGAGAGATGGAGTCCAGTCTCCTGCCCTCATGATAGGACCAAATACTGTCTAGACCATCCCAGACAGACATTTATCTAACCTATTCTTGAATATCTCCAGAGGTGGAGATTATTTATTCTAGTGTTTAACCACCCTGGCAGTTAGGAACTTTTGCCTGTGTTATGAAAATATCCACTTGCTATTAACATCATGGACATTTGGATCATTATTCACAAAAAGTTAATTCCCTGTTTTGCAAACTTAACTGCACACAGAAACATTAAGAAAATATTATCTAAAACATACCACAGGTAGCTGAATGCGACAAAACAAAAAAAACTTGAAAAAAACAACCCCCAGCCCAAAAATCGTAAAGACTACTAATTAACATTTCAGCTAATTCTTAGAGAATTATTTCACTCCCTTTTAGCATGTCACCAGTCAGAATTTTCACTTGTACTATGATATGCCACAGTGTAATGTTCCAATGAGTACCAGCAGAAAAATGGAAAAGGTGTATTAGGTACTATTAAAATTTGTTTCTCCATTTTCTAATATTTTTATTTAATAGGTAATTAAACTAATACTTCATAGAGCTTTGAAGATGCAGTGTTACGCTGTATAAGCATTATTTTTCTATCTTTTAGGAGAGGATATATAAAAAGAGCTTTAGAGATCAGTACTAAAACCTACAGGGACATCTCAGTAGTACCCTGTGCAGACAAAAAACTTATATCCATGGATGCAGATATCCAGAGAGCTGCAGGGTTAGTCCTGCCTCAGTGCAGGGCACTGGACTAGATAACCTACTGAGGTCCTTCCTGGCCTACATTTCTAAGATTCTATGAAAATAAGTGTTGAAGCGGAGCCCTTGAACTTTAGGAATAAAAGGACAGCTAGCCTCATTCTTCCCCATTCTTGCCCCTACGCGCCACCATTAACTGGTTTAGGTGATAATAATCAGGGAGGGGAAGATTGCTCCTCAAGATTATGTCTGTTCTTTACAGAACTGTAGAAGTACTGTGGCTTGGCCTGCTTGATAGTATTTGGGGCAAAAACTGAATCCAAAATACAATTGGAGGCTGGCTGTGAGTTATTGGACTCTTAGGATATGTCTACACTGGAGTTAAAACCCGTGGCTGGACCATGATAGCTGACTTGGACTAATAGGACCTGAGTGAAGGGGATGTTTAGTTGCAGTGTCAACATTCAGGCTCAGGCTAGAGCCCATGCTCTAGGACCTTACAAGCCTGAGTAAGGTGGCATGGGCCAGCCGTAGGTGTCTAATTGCAGTGCTAGGGTTTTTCCATACTGCTCTGGCCTTATTCATTTAGCACATTTTATTTTAAATGGGTTTCCCCAGGGACACACCAGCGACATCTTCATGAGCAATATACATATTGCACAGAGGAAAAAAACAGGGAAGTGGTACAATCTCTCTAAACAAAACCTTTCAGAAATACAGTATGGCATACATTCTAATGAGGGAAACCTCAAAATCATGCAATTATAAGAAGCCATTTCTTGGGTAAAATGTAAAACAGGCATACATCTGATATGGAAACAATTTGGCACACAGTCTAAGTATCTTCTGTTCATATTAATGCCTGGTTACTAAAACGCACTAGTTTATGAATATAAAAAACAACATTAGTGTTGCCCGTATCAGAAAGCCTAAGCCACAGGTGGAAAGGTAAGAGAACATACTGTGGTGACTAATGTCACAAAACTTAGACTTCAATCTATATTTTCCTCAAGCTAGAATTAGCAGCACATACTTTTATTGTTTTGGTTTGAAGCCTCAATCCATTCAGCGTGTTGATAGCCTTTTCAGCATCCTTGGGGTCAATGTAGTTCACAAAGCCATAACCCAAACTCTGTCCTGATTTGAGAGAGGGGAAAAAAAAGAGAAGAGAAGAAAAAAGAAAACCGTTAGTTCTGCAGTAAACAATAAATGAACTAAAGTATTTAAGACATACACCAATATTCTGCACAAAAATACCTTGCGTACGAGAAAGGGCTGCCTGACATACTGATTATTCAACAGCTTACTGCTCCTATTAGTTCTCTCAGACAGCATTAGTGTTTATAACTTGCTCTTCTACCTTCACATCAACTGCCCCAAGTTTAGTGCTGAAATCACAATACCCAGTTTAAGAATTTGAAACACTCTTAGGAGAAACATGATCAGACTGAGAGGCAGGAGGAAATGTAGGAGCTGCTGTAAGGTTAAGAGAAATTAATACTATGAATTTTGACATATCACCAACTTTCTCCTATGCTCAATTATAGAACAGTGATGAAATCTTTGATAGCATTTAAAAGAATATTTCAAATGGATTAATAATTAGAAAATCCCAAATTCTGAATAAAAACCAATGACTTACAAAGTTATAAAAAGCAACCTTTTTATAAGCTAACCTCTTCTTCAGATATTTACTTAGTGCATGAGCTGTAGGTCTTTAAACTGGTATTGCACCACTTCAAGACTCACTTTAACCTATGTTCAAGCTACTCTACTGCATATAACTGAGCATAAGATAAGGGTATCTTCATAAAAATGTATGACAATTGGGTATTTTTTGGCATCTGCGATGACTATTACACATGGGAAAGATGGGCTTTTCCTGAGTTTTCAATAAGTTTTGGTTCACTGAACAGCTTAGTACTAACAATTGGATTGTATCTCATTATGTAGCTGTACAGGAGGAATTACAGACCAACTTTTTGAAACTTCAAATCCTACAATATACCACCATGAAAGTTAATTGCCAGGACTGTAGCCCTTTTTATAAGGATCTTATCTATATGGATGCACACAAGTAACTATGAACAAGAAAAACCTTAACTAGCTTATGTTTAACAAAAATAAGCATATTTCTAATCGTCAGAGCTTTACGAACACTAATTTTCAATAAAGTTGTAAGGTAGCTGTTTCATTTTAGAGATAGGAAAATGAGGGTTAGATATCAAGGGAAAAAATTGACCTATGGATCCCTAAAATTAGGCACCTGGACTTACATGTAGACACCTAAGTGGTGGTGCTGTCAAAAGGTGCTGGGTACCCAGAAGTCCCAGTGACGCAGTATTAGCCAAAAATATGAAAATAGAATTCCACTTTAAAATATTCTGAGGTTTCACTTTATAGCAATATGAACACCTTAGAGAGATTAATATCATATTAGCATACGTGTCTGTATACAGCATTGACCAAAGAGTAGCAAAACATTCATAGTTCTCACAAAAATCCTAATCATTTCAATGGGACAACCAAAGAATACCCACACAATTTTCCATGACTTTTCGAAGAAAAATTCTCATTCTTCCTAGTACAGTTTAACACTGGTCCATCCAGTTAGCATTTAAACTAATTTCTTACCAAAGTGTTAGTCAACCTCAACCAAATAAAATCCAGCTATTGATAGCATGCAGTGATTTGTTTATACACACACACAACCATCCTCAAAAGCACTACTTTGTTTTGGCCTCTGAGCAAATGCCAAGGTTAAACATGAGGCTTTGTGTACATTATATGTAGATTTTATCAGGGGGTGGAAGGAGGGTTGAAAAGCTGAATTTCTTCTGGACTGATATGAGTGGAAAAAGCTGCTACAGGGTCCTTCTTCCCTCCCACCACAAACGCTGGTTGTGGAAGTGTGTGTGTATGAAACCAACATTCCTATTTGGAGGGCCCTACCAAATTTACAGTCCATTCTGGTAAGTTTCATGGTCATGGCATTTTAAACATGTGAAATGTGACACTGTAGGGAGTCGTGGGTGCGCTGGGGGGGAGGGGCTTGCAGTATTGCCACCATTACGTCTGCACTGCGGCTGGCCGCAGCACTGCCTTAGAGCTGGGTGGCTGAAGAGCGGCAGCTACTAGCCAGGCACCCAGGTCTGAAGGCAGCACCACTCCCAGCTGCAATGCAGAAGTCAGGATGGCAGAACCATATCATGCTACCCTGACTTCTGCACTGTTGCTGGCAGTGGCGCTTCCTTCGGACCTGGGCTCCCAGCCATCAATTGTGGAGCTTCCTACAACCAGCAGAGGTTCCCAGAGGTGGCTCTGTCCTGGTCCCAGGAGCAACCTATCTTGGGGAAAAGAAAGTCCCATCCCTCCACAGCCCAACCAAGGCGAGCAGCTGGATCCCAGTGCACAGTAGGAGCCCCCAGCTGAGATGCCACCAATCCTGTCCGTACCCGCCTCCAAGTCCAGCACTTGGTTAAAAAGGCCTTGGGTTGGCTGGCTGTGCTCGTGGGGGTTTGGCCACGGAGCCCTGGGCCTCTGCCCATGGCACCCACCCATAAGGCTAGCCCTATCCCCCCCAAAAGTAATTACCCGCTCATACTATGCCACCCTCACTTCTGCCGTGACACTGCCTTCAGAGCTGGACCCCCTCTCTCCAGCCATCCAGCTCTGAAGGCAGCACAGAAGTAAGGGTGACAATACCAAAACCCTCCTACTCCCCCTGCCCCACATACACGCACCCCCAATAGCCAGATTTTACGGTCCGTGATGTGTTTTTCACAGCTGTGAATTTGGTAGAGCCCTACCTATTTGTATTACTGTAGCACCTAGAGACCAAAGGAATGTCGCTGAGCTAGAGGCTGTTGAAACAAGGAGCAAGAAAAGCCCTCCTTGACCCAGAGAAGATGTTTTAGAAACAACGAGCAGATGAAACAGACAAACATCGGATGAGGTACCAGGAAGGCGGACACCTTCTACATAAACAAACTAAGTCATTTCTCCATCTGCCTAGCCACAGAGTGGCTTAGACTAGTGAGAGAGGCATGAGAACAGATAATATAGAGCAAGTCTTGATATAGCGGACTGTTCACTAAATGAATTTCAAAAGTCATGATGGGGACAGATGAGAAAGGATGGTGCGAAGCTGTGGTCCAGCTAATGCAATTCTACTCAGAAAAGTGAATGAAAATAGTATTGTGATGTTCTAAGCTTCCATATAAAAATGTTCAGCTTATAAATTGCCACCCCCCCCAAACTTGAGATCTTATAGACAAGCCATGCAGTAATAATCAACAGATGTGTGTTCTATGTAAAAATGAATCACTCTTTCCAGTTTGTGTATGTATAAGTCAGCAGCTTGCCAGCTTGAATGTGTGCAACAACCACATTACAAAATAAAAGGTAATACACAAGTTCAATATGCATCACACCAAACAGTCCTTCACACCAGCTATGCTTGTCCAATTCATACTGACATAGTGTTACCCTCAAGGTAGCTTTGCTACGATGGACTGCATCTGATCCTAACTCAAAAACTGACCTAATATCAAGAAGACTGCTGTCTATAACAATCAATTCATTCCAAAACCCATCTGATAACTAAAAAGAATCACAGTTCATACAGTAGGCACTGCCAAAGAACAATATTTAGCATTTAGACTCCCTCTCCTTGAGAGGCTATTTACTGCAAGTTTCAGAGGGGTAACTGCGTTAGCCTGGATCTGTAAAAGCAGCGCAAAGTGTCCTGTGGCACCTTATAGACTAACAGACGTTTTGGAGCATGAGCTTTCGTGGGTTAATACCCACGCATGCATCCGATGAAGCCTGTTAGTCTATAAGGTGCCACAGGACTCTAGCTTGCAATAAATAAAAGCAGCAAACTCTCACAGTATCATAATATAAATGAAATTCCCTAGTCAGTGATAACAGACAGAACCAGACCTCTGCTTACAACCTCTGGGAATGTTAGAGAGGAGGCGGCGGCGGGGAACTGTTCATGTTCCCTCTAAAAGTGGGAGAATTTTGGACACTTAATAAAGACAGCTTAACTTATTTTAAACTGGCTGAAAAGATGGGATACTCAGAACAAGAGGGAGGGAGGAAATGCTGCAGAAAATGAAAGTGAGCACATCCAACACTCTTTCAGGATTTTAAGGAACCCCTGAGAAGTCAAATACTTTTACTGTTACTTCGACAGGTTCATACTTACATTAAATAGTGTTTAAACAAATGACAAGATTTTTCTATTAAACCTTTTAATAAGGAAAACAAAAAACATAATTTAATCAATTTATTCTTTATTAAGAACAAGACAGTGAAAAGCAATGTATGAGTTTGCATAACTATAGTCTAATTCCAAAAATAATCTTATCCAACAAAAAGCAAAACCAACCAACCGACAGATAGGAATAACCATGCAGGTGGATAACCACAAAAGATTTACATAATGACAAAATCAAGCTGTGCATGAATAAGCTGGTTAGCAAAAGTGAATAGTATGTAAAACTGGCAGTAAAAAAAATATCTGAAATTGGAACTTGTAATATACATGTGGTTACCTAATCCCTCTCCCAAGTATAGTTAGGTTGGGCATTCCAATGGCAAGTTTTACTTTGCATTATTTGGATTACAGTACTAAGTGCTTTCCACACTAAAGTGGAAGGACCACAGAGGAGCAGGTTTGGCTCTGTTCACATGGGAAAAGACAACATCTCAAGTATCTCTCTAGAACTTGAGACTGTTTTGTGTTTACTATTCATACTTCTCTTAAAATAAAACTTCTGCAGAATACTGACATTCAGAGGCCTAAAGCAAAATTAACTTGCACCAAATAAGGCAAGCCATAGCCAACGCCAACATGGTTAGTCAAAGAGCAAACAATCAGTAAAAATCACCTTACCACCATTTAATAGTGTAATTTTTACAGATATGAAACCCAGAGGGAGGGCTCCAGAACACTAAATATTCCAACTAAACCAGATTCACAGAAGTAATTGCCACATTTATGGTGGCCTCAGAAGGTGATATCCACCAAGCTTTGATCATGAGCTGATGAACATGTGTACGAAGAACTACGTCACCCACCTGAAGTGCAGGCCTCCAAAGGGCAAGAGATACGTGGAGCCCACAGAGCTCTAATTCTCTGGACAGATGAGGAAGCGACATGTGCTCCTGGTGTCAAGCAGTCGTACAGCAGAGTAATATCTGGATCTTCTCCAGGTGATGATGGGAGTGGCAGAGGGGTGAAGTTCTTACTAGTGGAGTCTTAAAAAGGAGTAGCATCAGAAGACTCACCTGTTTATGCATGTTTTATGCTCCCTCTTCTATTTCCAGGAGCATGGATGCCAATTTCTGTGTCAGCCACTTGGCTCTTCCAAGAGTTATCAGCAGCATTTAACAGAGACACCTAGGTGATTGTCCAGATAAAGCCCTATCCCTAAAAACACCTCGGTTCCAGGTTATTTGTGGTCAACTTGGATACAGAAGGAGGCAGTCTAAGGAGGAGTCAGTTACAAAGGCTGCAGCCAAAGAAATCTCATGCAGAAATGACTTCAGGTATTAGGTTCTTACTGACAGGTCCTTAGACAGTGAAGCCATCCTGGTTAGAGTGTCAGACATGAAGGACTGGCCTCAAAGGGCTACGAAGCTGCCTCACTTGTGGTAAAGTGGTTCATTCTACTCTCTGGTCACTCAGATCTTCAGGAAAAACTTCATTAAGCAGAGGACTTAAGACTTTTCTGTATAACAACTATGCAGTAACTTGGAAAAGATGATCTTGAACTAGCTGCAGATGTAGGCTAAGTAAAGCCACCATGAAACTCTCTCAATCCAAGATCCCAGTGGTTTCTATGTCAGGAGAGTAAGCAGCCGAATTTCTAAGTACCTTGCTGCATACTGAAGTTAGATCTGTATGGTAACATGCATTTGCCAGAGTCAAAATGTCACTTGTGCCCACCTCCTTTCATGTCCTTATGTGTAAAATCAAAGTCTTATGTAATGCTGGCGAAAAAGGGGGATGCTTAACCTAACCTTCAATTTCTCAAACTACTGAGAATGAACGTAACAGGAAGTTAGGAGTGCTATTACCAACTGAGTGACTGACAGATACAGCTAAGGGCATCTCTTTTTAAATGTATAGCACAATATACAAGATACCAACTCAGGCACTATATCTCTCACTGAAAACCCTAGCATCAGTATTTCCTGAGTTTTCATTTTTAACCTTACATTACAGTTACGTTTTCATATTTGATTTACAGCTGTCACTTTGACAAATGGAGTAACTGGTTACAACTACAATCACCACACTACTTGATAGCAAGTGCTTGTGGCTTTCCAGGACCACTGTAAAAACATTTTAAAAACTTGTGCTTTTAAAATGACCTTGAAGGCAGAGTTTAAAAAACTTCCGTGCATTCTATCCAAAGCAGAACCTGAACATGCATTCCAAACAGAACTGGTGATAAAGTGGTATGTTAAAAAAGAAGTCCCTTCGAAGTTGTCAAAATTCTGAGGTTTCAAGCTGTTCTAATTCCAGATTTGGAATCATACACACAGTATAAACACTTCATAATCAAAAAGTTCAGTTAAAACAAGGAATTTTATTTTTTTTTGAGCCAGCTGCTTGAAGGTTATGGTTCTCTTCAGAAATCCTCCCCCAGCTCTCAAAGGAAATTACTTGCTTAAGATCTCATAAGAACTTTCCCAGATCAACCAAATAGGTAAGAGACAGTATCTATTGAGCATGACTGAGTTTACCGCCTGTATAAAACAGACTTAAGTTCCAGCAGACAGTAATGCTTTTGAAGCATTATGGCTAGTATTTACAGATATTTCACTTCCCTAAAAAGAGAAAAGTCACGAGTTACAAGTGTTTACAGTGACATGTTTATGAAGTATAGCAATCTCGCTTTGAACTTCAACAGTCCACAATTATGTGATAAACCTACACAGGCTATGGAAATCAGGAAGTCATCTCTCACCCAAAGCACACCATTCAGCTGCGGAGAAAGCAGTACAGCCCTGGATGTGACCTGTAGCATATACTGCTGAGTAAAGCACAAGATCACAGACAGCTGGCTGGGTTTACTCAAATTGGTGCCACTTCTGCACAGTAGGATGCTTCTTTTCCTCTGCAGCTGCTCAAACCCAACAGACATTCTGTTTTAGGGATGGAGAAAAGCAGAGAGCCAGAACTAGGTGCCTCTTAAGCCAACCAACTACTGATTTGATCCCTTTGCATTTTGAGTGTTTAATCTTCAAAATAAAAGGGTCACAAATCTGCATCCTTGTTGAAGTGAGACAGACTAAAAAACTACTCTCATGCTGAAGTGGTCCCTCTGCATCAGGGTTCAGGCAGATGGGCGCAGCAGTGTGCAGGAGATCTGTTCATTGTGCGAATGTCATACTTATTCAGTTTGCTGTCGGTTGGCATGGGACTTCTCATGCACTCTATGTGACTTGCATATTTAAAAAGAATTAAGTAAAGCTTATTCATTTGGGATTTTTTTTATTTTCAACTGTAGGTGCACATTTAAGCATATAATAGCTGCTACTCATATCTGATAGTCTTATTTATATGTGCAGTGGCAAACACTCAGATTCATTTTGCCATTTTAAAAAATCTAATCATATAGAGACCAACAGCACCTCCTGTGTTTCGGTAAGCACTTACTCATGCCAAGTGACAAGGAGTCTCATTGCTTTCAGTAGGACCACTCATCTAAGGAAGTGCATCCTCATCTTAAATAAGGGCTGTACAGCAAGCCACTAGAGACTCAGTCTTCAAGGAATTTCCTATTGCACTGCGACCTTTCAGTTATGTAACTTCCAGCTGTGAGCAATACATGTATAACTTTACAAGTGAACTAAATACTTACACAACATAACCAGAGGGAGTTCCTGCATTAGAGAGGGAAAGGGTCATTGTGGGTAGAAGAAGAAATCTGATTCCTCTCCTGTTCATCTTCCTTAAAAATAGAACCACCTCATACCACAGAACTCTGAGTAGAAAACCATTCTAAAGCAATACAACTACCTTATTTTTAAGGAGGGCACCCCCGCATCTCCAGGCAGGTTGGGCACTATGAAAGTTAGATCGTGGCCCAGAGAATAAAACATCTGCTAACTAAAACCTGGGAGAAAATTCATCTAACTTAAAAACAGAAAGCCCTAAAGGCGAGGTGATCAGCAGAAAGACGTTACACTGCACACAGAAGTGTGTCACTGAATTTAGAGAATCCAAGAGATGACTCTTAAGATTTGGCCTCTTTGGAAATAGTTCCTACCTGTACACCAACTATGATGAAACCAAAGGGCAAGGACAGCAGAGACTCTCAATCTGTCTTTCCTGGGAGGGAAATACACACATGTTCAACCTCCCTGGCCTCCGTTAGTCAAGGGCTGTATCAGCAGAAGCAACGGCTGTAACTGAGGAATTTGGACAAATCAGTCAGACACTGAGTATCAAGTGATCTTGCATAGCAGCGCAGCGATGTCAGAGGGCTGAACTTAGATATACCAGAATCTGTTTTACTACAACATGTGGGAAAGCCAGTATTCGTTGTGACCTTCACGGAGGCCAATTAGGATTCCACTATAACGAAGGCTGAAACAAAGAGTAATTCTACCCAGTACAGTGAAACAGCATCCAATATATATTTAAGATTCAAGCAGACTTCTTTAAAATACTTCCCATCTTGAGGGGTCATTTTAATGAATTACATTTTCACCACATTTTGTGGAACTAGTATTTATGACAGCCCATCTCAAGCACAAGCAGCTGAGATGTACTTTATGGAAGGGGTGGGTTAAAGTCGGAGGGTGGGGGCACGACGGAACACACCACTGGGGCCTGATTCTGTAGCCACATGGACGGAAGTGGGCCCTTGCTAAGTATTTAGCCTCAGAAAGATAAGGAACCTTAAAAAACTTATGACTGAGGGGAGAATCCCAACATAAGGCTATTCATGTTTGCACAAAAAGAGCCAATTTGTTTATGCTTTGAAATTGCTGCTTTAGGTTTCACTGAGCCCACCCTATCCCCAGGACAGCTACTATCACTTGACTAAAAAGGACCATTTTAATTTAATGTTGCCAAGGTATTTTTGATATTTCACTCAAAGCTTGAAAGTGTGTGTGTGAGGGAAGGGGGGGGAATCGTTTGAGAAATTGATTTAGTAGAGTCTGAGATTGCATTTTTTTCAAAAGCAATCACATAGCTATCTACTGAATAATGACCCATGAAAAGCCTATGCACATCAACCAAGTCAGCTGTTTAATCAAAAAAGAAGGGGAGGATAAAGAATAGACAGTACTTCCCAAACATTAAGACAGTGCAGTTTTTGTCCATGTCAGTAAGCAGCTGCAAATAAAGAACCTGTAACTTGGTTTATGGTACATAAACAAGCAAAGAATGGAGGGCTGGGGCTGGTGATATAATATTCAGCCTTGCAGTAACGTGCATTTGCAAGTGATCCACTATTCTACCTTGACTGTTTTTGAGGGTTTTTCTCCTTTTAAATCATGCAAGTACCAATTCCGTAGTTATGAAGAGAAATACTTAACTGAACCAGTTTTATCATGGCAAAGTTGTCTCGTAAATGATGATTATAAAGGAAACCTATTTAAGTACTACTGACATGGCTATTGGAGACTCACAAGCCCTCCAGTAACCAATGGGGAAGGTTTCCCAGTGAGATGCCATCAATAGAGAAGTTTAAGAGTCAATGGTACAGGTGACAAAGGATGCATGTTGTCCATTCTTAAAATTCTCCCATTTAAATGAGAAGCAATATAGCTGAAGGTAGAATAAAGCATCATGAACAGACAACAGAAAGTCATTTTCCTTTTTTCTTCTAGGGACAGAACTTAAAAGTTTTCTATAGAAATAATGGGACTCTAGGGAAGACCTCTACAAACTTAAACGTTAAACGATTCTTTGGCTGCTTTTGGCAAGAACTGCTTTCCCTGCTGAGGGTGACAGCTATATTGCTCTTGTAGATGCGCTCCACCTTTTAATTATTTTATTGAAAAGCTGCTCAAATTCAAAATACAGGGGGGGAGGAGTGGAGGTGGTTCATTTTAAAAAAAATAAATCCCACATACCTGAAAGTAAGGAAGTGGAGTAAAAAGCTGTAAGATATTTATTCATTGTTTAGCAACATCCAGATTCTGTGTCTCTAGTTCGGCCCCAGTTAATAAATAAATCAACAGGATGGTAACTGAAAACAAAATGTACCATTACACTGAACTGCACATTTATAGGATACTCAGCTTTTTACACCATCTAAGGCAGCGTTTCTCAAATGCAGCCACCAGGGGCTTTTCTGGTGTCCACAGCCTCCTGGGCTGTTTTTTTTTTGGGGGGGGGAGCCCCGCCCTGTTGCTCCTGGATGCACCACCTTGGTTTTGATTGCTGGGGCTGCTCGCAATGGTTGGGCCCTACTCCCTCTATGGAGACACCTGGGGCACAATGCTGGAGGACCAGGCAGCCGGTGAGATCCCCACTTTCCCAGGGGTGGTGTGGTTCAGGCGGTGGGCTTCAGCCCCGGGGTGGCAGGGCAGCAGGCTCTGGCCACAGAGCTTTGGGCTCCAGCATCCCACTGCCTTTCCTCCACCCACCCCCATTGCCCTTGCCTCCCCCCATCCAGGGCCTAATTTG
This sequence comes from Gopherus flavomarginatus, assembly GCF_025201925.1. Lineage (NCBI taxonomy): Eukaryota > Metazoa > Chordata > Testudines > Testudinidae > Gopherus > Gopherus flavomarginatus. Next base: position 114,883,715 of record NC_066619.1, read on the forward strand.
TTCCCAGGCTTGACAGGCCTGAATAAATCTACTGTGAAAAGCGCTACTTGTATGCTTGTTAATATCACTTTTCACAACAGACTTACTAGTTGGCAATAAATAAATTACAACAACATTTGGATGTTTATATTTGTTTTTCCTAAAGCTAGCTAGCTAAATATTTTAGGAAGAAGTGTGAGGCAGCCACCAGCAAGAGCTGATGGCCGCATGGAGAGGCCACCAAAAAATTTGTCCTTAGAACCTCTGATCTAAGGCATTTGCTGAATTACTGAGTGCTTGAAAGCAATTACTAACCAACTCACTTCACTTGACCATGGTTTATTTCTTCAGGAAAACCTTCCTGGGAAATGGGAGGGGGGGAACTATTTCAATTTATTACCATCTCATTACCCAAAGTGTTTATTGCTTACAAAAAAAAGTAAAGATAGTATTCTTTTCAGGGTATTTAGATAAATACATTAGCCTCTAAAAGAACCTCCAGGCCATCTTTCTAAAACCTAGAAAATCTTTTCCTGAACCAAGGTATATACTTACACTGGCCTGCACAGAACAAGCATATCAGACAGAAAGCACCTACCTTAACTTTGTGACTATTTGGTTTTCTAGAGTCTTCATCTGCCATTGTAAGATTGTCCCAATTATACATTTGCTAGAGTTTTGCCCTGTCAAGTTTTACATGTGCAAATCAACAGGGCACCGATTCCCTTGGGAGTTTATCCAATACATCTTACCTGAAGTTTTTTCTCTGATATTTCTCTCAAGTCATACTAAATTCCAATTAACCCCTTTTAATTAAGCTGAATGCCACCTTTTCCTTGGTTATTTATGTGCAAGTTTAAGTCACTGGATGGGCTCCTACAATTACATTTTAGAAACTCAAAATCAATAGTGTTTGCACCCTTCAAAATATTTGCAGGGTACTGCCCTCCCTTAGATCTCTACCTGCACTGATTCAGCCACTGATCAGCCCTTGGCATTTTTAAGCCACTGCATTCATGCAGGCCTGTTCCAAGAGTTTCTAATCACCATTCATTTAAACCAGCACCTGTTCCTGCCACAAGCAGTAATACATAATGGGAGACTAAGAAAATGACACTGTAGCCAAGGCCAAAATCACTTGGGCATGCTATACATATTTTACTATTGAACTCTTTTTGAAAGTTAGTTAATCTCACCAGCCCTCTATCATTTTTATTGCTCATCTCTGAACTCCCTCCAATTTGTCAGGTTTTCCAGAAATGCAGTGCCCAGAACTTAATTCATTATGTCAACGAAGCCACAATGCAACTGACTAGACAAATCCTACTTGTAAACCACTAACACTGAACAGGCCTTCCCCACCCCCAGCCACATTGCACAGCAAACTGATGTCAACCATCTCCAGAGAGAGAGATTTGCAGGTTTCTTCCCATAGAACCTGTTTCATTATAATCTCTTGTCAGGTATTACACTCCACAAACATAAATTTCTATTTTTTGCCTCTGATCTCATACTTATATTGGGATACATCTGACCCAATTTCTTCAGAGCAAGAGCACTTCAATAGGACTGTTAAGAATTCCCTGTAAGCTGCTACAGCAGATAAAGATGAGTGGTTGTGTAGTTATATATGTGTACACACACGTTACTTCACCTCCCTAATGAACTTCTTGATACAGACGTTTGACTTACTATTTTTCTTCTAAGACTTGTTCACAGACCTTTATGCAAGGGTTGGATCCCTTCCTTGTAGTCTTTTGAGACAACTAGAACCATCGACCGGTGGATGATCATGGACGTAGGTGTTCTAAAGCTAAAATTATTAACATAGCTATCATTTAATGTACACAAATAGCTTCACCCATACACACAGAGCTGAGAAAAAGGACAGTTTAGGGATATGGACTATCGGTTTTCAAAGACCCAGAGTGACACAGAGCTTCAGGTTAGCGGCTCTTCATTGAAAAAAGAAACAAGTCTACCCTTTACTGGCACATCCACTGAACTCCTAACCACATGGGAAACAGTCAGCCACAATAGAGTATAAAACCACTCTTATTTTTACACATTTACAAACAGTGAGTGGAAAGAAAGACTGGGTTATGACTGAGGGAAAATAAACAGGTATGCAATTACCACAGGATGGAGTATCCTTCTGCCAACACACACAAGCCCAGGAAAGGCCAGTTTATAAGTGCATGGAGAAGGTGAATGTTGAATCAGGGAGCTGCTGTACACAGTTCTGTTAATGAACATGTTTCAGCCCAAGAACTAGCAGCTGCTTGGAAAATATACACCTACAGGTCTTCCAAGGCATTTTATTCCCCACAGTCAGAATGTGTCATTTCTGACCCAGATAAATATCATGTCTCCGCCACCCACACTCATTTTTATAGTGAAACAACTCCAAAAACCTATGCATCTAGAACCACCTTGTTTAATAACCAGACAAAACAATTTAAAAACCTTACTTTTAACTTGAAGTAAAAGATTAGACCGTTTTAGTTGTAAAAGACATTCTGAAAGACTGAAAAAAATGAGAACATTCAAGCTAATGAAACTAAACACTATAGAACAAGATCAGCAAGAACTGAACCTAAAAAGCCCTTAAAAAATAAATGTGCATAAAAATTGCATCAATTTGGGGAGTTAAATGGGTCTCTTTAGCTATATTTCTAAAACTAAACTTTTTTTTTTTTTAAATAGAGAGTATGAAAAAGCAGGAAATCGAAATCTGAAAACCTGGAGTTTTTAGTTATAAAGAGAAGCAGCAAGTCTCAAATCAGTTAGAACTCTGCTGGTTTTCCTCTAGCTTTGTAAGTTGTCTTTTCTAATAGAATTACTCCTTGAAGACCTGCCAGCCAGTCCTTGACTGAAGGCAGGTATTCTGATCTCCAGTGAATATTAATGCATCTTTTTGCCATCAGTCATGTAATGTTTACTTTACACTGAAAGTATTACTTGTAATAAATATCAAGAAAAGCCAAGAGATTTGGAGCCTCTGCTATTTTCCAGATAAAATATCATGAGAACGACAAGCCAAGAGCATACGAAGGCAAGCTACTACATATAGTTCTGCATTTCTCTCAATACAGGGCTAAAACTTTTAAAGTAAATGTCAAACTCAAAGTCTTCACAGTTAAGGATTCAACACTGACCTTGATTCTGTCCCTTCAGGTTTGCTTACGGTACACATATTACCACCCCCTTTATTTCCCACATAGACAGTAAGTCCTCCTATGCTTTCCCAGTCATCTCACCCAGCCTGCAACAAGCCCCCCGAGTTTCCACAGAAAATAAAATGGAAGTCATTTGCCAGCTCAACAAAGTCTTCTTTTAATTTAATAACGTTCCTTTTAACAAGCTCAACTGTCTGCTGCTAATAATTCATACAGTTATTAGAGCCAGAAAACATCTCCTAATGTCTATTATAATCACTCAAGTACATTTAAGGTAGTGGGTTTGGACACTCAAACTTCGTTTTTAACCCCATATATTGGTTTTCACCTCAGCTATTTTGTTTCTAGCCTTCACCACTTTTGTTATGGTGCTGAAACTAACATTAGCAAGTTATGTCCACTAGATGCATAACTATTTGGGATATGAGCAAAGTTTGACTGTGTAACCCCACAGCCAAATTCAGTTAGGTTCTTGCTGACACCTAAGACAGTTCTGTTAATATACAAGGAGGAAAAATCTAGCTCACTCAGCCACGTTAGCTATTCAGTGCAAATAGCGAAAAGCAAGAAAGCATTTAATAAAGTCAGATACGTACACAGAATACACAAAAGAAGTAGATACACTGAATGAAGCTATGCCATTTTTACATTTCAGATTAGAGCCACATTGGTTCTATTCAAACCCAAAGCAAAATGTGCATCTCCTGTGAGAAAATAAAATGACATAAGAACGACCGTACTGGATCAGACCAAAGGTCCATCCAGCCCAGTATCCTGTCTGTCTATCGACAGTGGCCAACGCCAGGTGCTCCAGAGGAGTAAACCTAACAGGTAATGACCAAGTAATCTCTCTCCTGCCATCCATCACTACGCTCTGACAGGCAAGGGACACCATTCCTTACCCATCCTGGCTAACAGCCATTAATGGACTTTTATGACAACTACAGAGAGGCAACTTTTGTGAAAAGCGTAATTATAGGAGAGGATTTCAAGATCTTACAACACAAGATGATTTTTCATATTACATCCCAAAAGCTCTGTAGTTTAAGAATATCCCAAAGTGGTGAACATTAGAAATGTAGAGTAGTCCAGATTAAATCAACAAGACCAGTAGTGGTTGACAGCATACAAGTACTGAGATTAACAGAGAACAACATTAAGTTTAAATGTTTCTATAATTTGAGATTTTAAGACATCTGATAGGCTGATTTTAAATTTAACATGAAACTTAATGAGGCCCAGGACCCAAATTGTATATTTAAATCAGGTTCTTCCCCACCTCCCTTTCATAAATAATATGGGTAGAGTTATGTGCACACCAGCAACTTTTTCATCCTTAAGACAGCCCACATGAAAAGGAGAACCATCTGGGATGCAGTATTAAAGACTTGTTCTGCATTTTCCAAATTTAACAGAAAAGGAAAACCAGATAGTAATTGGATAACTAGCAACATTTTTACAAATACAAATTTAAGGCACTCCAAAAAACCCAAGATGTTTCGGTTGAACACAGCTGGACATGGACACACAACCAGAAACCCTTTGCACTAAATTCTTTCCTAGAGAACAAGGTTTGTCAGCTGTTTAATCCAGCTACACCAATAGCTAACTTTTTAGGATCTTACACAGCTAAAAGCTATTTCATTAGACTTCTAGCAAATATCTCCACTTGAAAGTGTACTCACCTTTGTGGACATGGGCTATTACTAATAAAATCCACATTATTACATCCTGGGGTAAGCATCTGGAAGATGTACAAGTCAATAAGATTGCTAACCAACCCTAAGTAGACTGTATTGAAATAGGAACCTCATCTATTACAACTGCATTACCTTGGAGCTTAATCGGACAGCATGACTATCTTGACAGACTAGCAATAGCCTATGTAAAACTGATCTTTGATTACTTCTCTTTAAAAAAAATAAGCTGAAGAGTTAATACTTACACAGAAGGATGAGCTATGATACTAGCTACATGCTGCAATAGAATATTTTTGCCCAAGATACAAGCAATGAGAACTCCTCAGACTAATATGTCAGATATGAGATTAATTTGTACAAATGACAGGGACTTTTGGCATGTATGTCAGGGTTGGGAGAAGAGGGGCTTACAGAGGAGAGAACAATACAGGAAGTTTCCAGGGATTCCAGCATCGCCAGAAGCAGGTTGACAATCTTTAGACTGGAGCCTCTTCCATACAGTCTCCATAAGTTACTGAGGGTATTCTGACAATACATTTAAATGTATTTTTCGTTTAAACCCTGGACTCTGCAAGAATTAGTATTTCCCCAAAAACTCAACGTATTTTCCATTGGTACTACGGAGGAATGCTAGAAGGAAAGCAAACTGGCTTTTCTCCAGCACATTATACTCTGCAATTTCCCTTATTTTATTTGGTATCTTTAAAAAAAAAAAGAGCAAAAAAAAACACTAACTAAAGAAACCATTTAGAGTGTAAGAAATACTGTAGTTATGAAATCACAGTCACAGTACAACATTTTATATAGGTGGTTACCTTTTGGGTTGTAATGTTTCATGAGAGCTCTGGAAACCTAAAACGCACCTTTTCTCATCTTCAAGTGTTCTACCCACAGCAGGCCCAAAAGCAGTAATACAGGATATTGCTCATCATAAGCCTAAGCACTTATCCACATAAACATTTAGTTCCTGGCAAGCTGGGGTGTAAAGCCCCTCCCCCCACATCAGCCTGCTGTGCACCAAGCATCTCTGTGGACCCTGCTGCTGTGCACTAACCATTCCAAAGTGTGCTAGTTAGTGCACAGTGGAAGGACCACTGTGACAATGTGTGGGGGAGCTTTACACAAACTAAATACAAATACATCCGATCACTCTTTGAGGGAGAGGTGCGAAGTAGGAGAATAATGAGTTGTAGTGATAAACTGCACAGCAACATTTCAAAATATAAAGTTAACCCTTGGATAAAGAAAATCAAACCGATATCTAGAAGGGTAGGAACTTGATTAAAACCACTAGGGCATGCAAAAAGTGTTACTGTCTTAAGACACTCTGTACAACAGCTTTGTGTCCAGGTACAGTACCAATTTATGCACTTGTTTCTGTATAAAAGAATGTAAACTTTCTGTACTGATGGAAGAGCCAAAGGCCACTGGGTGATTCTGCCACACATTCTCAGAAGTAACTTATTGGTGACTATTCCAATTCACAGGTCTACTTTTGCCAAGTCTTTGCTGCTGCATATTATGCTCACAAGCACCCTAGTTCTGTTTAATGCTTCCTTGCCTTTGATTTAAAGGATCATCATCTTAATCCTCTCCCAAGCCCAAACTCCACCACCACCTGAGTGAATCAAGAGTATGGGAGAGATGTCTGAATTGATTAAATAAAAAAATAATGGTTATGAAAGGAATAATTTCGTACTTACCTAGAACTCTCATTTCCAGTCAACTCCCCCACAAGAGTGGAGAAAAATGCCCAGAATCATAAGATGGGAAAAAAAGAGAAACTAAAATATTTCCAGAACTGTCATCTCAGTAGGTCTCCAACTCAAGGCCTTACAATCCAGTCAGACATGCTGATTAGAAAACAGGTAGAGATTTCCAAAGCCTGCCAACAAATATACAGCATGAGGAATCTCACTTCTTTGGCTCATAAGGTAACCAAGATTCAGGACACTAATACTGTGTGAAAAAGGTTGAAACAACTTAAGGCAGCAACCTCCAGTCATTGAATTTAGAAGCTTCATGTGAACATCTTGGAGGCTGCTTTACTTTTGCTGAAGCAAGCCTACAGATCCTTCAGAAAGCCAAGTCCTTTCATAGTGATCTTTGAGCCATTCTGCTATTTGTTTACGGAGATTCCGTGATGGGTGCTCATATGGCTATAGCCTATGGAAGGCTAGAAGATTACCAGTGCTGCTATTATTCAGTACTCTAGTAATACCTGGTAGCCCCCACATGGGAACCCCTCACCCTCAGAGAAGAAATTCTATTGGGAAAAGTAAAAAATAGACCCCAAGAGACTCTCGCTTCCAGGAGGATGGATGGATGTTTGGGCTGAGCTCTTGTGGTTTTCCTAAGCTAGTTAAAGCTTTTGAAGAGAAACAACAATTTCTGATTCAAACAACCACATTCGTTTTCTTTCCAGCCTCAAGTCATACATGGTTCCAACCTACCACAAGCGTCTCTGGAGCCCTAGTAACTAGGCACCATCAACAACTGGACAACAGATAATTGCACAGCCTGTAAGATATTTTGACTCCTGGACTTCAAGAAAAGACTAGAAAGTTGCTAGACAGGACAATCTGCAAGACATTTTGTGTAGGGATCACCTCTTCCCTACGAAAGAGGAGAGGGAAGGAAAAAACTACAAGAGAGGACTGTTGTCTCACTCACCCTTTTAGCAGAAACTATAGCCACTAGAGAAGCTCTCAATAGACAGAGAAAGGAAGAGCAAGCACAAGTTGGAACAATTTAGGACAATGGAGGAAACTAAGTGTCTATCTGGAGACTGCAAACAAGACACAATCCAGAAGAATCACAAGGCGTGCATATGGCAAATGGGTGGGAAAGAGGGAGACAAGAGTCTGACCAATAACCCAGGGCTCTACACAAGACCGACAACAGAAGGTTGAACAAAACTAGTAGCCGACAACAACTCTTCTGTCTCACCTTTCCTGTTAATGACAGTAAAACACTTGCCTATGCCTCTCTTATGACACCAGGAATAAAATGACAAACAAGTGTCAAGTTTTTTTACTGGATAAAAAGAGTACCTCTAAAATATCGGCTTTTCAAACCACTAGTTTAGGGCTTGCATTTCTAGGTCAGAATGCAGAAGGGATCTCTGACTGAAGTTTGGTACGTGAGCAGAGAACGAGGTTGCCCCAAATGCATTAAGTCTGCAAAACAAGCCCACCCAGCCACTTGAGCAATAAGAATTGCCTGAATTATGTTTATTCTTTGTCATTCTTCAAGTTTAGAAGAACTGGAAGAAACACAGGTTCTATGTAGCTAACAATGTAAAGGTGCTCATATGACTCCCTATCATTTGGGAATGTGTGTTGACTTCAACACAGCTCTTCTATTACTGTGCACCACCATTGTCAGGCTAGATATCTGAATGGACTGAGGGCACAACCACCGTGGCTGAAGAAAGCTGACATTTCACGCTGTGAATACGTTCTACACTTATGCCAGGTAGCTGGCTCATAGATGCTGAAGATGTTCTGCAAAGGGTAAGGGAAAACTGAGTTGCTTCTTGACCAGGTGTCAATATATATCTTGTCTGTTGAAACGGGCAGTGATTTAGAGGTTTGCACACTGCTATTTTGCAAGGAAAAGATAAGCACTATGCCTCCCGTGTTTCAGAAGGTTGATGGAATTCAGTTTGAGAGTATTTTTTCCAAAGTCATCTTTGGGTTTCTTACAAATAAAGAAAATTGGATTCTCTTGCGAATGTGTGTGAAGAGCAGCAATGGAGTCCAAAAGGAAAAAAATGAAGTTATGCAGATTCTCCTGCACAGTATTCTCATGTCAATGTTTCTCCAGCTGTGGGACTGGATCCCCAGACAGATCATGCAGTTGGAATTACAATGTGAAGTTCTATTTTTTCCACACTAAAAGAAAACAGGGGTGGCTCCAACAAGCTTGACATACTGGTTTCTAGCCATTTCCCCCAATAAGTATGCTGTATTTTATATATTAACATTTACAACTACAGTGGTTTCCATTTTATTCCCCTTGCCACAGATTTGTGATGTTTATTTTTTCCCAGTTTAATTGCTGCAATTGTTACAAGAAAAAAAAAATCAATAGTAATACATTAGCTCTGCTTTGACATCCCAAGCAGCATCAAATGAGACACAAAACCAAGAAAAAGCAATTATTCAGATTGGGGAAGAATAAATATGTGCTGCGCTGTAGACAGCCTTAGCTGTCTGAAACAGTTTGCTGAATCTGCTCCAGTGTTTTGAAATGTATTAAATACAAGATCCAATGAGGCCATGAGTATTTAATAAAATGCTCAAAAACACAGGAGCTCCTAATAGGGCTTCTCACACCTTTATCCTATGTTGAGTTGAAATATTGGCCATATGCTTACTATACTCAAACTGCATTAGAATGCTATTTATTTTTATTAATTTGCATTATCATAGCACCTAAGAGCCCCAGTCAAGGACCTAAACATTTCCATGGGTGGGAATCAGGTTCAGAAGAGGAAGAGAGAAATCTACGAAAATACACAGCCCAACTCTCTCACGTGAGACCACAGATCAAATATTGAAAATTCAGTATTTGTGTTACATTCATGCCAGGGTTAGACACAGAATGCATTGGCAGCTAGTGTCAAATTTTTCCTTCTTCCAGCACTGTACAAGTACAAGCCCCAAACAATGTATTAGAGATAAGCCCTTGAATTTAATGCTGAGTTCAACTCTTGGCTCCATATCACTTAATGTGATTATGAAGAATAAATTTTAAAATAAAGTGTTCAATGCAAACCTCTTTAGGTTATGTAGTAGTAGAGACTAGTGTCTACTATGGTTACAATTTCTCCAAGTATATAATGGGAAAAAATGGTTACCCTACAGTTACTTCGGATCTTTTGTGTGTGTTGTCCATATGCACGTCATTTCTGGTGACTTGCATACAGTGATCCCAAGCCCTGGAGGTCTGTGGTTGGAGTCTATTGAAAACTGCTGTAAGCCAATTCTGTCAGTCAGAGCTGGCATTTAATCTGGAGCCCTCTACGAAGGACTAGCACTGGGTGAATGTGTGACAAACTCCAGATAGCTACTATGCAAATCTCCAAAAGTGAAGTGTCCCTTAGCAAAGCTGTAGAGGCTGATTAAGCCTGCTGGAACAGATACTGATCTGCATAGGTGGGTCCAAGCAATCTATCAGATAGCAAGTTCTAATGCTGTCTGAACCCATTTTGTGTGGGGCTACAGGCTGACATTTTACTCCATTTGGCAAAAAGCCAGAAATATAGTCTAGCAGAATTCCTGAATGGCCTCAGTCTGTCTAAATGGTAAGAGCCCTGACACATTCAAGGTATGGAATTTATCTTCCTCTTCATTAGTAGGAGACTTAGGAAAGATGACTGGCAAGCTGAATGCTTGATTCAAGTAGCATTCAGCAATAGCTTTAAGCAAGAATTTCTAAGTAAATCCATTTATTCATGTCTGCATAATCAGTCATTTTAGCAAAATTTTCGGAAACCTTCATGATCCATCACTAACTTGGAGCGCTCAACAGCTGACTTTCCAGTGATCTGCTGTACACTATCCATCCATTTCCTGGCTGGTTGTACCCTGCTCCAACGACCCTCTACCATTCCTTCTGTAACTTCCTCAAGGTTATTTCCATCTCTATGCTGAAATGTGACCAAAGTACATTAAATCTGCATCTGTTGGATTTCTGACACCAGGATCTGCTTCTCTCCAATAATATTTCTAACAGGCACTCATTTTTTCCCCTGTACAGGAGCTATGCAAGAGTCTTCACCAGCACCATATTGCAAAAGTTTCAGTTGTCTTCCTGTCAGCAGCATTAACTTCCCATGGTTCTCATGCATAAATTGCTATGGAAAAAAGTTAGGTTTTTCACCAATTGCACCTTTACACACTTCAAGAGGCCACAATTTTTACAGTGCTGGAGGTCATGAGTCCCATGAGCCTGACACACATCCTGACTGATGTCTTTGGCCAGGTTTGCAGTTGCACCTCACCATTCTGAGTGTCTCAGACCCTGTATAGTGGTAGCTGCGCCTTTACTGCTGTATAGGCCAATATCTTCCCCTTCCTCCCATTAATTCTATGCTTGAAGTAGGGCAAGCGTGGATTTCTCTTTGTTGATTCTGACCTTGAGAGTGACAAACATTGAGCTATGGAAAAATATGGATCTCTTGTTTCCTCAGATAAACTGCCACAGCCACTAGTCACTTGAATATCCCCAGAGCCACAGAGAGTCTCAAGGGAAACACTTTGGACTGATGAGACTTTGCCACCAGCAAAATGGCTTATTTCCTGTGGGAGAGGAACTGTGATGCGCAAATAGGCATCTTGTAAGTAGGAGAACCATGAACCCATCTTGAGGCTCCAAGGTAAGAATTCCCGATGACAGTCACCATACTTGAAACAGCTACATTTGTTGAGTTGAAGATTCAGGATGCAATGTCAATCTGCTTTCTTTTTTAGTATTAGGAAATGAGTAGAATCCCCAGCTCTGAGCTCCACAGCTCTGAGCTCCAGAAGGGAGTCCACTTCCTTTCTCAGCACTCTTGAGAGGAGTCCATACCTTGCTCCACATCAAGGAGAGATTGAAACTGGATGGAGTACCCTTTTGGGAGGTTAAAAGGGTACAGGCCTCCTGATAAGATGGTTCCAGAACTGAGATGTGGAAGGAGAGAATGCAGAACCTTGCCAGGCCCAAGACATTGAGGGCAACATCTAAGGACACACATGCCAATATCTGCCTTTCTACCACTGAGTTTCTCCCTAGGCTCCTATGGAAGACTCAATGAACTGACACTCAGTTCCAGTTCAAGTAGTCATATTTAGCCTAGCAGTTCTACTTTAGTAGTTCAATATGCACATTTGTAAACTGCCTGTGGAATGATGTCTTACATCCCAAGAGGTCAAGCTTTTTCAGGCCTTTGTCCCATGGTGTTGGCTCAGGCAGTCCCTGTTGCTTAGGCCTCTTGTGGATCAGTCACCCCGATACACACATTGGAGGACTGTAAAAATGCTAAAACCTCTTGGATGAGTGATTATCTGTCTGATGTGGGTGCCACTGAGGCTGGGGATTGCCATAGAACCAGCCAGGGAATCTAACAAACCTTCATTTATTGGTACTGACAATCCAGTTCTCTTCCTCCAGGAGTTTGTTCCATTTCCAGCAGAGTGCGCAGGAGAATTTCTAGGGTATCCACCATCTGCCAAAAGAGTTCCTCAAAGACATAGTAATCAGGCTGGGTTGGAACAGCCGAGTAGTTGCTTCATCTGGCAAAGATGAAGTCACCATAGGAATAATGTGCAGGAAGCTGAGAACCAACCTATCTTGGTCAACATCTTAGTTTTGGAGGTGTGAAGGCTGAGCTAAGTGACCTTCCTGGGATATATGAAGGGAAGGAGACCTAGGTCTTGAGATATAGCCCCTCTGTTGGTATGTATTCCACATGGGACCCAAAACAACCAAAACTGTACTGGACAGGGATAAAGTGCTGCAGGCCACGGGAAGTATCACAGGGCGTTGCTATCAAGTGGCCTGATATTCTAAAAGGGGTGTGCCCTGAACTACCTAGCCAAGTAGCTCAGTTTGTAGGATAATGAATGTGGCAAACATTTGGGAGGAATCTCCTCAGATACAGGAGGAGGAAAAAGTCTCTTCCACAGGTGGAGCCACTCTTTCAGGTGTTCTAGACAGTCCCAGAATATCTTGGATCAATAGTGAAGTATAAGATGTGAATAGTTCTGGAGCGAACAGATTCTTAATGGAGACCAGAACAGCAACTGGCTGGTTTACCACCATTCAATCCTCTGTACTATGAACCTCATGGATGCTGAGGAGCATTGGTTCTGAAGTTATTTCTTCCACCACTGGAAGCATGATTGGTACCACAGAGGATGGTGTGTGGGGCTCTGATGTCAGTACTGGAAGTTTATGTACCAATTCTTTCTTTGCTGAATGCTGGGGCAGAGAGCTGTAACACTCATGGCACGCACTTCAGTGCCAAGTGGGCCAGTACAGGGTTTTACAGTGCTGAGTGGCTTGAAGGCAGCATAGCAGTATGGGTGAGGAGAAAAGCTTCTTTAAACAGCACTGAGGATTTTTCTGTGGTGCAGAAAAATCAGTGGGATCTGTTTTGGGTCTAAAACTGCCTCCAAGCTTTGATCTCCTCTGTACCAGTGAGCCATTTATGTTGCTAGTCACCCTAACATCAGGGAGCCTTCCTTCCTCTTTCCCCACAGGAGTGGGCTGAAGAGGGGAGGACGTCCCTCCACTGACTCTGAACTCAACACTGAATGAGTCCTGTAGCACATGGTGAATCACCAGCACACCAGAGCACTCACTGAAATGGTCTACTCCGGTTGGCCGTTTTCTCCCATCCAGGAACCAAAGAGGTCCTCACAGGTCTCTAAGAGAATGAGGTTCAGGCACTCAGAGCATTTGTGTGGTATGTGTGCTTAGCAAGGCTAAGAAGAGGTATTTTGAGTCTGTCATTGATGAGAATAACTGCCTTGCAGAATGGGCAGGATTTGTATCCTGGAGACTCCAACAATTCCACAGAAGAGTGGTCAAGTGGCAGAACACTTCCCAGACTTTTAGGGTGCTTCCTACTTTTTTGTTTTGGCCAAAAGGCTTAAAAGGTGAAATGTAACTGGACAGTGTAACTAGAACCCCAAATACCACAAATACGCAAGGCCAAAACTGTAGAGTGCGGTGGGCGGTAAAAAGGAATCGAAATATAGTTGCAGACTCTGCTCTTCATACCCTTAGCTAAGGAACATCAGAGGGTATGCAGGGCAGTGGCACAGCTCCAATGGACAGCGCTATTTAAAGAGATTCCTATCTCATGCCCCCAAAGTATGACACTTGGGCAATCACTAAACACAGATACTTAACATGCCAAAATAGATATTTGCTATTGCCTGATACTTTGCACACAAGATCTCCACTTAAGAATTTGAGGTCTCTTTTTTAAAGAAACTATTATAGCAACACAATTTTAACAAGATGCACAGAGCAGAAATAGGTAATTCATAAAGTGTCCAATAGACAAGTGCTCTTTCAGCAATGAAGTTTGTAAAATGCTAGCTGCTGTAGCTCTGTGGCTTTTCGTTTTACTAAAAGTGCCAGTTAAACAGTACTCACTAAAGCAGAGTAACAACTATGAAGTCTACATGGAGACATTACGGTGAATATATGTGGATGTATGATTTAGCAGTAAGGAGTAAGGAAAAAACATCCCAAAAGATACTGCTTATGCAGATTTTAAGCTTATTTCTCCCCCACTTGCACTCCTTTTTGCTTGCTCCCCCAAAACACACAGGCCCTGCTAAATCCAAACAAGGATCAGAGAGCAATTTTAGCATCCTTTTCCCTACCCCCAAGGGACAATAAAAATCCACAAACAGATTGAGTTGAGACTGAGGATGTTAGTGAAGAGTAAGCTAGACTGTGAATTTAAAGCACATTAGTTCTCCACACTAATTCCCTATGTGGTCATTCTTAACTGTGCATTAGAAGTGCCTGTGTGGTTTAGCTCAGCATACTTTAAAGTCAGAGTGTCCACACATAGCATTAACGAGGGATAGCAAGTGCACTTTACAAATTTACAGACTGGCTTATTCCACACTACCTTCCTCGTGCAGACAAGCTCTAAGTCTAGCCTCACCCCACTGTGCCTTCCATTGGTATTGTAAGAGTTTCCAAACTGTGGGCTCATCTGGGCTCTGTGACCACAGATAGCTAAGGGTTAATGTCTCTTTCACCTGGAAAGGAGTAACCTGAAACACCTGACCAGAGGACCAATCAGGAAACAAGACTTTTTCAAATCTGGGTGGAGGGAAGTTTGTGTGTGGAGTTCTTTGTTCTTTGTCTTGTGTCTGACCCTCTCTGCTCAGAGTGATCTTTCTGTCTCCTGCCTTTCTAATCTTCTGTTTCCCAGTTGTAAGTACAAAGAGATAAGACAGTAGGTTTATATTGTTTGGTTTTTGTATTTACATGTGTGTAGTTGCTGGAATGTGTTAAATTGTATTCTTTTTGGATAAGGCTGTTTATTCATATTTCTTTTAAGCAATTGACCCTGTATTTGTCACCTTAATACAGAGAGACCATTTTTATGTATTTTTCTTTCTTATAAAGCTTTCTTTTTTAGACCTGTTGGAGTTTTTCTTTAGTGGGAATTCCAGGGAATTAAGTCTGCAACTCACCAGGGAATTGGTGGAAGGAAGAAGTCAGGGGGAAAATCTCTTTGTGTTAGATTTACTAAGCCTGACTTTGCATACCCTCTGGGTGAAGAGGGAAGTACTTGTGTTTCCAGGACTGGAAAAGGGGAGGGTGGAGTCCCTCTGTTTAGATTCACGGAGCTTGCTTCTGTGTATCTCTCCAGGAACCCAAGGAGGGAACACCTGGAAGGGAGAAGGGGGGGGGGGAAATGGTTTATTCCCCTTTGTTGTAAGACTCAAGGAATTTGGGTCTTTGGGGTCCCCAGGGAAGGTTGTTGGGGGGACCAGAGTGCCCCAAAACACTAATTTTTTGGGTGGTGGCAGCTTTACCAGGTCCAAGCCGGTAACTAAGCTTGGAGGTTTTCATGCTAAGGTCCAAATCTGAGAAAAATGTTATGACAGACCCAAACATTTGATGCTGACCAGTTGGTTTGGGACATACACAGGGCCTAATCTCAGTCATGACAGCTTGTAGCAAAGTTTAAGCCCGTGTGCCTCGAGGACCTGCCTATTTTTAAGTCACAGGAATTTCAGGGCAAAAATTGAGACTTCAGTCATATAACCCCAATAAATTCAGTGTTTAACTTTGGCAGAGTTTAGCACTAGGTGAGCCCACCAAACCATTAACAGCTTTTCACCCTAATATATTTCTCGTAATAAATACCTTGCTCAATATTTCAACTGTATCCATGGTGGGAATACACACAAAGCTCACAGAATACATATGAAGCTAGCATATAGCATAGCTGAAAAAAGCAGAGGTGGGTGAGAAACAGGTGGAGGTAGTTACTAGAGGCGTACACCAGGACTGCAATAAATACTGTATCCCAAATGGAAGGCCGTTTGAAAACAAAATGTATTTTCATTTTAGGTCCAAATGGCTTACGTGCAAAAAGTGTGGTTTTCACCAGTAAACCTACCAAGACCAAGATTATATACTGTAAACTCAGGTTTAAAATGATTAATCTTATCTCCCCTTTCAGTGTTTGTTCTCTTCTTAAACAAGGGACTTTACACAGTCCCTCCCTTTCACTACTTGGGTACATCTGGTATACGGCTACTGCCAACTGTTTCATGACATTCCAAGCAAAAATCATTAGCACAGCAGTGAGGGACCGTCAGGATTTCTAATTGGTGACTCTGCCTACTTATTTGAAAGGAGGTCCATCCCACCACCCAGCCCAGCCTGCCTAGTTTACAGGGGAGTGACATTCCCATGCGTATGCAGGAACATTCGTTTAGAAATCAGGGTTCCCTGGATTCTGCAATTCTATGACTGCAAAATTTAAAACATTGTTTCTAGTCCATATACCAGTGGAGATCACTGTGCACATAAAATTCATGAGGTGGGGCCGAGGGGTTCGGAGTGTGAGAGGGGGCTCAGGACTGGTGCAAGGGTGCAGGCTGCCCAGGGCTGCAGTAGGGAGAAAGAACTGCCCCCAGCAGCTCACGGACAGGGCAGAGGCATCTCTCCCTGCCACAACTCTAAGCCCCTGTGCAGGTCTTAATAGGCAGCTGCACGGCCAGACAGCTTAAAGGGAACTTAGGTGGAGAAAGCACTGAACTCAAGTGAGCATGCAGCAATCCATCCAGTTTGAGTCTCTGCAGAGCCTAAAGTAACTAAGATGTTAACAGCGCCATTCATCTTTCAGTGCTCCATGGATTCAGCCATTCCGTAGCTGTAGAATTTGGCATTTTTCCAATACATCACAATAACTCAGTATTTCTGACATGGAGTTTGTCAGCATCCAGCTGCAGCAAAATGACATTTACTATCTTCTTGCCCAGACCTTACTGCTGCCACATCTTGTCACAGACACAGACTTTAAGGTCAGTAGGTTCCATCATGATAATCTAGTCTGTGGCCTGCAATGTGCAGGAGGTCAGAACTTCATCCACCCAGTCCTGTGACAGACTCATAACTGCTGGGTGAGCTACTGAAGTCCTCAAACCATGACTTAAAGACTTCAAGTTACAGAGAATCCACCATTTACACTAGTTTAAACCTGCAAGTGACCTGTGTCCCATGCTGCTGAGGAAGGCAAACCCCCTACCCCCACACTGTATCTGTCAATCTGACTCAGGACAAAAAATTTTCCTGACCCCAAATACAGGTATCAGTTGGACCCTGAGTATGGTCAGACCGACCAGCTGGACACCTGAGAAAGAAATCTCTGTAGTAATTCGGAGCCCTCCCCATCTAGTCTCTCATCACCCACTGCTGGAGAAGTTTACTGCTAGCAGTCACAGATCGCCTACAGTGGCATGTAGCCAGCCTCATTATATATTATCTCCTCCGTAAACTTAGAGTTCAGTCTTGAAGCCACTTAAAGTTTTTTTTGCCCCCACTGATCCCCTTCCAGAACTTCATTCCTCTGATGATTAGAAACTTCCACCTAATTGCAAGCCTCAACTTGTTGATGGCCAGTTTATATCCTCAGGGATTCCCAGTAACGAGGAATTAACTGACTTTCAGTGCACATACCCTGAACTTCCCCATGGAGCTAGGTAGCAGGAGGTCAAGGACCTGAATGTTAGACTCCAGCTTGCAGCCTGGGAGGAATAAGGGAGCTAGAACAGGCTGGCCAACTAGGCTAACTCGAGAAAAGCAGCAGCAGTGGTAGCTCAAAGTGATGAGCTGCTGAAGCTCCCCTTTCCCTGAACACATGAAGGAGGAAGGGGAAGGAGTCAGGCCACCTGGAAAACACTGCAGGATCCAACACTGGGGAAATGGAGCAAAGCTGTCTGGAGCACAAAGTGGAGAAAGTCATCCTCAAAAAGAGGACTGTTGACATTTAAAAAAAAAAAATCAGTATTTTGAACCCAAGTCTTAGTGGCACGTATGTGGGGAGGAAGGAAGGGAATGCAGGACGATATTTTACAGCACTAGAATAAGTTAACGTTGCCATGGAATGGGGTCCATGATGCAGATTAGTCATACAGATCAGGAGTTCATTATAGCCAGTCAGTACTAGGCTGGAGGAAGGGAAGCCCAGCTGCAGTAGGGATGTTGCTCTAGGCAGATACACAGGTACAGTGTGATGCTGGGAGAATCCTCTTTTCCTCAACAGCTCCTGGCTGGCTGCCAAGAACCACCAGTTCCCTACTCCAGCAGCAGCTGTAGCACAGCTGCTGTCGGGTAAAATGCCTGCAGAGATCCATGCCATTGGAACAGCGCAGTCAGGAAGGAGAGCATGCAATCCGTGCAAATGGCACCTGGCCAGCTCTCAGCGAAGATGTGTGGATTCCTTTCCCATATGTTCATGCTCATGAGCTACAGGTGCTCTCCAGGCCTCAGCCTGACATCCCCATTTCCTGCTGCAGTTACAGCTAGGGGTGTTTCCCCTAAAGCTAGCTTTCAGAATAAAACTGGCCTCTCTAAACTGGGACCTCTGCCTCCACAATGCTCTTTCTACTCCATGAGCTCTTAATTATTAGAGCTGATAAGAAAAAAAAGAGAAAAAGTTTGCCAAAAAAATTGAATTTGGGTCAAAAAGAAGAGAGTCTTAATTTGCAAAATTTCTACCAGCCTTCCTGATTACATTAGAGAAGCCTCCCCTCTCACATCAAAGAGTCAGCAGAAAGTTCTCTTTAAAAACCACACAACAGCCAAGACATCTTAAGAGCCCCATCTGTAAGTGTACTAGAAATATGTAACTGGGAAAAAATGATTTAGCTGGCAAATACTCAAAAACCTTTATGCAAACAAATAGGCAATTCATTGAGAACTGGAAAGTTAGTTTCATAAAGGAACTTCATCTAAAAAATGTCAACTCTAGCTAAAGCTTTGCTACAGCCATTGACTGTTCAATGCAGTTTAAATACTTCTAATTTTGCATACATTTTGACAGCTGGCAAAGAGAATGGGAGGAGATTAAACAAACTTTGTAACACACATCTTCGTTTTGTTATTTAAATATACATATACACATCATCCAACAGTCTGCTTAGAACATTGGTTCTCAAACTGGGGGGTCATGACCCTTCAGAGAGTCACAGGATGATTACGTGGAGGTCATGAGGTCTCAGTTCCATGGAGCTGACAGCTCTGAGTCCCCATTACATTAAATGAACTCCCTCCCATATTTTTAATTTATAAGATGGGCACACTCAGAGGGCTTGCTGGATGAAAGAGTCCATCAATACAAAAAGGTTTGAAAACCACTGGCTTATAAATACTCAGAACGTTAAAGCTATACCCCTGGTTATTGATGTCTTCATCCTGGAGACACGCGTGACCTGTGCAACAGAACTGTTCAACCTATGCTAAACAAAAAGCTAAATGAAAGAAATGCTCCATTCAGCCTTCAGTTCACATTATTTGCAACCTCTCTCAGCCAGGACAGACAGATAGCATGCATCAAGGAAGCTGTGTTAAAAATATTGCAATGTGAAGTTTTATTTCCCACCCAAGAGACTGCAGCAAGTATGACTGAACAAGGATTCCATCCACCCTTTTCCCCCCACTGAAAAATAAGAGGCTTCAGATTTATTTAAATTTATCTCACTGAGCAGTGGGGAAGGAGAACTAAGTAGTGCTGTTCCATCTGCTGGGCTTAGTGCAAACCAAAGTTCTGACTGAGTTAATCAAACATACCCAACAAGTCAATGATATACAGTTATCTATTCTTTTCACATCTTAATATCCTTTCCAAAAGCCTTTAATGTCTAGCTCAGAAAGCATTCAAAGGGCCTGTTAACATTTATATTGCTCATCTACCAACTTGGATGAAATGCAAATAAAAAGCATTTAAAATTCTTCGTAAGTGAGAATACAGCACAGCTAATATCTTCAACCTAGCAATATATATTCTGCTTCTTCATCTGAATCCCATAATTCACAAAGGCTGGATGTTATGCAAAATGCCAGTTTAAAGAGCATATTGCGTGTATGCGCATATGCAGAATTATAGTTCCAACATACCTGTTATTTTGTCTCTTACAAGCTTGCAGGATTCTATCTCCCCAATGCTTCCAAACAGACTCTTCAGCTCTTCTTGTGTCATGTTTTGAGGAAGGTAGTTGACTATTAAATTGGTCTTGCTGTCCTCTGTGTTCCCAGAGTCAACTGGCGATGAACAGTTGTTGTTTATTGTGGTTGGACCATTGGCTGTGTTATTGCAAGTTGGTCCATTAGACAGTTGTGTTTCCATGGCAGCAATTACCTGCTAAAACAGAGAAAGTAAGAAGAGTCAGAATTCATATTTCACAATCTATTAGAGATTCCAGCCAAGAATTTAAAGACTTGTCACTATGCACAAGAGATTATTTCCAAGCTTCCAATAATGCCTCGACAAAAAGGAATCTTTAATTGTTATGCAGTAAGATGTTTAGAAATTTAAAGGCAAATAAGGTTGTTGCTAAGATATTTATTAAGGGTGCTTCTAGAAAGTGTTGTCAAAGAAGTTAACAACAGAAAAACTTAATTCTGCTACACATAGAAGCAATCAGCCTTCCAAGTACAGGAAATTATATCAACACATTTTAACCAGTTACTAAGCACTAACATTGTTAACAGTTTACAACTGAGCACCAAAATAGTACAGGATGCACTTTTAAAAAAACAGCATGTACTCTTTTGGTTACTTTTCCAGTACTGAAAACAAGTTTAACAATAATATTTTAAGACTACTTCTGATGAACATTCGAAGAACATACAATTCATAATCCCCGATTTAAAGATGTTTAGAGAGACAATGGAAATGTTGGGATGGAAACTGGAACTCTTCTTCCTTTATGATCTAAGGCCATCTTCTTCTGCACTTCTGTTGGTCAGTAATAGCTTTTAAATAGCACTCAGCATTCCAATAGGCTGATACCTACAATCTCCCTTCTCCCTACCTCTCAGCTCCACCCCCCCAAAAATCAAAATACATGGCTTAGTACTTACTGTACTTATTTTACTCATAAATGAGTGATTATGGTACAGACTTATTTCATCTCAAACAACTGTACAGACAACTCACAGATGCAGAAGAGGTCATTAAAGAGTCAACGCTTGCCTAGATGATACCAGAGATCTATTCCAACTAAGTGGGACATGAGATATCCACTGCATGGTAACTATTGGCGAGACAACTTTTTAATGCAGCCACTGTATCTATCTAAGACTTAACTGTTCTATCCATTTACAGAACTAGCTACACAGGACAGTTTCCAATTCTAAATACAATGTAAAAGTTGGTCAGGTTTATTCTAATAAAATATAGGTTCCAACATTAAAAAGACAACACTAAGCACAAATTACAGAACACTTTCAGAAAGATAATTAGTGCTGAAATCTCACTTTACGCTGGTTTCAAAGAGGACACATCTCACACAAAAACCTTATTTATTAAATCCATAGCTTAAGTAGCCAAATTATCTTATCAAGTCAACTGTTTTCAAAGCCTGGAAATTTGATTTTAAGTGAGTGAAAGTGTCTTCAAAGTCGGAGATTTAAAACCCCATGAAACAGTTGTAGATTCTGGTGCTTTTTTTAAAAAGCATACGTTACAAGTAGGACAACTCCTGTAGAAATACAGTGTTGCCCAAGAGGTTGCATTTGGTGCAAAACAGAAAGCAGTAATAAACATTTCTTTCCATTTAAAAAAAATGGATCCAGTTTTGCTGAACTGAGCTCCCACTAAAGCAGCAACATTTTCGTCCCTCCTGACAAACTCCTATGGGTTATCCTGGTCCTGGCATTGTATTAAAACAAGCCTGCATCAAAAGACAAGAAAGTAGCTGAGGCCAACTAAGACAAAATTACTATTTAAATGTTAGTATATCTGGTGGAGTCGGCTAAGCCACAAATGCTGCATTCTGACTGAAGCTCACTGGGTTTGCGTTTAAATTTTGAAGTGTTCATTGATCAAAATTAGCAAGGACAAAAACAATCCTCACTTAATTGCACATTTTATTTTTATGTTCAGGAGGCAAGAATGAGATCCTAAGCCAACATTCAAGTGAACAGCTGCAGTAGCCTGGGTACACTGAAATTACAACATTTCTCAGTTATAGGACCATCTGCTCGGAATCAAGTGATACTAATATGTTATATTTTACAAATAACGCATATTCCATTGATAGGTACAACAACTGTTCACAGAATATCAAGCAAGTCTTTGAGCAGTTACTGAGTAAGTATTTTTTCAGCCAGAAAAAATAGTTTAAGGTAATTTACAATTTTAACACAACTTTTAGAGTAGGAATTGTAAATAACTTTAAAAAATTAGTAACCAAAAAAATACAGTGTACAGGTTTTAAAGATTACTGTAATTTAGTATTCAGACCATACCAAAACAGTTTTATTACAATTATATTCTTCAGTTATCCCTTGGATATTTTAAATTAGTACGGAAAGCTATTTCTAAATAGAAAGAAAATCAGTGCGGTTTAAATTTCTACAGATCACCATGTTAAAAAAAGTTATCATAATACACTCTTCTGGACCCTGACAAATAGAGATACAAACTGTGTTTAAACATGAAAGCATATAGTAGAAATTTAAGGGTTTGGTATGGCCTCAGCACTATTTTAACATGTTAAAAAGTAGCCTACAGAATTTAAGAAAAATCCCACAGACCCCAGTCCAAGGCTCTGCTGCCCACGAACCACTTCTAAGCAGAGAAGCCACATCACACAGTCTGACTGCCATGTTAGTTTGGAGTTGCCGTCTGCAATATGGACACAAAAAGTACCGTATGTTAGATTAGCAAGATAATGCAACAAATCAGTTTGTACAAATTTACAGTAATTGTATTTATATTCCAAGCACGTCCATGCAGTGTGGTTTAATTGAATTTGAGGCAATTCCAATCTAATCTTTCCAAACTTGGTTAAAACATGTTTTTCTTACATGAATTGTTTGTTTTTTAAAAACAGCCTAATTTAAAGGTAGTACAAACTAGTTACCTCTGCACCTAGCCTGGAAACTACCTTAAAAACCACACCATGTCTAAAAGGAACCACATCACAACATGATTTTTTTTTTTTAATCCTGTAACAAGGAAGGGACAAGGAGAGAAACAAATGAATCTGGTTTCAATTAGAATGTAAGGTGGTCACGCACGTACCATTTTAAAAAAAAAACTCCATTACACATCCATCCCACCCATGAAGTCACAACACAAGACAACATCGTGCTCTGCTAGATTCCAGTCTATTCTTAACCCTGGAACTTCACATTAAAAAAAGTGAGTTAAATTATGTACAGAAACTTTGCTGTTTGAGATCAGCATGGATTTACTTACAATAGCCCTATTAAACCAGGTAGTATACTGTACATAGATAAAAAAGCAGAAGAGTCAGTTCACCTTTTTTTAACTGGAATAATTGGACCAATAAATATGAATGTTCAGGGTAATGCTTGAATAAAGGGTATTATTGTCACCAAGCAAACCAACTGAATTTTTTTAATATGCAAACTGCAAAACCCAGCATGATTTGAAATTAGCAATGCTAGGAAGCCACAGACATAGGTAATGGTCATTTACAATGTATTGTAACTTGCCCAGATATTAAATACAGCCACAATCTTGGCATTAAAACAAAGCAGGAGACTGCGGCTTTTTTGCCACAATTTTGGCTGTGCTAGTCTAGCCCAACTTCTTTACTCTATTCATGTGTCTTATCTTAGATAAATCCAAAGATTGGTTACCCCAGCCACAGCCATAAGCAATTCAGCTTTTGGAAGGTTCTTTTCTGCACTGAATTTAGAACACAAGGCTACTTAATTTTAAGTAACCCATGATACAGCAATTCTGATTTTCCTTTATTTCAGTTATAAAACTTAAAACTAGTTTGTGTGAAAAGTTAAAGCTTATAGTCAGAGTTGTACCAGTAGTAAATATTTAGTGTTCTAATTTAAAAGCAATACTCGTATCTTCAAATCAATTACAAGCTTAATAAATTTTTGAAGAGACCATTTGAGACATTGGGTTAAGATAAGACTAGAGACAAAGAGGATACTACATAATCTACCATGCTGTAAATCCTACCCTACAATGACCCATTTGCAGACTGAAGAGCAAGTTGAAAGAATGGTCACCTACACAAGAAAAGCTCAGTTGTTTTAAGCATACATGCTCCATTTGGTCCAGACAAACTTGATCAAGTAGTCTTGGAGGATATAGTGTGTCATGTCACCCTGATTTACAACAACTTGTATTCTAATGCACTGCAGTTCCAAAAAAAACTCAATAAGTTGACGCAGTTGTGTCATAGAAGTAGGAAACTAGGATCTCATCACTTCTGAAGATGACTTCACATGCAAAGTATCAGAGGGGTAGCCGTGTTAGTCTGGATCTGTAAAAGCAGCGAAGAATCCTGTGGCACCTTATAGACTAACAGACGTTTTGGAGCATGAGCTTTCGTGGGTGAATCTGAAGAAGTGGGTATTCACCCACGAAAGCTCATGCTCCAAAACGTCTGTTAGTCTATAAGGTGCCACAGGATTCTTTGCTGCTTTCACATGCAAAGTGTTTTACTTTGACCATAGGAAAAACTTACGCATTTTGAGTGATCCCTCTTCAGAATACTAGTTTTCTTAACACATGCTTTCTTTGGTGGTAGAGATGCATTTCATAAGCTTCTCACATGACTATCATTGGACAATCCTTTCTGCTAGCCAATAATTGAATTACCAAGACAATTTCTCAAAGACAGATTTTGCTCTGCCACTTGTTTTACAATTTCACTCATTACCACCAACCCCGTTATACAGACTGCTCCAAATATCAAGTTTCCTGGAAGTATAAGTCAAAATCAGCCTTTGCAAAGCCACCAACTTTAATGTATTTTTAAAAATCTGTTAAAAGTTCTGGTTAGAGAAATGGCTTTCAGTTACATTTTATCGACTAACGATTTCCTCTTCGCTCTTCCATATCAACATAACATTTCTAATTAACATCCATTGTGAAGCCAACTACACTTTAAGTTGACCATTTCTTTAATAACATTGCTTTCAAGTTTTATCCCAGCCCCAGATTCCCCTTGGGAAAGGTCTTTGGTTTTCTATCATCTTCTATTGCTGTGTAAGAGATCCACAGAAAACAGCAGAAACTAACTTGATCAGGGGAAACCAGTAATACAGACTATGCAGCATTAGATGCAAAGGAAACAAGAAAAAGGGACAAACACTGTCTAGGTCTCAAGTTATTCATAATCAGGCAGGGTGGTTAATTTTTTTTTAAAATCAGATTTATTTTAAATACTTTAAAAAATGAACCTATTTTAAATTAAATGTGAAATTATGATGACTTATGCTAAAGGTACAATTTTACTGTAACCTACTTAATTCATTTAAGTTAAATTAATATAGAATATTCATGCAATTCAATTTATTGTCAATGGTTTAAAGACAAATGTCAGATCACAAGACTGGCCAAAGTCACTAGCTAAGTACGGTTCCAGGAACCAGAGTTTGTTGAAGTGCTAACTCAACTTTTGACAGTAACTTTTGCAGGTGCAGAGAGAATATTTTATTCATTTCAGTTTATTCAGCTCATTCAATTCAATTGGTTCATTCAAAGCCGAGACAGCAACTGAAAGTTGACAAAGCAGAAAAGTTTCTCTTCCGATTTATGAAAAAAATAGAATAGATTTCAACCTGTAAGAGCTAAAGTCCAGAAGGACACAATGACCAGAAGGAATCGGTACAATTCACTTGTATTTAAAGAAATCTGTTTTAAAATGCAAACATATTTTGATAAGTTTTTGAATGTATCCAGCACATTTAAGGTAGTTCTATTTAACTAAAACAATTTTGAAGTGTTGTGTTCATTTTTAATTGAATTCCAATTTCCATTCAACTATAGCTTGACACTAACAAAAAATAATAAATGCATCCCTATTTTTTAAACATAAGGATAATGTAAGAATTAAGAATATGAATGATTAGCTATAACTGTTTAAACAAGTATATATAGATACAGTGTGTCATCCCGTTTTGCAAAATAGTACCAAATTATTCTCAAAAGGCTGGTACAACCTCACCTCTTTACAGAAAATAAAAAATACAAAATGCAGAAGATTAAAATCAAAATTTTTAAATCAAGATTTCCTGCTCAGATTTATATCAATTAAAACTGGTGAATTACTGTACTTTAATTTGACTGAATCCACTTTGTAAATCAGTTCCATTTTAAAAAACCAAACACTTGATATCTTTCAAAAACCAGATCCTAATATTGAGGACTTGGCTGAAACTCAAATCAGACTGATGCCAGTAGAATGAGACACGCAACCGGAAGAGATGGCAAAGATATCAGCCCACAGGACTGATAGGAAATTCAACCACCATTAGTAATCTCACCCAGAAGATCTGAAAGCCAACCCACTCTGGGTCTTAAATAACCCAGATTTCTTGACCTTCAGGGCCCATTTGTTCCATCTGGCCTTTGAAGAGAGGTGGGGGGAATGGAGGCATAAACTAGTGTAAATATCCCCATCTGGCTAAAGTTATACTGCACAGGAGAAGAGTGGACATGAGTGCACTCCATTTTGTTTTGGCAATATTAAGCAATTGGCACAGTGACCAGACCTTAAGTATGGGGCTTTCAATGTAGATTAAATAAAATAAAGAAATTTAAATTAAAAAATAAATAAATACTTGGTCCTTACTACAGTTTAAGCCCAGATGGACAGCATCTTTTTCCTTCGGACTCATTTTAGACTACAACCATTGCCAACTCTGGTGGTAGTCTAAAGGCAAAATATGGCTGTGAAGGTTTACTAGCATGGGCACAAGATCTGCTGGCATGCCCTTTCCTAAGGCTTTTTTTTTTTTTTTAAAAAGCCATTTTACTTGCAAAGTAGAGCAAAGTGCCTAGCACTAGATTATTGTCAAGTTAACAAATCTTTGTTAAAAAATACAATTTCGTCTTGTGCTCTTCCTTCGTAAATCAGTCTTCGAGGATATTGTTAAAAAGGAGCCCTTCACATCAATACTCAAATGAAGACATAGCAAAAGACAAAAATACTGGTAATTATAATCCTTCAAAGCACAGATAATTGAAAAAATATTTAATGGTTTTCTAAATCCTGGGTCCTCTGTGATGCTGCAGATGCACAGCATTTGTTTGTGCAAGTCTATGAAATCAGTTAGAGAAACCGGATAGGAATTCAGCCTATGCAAAGAATACTATGGGAGGGGTCCTTAAAAACATACAGGCATATATGAACATGGCAAGGTCCTCTCAGAACCAAAAACCTTGACTCTCAAGTCATGCAAACAAGGGTTGGTAGTGAAGGAAAGACCAAGAAGGGGTAGGGGGAATGCAATTCCTTTAAGAGGAAGGCCCTCCCAAGATAGGCATGGCCCAATCAATCATTCTCCATGCACCAGCAAACCTACCTGGGAGGAAGTGACTCACTTGTGCTAAGCAGACAGAATTACCTCTCTCACATCTCATCAAGTATGTGGATGGCAGAGTATGACAACTACAGCAATATAAAAGGTAGGTAGCCCTAGTATCAACCATGCTTAATGGGAGGTTTGCTAGGAACTTAAATAAGGGAGAGTATCAAACTCATAGCTGAGCAGCAGCCTACGGTTTTGGCACCCGCCAATTCTAGTGAGGCAGAGTAATATAGCTGACAGCTCTTGTAAGTTTTACTGGGCTAAGTGCCTCATGTCCAGGATCTTTATGGTTGTCTCATCAGGGCCCAAGGTAGAATGTCCTTATTCCCTGCACACAGCCCCAACTATACAATGGGGAAGTTTTACAATCTGTGTATAATAGCCTGTAGAAGAGAGGTAAGCATTTGTTATTTTTATTATCATCCACATGTGCTGAACACCTCACTAAACAAAAAACTACAAAGTATTTGGGTTCCTTAAAAAAAAAAAATCAATCACAAACAAGGGGGGCACTAGGGGAGGAAAAAAGAAAAAATGCTGCAGCTCAGTATGTGCTTGTTGCAAACAAAATAAGTTTCTTCATTTGTAGGTTTTGCTGCATAGATTGAGTTTTTAGAAGATATGAATGGCCTAAAGGTGGTGGCTAGACAGACAGAGCATTTCAGGTGGGAGCTAAGAAGAAAATGGAGACAGCAGACTACCAGTGTAAAAGGTGGAAGGGTAGGGATTGTGCTTAGGTCAGCAGCTGAGTGACTCCGAGCCTTAAAACAAAGGACAAGTCTGACATTTACACACAGTAATCTGGGATGTGGTGCAGCGGCTGATCATAGGGGGCAAGCAATGATTATTTGGGCTAAAGATTTTAGCCCAGACAGAAAGCAGCAAGGTAACATAGGGAAGTTCTTGGGGAAAAAAAGAGGAAGCCTGCACAAAGGGATCATAAAGGAAAGAAACATTCAAGATTTTGAGAGTTCTCCACCTACAGAATTAGGAAGAACCCACAAGTGCTATGGAACACTCAAAAGATGAATTGTGCTAAGTAGCACAATACTAACACTGGATTCTATGTTTGCAGTTCTATGTATCAGTACCAAGAAAATATGCCAAATAGTTAAGGCCACATTAGTAAAGGAAAGGAGGAAAAAAAGGATTTATAATCCCAAGTGCAAGCATCTGCAGGGAACAGTGAAGAGGGATACCAATAAATGTTTCCATATATCCATGTAATAAGCTTTAGAAGTGAGCAAGAATCCTTGGCATCGGAAGACAAATGCAGCTGGCATTTCTAAAGCCTGGTGCATGACAATCAATGATATATTCTAACTTCTCAAGAGCAAAGTTAAAAGGAGAGAAAGCACTATAAAGAATTCCTCAAATACTAACAAAAGCACAAAGGTAGGAAACCCAGATTGGATATAATAAAAATCAAGTTATCACCCAGATGCCATCCAGAAACCATGAACACAGAAAGACCAAGGAACAGAACTAATAGGTGATATCAGCAATCCTACTATAAACCTGAACTTCACTCTGGGATATTATGGTATCAATTTTTCTAAAATAAATTGTTTCTCTGAACAGTCTATTTCTGAGCAAATACAAGGATAAAAACTGCTCAACAACGTTCCTATACATATTTCTGCAGCTCAATAGCCCTTCGTCCTAAGTAACAGTAGGACAAAGTTGGCTATTCCCACAATGGAGGAGAGAAATGAGACCATACGAGACTGTATAATAGAGACACTGAACTTCAAGAAGGGAGACTGAAGTAACCTAGAAACATAAATCAATACTAATCTTCTCTAATTCTTCATATTTGCATGGAGACTTGTGGGCTCAGCTATTGGAACTGCTCAATTCCCAAAAACAAGAAAGCATCTGGAAATTAAATGTGATCAAATGACATGGTATGAACTTTAAGCCAAAAAAGACTGAAACCCAGTACAAGTGATGTGAATGGGATAAAACATTCTCTCTAAAAACTTTGGCAGGTGAAAGAGACATGAAAAATTTTTGCCTTTGGCTATTCTTCAGAGTCAAGTAATAACTCAAGGACTCAAGTTGCACACTTTTCCTTATTGGAGGGAAAACTACTGATATGAATAGGAATTTTGCTTGCACAAAAACTACAAGGCTGCGTAAGCAGGCAAGTTTGTGGGATCAAAGCTAAGGGGCAGGGAAGTGAGATTCCCCCCTCCCTCCAAATGAAGTTGGCTTTCTGCAATGATTCATTCGATAATCTGAACCTCTTGTTTGAGCTTTCTAACCAACATGAACAGTCACTTGCTTCCAACATTATTTTCTATCCCAAATAAATTATCGTTACCAGGCTTCCTTCAGATGGATTTTTCCTTGGATTTTAAAAGGATGATTTGGGGTGGGGGGAGAAAATGAACAGACCGTAAAGAACTCTGCTCTTTATAACTCTAGATTACTTAGTGTATCATTGCAAAATTTTACAGAGTAAGCGAAGTCTTCTGTTCTTACTCATCTAACAGTCTCAGTCTAGACAATGGCTTCTGAACATGGGTGCCCCCTTATTCCCCAATTCGGTATGGAAAGGCCTCTGCAAAGCAAGAGCACTCAGCTCCAGAAGGCCAAAAGACACCATCTACACAGGCTGACACCAAATACGTACAGAGACAAGGTGGGTGAGGTAATATTTTATTGGACCAACTTCTGCGACCTGAAGAAGAGCTCCGTGTAAGCTTGAAAGCTTGTCTCTCGCCAAGAGAAGTCAGTCCAGTGGAAGTTATTACCTCACCTCGTGTCTCTGATATCCTGGGACCAACACAGCTACAACACTGCATATACCAAAACATAATACTTTGTAAAAAGAGGTACGTATGCATGCAAGGAAGAATCACTGTCTTTTCCACCGAATCCATTTCCCCCTCAGCTAACAAGGTGGCCACCGTACTTGTAAAGTGTCCTGTGGATGCTACTAGGGAGAAGACTGGTGACTTTATGTGGAAATACAGGATTTGATCCACTATACAGGTGGTTCTGGAAGACTCTTCCAGGTCATAATTAAGGTTTTTTTTAAACCTGGACATGAACCATGTAAATAGAACTTGGATCGCTAGCCAAAGCCAAATTATGCCAAAATCTAAGTCCCCATCCCACAGACTACAGGTCATTTGGTAAAGACTACCCAAATTCTGTGCATCAACTCATCTTCCTTGTTTGTATGAACAGTGGGGGTTAAAGCACTCTGGTTTCAGGTCCTCCCTCAGTGAATAGCTCAAGTGCCAGTTTCAGCTGCTCCTCAGACATTTCCGGAAAAGCTACAGTGAAATGGCTGCAAACCTGGTCAGTTTCATGGTCTTCCCCCTCCCCCGCCACAAAGTTCCTAGTAATAGAAGTGAAAACTGAGCAAAGCATTTCCGGTTCTCCCCTGGAGCTTGCAAAAGCTATGAGCAGCAGAAGATACATAAGAGTTGTCTGCAAAATCAGGGCAGCACCCTACTGGTTATACACACTGTTCATATTTAAGCGGTCACTTTTGCAAGAGTATTCTTTAACATGCAGATGTAAGCACTGTAAACTGAGTTTGTTAATAGAAGTTTAGGTTTTGCAGAAGGCAACGGTATTAATGCAGTAAAACTTCTTACATGCCACAGGGGAATAATTTTTGAAGCCCTGATTCTGAAAAAAAAAAAGAAAAGAAAAGAAAGAATGAAGCAGCTGGAACAGCTAGCAATATGCAAAAAAGTACCAGTAAGTGACACATAGGGCCGAAAGATAAAGCAGAGAATTCACAGGAGTCTTGAGTGTCAGGTGTCACAGATTCGAACTGTAACCAATTTAATTTTAGAAGGGAAGAAGAACTGAATACCTGTTATTACTGGGACTTGAGTATTAAAGTTCCAAAACAGACCTTTGCTCAGTGGTTCAGCAATGCAGACAAGTTACCCATCCTCATCTTGTTACAGGGGTCTCCTCCCTTGTAAGGTGAAGAAGTCAGAATGTGGAGTGGAAAAAAAGCTTGCCTTTTCCCAGTGGGAAAATGAGAAGCACTGTACCTAGGTAAACTACAATCCCTCAGGAATTGACGAGAATGAAAAAAATTCTACATAACTCACTGACCCAGATTCTGTCAGCTTTGTTGAAAATCAAAGTGGAAGCTAATGAAACCCAAGTTCAAGCCAATCGGGATGAGGCACTAAATCAACAAGTCCTTTAAAATCTTTTGAAACAATGCAAATACTAGATACAAATCTAGTCCTGGAAAGAGAGGATTTAACCTGCTAACTAATTTCTAGACCCAAGACAATTTCCTGTGACTATACACAGTACATAACCACTCAAATCTGTCAGCCTTCTCACTGAATTAAGAGCAGGTTGATTGCAGGACTCGAATGTCTGTATTTTACAAATACTATCCAGGAGGGAAGCAAGTTCCTAAGCCAAGCAGCCCTCACTAGTATCACCCTGCCAGCAGCCTCTTCCCCTTTATACAGGGAAGAGATTAGCACAGGCAGCTAAAATGTTTTTCAGCTACCACACAGAAGAAAGTGAGGAAGATGGGAGTCAAGAAGCAGCCCTCCTGGTTACGAGACTTAGAAATAAGAGATTTCATTTTTCTGGGATTCAGATAAAATTGTTATTTCTTCAAATTGTTAACCCCACAAGATAAGCACACAGTCTTGTCTGAGAAGATTTACATCTAGCCCCTCAACCATGCCCTAAACCCCGGTAGGCTGTCCACTTCCCTTACGAACGCCTTCACAATGCTTATGAAGGGTCTTCACTCTTGCTTAACAAATTGGAATGCCTATGAGTGTCCTCAGCAGAACAGATCTTCAGACAGAAAGGAGTTTAACCAGCTAAGAGTAGCCTTGTCAACTTTTAGTAGGATCTGCAGACATGGTTCAGCCTCAGGATTAATGATGCTGAAGACCGTGGACAGATCTGAAAGGAACAGCCTGGATACCAAGTCATTTGACATCAAGCAGGAGATAAAACAGTCTCTTGACCAAAGTGTTTTTTAAAAATGTGCACCAATTTACTACCTTTAGGATACAGATGTTATAAAGGTTACATTCTAGATATGGGCATACAATAATGTATTACTGAAAAAGGCATCTTAGGAGGACCTCTAAAAATAATGTTTTTGGAAGTTAATATGATGCTATAGAAAGTATCCCTAAAAGTAAGCAAGCAAAAAATGTAGAATATGGCCAGAGAATCCCCGACGTGATAGACTGAGAGCTATCATTTGACTTATACCAATTTATTCCCTATGGTATCAAGACAATGTTAAGTCTACTATTTTAACTGCTAAACCTATATCCTTTTCAGGAAGCCATTAGAAAGTCAATTTTAGATTTTTATTATATAAAAGAAAAAGATTTCTGGAGACACTCAGACTTAAGTTACTCTGCATTCATACATTATAAAGCGACAAATGCACCGTTGTAAACACCACTCTTAAATAAAAGGAGGATACAGACTATTTTCCCAAGAAAGTTAGGCCCACGATAAATTTTTGGGTGCACCTGCACATGAAAGGATAAAGACAAGACCTGGGTTTGAATGAATCCTTAGGCATGATTCTGTAGGAGATAGCTCAAATACACATTTCACAAAATATGGTTTGATGGTAAGCCATACATATACATGAAGGCAAACTACACACCAGTATAAATGTTTAAATGTGAATTATTTGAGAAATTACAAAGTACCACCAGAGAATAAGATACACAAGGAAAACAGTGAATAAAATGAGTACATCTTCCAGTTTGACTATCAAAAAAAAGTGACTAAAAAATTTCAAGTTCTGAAATTCTGCAAAAAGCTATGTTTTGGGGACTGTCACAGTAAGTATCCATGACATTTTTGGACCTACTATACAGCAGAATCTGAGTTACAAACACATCAAGAATGGAGGCTGTTCATAACTCTGAACAAAAAGTTATGGTTGTTCTTTCAAAAGTTTATAACTGAACATTGCCTTAATATAGCTTTGAAACTTTACTATGCAGAAGAAAAATGCTGCTTTTAACCATCTTAATTTAAATGAAGCACAAACAGTTCCCTCACCTTGGAAAGTTAATATAAAAAATCTCTTTAATAGTGTACATTTAACAGTACTTGCTTCACCACCAACCCCCTCATCTCTGCTGCTGCCTCTGTATTTTGGGTTCCAAATGAGGTGTGTGGTTGACCTGTGAGTTCATAACTCTGAGGTTTTACTGTACTTCTGAAAGCCTCCTCCCCCCAAGAGGCTTTAAAGCTAAACTGTTGCCACAGATGGAGAGGAAAAATGTACAATAGGGAAGATTAGAAACTGTGCTTCTGCTCAAGCAGTACAAGAATCAGCAGTCAATTCTCAATTTAGAAAGAGAAATACTGATCTCTTTTCCCTTAGACATTCTGCTACTAAAGGTGAAACAAAGAAAAGAGCATTGCTTTTGCCCTTTACTTTTTTGATGTATGACAGATTCAAAATTCTCCCTCCATGCAGCTTTCCAGCTTGCTTTATACATTTCAGATATTAAAATTTGTATTTCTCTCATTGGTAGAAGGCTCTGCAAAATCTTTGGAATAAAGGATGTCATAAAAGGCTGTAACCTGAGCTGCAGCATTTTCAGTCCCCAACTGGGGCAGAGGTATGCCCTCTACACTGAAGACACTCTAATCAGCATTCTCTACCTTGTCCTTCATTTATGGAATAGGAGAGCTGCAGCTTGGTTGATAGGCTCATGTAGCTTCTGCTCTCTCCTTCGAAGACCTTGTTCAAGATCAAGTAATGGGAGGAAAATGACAACTATATTAGGATATTGTCTAGATAGGCCAGCCTCTTAATTCAGAATTCAATTCCTCTTCCTCTGAAGCACCAGGCTCTGGCAAGAAACTCCACAATGGACAATTATCATAGGAAGTTCAGATACTTCCTAATGCCCAGAAGCCCTTAGGTTGGTTTGTTTTTTTCCTATTTGTTGTCACTGAACAACCAGTTATCCACCTCTAGTCCTGTTAAAAATCCTGCTAAACGCAACCTAAAATGATCTTATGGCAATGAGTTCCACAGGTTGATTAGATAATTAACTCCTTGTGTCAGTTTTAAATTTTCTGTCTTAACTATATAGCTGATGTCCCTTGTTCTTGTATTATAAGAAGTGTGCTTTTACTGGTATTGTCCTGACACATCTTCACCATGCCATTTATTACGTTGTACAGCCCTATGTTCCCCCTTATTAGTCTCCTCTTAAAGCAAAGAGTTCAGATCTTTTCCAGCTTTAAAATGCCACTACCTTTGCCTATTCCTAAACACTCATACGCCTTTGAGATAAGGGACCAAAAGTTAATAGCATTTCACTGATTTTATATGGTGCCCTAATATTTTCAGTATTGTTCTCTTCACACATCCTAATTCCTGTGCTTTATTTAACCTCTGCTTCATATTGAGCATGTATTTCACTGAACTGCCCACAATAAAAAAAACCCAGCACTGAGTTGCTGCAGTTAGTTTAGAAGAAAAGGGCAGGAATATAAAATATAACCCTCCACTTTCTCCTTGTTGCACTGCAAGAGAATAGCACAATATAGACAGACACTATTAATCAGCTCTAGAGCAGAGATTTTCAAAAAATAGGAGCCTGAAGTTATGCTTCTAAATCCATATTTTGGAGCTTAAATAAATGGCCTAATTTTGAAGAGTGCTGAACATCCAATAGTTCACTTAAAAAAAAGCTGGCTTTATACAACTATTATCTGCAACCACATTGCTAAAGTTTGAGTTTTCACCCAAAGTGCCCCCAACACGATGGGGCTTCCATTTTACATAGGGTGTTTGGCCAATTGGCAAATCAAAGCCAGTTCTGAATGTCAGTGCTGGCTGCAAACCAGGGTGTGAGTAAAGTGTCTCCCACTTGCCAAAATAAATAGCCAATGCCACCACAATAAAGGGATTTCCTTAAACTCCTACTGCCGCTAGCAGACCCCAAAATTGTGCAGAACTAGCCTTAAAAAGTAACAGCATCCAATCTGAGTAAAGCAACATGACCGAAATGGCAATAAAGATGTGATTTGAGAATGTCAACTGACTAAGAATTAAGTTTAAAATTAATATCTATTATCTCTCAAGTAATTAGATTCTATACAATTACCCCAAAAGACTCTTTAAATAAAAGTAACCAAAAAACTCGGCAGTTTCTATTGCTCTGTTTCACTAATATTCTTAAAACAAGTTTATCACTAAAAGTGAAGATAGCCCATTTTCTAGAGTTATTCACTTGCTTGCTTCAAAGAAACTGATCACAGCTATTGTCAAAGGAGTTTTCCCTCCCACCACCCAGAGCAAAGTATTACACAATAAGACACATCATGGAATGATTTTCAAAAGCGCTCAACATTGCTCCAATCAAGAACAGAGTTAGACCAACACAGAATGCCTTTAGAGAGCCAACCCTTTTGTCTTTCTCCATTGTACTTAGCTATGCTCAACAATGAAAAGCAGCCACAAATCCTAGATAAACACTGTAAAATCCCTTCTTCAGAGGCTGAGTTTTGTCCAAATACCTTTCTCCCAGCTCTTCAGACAAATTCACATTTCTCCCATATTGTGGCTATACAAGGATTTTTCCTACTCATACCACACTGTGCAAATATTATTGCTTATTCACTCCATAGTGAGAAAGTTACCTCCTTGTCCCACTCCCCATTTTCCCTACAGCTTTCTCTAAAGGAACTAGGTTAAAAACATGACAGACTTAGATACAAGACAAAATGTATAGAAAATACCATCATCTATTAATCTTGAGAATGACTGCAATATTGTGTTGATGCTATTCAAAAACACTTTCACCATGCTTATTCATCTCAGTACTATGCCCTTATTGGTCAACCTGGCAAATGCCTTCACAACTCTCCCAGATCCCAAACCTCAGAATAATCCTTAAATTCAGGATTTGGCACTCTTTATAACAGTTCACTAAAAGTTATGTTATTTGTTTTAGCACATAGTACAGTGCTCAGCGTAGTGGGACCTGAGTGTCTAACATTTAACTGTCTCTGGCCAGTATTTCATGCAAGAAAGTACCCTTCTGGTAGGGAGAAAGAGGTAGTTGGTATGAAGCCTGATTAGGATACAAATTTATCCATTCCATTCATAACCAAATGTTTCCACACAGCAACAAGTAACCCTTTTCATACTATAAAATCAGGCTCAAGTTAAAACAAAAAAACCCATACATACACTTACCTTAGTTTTTCACACCTCCCAGAGAAGACTATTTTGACTTATCCAAGATTATGACTAATTATTCCTACCGTGTCTTATAAATGGTTTCAACTATCTTCCTAAACCCCACTCTGTTAATGCAAAGTTACCAAATCCTGTATGAGATGGAATGTTTTATACCTTCCTCTGAAAGAACTGGCACTGTCTCAAATGACACTGCCTTGGACAGAGACTATGTGTAGTGTTAAAAGTCATGAATTTCTGCAACATGCACACAATGATTAAACACACACTCATTTGCACAACGTGGAATAATTGCCTTACCATACATTGTTTTCTACTTCCCGCAGTTTTAGACCTATCAGTTACATGTCTAGCAGTTACAATAGTGTACCAGGATTCTAGGTTCTATTCCCATATCTCCCACTAATGCAGCATGACTTTTAACAAGTCACTCCATTTGTGCCTCTATATCTCAGTTTTCCTACCTTTATAATATGTTTTATAGGGTCTTTCATCTGAGTATTCTGGAGCAGAGTTAATTTCTCCTAATATGAATAAGCATCCCTTACTTATTATTCTCAATTCCCACATGTGCATTTTACCTTTACATCTGCACTCTCATAGCTCAATAACCCTTCCATAAGACAGTGGAAGTGTGTGAAAGGGAACCCCATTAGTGGCCAAGTGCAACATCCTGTTCCAGTCTTCAGTTCTAACGGGACCCATTAGTGCTGCACAAATAGCACTTGCTCTTGGAATTAGAGGAGAAAGTGTCTCCTGCTGGCTGACCAAAGAGAACCAATAATGATCCTTGAGGACCAACTTGGGACTTGTGGCTAAGCACCAACACAAAAAGAATAATGCATTTTGATGTTCTCCTTTAATCGACAAAATGAGAATGCTTTTCTACA
This sequence comes from Gopherus flavomarginatus, assembly GCF_025201925.1. Lineage (NCBI taxonomy): Eukaryota > Metazoa > Chordata > Testudines > Testudinidae > Gopherus > Gopherus flavomarginatus. The sequence goes on from NC_066619.1 coordinate 114,921,249, forward strand.
CTTAAAAAAAACTATACCTATGGCTACCAAAAATGCTCCTCCATTTGTAATACTGAATGCATATATGGTTACTGAAAATGTTCACGATCAAAGGGAGTTTTCTACAATTTCACCTGTCTTTTATAGTCACGTGCTCAAATCGACGGTCGTTTGCACTAAACACTGACTTCATAAACATTCTACAGAGCTTTGGTCACCATTAGTGTAACTTAAACCGGTAAAGAACCTCCTACAAATGGAGATTCTGCCAAACATTATCTACAGTTCCTTGCCTGTGTTCCACCCTTCCTTATATATGGAAGTCAGGTTTGTTTACTAAAGTATTCCCATTGGAAAGAACAAAATTTACTAGTTTGTCTTAAATTCTGGTAACACAATGGAGGCCATCAAATGCGGTTTTTAACCTCATCACTGCAAACCATGTGCAAGATTGACAGACTGGTAAATTGGACCTTTCTATCCACAAAACTGCTGCAATACAACACATGGGCTACTACGGTCATCTCACAGCCCTGTCCAGGTCTCAAAAAGAACTATTCCAGGAGAATCTCTCTAGAGATAACAGTCCTCTGTCCCCACTCATTCACTCCTTGGCTTACTGGATGAGGCTGCCATCTGTGATGTGCTCTGAACAGATACTCTTGGAAAACGAAGCCTACTGAGAGGAGAGGAGAGAGACAGGTGGGAACTTTATTTAAAAAAGCCTAGCTTCAAATCACTGACTTACTGAAATAATGCATACCCTCCCTCCCATTGCCTTCACCATCTCAAAGTACAGCTAGGAACTGGAATTTAAAGAGTGAATGTACGTCAGTGGTTTGTACTATGAATCTCCCAGGCTACTGAAAAATATATAAGGAACTTCGCCAATACTAATTTGTTGACATATCAGTAAGTTTGGCTACTACAAAAGCCAGGAAAAGTCATATCAGAAAGAAGAAATGGTATGCTCAGACAGGTAACAGATTGAGAAGGCACCAAGGGGAGGGGGAGAGAAAAGGGGGCAAAAATAGGGAATATTAAAAAACTTTGCTAGTATGATATGAAAATTTGTATCATTAATGCTCTGCTTAATTACTATATTTTTTGACTGATTGACACAATTGAGTGCAGACTCTCTCAGACCAGAAACTTTCAAACATATTTAACAGAGGGCATGAAATATGCTATGCTAGAGGTCTCTGACCTACCTTATTGTAGAAGTCCTCCTTCTAAAAATAAACGGTTCTTATTTTCCCACCTATTGTAAATTTGCACTGATAGGACAAAGTCAAGATACCATTTAGAGCAGTAAGAATGTGACTGCCAGCTGCTATTTGACACACATTCTATTCTATATACCTGTATCATTTTTCTGGGTCTTGAGAACCTTGTTTTGTTGGCATTATATACAGCATGTGGGAAGCTGAGTTCTCTTTTGTATAAGTATGTTTGATAGGGCCTCTTCTTTCTTCAAAACTAGTCTGTAAGTTTATCTTGACTGCAAATTTGTTCCATTTTTCATAATACGTGTACCTTAACCACAGATTGTTCGCAGTGTGGTAGCTGTGTTAATCGCAGGACATTAGGGAGACAAGGTGGGGGAGATAATATCTTGGAACAACTTCTGTTGGTGAAACAAGCTTTCAAGCTACACAGAATAAGAACTTGAAAGCTTGTCTCTTTTACCAACAGAAGCTGGTCCAACAAAACAAGTTACTCTTGTCACGCTGTCTGGAGTGGCTCAACTGTGAGAGGATCTACCTCAGGGCAGACAGTCAGAAAACAAGACAGACACCCCAAATCGGTGGAATGTTCTTGAATAAAAAATTCACCAAACCAGTAACAAATGTGAACTCCTGAATTACTGTACCAGCCTTACCATGGGGTCACAGACAGTCCCCCTTAGCCTCTCCAGTGTATCTTGCCACCTAGATAAGCTGGACTTTGTGATAAAAGATCAACTCTCCCCCCCCCCCCCAACAAAAAAAAATAATAACCACACCATATTCCGGTTTCTTCCGGTCCCAAGAGACCAGTCACTTACCCCCATATCAACTGGTACTCTAGAATGGGCTGCCAATATTGTCTGATCTATAGTAAAACTAACTAAATGTTTATTAGCTAAGACAAGGAAATGAGTTACTGAGAGGTTAAAGCAGTAAAGTATACATACAGGTGAATCAGTTTATAATTACAAATGGTGGCAGTGATGTAATAAACTACCAGTTTCCCAAAAGTCTTTTCGGGGTACCCATATTGTTTCTGGGGATCTCTGCTTTGCATCTGGTACACTTCCCCTGTAAGAGTCCAAATAGTCCAGAGATCCAGGATCTTTCCTTGAATTCACACTGATAGCTTCTTCTGACAGAAAACAAACTGACAGTGTCACTACCCACACGGGCTTTTCTTTTGATGCCAGAGTGAGGAATGCATTATGAGTTTGACTTCTTTTCACTACACAGAACGACAGTTTGCTTTGTATTTAGTTTAGCACTTCTCTGTTGAAGTTCTTCATTTGCATTCCACAAGGAATCTCCCTTGTTTGATGGATTATTTAGTTACAGGGGTATACATAATGTAAATGCTACTACATTATAATGGGATATGGATAAATAAGAACAATGCAAGTAACACTGCATGAGTTTTATAGTGAAGTTTAAACAAAGTTAAAAGTATAAGTTTATTTGGTGTTTAAAGTATCACTTTGATCTGTACAAATATCAAAGTAACATGGCCTGAGGCTCCAGTATCACAACCTCACCCGCCTGTAAATCATATATTAATTATAAGACTGTGCCAACATGTGGGGATATGGGTCTTATCAGTAGCTGCCAGAAAATTTAATAAGTGTTCTAGGAAACACCACAATATCCTTAAAAACCAGAGTGAGACTGAGACTGTGTAGAAGGGATTCTGTTAGCAATCTGTCCTTTAAATGGTACAAAATACCTTAGCATGTAACACCAGACAAAGCAACACAAACTGCTACACATGTGCAAAGAGGCTTATGCAGTATTGGTTGCTATGGGAGCCACAATTTCTTCACTTGTGTTTAAAAGCACAGTCATTAATAGAACATTAGTGAAGCTGGATTTTGTGGGAGAAGATAGGACTTATTTAGAAAAAACTGACTACAAAAACCAAACAGAGTAAGTGCTGCTGAAAATGTACGCAGTCACAAGCAAAGTTAGCAGGAAGAAACCCAAAAATCTTTGTAAAATTAAGGGGGGGAGAGGGGAAAGACAATCAAATCATCAGGAGCTTCAGTCCTTCTGAACTAAGCTTAAGAGTTTCACAGGGTTGAATCCTTGAGTGTCCTGCCTACACAGAAGCAGAGCTGCAGAAGAGCTACAAGCAGGATTTCCACTCCAGGCAGGAAGCAAAACAAGGAAATAAGATAGTGTCAGAGTAAAAAGAATGAAAGATAACTCATGCCAGGCATACCTCTTGGTATTTTAAACCTCTTGGTATTTTAAACCAACTGGAGGACAGCGGTCGCCACATGTACGGCATGTCAACACTTCTATAGAGAAGTTACCTGTAAAAAGCCCTGCAAGACTAGGCCTGGGCTGGACAACTTTCATGAGTCCATTCACCCAGCCTTGCATAAACAGACAGTGAAACGGTTTTGCTCACCATAACTCATGATTAACATGGATTGGATATTTCCAAGTAGTTCTTTCATAACTGCAAAGCGCGAGTTACTGAAAGCACACTATCAGAACTTGGGTTAGAGATCTGACTGTAGAAGTTCATTAAAACCTCCTCAGAGGCATCTTCTCACAACTAACATCTGTAAGCCACTATATATGGATTTACACTGAGGGGGTAAGAAATTTGAAAACCAAGCCAGAAGATAAAGGATCCTAGACATGCAGATGCACATTTAGGGAAAACAATTTACAGGTAACGCAAAATGGCCTTGATTCTCCATGGAACTACATACAATCAAGATCAGATTCATGTTTTTGAATATTTAAAAAAAGAAGGGCACTATATTAATCTCAGTGAAAATAAGTGTTCACGATCTGCTGACAGATTTTGACCACAGCTCATCTAACTGAGGAAGTAACTGGAAGGGCAGACTGGTCCCAGATACAAGAGGTTTCTTAGTAGCAGAAATTGCCACAGCATGGATGCAAATGTTACTAGCATCCTGAAAAACAGGAGTCTAAGACGCAGCCAAAATGATTATTACTCAGTCAGCATATTCTCATCAGCTGCTTTGCACAAGAAGGAAAGATGCAAGCTGTGTACTGAGAAACTGAGATATCATTTTCTAAGCTTTTGAGTCCTAATGAAGTTTTAAAGCTAGAATAAGACAAACTTCAAGAATATTAAGGGCAGTATGGGATAGCTCAGTGGTTTCAGCATTGGCCTGCTAAACCCAGGGTTGTGAGTTCAATCCTTGAGGGGGCGATTTGGGGATTGGTCCTGCTTCGAGCAGGGGGTTAGACTAGATCATCTCCTGAGGTCCCTTCCAAACCTAATAATCTGATTCTATTTTTGTTGTCAGCATTTGCCAGGTAAAGTCTTACTGATGTGAGTGGCAGATCCTTTGAGTTCAACTGGCAGAGATGTACAAGTAAGCCGACTACTTCTGATAGAATACAAACATCTTTTGGAGGACGCTTTGTTGGATTACATATGTAAGCTAATTCCAGTTTACTGCAGCCATTACTGATGGGCCGCAAAAAAAGACAGACAGACATTTAATGCCAATCAAAAGCAACCTACAGTTCAGAAGCTAGTATCCATTATCTGGATAACATTAAAATTCAGAAGCTGAATCCTCTCCAATTTTTTGGAGTATCCTTTGTGAAGGGCTGAAACCAGAACCAAACATAGTATTCCAGTAAGTCTCAAAGCCACAAAGGGTATGTCTACACTGCAACACATACTGCAATTAAACAGCCCCATAGCCCAAGCCCTGCAAGCCCAAGTCAGCTGGCATGGGTCAGCCACAAATATCTAAATGTAGTGTAGGGAATTCTCTTTGGGTATGTCTATTTTATTTGATCTCAGGATGGACTGAATTTAAAAAAAAAAATAAAAAAACACAAACATCAAGGTTTCCTCCTTGATTTATATCTGATTTTGCATTTGCACTTTAATCACCATAAGGAGAAGTTCATTTTCATTAGTTGTGATAAGCACTAACACACGTTGATTTGCAACTAAAGCATTTACATGGAATTTGGTATATTTTGCTAGCCACAAAGGATAAAGTGTATTTATATATATTTAGATTAGCAATTATATAGCTAAACATACATATATTCAAGTTGTAATTATTTTAAATTGTTAAGAAATGTCATTTGCATAGTTTATTTACTAGGTAATTTCTTACACATAATTTGCATCAAACTGCATTTGCATGGAGAATTGGAATTCAATTCTAAGTGTACAAAAATAGCTTTTTAAAATCAGTCAAATAAGGCTACCTTAAATGTGCTGGATGCATAAAGAAAAAAGTTTATAAAAATAAATGAAAAACATAGCACTAGTTAAAGAAAAGAAATATTCACTGTTGGTGAATTCAGGTTACTTCTGGTCACCATGAGCCAGATTTCCCAAAGATATTTAGGTGTCTAAATGCAGGTGTGCGCCTGCTGGGTTTTCAAAAATGCCTAAGCAGGTTAGGTGCCTAAATCCCACTGAAGCCAATGGGAGTGGAAATCAATAGGAGTTAGGCACTGTTGAAAATCCCAGTAGTCACCTGCAATTGTAGATGCCTAAATACTGTTGAAAAAATCTGGCCCCACATCATTCAAGTTGTTAGAATTAGTGGTTAAAAACCAGGTGGGAGAGGATGAGATCTTCTAAGCAGAAGAGAAAAAACTGATTTTTTTCTAAAATTACCAGTCAGCTTCTCAGCTCTGAAAGAACTGGTCCAAATGAAGAAAATATTCTCTCTGCAGCTGCTAAAATGAAACCAAGAGTAAATAAAGGAAAATCTTTTCTGCTCAACAGAAAGTACTGACATTTGGAAAAATGTCAATACCAGCATTTAATCCATTGTAAAAAACCCTGAAAATATAGAAATTAATGAAGTGCCTGACATTGTGACATTTATAAATCTTGAGTTGGCTGCAAAAAAAAAAAAAAAAAAAAAAAGTTAAAGATGTTTTCCTCTGATTCTGTATTAACTTAAAAAAAGCAGCTCCCTTTAACTTATTAATGTTGAATCATTTAGCAATTAGATTGTAATCTATTAAAATCAGAGATTTAGGCTTTTACACAGGTGGTCATAATTTCAATTTCAATACTAAACAGATTTTAAAACAATAAATTCATGTTTTTCACTAATTTTAATCCACTCTGCTTGATTTTCCATATTAAGTATACCCAACGGTTGCATTCACTCTTTTAGCTACAGCATGGAGGCATACAAATCATCCTATTAACCCTTAAATACTGACAGAACATAAGCTTTTTCAATGTTTCTGGAATTTCCTCAGCATTCCATAAATTATCAAAAATCAACATTCATGCAGAGACTTCCTTGGCCAATTATTTTAAAGCTCTTACCTAGAGTTATCCAATCCTACATACTAAAAACATTAAACAGATGCTGTTTTACATCTTTGTTATTGCTGGAATAGAAAGTATTTCATTATTACAGAATTACAAGAGTACAAGCTTCTGGTTTACAAATACAAACAAGAAATATTTATTGAACACTGCCTTTCCTATAAGCAATTTTAGCATCTTGTACTATGTTTAGAACAATATCATTACTAAGATTTCTAACAGATGCATTTTTTAAAAAAATCTGACTGTCCTTAACCCTACTAGCAATAGATTTTTCTTCATTTATCTGTAGCTTCCCTACAGTGAAGTTTATATTGGTCTGTAAAATGGTGCTTCAAGGGATGCAGCCAACACACAGAAAGTCACTTTTTCTTTAATTAGTTTTAAGCAATATTTAAGTCACAAAATTGGAAAGTCATAGGAAAAGAATTACTTCCCTCTACCCCCCATTTTAATTCTGTACATTTGATAATATTTAGGGTATGGAAGTTTAACTGTTTCATTCTTGCTCATCCATATGGTCTCATGTTCCAGCAGTTTGCTTTTGTTTTCTAGACAGTCCACTTTCTTTTTACATTAAGGTTCTCAAAGATCACCTGGAATTGGATAAAGCTTTCCTTAAAAAGACACATTTTAAAAGACAGACAATGCAATCTTTTTAATAGTGTCATCAGAAACTTGCATTGAATTGTATCAAATTCAAAGAACTCAAGCTAGCATCCTCATTTCAAACTTCCAGTGTCATCATTCCCCCAACAAAAAAAAAAAAAAAAAAAAAAAAAAAAAAAAAAAAAAAAAGTGTCAAAAACAAGACTTCAGGGAATTGGAAGTCAAGTCACACACCACATGGAAATACAAATATGACATCACTCAGAACACTGGTCAACCCTGTTAATACCTAAATCCTTAAGACATTTTTTAAATTACTCATGTAACTGTTTACTGAAGTGAGATGGAGGGCGGGGGGAAATCAAGCCTAATTTTTCAATTTGCTTTTTCAAACAAAAAACACTTAACACCAAAATATTTTGCACACATTCAATTAATACAGACTTTTCTTCTATGAAACAATTTTAGAAGGTCCCAAGCCAAGTCTTGGGTAAGTAACCTTTGCAATAATTTGCACCTGGGGAAGATTCAACTACGAAAAATGGGTCCCCTACACATTTTTTATATAAGATGAAGTCAACAGGAGTTGCAGGCACATAGCCTGACAGGTCAACTGAACAACTGAACTGTAACAGAACCTACTGTAGAAAGGAAGAGAAGTCAAGAATTTCTGATTATTTGCTTACAGGAACTTGAGCTGCAAGTGGCTCACTCTGCCAGCTAAATCAGAAATCCATGTGGTATATACTAATTTTCTTATACAGGCCTCTGATTTTTCTAGCACATTACAAGCTGTTAACTATAATTAGAGTATAATGGCACATTTGCCCTGTTTTACTACACAATCCACTACATAAGTGGATTAGCTATAAGGCTGAAGGTATTATCAGGGCTCTTGTAGGAATTGCTAAAAAAAGAAGCAAGAATCTTGAGGTGGAGAGTTTTGCATTTACTGAGGCAGGTGACAAAGCAGTATCATCGGCCTTCTATTGATACTCTTTGTGGCCTAAGTAGTGAAGTGATTCAGCTGGTTGAGAGGGTACACTCAAAATGTAATTGAAGTGGCATCATTTTGTAAACCTATTGTAACTGAATTACTTGACCCAGAAACCTGAACCAGTATGTTTTGACCTAGTATAGTTATCAATCCACTTGAGTAGTCCACTCCTTATACATGGTTCCATCCAATTTTCAACAGGTAATTCTGAATGACTCAGCAATACAGAGGCTGTCATTAATTACAGTAGGCTCAATGCAAAGAGATTTTCTTCTCTATCCTCTCCTCCAATCAAACTTTAACTAAAACCTTGGTGCCTTGAGTATAAAGATGTGCTGTGCTGCAGCTCCCCAGTAGAAGTAGATACAAGAAGTGCTAGCACTATTATAGAATTTACCAACAATGCCACATGGGGGGGCATCTCAAAACATCAAGCTTATCCAGTTCTCTTAAGCAGACATCCTAGTATATAACATTCATTTTACGGTTAAGTTCTGTGACCTACATTACCAAGTTTTTAAACCAAGTGTAAAATTTACCATTTTCACTAGCAATGTTTACAAGCTAGCAATTGCTAAAGAGAAAAGTGTTAGATACCAAAATGAACACACATAGCTTCTGGCAAGAATTTTCATAAGTTAACTCTTAGCCAAAAATCACTATCTATTTATACACATGCAAGCTTCATTACTGAAAGGAGAATTCCAAGGGTCTGGCTGGGGAATACACATAGAAATGAAAGGTTCCATATGCCACTAAGCCCCAAATTTGAAAACAGTAATCATTCAGTGACTAGTGACATGGTCTAACAGTATCAGAGGGGTAGCCGTGTTAGTCTGGATCTGTAAAAGCAGCAAAGAATCCTGTGGCACCTTATAGACTAACAGACGTTTTGGAGCATGAGCTTTCGTGGGTGCATCTGAAGAAGTGGGTATTCACCCACGAAAGCTCATGCTCCAAAACGTCTGTTAGTCTATAAGGTGCCACAGGATTCTTTGCTGGTCTAACAGTAGGATAGCCTGTATAAAATTGAGTTGGCTGGCCTTCCACTAATTTCTAGCAGATAGGTTTCTACACAGCCAAAGCTGGCACTGGACTTCTGTCCCCTCCTCTTGCCACCGCCCTCCCACAGTTCCTGCCGCAGCTCTGGGCACTAAGTTTATAGTTTCCTCCCCCAGCAAGGGATTCTGCTCCTGGCAGTTAAAGCTAGGCAGCCCGGGCTCAGGACCTCCCTCCCTCCCCCACATACACACACTCCAACCTGGGCTTGGAGCAGCCTGGGCTGAGGGCTTCTGCTCCCTGTTGCTCCAGCTGGAGCTCAGGGTACCCCTCACTGCTCCAGCCTAGGCAGCAAAATACAATCAGCATCCTCCAGCAGCATGATTTACAAGGTGCTCTGTCCACTTGTGAGGGAACAGTGGAGGGAACAGTTTCTCCAGTGACAAATGATCCAGAGATGAAGCAAGTCTCTGAAACCATTAATCCACAAGCAAGTCATTCCAACTGATAGACTCTCTCTAGCAATGGAAACAGCAATCTGGTCAAATCAAAGATCACAAGAGCACGTTAACACTACACTCAGACACTAAATCTGGTTTCTCAAATTGCTGGCAAGATCTCCTGAAAGGAGTGGAGCCAATGATGAAAGTATAGGAATAAGGTATGATGCCAAAACCTCTACCGCACCTCATGGCTGCCACCACAAGCACCCAGGTTTAAATGAAGGTGCCTGAGACTAAAAACATTTGTCATGTAATACCTCAGGGGAGACTGTCAATGGTTTTCTTCCTGGCTTTTAGAGAGATTTAAGAGGAAGGCCATAACCGGTGCTCTCTATGGTGGGCTATGCTTTGAGAGGGTCACAGAACTTCCTTATTAGCTATACTCTTAACTCCTCTGACAAGATCCTTATAGATTATTCTCATGGCAGGGGGGAAGGGGAAGAAAGGAGACTTCCAATGGCTCAGCCATGAGTCTAGGATAAAACACTCTGAATTCCAATAAAGATTGTGTCCTGGAATCATCCTCTGCTGTGTCCAGGCCCCCAACTTGAGATGGCCTAAAGCCCTGCTGGGGGCTGTAGGTGTTCAAGGACATACTGACCAGTAAAGGTGGAGGAAAAAATGAACTGCTGCAATGAAAAACCAGCAATAGCAGGAGGTTGCTTCCGCAGCTCTACAGTGCAAAGAGGCAGGAAGTGACTTGGAGAGACAAAAGGGGTGGAAATGCAGATTCAAGGTTAAAAAAGAAGCCAGAATTGAAGGCTCATTGGCCACTTACTTGCTTCTGAAGAGAGATTTGGCCATTCATCTACCATTGGTGGCAACCAAGGCAAAGAAGCATCATTTTATAACCTTTGGAAATCCGGAGGATCATAAAATAATCCCTTGTTCGATGAATGCATCCAGTTTTCATGCACACTGTCTCTTTGAATATTTTTGACATAGCTAGGAAAGGAGTAAGAGTGAGGAGATATTGAAGTTTTCAGATAGCCAGCTGCAATTTCACAAATCTGTTCAAGGGAGTAAGAAACCATATAGTACAGAATCAAAGTTGGGAATAAAAAGCCACACTGGATGGGATGCCCACTTCTCAAGCTGATACAAGAGTATTAGGCAGTAGTGAAGAAATTAATCTGCCACTTCTGGAATCCCAATGTTCTCTACTATAGGGCACAAGAAGCCATATCCAAATTGAAGTTACCTAGTTTGACAAACCAAACCAAAAACCGCCAAGAGACTATGGATTTCTCCAGGTGAGGACAAGATATACATTCACCCAATTACATGAAAGCCTGGCAAATCTGAAACCACGTCAGTACAGAGCAGCTGCAAGTCAGTGGGTTTTAGTCCACAACTGCATGCCCTCTTAACACAAGAGAAAGAGTGTGTTCTCTATTTGTAATTACCGCTGTTATTCTAGCTACTGAAACTTCACAAGGCTTCAATACTTACTGATGAGCTATATAAAAGATAGTAGATAAAGAGAATACACGTGCTGGAACACTCTCATGAAATCTACCCCACATGTTCAGCATCACACCCCCAACCATTCTATGTGCAGAGATTTGGTACTCAACTTTTCTTTTGCCTTTTCTTGTGCACCAAGGAAAGGTAACTGGCAGCCTCCTCTGTCCCACCATCAAAAGAAACACTGTCAGGTGAAATCTTTCCACCACTATCCCCCTCCCACTCCAACTTCAAAATGGTCTCAAATACACTATTACCCCTGCTTCTATGGCAGAGAGGACAGGTAGCTCTTTCACTGAATTCCACCATGCTCTACTGTTGGTCATGCCTCAGAGGGCACTGTGCTAAAAATCTCAGAGCTTGGCAATGTTTACCTTATGCCTTTGTGAAATACCAAAGTACAGAGTAAGTATTTAGTCAGTGACATGCTGAAAAGCAGTATTCATACCATTCCTATTTGCATGTACTCTTGCTAGTTTAATAGTAGAATAAAAATCCTACAGCTGTAATTCCATTTCTGTTCTATTCTACCACCCCATAGCCTGGTGATTTTCTACTGGAAAATGTCTACCTTCAGAGCAGTGTCCACACCTCAAATTTATAGGAGAAATACTAGCTCTACAGTTTTATGATCTAAGTGCAGGGTTTTTTTTTTTTAAATCCATTTTGAAAGCCAGAGGCAGTAGCCTTTTTTGGAACTGAAAGTTATTAAAAAACAAAAGCAGCAGCTTGTGGTTAGAACGTGATTTCAGGTTAATACGTTTTACACTATGTTTAAGATTCAGTCTGACAAGCCATTTTACTTTTTGATATTGCTGAAAAACACCCTACAGCACTAGATATCTTATGACCAGAGGAAGTAGGACCAGCAGGCTTCTCTTAGCTAGTCTTACCTACTTATTGCCCAACACAGAACCTCACCTGGTACTTGTTTGAGAGAGATGCTTTCTATTCCAACATTATAGCCCTTACAAGTTTCCCCACCCTCCTTTGTCCTCTGTCAGCATATTCTTCATAAAGATGATGAAGATTCATCTTCAAAACAGTTACACTCTTAGTTGATGACTGAATTCTTCCAAGTTGTTTGCTTTTATTCTTATCCCATAAGCAGAACATTTTTCAGCCTTGTAATATTTCCCATTCAGGAACGAGCCTCCAGGTGTTTAACACAAAATTTGGTACACCAGAGGATTTAACTAGCTCATTTTGTAGTATGACACCCTGCATTTAAACAGAATTTATCAACACAGTGAATAGCATTTTACTTCCTTTGCTGCCCAGACAAAATAAAGTACCACAAAAACAGTTTACTGAAATCAGCTTCTAGAGTAACTTTTCATTTAGTAGATATTCTCTTGCCACTCTACAAGCTTCCATTTACAATGAACCATGTTTTGCCACCCATTAGCTGAGACAGTGTTGATAAAGGATGGCTTGAATTACACTGCACTTCCTCCCTCACCCCATCTTAGTCTGCTCACAACATGAGCACCATTGCCTGCCAACTACCAACTTTTACTTTTGAGAACATATGAATCATGGTTATGTTTGTAACAGGTACACAAAGTAGAAAATACTAAGTTCTCTGCAGCATATAAAACATTATTTCTATATACACCTCTACCCCAATACAACGCTGTCCTTGGGAGCCAAAAAAATCTTACCGCATTACATTGAATTTGCTTTGATCCGCCGGAGTGCGTAGTGTGCCCCTCCCCCCCCCCCGGAGTTCTGCTTTACATATGAATTCGTGTTATACTGGGTCACGTTCTATCGAGGTATGGGTGTATTTAGCAAAATGCCTTTTATTCCATTTTCTAGGCAGCGTGCCAGCTCAACTTCAGGTCTGTGCATGTTACAGAGTCTCAATAGAGGTCAGAAGTATTGAGGATCTGGCAAAGGAAAAGTCCTCCAGATATTCTAACAGGCTCCCCCTCCCCCATCTACTACCGATAAAAAGGACATGTCCCTTTCTTCTTGACCAAAACACCAGAATGAACATAAACCACATCAAATAACCGAGTATCCTAGCAGCCTCACAAACCATCTGTTTATTCTGAAAATTGTCCTTTAACATTTATTTAAAAAGTGACAACTAGACACACACCCTAGTACGAGTAGATGGTCCTCCACTGAGAAATGCCCCTCTCTGTACGAAGCAATTCAGTTAAGGATGGATGTGTGTCACATAATTTAGCTGATCACATGCCAAGGAAGTGATCACAATAAACAGGAGTTGATTACTTTTGTGAAGATGTAAGGAGGAGTCCTGACAGATTACTTCAAAAGGCCACCCAAATGTTCAAGACAGTTCTGAGTTGGCAGTAGGGTGACCAGATAGCAAGTGCAGAAAAAAAGCTGGGATGGGGTGGGGGGGGAAATAGTAGGTGCCTATATAAGACAAAGCCTCAAATATCAGGAGAGTCCCTATAATATAGGGCCATTTGGCCACCTTAGTTGGCAGTTTACTTAAGCTTGGACTTCATCTTTACATACTTATGAATATTTACATGCACAGCTAGAAGTAGTTTGGGTAAGTTTCCTTTGTAGCTTGTTCAATCACATAAGCATGCCTATAAGTTTAGGAACATGACACTGTAGAAAGCATGTTAGTGCAACAAACAGCCATAAATTCAGTCCTGACAGCAGACTGTTGTACAAGATGTTTAAACTTTCACTTAAGAGTATAAGTAGTTGGAGCAAATACAGTATGTAGCCTTCAGACAGGTCTTACACAATGAAGAAAGAGGAGCCAATATCATGAGAGGATTTGAATAAAAAGCTTTTTTTAAAGTTAAAAAATGCTACAAGAAAGCCATAGTGGATTTCCTAGAGAGCCTTCCCACCCCTAAGGAAAGTTGAGTCTACCTCACCTAAAATTTTGTAAGTGATGTATCAGGAGGATATGGGAAGAAGTGTAAGGTTTGTTTTCTGACCCAATACTTTGATTTGTTCCCACCATAAATCCACAGCTCAGAATATGAATTATAACACATGACCAGGTCTATGCAATTCAGCAAAACAGACTGTTTCTTTTTTAGGAGAGAAACTAAGCTGTTCTTCCTGAATCGATCTCTTCTTCCCTCCGAAAAAAATGGTTCCAGAGCAGACGAGACAAAACTACCATCAAATTTTCATTGAGTCAGTACTGTGATATTTTAACCCCATACAGGGGCTCTCAAACTTCATTAGACTGCAACCCCGCTTTTAACGAAGTTATTACATGACCGGTTTGAGAACTGCTGCCATACAACATTCCCCCTTGTTTTGACCTGATAAAAGAATCCCATGCTAACAAAATACAGACTATACACCACAGGTAGGGCATATGCAGGGCAGCGGATCCCTAAAAGTACTCAGTTACTGGTAAATGAGTTTGGCCTCTCTCGTGCACTAGATCCATTGCTCTGGACAGAAGTCAACACATGTGAAGTAGAAAGCAGCGATAATTCTCCAACTGCCATATAAAGGTGATGGTAAGATGTTGCATTTTTTCCCCCACTATTTCTTACTACAAAGGAAGGAAGCTGGGCTAAGTGTCAGTAAGTAACCCTTCTCTGGGAAGCCAGAATTAAAACATGGAGTTGAGGGAGAGTGAATTCAATTAGCATTGAAAAAAATTACTAAAACTTCCTAGAAGAAATAATTGTCTCTCCATACACACACACACACACACACACACACACACAATCCTGAAAGCCTCTTAGAGGAAACTAAAGAATCTGTTGCACAACAAGGAGCGCAACTCAAAATACTAAATGCTTAAGAAAATAACTGAATGATACATTAGTCTTACAGGTTTCCTCTAGAAGCAAGATATTTCTCCAACCAATATGTATACTGTAAACATCTGGCTCCAGAGTATGAAACAAAAGGTTTCCAGATTGCTAAACAGAAAAACGCAAAGTAGAACTTGAGGATTAGTCTGATCATGTCACAACCAGCAGCCACAAGAAAGTATCAGACTTCCTCTACAGATTAGCATAAGAGATATTCCATTCCATGAAAGTGGTCTGGAAAAACTCCTAAACGAAGGATGAATGAAAAAGGGGGAAAAAATTAACTACATATGGCACAGACTAAGACCGGATCTGGAGACTACCTTAGATGAGACATTAATACGGGTAAAAAAAATGAAATGAGTTTCTGCTTTCTGAATCTGAAAGAAGTGAAAGCCCTGAAAAAAAAAAAAAAAAAAAAAAAAAAAGAGCTAGAGGGAGCTCAAAAACTGAGACATCTATATGTACTGTATTTTCCACTGCATACATCTGATGAAGTGGGTTTTAGCCCACAAAAACTTATGCCCAAATAAATTTGTTAGTCTAAGGTGCCACAAGTATTCCTCGTTCTTTCTGCTGATGCAGACTAACACAGCTACCACTCTGAAACCTATCTTTATGACTGCTTGGCGGTAGCTATAAGCTGCTACTAGAACCCAGTTAACCAATGAGTATGCAACTACAAGGCACAAATTTAGAAGAGGGCAAGAAACAGCAGGCAGTATCAGCTAGAACAGGGGTCGGCAACCTTTCAGAAGTGATGTGCCAAGACTTCATTTAATCATTTTAATTTAAGGTTTTGCATGACAGTAATACATAAATGTTTTTAGACGGTCTCTTTCTATAAGTCTATAATATATAACTCAACTACTGTTGTATATAAAGTTGTCAAACAGATAGTTAAGGGTTAATAAAACAGGAGTACCTCATGTCTCTTTTGCCTGTAAAGGGTTAACAAGTTCAGTGAGCCTGGCTGTCACCTGACCAGAGGACAGGATACTTTCAAATCTTGAGGGAGGGAAGTTTGTGTGTGCGCTGTTAGTTTTTGGTGGTTGTTCTCTCTGGGTTCTGAAAGTGACCAGACGTACAACCAGGTTTCTCTCCAATCTCCCTGATACAGATTCTTATAGATTCAAAATAGTAAGTACTAGGTGATAAGGCGAGTTAGGCTTATGGTTGTTTTCTTTATTTGCAAATGTGTATTTGGCTGGAAGGATTTTAATTTGTACTTGTATACTTAGGCTGGGAGGGTATTCCCAGTGTCTATAGCTGAAAGACCCCTGTACCTATTCCATTTTAAATTTACAAAGATAATTTTTACTGTTTTTCTCTTTTTACTGTTTTTCTCTCTTTAATTAAAAGTTTCTTGTTTAAGAACCTGATTGTTTTTTTATTCTGGTGAGACCCCAGGGGACGGGGTCAGGTTTCACCAGGGAATTGGTGGGGAGAAAGGAGGGAAGGGGGAGAGAAAGGCTAATTTCTCTGTGTTAGGATTACTGTCTCTCTCAGGGAGAGTCTGGGAGGGGGAGAGAGAAGGAGGGGGGAAGGTGAATTTTCCTCTGTTTCAGATTCAAGGAGTTTGAATCACAGTGATTTTCCAGGGTAACCCAGGGAGGGGAAGCCTGGGAGAGGCAACGGTGAGGGAAAGGGTTTACTTTCCTTGTGTTAAGATCCAGAGGGTCTGGGTCTTGGGGGTCCCCGGGCAAGGTTCTGGGGGGACCAGAGTGTACTAGGCACTGGAATTCCTGGTTGGTGGCAGCGCTACAAGTACTAAGCTGGTAATTGAGCTTAGAGGAATTCATGCTGGTACCCCATCTTTTGGACACTAAAGTTCAGAGTGGGGAATTATACCATGACAAAAGTAAATAAGGTTTTTAAATTTAAAAGAAGCTTCTTAAACTTTAAAGTAAAATGCAGAGCCCCTCGGACTGGTGGCGAGGACCCAGGCAGTGGGAGTTCCACTGAATATCAGCTCGTGTGCCGCCTTTGGCATGCGTGCCATAGGTTGCCTACCCCGGGCTAGAACATGCTTCAGCCACAGATTGCAGCATGAGAGGATAAAGTGCTAAGATACACACAATAGGCTGGATTTGAAACGAAGCAAGCTCCATTGCAGGTCATGCAAAAAGAGACATTCTGTGAATAAATCCAAGGTAACTTCCACAGGGAAAGAAAGGAGTAATTTTAGCAGAGGCCTCTTTGAATAACTCAAGGATCCCAAAAAGTAAACTCTTACTAAAGAGCCATATGGGAAGCTTCGAGCACTGGAAGTTAGGAAGAAATGAGAAATCTCTTTAACCAGGTTCAAAAAATTTGGGATACTTAGCAGAATTCCCTGCTTCTCAAGAGGAAACAGCATGTTATTGACCACAGCTTACTAACAGTACTACAAAAGCAGACTTTTGTTCATTTCCTCCGTGGCTTCTACCTCCTGCTTAGCAAAATGACCATTTGGTTAAGATCTATGCAAGAATCTCCAGAATAAAAGGCCTAATATGCCAGCTATTAGATCATATTGACTGATCTGTTCAGCAATGTGTTGCACAGGAGACCATGGCCTGGAAGCAGAAATACCATTCTCCAGTAGGATGGAATCTATTCAGCCCACACTAGGAGACATGCTCTACAGCAGTGGCTCAAGTTTTCCAAACTACTGGACCTCTTTCAGGAGTCTGATTTATCTTGCAGACCCCCCAAGTTTCACCTCACTTAAAAACCATTTGCTTACAAAAAAATCAGACAAAAATACAAGTGTCACAGCATACTAATATCGAAAAATTGCTTACTTTATGATTATATGGTGAAAGTGACAGTCAGTCATTTGGAATATAAATACTGTGCTTACATTTCAGTGTATATAGTTTAGAGAGTATCAGGGGTAGACGTGTTTGCTGCTTTCACAGATTCAGACTAAGAGTCCTGTGGCGGCACCTTATAGACTAAGACGTTTTGGAGCATGAGGTTTCGTGGGTGAATACCCACTTTGTCAGCTGCAACGAAAGCTCATGCTCCAAAACGTCTGTTAGTCTATAAGGTGCTCTTTGCTGTTTTTATAGTTTATAGAGCAGTTTAAACAAGTCATCTGTATGAAATTTTAGTTTTGCTCGTGCTTATGTAGCCTGTTGTAAAACTATGCAAATATCTAAATGAGTTAATGTACCCTCTGGATCACCTTTGTGTAACCCCTGGGGTAGAACCACTGCTCTATGGCTTTTCTCCCCCAGCGCCCTTGGCTCAAAAAAGAATTTAATTGCTCTGCCCATGTAGAATACAGCAAACTTGTTCCATAGTGTTTCCAACAGCTGTTGCAGTAGGCCTGAGCTGGATCACAAAATGCAATCTAAAACTCCATGACAAAAGGCAGATTTCTAACAGAAGCTGGATTTTTCAAGGAGGTTAGGGATTTGCCTCTGAAAAGCAGGATACAAATGTGTAGACCAAGAAAATAGCCTGTAAATCATCCAGGACATGAGGCCTCACTCGTGATCTTCAAAACAGGATACTGAGATCACACCATATTAAACAACCACTTAAACGTAATGATATGCCAGATGCCCCTAGATCCTTGAATTCAAGTCTTTCTGTCAGTGTAGAAAGGCAAATGGGGCAGGGAATGGAGGTGAGGAATGGTGGTGAGAGTCTAAAAATTTAACTTCTATACTATGGCATCTGGAAGCCATTTGGTTAAGTGTCAGTAGCCCAGAAGGTGAAAGTAGCTCCCTTTAGGGAATCCTAAAATAGTCAATTCACCTTGTGCGAGAGATGTCGGAGGAGGTTCTGAAATGATTTGTGTCTTGCCAAAGTGCAACCCTGGTCCCAAATGAATGGGGCGGCAGAAAGGAACACCAGATAGAACTGCACTGACACGCACAATCAAACAGATTTTTTCAATTTAAGTAATTAATGTCTTTCCAAGGAGATGAGCAGTACATGTACCTTGGAACAGCGTTCTTATCTTTAGGGATTTATGCGTCCTGTTTGTACTTGAAAGGGGATAAGGTAAGAATTAGAGGATGATCCTGACAGCAAAAATATGTTCCTAGTGTATTTCTACACTACTTGGATAAAGAACTATACACAGATAGAATGAAGCCAGTCATCAGGGCATCTCCCAAAAGGAATCAGAAGTCTCCTGTTGGGAGAAGACTAGGCAGCAAGAAACAACCAGAGGAAGCAGCCCTCAGCATTCACTTCTAAGCCTTCCATACTATGTAGGGGTATGAGTCACCTGAAGTCTCAGAAGCCTTTTAACTCCAAAGGGGGGGGCGCGCGGGGAGAGGCAGAGGTGGTTGACAGCATCCACTTCCCTGGACTGTCTAAACAGCATCAAGAAGGGTAGTCTTCTGCCAACTATGGAGGAATGATCAAGCAACACCACGGAAGCTCTTCTCCTACCCTGACTGGAATCCAGACAGCGAATGAGTTCTCACTCCACAGGGAGAGCACAAGAATGGAAAGCTGGTAGGGTAGGCTAGGCAGATAGGAAAACAGGCACTGATAAATGTCTCCCTGAGACTCAAGCAATAAAAAGACAGCTATGGTGGCAGCCTATACAAGTTCCTGCTACTGAACTTCCTCAGACTTTTTGAGAAGATGTCTGGTTCTGGCAGGGAGCAGACTAGCAGTGTCTATTCAAAAATTTCTCTGCTGCTGTCTCCAGAGCAACCCCAAGTTATATGCCAGAAGAGTGGAGGACTAGCTCACACTGCAGGCACAGAGATTCTCATGAAGTGATCAAGTGGAAGCCTACTTTATTGAACCCCAAGAAGGACCCAACCCTTTGTGCAGCAAAGCAGGAAACAACCTATTGCAAAAGCAGGCAAGCAATTGCTGAAGGCTACGGGGAGAGGGTAGGGGAGAGTTTGGTAAGGGGGGGGACTAGATATTGAAGGCAAAACCTGTGATGCTAAGGGACTACCTCAAGCATTGCAATTCCAAATGCAAAAAAAGAGTTTCACATTCAAAGTGGTTTTTTACAGAGCTTTCCTGCATAAAAACAGGACGACGTGTCTTCTTCCCTTCATGGGTGCAAAGACACCAGCACAGCAGTAGTCAGCTCAAGCTTCACAGCAGAACAAGATTTCAGTTTGCAGAAGTCTATGAGTGAGCAAAGCAGTGAACGAAAGAGCCCATCATTTCACAAGGCTGATTCTTCCATATTTAGACTTACAAGCCGGTCTGGAAAATGGAAGAGAAGGACATAGTTGGCTTTCAGCATTAACGGTACAATGATATACAGAAAACATCATGATGTGATCAAATCTTGTTTAAACCACATACTAGAAGAACCCTTGTCACAGGATTCTTACTAGGCTGATGTCTCTTACAGTAGCTGGGGGCTCAATCTTTTGGATCTGCTTCTGAATAACGGCTGCCTAACAAGTTTAAAGCCCCTCCACACACCCTTCTCATCTCTTTACTTGGAGGGTAAAAAGCTGGGACCCTTCAAAGCCAGATACTCCTGAATGCTATGAACAGAGTCTGCTCCCCTATTCTTCCTCCAGCCCCATTCCTACTTGGAGGAGCCTGGATGGTCTCCACTCATCTCATCACACCATCATAGGGTTACCAGACAGCAACTGTGAAAAAAAACGAGACAGGGATGGAAGTAATAGGCACCTATATAAGAAAAAGTCCCAAAAATTGGCCTGGCCTTTAAAAATGGGACATCTGGTCACCCTACACCATCACACATCATGGCCTTGTATTAACTAGTAATTTTCCCTGTCAATATTCCTCGGTTTGCCTCCGCTCTTGCTAGCAGAAGTAGCAGCGCACTTGTTTGCAGCCTTAAGCAGGAAGCACTGTATAGGTTCACATCGGAGTTGTTCTTTATAACCATAAAGATTTAAGATGCTTGTCATAAACAGATAGTTACAGGTTAATGCCTTTTACCTGTAAAGGGTTAAGAAGTTCACCTAACCTAGCTGACACCTGACCAGAGGACCCAATGGGGGAACAAGATGTTTCAAAAGGAAGGAGGGAAGTTTCCTTTGTTTAGTTTCAGTTTCAGCCAGAGTGGAAAAGATCAACGAACCAGCCTCTTATCAGAGTAGTAAGTTTTAGAAAGGAATAAACAGGTTTATGTTTATTTTCTTTTGTAACTTGTCTTGGTGCAATTAGGGGGGAGTTATCAAATTGGGTATTCTTGTGCGTATTAAGACTTCTGCCCAAGGGAACATCCTGTGTTTTCAATCTATTGTCTGTGAGATAGACTGGAATGCTGTCTCCCAGAAGGTTTATTTTTTCCCTTTATTACCTCTCTTTTCTTTAATTAAAAGCCTTCTTTTTAAGAACCTGATTGATTTTTTCCCTGTTTTTGGAGATCCAAGGGAATTGGATCTGGACTCAGCAGGGAATTGGTGGAGGAGTCTCTCAAGGCTACCCAGGGAGGGGGAAGAGAGTGATCCAGGTACTCAAAATTCTGCATGGTGGCAGTGAGACCAGATCGAAGCTGGTAATTAAGCTTAGAAGTGTCCATGCAAGTCCCCACATCTGTACCCTAAAGTTCAGAGTCGGGGTGAGACTTATGACAATCCTTTTTGTAGGAAACAAAAGTTTTGCAGGAATTAGTGGCAAACATCTCCATTGATCAGTAGTAGGTGGATACTTTCAATCCTTGGAGGAGATGACGCAGAATGTTTTGAATAGCTAAAAGATGTTAAGTAAAGCAATTTTATGTGAAAGTTTCCCCTTTTTTTTTTTTTAATCCCAAAGACCTGTTCAGTCAGTTTAAAAGACAGGAGTAGGACAATACCTTTCCACCCACTATTAATCCTCAAAATTAGTCTTTGTTTCTGTTATTCTTCAAAATAATGTTAGGAAACATTTGGTAAGTAGTACTGCAGGGAATTCAGTAGCCTTGCTGTTTCCGTCCAAGGAGATACAACATTAACCCTGCATTTAAGTTAGTTTAGTTTATGTTTTCATCAGCTGTGTCACCAAGAAAACATTCATTTACAGGCGTAAGTAGATGTTCCAATGGAGAAGAGAGACCAAACGGTAGTCTTGTTAGTGTACCATCTTCATCAAAAAGCCTTTCCCCTGCACAATCAGTATCCATTTGGAGAATCATTTGATCCACAGCCTGTTCAATCATCCTTAAAACACTTAGAACATAAGGGACAAATTCTCCTCAAAAATAAGTCACTAGTCATTTAAGATAAATACCTTACTGAAAGCTGGAGTTATCCTGATGAAAGCAGAGTGTTGCCAGGATGCAAAAAGACACCTTCAATTTTTTTTATTTTTTTTGCAGTTTTAAACATCTCCAGGTTAAAAGACAAAACTGAAAAAAGTATTTTGAGTGTATTAAAAAAACAGCAAGAAAAAGATTCTCTCTAAGCACGTTATAGCGAACAGGAGAGATCAGAACAGCCACACTGGGTCAGACTAATTTTCCAGCTAGCCCACTATCCGGTCTTCTGACAGTGGCGGATGCCTGATGCTTCAAGGGAACTGAACAGATGAGGTCAATTATCAAGTGATCCATCCCCTGACATCCCCCATTTTCTGGCAGTCAGAACCTTAGGGACACCCAGAGCACAGGGCTGCATCCCTGACCATCTTGGCTAATAGCCATTGATGAATCTATCTTCCATGAACTCAGTTATACTTTTGGCCTTCTCAACATCCCCTGGCAATAAATTCCACAGGATAACCATGTGTTGTGTGAAGTACTTCCTTACCTTTGTTTTAAAACCAGCTGCCTCTTAATTTCAAAGGGTAATAATGCTTCCCTATTCACTTTCTCCACACCATCTATGATTTTATGGACCTCAATCATATCCCCTCTTAGTTGTCTCTTTTCTATGCTGAAAAGTCCAAGTCTTTTTAATCTCTCCTCATAGGGAAGCTGTTCCATACCCCTAACCATTTTTATTGACCTTTGCTGTACTTTTTCCAAAGTCTAATATGTCATTTTTTGAGACAGGGCAAACCAAAACTTCAGTATTCAAGGTGGGGGAGTACTAGGGATTTATATAGTGCCATTATGATATTTTCTGTCCCTTTCCTAATGGTTCCTAACACCGTTAGCTTTTTTGACTACCGCTGCTCAATGAGTGGATCTTTCAGAGAACTATCCACAATTACTCCAAGATCTGAGTGATAACTGCAATTTAGACTCCCAACATTTTGTATGTATAGTTGGGAAGTTTTCCCAATGTGCATTACTTTGGATCAACACTGAATTTAATCTGCCATTTCGGTGCTCAGAGTTTTGAGAAATCCCTTTGCAGTCTGCTTTGGACTTCACTATCTTGAATAATTTTATATCGTCTGTAAATAAATATGCACACCGCTTCATATTTTATATGCATGTTTGACAAGATTGCTTTCAATGTTAACTGTTGTAGGTACTTCTACAATAAAAGCTAGCATGGATAAAAATCAAACTAGTAATACATTTACTCTGGTATTCCATGTCAGAGCAACCAGCACCAGGTGCCTCAGAAAAAGCTGTAAATAAAGAAACCCTTCCCCCCCCGCCAATTGGGGGAGTTTTTATTTTCCCTGAGCCCTGTCTATCATCAGTGGCTGGCTGATGCCCTGAAATAGGATTTTTTGTAAAGAGACAATCACCTCATTTTTACACCTTTACCTCGCCTTAAAAAAGTGTCCCCTTCTTAAGAGTTTAAAAGGTAACTTGCAAGATGCTCTCAGAGCCAGCCTGTCAGAGGATGTCAGGAGAAAGCCACTAGAGAAGACAGCTACAAATCTAGGGCCCTTCCTCTGAGAATTCCCAGCCAGCAGCACTCCCATTTATATCTAGGAGTCGTCCAAACAAGCTCCTCATCTGATCTTTCCTGGTTATACCCACAGCCACCCAGATGTTCACCTTTGCAGCAAGATTCCCAAGTGATTTATTGGTCTCTATAAGTCGTACACATTATTGCATGCAAACAAGCAGCCAGAGCAGAGCATGGTGTAATGTGATCTTTATGAGATGCATGTCTAGCAAGAATCTCTGCATTCTCCACAAGATACAGTCTCCAGTAGTCTACCAGATGCTATAAGTGAAGAGCAAAGTGCAATAACTCAAATCAAGGACCGCTATGGTAAGGCCTGCATCCAAAAGCAGAGGTCAGAGCCTTCAAGCCAAGAACAGATTGGAAGTCTAGAAAAGGGGAAGTTGACCACAGCGACCCCATAATAGCTACCGTGTAATGATATTCCAGAAGAGAGTAAGCGACCTCATTCTGGAATAAAATTACTCTGCTTCAGTCACTTTTATTCCAGGATTATAGTATTGCACAGGGGAGTTATGCTGTAATAGTTGATCCAGTTAGCATCCCCTGTAGAAATGCCCTAAATAACATCTGTCAGCTGGATCCTTGACTGCTTGAGTGTGCAAGAGACCCCCTAGTGGCACACCTATGTAACAACAAGCAAATTCCCCCAATCAGAGCAGAATTAGTCCTGTACCCTAAAGCATTTTTTCCCTATCTTATACAGTCTCAGACAGCCCTGAACTAAGCACCAATCTCAACCGAACAACTTACCCATTGCCTATCTGTACCAGCCAGGCTGAAGGAAGCAAAACTAAACAGTGCACCACACACACTGTCACTAATCCTAAGAGCCCACAGTACACACTGAACAGCAGAAGTAACAGAACCCAGCATGACAGTTCTCAAAGATGAGCAACTGTCCAATATTACACCTTAAGGACTTATTCCAAAGTGGTTCCAAATACCTTGGCTAGTATCTCCAATTATGCCACCACCATCTTATGGCCTAGGGCAGTGGCCCATCAGGGTAAGCTGACTGTAGGCTGCGAGAAATTCTGCTGACTCTGACTGTCCGCAGGCACAGCCCCCACCCCTCCCTCAGCTCCCAGTGGCTGTGGTTCACCATTCTCAGCCAATGGAAGCTGTGGGAAGTGGCACAGGCTGCAGGTTGCCCACCACTGGCCTAGGGTATTGAAGGTACCTGATGAGAATTAACGGAATCACAGCAAGAATACCCAATCATCCACCCCTTACTGGGTCAGTCAGCAAACACCACCAACGTAACAGCTGCAGCACAATCAAGTAATAAAAGGCCATATTTGGCTGGAGTGAGAAAACAGAGGAATCCAGTTATTGCTAGAGTTCCCTAAGCCCCACTTGTTGGCAAAAGTCAACAAGTTTATCAGCAAGGAAGAGATTTTGAGCCAGTGTAAATTACTTCTCACTTCTGTAAGAGCTTTTCTTCCTCAAAGGACGCATTCACCTTCATCAACCAGAAAATGGCACAGCTCTAATTTAGAGGTTGTAGCTTGAAGTTCTACCATCATAGCTGGTGGTTCATGAAATGACTGCAGCGAACTAGGACAGAGCAGCTACAGCCAATTAATTCAAGAAAGATCTCATTTTCATGTGCTTATAGCCTAAAGTGACTGAAGAGCAATGAAAACATTTAATGCTTATTCCAAGTTTTAATAAAATAGCTGAGGAAAACACTCATGGAAAACATGCCGGTAGAGTTAACCCACGTTAATTTTAAGTCTGTGCACATTTACACAGGGATCATCAACTAACTATTTCAGAAGGTGGAGAAAGCAACCAGGAAAGAGGCTGTTCTAGATTTGATTTTGACAAAGGAGGAACTAGTTGAGAATTTGAAAGCGGAAGGCAGATTGTCACTTTTACCCAATGACATGATAGAGTTCACAACCAAGGAAAGATAGGAGGGAAAACAGCAGAGCCAAGATAATGGATTTCAAGAAGGCAGACTTTAGCAAACTCAGTGAGTTGGTAAGATCCTATGGGAAACAAATGAGGAAATGTCAGAAGTGCCAGATGACTGTTTCAGTTCTCAAAAAGGTTAGTAGTGACTGGATGTCTAATATAGTGAACTCCAGCGAAGAGAAGGTAAGATCTGAGGGTAAAATAGTGAAAGAACAATCTAAAAATTACTTAGACAGACAGTTAGAAGTCTTCTAGAATATATTTCATCAGGCCCTGGCTACTTGAATACTCTAGGAGCTGCCTGAGGAGATGAGCTATTAGCCATCATCTTCAAAAACTCATGGAAGACAGGAGACATTCCAGATAATTGGAAGAGGACAAATATAGTGCCAATCTATAACAATGGGAAAAAGGACACCCAGGGAATTACATACCAGTCAGCATAATTTCTGTACAAAGATAGATAATGGAGCAAATCATCAAGCAAGCAATTTGCAAACTATAAGATAATAAGGTGATAAGTAACCATCAGCTTGTTTCTGTCCCTCTCATTCTCCTATTGCTTTGCCAAAATGTGCAGCGCAGATAAACACAATGGAATTTACTAGGCAGCAAGCTCTTGAATCCTGGAGTTCAACTCCCAATCCACTAGTCCTGGCACTAGCATGCTGTTTGCCTAAAGTTAAATCACTTGACCTCTGCCTTTTCCTTCATTTGTAAAATGGAAATAATGTTTATCTAACATGTGGCAGACTGATTGCAGTGTTTTCAAAATGTGAAGTGTTGCAGTGCTCTTGAAGGTTAATCAGACAAAGTAGACTGCTTAGTCGCACCTAGAATAAGACAACCACATGACCACACACAAGTGGTTCCAACTCCAAAGACTGTCTCCTACTTACTGGTCAAACAATCACAGGACATCTAGCCAATTGACTCTGTTGCATGCCTCTAATGCTGTATTAGTACATCCTATTTCAGGCCTGCAAATGCAGAGGCTCTAGTGCCCACTTGGCCTTTTTTGCCATGCCTTCATATTGTTAAAAACGAACAAAATTCTTAAGTTACTCTGCATACAGAAAAGCAAGCTTTATTATTCCACATTGCAATATTGTAATATTAACAAACATTCTTAAATCATAACATCATAAGTGTAGGATTAGAAGGGACCAGAAGGGGTCATCTAGGCCAGTCACCTGCACTCAAGGCAGGACTACGTAATAACTAGATAATTCCTGACAGGTATTTGTCTAACCAGTTCTTAAAAATCTCCAATGATGGTGTCATAAGCAGATAGTTAAAGGTTAATGTCTCTTTTACCTGTAAAGGGTTAACAAGCTCAGTGAACCTGGCTGACACCAGACCAAAGGACCAATCGGGGGACAAAATACTTCCAAATCTTGGTGGAAGGAAGTCTTTGTTTGTGCTTTTCGGGTTGTTCTTTGTTCTCTCTTGGGGCTAAGAGGCCAGATGTGCAAACCAGGTTTCTCCAATCTTTCTGAAACAGTCTCATGTTCAAAAATAGTAAGTACAAGATAGAAGGCGGATTAGTCTTTATGGTGGTTTTCTTTATCTGCAAATGTGTATTTTGCTGGAAGGGTATTTTTTTCCTCTGTTTGCTGTACTTGGATCTTCAGCTAGAAGGGAAGGATTCCCTCTAGTCTATATAAGCTGAAGACCCTGTAAACATTTTCCATCTTGATTTTACAGAGATAATTTTTACTTTTTCTTCCTTTAATTAAAAGCTTTCTTTTTTAAGAACCTGATTGATTTTTTCCTTGTGTAAGACAAGGGGATTGAGTCTGAACTCATCAGGGAATGGTGGGGGGGAGAGAAGGGAGGCGAAGGTTAATTCCTCTCTGTTTTAGGATCCAAGGAGTTTGGATCAGTGTATCTCAGGGAAAAAGTCTGGCAGGGGGAAAGAAGGAGGGGGAATGGTTTATTTCTCTCTGTTTTAAGACCCAAGGGATTTGGGTCTTGGTTCCCCAGGGAAGGTTTTTTGGGGGACAGAAAGTGTACCAAACACTAGATTTTGGTTGGTGGCAGCGTTATCAGATCTAAGATAGGAATTAAATTTAGAGGAGTTGTCATAAACAGATAGCTAAGGGTTAATGTCTCTTTCACCTGGAAAGGAGTAACCTGAAACACCTGACCAGAGGATCAATCAGGAAACAAGACTTTTTCAAATCTGGGTGGAGGGAAGTTTTGGGTGTGAGTTCTTTGTCTTGTGTCTGTGCCCTCTCGGCTATGAGAGTGATTTTTCTATCTCCTGGCTTTCTAATCTTCTGTTGCCAGGTTGTAAGTACAAAGATAGTAAGACCATAGGTTTATATTGCTTTCTTTTGTATTTACATGTGTGTAGTTGCTGGAATGTGTTAAATTGTATTCTTTTTGGATAAGGCTGTTTATTCATTTTTTTCTTTTAAGCAAATGACCCTGTATTTGTCACCTTAATATAGAGAGACCATTTTTATGTCCTTTACTCTCTTTTTTATATAAAGCTCTCTTTTTAAGACCTGTTGGAGTTTTTCTTTAGTGGGAACTCCAGGGAATTGAGTCTGCAGCTCACCAGGGAATTGGTGGGAGGAAGAAGTCAGGGGGAAAATCTCTGTGTTAGATTTACTAGCCTGACTTTGCATACCCTCTGGGTGAAAAGGGGGGAAGAGAGATTAGCCCTCTCGGTACTTGTGTTTTCCAGGACTGGAAACAGGGAGGGTGGAGTCCCTCTGTTTAGATTCACGGAGCTTGCTTCTGGATATCTCTCCAGGAACCCAGGGAGGGAACACCTGGAGGGAAGGAGGGGGAAGGGAAATGGTTTATTCCCCTTTGTTGTGAGACTCAAGGAATCTGAGTCTTGGGGTCCCCCAGGGAAGGTTTTGGGGAGACCACAGTGAGCTAGGCACTGTATAAATCCCTGGCTGGTGGCAGCGTTATCAGGTCCAAGCTGGTAACTAAGCTTGGAGGTTTTCATGCTAACACCCATATTTTGGACGCTAAGGTCCAGATCTGGGAAAAATGTTATGACAGGAGTACATGCAGGTCCCCACTTTCTGGATGCTAAAGTTCAAAGTGGGAATAAGACCCTGACAGATGGAGATTACACAGCCTCCCTAGGCAATTTATTCCAGTGCTTAACCATTGTGGTGATAAGGAAGCTTTTCCTAATAGCCAACCTAAACTCACGTGTTGCAGTTTAAGCCCATTGCTTCTTGTCCTATCCTTAGATGTTAATGAGAACAATTCTTCACCCCTCTTCCTTGTAACCACCTTTTGTTTACTTGAAAAAACATGTCCCCTCTCAATCTTCTTTTCTCCAGACCAGATAATTTTGAATTTTAAACTTATCCACTAAAGCACTTGCAACCCCTCCAAGTTTGATATTGTCTGTAATCTTTATAAGTGTAGTCTCTATGCTATTGTCTAAATCATTTATGAAGATCTGAACAGAATCCCAGTCAGGACCAATTCCTGCAGGACCTCACTCAATATGCCCTTCCAGCTTGACTGTGAACCACTGATAACTAACCTGTCCGAAGTGTTTTCCAAACAAGTTAGGCACTCGCCTTATAGTAGCTCCATCTTGGTTGTATTTCCTTGAGTTTAGTAAACTCAAGATGCACATCTACTGCTTCCCTCCTACCCACAAGGCTTATTCTCTGTCAAAAAAAGCTATTAGGTTGGTTTGACAGGATTTGTTTTTCCCCACATTAATTATGAAATGAGATGACTATGTGCACGTTCACTGTTGCTCCAGACCTAAAACCTCACTGTTTTCCACCACACTTCAGTGTGGTGTTGCCACTGGCCCCTGACCAGCAACTATGCCAGCGAAAATAAGTTTGACGAAGATCCTTTTGAAGAGGAAAATATAGGTCTCAGGCACCAGTGTTTAAGAGCACAGGTTCAAAGAAATAGGACATTTGGGATTTAGTCCCATCTACCAGCTGATTTTATACTTGGTTAGCCACTCTAGTGGTTTTCCCAATCCATACAGTGGAGATAAATTTGTGATTTGACAGTACACATCTCATTGAAAAGTTACAATTTTAGCAAGCACCCCCTAATTTATAGTCACTGGATTACCATACAACTCCCCACTCCACAGCCTGAAAAGGCTAGAGTATAATTACATACATGACCCAAAACAGAAGAGCATTTTGAGAAGTCTGTTCAGAACTGAAGTATTCAGTTTGTGCTAGAAAGAGGAGTACTGTGTTTCTTCTGAAGAGCAATCTCTCCTCCTATACCTTTTAGAGTTCTGCATTTGTTTCCAGCAGTCAGAATACAAAAATGACATCCTAAAGTGAAAGCAAGACTGCTCTTTGAATGGGACCCTCTTAACACTGTAGTGGAAATTTTCTTCCATTTCCTTCAGGGAGGCTCCTTTCTGTGGGATAAATTAATGCAGACTTAACCAGGAATCCTAAGATATCAAATGCTTGTGCTTCAAAGTTCATTGTAAAGATCTGAACCTTTGGTAAATCAAGTTGGTCTACACACACACACTATTCTGTTCTGACATTTGTACTACACAACCTACAGCCTTGAGGCTGTTTGACAGCTTCTCAGCACCAGGAGACAGAAAAGATGTGTCATGCTTTTACTGAAGCTTCAGAAAGGGATTGTTCATTGGAAGGAATAGTTAAGACTAGTTTTTGGATAGGGAAGAATAATTGAAAGAGGGGCCTGAATTAGCAAGGCTATGTTGTACATTCACATCATGGGTGTGGGGGGGGGGGGGGAAATCACTCTTAATTAAGCAACAAATCCACCACGTTATTAGCCACCACCCACTGTTCTTTTCAGATTCTGAACCCTACCTGTATATTCTTCATCCAATACTGTAGATTCCGCTGACATTTCCTTAACATAGCCAAAATGTGGATGTTTTACGTAAAAACAAAGAGGGTTTTCGCCCTTTTGAGTTCAACCTAGTCACACTGACTGTCCAGTGCTCTACCTAGGTTCTTCAGTGACAACACCTCCTTCCTGTTCTACAGTCTCCAAGCACCTCAACCACTCCTTTACCTTCCCATAACCCAGACAAAGGTAGAGGTGACATCACTGAGGAAGTTTTCAGCCTCAGTCTCTACTGTAAACATACTGGAGGAAGCTTTATCCAGACTAGAGTTGGTCATATTACTTGAATTAACTGATTGTTAGCTCGAGTTAACATGATTGCCTGCAATCTTTGTAAGCGTTACCATCGACATCACAAAAGTCTGCCCCAGGGCACAAAATGTTGCCAATTCAGCTGAAGCATGACCAGGAACTCTCATTTAATTCCAGTTGAGCATGACCAGAAACTCTGTCCCACATAGGCCACATTGCAGAGAGAAGAAAATAAAAAGTAAAATCCTTTTGCCTGCCTTGCATCTATTCTGTGGATAGACTGAAAAGGTCAGTCTACAGAGCTGGTAATCTGACATCTTCAGGCCCAGGAGTAAGATTTCAGACGTGTTTAAAAAAATAATAATCCTGGAATACAATATATTGTACACAGCAACCACTAAAGTGAAGCAGAAATGTGACAACTCTAGTATTTCAAGTCATCACATAGCTAATGATTTGCATATCTGAAAGAACAAAAAGGGGTGCTAGTAACGATGAAGGGAGCTGCAGAGATTACACTGCTAGTCACATCCAAGAGGTAGCAGCCACTTGACAGTTTCTGGGAATCTCTACAGATATCAGCCCATGTAGACATTAGCATGAGTGTGAGTTTTAAATACAGATTCATCGCATCCCTAAACATTCGTATGTAAGCAAAGTTGAAGTAGTAACTGATGCACTGGTGGACCTTAGAGTCGGCATGCTGCAAAGACTCTGCATAGTCACTGCCTCAAGCATCTGAGGAACTTAACTACACACTGGAGACAGGAGAAACTTTTTTGAATCCTAAGTCATTTCCTTATTGACAGGAGCAGTCAGGTGAACAGAACTATGGTAAAACCCCTATATTTTCCATTCACCTGCCCAAGCCTGATGTGATCTAATGCAGAGGTTCTCAACTTTTCTTTCTGAGCCCCGACCCCACATGCAATACACACTCCACGGACCACCTGTGCCACAACAACTGTTTTTCTGCATATAAAAGCCAGGGCACACATTTGTGGGTAGCAGGCAGGGCAATTGCCCAGGGCCCCATTCCACAAGGGGGACCCACAAAGATAAGTTGCCTAGGTTTTAGCTTCAGCCCTGGATGGTGGGGCACAGGGCCTCAAGCTTCAGCCCCATGCAGTGGGGCTTCAGCTTTCTGCTCTGGGCTCCAGGGAGTCTACTGCTGACCCTGCTTGGCAGACCCCCTGAAACTTGCTCTCAGCCTCTCAGGGGGTCCAGACTCCTGGTTGAGAACCACTAGTCTAATGCATCTAACTGAAGGTACAAGTTTTGTAATTAGCATAGTCTCATGAGCAATGTGGGTGCCAAACCTCTTCCTAAAAATAAAATTGTCTTCATTTATTTATAACATTGTATGCACGAGGACAGAGAAGAAAATGGGGATGAGGGGTTCGTGCAAACCCCAGAGATGTATTAGTGCAGAAGACAGCTAGTAACACCAGAAGCTTTCAGAGCAGAACAAGATGAATCTAGCAAGAGACATTTCAGAATGTGAAGAGGAAGAGAAATGTTGATTAGCTGGTGAGGAGCTATGCTCCAGCTACACCCACACAGCACAATAAATCATAAGCACTTCCTAATCAAAGAAGAGCAATACAGCTCAACGGGGGAAAAAAATGTACAGCACATAGCTACTGTGATGAAGTATGGTTTTCGCAGAAAAGCCATGAAGATTACCGAGACCTCACTAGGAAAAGATGTATTCCAATGCCATTTTCTTTAATAAACCAGTGAAGCCATCATGGTTCATTTGAGAGGCTGACCTTGAACTGAGGTGTTTTTATTAAACTAGGAGATGGTTGTTACAACTCACTGGACTGTAAGTTTTTTTTTTTTTTTTAATAAAGAACTGGGATGGCTTTTAAGCCTAGAGCCTTAAGCTTACATGACTGCTTAACAATACTAAGGGAAGTAAGGGTGATAGTTTGGGGGTACACCCAGCTAGACAGCTGAAATACTAGGGGGAGTAAGATTAATCTGTTTGTAACACTGGCTAGTAGGAAGGTTAAACTGCTAGTAAAACAAAATTCTCTGCATAACTCTTAACAACTTTTCCTATGCAAGATGCTTCTCTCTCAGGTCTTGTAAAGCTCCCTCAGTACATGCTCAGCTGAGAACTAACTATCAGCCTGGCTGAAGTGTACCTAGCCTGCAGGACTGAGGTGGCTCTCTCCAGGTGAGGCACTGCTTACAATGGGGCACTTCACTGTCCCCTCACTTGTGTCCAATCACAATCAGCTGTCTGCTACAAAGAAAGTCAGCTCTGCCACACAAATTCCAACACTAGTTTAATAAGTTCTAGGCTCCTTCCTAAGTAAATTCTGGCCTCCCCCTTCCTTCCTGCTCCATACTCCTCTCAAGAAATTAGTACCAGGCCCCACCTACTTCTTTGCAAGGGTAACAGACAAACAGAAGGCCCTTGACCTCCCAGAAATACTTCTCCATACAGACTTCTCTGCTCCTCACTCTTCCGGATAAAGCAGCAGTGGTTCTAGCATCCCTGCTTCTTTCTCCCCATCCCTTAAAGAAAAAGCACCATAGTTTCCCTGATCCCAACTTCCACTCTGCTCTGTCTCCTTCCTCCCCTCCTGAAGAGGAGCAAGTTGCTCAGGGGCCACTCTCTTTCTTTCCTCCTCCCTCTCCAGTGAAGGAGGTAGCAGATCCCTGGCCCAGTTCGGGCCACTACTACAGGGAAAGGTTTCTACTCACCCTCGTTGAACGGGTATATGGGGTTTGCTAAGCCCTCCTATTGTAGCTTATATTCCTGTTATCACCATGCCTGTATTATCCCAAGACAGTTTTGAATGTTATAATATAAACACAATAAATTACTAGCTATTTAGTTAGTCTGCAATTACAATATTCACTTTAAGATTAAGGGTCTAGAGACACTTGAGTATGATGGCTACTACAAACTGCCTAACGGCCACATTACAAAAAAAAAAAGGGTTAAAACCCTACCTTGAGACTTTCAGAGATAGAGGATTTAGACAATCCCCATTTGTTTATTTAGATTAATCTTCATTGGCTTTTTAAAACTCAACTGTAGTCTTTACAGGACTGAAACTATTGCAACACACTGACAGTTTGGCACTGTCTACACAGCTGAGACAGAACAGTTTATTAGAATGCATATAGGCAGGCCATTAGTTGGAATGTACTGGAAGTGCATTTCAGAATCCTTATTTTTAAAAAGGCATTAGAGGCCGTTCCTGCAATGTGTTCATTCCCCTCATGAGGGATGGCATGCATTCCAAAGTGTTGAGTCAGCATTATGGAATAGGGAAGCCAAGGACTACAGTCTCATTGCCTAGCAGTTCAAAAACAATTTTAAGAGTTTTACATTGCCTAACTACACACTCCCTACACACACAATCACAGTAAGGTTTTTTCATTAGGGAGCAGTGTTTCTCAGTCTTTTCAAGTTGATATTCCCTTATTACAAGACCTTTTTTGCAACCTCCCCTGACCTTACTGTAAGCCAGTGATAACAAGCCTCTAAAATCTGAGTTACATGAGGTTAACAGAACAGTTATCCTCAAAGTTAAGCATGTATGGGGGGGGGGGGGGGAAGAGCAGGATTTTCTTTGCTTTGCCTCACAATCTCATTCTCCCACCTATACTCAATTATCGTCTGTGATCCTATGGGGGGAGGGGGGGTGCCACTAGTTACAAAACACTGAACTAAGGCCTCACCTCCAAAAGTTTGTTGTGCTTTTCATGAAGCTCAACAGGATTTATTTTAAACATTGCCAGATAGGTCTCCTTGGTTTTAATATTTTGTGCCACTGGCCAATCTTACATGGACGTATTTTATAAGTTAACAAGAAACGTGCTGCATAATGTTTACATTTGGCAGTCTTTTATCAGATTTCTGGATATGAATCCTATTGAGCTGCCTAAAGTGATACCATTACAAGAAAGACTAAAGGCATAACATTTAATAAGTCAGGGATTATACAAATAGGTTGCAACTGGTGCAGTGTGCTTACTGGTAAGCTGTTTTTGTAAAAAGTGTCACCTCTGAAGTATTATCAGTCTGAAGTGGAAGTGATATAACAGATGCCATCACCAAAAGTCGGTCAGGTTTTATAAACCAGATCTGAGTGTCTTGTTTTCCTATATTAGTTGTATCCCCCTACTGGCAGAGGCACGATACTGTGTCCCCTAAGACAAAAAAGCAGGCTAGGCTGAGCTAACTATGGAACACTCCCATGGCATTACCATTTGACAATGTTATACTCAACTTATTATACTACGGAATCACTAAATGCAAGTAGTGTCACCACGAAGAAAACTGGGAATGCAGCAAGTTGATATCACGGAAGGATATGCATCTGACGAAGCAGGTATTCACCCATGAAAGCTCATGCTCCAAAACGTCTGTTAGTCTATAAGGTGCCACAGGATTCTTTGCTGCTTTTATGGAAGGATGGGGAGATTTAAGCCTGTTAAAACCAGAAAGTTGTACCATTTAAAACTAATTTGGTGTAGAAACTGGATCAGTTAGATCAGTGCAACCATGAGCGGGTAGACACTCACTCTTCAGGTCAGTTTTAAAGTACTCGATATCAAAACTTGCTTAAGTCATTCTCTCCAATTCCACCACAGATTTTTCTCCAGTTTCTAAACTAATTTAATTAAACCAATACAAACTTTTGTTTAAACATGGTCTAAGACATTAACGTGCCTCTGGAAGAGGCTGAAGTTGACCACCCAGCTTTTGGCCAGGAGTTCCTGCCTATACTTGGGTTCTTGTCTATCCACTTTTCTTAACAAAAATATCAAGGATGAAGAAGAACCTAAGAACCATTCAACCACTCCCCCCTCAGCCCATCCACCCACAGATGTCAACAACAGCAGCTCTACATAGCTTCACTACAGATGCTGGCTTCACACCAGATGCCAAGCAGACTTGCTCTGATGTGTGGAACTACCTGGTCTGAATACATGCATCAATTCTGTCTGTAGACCTCGTGTCAGACATCTGGTGTACACCAACTGCACTGTCCCAACCTTCAACAAAACCACCTTTCAGGACTCCCAATAAAGGAAACTGATAGCACCTACTTCCTCATGAGTCTCTTTATTCTCAGAATGTTCACAATCCAAGAGCAGTTTTAGTGCTGACAGAACTGTATGAACAAATGAAGTTTTACAATGCAAAAATACGCACCAGTTTTACAAAGCAGAACGCCAAGTTGGTTGAGTTTGGTCAAACGAATTACAGGGCATTTTTCTAGTTCCTTGACTTAGATTACCTTTATTCCATACAATCAGAAAGGGATTTAACTAGTTTTTCTCAGTGGGATTGCCTCCAGTGTATAGTCTATCTGACCATAAGGGAGAAAAAAAAGCAGCTAATAGCTTTGTGCTACAGGAGGGATCTACACCACAATTTGTGGGACAGGGTTACCAGCCACACTCCTTGCCCTGCAGAGACCACCCAGATTGAGAGGGCAGAGGAATGCGCATACACATATTCTGATGTCATCTCAAGCCATCTTTTTTTTCCCCCTTGATGACTACAATTTTCCACAGAGGAGTTCAGTAAACGATAAGGACAGGGGAAGAAAGGAGAAGGTCAGAGGAAGATCTATTGCAAGGAAGTCATGTGCCCGGTCTTTTAAGTTACCCTTCTGTAAAGAGGGCCAATCTAACTAAGCTGGCACTCTTTGCTAACAAAAATATGGATAGCTCTACCCATCAGATGGACACCAGGTGTTCTGCATCCATCACAGCTCCCTCTCCTCTAATCAAAGCCTCAGTCTAAAAACCCCAACCATGACTGAGAATCCTAACACATATAGCAGTATCCATGTTACACAGGTCGTGGTGGGTTTTGCAGTGATACAGATGAGTGTATAACCAAAATCTCCCCTTCCTGTTAGGAGCCTTCCTCCCCAGCTGGACTGTGCATTGCAACACTGAGTACTTTCTTGGATCAAACCTTTGGACACTATCGCAAAAAGTTGTGCCCACTGTCACATCATCAAGTAAACAGTACAGTGCCATGCCACAAGCCTCCCAAATGACCTTAGCCAAAATCATTTAATCTGTTCCTCAGTTTTCTTCCCTTCCTCCCACTCCCTCCTCCAACCAAAAAAACCACCAGTAAAAACAAACACTTAACTCAGAGTTGTGAGGATAAATTCATTATTTGTGATGCATCCGTTTGCTATAATGGAATATAACATTAAGTAGACGTGTTGCTTGGCTGGCAAGTCTTGTCTAAAAGTGGATACTCCTTCTGTTCAAGACAGCCTTTCCCTCATACCTAGAAAGTTATGACGCCCTTCTGCTATGCGTGTAGTCTTCCATAATGCAAGTACAGGCACTTTTTAGAACTAAACAGGCGGTTTCTTCCCCACTCCTTTTGTTTTGGGGCCACTGAAGTAGTGGAGAGCCCCTAAAATTTATAGTCTGGACTATATTCTGCCAGGATAGAACACAGAGGAAAGTGAGACAGGTACTCCTTCAGGAACAAGAGGAATGGAGACTGATTGCCATAATGGAAATACTGATTTATTTTAGGAATTGAACTCAGCCATAGAGAAGGAAGCATTTTCACTGTGGAAAAAGTACAAAGGGGTATCTTCTGTGTAGGGCAGCCAACAGCCCACTCCCCTAAGCAAGGTAAAAGGCACTTTACTAGAAAGCGGAGAGAGATTGTTTTTGCACGCAAGGCTTTACATAGCCTGTCAAGACCAGGTTTAGGCTTCAAGAACAGCCCGGGGGGATTGGGGCGGGGGGGGAACACTAACCACAAAAGTCTCAGCAGCCATCATAAACCTGGTAACAAAAGGGGTCCCAATGGGAAAAAAAAATCAACCCCTAATGCCCCCTCCAAGCAGATGCCTATCCTGTAAGAGTGTCTTAAACTTCAAGAAAGCCCCTTTCTCCAGGCACTTGGCAAGATCAAGACTTCAACTGAACAGGCAACGCTGGAGGAACATTCCACAAGTGTGGTAGTATACTCTGATAGTTATAAGCTTGACTTGAGCATGGAATAGAGTACCCTGTCCAAAAGCCACCCCCTCCCCCACGCACACATTATGGAGAGATTTCTTTCAGATTCCCTCTCACAAAATAAAGAGAAGTGTCCAACAAACAGGGGCAGCAGCTCAGAGGACCTTAACTAGCGAGAGGGGGCATCCTAATATGCAGCCATTAGGATGCCAAGAAGCCACAGTGATGGGTGCCATATAAAAACCTATATAGCAGGATCAGAACTGCTTTGTCAACTTGATTTTCTTCAGAAACAGAGGATGAGGAGAAGGCAGCAGCAAGCACTAGGGAGCCTCTGCAGGGGAATCAAGAAAGAATCTGGCACCCACACTCCCTCTGGTAGAATAAGGAAGCGTAGCAGCTGTAGTTGTGTATGACAGATCAATTACTCACCCAACATCTACAGACTTCAACAACCGCTGCTACAGTGCCAGATGAGGCTTGATGTCAACTCTGAAGTAATGTGCCTGGTGGGCACTTTGCATGGAAATACACTTCAATATCTGCAAGTGGTTACACCTGCTTTTTGGGAGCGTAATCTGAGCGCAGAAGGAAAATGCAAGTCTCTGCCTTGTATACACCATCTGATCTACCTAGATAGCAAAAAAAAAAAAACAAAAAACAAACCACTTTGAAGCCTTGTTATCCCCTACAGCCAGGTGAACCCAAATGACCTTGATCTCTCGCTTTAGTTCTCTTTGCACTGCATAGAGTAGGCACACACCTTAAATCTGGGTGCCTTTAAACCTACAGCAAAGCCAACTTGCAGGCACACTAGTAGATAATTTGTATTTTAGCTGACCTTAATGCAGCTCTGCTTAAGGTACCAGATTGTACAGTATGTTCTTGACAGCTATTAACTGGAAACTCAAGTGATAGGTTACCTATCAAAATAGTCACCTTAATTGCTTTCATACAAATTCCAGGCAGCCAGCTTTTGTCTGCTAGAGTCTTGCTATAGATGAGCCTTTACATATAAGAGGAGGTTTCTATGAGATGAACAGTGGTAATTCTGAGATCACGTTTACTACGCTGACTAATTACATCCTTCAAGCCAGCATCGTGCTACAAGAATTACAGAAGTCATCCGATTCCTGGATTTGCTGCATAATCTTACATGGAAGTAGGAACAGCAGAAGGCACATAACAGGTTCTCTGGTCTGGGCAAGTGTCTCCGTTGCCACCACTCCTTGAACTGGTATAGCATTTGGCAGTTTTGCGCCTAAAAACAGATATACCTGACTTGCAAAATGTTCTGGTTATGTGCCAGAACATCTGAGAATGCCCCATTCTGCCTGGTCTGCTTTGCCAATCCACTATGCGGTTGTTTTGCAACTTTGATGGATACTGTACAGATAAACAGGTTCTTCTCTATCAGTGTCAATAGGACCCTTGTCACTAAGGAAAGAGTGGCCCAGTCACTTTTGCAAACAAAGCCTGCCACAACTGGGATGTCTCTTTGATGTTGAAGGTATTGATACCAATTAGGCCCTTTAATATATTGCAATTCTAACCAGCTGTTACCGAGTCTTCTGTAAAAAGAGGTCTCAAATGCGGCAATACGCCAAATGGGCTCACCATCCTTTCAGGATGAGCTTATCTGGGTCTAAGATTTGAAGACCATCCTATGATCTCTCATCTACCACTGAAGTGGTCTAAACACTATTTTTGGTTGGTCACAACAGCAAGCTGGGGGGGGGGGGAAGGGGCGCAGAGATAAAGGGGTAAAAAGGAAGAAAATTCAGTGGGTGGAAACTCCCGAGACGACATCTGTACAGGAAGCCCTCGTAACCAAGAGGATCAGGAGGAACTGAACTGTGCATTCTGAAGAAAGCAGAATTCTCCTTATGGCTTTTGTCAGCTTCTGTTTTCATTCTGAAGATATGACCCCTACCTGCACTAACATATGAATTACTCTGACAGCTATGAGCAAAGTCTTTATGATAAGTCACGCACCTGAAGTACATGCATTGCCAGCTACCCACAGGTGTCCACTTGGACCTTGTTTTTGATTGGTGCCTGGATGAGACAGTTCTCTAAGAAACTACAGATATGGACCCCTTCTGTTGAAGAACAGCAAGCCGCAGCCCACAGACCTCATGAAACATAAGACTGTAAGGATAGGTAGTGGAAACGGTGCTGATCGTAAGTGAAGTGAAGAAAACTGTTGTGGGATGGA
Source organism: Gopherus flavomarginatus (assembly GCF_025201925.1). NCBI lineage: Eukaryota > Metazoa > Chordata > Testudines > Testudinidae > Gopherus > Gopherus flavomarginatus. The sequence goes on from NC_066619.1 coordinate 114,961,097, forward strand.
CCAATATGGAGACTTACCTCAATGACTGTCAGAGGGGGGAAGACCCTCTTGGGACACCGCCCCATCTGGAACTTCAATTTTTGCAGTATTTCTGATCCAGAACTGCACAGCTCCCTCTGGATCTCCTTGGCATCAGGGCCAGGAGGCAACATAAGCCCGAGGTATATGCAAAAAAGGGATTATAGCTTCCCTTATACTGATGTTTTATTTACTGTAAATAAGCACACATTTAGATACTAGAAATAAGAAACAGAATACATAGATCCCAGTTTAATTGTATTGAATACGTGTCTCATGACCTTGTATTACCTGTTTGATGAAAAGGAGCCTGCAACTCAGTTGAAACTCCAATTCTCAGCAAGTGTACTGAGTTTATGTTTGATGGTGCTCACAGAACAGCCTCAGAAGGATTGCTTCACCTTGTAGTTTGGCTTGGAACCTTGTATACAGTCTCATAGATAGTAAGATTTAGTTCAGTTCCCTCCAAGATTCCAGCCATCAGTTTTCCAAAGGTTTTCAAGTATATTCTGAGGCTGACAGAAGCTGCTTTGTGTTCCTGGAAAGCAGCCATTCAAACAGCCACTGCTATGCCTGGCTCGCTGATCACTGCCACAGCTGAGAGAAAAGCCATCTAGAGAGACATCTGGGACAAACAATGCAGCCAGGGTTACTGAAAGGCTTACTCACAACCCACAAGACTTTCCCATACTTGGTAGGAAATTGAACGAAGTGTGCCCATGAAAAGATTAGTTAAGTGAAGCGAGTGAATGCAGCAGAAGAAACGGTGAGGAAGTTGCCTCCTAGGCCCTTCTTTACATACATAAGATTGGCCATACAAAGGTCCATCTATCCCAGTATCCTGACTTCTGGGAGTAGACAACGCCAGGTGCTTCACAGGGAATCCATGAATCCACGTGACTGTACTGCAACTCTAATGAGACAGAAGTCCATTAGCGGTCCAATAAGCCATCCTTTGTCACACAATGCCTGGGTTTTGCTGGGCCTTCTTATGGCTCAGTATTCCTGAAGGAACAGGTTTCTCTGCATTATTCTCCTGTCCCTCCTACCTTGACAGCTGGCATTCCTCCCAGGAGAAAGGAGTTTAAGCTCGTTTCAAGTTTTCTTTTTATTATTATTTTTTAAATGAAATTCAAGGTGTTTCCAAGCCCTTGGGTTCCACTGGATTCCAGCTGAATAAGACTCCGAAACAAGTACTGTGGATAGGATCCCTGGATTGGGTCAGAGTTTCAATGATTAATTCTGATCTTAAGACGGGATGGGGCTTCTTTTTGCCCTCTTCTTCTGGAAGCAGCAAGGTTCCCACCCTTTTCTATGGCTTTTACATTTACCCTCCTATTCCTAATCAGCAAAGAATACGGATAGCAGAGATGACTAGCCAAGGGTGTTTACCTCCATGGAAAATGTACCTTCACCACTTCCTACAAGAGGCTACTGTTTCTGCTTCTTCAGCACCTCCATCAAGTCAGAGGCAAGCCCTTGATCCCTGTGCAGGATATCAGGTTCCCAAAAAGTCCGTAATGGAACTTTAAGTCAGTTGGATGAAGGATGACGGTGACCTAGAGGTACCCTGAGGCAACGAGAGTATGCATGACCCGGTGGATGGAGAAGATTCCCCATAAAGGAGCGTATGGTTACACCTCTGTTAATAGGGCATAAGACACGGGCTGCTGGTCAAGGGAATAGGGCTTGTGAGTTCCTTGGTGCCATATCAATAGTCCAGTGACCATTCATTTAGCTCTCTGTTCTCCTTACAGGGCTTTGTATTGGGAAGTGGAGGGGACCTACTGCAGCCAGTCACCAGGTAGTCCATCATTAGTAGGGCCCTACCAAATGCTTGCCAAAGAAAACCACACTGCAGACCGAGAAATCTGGTGTTGTGTGCGCTTTTACCCTATACTATGCAGATTTCATGAGGGAGACCAGCACTTCTCAGATTGGGGCTTGTGACCCAAAAGGGAGTTGCAGCGGGGTCACAGTATTGCCACACTTACTTCTGCACTGCTGCCTTCAAAGCTGGGTGGTCGGAGAGTGGAAACTGCTGACTGAGGGCCCAGCTTTCCAGGCAGTAATGCAGAAGTAAGGGTGGCAATACCATGCCATGCCATACTTCCTTCTATGCTGCTGCCAGTGGCAGTTCTGCCTTCAGAGTGGGCTCCCGACCAGCAGCTGCCGCTCTCCAGCTGTAGGCAGCACCAGTGCCAGCAGCAGCGGAGAAGGAAGGGTAGCAGTACCGCAACTCCCCCATGCCCCCAGAATAACCTTGTGACACCTCCCAACTCCTTTTTGGGTCAGGATCCCTACAATTATACCACTATGAAATTTCAGATTCAAAAAGCTGAAATCATGAAATTCATGATTTCTAAACTCCTATAACCATGAAATTGACCAAAATGGACTGTGAATTGGGTAGGGCCCTAATTATTAGCCTTTTTTGATTTTGAGCAATTACTCTTCGATTACTCCTTCCTCTGCTCCACTTGCCACACGTTCAGTTTTCTCCTGGTTCATGGAAGAGTGAGTGCAATCTCCCCCTGGGCTAGGTCAAGTTGTGGGGGGATTCCCCAGTCACAGACACCAAGGCTCACTATTTAGTGATATAGGTAAATGCTCTTTATTTTTCTTCACTGCTTGTTTGCCCATACTGAGGATCAAGCAGGGGCATGCTCATCTTGTGCTGCTAGAATGCCTCCGGAGGAAGAAAACCCAAAAAATAAAGTCATACCCCCCACAAGACAGTTTAAAAAAATATCAGCATAGATCCAGGCAGATTAAAGCACAGTACTGTTAGGCTGTATTTTAGTTTAGGAAAGCTTAAATCCAAGAGTCAGAAAAAGATTTGCAGTAGGCCTGCCCATCTCACTTGCGGCTGTAGAGGCAAATAGAATTGTCAGGTTCTTCTGGAGCAGGGATGTACCCATAAACCAAAACCGACAAACTGAGTTCTGAATCATCACTGCAAGCAGACTGAGGATTCACAGCAGAAGGATGTGAGAAAAGTTTATATGCCCTCAAAGAGTGACCAAAAACAAGGCAGAGACGTGGCTATCACACAAAATTCTCCATTGAAAAGTTCTCTCCATAGATCACCCATGTTGAATCACTAAATCCAGCAAACAAATGAAAATATTTGATAAAGTATCAGTTTCCTGCAATCATAGCAGTGGTCAAAAACTCCAGTATGTATTCCCCAATTTCTGTTTTAATAAGCCCTTTTATATGTCAATGTATAACTTCATTTCATAAGAGCTTTTTTTAAAAAAGGTTCTTCAATCCACAGAAATAACACCATGCATGACAAACTAAGATCTACCATCGTGCTCTGCATTTAAATGCAGAGTTACTAGCACTTTAAGCCATGCTTAAAAAAAAATTTCTTCTGGAAAATAAGAGGGGTGGGCACAATATTTTCAGCACACAAGCCTTTCCTTTCTTATTCGTATCATTACTCTGGACAGCGTTCAGAAGTTCAGCACCAGTACTAGCTTTTGAATCTAATGTACAGACAAATTTATTGAAATTACAGTAATTTCTTTTGCTGTTGTGCATTCAGGCTTGGATCACGCACTGCGGGTAAGCCAATTAATAAAGATATATAATGAGCATCAGAATGAAGTTTACAGCGCTTAACTATGAAGCCAGAACAAATACAAAGTAGCAACATCTAAGGCCATGTCTACATACAGCAGTTGTTGCAGTTTAACTGAAGGTATGATTGCGGAGGGAGGCGTGGAGGAAAATCAGTGTAGTTAAACTGGTGCAAGCCACTGTATAGTCACACTTCAGTTTCAATCTGTTCCTTGTCAATTTAAAATTAACTTGAAATAAATCTAGTTTTCATTGAAATAAGTGTCCACAGCTTTTTGCACCAGTTTAACAAAGTAAGTTTTTAAAAGTCACTCCTTTAAACCAATGCAACTTTTCAGGTAGATAAGCCCTCACATGAGAGAGGAAAGGAGATTTACATAGGGCAAGCCAATCCTATTAGCTGAGTCAGCAGTTTACTAACTAGTCTCTAGTTTTTGGTGCTAACACCTGAGCAACCAATGGCAATATCACAAAATTTAGGTACATAATGATTTTGGCTAAACTGATTATGTTCAGCCAAAGGGTACAAAGATTCATTTTTGCTTTTACTTATGAAACAGTGAAATTGCAGCTAATTTTAAAAGTTAGAAAATTGGAAAGGTTCCTATAGCAACATTAGCTCATTTTCTGTTTTTCTTGAATATGATGCTTAATGCATTTATTTTTTCTATTCAATTTATACCACAGATACACAGGAAGTGCAATAGGGCCTTGTTAACATTGATTTAGGAAAGTAAGCATTCCTGTTTCTCAGCTTTGATTTTTACACTATGCAACTTTGACGCTGCATTTAATTTAGTTCTGTGCATTTAATTTATAGTCAGAGGAAGCTGCCCATGCTGAATGTTAGCATCTAAATATTCACAAAGATGAATTAGGAGAGAGGAGATGGACACTGCAGCCATTGCATAGTTCTCTACAGTGCCTGGACATGACAAACAGCACATCTGTTCCCTTTGAAACAGCCGTATCTTTAAAACTGATTTCATTTTTAAGTGAAAGCTCAGAACATGTGATTGTAAAAAATAATGTGGATTCTGCATCTCTTGTGGGGTTTGCCACTTTTATTTACACTATTTTCTTGTTCCTGTTAAGGAAACATTTTCGGTGGGGGAGAGAGCAGAACTATCTATATTGCCTCTTCTACGCAAACGGACCTATGAGCAGTCACAAACCTCTGCATTTTAGGTTGGGCAAAAAGCCTGCAGCTTGGTTACAAAGGCGACTTCAACATCTTTGATTTTCAGAAGAGCTATTGAGCAAACAAACAATTTCAGCCGCTTAATAGTTTTATTAACCAACCAATTCCCCTCTTGCCCACCAAGATCTTACCTTGGAGTAAATCCATGGCCAAGTACTATTTATATGTCAAATTTCACAGCTTAGCCATTTGAACTGTACATACAATAGATTTTTCAATAAAAACATTCCCATCGTCTTACATAGTTCAAAAATGAAGTCAGTGAAAGGACGTACTCCTCAAAGTTGACTTTTTGACCAGATCAAGTATGTAACATTTCACCCAAAACTTTAGTTTTGGTTTTTTAAACTATCTAAGGATATGACCAATAAGGGCGGGGGGAGAGAAAGCACACACTCAGTTACCATATCTGCAATACAAGATACAATATATGGTTTTTCTAGCAGTTACGAGCATGCAAGAGTCCTCCATTCAGGGGACAGAATGGAAAGTATAAACCAGTCTGCAGAATATGCTGGCTAGAGGGACATCAACCTTTTAAAAAAAGAGAGGAATTGTTCTGAAGATTTAGTCTATTAATACTACTACTACAAATTAAGACTCTTATTCTAATTGTTGTTTGATAGCCAGCACTGGTTGTTAAACTTAATTTTAAGACACTGAAAATTCTTGATAAAAAATTGTGTTTGCCGCTTACCTTTAACTAGTTATGTTTGCTGATTCAAGATTGGAGATGAATGGTAGATCTAAAAAAGCAAGTAAATCCCCAGATCTTGCTCTGCCTTGAAACTGGACTGGTGCATATGAAATTTAATGCTAATGAATGAACAGAAACAGAGGTCACAACATTAGTTTTTGGCATTTCAAGAGGGTACACAAAATGGATTACACTGAAATGAGAAAAATCCTGCTAAAGAACAAGGCATGAATTTACTGAAAATGCCAATTACTATACAAAAGGCTGCTATATTACTAGTTGCTATGTATACACAGATGTACTGCATCCATTCAGGAGACTAAATTATTTCCTATCAATTCTCTCTCTCTCTAGCCACAAGGATGGTCAGAATTTCAGCCTATTCTCCTGCCACCATATCACTTTCTCCTTGACCAAGAGCAGAGCTCCGAGGTTGCATGCTTCTTCATCACCACCCTCCAACGGTTGCTGTTCTGCCACTGGGTCTGATAGAGCAATGTCCCACCGAGCTTAATGATTTTTGCAGTCAGACTTATTTGCATCCAACCAATTCCACAAGCCATTCAAAGCTCTTTAACATTCAGTACGTTCTTCTTCAAAGTGAAGGTGGAATCCAGCGATACCAGCTCCAGTACCCCAAATAGTAGCACACAATTGAACCTGGCCCGCAGCAGCACTTCAGGGAGGGGGTCTGCAAGTCAGTGAACAGTCCAATAGCCAAGCAGAGTACAAGGGGACATTTCCACAAATGACCTTAAACAGCAAGGACACATGCAACACATTACCACCACAACACACCACCTAAATTTTGAACTTGGCAACACCGCATTTCCTCCTGCTCCTCTATGGTATTAGGTTAAAAACAAAACCTAGAACAGCTAGGAGCAGTTTCTGAGCCCTGCCACCGAGGGTCTCTGTTCTTCAAAATTCCAGCATACATTTTTAAAAAAAATCCACACATCACACCCCTAGCAGTTATTGTTGTGAAGACAGACGCAGAAACATGAGCCAAATGCAACAGATGCAGGGAGGAGTCTGCAGAAAGCCCAGAACCATACCTGAGAGTTGTGAACTGTCCCATTTGTCTCAGTGGGAAATTAACCAGTGAGCACAATTTTAAATGTCAGCAATTTATTTCCTTATGCAAGAAAGAAGAAAGAGGGTCCTAGACCTGCACAATTTACTGACTGACATCATGTTGATGCCACCAGTGATAGTGTATAAGATACAATTACTTCACCCCCAATCAAGGAGGTGGCAAGCCCAGGAAACTAGCCAAGCCATGGGACACGTTCGTGTCTTTCCGAGTCATATTTTAAGCATATGCACAACCTACTGTGAGTACCACCTCACTCTAGAAGCCATAGGTTGAGCTTGTTTTGTGTTGGCTGGAAGAATACCATCACATTTCCCCCTATTCCACCCCAATCTGGTCCCTAAACTAGATATGGAGATTGACGATCACTGAAGAGTTCTGCTTTCACATCGCACATCTCAGAGATGAGCAAAGAAATTCAGAGATGCAGGTTCTAAGGTCAGCTGCTAACCTTAAGTACATTATAGAAGAAACACTTCAGTCAAGAGCAGTGAGCCATGTCTATAGTGTTCAGTGCCCCAAAAGCAATTCCACTGTTGAGTTTCTAATATATATTTAAAAAAAAAAAAAGATAACGAGAGACTATTCACAGGAGGCAGAGGATGCTATTTGCAGGACTTGAACAATTAGGCACATCGCTAGCTAAAGCAACAAGGCAGCATTCCCCTTTTCCTCTCCCCCCAAAACAACCTTGCAGTAAGTATTGTGTACTGTATTTAACAACTGAAATTTCCCATTTTTTTTTAAAAAGGAAGATGAAGCTTCATCTGATATTTGCAGGATTATTAAACCAGCCCTACTAACTCTCTCTTTTCCCATAAGTGGTAAATTAAGTTAAATATTCCAGCAGACAGGCAAAAGCAATTTCATTCCACACAAAAAATATCCACCATGCAAACTTGGTTAATCAAGGAAAACTGTTTGCACTAAAACAACAAATGAAAAATCTACACTGAATCATTCTAAAGGAAAGCAGCTAACACAGTGGCAATTAGGGCCTGAAGTACTAAGATGTAAATAGACCAGGATGGCCTGAACAGCCTCTCTTAATTCTCCTTAAAATGCTTTTCAAGTACTCAGTTTTAAATTATCCCAATTTTTGATTTTGTGTATTAAATATTCAGGATACTGTCCTACATTTCAAATTAAGTATTGGCTATTCAGTAATTGTGTAATATATAGAAGTCTATTTAACACGATGCTGAAGGGAAAAAAGGGGGGGGGGGGGCGCGCAGGGAGACATCAGCCAGTTAACTGCAGTTCTCACTTCCACATTTTTGGTCAATCCAGTTAACAGCAGTGATCTCAGAAGCTCAAGGCAGCCATTTGGAAGACTATAGCAACTGTATTGGTTTCCAAAATATAGATTTTTTTACAGAAAAAAATGACATGCAGGCATTTTTTATTATATACACCATCAGATATACATTATGACCCAGGACTCCCAAGAGTTAAAAAAACATTTTGGCTGGCTGTTTTAATCTGTGCTAGCTTATAGGATAGACGACTTTGATACACCTCTACCCTGATATAACGCTGTCCTCAAGAGCCAAAAAATCTTACAGCATTACAGGAGAAACTGCGTTATATCGAACTTGCTTTGATCCACCAGAGTGCCCCCCCTCCCCGAGCACTGCTTTACCTTATTATATCCACATTCATGTTATATCGGGTCATGTTATATTGGGGTAGAGGTGTATCTTTAAAGTTGTGTTGGTCGGTGAAACTACTTCCTTCCCCGACTCCAGAGAAGGTCCTAATGGTGTTTATTGCCTTTTCTTTTCAGAAAAGCAATATAAGAGCTCGAAGAATAAGGAGCACTTTTTAACCCTGAACAAACAGAGGTTCTTAGAACCCTCACTCAGCTTGTAGATACCCAGAACTGACACTAGCAGAAACAGACTAATCAATTGCTTAAGGCCCTGAGCAGCTCAAGGGGACACCCCCCTCCCCCGCATTCAATTACATGTTGTGGGAATGGGGGCAAAAATATTCCTGCTTAGCATCCCAAGTTGACTAGCACTGCCTCTACAGACAGCTGACATTTATAAGCCTTCTGCTTAGTAGCAGCAGTAGCATTGCTAGAGCAAGTTATATCTCTTCAGACACCAGCAACATTCAACCCAGTGAGAGAAAATTAAATCTCCATTCTGTTTTAGAGATGACTTGCAAAGAAAAGCATTGGGTTTGTGGTTATTTTGTTGGTGTTTCTGGCTGAATTATAACGGCAATGAGATTTTGTATTAATCGTTAAACACACACTAGATATTCAGGTCTGTTTAGTGTTTCCTGAAAGACTACAGAACATTGGAAAGCTACTAGTATGCCACATGATAATTGAACCAGTGGAACCTTAGACTCTAAGACTACTCTCCCATCTTTGATCCAGAACTGGCACAGGTGCAACAGTGGAAACACTCATTCTGAGCGGGTGCAGGCAGCAGACCTACTATTTCAGAAGGAGGAAGAAAAGTTAAGGAAGTTTATGGCTCCCTCAGAACCCCACACAATTCAATTCATGGCAACTACAGTTACAGACAAGATCCAAAAATATAATACCAGTAAAATTAAAGTAAAAATTCCTAAAAAATAGTTCCAAGATAAGTAGCATATATGGAACATAGGTTCCATCAGCATTCGTTTGGAATGTCCCAACACGCACACTTAAGACCCAGATACTGTAACATTTGCCACCTCTCTGTATCTTTTATTCATGCTGTCAGAACTCTAGACAGTAATGCTGCTCATCCCGAGCTATATGTCTGATTTCAAGTGTTATTCTGAATGGAAGTATAATACCTTTAGGTTTTTAAACATTTTCTAAGAGCTGTTTTTGGCATTTCTAGAGTTGCTTTTCGTAAGAGAAAGTGGTATGAAGCATAATCAGTCTATAGAACACTTAAAAATTGACAGTCTCTCATCCAGACCCTCTCTAAGAATACATTTTCTTTCAAAGAGTGGGCTGGATAAGGCAAGGCAAGAGAGCAAGTGTTTTCACATAGAACTGGTAAAGTACAGAGCAAGCAGCTGTTTTCTAGATACAGCCTCTGCCAAAGTTATACTGTAAAACCTAGCGGCAGTGGCAACACATTTGCAGGGAATCTCACGTGTAATTTACAACAATGCCTACTGGGCTACTAGTGCAGTTTGTTCTTCAATACTGGCAGTTTTCCTGAGCCTCTCAGCTGACCATCAAAACCCACCTTTGCACAATATTTTGCCGTCAGATACTTACTATTTGAATGAAAGCTGCAAAATCAAAAACTTATTTCAAATTCTGTTGCAAGGCTATACTCCAGTACAATTGTCCAACACTGAAAGCCAATTCTTCTCGGGTACAGCGGTGTAAATTCAGCACTAATCCATTCAAATCCATTAACTTGTCTAGATGTATACAGATAACAGATCAGAAAGAAGGGAGTTTGATTTCATGCTTGGGAACTGGAAATAAGGGTGTCAAAAAACCCAAACATTGTTTGGTAGTCAATTTGGATGATATTGCAGTTAGTGCAAATAAAATTTGCGCTATCAGGAAAAGAAAGCTTCATGTTTTAAGGCAACTGTTTCTCATAGAGATAGCTGTGGTCAGCAGTCAAGAATTTTAACCTATGCTAACGAACACATTAGAACAAAAAAAAAAAAAAAACATTCCTGATGATGGGATGCATCTTTACACGCAAATCAAATTCATTCATCAATTGTGTTTTGTTTTGCAGGGATAAATGGTGGTGAACAGTGGCAGGAAGAGATCAAAAGCCATTAGTCTGAGTAACAGTAAGATTTTGTCATAAGGAACCTTTTACCACTGCAGAGATCAATAAGAAACTTACTATTACAAGTGTAATTTTTTCCCTTCAACTCTACCTCTGAAATAATCTAGAGATTGTAGAGTAGCTATGCTGATTTGGGGAAAAGAGCACAGAAAGGAAGAGGTAGGTGGAAGAGCACAGTCTTTGGATTCTGCTAGACTAAAAAGAGTGGTTCTCTTACCTTTCTCAACTGATCTACCTTAAATCTATTAAAATACCAATTAAGCTAACTCAGTGGACGGGGAGGGACTTTTTCACGGTAGTCTAAACTAGTCCTTATTGAGCCAGGAAAAAAAGATGATAGAAAATATTTTAAATGTCTCTTTTTTTTGTGTAAATAATTACCCACAAGGTAAGCAAATTCATACATAAGAAATGTAAGCTTCCCACATATGTATGACAAACTTAAGTCTTCTCCTACTTTGGCGGAAAAGTAGCTGACTTAAAGGCAGTCATTAAATAGGACATCCCTTACTCACGACACCATTTTATACAATAAAAAAATGGTGGTGACTACATGCCAAGAGATCACACAGTGCGAGAGGGACTCGCTTTCAGTCTGCGTAACAGAATAAAACAGCATTAACAATAAACTAACATGATTAGGCCAGTAATGTGAAAAGATTTATGCAAATGCTAACTAGCATTTTCAAGACTTATCACTTACTCTGAAGACTAAAGCAATTAAAGTCTTTACTGTGCACAAAAAAAGATCAACCATTTTGCTGGAACAGAACACACTGGAATTGAGAAGACTATCACTGTGAAGGGAAATGTCAGTTCAAGTATGGCTATAAAAGGCTTTTGAAAGGGAAAATAAAGCCTCAGTATGTCAAATTTTAATGTTAGAATGCGTTCCCTTACCATTTCAAGGTTCTTTGCAATTAATCTAGCTTCCATTACTGCCAACGCTATGTACAGCCAAAAAAGACAGCTACTCTGAGTCACCTATGTTGTGTAGGTCAGATAAACCTCACATCCCTTTACAGTTGCATACTAAATCAGCAGGAGGTCTCTTCTTCCACTATGAGAAAACAAGCTGCAGAAAACGTTCAGGGTCTGCTTGAAGTCAGTCACCCCAAATGCTTAATCTCCAAAAGGTCTAGGAAAAGAGTTAAATGTTGTCTATGGACTCAGATCTCTTTGATTTGCAACAAAACATAAAACACCAAATTGAAGCTGTAGTTCAAGTTCTCAACACAATGCCACTGCCACCCCCTTTACTCCCAATTTTAGATGGTCAGAATTGATTACTAATGGTTTTCTTTGCATCCTCCCATTTTTGTCAGCCCAATGCAAAGAGAAAAATCACACGAGACACAGCTATAATAGATGTATTCAGTGAATAATCAAAAAGTTACTCATCTAGTCATAAAACCAGTCATTGAACAGGTTAAATTCATAACCAGATACTGAACTGTATAAGGAAACTCTTCTGTGGTCAAATGAAATATTTCTTGTCCCAGTTCTGACTTTACAAGTGTTGCATTCTAGTCTTCAGGTGTTTGATAGTCACAATCTTGAAACATTAAAAAAAATTTCATTTACTTGTGCTTAAAAAAATGTAATTTCATCTCCACTGATGCCAACACCGCATAATTAGAATATTTCAGTATAAAATTTCAAATGCCGGTCATACTACATAAAATTGAGCCAGAGTTCTAGGACAGAGGAGAGATACTCTAAGGTGTGGAAAATCTTGATGTTACCAGGCATTTTGTCCTCCTATCATCAATTATTTTATGTAAGCCAAAATGGAAGGGTAACACCAGAATGAGGTAACATCCATTAAATTAAAGGAACAAATCTAAAAGCGGAGTAGAGGGAATAGTTATGCATTGTGTAATAAGAGTAATATCAGGAGCTCACTGCCACAAGATATTCTTGAAGACAAAATCTTAGTAGTATTCAAAAGAGAGGATTAGACATTTAGATGAATAATGAGAAATCAAGCTACATGAAACAGGATAAATTTTAAGGCGGGACAAAGACCTTTGTGTTTCAAGATGTAAACCATGAACTAAAATCACAGGGGTTAATGAAAACTTCCCTATAGGCAATTTATTCCATCACTATCCATAGTGGGTTTTTTGCAGCTTCTTCTGAAGTACTTGGTATTGGGTACTGTCAGACAGGATATTGAACTAACTGACTCCCTGGTCTGACCCAATATGGCCATTCCTATGTTTAAGTCTCAGTATTAGATGCTTGCCTTTAGAGATTCAAAACACTGAACAAAGTTTTCATCACAAATATTCCATTTTCAGTTTTTGCTTGATGCCAAGCCATCAACTTCCTTGCCTTGCTGTGATTCATTTCTCTAAGGTAGAGAGGTGGGAGTGGTTGAAGAGTAATGAGTCAAAGTTTCTAAAAGATGTGCTAGTGAAGTTGTGCCTCCACAGTTTTAATCAGTTAATAGGCAACAGAAGATGAAAATCTGCTTATTTCCTGTTTAACTAAGATAAATATAATCAGCTTTTGTTGGGATGCAGTTATCACCTTGCCTTGTTACACATCACAACCATTAGGTACAGTCTATTTGGACACACCAAGGTGTAGTGGTACTAGTGGTCAGGAGCAGCAGGGCTGAGACACTTTCTTCCATAGGGCGGAGCGCTGTGATAAGCTAAAGAAGCCAGTGCCCCAACTTTCCACACGTGCCTGTCCCCACCCAGGGCCAGCCTCTGCACTTATGCACAGTTCACATTCACTGTAGACTGAAAGGATGAGAAACCCTTGCATATTTTAAATGCGCACGCAGCATTTCTGAAGCATGCAGACCACTGAAGGTGCACAAGTTATTCCAGGGTTCTTCAAGCTAAAGGCAATGCGAACTGTGCACAAAAATAAATGCTGCCCCACAGTACAAGTAATGATTCCTTGATCTGTGTAAGTTGATCCAGGGAGAAGATAACAATGCATCTATCACCGAATTAAATCCAGGAAGAGTGAGATCAGACCTGGGATAGGGGAGGTAAAAAGGTGCAGAGTGTAGAGAGAATGGACCGATAGGTGTATAAGAATGAAAGGCCATGTTAAGGGGGGGTTAGGGGGGCAAGTAATCCAGAGTGTAGAGCAGGGGTCGGCAACCTTTCAGAAGTGGTGTGCCGAGTCTTCATTTATTCACTCTAATTTAAGGTTTTACATGCCAGTAATACATTTTAATGTTTTTAGAAGGTCTCTTTCTATAAATCTATAATATATAACTAAACTATTGTTGTATGTAAGTAAATAAGGTTTTAAAAATGTTTAAGAAGCTTCATTTAAAATTAAATTAAAATGCAGAGCCCCTCAGCCTAGTGGCCAGGACCCAGGTAGTGTGAGTGCTGCTGAAAATCAGCTCGTGTGCCACCTTCAGCAGGCATGCCATAGGTTGCCTACCCCTGGTGTAGAGAGAATGGACTGACAGGTGTGTAAGAATGAAAGGCCATGTTAAGGGAGGGGTGGGGGGGAGTAATCCAGACAGAGGAGTTTACAACAAAGAAGAGTCCAAACAATGCTTCCTGTCACAGTAGCAGGTGCTGACGCTGAGTTTATCTGAGCTACAACAGATGCATGGACAGAGGAGAAAAATAAGCAAGAAGGGATAGGAGATTACAGAGAGATTACAGGAAACAATCAAGGAAGGAGGAGAGAAGACAGAGCTAACCAAGTAGTCAAAGGGAAGAAGAGACAGACAAAGGCTATTCAGCAACAAAAAGCACCTCCTCACTAAAAGATTGTGCTGATTCTTTTGATGCAAATACTAAGTACTGTATTACAGAGTGCAGGAACAGTAACCAAATAATTTGACCAAGACCTGGAAAACTAAATATTAGCAAAAAGAGGGATGCATTAATGTTTTTCACACAGGTCCCTCCCCAGAGTTTTGGGAGTCAAATCTTGAGACCTCTTCCCCATGATTTGAAGCCTCGAACACATTTAGCTCCTTCTCCTGCCATCTTTCTCCACCTGCTATGCTTGCATATGCCTATCTGAACTTTCTTCTTGGTTCAACAGTCTCCAATCCTGTCCCTGCCCTCCAACACATTCCTATTTTAAAAGATTTTTTTTAAAAAATAGGTTAATCTAGAACTCTTGCACGTCAAGTTATAGCTACATTTCTCTAGCACAGAAAAGGGAGACAGAAATCATCTGTATCAACTGCCTTTCACCATCTACTCAAACATTACACTTAATTGTTCAACTGATGGGTTCACATTTAAGCTCAATTGTGCAGAAATTTTATCATATGGGAACTTCACCCTTTTTCTGCAGGTTCACTCTTGCAGCGAGCACATGGGTCACACCAAGGAACGACTCTACATCAATCCCAAATCAGTCTATTTACTGTAGGCTGCTGTTGATGTGCACTCTCTCCTGCCCCTTTTTGTGTTTGCTTGCCTACATCATGCCTGCCCAAACTCAGAAATCACAAGGATATCTTCAGTTTGCAGCCCCTCCACCACCAGGCTTAGGGAAAATGACCACATGGACTTGCCAAAAAGCTTCTTGGGAAAAATGGCAGCTCGCATTGCAGAAGGGGGGGACGAGCCACGGCAAGCAAAGGGAACTACGGATCAGAGGAGATGGCATCTCACTCTGTGGGAAACAGGAGCCCATGCAAGAGTAAGGATCTCTTTTTATGGGAATGTGAACGTGCACAGAAATTGGCAGAGGAGGCGCAGTGCGGGGCGCTTTAGTGGCCAGGGCTCTGGGGAGATCGGGCGGAAAGCAGAAGGCTGGAGAACAGTGTGAAAGACAGCGCCCCATGAATCAGATGCATCTCTTCCGCACCTTGGCCGGCCCCTCTACACACCGCGATCCCTCCCTGCGACACACGCTGCCGCGCCCGCCTCCCCCCCTCGGGGATCCAAGCACGCGGCGCGGCGGCGCTCAAAGGCCCCGCTCCCTGCCACGCCCAGAGCCCGCCAGCCGCTCCCCTCCTCCCTGCCCCCCCACGCCTTTCCAGCGCGTGCGAGCCCGCCCGGCAAGCGCGAGGCGCCAGTGCCTCCGGGAGCCCGTCCCAGCGCCCAGCTGCTGCCCTGCCGCCGCCGCCGCGGCTAGCCGAGGCTCTTGCACCGCAGGTTGAGGGCGAGGTCCGGCGGCGCTTCGCGAGCGCTCCCGCGGCAGGCACAAGCCCCGGGGAGAGCAGCGCGCCCCGCCGCAGTTAGCCGCGGGGGTAACGACACGGTCGAGTGTTTAGCGGATCCTAAGCGGTGCATCACCCCCAGAAAAAGCTGCAAACAAAAGGCAGCGGCAGCAGCGAGAGAAATCTCTGGACGCTGCAACCCCCAGACTCCCGCACACGCTGCAGTTAGAGACGAGACCACAAACGCTTTGTTAGCTACAGCTCCCCACTAGCAAATAGCCTCGAGTAGCTGGCTTCCAGTGCACACAGAGCGGGCTTGGTCTTGCAAATTAAGAACAACTCGGGGAATCCTAAAATAAAAGGCCCTGCATGCCCCCCAAAAGGGAAACCTGGACCTTCATCTCTGGAGCAGCAACAGCAGCGGTTCCCACCCGAAAAAAAATTTGCTCTCATGCCCTACTTTATTTTTTTAACTTACTCCGGCCCTGCGTTTGCAGCGCCCACGCCAGCAAGGATTCCGATCCAGCTGCGGTAGGGACGAGTAGCCCAGGCGCTGGCGGGAAAATAAAAGGAACCCCACCTTGGGCTGCTTGAGTGACACCTGGGAGCGGCCAGTGAGGGCG
Source organism: Gopherus flavomarginatus (assembly GCF_025201925.1). Lineage (NCBI taxonomy): Eukaryota > Metazoa > Chordata > Testudines > Testudinidae > Gopherus > Gopherus flavomarginatus. Next base: position 114,977,200 of record NC_066619.1, read on the forward strand.
CCGGGAGCCTGCAACAAGGCGAGGCGTCAACGTGCCCAACGGGAAGGGGCTCCGCCCCGGCCCCACATATATGCGCGGGGGTAGTACACTCCCTCCACTACTCCCAGGCCCAGGGGAACGAGCACCGCCCATCACAACACGAGTATTGCAAGCGGCACTGGAAAACCCTCTAGAGCCCCCGTGTTTTGCAAACGTCCCCTAGCTGCATCCTGCATGGAATTGCTGGGCTGATTTCCCCGTCCCCACAAGGATAAGAAATTACTCTCTTCCCAGCCGGCCCCCCTCCGACCTTTATTTCAGAGGCCAGTTTAAATAGAAGGAAACTTTGCCGATAGTGTTTGTTCTGGGGAGCTTTCATACACCTACGGATCCAGTAAACTATTTCTAGCGTGCAATGGGCTTGGCGAGCTGCTTGGTAGCCTGTTCTCTCTGGGGTCCCCATGCCAGAGTCGGAAGAAGAGCTGTAGTGTTGTGTGCAGCCCCAGCAGTCTGATAATCATGGGGTAGGTATTTAGTAAGCAGTCACTCTTCCATCCCTGCCCATTAATAGTAATACAGTATTGCATGGAGCAGGCCCACGCTGTGCCTCTGTACAAACTCATGCCCTCTGCATTCTGAGGCCTGCTTTAGTCGTTAGAACCCAAGCACACTTCTAGCAAACAACTAAGTGGTGTATTAATTGCTCTTGCCCTATGCTGAGTTCATAGTCATTAAACACCTGAGTGCCTCATTAGCCACAACAGATCACGTGCCCATGTGTAGGACGTGGGGGGGGGGAACAGACTGTCTAAGCAATGCAGTTCAGGGGCTCCTGCAGTCTAGAGGTAGAAGAAAAGTGGGGGGGTTAAAAGCAAGATCTCTAGTTCAGCTGTTTCTTGATTCATAGAGGACTGAAATGTGCTTTATCTCTTTTAGACGAAAGACAGTTTTATGCTGGGGCTCTCGTTATTTTTGCCCCCCTCCCATCCTAGCAGGAACAATTTAATATAGATTTGGAGGGGAGGGAGAGAGGAATGTCACACTTTTTTTCCCCTATAGTTTATATACAGTATGTTATTAAAATAGTCAAAAGACCTAAAGCACCCCCAGAAGTCAAGAGGGGCCTACACTGCCTCTATGGCTACCTCCATCTCGCTAAAATAGCGCTTTAGCTGGAGTTCGCTCCTTTGGACTGAAATAGTACGCAAATAGTCTCCAGATTGGTCCCTGCTAAAATTTAGATTCCTAGTTCAGTAGTTCAGCTCATTCCCTGGTTGGAGATAAAATGCACTGTATAGATGGGCTTAGCTTCTAGCAACAGCATGCAGTTAATGGTACTTTCTACAGAAATGGCCTGGGGAGGAGATGTTAAAGTGACTGGATAGTATAGACTAAGCTCAAGGAGCTCAGTGTTGGTCTGTAAGATGCACTTTTCAGCTTCAGGCACATATACCCCTCCACCCTCGCAGAAGTCTTTTAAACTCCGATATTTGTAAGCTATAAATCCAGCAAGGACACACAATCTCCACCTCTCAGTAACAGTCCTGTCTCATAGATCTACTTAATACTAGTCTACAGCTTCTTTCCCTCAAACCTCTAGCAATCTGGATGCTCTTCTTTTGAGGGAATATGTTTAGCTAGGCAGAAAATAGGCTCCAGTGAATGGTTTTAACTGGAAGGGGATAGTCACATCCTCAGAGCTAAGTACAGGTACTAAATTGTTGAATATTCCTTTCGCCTCCCCCCAACAATAAAGCTAGCTCTGTAACGTGTAATTATTAGTTAATATACCGTCTCAACACCGATTTCACTACCAAGACTGGGATGCGGAATGAAGGAACGTGCCCAACTACCAATTTGCCACAGTTGTATAGCTCTCGTGATGGTTCTTTTCAGATGTGCAATAGGTGGCTACGTAGAAACGTGATGGGCATAAATTAAACAACAATGGCAATGCGTGGTCCTGTCCTTTACCACGCTGCAGTGCAATCCTTTAGCGGCTCTAAAATGCCGCCTAATCACATCGTTTAATACAGGACAGGAAGGAGGCTGAAGATACGGGGCACCGGGGCACCCTACTAAGCCCCCACCCCCTGCTATTACCACCTCATTTTGCTTCTGCCACTAGATGTAAACTTCTCCCATGCAAGCCAGACTTCCCTGGTTAGGTTTCCCCTACGCAACAATCGGGAGGCAGCTTTATCTTAAACAGGGGCAGGATTGAAGTTAAAATTGAAACAAGCTCGACCAGCCAGTTACAGTCTGGACCAGAAACGCCTCCCATGCTCAACCATTTTTCTCTGGTGGCAGCCTGACAATAGCTAAGAGAGGGAAAAGGGGGCTCCGACTGCCGGGATGGCTACAGGGTACTTACAGGGAATGGCTTTTTCAGCGATGAAAGCTGTCGCTACTGTAGGACCACGGACAGTGGTTGGCGTGTACCTCTCTCTGTCCTTGCCAGCTCACGCCTTTCCACTGCCTCAATACGAAGCATTTTTAGCTTTCCCAGAACAAAGGGACTCTTGTATCCCGCATGTAGACTGAATCCTCCCCATATAGGCTTTTAATTTTCACTCGCAGGTTTGAAAAATGTCTCCCCCTATATTACAGCAATTCATTCCCCCCAATTGGACCTTGCATACCTTCTCCCCACTCATCAGTTTTGACAGCTATTTACCCCCAGCTAATCACACGGGCTGCATGTACTTGGTCCAGACCACTACAAATTGTATGCGGTAGCCTACATGCCGTCTCGCATCCCTTCAGAACTGACAAAATGCTCTAGGGCTAATGCAATTAGATTTGGGGTCTTATCCCGCCTAATCTGCAAACGTAGGTTTATCTTTTCAAAGCGATACTCATTCATTCATCTGCATGATGTGGGTCCCTTCAGATGTTTTACGCGAGGGATGCATTCAGAGTTAGGTATTCCTATCATAAGAACTTTAAACCACAATCTAGCTAGTTTATAGCCTAGGCACTGAATATGTACATCTGCTTGAATGCAAAATAATGTATATTTTCTCCTAGTGGTCTTAATATTGCCAATATTTCCAGGTATTTGTCCTAGCACACTGTAATGTACATGAATTGCTTTAGAGGAAACATAAGCATATGTAATAGATTTAATTCTTTACTGCATGCATCCTACGCTTTCTGGTATTTGATTTAGACAGTGTATTAGCTATCGAAACATTAAAAGAATCAAAACACAACTTACCTTTCTCTCTTCAGCTTAAAAAAAAAAGTAACGTTGAAGTTCTCCCAATACAAAGGAGTAAGAAGCAGATGGATAGTTCGCAAGACAACACACAAAATCTAAACTGTGGACAGTTTTAAACAGAAGCAAATAAAATGAAAATGCTTTCCCTCCCAATAGTCCAACACTTAAAAAAAATCAGGAAAATTAAAAGGGAAAGGAAAACTTAAAACAAGGAATGTGAGAAGGCTAGCCTCCTATTGCAACACAACTCAACAAAAAAGGGGGAGGGGAGAGAAATAAAGGAAGGAACAAAGAAAAGAAGGGATGAAAGGACGCGTTACAAAGACGGTCTCTTTCTCTCTGTCTCCTTGTTTCTTTTTAGTAGCTCGCTACAGAAGTAAAATGCTGCATCTCTAAGTGCGAACAGAAATAAAGGGGGAGGACGTCTTAAAAAGGAGGTGGACTGGATCACACAGATTTATAGCAACCGTATCACCCAGCGCTCCTCTGCTTCCGCACCAGTGTGTGCGTGTGTGTGTCTGCAGCTGTGCCAGGCTCCCACCTATCCCGGGCGCTACGCGCGGAAGTATACGCCGAAACCCGATACAACGGATCATGCTGGCAAGCTTGTGCGCCGCGATTGGTGCGACGGGGTTCCTCAGGCACCGCCCTGGAACAACAGCCAGTCTCGATTGGCTGCCAGCCGGTGTCAATCTGGCACACTCAATGGAGTCCCGTTTCAGGGTGAGTTGCACCGAGAGGTACCACACTCAGCACCGGGGCAAGGCGAGAACATAGGAGACCCGGCGCAGAGAGCAACGTGGGCTGGTTCTGCTTGAACTATCAGAGTTCCCCGCGGGGTGCAATCTTTATCCGTCAGAAATCTTGCTGCTGTAGAAAGACTCGGCCCTGTGGATTGACCGCCGGATCTTTCGCATATTCTTTAACATTACAATGTTTTGTATTCACCTCTGTAGCTCTCCCTCTAAACATAAAGACAAAAAGAATTGTCTGCGCCTCCTCCTTGTTTCTCCTAGGTCTGTTTTCATTACTTTCTAGTGCTTCGTGATTGGTCTTAGTGTTTCAGTCTATTTTAATACATTGTAGGGGCCAGGAGGGTTGTTAGCCAACACTTGCAAAGGCAAGAATGGAAAGCAACTATTAGGAAATAGTGCTTGCCATTATGTCACCACGGAGTAGAGTAGAATAATTAACCGTCCTATCCAGAAAGGCGCTGTACAGAGCTCGGAGCCTTTCATTTAAATCTAAAAAAATAAGAGTTGATATGGACCACATACTTCTCACGGTCAGGCAAAACATATTTCACTGCTCTGCAGTTAATGAAGTTTGTAGTACTGAGCAATTACTGCAGCAATTTCTCCTCTGACAGTGAAGATTGATATTAATTGAGATTTCCAGTGACAAACATCTATGTTCGGGGGGGGGGGGGGGGCTCTTATTATATCACTCTTCTCTTTTCAAGAGAACACGGTTGTCTTTAAGACGGTTATGTTGAATGGGAGAAACAAGTCTGCATGATATACTTGGACCTCTCATTGCTCATACTGGTCCTTCGTGGCACTTGAACTTACTTTCTGTTTAAAATCCGAAATGCTTCCTAGAACGTATTTGCTTCTTTTCCCCTGATACACAACACGACGCGTATAAAGCATTTACAGTAACAAAGCACTTCTGCCCTTCGGAAAGGAACCCCTTTAGATGCTTATTTAGTGCAATCTGGTATTTGCATCCTGCCCGGGGGGGGGGGGGGGGGAGGGGAGACACACACAAATGATTGGAAGAGAGCAGTAAAATAAATTAGCGTTCCTTGAGAGTGTCCTTGAATGTTTATAAATGATTAATGGGATGGAAGAGAAACCTGTTTATCTGCTGTTTGGTCCATATAATCGCCATCTCCTATCAACGCGACAATAACTAAGTAGTACATATGGCCTGATTTTTTTACATCTCGCAAAACTATTTATATTTTAAATGTATTTGACATCTTTCTAGAACACGAAGATTTTAGATCATCTGGAATTTAATTTACAGTCTATCACCAACTTTTTGAGACAGGTTGGAACTCCGAAAAAAAAAGGATTAACTCCTCTGATGAACAAGTTGCGAAAGAGTTGTTCTTGGAACTGAAGAAAAACCTGGTGAGGAAAATTGCAAAGAATTATCATTATGATAAAACACCTTCCCAACAAGGCGGCTCATACAACAGTCCTACTTAAGTGATGGCTATTTATAGCCAGTTTATAGACGTGCATGCATAAATTATGTTTCTAGCAGTTTAAGTTAGTATTCCATAAAGTCCCTTGGGCTTGCACTGTTTTCCACTTTACTTTGGTCTGTGACTGCTCCTCAATTATAGCAACACGTACCCTTTGAAAAAAAAAACTGTTTCAATGTCTCTAACGATGCCACACTTTACACCTAAATGTTGGTGCTCTTTAGAATGTGGGTGATGTAATATTGCACACAAATCAAGTTTAGTATATATATGAGTAAGTCATATTTTGAAAAAAAATGTAGTTAGTTTGCCAGTTTTGAAGTGTGGGTCATAACTGAGACTAAGTAGAACAAATAAAACGTATCCATAGTGTGTTGGATTCTTAGACAAAACTAGATTTACTTAATGATTACTTTTTTTTCAGTCTGGATTATGTAGAATGTTGTGGGTTTTTTTAGCAGTTAACACCGTTCCCCAACAATGAAGCAGCAGTACGTGAGGGAGGAGAAAATAAACCCTATGGAATCTCTGAGCAGAGTCCTTTAATGTATTGGCAACCCCTTTAAAATAACTATTCACCACATCAATAAATAGCTGTTCCTAAATTAAAAGGAGTTTTTAAAGAAAACCCCGAAACGTATGAGATATTGGAAACTAGAAATGTGGCTTTTTTCAACTTTTCCAGGGAATGAAATGAATCTGCCAAAAGCAGGTGCCCAAACACGTCTGCGGTTCAGACTCCGATCAGAACACTTTTAAACAAAAGAACAGCCCTGTTGTAATTAGTGTTCAATCTTTAGTAATCAGATCCATAACTGCGTACACTAACACTTTTGATAGACTTAAAATCTCTACCGATGAGGCACGCACGTTGGTTGATACAGGGCACTGAGTGAAATTAAGCAGAAAATAGCCCTTAAAGTCCGTGTCTTGTCATTGGCCCTTCTCTTCTCTGATTCGTCTTCAATCACCTCGGTTGTACGCAATGGCAGCAGGATCCCTCCTTCCCCAACAATGAAATACTTTCCCATAAATTATGTATAAATATAAACCTGCCACATATAATATTGCAGACGATGACCTTTTGGGCAGAAAGTCGCCTTGTTTACTTTTTTGGGCGGTCTGGGCAGAGCATTGGGTTAAAACGTGTTAGCTGTTAAACTGTCTTTGCATATTTGAAAGCCAAATAACCCCTTTTAGCCACATATTTGTTTTAAGACTGCTTAAAACACCCCCATCCTAGGATTAAGACTGGAGGATACTGTACTGGTGATATAAGAACAAATAGGAAATGTTCTATTTAAACGCTTCAGGGCAAGGGGATGCATTCAGTTTAACAGCTAACTTCTTTTAAACCCACTTCCTACTAACTGACTGGTAGATATCGACTCCGCTCCAGCAAGCTGAGAGGATCTGATGGGTACAAAAGTCAGATGAAGTTGTAGGGAGCTTGCTACTAACGTACCTGAGTCATTGCAAACCCCTAGCCGTCTGCCTAGAACTAATGCAGGTTGTAGGACCATGGACAGAGACAAGCAGCCTCTCGCAAGGCTTGTCCTGATCCCTGACACAACAACTGCATTCTCTTTGAAAAACTATTTCTAAGAGCCGTACGACAGAGCACATTCAGCAACATATGGGAACAATGCTGCTTTGGAGTTAAGTAAACTTTCTTTTTCCTTTCTTTCCCCGTCTGCCTCCCCCCTTTTTTACAGCGACCATAAAGAGCATCACACTGAAACCTGCCTATCCCCAAGCAAAAATCCTCTGTCAAATGTGAAATGTCACTATGGGCTTTTATTTCTGCTGAAGGCACTTCTTATCTTAAACAAATAATTCCTAGTTAGTGTTGCTCATGTGTGAAATTGTAAGCTGGCAATCATGCTTTTAAAAAAAACCCCTCCATCTAAAAAGGCCCTCTTTAGGTTGTGTTTACAGTGCAAGCTTAGGTTTTGCTCCTGCTATCATAGTAAGAAGCATAAGCATGAGGCGTTCAAAACAAATCGTCAGACTGGTATATCTTGCCTCAGAAAAATATCTGCTCTCTAAGTGTTGTGCGGGTTTGCGCTGTGGGGATTTTTGTTCTGTTTTTGCGTGACCCTATTCAGAATAATAAGATCTGTAAACTGTGTATGAATCTACCTTAGTATAAATAATGCAACTGACGTTATATTTCTTCTCTGTTCTGTTGTGTAACAAAAAGTCTTAATACTGATACAGCCTATTTCTCAGTGCAAGAGAGGGGTTTTTGTGCGTGGTGGCTTTCTGGAGAGGGCTAAAGGGGAGCCTAAGTTTCGGTTTCTTTAGCAGGAGGTAACAGCAATCACTTGGCTTTCTGCAAGGAAAGATAAATCTTAATCTAAATAAATAAAATAATAATATAAGTAAACCATCTGCCTGTTCCTGAACATCGCAGTGACCTTGTTCATTTTCTACAGTGAAATGGGAAGAGGCAGCTTTCTGCTGCACGACAGTTCTTGTTTGCGGGGAGTTTCTCTCGCTGAAGATTTGGCTTTCCCGTGGTGTGTAACACACGTTTCATTTTAAAATAATAAGACCGGGCACTTCAGCCAGTCAATAGGTTCCATCGACCTCTTTTGTGCTTAGATCAAACGCTCGCACAACAGAGAAAGTGACAGCACCAGGGCACGGTAACAAAGCCATAGTTTGTACCAAAAGAAGAGTGAGGCCCAGAGAGACACCGCAGCTAGAGAAACAGCTGTCTTATCAGCACAGTGCAGCGATGGAGATGGCTCAAGAGGTCCTCAACAGATAATCACTTGAATAGGTTTGCAATGCGCCAAACTTCACGCTTGATAAGACCAACCCAATGTAGAAAGCAGCACAGATCCAGCTCCATTCTGTTTTATCTGCTCTGCAAATTAAGAAATTGAAATTCAGGTGGCGCAGGCAGCATGTTGCTGATAGACCACTAAAGTAAACGGTCACTAGAAAGCTTTCGGCAGAGAGAAATAGGCGTCTGTAACTGGATGTTACTTTAATAACAATTAAGAAATAGCCACCTGACTTAAAGCGACACCTGAGGGGGTCGGGGTCGGGGGACTGCCTTTTCTTTTCAACATTGTCACATGCCCCTGCGTCAATGAACAAACTACTTGGCGGCGAAGTTTAAAGACTGAGTTTATTGCAAAAGACAGAGTCCCAACTCTAGCTGCAGAGCTCATTTTAATTCCCCCCTCCTACCTGGGATGAAGAAAAAGATGCACGGCGACTTAATAAAAACAGCCCTCCGTCTGGTATTAAAAAAATGCAAACTGCAGAAGATAAAAGCATGCTTCTGCGAGCACAGATTAATCAAAACTCTTTGCTGAAGGGAAGTGAAAAGGATAGTTCATGAGTTAGCATAATTATTTGCTTGTCACAAGAAAAATGAGCTAGAGTAAGTACTACGCTATTTATGTAAGCAGCAAATCCCGTTGTAAAATATGTGTGTTGATTGACTAAGGACATCATATTAGAATACGGTAGCTCCTCCTTGTTTCATCAGGAATGCCTTTAAAAAAATCCCAAGCTTAGCTTTTATTTAAAAACTAAATTGTATGTACCGAAAATGTAATTAAAAAGGACATACACAGAGCCCATGAGCACAACCGTTTTCTTAAGATAGGGGTGATTACATTTACTTAGCTGTTTTGTGGGTTGGTGTCCAAAAGTGCTGAGTAGCCAAACCAGATGCAAGAAATTATCCAATTTTAGTCAGTCTGTCATCCCATGCCTTCCTTGGATAATGTTTTTAAAACTAGGTGTTATTTTCTTAACAAAAATAAACTGTTGGATAAATGTCTGTACTTAACTGTCAGCCGGCCAATAAAGGCCTTACCACTGGGGCTTGCTAACTGGAAGCCAGAACAGTGAATATGGTGGTATAATGCTGATATTTTTAACCACAAAAATTTGCCTTTATTCTGTGACAAACTTTGTCTAGCAAGGGTGCATGTGATGGCAGAAGGGAGATTAGGCAGGACTATGGAATCCAGTAATTTCTTTCCCCTTTCAACAGAAATTAGGGTGACTAGATGTCCTGATTTTATAGGGACAGTCCCAATTTTTGGGTATTTTTCTTATATAGGTTCCTATTACCTCCCACCCCGTGTCCTGATTTTTCACATTTGCTGTCTGGTCACCCTAACAGAAATGCTTTGTCATTACCAAGGAGAGAAGCAGTGCCAGCCTACTTGTGGAGAGAGCGAGAGAGGAGGGTCCTCAATATTGGTGCACTTACTGGAAACACTTATATTTTCTTCCTGAAAAAATTGCTGGCAATATTAATAATATAGCAGAGAATTCCTCTAGTCAAACATTTAGAGAGAAGGGGGGAAAATGAGGATGGGATCAACATCCCTTAGGATGATCTGCCAGTAACTTTTGTTTGTTTTTGGAATACCTGTTATTTGGTGCAATGTGGCCATTTTGTTAAAAAGGGCAAAACTACTTGCTCTTTTTAGAAGTATTTTTGTATTAATTCTATAGATAAGTTATTTCTAGCAGGGATGATCCAGCAGGCTCTGGAAAGGGAGTGAATGCCATTTAGAAAATCACTTCTTTTAATTTGGTGGATGTGTAATAAAAGTGTACAGTGAATCCCTGTCCACTCAATCATTGTATGGGGATGGGAGAAATAATCTTGTGTAAAAGAAAGCAATAAACCCCCTAAATTAAAGCACTTTATTTTTTTTAAGTTATGCAATTTTCCATCTGAAAATAATAATGCTTTTAAGCTCCCCACTTAATTAGGCCAAATACTGTCACATCTTGGAGAAAAATTTGGTGAAATTATATTTCTATCATACCAAGAGGCTTCTTCAGGAAACAGGATAGATATAAACTTACTGTAATTAGTACGTCCACTCATGGTATTATAGTTATAGAAATATTGACTTAACTGATGGATTTTACTTTTGCAAATGTGTGATGTGTGTGTTATATTTTCATTCTATCTGTTGAGGGAAAAGTGCATGTTACACTAAGGTAGCTTTTTTATTCTGCCATCATTTTTCTTGCTGACAGTGTAATGCAGTAAAATAGTTGCTATTGCTACTAGAATATTATTGAAAAAATGTCCCTGTGAAGTCTGGACTGTTAGTACACTCAGTAATTAGATTATCTTCAGATAATCAGATCACATGCATAGTAGACAGAATTTTTTTTGACCTTGTATAGACCACTTGTTTGAACATATTTCAAACCATTTTAGGTATCTGCTTGAATGTTTTTGTTTTTATTCAATTAAGATGATATGCACCCAATTTGAAATTAAGATTCACAATCAAGGTCTGCATATAATTATGTATTGATGTGGATATGTGAGAGGTTGAGGTGCATTCAAGTTTCACTTGCTTCTACTGCAGTTACGTGACCTCAGTCTTTTTCTGTAGCATAAGCTTAGTTTAATGGGTGGAACCAGATACCCATTACTGAAATATATTTAAATTCAGTATTCCCTTTATGTAGCATTATGTCAATAAATACCCTTTCTTCCTTCGCCTATCCTCCACCTTTTATCAGTCTTACTTTTTTGGATTTCACTGCATTTTTTTCTTCCACTCTTACATTTATACATAAGAAGCCCTCTATTCCAAATACTGTGGAATTAAGCTGTAGTGATTATTACTTGCAGTGATCACTTAGGTGGATCAAATCTTGTTCTCCAAAAGCCAATTCCCACTGGTGGTGATGTTTGTCCCTCACTTATATTGATCTCTAGGATTTTAGTTGTAAAGGATCAGATAGGGAAGGATTTCTCTGGTTTTCTTCACAGACAAGAATTTAACTTTTTTTCATGTGAAAATTCTTTACCTGCAGATGATTTAACAATTTATGGGAGTGCCAGTTGAAAATAATAATTAAATAGACTTGCACTGGCACTAAAATATGTAGTGGAACTTGCTGTGTCTTTGCACAGTAGACATTTTGCTTCTTTTCAGGGCCACCCAGAGGATTCAGGGGGCCTGGGGCAAAGCAATTTCAGGGGCCCCTTCCATAAAAAAAGTTGCAATACTATAGAACACTATATTCTTGTGGGGGCCCCTGGAGGGCCTGGGGCAAATTGCCCCACTTGCCCCCCCACCCTTCTGGGCAGCCCTGCTTCTCTTGCATATGAAAGCTCATTTTCATGGATCAGAAATTACCCTGTAAGGTTCTGAGCTACTTCACTCTAGTTCAGAGGAGTATATAGGCAGATACTGGCTCATACATGATCATTCAGATTTAGAGATCAAAAATGTTGCCCACCTCGATCCTCAGAATACTATTAGAGTCCATCTATAATTTTTTAGTCAGTCTACTGTAGTTCCTGAATGCTCCATGTTTGGAACAAAGATTATGCTAATATCACCCATGCTGATGCTAAGAAAATGTTAGGCCAATAAACTTGCCAAACTTCCTACGCTGGTGCAGCTGATGTTCTATTTTGACACCATATTTCCTGCTACTGGACATCTGGGCAAATGTGCATCTGATATTGTATAGAAAGAAACAACTTCTGGACCAGTCAAGTCAATAATATTTTAAAATATATTTTTTCAAAATGTTGTGTTCTATAAAAGTAGAACACCAGTCTGAAGAAATAAATCAAGGAAGAAACAGAAGATTCTTTAGTATTCTTGAGCTCTAGCTTTTTTCTTAAGTCACTTCTGAGATTTTCTAACCAGGTCACAAAGATCCCTAGACATTTTTCTCCTATCTTTTCAATAAGCCCCTTGAAATGCCAATAGTGATATCCACTGAAGACTGTTCATATCAAGTCTACCATGCCATTCCTCCACAGCTGAATTTAAAATGGTGATTTTTTTTCAGTCACAATCCTATATTTTCATAATTGATCAGTGATTTGGGTGTCCTGCTTGAGACACTTGATGACCCATCCTCTGAAAATCAGGTCTCTTTATGCTTGGGCATCTGAAAAGAAAGGCACTCAAAAATCACTAATGAAAGCGTAGATATAAATGCACTGGTTCAGTAGCACAAATGCAAATAACTACTTGAGCTCCCTCTCTGTGTGCAGAGAATAAGAGCTACTAACATTTACTTGGAGATTTGAAAATTCTTCATTTGAGATGCCATTCTCAGACATGATCAGCAATGCTGTGATTCTAACTCTAATGAAGTTAGTAAGTAAGACAGCTGGCTACAAGATAAGGCCTGTTATTAACTGTTAGTTAAATGCAATCCTAAAATGTGTGTGATTAAGGATTTATATTCAGTTGGTCTGGAAATAGGTCCTAACAGCAGAAACCCACTTTACGTAGTACTTTTGCCTTAATGCTAAAACGCCTACTAAATTCTTCCAAACAACATTCAGTCACAGTTAGGCTTCACATCTTTATATCTTTTAAATTTTATAATAAAAGTATATGACATTTAAAGTATCTTTCATCCAGGATTCTGTATATTTAACAACAACAACAAAAAGTCTAATACCACTACTCTACAGTCAAAATGCTTCTGAAATAAATGTAGTCCAACTTTACTAATTCTGGGTCACTGAGAACAAAAATGATGCTTAAAATTGTTGATTGGCTCTAGTTTTCAAGATATGCTATTAGGTCAGTATATACGACCCTTGACTTGGGAATGGCGGAGGATAAGTGAGTTATAAAGGGAAGGGATCTCAATTTAAACCAGAAATGACTAAAATACATCTTTGACTGGATCTATGAATAAATCTATGACTGGGTTTGGACAGTACTTGCTTTTTAGGCAAAACAATGAATGATGCAATCTGAAGCTGGTATTGTGTCATATATGATATGAATTGCATCATGTTATTCCTAGAAGTCATGGATGATGCAATCATAACAAAGCTTACATCACTCTGCTGAACAAATTGCCCTATATCAGCTCTAGAAATCATACAGTGTCGTGCTCTCTTCTTTGTCAGTGTTTGATTTTGCAAAGGGACACATTTCTGTTTAGCCAAAGTGAGCAGAAATGCCTCGTGCTTGTGTGAACAGTGCAGATAACTTCTGCTATGTTTGTGGTAAAGTGACTTTTGCATCGCAAAAGCGCAGTATAACCACTATGGTTAAGAAAGCCTATCACCTTTATTTTGGCTGCAAAATTGGAGATCAGGACAAGAGCTGGGCCCCACACATATGCAACAAATCTTCGCCAGTGGTTGAACAGGAAAAGGAAATCTATGCCTTTTGCAGTGCCAATGATTTGGAGAGAGCCAACAGATCATACCAGCAATTGTTACTTCTGCATGGTGCCTCCAGTTGGGAAAGGTGTGTCAAAGAAGAAAAAGTGGACTGTGCATTATCCAAACATTCCATCAGCTATACGCCCAGTACCCCACGGAGAAGGACTGCTAGTTCCTGATGCACCAGAACCATTCTCACTTGAGTCAGATGAGGAAGAGGATGAAATTTCTGGTCCTGAACCATCAATGTCACAGGACCCACATTTTCTCTCATCCTCCTCCTCTGAGCTACACCTCATAACACAAGGTGAACTGAATGACCTTGTCAGGGATTTGGAACTACCCAAGAGTAAGGCAGAGCTGTTGGGCTCCAGACTCCAGCAGTGGAATCTCCTGGCAGGCTATCAGGGCAAATGGAGCCCGTCAATGCTTGCAGACTATTGCTGGACAGTGACAAGAGATGCTCCATTTAATGAATACAAGAGACAAGCCAAGAAGCGCCGAGTAGACACTGAATAGGACTAAACTATGTACATAATAGTTTTTTGCCTTTTGTTTCATAATAAATTTTATTTATATAACCCTTTTGCTGATTTTTAAAGTGTTCCATAAACAGGACAGGTGAAATATCATGTAAAGCAACCATAAACACATGAAAAGACCTAGGTTTACAATTTATGATTAAAACTCAACTATCTACACAATATACATAGACATAAAATGTAAAAACTTAAATATCTTAGAAACAGTAGCCAGTTGTTTTAATTGTCATATTTGAATTCAGCACATCAAAATACATAATAAATATCATATTTTATCTCTGAAGCAGACGACTTCTCAAAAATTGTAGACCAGTGTAATTTGCCTGAGTTATAATGAAATGATTCCTTTTTTTACCGATGAGAAAACTTGAGTTATAGAGAAGGTAGATGATTGGCTCAAGGTAGCAGAAGAAATCTGTGTTCAACACAGGAACAGTTACCAGATCTTCTGATTTTCCATCCTGTGCTTTAACCACAAGACCATTCTTCCTCCCCAAACTTATTCTTAAAACTATAAGGCCCAAATCCACAAAAAGACTAGGGTGTTGCGATACTCAGAACTGTGGCGCTTCGCTTTTAGGCACCTAGAAAAACAACAGGAACAACACTGTGATTCACAAAGCCAGATAGGGCTCTAAGCTCCCTGTACAATGAATGGGGAGAGACCAGAATCTTAGAACGTGATCCACAAAAGCTAGCATGCTAAGCAGGAAGCTGCCTAAGCTAACCAATGGGAGTGCTAACAACAGGAGTGTGCACAAAGACAGGCACCTAACTTTGCTTACAGATCCACAGATGGGAACCTATCTCCTTGAGTCAGATGGCTTAGGCACCTAAGTAGTTTCTTGAGGAAATGAGTTAGGCATTTGCCTAAGAGCCAGAGAAAGAGGACGTGATATAACTTTTAGCCTAGTGATTAGAGCACTCATTTGGGAGATGGGAGACCCAGCTTCCATTTCCCCCTCTGCCAGACTGGAGAGAAAGGATTTTAAGAGGGATCTCCCACTTCTCAGGAAGGTACTCCAATCACCGAGCTGGGGGATATTCTGATGTGGGGCTCTGTCAGTCTCTCCTGCTGATGCTGTTACACTATAGATAAGTCACAAACGAGTGATTGGAGCACGAGACATGGACAACCCTGAGTCTCCCATCTCACAGGTGGGTGTCCTACTCACCAGACCACAAAATCATTCTCGCTTTCTCTCTCTGCCCCAGTGACTATTTAAGTCTTTGGGCCAGAGTAGGAAACTGACTTTCCCACATCCCAGATGAGTGCTCTAACCACTGCGCTAAAAGTTATAAACTGGACACCACCACCACCAGCTCCACCTCCAGCCAGACTTGATATGGTAGAGAGCCTCTGGGCACACCAATCTGATTGGGCTCCACATGTGAGATGAGAGAAAAAAAATGTGTCTTCTCTGATTCGTGGATCACTCTGGGTGTAGACGGGAGATAAGCATTCGGACACCTAGAGGTAGACAGCAGTGCATGTGACCAGAGGCAGAAGCTTAGATGCAGAGGGAACTTTTCAAGTGAAAACTTGAGCACTTGAAAAGCTTAAAAGTGAGTTTAGGCATCTACATGGTTTGATAGGAGTTTTGTGGATCATAGTGGAGCCAAAACTAGGATTTAGATGCCTAAGTCTTGGGTTTAGATGCCTAAGTACCTTCATGGATGGGGGCCCTAGTATCTCCCCCCACTTATGGTGGGCAAGAGGGCATGAGAAAGCTACAGTTCAGGTTACAGGATTACTTGGACATCATTAGTTAGATGTTCCAAAGATCTTGTCAGGGTCTTTCCACAAAAAGAGGGAATGAGAATCTGGTAGCATGCACATGCCTCTCTGTGTTGGAGAAAGCATTAAGGAAACAGTTAACAGTAAAAATATTTTTAATAAGGATAAATTTTCATCTGTTTCTTGAGTATGTTCAAACAAGTTAATATTTTCTGTTGGATTTTTTCTATTTCTGATAGGGGGGTTCAGAGCTGAAAAGTCTACAGTGTATTAACTATGCAAATGAATCCTCCGTATAATAGGATGTACATGCAATCCACCTCTTCTGTAGGGTTGTCTACTTAGAATAATTATGTTTTCCATGTTTGGAATAGCAGATCAAGAAAAAAAAAGTAGTAAACTATGTATGGTTTTCATATAATGAAGAAAGGAATCTATTGTACATCATTAGCAGCTTGGTATCATTTAAATATCTGAGGGAGATGGGAGACTTGGTGGTTCATTGACATACTGCACTAAACTCCAGCCTTCTGGAATGTACACTTGAAGCCTGGCTAGCCTCCAGTGAACTAGTTTCTCATTGCAGTCTTTAGCTGACATTTGCCTGCATCTCCAGCCGGTTTGCCACAATTTGAGGTCAATGGAACTATTCACACTGCTTAAAGTTGAATACATGCATAAGTCTTTAGGGACTTGGGGCTCCAGTCTGTAATGAGTGGAGTTTGTGCAAGCTTTGCATAGCTGTTCAGCAACTAGCCCAAGCTATGCACAGTGTTAGTCAAATTTTACCAATTCACTTAACTGACCACCAAAAAATTCATACCATTTTTAATTTTTACACATACGATTTTAAACAAATATAAAAGTGTTCCAAGATCTTTGAATTGACTACACCAAAGTGTAGTATGAATGAAGCCTTCTTCAATTTGTCTTTTTCACTGGTATATGAGAAATCAAATATTATTGCTGTTCTGAAGTGTCAGCTTTTGTAAACATAAATCTGGTGCCTTAAAACATAAATGATGTTAAAAAAATGAATAAATTGTTTGGAGCTGTAACAGACATTTTCATGAATTACTTTGACACAATGTACTACAAAACACCTTTTTCTTCTCGCTATGCCTTCTTTAGATTTCAGATGTACAAAAAATCCTTTAAACTGTTCTTTGATTGTCTACCCCTGACAGTGCCAGTTTTAGATTTTTTTTCCTGTGCAATTTAATTGCTTTTTTCACCATCATCCAAACTGTTGGTTTCATACAGTTGAGAATAAGGCTATTCTATTTTCTAAAACAACTTTTCCCAGTAGATTGTCTAACTTCAGTTATATATTTGTATATTCATATATCTTGTAGAATCACCTTTAACAATTTTCTTCATTACAGTATTGCAATGAGCTTGTTTTTCTTCCTCAAACTGTAAGAACGATTTTTAAAATTTATGGATTTCTGCTTGATTAAATTAAATAACTTTTTTCCAAATTCTAATCAAGCAAGCAAAAACGGAGCAAAATCGGCTTAAGATGAGGTATGTAGTTCAAATATAAAGAGAACTGAAAACCAATAGTGGCAAAGCCATAAGCAAATTTAAGTTGCTTTCCATTTTTAATTAGCTGCTTGTCATGTTGAGAAATGAGATTTAATTCATAATTATTACTAAATATTTTGTTCTGACTGTAGGCTCTTGCATAGCTTTCTGTTCATGTTTCTTTTGTGTGCATTTTGGAAAACTTCATGCTGGCATGACATTATTTTCATTAGTGACTTGGATAATGGAATGGAGAGTATGCTTATAAAATTTGTGGATGACACCAAACTGGGAGGGGTTGCTTTCACTTTGGAGGACAGGATTAGAATTCCAAATGAGTGACAGACTGGAGAATTGGTCTGAGATAAACAAGATGAAATTCAATACAGACAAGTGGAAAGTACTATCCTTAGAAAGGGAAAATGAAATACTACATCACAAAATGGGGTATAAGTGGCTAGGCAGTAGTACTGGTGAGAAGGATCTGAAGGTTTTACTGGATCACAAATTGAATATGAGCCCACAATGTGATGCAGCTGTGAAAAAGGCTCGGAGGTGTATAAACTGGGAGTGTTGTATATAAGACACAGGAGTTGATTGTCCTGCACTCCTTGGTACTGGTGAGGCCTCAGCTGGAATACAGTCTCCAATTCTGGGCACCATACTTTAGGAAAGATGTAGACAAATTGGAGGAAGTCCAGAAATGGCTCAAAAATAACAAAAGATTTAGAAAACCTGGCCTATGAACAACTATTAAAAAAATCTGGGTATGTTTAACCTTGAAAAAAAGACTACTGGAGGAGGGGATGACCTGATTATCTTCAATTATGCTAAGAGCTGTTATAAGGAAGAAGGCCATCAATTGTTCTGCAAGCCCACTGAAGTCAGGACAAGTAATAATCATCTTAATCTGTAGCAAGGGAGATTAATGGCAACAGAAAGATCAAGAGATCTCTGATGGAGAATCTTGTTCCACTGACAGACAACTCCCTTGATGGTTGGGTAAGACTTTATACTTGTTCTCCACCATTAATGAGGGTACCTAGGTACTCTGCTGGATTTTTTTCTCCAAGTTACCCTGGTTCATGCATTATCTGTATCAAATGAAGTGAGAGGAGAGGCTGCTAGAGCCTTATGTCTCTGTGGATGTCTTATGCTAAGTTGACTGCTTGCAGCATACATATTTTAAAAATCTCTTGTGCCATGACTGTGGCTGTGCAGTTACTCTCCTCCACCATAGCATTTGCAAAGTCTTAGACAGCAGACTTGTTTCAGTCTGGTAAATTGAGATTGTTTGAGCTCAGTAGTTGATCTGAGTTCCTCCATTTGTAAGGAAGCTGCTCATTTTGTAGACAAGATTGATTAGAGATGGGCTGTCTACCTGAGATGGCAGAGCAAGGGCCGCATTGTCTCTGCTAGAATTTCAGTTGATGATACTCACTGAGGTATGGAGGTGTTGAGAGAACTTTGTCCCACAACCTGTGCTTTAGATCCATGTCCTTCCCGGCTGGAGAAGGCTAATGAGGAGGTATTGGGTTCCTTCACTGTAGAGACTGAATTCCTCTTAGGAAAGTCAGGCTGCTTATTGCATTTAAGGAAGCATTAGTGCAGCCTTTGTCAGCATCAGGTGATGCTTTATTGAGCAATCAGCTAATTATCAGCCTGTATCTCATCTTCCTTTCTTGGCTAAGACTACAAAAAAAGTTGTTGCAAGAAAATGAATTCTATCTAGATGCTTTCGGTCTTCTTAACAGTTCTCAGTCTGAATATAGATGTGGCTTTGGCACAGAGACTGCATTGGCTGGCAATCCCCTCCTGGTGATGGATGAAGTCCAGGTGTCTATGCTGATGGTATTATATCTATCACCTGTCTTTGATATCACTGATTATGAGATGTTGACTCTCCTGCAGACCCTGGCAAGATTAGATAGAGTCTTAAGTGGCTTCATTCTTTTCTCAGATTTAACTGGATAGTTGTGGACAATTGCTTCTCTTCTCAAAGAACTCCCAAGTGGAATGTGTGTATGCACCATGATGTCATCCCTTCTGTTCCAACATGTATATGTAGCTATAAGACACATGGGATACTATGTTTTCAGTATGTTGATGATGCCCAACTGTACATATCCATCTCATCTAACTCAGATACTGCCGTTCAGCATTTCAGCTAGTGCCTAGTTGAGATTGGAGTCTGGGTGAGAGTGAATTGGATGAAACTCAAACCACACAAGACTGGAGAGGTGACGATGGGTTGGGAGAAGCTGTCAGAAGAGAAGGTAGATGTAATTAAAGTCCTTTGATTGAGACACAACATCCAATTTTCAACTTAGGGGGTTATTTTAGATCTATTTGATCATATTACAGCAGTAACACAGTCAGCTTTTCCACCCTCAACACGTGGCTAGGCTTTTTCACCATCTACATGTTGCAACCTTTCCTTTTGGATGCAGATCTTGCCACTGTTGTTCATGTTTTTCTTACCAAGATTAGACACCTGCAGTATGCTTCATATGGGGCTATGCCTTAAAGCCATTTGGAGAGTGAAACTGGTGCAGAACATAGCTACTTGCTTAATGAGTGGGGCATCTTGCTATTATTATGACATCAGTGCTCCAGGATCTGCACTTGATGCCTATTGATCTCCGGGTGGAGTTTAAAGTGTTGATTATAGCATAGGATCAGCCGACCTGAGGGAGGGACCATCTTCACATGCTACGCCAACAGAGCTGGATCCCTCTTGTTATAAAAGAAGGGGCAGCTGGCAGAGTATTCTGAGTGAGGGCTGCAGGCCACTTGTTTCTCCCCTACCCTCCTTTTTCTTAAATAGCCCTGATTTGGTGACCTTCTGGGCACACTGCAAAAGATACTCGTTTAAGAAGGTTTTTGGAGAGGGATGAGGATGTGCTTCCTGAACCAAGGAAGGTATAGAAAGGAGTTCCTGAAGGTGACTGGCTGAGTTCCTGATGAAATGACTACTTTAATACAAGAGAACCCCAGCAGCATTAGTGTGCTGGGCACCTAAAGCCTTAGATAGGTGTCTTTATTTTATGTTTTTGGATCTTAAATAAGAAAAGTGAAAATCCATGTTCATTTGTGATTTTCTGCATATTCCCTGATTAACTCATCGGCACAGCCATAGAAGCCCACTTTTAGGGATGAGGTAGACAGAGAGTACATATATTTTCCTTGCATTATGAATGTAAGTGCTCTTAAAAGAGGGTGCAAATATTTGCAAGTCAAAAACTGTATTATAGAAGTGCCAAAATCCCTGCAGATGTCACCTGGAAAACTGCTTATGTACTCCAGTAAGGGTATGTACCTTGAGAGTTCCCATATTTGTACTGTAGTATTTAGGTTCGATAGGCTCCGTGGGGTCTCTATTCCTCCCAAACATAATCAAATATTTAATTTCACTGCACATTTTTTGTAGGTATCCATGGATTTTTTTTAGACACTGGATTTAAAATCTGTTTTACTGAAACATTCTGTACAGACCTATTGGTTTATCTGACTGCAAACTTTTAGACTGAGAATTGATACTCAGAGGATGAATTCTAGTCTCTAAAACTGCTATCATTTTGTTTAATCTCTATCCATATGCCTGCTTTCTCTTCTCCCCTTCTCTCCTCCCTTCACCCCACACAAGTCGTCTTATTGTAACAACTTACTTCCAGCATAGACAAGCAAGCAGATTTCCTAGAAAACAGCTGTCAATCTACTTTACATTTCATCCATTAGAACTGTCCTAACACCTCTTCAGAGTACATCATAGCTGTAATACACTCGTCTTTCACTGGCCTATAGCATTAGATTCCAAACTGAGTCAGAGTCCCTGGTGTCCTAGATGGCAACACCACAAGGTCTCTGGCTACCTGTTAGCATTTGAAAGTTTTTTAAAAAAATAAAAATAAAAATCCTCCTGCTGTAACACCCTCCTGTTAGCGCAATAAAGTCATGTTTAAATAACTGAACTGGCTTCAATGAACTGTACTTGCCATTTTCCTGCTTCTTAGCGAGATAAAATGGAGATAATTATGAAGTGGATGAGCAGGTTTAATGAAAGCCAGTTTCTTTTGGTATATTCCTGAAGCAGCAATCATCATCTGTTTGGCTTTTGAAGAGCAACAATTATAATCACTTAAAACCCCAAGGGGAACAAAAATAGAATTTAGATTAGCATATAAAATATACAGCTGGATTGGGCAAGCCTATAAAAATCTGGGAAAATCATTCTAATTTGAATGCTATTCAAAAATCACAAGTAAAATGAGTTCAAGAGGATTTTGCATGCTTCTTCCTCTTATTTTATTTTTTTTTAAGTACATAACATTTAGAGGATTTTCCTAAAACAGAGAACATGGAAACAAGAAACTGGTGCCAGGAAAGGCATTCAGTGGGAACAGGTTAAAGGTTCATTTTCAAAGTAATAGATACAAATGGTGTTGCAAAACATAAGTGTAACAGGTATTAGTATCCCAAAGCTCTGAGATAAATGTACTACAAATGGTGTTTAATACTTTAGAACTGAAAAAATAAAAATGGTGCTAAGACATGTAGTTGCACTCTTTTTGTTTTATCAGACAGCAAAGCAGTTATGTTTGTTAAAGAAAACTCAGAATGGCAGCTAATATAGGCCAGAAACAAACAATTTGTCCAATTATTTGTCTATTTGTCCAAATACTCTTAAATGCTATTTTAGATTAATTTCTGTGGTCAATGCATAAATTCAACAATGAGACAGGAAAACTTCCTCATGTAGAAATGTGTATGTTAATGTGCCAAATACTGTAATACATCATAGTGAGCGTAGTACCTGGAAAACTAGATTTATTTAGTAAAGAATGCACTGAGTCTAATACACACTAGTATAAAATGCATAGCTAGCCTTTGGTTCTGTTCAAACCTCCTTAGAGCTATTTTGATGCGAAAACTAAATGGATCCTTCATTTGGTAGAACAAATTATTGCCATGATTAAGAGTTGCAGATTGGGCCATTACTTACTGAGTTTTTCATAAAACGACTGTCTAAAGATATTCTGTGCTCATCTAGAATTCTTATCTGTTGATCAAAAGTTATTACTATGCAATATAGTTGTACTAAACACCTCCGGGCAGTTGTTTGTTTACCTTCTTCAATGAAACACACCTGCTCTAATTCACCAGTAAGGAATACACATGTACAGAATATCTGTCTGTCTTTGTACACTGTCTTTCATTCACTTATTGCTGCAAAACCTTTAGCTTCTCACCTTTCTGAATGGTGTTAAGGCTCAGAAATTAATGACCAATGTTAGTGTCCTTTAAAATACACTTTTAAAAAATGCACTTACCGATTCTTTCTGGCTTTCAGGTGACATCAGAAAGGACCCAGCAGGTCTTTCTGCTAGGCTTCCTGAGCCATCTGTTTCATATTCTGCATCCTTTGAACAACACAGTGCACTGTGGGATACAAAGCCCCATCAATTCATGTTCAATTTAATGTGAAATCTAATGGCCACTCATTTTAAAACAAAAACCATAACTGGAAATGGAGCATTGGCCTAGGATAAGGGGACCAGTCAAGTTTTAGTCACCCTTATTCTGTTTTTCAATATACACCTATCCAAACAGATATTGTATAGCTATATGCTGTAGTGCACCCTAATTTCATGAACATTTTGTTAAATTCTCAGATTACAGTCAGAACTGTGCATAGTATATAAACCAAATACATAGTTTTAAACTAGACTAGCCACCCTCCGCAAAATAATCCAATGCTGTCTAACTCCACCCACTCTGGCAAAAGCCTGAATGCCTAATTTTACCATTCTTCTAATTTATAAATGAGTACTTACTCACAAACGATAGGCCCATTACTCACTGGAACGGATTATGCGCGTGACCAAGTATTCAGCATGAGAAAAGGTGGCATAATCAGGCCCCGAGAGAATAATTAGCCTTAGTCCAGGCCCTGAAACTCATACTCTGTTGCAGGAAAAATAGAAAAAGGCCTTCCTCAGACATTAATATTTAGGTACTGTTAGCCAAATCACCCTAGCTGGACTCAACTGTTTTAACGGTATGTAGGAGAAATGGCATCTTGCACTAAACACCTTAACCATAGAGGATTTTATTGATTGGTCATGTCTTGTACGGCTCATTACAGTCTGACATCTACAAATATTCATGTTTAATTCCCCCTCCCCTCCAGATTTAGAGCTTGTCCACACAAGGGGTTATTCCTGATTAGCTCCATGTGTGGATGTTTTTATTCTAGAATAAGGGTGTGTAATTCCAAATTAGCCTAATCCATTTTGGAGACTGATTAAGCTAATTTGGAATAAGGCACCATTATTCCTGGATTAAAAGCATCCACACATGGATTTACTATTTCTAATTAATACTTTACCTTATTCTGGATTAATTTTTATATGTAAACAAGCCTTTAATCAGACCATTGGTAAAGACTAAGAATATACTGGCTTTATAGAATCATAAACAAGAAATTTGAGATCCCATTACAAAAAAGTTCACTTTTAAAAAAAGGAGGAAACCTTCTATTTCCATGGCTTCAAAAGTGTGCATGAATTTGGTCTTTTTCTGGGAGACAGATGAAATCTTTACTCCAGGAATGAGACAAATCATGACTAAATTCAGCCCAACAGGGAAGAGACTCTTTTTCCAAAGTTATGAGAAGATGGCTAGCATGCATGTTTTATTTGCTAATCCTCTCCCCTAATTAAAAATTGCCACTTGCGTTTTGTCTATTTTTTTTGGTCTTGTATATAATTCCTAATGGATTCATCTGTATTGGTAAAGCTGTAGTATAGACAAGTCTAACATCTTTATCACTGTGTCACCTAACCATATTATGGGTCTGAAAAGAAGAAAATTAGAGTATAGACATAACTCATATTAGTCCAGCTCCCAGGAATGGTGGTGAAGGACAATAATTGTTGCCTAACTGGCACAGTTTTAATATAAATTCTGCTTAAGAGGTACCTGTTCAGCTAATGTCAAGGGAGTGTGGAGGTGTGAAATTCAAAGCATTGATCTTTTGATATCAGAATTGCCATGTGAAAAGAGAGATAGAGAGGTTGGTGGGGAAGAGAGCTTTGTCTTTAGACTTACAATGACTTCTGAGGGCTTCTCTATGCAAGGAGTTATTTTGAAATAGCTATTCCTCAATAAACTGCAAGTGTAGACAGTCTTATTACAGAACAAGAGTGCCTCATTCTGGTTTAGCTTACTTTGAAAGTGAATTTAACAAAAATCAAGAGAATTATTCCAGAATAAGAGCATCCACACATTGTTGTTCAGGAATTGCTATTATGATTTAAATTAATACCCTACCTTAGTCCAGATTAAGTTTCAAGTGTAAACAAGACCTTACTAGCTGAAAAAAACCACTATAACTAGGATAATATGTGATCTATGTAAGTAGCAGGCTCTGGTGGATTCTGTATAATTCATAGACTAACTTAAATCAAAGGCTATGAAGAATTTCATACTTCTGGTTATCTATATTGACCTAACAAACAATCCAAAGTGTGTGTGCACATGCATCTGTATTCAAACATTCCCTGTAATACACACAGAATTACACCAGGAGCAAAATATATAGAAAGAAATCACAGTACTTTCTCTGCAAGGCCCAGCAAAGACTTGGTGTGTACTTAATTTTAAGCACGTGCATAATCCCATTGACTTCAAACACATGGAAAAATTTTAGCAGGATCAGTGCCCAAAGCACTATTTAAATAGCAATAATATTCAGGTCAAAATAGAAAAGTATTGCTTTATCTAGCTCTCTTTGAACTATTTTCTAAGCAGAAAGAAGGACATTTGCTTTTTCTCTACTCTCAAGTAAAAGAAGATACTGAAGCACACGATTCATTTTAAATGTACTTTTAAGCATAAAAGTAGGCATATACTGAAGTATATTACTGACTCAGGGACTGATTCATTTTAAAATGTTCATCATAATGTAAGAAGAACATTAAGGACATTATAACATTTCCTTCTGTAAAGGCTGCTAATAACAGATTGTTTTCATTTGTTACTAATATCCGCTTGTAAAAATGTACAAAAGATTCACATTTCAAACTTTGATTCATACACTTCTAAACTTTTTTGGCATAGAGTGAGGGAGTCTAATAAAAGATCAAGTGCAACAAATTAGTTATTGTACTATTTTGATATGAAATTAATCTTTGATTATGGATAGGTCATTGTAAAATGTAACCTTGAAAGGTACAATAAATCAAGGACCAAAAAAAGTGTTAGAAATGCATTTTTAGATATGAATGCATCCATGCCTTGCTTATTCCCCTTAAACATCTCAATGTATAATTATTTTAGAGTAATAACCCTTCAAGATGAAATGAATGAAAAATTGTATTGTTTAAGGTGTTGAAAGATGCAGTTTAACTGTTCTCATAAGTCACTTATATATGAAACTGTCTACTTGTTAGCTTTTTCTTTCATGGAGTAATTATTCCATGTCCTTTGTGTATTTTTAACATATATATGGCTAGGAATTGACATATGTACCTTCACATTTTGATTGTTAACATTAACAACAATCTCAATGTTGTTAATCTTGCTGTTCTACGGACCCAATAAACATACATTAAATCCAAAGGGAAAGAATCAACCTGTATATTTAGATATTTTTTTGGTGGAGGGGCCCAAGGAAATTCCCCTATCTCTTTCTATCTTCAATAGTTTCCCAGTGAATGTGTTTGTATTGTCCTCTCTATTGCCCCATGCTCTGAATTCTCACTTTCTACATTTTGACATTCACATGTAGGTAAGATACGCTTATCTTAGTCTTGCTGAAGTGTACACAATAAAAACTACGTAACTTGTTCAAACACATCAGTGGATCTTTGATCTATACCTTACTCTGCAGCTGAAAGATCTGTGCATGAGTTGTCCATCACCTGCCTCTGCATGATATCACACACATCACCATGAATATTATGTTCACAATCCCCATTCTAATTTTCAGTAGTATTTCTGAATGAAAACTCATGTGAACACTCTTCAGAATGGTACTATATATTGTGTTTTGATGTGAACACAGAATTTGTTCTAAATATTACATAACAGCAGGGAGAACATAAGTTTTTCCCCCTACCATTAAATTGTTCAGTGAATTGGATTCTTATCCATTATCATGAGATATAATCCCCATCAGATTTCTCATCTGCTTTCATGATGAATTTTGCTTGTCATTCAGGAGCCCTTTAGTTGCAGTTCGGTTTAAATTTGATGTTCTATAAACTCCCAGGTTTTAAAGGTTCAGTAGTGAGTTCAGACTAGTAGGACTCAGATTACATGAGGTGGAAGACTGTTTGCTTTTCATTGATGACCCTCACTCCTACTTTCTATCCCAAAAATATCAACGCATTGTGGCCATATACCCTTCCAGTATGCCACTTCATGGAATGGATCAACATAGAAATGGCTCTGCCTCAGTTTATCTCAGAGTCTTCAGCTGATCCACCCCAACCTGGATGGTAGTGGAGGTGCCTTAGCTCTCCAACTAGGGCCCATAAAGGTTCCACTTCTGCCCAGGTAACCAAAGTCCAAAATAAAACACAAAGAAATCTAATCTGTGCCTTTCCCTCAGGAAGGCCCTAGTAGGCCTCAATCTCCCATGGTTACTAGCCCCTGCCAGCCTTCTCCCACAGTGAGTGCTCAAAGGGCATTCTCCCTGCCTCAGGTGTCATGGGGCAGAGCTGACAGAGCCCCTGTTAACCCTTTTCTGACTTGGGTGGAGCCTGTATACTCCATCACAATACATTGACATGTCAAACGATGACCTACCTTTTTTCTGCCCCCAGAAAACCTCTGCCCCAACAACATTCACATGGACGCAATAAATCACACAGTCAAAGGTGGTATTAATGGTATTACAGCCTGCTGGTAAAGGGCACTCAAACCAGTACACACAATCCCCAGAAACCATGATCACCACCTCTGTGATAATACTTGGTCTTCTATTAGTGTGTGTACTAGGGTCTTTGATGTTATTACTAGATGCAGGTCAGCACAAGGCAATACAACTTTGTTCCAGGGTATAATCACACTGACAGAACTAGCTGGATTTGAACAGGCATTCTAGAAGGACTAGCTCATTGGAAAGTTGTCTGTAACCACATAAGTTACGTAGACTGAAAACATCCACCAGATTTCATGAACTTCCTACCTGGAATGATGATGAGGAAATAGGCTTATCTGTGGCCCTTACTGTATCTACTAAACGTTAATTTATGCATTTAATAAATAGCTATAGAAGCTGTTTGTTTATTTAATGTTTTACTGTCCTTCTTAGATAACTGCCTACCTCTCTATATAGTGTCTTAGTAAAGACTTTCTTTTTAAGCACCCAACTAATAATGGGGAAAAAAGAAGCCGGTGAATCCATATGTGTAAGTTACATAGAGAAGTATAAATGCTTATAAAATCCATCACAATCCATGTGGATGCTGTAAAAAAGGAAAAGCAATACTTAAAATTGAGTTGGGCCCAAAGTGCTAGGGAGATAGAACCATACTGCCAACAGAAAACTGGCAAAAGAAAATATCTCTAATAGATACCTGACCCATAGCTCGTAGAAGTCAGTTGGAGTCTTTGTCCTTTGACTTCAGTGAGCTTGGAATCAGACTCTTAGGGTATGTTCTCACTACAGAAAAAGACTCATGGCGATGAGTCTCAGAGCCTGGGTCAACTGGTTCAGGCTTGTGCGATGGGGCTAAAAACGGCAATGTAGCTGTTCCAGCTCAGGCTAGAGTCTGGGCTCTGAAACCTGGCCAGGTGGCAGAGGTGTCTCAGAGCCTGGATTCCAGCCTGAGCCCAAACATCTAGATTGATATTTGTAGCCCTGTAGTATGAGCCCAGTGAGTCTGAATCAGTTCTCTTAGGCTGTGAGACTCACTGCTATGGGTCTTTTTTCTGAAATGTAGACATACCCCAAGTATCCAATAGATAGATTGCCAGATGTTTCACCCTATGGGAATATTAATTGAGCATTCTGACCCGAACATATTTTTTTCTGAATATTAACTTCCTTAGAGCAACAATCAAATATTTATGCAATTCCTGGGGAGCAAATAAAAATGTATGAACTAAGCAAAAAAAAAGTTGAGTTACTGCACAATCCACTTAAACTAATGCTATTAATGTATGCAGCTACTATTTACTGCCCCAAAAGGGGCAGTGTTTGCTTTATTAAACAACAGTTCTTCTTTAAACTGAAGTAAGCTTGGGCAAAAATAGTGGTTTACAATTTTTTTAAATGTCTCTTTGCAAATTTCAGTACTGTTTTGTCCCTTATTTATGTGGTTTAAATTAGATAAACATTCTGATCACTTTCAGTAGTAGCTAATAGTCTAAAGATATTAACAGAAACAATTATTTGAGGATGACAATTGTCTGCATCACTTTCAAATGAGGGTGAAGTGAATTAGCATTTAATTAGTTTCTGCCGACGTCAGAACAAGTCCATGAAAGTTACTTATCACAAGATGCTATAGGGAAAAAAACAAAAAACTCTAACCCATTTAAGTTCCATAACATTAGAAAAGTTACTTCAGGTGTCCAGGAATTACTTCAAGAGTGGTTATAGTGGGTAGCTAGAAGTAACTTGTTCATAAAAAATAAAATTCATGTGACCTATTCCTGCTTCACACAGTTGAAGCAAGGGTAAATACTCCCTGATACAATATTTACTTGCATGCTTCAATATCTCCTTTGTTGTCTGAACTACTTTCTACCTACAGGAGCCTTATGGCCACCTTTGTAATCTTGAGACATAATTTCAACATTCAAGGGTGCTGTTAAAGTAACCATGTCAATTTTAAAAAAGGTATGGCTCCTCTTTTAGATAATTTCATCTACCCATTTCCCCAAACAACTATTGTGTAAATTGCTAATCACAGCCCTCCCCATGGAAATAGCCTGAGACTATTAAAAGAGCAACTCCATCCCATGACTGAAATGCACTCAGAACTCTTAAAAAAATTAATATGGTTTAAAATCCAATGGGGAGGGGAAGGAGAGGGTGAAGAGACATTCTAAAATTGTATCTTTTTGCTGGGGCATATGTTTTAGAAAACGACTCATGAAAGAAGCAGGTCCCATCACCTCAAACACATTCCTCCTGGTCTTACAGGGCAGAGAGGATGGAGAGAAGAGACTTTAATTAGCATCCCATGCCGTTTTAAATACGTTCTTTGCCTCATCACTTCACAGTTGAGCATGACAGAAGTCACGCATCAGATAGTTAAGGAAAAGTGCCTTTGAGGTGATAGATTCATCTGATGATGAAGTGTCAATTATTGGCTGGGGAGGGGGGAGAGAAGGGGAAAACAAAAAACCCCGGATGTGCGCTGCTGGCAAGACTGGAGAAATGTTTGAATGGGTGATGAATCCATTGTTCTTTTTGAGCAATAGTATCTTGATCACACACACACACACACACACAGAGGGTCCAATCATCAGGTTGTATTCAGTAAGTCATCGATTCCAGGTGCATTTGAATTCAACTAGATGGTTTAGCCTGTTCTCTTCTCTCCCCCTCCCCCGAGTGCAGAAGCAGAATAAGTTTCCCACTCTATCAGCTACTTTAAAAAACCAAACCAAACCCAACCCAACCCTCCACCCGGTCATTTGAATTAGAGCTGAATAAGAGTTTCCCTCGCCAACCATGCTTCTCTAAAGCAAGAAAAAAATGTAATAAAAAAGTGCACTTACCATTGCAACCTCATAATGCTTTGTCATGGGTTTTTTTTTTTAAAGCAAAAAATTATGAATTTTCAAAACAGCTCGTGCTGGGTGCACCGTTTAGGACTAGGGGGGTGGGAAGCAGCATTTAAAGTGTGTCTAGTAATCACACATGAAAAGGAGAGCTGCTTAACCAATCAGAAACAAAGTAAGATAGAACCCCACCGCCCCCAGCCCAAAACAAACAAACAAAAACACCAACACCCCCAAGCAGAGGTAAGTTGAGCGGGAGGGCACTGTGATTCAAGCTGCCAGCTGACTACAGGAAATGCCTGGCTTTTCAAAACCACCATCACACAGTGGCTGCACTTGTGTGAGGAGCAAGGATTCAGCAAGAAAAGAGAGACAGCCCCATCTCAATGCACTAACCCTGCCACAATCCTCCAGTGATGGATGGTTTTCCTTCAGTAAAATACTTCCACAGGCGCGCGCGTGTATGAACACACACTCACAGCGCCCCCCGCCCGCTGCACACAGACAAGGGAAGTCATTTCAGGAGGCTGCCCTGGGTGTCTCTCTTCTCGCAGCGCAAGAGCTCGGGTGCTGCACCTCGGGACAGCGGGTGGTGCTTCTTCCTGCCCCTCGTCCCCCCTTGTTTATGTGTAAACGCCGCAGTGAAGTATATCAGTGCCAGCAGCCAGAGAAGCGTGTCGCTCTCCTCACCCTTAGCTGGCCATGACCCTCGGAAGAGATTCCCCTGCCCAAAGCCCGGCCGCCTGGGGCCGGGAGCGAAGCAAACACCCACACACCCATCCTCGCTCTCCCAGCGGGTCCCATCGCTGCGAAGCATTTGGAGCGAAGCTGGTTCTTCCCCCCCCCCCGGATAACCGTGCACGGGGCAAGGATCGCCCCCCCCCCCCGCCTTTTCACCTTTCAGGCACCACGAAAAGGGACGGGATTGTTTTTCCTGCCCGGGGCAGACCATATGTTTGCTCCCGCCCCGTGCTGCTGCTTTGCGTCTGTTAAGGTCCCTGGGAAGGGCTGTGAGGAGGGGCAGGGCAGGGACTCAGTGTCTCGCCCAGCGCAGCTGGTGTTTGAGGCACAGGGTATTTCTCAGTCCCTTTAGCGAGCTATTGCCCACAGCGTGGCAATGGGGGGGCTGGAGGGGCGAAGATCTGCAATTAGCAGGTAGGCTACAGAGCGGCGGAGTTGGACAGAACGGTGTCACCTTTGCAACATGCCCCCCGCTTTCCTCCATTAACCCCCTGCCCCGCCCCCGGATCCCGCCCGCCGGCTGCAGCCGAGCCGTCTCCTTAGCTAGCAGCGTGCGGTGAACTCCTGTGGCTGGAAAGGGCTCGGCGGGCCGCGTCATTCTTCTCAGGCGAGAGAGGGAGCAGGTGCGGCGGCTTCGCCGATCGATACATCCATCTTCTCCCACGCAGCCCCTCGCCTTCGCCCTCCTCTCCCCCCTTCTTCCCTCCGGCCTCGCCCAGCTGCCGTGCGATCTGGGCAGCTACAAGGGGCTGCAGGCTGAAGTTAAACCCCCTGCCACACCCACCAGAGGTGGCCTGGCCCCTGAGACACCCGGCTTTGCTGCTGACCTACAGTGCGACCGTGGGCAAGTCACTCAGGGCCAGCTTTTTAGGCTTCTAACGATGTATAGAGACACCCTAGGATGGGAATTAAATATCTAGGTGCCTTTGAAAGTCCCACTAGACCCCAGATCCTTAAAGGCATTTAGGCACTTCAGTGGGAGTTAGGTGCCTAAATACCTTTGAGGCTCTGGGCTTAGGTACGTATCTGCAGCTTTAGGTACCTAAATAACTTTTAAAAGATGTCCCTTAGTTTCTTTGTGCCTCAGTTACTTCCCTCCCTCAGAAGGATTTTATAATATATTAATTAATGGTCCTGAGATGCTTATGCTACAGTAATTGGAGCTACAGAGAAGCATGTATCTTCTAGGACATCTCTTCATACCCCAACCAAAGAACAGAAAACAAAAGAAATTTCAGTTATTTCCTAAAATGTTGTAAGTAATCCAAACATCATGGTCAAAATTAGCTCCCCCTTCTTGTGTAAAAACATCTAGGGTTGTTATCTGTTTGTATTGCTGTGGTGCTTCAGAGCCTTAGTCATGGTCCAGGACCTCTTTGTGATAGGTATCGTACATACATATGGCAAAAGACTGACACTGTGCTTAGGACAGTTCTCCCTCCATAGAACAGTCTTCTATTTTTTGAGTTCTCCCTCCATAGAACAGTCTTCTATTTTTTTTCTCTGTTAATCCATTCATGAGAGGAGGGGGCAAACTGTGTTTTTGGAGTGAGGACAAGCATACTCCACATGCCCTTGGTGGGTGCTTCCTTCCTCCCCTTTTGAGTCCTGGTCCAGTATAATCAGGGGTAATGGAGTGATGTTAAGAATTGGAAAATTACTGGACACAGTTTTCAGTGTGTGCTTTGCTCAGTTTCGAGGGAACTGGTTAGGAAATGAGGACATTATAAAATAACAAAAATAGCTAAGTATGTGTGGGCAGTATGTTGTTTTCCTTATGCTGAGCATGCATATTCAGCTGTTTTTTAGATGGTCTGTCAGGACATAGTCACAAGCCTTGGTTCTGGCAAGAAATCTCTTCTTCGAGCCTTAGTCTCAGCTATATGGGGTTGGATCTTTGAGTCTTCCATCTGCATTGCAGTCTGTGTAGAACCAGTTCCTTGGAAACTCCACATTTAATCAAATCCTTTTGTCTGACATCCTCTAGTTTTGGATCTTCTGACCCTTTTTTTACACTCCACCTCTAAGTTTAATGCCCTGCTTCCTATATATTCCTGTGATCTTCTTGACAAGCCATCTCCTCCCTGCATATTCTCTATAATACCATTTTCTCCCCTTCCACTTTCAGAAACAAATTTGTTCTTTGTAAGTGTGATTTAACACCTATTTAAGTAAATGGAAAGATTCCCGCTGATTACAATGGCAGTTGGATTAGATCATATTTTCTTCAGCCTCCTTTTAGTCCCATTCCTAGTAATTGCGTAAATAAGGCTCATTCCTGTGGGTTGTCAAGCACCTCGTGGAAGGCAGTGAATTCCCTCATTTCCTATTGACTTTAATAGGAATGAGAACAGTTGCCATTCTGCGAAACTGGGCCCTTAATGCCCTAAAATTCAACAGATTCATTATCCCTCTCCAAAAATGAGCAACAAATCAAAAGTTGATAATGGCACACATATTGGGAGTACAATAGATTTTTTTTTCTTGATTTCAAGACAGATGTACTGATAGATGGATTTAAACATGCACACTGAATGGAGAATATGCCACCGTTATTATTACCGTATATGTTTTCACTTTCTGACTAGGCTCCTCTCTTTTTTTCTTTCTTTCTTTCTGCTGGTAGCTCTCCTTGCTTGTTTTTTCCTCTGGTGAATTTAATACCATATTGTGTGTATCTGAGGCTGAGTAAAGTACAAATATAAGATTTCAGTTTTGGGGTCTATATGGTATCTGAGCACTAGACATATTGTGCATTTTTTTTAAAATTAAAACTGCCCCCTTTTTTAATACAACTATATCTGCTGTTTGGAGAGTCAACATCACAAATTCAGTGGATTTTCTGCTCTCACAATCTGTGTATTTTTAGGACAGTGATATTTATGTAACAAGCACAGAAAAATTAATCTCTCATTAGCTAGTTAGGCAAAAGTCCTGCCTCCAGACTTTATTCAGACAATGCCAATATGATCATAATGCAATATGCCGCCTGTGTGTGTTTAACTGTATTGTCTCCCAATATCCTTTTTGGAGTGTTGTGTAGCTGTAACTCTGACATATGCCAATGTTTTACACTTCACTTCAGTGTAGCTGAATTTAGCTCATACTAAATGTTTCTAACTCGCCTTCAGACTTGAAGTAACTGTGCAGTAGTACTCAACTGTAACATTTAAGGTTTTTTATTTTTAAAATTAAATTCTCTGTGTCATCTTCTGCTCTGTGATCATTGATGATAGTACATGGTCCTGAGTTTGAAGCCCTGGCCCCTGGATAGTTATTCAGTGTAAAATGTTGGGCTTCACCATGGAAAAAGCTTGACACTCATGCAATAGGTAACGATGGAATTTTCTTAACTGAAGAGGGAGGAATGAGGCCTGTTTTTTTTCTTCTTTTTCACTGTGTGTGTATCTGTGACATATCAGCGATATTTGCTTTTCTCATCTTCCCTAGTAGCTGCAGATATATTATACTTAGTTATTGTTCATCCTTTGATGGGAATGCAAGAGACTATAGCAAAGATAATTACCAAAAATAAGGTTTTTTTTTTTTATTCTGAATGATACTCAACCTTTAACAACTGGAGCGACATCTTGTCACTGAATGATAGTGCAGAGAGCTGCAAAATCTTTGCATTGTGACATCCTTGTGTCAATAGATGATGATGTTGCATCACCATCCATCATTGACATTGTATATTGATGCTGTGTAATGACATAGTGATGCAAGATCAGACTCTCTCACTCGTCTTCCCTGACTCCCAGTGGGGAGGGGGGGAAGAGTCACTCCTCTTCCTGCACCCCAGAACCGACAGGAGAGACGGCGTCTATCTCACCCTTCCCCCTCCCTCACATTTCGTGGTTGCTAGGAGGGAGGAGGTGCTCTTTTATTTCATGCTAATCTGGGATTTTATCACAG
Organism: Gopherus flavomarginatus; assembly: GCF_025201925.1. NCBI lineage: Eukaryota > Metazoa > Chordata > Testudines > Testudinidae > Gopherus > Gopherus flavomarginatus. The sequence goes on from NC_066619.1 coordinate 115,011,985, forward strand.
GTAATTTCCCTGACCTCCTTGCTTTGCTATTTCAAGGAACCAACAGCTCTCAGGGGACAGAGGAACAGATGTGTGGAACACAGAAGCTGACAGGGAGGTAATATAGCCAAGTAGGGGATTACTTCCATACAGAGGTGTAGACATTCCTCCACTTCCACCTGGAATAATCCGGACAGGAAGTGCACTAAATCTGAACCTCTTCCTGTCAGCTGCCTGCACCTTTGCTCTGTGTTTGTTCCCTACATCCTTAGAGAGATGCTGTCACAGGCTTTGCCTTCATTGAGAAAACCAAAGCAGGTGCTAACACGAAAATACAAGAATTAACGTGAAAATGCAATTTAAAAATCAATGAACAACGTGAATTTAAAGGAAAACATCCAGATGGAGGATGAACCCACAGATTTGAGTGTAGTGGTGGGATACTGTCTAACCAACAGCTAAGCAATGATTTAGAAAACATTTACACATCCAAGATGTGTGTAAATTGGAAGGTCACATCACATACCATCTTGTACACACTTATTATGAAGTGTTAACATTTGTCATTATTTTACTTAGAGAAATACCTTTGTCTTTCTTTTTATCTCCATTTTGGAAATTGTTATTTCTTCTCTACTGTATCCGTCCTTTTTTGACAAACAATTTTATAGAGATGCTTTTCCAATCTAATGTGAAGCATCTGACTATAATCTCATCTATTACTTAGATGTCTAGCTGTGTTTCCCTTGGTTCCTGCATAACTATTTAAGCCACACCAGAAGTTGAGCATTGAACACAAATAGGAGCAGGTGTGTGATGAGCAGCAGGGCTGGATTTGTTCCTTATTGCTCATACATTGATCACCAAGAGATCCTGTTTTTATAGCATACGTTAGGATATTCCCTGAATATTTTTTCATATATATTTTACATGGTTCATGGTTGATCCTGTTTCCATTGACATCAATAGCAACACTCCTTAATAGCCCCTAACTCTGTAATCCATCTTAAAAAAAAATACCAAGAGTTGATCCTGCAGCTCCCTTCATGTGAACTCCTGCTGCTGACTTAAGTTGGCATAAGACACAATTATGGACTTCAGGAATAGGCACAGAAAATAGGTAACAGCGCAAACCATAAAAGATCAGTGAAAACCAATATTAGAAAAGTTGTCAATCTAGCTATTGCTTTTAAGAATCTGTCTTCATCAAAGATCCTCTGAGTAACATTCTATCTTGTATCCAGCATATAGTTGTTATTGCTTAGAATAGTGGTTCTCAAGCTTTTTTTTCGGGAACCACTTGAAAATTCCTGAGGGTCTCAGCAGACCACTCAATGATCTTTTCAAAAGTTGTTTGTACCATTAGCGAACTATTGTAAAGCACTTTGGATAAAAGTGCTATATTAAAAAAACCTTAATTGTTAATTTTTTTTGTTCTACAAATAAAAGCACACATCTCATATTTTAATATCAGTAGTCTATCTTTCTAATGCAATGGATGTGCCCTCTCTCCCCTGCTGTGGCATTCCTCAAGCTGGGGCTGGGAAGGAAGGCCATCTCTCCCCCGCAGCTGCAGCCCTGGAGCTGGGGAAAGCCATCTCTTTCTCTGGCCGCTGCAGCCCTGCATGTCCCAAATTCCCCCCATCCCCTCTTCTCACTGCTCCTTCCCACATACCCGTATTCCCCCCAAGGTTACCACCTCACCTTACATGTGCGTCTTCTCCAGGGTTCAGGAACCTAATTAGTGGAGCCACTAATTAGGTGGATGGCCCTTCATTCTGGTGTGTGCGGTCACCCAGGCGCACACCTTAGAAGGAACTATCCGCGGACCGCCTGAATGGAGCTCATGGACCACTGGTGGTCCGTGGACAACAGTTTGAGAACCTCTGGCTTAAAAGGTAGTATGCTGAAGTACCATTCAGGAATGCTGCTGGCATTTCAGTATTCTAAAATGTTTGGGAAAATGTATTGTATTGGTATATTTTTAAACCATACACATAAATGCCAGCTATATTAATATTTTACCTTAATTTTATGGTGGGGGGGGAGAGGGGGAAATTGATGAGCTGACAGAAGCAAAGTCCACTGAAGTTTGGGATGTGTTCTAAGGCTTATCAAATTTTCCAGACTTCTGAGAAAGGAGGATGTAAATAGATTAAATGAGGGATGGTATTTGTTGTTAACCCTGATGAGTGAGGAGAGTGTTTTAGGATTTATTCATGTTTCAAATGAGAGAGGAGGGAGGGTCCCAGAGCCTGGGGTTCCAGCCTGAGCTTGAATGTCTACACTGCAATTAAACAGCCCAGTAGCCTGAGCCGTGCAAGCCTGAGTTGGCTGACACAGGCCAGCCACAGGTGTTTGCGCAGACACAAACAAGGTTTCTAACTATGATACACATACTGTGTGAGTGGGATTGGTCCTGTGGAAGAGCGGCACACAAAAAAAGCAATAAGCAATGCTGGCATTTACATAACAGATTGGCTGCAACAGAATGCTTTAAAGCCAGGCAACAATAGTGGGAATAATCTGGTAAATGGTTACAAAGTGTAGAGGATCAATACTAAGAGCTGTTAATTTTCATCCTCACCTCAGACCCCAAGTTTGTGATTATATGTAATTCAAAAAGCGTATTCAGAGGTAAAACAGTAAGGAGGTGAAATCAATTATTTCTCTATAGACAACAAGAATACCTTCCTAAGCCTGAATGCTTACCTAATAAGGCACTCAGAAAGAGCACTCTTCACAGCAGGTCATAAAAATGGCTTAATTTGAAAGACAATGTGCTCGGCATGCATACACAGTAGTTCCCATTCACTAACTTATTGTGGTTTCATGTTAACATAATGAAATATTGTACTGTTCCCTCTAGACTAAATTTTTCTTTACCTCCCCAAATCAATAGTCTAATGTCATTTTTGCACTATTCCAGTTGCATTGAGTTTGAGGTTGGTGGGTATAAAATAAGGAATCATTTACTAAGTGGAATTTCTTCTAAGTTTGAAATCTTCCTTAAAGTAAAGTGTATCCCTACAAATGGCCCCGGTGCGTTGAATCCTATATTCTAAAAATGCTTGGTAAGTAGAGGGGGGCGGAATTCCCATCAAGCATACATTTTTTTTAGATTTCAAAACATTTCCCACTTCTGCATCAGGATGAAACTGAGAGTTTTTAAAGTTTTTCATGAAAAAAGAGAGAGACCCCGCCAAAAAAAATAGCCAGTAGCTTGTGTGTGTGTTTCAGGGAGTTAGGGTACTCACCTGGGATGTGAAAGACTGATTTAAGTCACTAGTTTGTATTGAGCAGGGCAAGGACTTGAGCCTGGGTTGTTTTATATCCTATGGGAGTGCCCTAACGATGGGGCTATTACTTATTCAGAGAGGTGTGTGGTGCTCTCTCTCACCCCCTCCTTGTCTCATCCGGTCCAGACCTGTGAAGCTTTTCTTGACAAAATTTTTGTCAATATTAATATGTTCCCATGAAAATTTTTTGTTTCAATGACTTGTCATTTTCTAATGACACACTGTTGCATTGGAAAATTCCCAATCAGCTCTACTATTAAGGCATGTATTCAAAACATAACTTAATTGTCACAGGTTTCTGCCACACCACTTCTGTGACATTTTTAACCTGGTTGTCCAGATCAATCTCAGATACCTAACGTTACTGTGCACTAGATTTCTCATTGAACTTGGATTCTGAGCTTTTCCAGTTATTGTTCTGCTCCCATGTCCAGGATCCCCAGCTAGCACTTGACTCTGAAGGTTCTGAACACTTTCCATGCTCACTGAAGTCAATAGGATTTGGAGGTACTTTGTGCATTACAGGGTCAGGCACCCAATGAAGACTAAAAGTAATCTAATTTCTGATCAGTGGTTAGCTGCACAGCACTAGTTGTGAAGTCTGCAAATTCTTGCACTCTGTGTCACTGCTGGCCTCAGAATTTGCCATTCCCATACCCATAGGGATAGCTCAGTGGTCTGAGCATTGGGCCTGCTAAACCCAGTCTTGTGAGTTCAAGCCCTGAGGGGGTCACCTAGGGATCTGGGGCAAAACCAGTACTTGGTCCTGCTAGTGAAGGCAGGGTACTGGATTTGATCACCTTTCAGGGTCCCTTCCAGCTCTATGAGATAGGTATATCTTGGAGTCTTGTGTTGTTATAATCCCATTAGGTTTTCAGTCCCCCTGAAAGCCTTCCAGCAAAAATAGACCTACTGCCAGTTATGAAACAGGAAAAGAATCCTTTGCTGCTGCTGCTGCCACTGCCTCAATAGATGGAACATACACAATTATTTTTGCAGTCATCTATGAAAAGTTTGAAGGCAGGGTAGCCTCAGTAAGAAGCTGGCCTTTCTAGAACTTGTACCCTTTATTGGTTTAACAAAGCCTGAGCTTGTTGATGTTCAAAGCATGCTGCAACTGTGTTTGTACAGCACCTAACACAGTGGAGTCCTGGTCCATGACTAGGGCTCTGAGGCAGTACAGTAATTAAAATACAGATTGTTGCCTGAGGAGATGGCTTCGGATGGGGGATTCAAGGATAGTTGGGTTTTCCCCAGAAGAGATTCTTGATACCGGTTACTGACACCGAGTCAGTTTCCTATATTATTAACGTATGCGTGTTGTTGAATATGAACATATGCTTAGAGACTAATAAGTACATTTTATAAACGATGGTAAAATACATTTGTAGCAAAGCATGCTGGTCTAGTGTGTGCTTTTTCTGAGGTGCAGGACATGAGTGAACAGGGAACTTTTGTAAAGGATGATAGTTTTTTTGTTTTTCTCTTTTTCCCCCTTCCAGTGGAGGCTTAGCCTACTCTCTTGAGTTAGATACAGTGGCTGAAATTCTGCTATGGTTTTACATCCCGTGCCCTCCTATTGACTTCAGTGAAGTTGTATGGGATGCAGGCAGGCCGGAATCTGTCCCAGCATGATCACTACCTGCTGCTGTACATTTTGCTCTGAAGATGCTGTTCAGACGTTCATTTTTCCACCTACTTTCAGAAAGACCCAAGGTCTCTTCTCTTCCCCATCACACGCTATGAGAGTCTTATTTACTTGACCGAAAGGTTGGGATAGGTAAGTCTAGGACACTATTCTTTTGACTTACATAGCCAAACCTATTTCTCCGTGGTATGGAGGCTCAAGTCAGCCTTAGACAAAACTCTTCTATAAATATGGATTGTATTTATTGGGCTGTGTAAAATCTACCATCTCAAAGATAAATTTACAGTTCAGTGATTCACTTTATCTTCTGTCATGTAATGCTGCATAATGGGTAGTACATACAATGTAAGCAAAGGATCTGTTGGTACTTTTGATATCTTGGTCAAAGAATACTAATTGCCAGTGATGAGCCTTACTGAGGGCATGACCTCAACTTATTAAAGGTAATCAAATAACAATGGAAGCAAAACCTACCTACTTAACTGTGTTTTGATTGTGAATATTAATAGGTTTATGACTGCTCTTAAATGTAATGAAATAGCTTGATCTACTGAAGCCATATAAGGCTGCTTCTGCAATAAATACTGTAGTTCCAAACAATTTTGACTGGCTTGATTAAGAACTAGATCAGTGATTCCTATTTATGTTAAAGCTTCTTTCCCCTGCTAGAGACTCTGAACTCATGTTTCCTACTCATCTGTAACTTTATTTTTCTCAGCTTTGTTTTAAAATGTTTGTAGCAGAGATGTGCTATATTATACCAAAATAACAAGATAGTTAGCAAACTGCAGCATCTGCAAAGTGGCAGATGCCAATGTGTTTGCACCACTTTTTTTTACCCACTCTTTTTATTTTGGCTCCTACATTGTAGCTGCCATCCAAATGGATAGTGATAATTCAAAACAACTGTTAAAAAGCATATTTATTTAAATATGTCTTCATTTACATTGTGTCAGAGTTAGAGTTGGTGAGCATGCTCTCCCTCTCTGTTTCTCTATGCAAAATTCCCAAGCTTAATTAAAAGTTACTGTAGAAATCATCCTGTTTTTTATTTGCACAAGAAAAATGACTCTGCAACTTGTACCTTCCTAGCGCACACTCGGTCCTCTATAGGTATGTCTACATGGAAAAACAAAAAAAAACCCCACAACCTCCCCAACCATCAGTGAGCCTCAGAACCCAGGTCTACAGACTGGAGCTCACATTACAGTGCTAAAATTAGCCATGAAGACAATTCAGGCTCAGGCTGGAGTTCCAGCTCTGAAGCCCAGGGCATGAGGTGGGTTTCAGAGCCTGAGCTCCAGCCCAAGCACAGCAATTTTTAGCGCCGTAGCATGAGCCCCTTGAGCATGAGTTTGTAGTCCTGGCCTCTGAGACTTGCTCTCATGGTTTGTTTTTGTTTTTGTTTTTAATTTTTTTGCTGTGTAGACATACCCCTTGGGTCACCTAAGACCTTGTCTACTCACAAAAGTTGTACAATTTTTAGCTATGCTGACAGTTCATACTATACCCAAATGTGGAGATAGTGATAGCATATTCCCTTGTGGGAAAAGGAACAAGCTATACCAGTAGAAGGCACCTTTATACTGGTATAATTATGTCCTCACTAGGAGTTGTAATGGGATAACTATTTTGGTTTTTAAAAAAATCGACTAGAAATCATTACACAGTACAAAATCTCTATGTAGACCAGACCTTAGCCCTAGAGACACAAAAGGAGACCAGCTAAGCTATTCACCTTCTTACTATCTTTAAGACTACTAGTCAAAAATACCACAGAGTGGTGACGTGTCATATTTGGAGACTGCGCCTGCCACGCCACATTACACAGCTAAATAGATGCCATTTGTTCCACAGGAAACTGGCATCAGCCAGAAGATCTGACTTGTGCTGGACTTCAGGATACTCACATTGCAATCTTCCAATAAACTAGAATATTTATTAGATGTACTTGCCCTTAGCTGAGGAGTCAAAGTACTTTCCAACCACCAGTGAATTAAGCCTCATGACACTGCTGAGCAGTAACTGATATTTTCTTCACTTTAGAAATGGAGAAATGGTCACACAGGTGTAGGACCAAATTTTTAAAAGTAGCTACTAGTTTTAGAAGCCCCAGGTTTTGGGCCTACAACTTGAGGCACCTCAGACAAAACTGCCAAATTTTTCAGAAGTGCCAAACCCTTAAAACTCCAACTGAAGTTAATGAGAGAGATCTGAGTGATTAGAACTTCTAAAAATCAGAGGAAAAGTGTCTGAACTTGAACACTGAAAAATGAGGCCTCCAAAATCAATGGCCGCGTCTGAAAATTTGGGCTTAAACAATTTCCCCAAAGTCACACAAAAGATAAGTAGCATTCTGTTTCAGGAATAGATGTCAGGAGTGCTGACTCTCAGGTTCTTGCTCTGATCTGGCCCAGATGTATACTTGAGAGAGACAGAGCTATTTGTATACAGAACTATCATAATAGTTTCTTTGGTTTATATAGCATCTGTGTGTGTATACATAGCTATATCTATGAAATTTGGATTTTCAAAAGCCCTCAGTTTTGGCTTACCTCTGACTCATTGAAGCCAATGGGAGTTTTACCACTTCAAAGGGAGCAAAGTTAAGCTCAGGCTGAGAACATTTGAAAAATCCTACCCTTGATGTTGTTAGGGCTATTATTTAGTCACAGAGATACTAAGAAAAAATTTTCTGTTCTTGAGCCCGTCAGCATTTTGACCTATTTTATACTGAAATTCAGAGTAGCAATATACCACCCGAGGCTGTGACCTTGTCATGTGCCATAAACTAAGCAAGCCTTAGTCTAGCTATTATTTGATGGGAAGTCTCAAAGGAACATCTTGATGATGAAGGAACTCGTGTTAGTGATTTCAGTCAATAATATTCTTCTCTAAGGCCACTGTTGAATTAACTCTCCAGTGTGGTATGAGGTGACATGTGGTGTTGGATGTACCATCATTCATACACAGAGAGTTATATGGGCCCGTGGTGCCTGTGCTCCAATATTCAGGAAAGTGAGCCTGGCTCCACCAATGTTTGGGCTTATATTTCAGAGCCGTCCTGTCCATAGGATGGACTGAGGCAAGCTTTCTTGGCCTCATGCTTTGGGGGGATGTAGGGTCCAGGGCAGCCTGAAGAGTTAGTGGAGGGCCTGGAGCTGGCAGCAGCGAGCAACCTGGGCCCAGTCCATCCTGCCTCTTCCCATCCCTGCTCCGACCCGACCCCATTCTACCCTTCCCACCAAGCTCCTACCCTGCCTCTTTCTGGCTTTCACCCGCTCCCCCGAGAAACGCCAGGAGCTGGTGGGGCAAGGCAGAGCGGGGTGGGCTGGGGCCAGATCACTCTCTGCTGCCGGTTCCCACTAACCCCTCAGGCTTCCCTGGATACCCCGCATCCCCCTGAAGCATAGGGGCCCAGGGCGGTTGCCTCCATCCATTCTATGGATGGGACAGCTCTGAGGGCACCACCAAACATTATACAAACCTAGCACCCATGCCATCATCAAGACATCCTTTATCATCCTTTTATTATTTTGGTAGAACCCAAAGTTCCCATCAGATTTGGGGCACTATTGTGTTCATTTATACTCAGGCCCCTTCACGCTGACAGGCATTGCACAGACATAGTAAGACACGGTCCCTGTCCAAAAACCTTGTAGTGTATTTAAAGACAAGACACATCAATTGAGTGACAAACAACAGGAGAGAAGGACAGAGGATGAACGAGGGTAACATATGAAATTATATAAACTAACAATGTGACCTATGTAAAGCCCATTAAAGTCAATGGAAAAACTTTCCTTTGATTTCAATTAGCCTAGCTAGGATCAGGTCCATGGTGCTCAGCTTTCTGATTTTAGAATATTTTTTATTGTTTAAACATTTCCCATTAAGCAATTATCCTCTGTGCTCACAACATTTATTCATTCCTTTGCCTATGCACTGTAAAAGTGGTCTTGGGCCCTAGGTTCACTTATTATTTTAATATTTATTTCCCCTCCTAGCATCATTAACAGGGGTCCATATGGTCCATGATTCTGTAACCCTGGAAACTGCTGCAGAACTCATCCCAGGCTTCAGAATTCTGCAACAAAATCTCACCATTCTTTTATAAATCAAAGGACTTTTGTAACTTTTTCAGAGGAGCTGCGTGCCTGCAGCTGCCATTAATAACTGAGGTACTGTCCCTCTTGGCGCTCCTGCTGGGGTGGTATACCTCCACATAGCTCCCAACGTGGGGCTGTGGCTTTGTTTCACTTCAATAGAGAGAGGCTCATTTATCCCAGCTGAGGATGTCACCCTCTCTGTTTACTCATTGTGTATCATTTGAAATGTATTTCACAGCTACAGTGGTTGCAGTGCACGGTGTGTAAAGGACACAGGCTCAACACATCTGAAAGGCTTTTCCTTTTTTGGTCACATAGCCTGTCAATTTAATCTGTTGGTTTATTTCTCAAACTCAACTACATATGTATATTTTGTGGTGTGTGTGGGTGTGTGTGTTCACACTGAATAAACTTAAAACAAAAGGATTTTAAGTTTTTGGTTTGGTCTAGCCTGGTGAAGTAATTACTACACGAAAACTCATAAATCTGATATAGACAAAGAGGAAAATCTCAAAAAAGCTCAAGTAATGGAGTCTACTTAACAGGCTAACTTTGGATCTGAAAGTCTATCAAATGCCGTGTAAGGGCTAAATGACAACATTTTATTATTATTACTTTTAACTACGGTCTCTATAAGAATTACTGATTAAAGAATGAACTGTTTAAAGAATCAATGATTTGTCCCAAACTATTTCATATACCCCTCAATGATAATTGCAGCTGTTAAATGGATTGCAGTTAAATGAACAAGACAGAGAAAAGAATAAATAGCACCTTTTATTGCTTGAAATGTGCTACTCCGACCCACTAGGCGTCAAACTCCCCATCTTCAGCATGAAGTTGGTAGTTTGTATAATGAGAAAAAGTTTTTAAAAATAGTGGGGTTTCTGACAGTGAAAAACAGGGAAACTGACCCAGGAGAAGCTGAGCTCTAGAATCAGTCAATACTGAACTCGTTATTAAAATAAATTAAAAATAAAAGGTGAAAACTAATAAATATGCTGAACATTTTATAATGCTTTTTATGTTCTAAGAACCGTACAGATAATAACTTACTAGTGCTCACGACACCCCTTTGAGGAAGATAAGTATTATCTCCATTTTATGGACTGGAAAACTTGAGACAAAGTGGGGCAATGACTTGCCCAAGGCCAAGCAATGAGTCAGCATGATACTCATTCCAAGTTTAGACCCTCTGATATCTGCTACATAGGAAGAATAATTGTTGTATCAAGATATGTGTGTCCATGTGTATATACATGTATATATTTATAGGACCAAACCCTTGAAGATCATATTTGGAAAAAATTCCCAATGAGATCTGCAGGAGCTCTTCCTGAATGAGAAATGTGGGATTTTGGTTACTGAATATTTTATTCCTATCAAGTTTCCACAGGGGTGATTTTAAGAGAGACAAGGTGGATGAGGTAATATCTTTTATTGGACCAACTTCAGTTGGTACGAGAGACAAGCTTTTGAGCTTATGAAGAGCCTTCTTTAGGAAACCTGAGATCAACATTACAAGATAGGAGGTTGGCCTTCAGAGTGTCTTTGTAATGAGTTTCAGTCTGCAATTCTCTATAATGGACCGTCTACAGTATTGCACTGTCAGACATAAGGACCCCATGGCCACACCATGTCAGCTGCACTCTCATTATAAAAGCTTCAATGCCTGTGACACTGCAACATTCAACGACTTCAGTGTTTGGAACCAGATCTAGCCATTTAATTCCTATCATCTGCCGTATGCACTGTAGGTGGAATTGGTCCAAACATTTTATGTGATGTTGACAAACAATCCACATATTGCAGCCGTAGAGGATGTGGTGATGATGAAGGCATGATAAACACCAATTTTTTCTGAAGGCATCGCTGGCTGCCCCAGTGTGTTTCGTAACATCATTGCCAATCATTGCATCTTGTGAAATGACACTGCCTCGGTAGCAAAATTTGTCAAAAACCTTGAGTTGTACATTATCAGTGGACATAACTAACTGAAGTAGTTATAGTACTGCCTGGTTGAGGTTGGACCATGACTTCTGTCTTTAGGCTGATTGTTCAGCCAAAATATTTTGCTGCACATGCAAAGCTATCATTGAACAATGTCCCTGACATTATGGACTAATAAAGCACAATTATCAGTGAACAGTAATTCATAGCTTTTGTGTTTGCATGCTGATGATGCAAATTCGACACACCTATGGTACTGCATATAAGTGCCATAATAAATGTCTCTGCATGCATCCATCAGATCAGCTCTAAACATGGTACTAAATAATATTGGAGCAAGCACACAACCTTCTTTTACTTCACTGGTGAAAACTTGGGGAGCTGAGAAGCAACCTTGGTCAAGGATTCAAACCTGCATTCCTGCTTGAAAATATTGCATAATGTTGACAAACTTATTGGGGCAACCGAACTTGCAGAGGACTGTCCTCAGACCATCTCAAATTATAGTCAAAGGTCTTAGAAAGAGTAACAAAAACTACATATAGGTCTTGATTCTGCTTGTAACATATCTCCTGAATTTGCCAGAGTGCAATGCTCATGTCTGACGTACTGTTCTCAGGACAGGAGCCACATTGGCTTTCAGACCATATCTTCTCTGCATGTTGATGAGTTAGCTGATTTAGCATGACCTGGCAAGTATCTTTCCTACAATGGCAAAGAGTGTAATGCCATGATGGTTATTGCAAGAACCATGATTGCCTTTCCTTTTGTAAAGGTAAATAATGTTGGCATCTTTAAGTTCAAATGGCACAACCTCCTGTTCTCAAAACCTTAAGTAGAGGTTGCTGATCAATTCATCACCCCCACATTTGAAAATCTCCGCAGGAATGGCATCAGGACCCACTATTTAGCAGTTTGATATTTTCTTGACTTCAGATATGACTGGTAGAATTAAGAGTTTGTCTTCAATTGGAAATTGTTCAGATTCATCAAGCCCTGATCCTAGGGTGACTAGACAGCAAGTGTGAAAAATCAGAATAGGCGGTGGGGGGTAATAGGAACCTATACAAGAAAAAGACCCAAAAATTGGGACTGTCCCTATAAAATCAGGACATCTGGTCACCCTACCTGATCCTGACATGGTGGGTGGGCAGTTCAGAGCTTTGTTACAGTGTTCAGCTCATCTTTACAGAATTTGTCCATGATTGGTCAGCAACATTCCAGATAGAGGTGGTACCATTAATTTGCGGGCCATACATGGTCTTCAGCTTATCAAAATAACATCGGGAGTCTTTTGGGTCTGCTGTTGATTGAAGTTGTGCTCGGCTTTTGTTCTTCCACCAGCTATCCTTCCTGTGGCAAAGCTTAGCTTGCGCATTACACACTTTTTATGTGAAGAAGCCACCTTTTTAATAGATGAGGTTTTATCGATGATTCATAATGTGTGAAGAGCATGCATGGATGTTGCTTTATCTTGGTGTAATTTTCATCAAACTGGTCCTGTTGCTTTCTCTTTACAAAGCCAAGGACTTCTTTAGATGCATTGAACATTGTTTCCCTAAAAGTTGAGCAGGTAGAGTCTGTGTTTATTATGTTTGACTGAGAAAAGTGTGTGGAGAACTGCATCAAGGTTTTTAACAAGTCTTGCACACAGGAGCTCAGGGGTCCTCAGCGTATGCACATTGAGCTTGGGCACTGGAGTTTGATAACACCTGTGCTGTTTTAACTGGGGGATCAGTGTCATTTTACATATCACAACTTGATGATCAAACCTCATGAATGCTCCTTGTGTTGCATTGGTAATTTTGACATCTTGACACACACTGACATACAAGAACATAGTCAATTACATGCCAATGATCAGAGCGAGGATGCATCCATGTTGTTTTTTACTTTGTTGCTTGTTGAAATATCGTGTTTGGAATGACTAGCTGGTTCTACATACACTTTGTGAGGAGTTGTGTTGCATTTGATTTCTCGTGCCACACACCATGTTTGCCAATCACTTTAGGCCAATCTTTGTGATTTGTGACCAACTCTGGCATTAAAGTCACTTAGGATGATTAATTTGTCATGTTGATGAACTGACTTTATGGCGTTGTCAAAGTGTTCATAGAATTTTTCTTTGATATCATTAGTCTACGTCATTATGGGTGCACATAAGCTAATGACTGTTACATGATGTGCAGATGTCAAGTTGAGGCAAAGGACCATCAGACAATCTTTATTCCTTTTGGCACACAATCATGTGCCTGCAATAGATGTTCAAATAGCAAAGCCCATCTCAGATAGTTGCCTCTCTTCTGCAAACTTGCCTATCCAGTAGAACGTGTATCTGGCACTGACAGCTTCAAGATGGACCTTGCCTGGGAGATGTTTCACTGAGCACAGCTCTATCGATGATGTATTTGGCCAGTTTTCTTCCGATAAGTGCAGTGCACCTTTCCAGCCCACCAGCATCATCAGAAAGAGTGTGCACATCCCAGGTTACAAAATTCAGTGTTCTTTTGTGACGCTGCTTCTAATTGCACAACTGGATGACCCGCTAGTTGCAGCATACTAACATATTGATAGTGGAATGAACAATGTTTAGAGATCCTTTTTTCTCCCTTCCCCAGAAGGGGAGGATGGTGCTATCCCTAAAAAGGGCTGTTCTGTTGCACGAGGATACAGAGGTTGATGTCAATCTGAGTCAACGAGGAATGACCATCACTCTCACACTGCCTGTGTGCAGGTTTGTGACTAGGGTTCCCCAACAGCATCCTTTTCCGGTCTCCATCGTCACTTCCACATTGCCATAGGGCTTTCAAAGAACAGAATGAGTGAAGAAATAGCAAGAAATAAGGACTGTAGACATGCACAAAGAATTGTTTAAAGTGGTACTAGGTTATGCATGACTAGTCACACTCTTTCATCTTTATTGGTCAGTTTGTCCACTAGTGTAGAAGGTTGCAATGAGTAGGCTGACAAACAGAGATGCAGCACTTTGGGAGGTGCAGGCAAAACAAGTGACCAAAGCCCAGTGCTGGGGCTGTGCAGCGGGGCTGAAGCTTGCTTGCTCATGCCACTGAAGACTCAAGCAGAAAGCAGCTGCTCCACTGAAGTTTGTAGGCCGTGACTGGCTAGCAGGCCAGATCACCACAGTTTGAATACAGAGTATGCCTTCTCCTATACAGCTTGGCTAAGAAATCTGGTCTATCCCAATAATGGATTGCTTTTTGTCTGGTCCCTACCCTTTAACCTGTCCACCTGAGGTAGCCCTACCAGGAGTCTTAGGGTCTCAGCTCACTAGCTTTCCCACCATGTCAAGGTGCAGCTCCCAAGGAAGAGGGCATAGCTACAAACATTGTAAATGACTGGAAGTTTTTCCAAAACCATTGCTACAGATCTATTTAAAGGTGGATTGTGGGCAACCATTTTTTAAAGCAGGAGTCTGAGCTATTTATCTATGAAATCCTCATGTTTCATATTTTATACACCATCTACATACATCAGTGTATCTCACTGCTCTCCTGTTAATCTCTTGTATCTACTATGTGATTCCTACTATGAAATGCAAATCTGCTTCAGTATAAAGGTAGAATAAAACATTCTTGATATTTTCATAAAGATTTATAGAACATAACATTATAATGTACAGATTTCAATGGTGTTGAACAGTATGGCAAGATTTTCCACAGATAGCTAGCCGATCACCTGAATTGATCGATCTTCAGCTGTCAGTAAGACTGCGCCCATCACAACACATCTGCCATTCTTCTTGCATTCTTGCCTTTCTTCTCCACATTCGTCTGAAACGTTTAACAGTGTCATCTTCCCATCTTCTTGGAGGCCGACCAGGTGGTCTTTTCTGTTCTTGCGGGTACCACTCAGTAATGATTGCGGTTCACCTATTGTCCGTGAGCTGTGCTATGTGGCCCACCCATCGTAGTTTATTGTATCTGCTTTCCATGACAATATCTTTCACACTGCTGTGTTCTCTAATCATTTCACTTGGGATACGATCCAGAAGGGAAATTCCCAACATAGCTTGTTCCATTGCCCTTTCAGCTACCAACAGCAGCTGTTCTTCTCTCTTTGTCAGTGCCCAGGTTTCACTGCCATACAGCATGGCTGGCAGCACTGTTGAATTGAAGATATTTGTATGTGTGGTCTTGTCGATTTTTCCTTTGAGAATGTCCTTGATGGAATTCAATGCACACTATCCTGCCCGAATCCTTCGCGAGTGTTCTCCATTCATGTCTTGGTGCATATTAACTTCTTGGCCCAAATATACGTACTGTTCCACTTCAATTTCTTCTCCTGTTACCTTTATTTGGGCTTTTCTTAAGACATCTGATCGCATGTATTTCATTATGCAATGGTTCATTTTCAGACTGACCTGACTGCTTTTCTTGTTGAGTCTTTGTAGTATGCTCTGCAGTTGGTTGGTGCTTTCAGCAATTAGTACGATGTCGTCCGTGAATCTAAGATGAGATAATAGTTCTCCATTTATATAACTCCACTCCTCCAATTGATCTTGTTCATAACCATTTCAAGGCAGGCGGTAAATAGTTTTGGTGAAATCGTATCTCCTTGCTTTACACCTTTCTCGATTGGGATGCGGAGGGGAGTTTTGAGGAGAGTAATGGCCGTTGTACATGCAGTATTCGCTTCCTTCAACAAACTGATGTACTGCGTATTAATACCTTGCTCTGCTAGCGCCTTTAATATTGTGTTGAACTCGACGCTATCAAAGGCCTTTTCATAGTCAACGAAAGCAATGAACAGCAGTAGTTTGTATTCTCTCGCTCTTTCTAAGAGCTGGCTAAGGGTAAATATATGATCGATCATGCTGAAATTTCTTTGAAATCCTGCCTGCTTTCTCAGCTGTTGTTCGTCCAGACTCTGTGAGAGTCGGTTTGTTACCACCTTTGTAAAAAGTTTATAGATATGAGAGAGCAGGCATATAGGGCAGTAGTTCTTAAGATTGTCTCGATCCCCTTCTTGTACAGCAAGATGGTATTCAACTCCTTCCAGCTTGATGGTATTTTTTGTTCTTCAAAATATTGACTGAATCTTAAAGCTAGGGCCTTCCAAAGTTTTTCACCTCCTGTGGAAATCATTTCTGACATTATACCATCTTTTCCTGGAGCTTTTCCCTTCTTCATCTGGTGTAGTGCACTTCGAACTTTGCTGACGGTTACTGGGTGATGCGTTCTTCTGACTCTTGGAGCATTGGGAGAGGGACTCTGATTCTTGATTTGAACAGTTGTGTATAGAAGTTCTTGCAGACCTCTTCTATCCCCGCTCTGTCAATTACTGTCTCTCCATCCTTGTTCTTCAATGCTGTTACGCTCAGTCTATACTGTGACAATTCCCGCTTGCATGTCCTGAGGCTCTTGCATGATTCAGCTGTTTTAAGAAGCTTTTCTTTCTGGAAGTTCTCAGTCATCCTTCAGTGTTTGCCGTATAAGCTTGCACAAAATGGAGTACTCAAGGTTGTTATCTGAGCTACTTTTCATATTTCTCTGCTTCTCTAAAAAGTTTTTTCTTTTGTTTGAGATTCTTCCCTTTGCCTTCTTCATCTTTTCAATTTCAGCTGCTTTTATGCAATGTCTCAGCTTGTCAGCAAAGATACCATAGTCCTCATCACACTTTTCCATCTGGCTCCAGTCAAACCCAGAAATCACTTTCTTCAGCTTTGCTTCATTGAATGTCTTTGGGCGCTGTTTCCTGTTTGCCATCTGTAAAGCTTTCTTTTCCACTACTTTGTCAAAAATCAACTTCGCTCTAAACAGAGGATGGTCACTGCCTGTGTTGAAGGGCTGCACCACAGATACATCTTGAACCATGCACCTTTTATTGACTAAAATATAGTCAATTTCATTCTTAGTCTTTGCATTTGGTGCGATCCACGTCCACCTTTTTGCAATCTTCTTTTTGTATCAGGTGTTTGCCACGTACAGGTCTTTCATTTTTGCCATCACCAGCCTTTCTCCTCTTTCATTTCTTTCGCCACTGCCGTGTCTCCCTATGAACTTTTCGCCAGCCTTCCCTTGCCCAAATTTAGCGTTGAAATCTCTCATCGTGACAGTGTAAGTGGACTTTTGCATGAGGGCTCTTTCGAGCTCTTTGTAGAATTCTTCCACTTCTTCATCCTCACTTGCACTTGTGGTAGCGTAGGCCTGGATGACCTTGAGGGTAGCTTTTGACTCCATCTGAAGATGCAATACACCAATACTTGATGATATTAGCTGGCATGATATGACTTTCAAAACCCAATCCTTACTAATGATAAATCCGACTCCTCCAACGTTTCTAGCGCCATCTCCCTTTCTGAGCCTCACAGCACTTCCTTCCTTCCAGTTGACTTCCAACTCCTTCTTTCATCGGGTTTCGCAGATACCGAGGATATCATGTCTTATCCTTTTCTTCTCCTCTATCAGATGGTTTAACATTTCCTCCCTCGCCAGTGACCTACAATTGTAATTACACACAGCGAGGGTTGTCCTTTTCCACGTTGGCCTAGCACCTGACATTTTTAGCAACCTTTCATCGCTCAGTTTCCGCTCCATCACCAATTAATGGTTTGATGACACACAGGGAACTAAGGCCCATTTACTCATGTTGTTTTAGCTGTTAACTTTAAGCCATCCCACTGGGTAGGCAGGCAGGCAGGCAGGCATACATACCTCCTCAAGCTTAGCTAGTCTTCAACCTCTTAGGAGAAGGAAAAATGCTCTTTCCTCTGAGAGAGCAATTCCCCTCCTTGAATTGGATAATCCAACACCTTTGTAGCGTGGTTAGACCTACCAGGGCATATGTCCCACTACCATAGTTGTCAGACGGCTAAGGTGACTGCTGCACCACAATGAGGCACTGAGGTAGGATTTTGCAGCAGTGAACCTGGCCATCTGAAAACTATGGTAGCAGGGCATATGCTCATATGCATTTAAATTGTATTTTTACACTTTATTTTGTTTGGATTATGGGTGTAAATTCATGATTCTATAACCAGATACCTGCAGCACTATCAAAGTTCATAGGATGTGGTATAAGAAAATCTATATCTAGTTTGCCTAGATTATCTTGAGGGAAGGATATAATTATCGAAGACTGAAATAACTTTAGGCCAGATTCAATAATAATCCCCTCTAACTGTGTGTGTGTGTGTGTGTGTGTGTGTGTGTGAGTGAAAGAGAGAGACTGAACATCCTGCTCACCACAGGCTACTCAAAGCTTTCAAGATCTATAGAGGGGAGCAAGCCCAGTAGCTGAAG
The DNA here is from genome assembly GCF_025201925.1 of Gopherus flavomarginatus. Classification (NCBI taxonomy): domain Eukaryota; kingdom Metazoa; phylum Chordata; order Testudines; family Testudinidae; genus Gopherus; species Gopherus flavomarginatus. Next base: position 115,030,232 of record NC_066619.1, read on the forward strand.
GGTTAATACGACTATTGTTTCTGAAATGACACCTAGAAATGACAGAACAATGAAATTGGTTTTTTGCTCTATCCTCTAAAGAGAATGGTGTCTCCAGGCCAAGAATGAGGTGAATTAACACAGCTATGTATAGGAAAGCTTGCATTATGCCTCACTACCTTATCTGTGGATAAAAAGCAATCGTTTTGGTTGCTAAGGGTAGCAATCCCAGACTTTCCACACAATCAGAAAGTAAGCCATTACAATAAATAAAAAGGAAATGGGCTGAAGGCCTAAAAGAAATGTTTCATCCACTCATAGTATTTACTAAAGCTGACAATTTGTAATGAGTATTGGCAACAGAATAGTGCAATTACTTCTTTACTTCCACTGAGCTGTGGAACTGTTCTCCCTGCAGGAAGCTTTAGAACAGTGAGCTTGGGAAGGAGGGAGGGAAGAGACAAAGGAGCCTGTCCTGAATCTATTAGCTGTAATGAACAGGTACTAAGTAGCAGAGAGTAGATGTTATGCCACATAACATAAATTACACTCTAAATGGAATACTCATATTTACATAAGTAGTTCCTCAGGCACTCCTAGCTAAGTTCGGGGTGACGGGGAAGGGAAACATCTACAAAATGCCATTCATACCACTAGGGATAATTGAAGGACTGGAAGTCTCTTTGCCATTGCTGGGGTACCAGACAGTGGTAGTTTTAATTTTCAGTTTGAGTTACACACTGTTGTCATATCATAGGGACTACAGTTTCAGGAGCTTTAACTATTTTATTTTAAAAATGGTATGGTTTTTCTTGGCTTGCTTTAGAATCACAGAAAGAGTAAGCTTGCAAATCTTTTAATAAGGCAATTACATGCAGACAAAGATTAGATCTCATGGCACAATAGATTTTTGCTATATTATTCAGTATCTTTTTGATATTCCACTGTCACTAGACAAAAGCTCTGAATAGTAATGTGACAAGTCTATTCAGGAGACAACAATAAGAGTTTCCTTAATTGTGCTCACTTGTGTGCCACACAAACCCTCACTTAATTTTTTTTTTGCCTGTTTTGAAAAAGCAGAAAGAAAATACTATTTAGAGGTACAAAAACCACTGTTAAATCTATCTGTAAAATCTGCATTTTGTATTTGTAAAATGAAAATGTTGAGATAGTCAATCACTTAATTTTTTTCCATCCAGTAAAAATCTTATAATCTCATGATTCAAAATGTCAATCTTAATATAGAAATGAATTACTTAGTATTAAAAAAAATAAAGACTTGAACAAAGAATAGAAAGTAGAAGAGAGGATGTGCTATTGTGTATGTAAATTAAGATTATAAACTCGTATGTAGATTCCTAATGATTGCCTGAAAGAAAAATCCAAAAGGACATGAGAATATTTGTTTTCTACTACAGCTGATTTGGTATATTTCAGTGCAAAGGTAATAAAAATATCACTTGCCTTCTTTTCAAAAAAAAAAAGCCCTATGTAAGAGCTAAATATATCATTACCCTCATTTTACAGGTGGGAAAACTGAGTCACAGAGTTGAAATGATTTGCCCAAGGTCACACGGCAGGTCAGTGGCAGAGTAAGCAATAAAACTTAATCTCTTGGATCAGTGTGTGTATTCTTCTATAGATATGATGAAGATCATAGGATCCTCCTGTGGTGGCTAGAGAAGGAAAAGATCTATTATCATTGAACCAATCCCCTTTGCAAAGGCAAGTTATTACTCCAATATTAGATATTAAAATTACTTTAACTAAAAAAGCAAACCATTTTTGGACATCTTTCATGGATTTAGAAGACAGGAAAACACACCAGGAAGATAAACCAATCATGGTGTCATTGAACTAATATGGATACAGAAAATGCAGAAAATTGTATTTTAAAATAACTCATTTTATTAGGCCATCTTGGGTGTTAATTTTTTTTCATGCACACTAAAGGAAAACTTCTTTGGAGACTAGAAGGGAAGAAAGCCCTCAACTACTCTTTTCTGTAATGTACATACAGGAATACTCAAGTGAGATCTGGGGAGCAAGTTGATGGGTTTATTAGCACTGCTATGAAATAATGTAGTCTCAAGCTGGAAGTGAATTTTTGGTACAGATGTGCTTCAAAATTCTTATGTCCAGCGCCGTCACATGCAGTGTGGTAACTTTAATTGGAAACAGCTTTATTTTTTTATTGGCAGCAGTGCATACACAGAAAGCCACTTAGAAATCTGTATAAACCACATTATTTGCAGTTTCCAATTGCAACACTTTTCTTTCTGCTTTGTAGTGTTTTGCTTTGGTCCATTCTCAAAATGAAAGTCTAAGTGGTACACGGAAAAGATAAAATGAGCCTGTGAAGCACAAGCCAAAAGTTATAGCAGCTGAAGTACAAAATTAGGAGCAACATACCAAAAAGCTGCTGTCTTTTTAAAGTGGTAACCTCTTCCCTTTGGACTCCATTATTTTTCATAGACCAGCTTTATTTAATCTAGTAGTTTTCTGTAGTGGAGGAATATCTTTCTACATCATTCTTTGGGCTTGATTTAAGGAAGTACAGACTAATTAATTATATACACTAAGGCTGGATTAAGTTATTTATAGCATTGTATTAGGCCACCTTCCCTTATCGGAAGATTTCAACAATCTAAATGTCTCTTTTTGACCAAATATAACCAACTCATCCTCTTCCCCTAAACTTTTATATGATGCTTTTAAAGTTACACTTTTGTTGTAGGTATTAAAATCACACACAGAGGGCATGGCATTTATTGCAAAAGATCTCAAGTGTAATTTTTCAGCATAACATTCTAACTCTACAGAATCTAATGAATGAATAAATTCTTTATTGACTTTGGCTCAAATGGTAAGGCAACGTGACTAAGAGAATAACCAAATGTTGGCAGAATGAAAGTGAAAAATCAATAGCCATTGATTCTTTAAACTCGGAATTTCAGGGTACTAAGGCAGATTTATACCAACTTCAACCCCAATAAGATTGCATTCTATTCAGGCGGGTGAGCTGTTCCCAATGTGTTGTAGCAGTTATGAATTCACTTTCAAATTGTGGTTTTTAAATGTTGTGAGGAAAGGTACAAATTACAGGGTGCTCTTCATAAGGAAGATCTGACTTTGCTGTGGTTATTTTGCAAGATTATTCTCATCTATTGCTCCCCTACCCTACTTAGAACTGTCTGTGCTTGTCAGATATTTGTGAGGACTGGACCGTTCTGCCTTGATTCTAAGGGATGTGAGAAAAACCCTTCAGGAGTCTAGTATCCCTGTGGTGTGATATTGAATGAATTAGAAGGAGGGGGAACCCAGCTGATCTCAGTCAAATCAGACAGTTGTATCATTAAATTGAAAGCCAGTACAAGACAAGATTGAAAAAGAGATGTCACCAAGCTTCTTGCATGCTGCACCTGCCACTTAGTGTCATGTTAAAACTGAAAGCATTTTTAGAAATAAGTAAATAACCCCCCCGGCAGATGCTGAAAGTGATTAAAAAGATTATTAAAAACTGGCACATTGTCTCTATGAAGGGGTCTCTGTCTTTTCCATGCTGCATTAGGAACCTCGGAGCTACTGGTGAATTGGCAGTTGTGGCAGCATCATAGTCTTCCTTTCCCTTGCAAGGAAGAGAAAGGAATGCAGGAGATGGGAATACAGTAGATGAGCCTGATCAGGGCAATGCTTAGGGCTATATCCTGAAAATGGATCCTCATGGGCCCATCCTTTCGCAGGATGTAGACTTTACTATCTAGCAAAATGCTTGCCCCCATGAATAACCCCATTGACTTTGTGCAATAACTTTTAAATGTCAAAATGTTCCCTGCTTTTCTATTGTTCCAATATTGGAATCTGCAGTAACCAGAGCAGCAAAGGCCAGTCTTGTCCAAAAGGCGATAGCAAAATAACTTTCCTCCTCCTACAGCGTGTAAGAATTCCTGATCTAATAAATAGTACACAGATGTGGTCAGTTTTCAGATCTGGCACTTTTTTTGGATCTAGTTTCCCTATATTTGGAGAACTGAGATAGTTACATGGCTTTATTACTGATGACACTAGCCAAACTATTCCTGAAGCCCCTGTTGTTTTCTATATCTTAGATCCTTCCTTCAGCACCTGATGCGTAAATATTGACAATAAAATTATACCCATTGTTTATAGTCCTTTAATCTAACTGATTAAAGCTGTCTCTTATGGTGTAGTTACAGGCAGATTAAATAGGGTATATTGTACTTTGGAAACTATATGTAGATTCTGTTAGCCTAACTACAGTAAGACTCCTTGCCTAACAACATAAAGGTTATAGGCCACATCCTCACCTGATATGAATCTGTTTAATGCCACTGAAGTCAAGGTTGTTCTGTTGACCATGGAACATGGTCATGTTAGCCAAGATGTGGGCACGATACATTAACAATGATGTATTTATGGACGAGGCATCTTACTGATGAATAGTTGTGAATGGCAAAGACTTCCCTGGCGCTTCTCTAGACAGAGTTAGACTCTTGCCTTCAGTTAAGTCTTCATTCCAATAGCCTTGAAATGAGAGATGATTTTGGAAACAAATTGTGTATTAAAAACTTGTTGAGTTGGCATTTTTTTTTGGAAAAATATTTCTATTTATTTTGATTTATAAACCACTTATCCTAGTTCTCTGAGTGCCTTTACAATATTAAAAAAATATACAAGAGCTAAAATAAATTAAACGTCCAGCCAGGATTATTCAAAATGAAAATAATTGCCCCCAAATATAATATAATAAAATAATAATAATAACAAATTATTAATAATAGAATTCTACCACAATTCTTTCCTTAACAATAATTTTGGAGAAATATTGGGCTTTCCAGCCTGCCCAGGGAACCCATGCTTGTGTCTCTCCATCCCTCTCCAGTAGCAGGCCCATAGAAATTTTTGAGTTAGCTATGGCCATTGTCTAATAACTCAGGCAATGAAGGATTACGTTTCTCAGTACAGAGGTCCTGTGTTCAGTCACCACTGTTAATGACAGATCCACCCAGGAGTTTCTCATTATACCTAGAAGGTTAACAAATCTGGACTCTGCTGGAGTGAGGAGTCGAGATAGTATAGGATCTGTCAATGAAAATACCCTGTCTTTTGAACTGCAAAAGCTCAAACAGGAAAAAAAAAAATTCTCTCTCGTCTCCCCTGCTCTCCCTCCCCCTCACCTCTGCTTTCTGCAATAGGGTTCTCTACACAGAAGTTTCCTCTATCAGTAAAGCAGCTGTGCTATCACTGCTCAAAGCAAGGAGTCATACCAGGCCCTTAACTTGGAGCACACATATAATTTCTTGATTTCTCTAGCTGAATATCGATGATTCCTCCTCATTTTTAACCAGCTTTGTTTTGTTGCTCTCATGTTTCACTGCATTCTGAGTCACTGTCTCAGAAAAACACCAATCTAATGACAAGGTGATTGGTTGGAACCACCTGCAACAAAAGTAAATAGAAAGATGAAAGGAAAACATGAATGCTGATAAAATTATTAGAATGAAAGTACATGGAAGACATAGAATGAAACTCTGTTCAGACAGAAACTCCACATAGGAGCCTTGTGTGATGATTTGGGGAATCTAGGTACAACTATGAATTCTGGTTGATGTTATGAAGTTGTTTGTAGGAAATTGTTGTGTCATGGAATGCCTCTGCAAATGTGGAATCCACCATATTCTGACATAGGGCAATGGAGAGTCATTAATCTTAATGACTGTGCTCTGACTGTACAGTGGGTCTGCGAAGGTGGTTGCCTGACCAGAAAAAGCTAGTCTCTCCGACTACTGCAGGGAGAGAGTGGGAAATGCCTATCAGGAGAACAAAGAAACTAGATATCAATAGGGAAACATAAACTCAAGAAACACACGGAGACATGCAGGAAGCTTTGGGTAGGAGACAGGAGATGGGCATGCTTTCTTAATGGTGGTCAGGGGGTCTGGTTCAACTGTCGGACCAGCCACAGTCCAAGAAAGTTAGCTGATCTAGGAAGGCTCCATGATTCTGAAGAGAAACCATGAGCTGTAGGAGACGGATCTCAGAGGAATCTGCACAATCTCAAAGAACTTTCCAGAGCAGTGAGGATCCCGAGGATATAGGTGTGTCTATTATTTGGTCTAGATGTGTATTTCTCATGCTATCTAAGTAAAGAGTAATGGTGTCTTAGAATCTCAGGCAAAGTCTGTCCATGTATCTGTTGCTTTTCACTATCATGTACCTCTGAAGTATGAGGTAAGCTATAAGCCAGAAGGCTCTCACCTTGGTGGGATTCTGGGGAACATCCATGAGCCGCTGGGGAGGTTTGAAGGAGATGGCAATAGTTTTAGGCCCCAGACAATTGGATTGTGGAGTCCCCACTGCCAAGAGAGGTATCAAACACTAGCTCTCCATCTGGAATGCATGCCTAGAGGGCCAAAGCCAGAAACAGTGCCTAAACTCTGCTCAGCCTCAGCAAGTTGAGAGCACATGGGGTTCAGCTTCTGGATTGCCTCACCAGCAGGGGGAGTCCAACCAGATATGTAACACTTTGTCTCTGCTAGGGAATTATAGTGAAATATTTTCATCATGGTTTCTGTGCATTGATGATAGCAAAAGTAGGAGCACTAGTGTAGATAAGGCTCTGGTGGCTTCAGACATTTTTATTATGAAGTCATTAGACCACACACGGGAATAAAACCACAAGTATCAGGAGCCTTGTCTACACTGGGGAAATGTACAAAAACTTTCTTATTGGCTTTAACAATGGCTTAGCTGTTCTTTAAAATCTGTGGGAGCAGTAGAGTAGACAAGCTCCATAAGCCTTATGTTTTATCATTTTTATTTTTAGTGAAGCCTGCTAGAATCCAGTTTAATCAATGTGATAGCAAAAATGGAATCCTGTCTACATTTCAGATCCCATCATTTCTAACACTGGTTCAGCTGAACTCTGATCACCCTCACAAAACAAACCTGGACACATTTCCCTACTGGAAAAACATAAGGCAGTGAATATAGGAAGGCTTCTGGTATTTGGTACAAGAGGATAGGCTGGTATAATGAGGCCACACAATAATGTCATAATTACCAACTTTGTGGAGGACACCTCAAACAGAGACAGAACTCATATTACTGTGTAATCACTAAACAACCCTCTAGATTTGCCTGTGAATAATTTTTCTCTCTTGTTTTATTGGGGTTGTGCTTCCTTTTGCCCACTAGGCTGAGGCAAGACCTAGTGTACTTAGACCATCCCTGACAAGTGTTTGTCTAACCTGTTCTTAAAAATCTCCAATGACAGGGATTCCACAATCTCCATTGGAAGCCTATTCCAGTTCTTAACTATTTGATAGATAGAATGTTTTCATTAATATATAATCCAAATCTCCCTTGCTGCACATTAAGACTACTACTCCTTGTCTGACCTTGAGTGGATATGGAAAATAACTGATCCCTGTCCTCTTTATATCAGCACAGGAATCACGGCCAATGGGAGCTGCAGGGGCAGCGCCTGTGGGTAAGGGCAGTGCATAGAGCCCCCTGGCTGCTCCTGTGCCTAAGGGCCACAGGGACATATTGGCCGCTTCTGGGAGCTGCCTGAGGTAAGCGCTGCCTTGAGCCCACAGCTCAAACCCTCTCTCACACTCCAACCCCTTGACCCAGCCTGAGCCCCCTCCCACACCCAAACTCCATCCTGGAGCCTGCACCCCAAACCCCCTCCCACACCCCAATCCCTAGCCCTGAGCCCCCTCCTGCTCTCCAAACCCCTCAGCCAAAGCCCAGAGCCCCCCTCCTGCATCCCAAACACCTCATCCTGAGCCCCACCCCAGAGCCCACATCCCCCGCTGGAGCCCTCACCCCCTGCATCCCAACCCCCACCCTAGCCCAGAGCCCCCTCCCGCTACCTGAACCCCTCATTTCTGGTCCACACCCCCATCCAGAGCCCCCACCACCCCAACCTCCTGTCCCACCCAGAGACATCTCCCACACACCAAAACCCTCACCCCACCTCCCAGTCTGGAGCCACCTCGTGTGCCCCAAACTACTCATCCTCTGCCCCACCCCAGAGCCTGCACCCCTAGCCAGAGCCCTCACCCCCTCTCGCACCACAACCCTGTGCTCCAGCCTGGTGAAAATGAGTGAGTGAGTGAGCGTGGGGGAGAGCAAGTGATGGAGAGAAAGAGGATGCAGTGAGCGGGGGGCGAGGCCTCAGAGAAGGGACAGGGTGAAGGTGTTCGGTTTTCTGCAATCAGAAAGTTGGCAACCCTATTTCAGAACAATTCTACAATTTGTCAAAAACATTTTGAATTCTAATCCTGCCCTCCAAAGTGCTAGCAACACCTTCCAGCTTGATGTCTTCCACAAATCTTATAAGCATACTCTCCCCTTCATTCCAAATCATTAATGAAAATATTGACTAGTACTAGACCAGGACAGACTCTTAGGGGACTCTGCTAAATATGCCCCCCAAGTTTGAAAATGAACCATTAATAATCACTGCTTGAGTATGCTCTTTCAACCAGTTGTGCACCTACCTTTTATTAATTTAATCTATATCACATTTCCCTAGTTTGTCATGTGGGACTATGTTGAAAGCCTTACAAAAATCAATTTATCATGTCTACAGCTTCTCTCATATCCAGTGGGCCAGTAACCCTGCCAAAGAAGGAAATTAGTTTTGTTTAGCATGATTTGTTCTTGAAAAATCCATGTTGCCTATTACTTATAATCCTATTATCTTTTAGGTGCTTACAAATTGATTGTTTAATAATTTGTTCCAGTGTCTTTCCAGGTATCAAAGTTAGGCTGACTGGTCTATTAATTCCTGGGTCCTCTTTGTTCCCCTTTTTAAAGATAAGTACTATGTTTGCCCTTCTCTACTCCTCTGGAACCTCATCAGTCCTCCATGAGTTCCCAAAGATAATCGCTAATATGTTGCTTTGTCGAAGTAATTAAAGTGAAATTAAAGTCCTAATAGTTACCACAAATATCTCTTTTTCCGATAAAAGGAAAAAAAATGGTGGTAACTATATTATTTGTAGTAACTGTTGTTGACAAATGTTGGCATTTTTTTAGTGACAGCTCCTGTATCTTGAATCTTTGTAACTTCAAAATAATGCCCATCACTGTAGAATCATTAATTATCTATAAATTAGTCTATTGTATCTCTAAAAAAGCCTTCTCAATCACAAAAAGAACTCAAACTGTGGTGCAGCTTTTGAATTTAGAAACAAAGGTTTGATTATGCTAGACAGGGCTTCTCAAACTTTTTCATAGTGGAAGACCATGTATTAAAAGACTGTCTTGTGGATACTTTTCATCCCATTCTCAGCCACATTGGCTACCTTTTCTTTCACTCATGGCTACTCATTGCCTCCCTCCTATTTGCAATCATGTAACATCCTTGTAGTAACTACCATGGTAACGCAGATGAAAGAGTTTTATTAGGAAAATATTTACGTAAACTTCTTTAGTGGTCTTTGGGGGGATAAGTGTTTTACTCTTTTTTGGAAAGTTAATCAGTCTGCTGCTTTTGCCCTTCAGTTAATCTTCCTTGGAAGAGGAATCATATGACCAACCAACTCTCCACAGACCACCAGTAAGTGTTCTGCAGACTGCTGCTGGTCCATCAACCACTTTGGGAACATTTATGGTTGAGGCTGCTAAGGTTTGAATCTTATTTCTCTCATAAGAGTCATGATACAGGCAGGAGGTTGACATAATGACAACTAACCCATCAGCTCTTTTATAATAGATCAAATAATCCTAACTTGCACAACACATTACTATTTTTGTGGATCTGTAAAAGAGAGAAATCTACTCTTATTGTACAGGTCCTCCATGCAGTACAGTAGAACTTGATTTTAAGGCTAACATTCAACACGGAACCATGAGGTTTGTAGAGTAGCAAGAAATAGGAGTAGCATCAAGTTTTCATATCTGTGCTCATCCACAGAAAAAAAGAATCAGATCTGCTGGAGGCCATAGGAAAACACTTAGAAAGGCAACTATCCTTTTCTCTCAAATTCTTAGAAGAGCCACTGGGGTCCTGAGGCACTGGGAGTGTTCAAAAAGGGTGGCCATCACCACTTGGCATTGAGAGATACCCATCCCCCAGATCCATCTCCTCCCCTTTATGTCTCAGTGAAGACTGTGAGGAGTAGAGCCAGGGATCATGTCCTATCTAAGGTAATTATATGGTCCCCATTTCCATTGTGCCTGAGCATGTCATAATCCTTAAAGTATTTACTTCTGTGAGATAAGGAAGTGCTATTATCCTTACTTTACAGCCTTGCTCAAGCTCATGCAGGAAGCCCATGGCAGAGCAGGGACTTGAATGTGGGATTTCTACGTCCCTGGCTGTTACCCTAACCACAGCACCATCCTGCATCTCATTTCTTCTCAAAAAGCAGCACCAAGCCAGCAATGTCCATGAGCTCTGAGGGATCATGGAGATGTGCACAGATCAGTGATTTGCTGAATATCCTGTTTTCAGTACACTTCTACCTCTACATGTGACCATCCATCTCATCTAAAAATAATTCCATATGTATGATCTAAACAACATATCTGCTTTTACTAACACTCTGGTTATTTTATTCTAAATAAATATGCTATATATTATTATTTCACATCTTCCAGGAATGCCTTAAGACAGGAATTTTGATTTTTGAGTCCTTTGAAGTAATACTACCCTGCATCAGTCACTTGACCTCTCTGTGCTTCAGTTTACCCATCTATGCAAAGGGGGATAATGATACTCACCCTCCTTTGTAAAATACTTTGAGGTCTGTGGATGAAAAATGCTAAAAGCAAATCTGCTTGGGAACATGCAAAGTCTGTTTCATTCTCTGCAGCTGTTATTGCTAGTGAAGCAATACTCCCTGCTCCCACTCTCAAGCTCATGCTATACAGCTCATGTCCAGTGCAGATTCAGGCTTAGCTCCTGCATATGAAAGAACATAATACAGCCACTAGGCCATCAAACTGGCCTGTACCTTCATGTCTAAAACAACTTTTCTTCCTTGTAGTATTCTATGAATCAAAAGTTTTTGAAGCTTGCTGTGTGATATTTCTAAGTCTCACCTGCTTCCTCTAGTGAGGAATACTAAAATTTTATTATTTTAGTGGCTTTTGAGACCCATCATTGTATCAAGTTAAATTCTCTGAATTGGTCATTGCTTACTCAATGGAGGGTATAACAATTGGCCTAAGGCAGTGCATCAACCTATGAATGTGGTCACTGTCTTTTATTTTGGCTCATTATAATGGTAATTATTATTTTCATGATATGAGAAACAGGCCATTGATTATGCCTTAGTCCAAGAATGGGACATTAACTTTCCTCCATCTCCATGAAACATCAGATTTCAACTTTTTCCCCCCCTACAAGAAAGAGGAGGATAATTTTATAGTTATGTGTATACATTATAGGTAGGCCTGCTCCTATGTCCATCAAAATCAGTGGCAAAACTCTGAGGGGCAGATTTGTCCCTGAGTTGACACAGGGATGGAGAGAAGATGAATTGTACTTTCCCTGCTGAGAGGTTATGGGGTTTTGCTTCTAGCCCCAATGCAAGCAGCCCTCCATGAACCAATGTAAATGGAAAAAATTTCCAGGCCTCAGGGCTGCTGCATCCAAGTTTCTTCCTGCCACTGATGAGCTCTCCAGCCCTATTAGCCCCCAGAATGCTCCCTTTACTGGAGGCTTCTGCTGAGGAAACAGTATAGAGATGGCAAAGGATTCACTAGGCACTGGTACAAAGTGGTCACAGTACAGAGGAGACTTCTCCTCTTGTTGTCTTTGATGGATGAAGTTGTGGGCTCTGTATCTTTTCTTTCTGTCTTTCTAAATGGTACCAGTTACTGTGGTATCTGAATGCCAAGTAGGGTATTGAAACAAACATTTTATTTAAATAAAAAAAGGAGACTGCTTACAACTGTCATGTTTTCCCTTTCTTGCCCTCCTGTTGATTGTGTATTTTCTGCTACTGCATAGAGGCTTCTGGATCCTCATGGGACAGTTTCTACCAGACTCTGGAAATGATCACATGTGGATTGATGTTGATCTCCTTTTGCAGCATGTTCCCTGGGAGACACCAGGATCTCAATGAACAGAAAGGGAAGGTTTATTAAATTTTCTAATAAAAATGGATACTAATTAGAAAATGTGTATTTTGCCAAGGAATGAACTATTTGAACCAGATGGAGTGATCTGCTGTGCTGTGTGATAAAAAAGCAGGAATGCTGGAAATCTAAAAAATGCAGTTCCTCTAGCTGTAGAGACCCAAAATAAGTAGCAATGTTCTGGGTCTCATCCACCATCCTGTTGCATAAACATAGTCAATACATACCTCACCACCCTTCTCTAACTTGTGCAATAAGTGCATAATTGTATAATTGACTTTTCAAGTTATTTACTTCCCTTTTTTTCTACTTTAAGTATCTCCTCTTAAAGATGTAGGGCTTTATGCACTGTGGTGGGGTGTGTACCCACCACAGGCCTGAAGGGAAATGCCCACCAGACAGCAGGTCTGGAGAGACTTTGTTACCCTGGGAGGGGAGGACAAGACAGTGACCTGGCCAGAGGCCAAATCACAATGAGGGAGCACGCTGAGTCATGTGAAGAGATAGACAGGGCTCACGGCTTGAGCAACCAATGAAACATGGTGCCAGACTTGATGAGAGCTGATACCCAGAGCAGCCACAAGGAGGTGTCACTGGCAGCATGTGAACCCCATCACAGGCACCCTTTATTCCCTAATGTATTTCCTGTCTTCCTTTTTTGGGGAACTACTCAAATTATGCCAAAAGAAAAGAGAAATTAGCCATTGAGCCAAAGAAACAAAGCCAGCCCTTCACATTCAGCAATTACGCATGCATCTCTACCACCTGTTCCAAACAGTTGCAGGACACAATATTCATAGACATTATGTCCCAAATATTGTATAAAGCATACCCTCCTAGCTGATTAGGAGTTCCTAGGACTCACAGTTCCATTGTGTATCTATACTATATCTTGCTGAAGTGTCTTGTCATTGCTAACACATATTCTTGTATGTAACAGATTACCCCAAGAGAGATTTTTTTGAAGTGTAAATAAAATTAAAAAACACTGAATACACCATGCTTTTGTAAATATTGTCCTGCACTTATACTAACAAAAATACTCCCACAACCTTTTATTTCTTATGACTTGGATACCTTACTTGTAGTGGGTTTAGTAGACTAAGCAGTAAGATTTATCTGTAGTTTGCAATAACAAAGGCCCCAATCCTACAAACCGTTACATAGGTTTAATAATATACATGCCAGAAGCCCCAGTGGATCAAATTGTCTGCTGCTATTAACTTCAGTGGAACTATACTCGTGCACATCACCTGAGGAAGTGGTGTTTAGTTAACAGTGTTTCCAACTTTTACCGTACTTGGTACTTTTCTTAAAACCTCAGCTCCTGGAATCATGGTAATATGTGAAAATCTCATTTACAAAGTTTCTAGCCCTCACGATTGTGGAGAAAAACTTGAAAATACAATCCCTAAAGGTTACATCACCACTGGAAAAATAAAAACACCCAACATTACTCTGTTTCAAAATGTCATGATTTTTTTAAGTGTTGCTGTAGCCATATTGGTTCTAGGATATTAGTGACAGGAAAGGGTCCCAGAATATTAGAGACACTGTTGTTGTAGCCAAGCTGGTCCCAGGAAAGAGAGAAGCTTTCAAACTACACAGAGCTTTTTTTTAGGCCTGGGAATGCTTGTCCATTTTACCACCAGAAGTTGGTCTAGTAAAAGATATTATCCCATTCACTTGTCCCTCTAATAATTTTTTTAAAGAAAATCTTATGACTTTGTGATCTGACTTATAATTTTTTGAATTCTTGCAGCTGGCAATACTGATAAGCATGTGAAATGTTTGTAGGATTGGCACCCAAGACATCTTATTTATGCAGTGCCTTTCCCCCACAACATCCTAAGCACTTCAGAACCATACAGTAAAAATCTGCTAAAGCATGACTCAGGGTATGTCTACACTGGCAGAGTTACAGTGCTGACAGTTACAGCACCACTAAGAGAGTGCTGAAGGGAAACTGCTGTTGTGTGTTTGTTCACACTTGTGGCACTAGCAGCGGTATTCAAAGTGGTGCACTCTAGGCAGCTATCCCACAGAGCATCTCTTCATCTTCTGCTGCTAAGAGTTGTGGGAAGGCAGAGAGGGTTGTGGGACATCCTGGGTCATGTCCCAATGCCCTGTGATGCATTGCTTCGCATCCCAGCAATTCCTGTGTTTCCATCCGCATTTGGAGCCATCTTTTAATGGTTTATGTCCTGCGCATCTTGCCTCTTCAGTCTTCAGGAATGGATCCCGCACTGTTGACCAATATGCTGCTTGCTCTCACTAATGAGTGGCAGTGGATTTATTCCTTAAACTACAAAGGCAAGAGGGGTTTGACATTGATCTTACCACACTTAGTAGCTAAGACATGAGATTGTGGCATTTACGGAGGTGCTGACCACAATGGAACATCATTTTTGGGCTTGGGAAACACGTACTGAGTGGTAGAATCACATCATCATTCATGTCTGGGATGATGAGCAGAACTTTCGGATGAGGAAAGTCACATTCATGGGACTGTGTGTTGAGCTTGCCCCAGCCCTGCGGCACAAGGACATGAGAATGAGAGCTGTCCTGTCATTGGAGAAGCACATGGTGATTGCACTGTGGAAGCTGGCTACTCCAGGCTGCTACCAATTGGTTGCTAACCGGTTCGGAGTGGGAAAGTTGACTGTTGGACTCGTGTTGATGGAAGCGTGCAGAGCCATTAATTGCATCCTGCTCTGAAAGACCGTGACTCTGGGCAACATATGTGACATTGTGGATGGATTTGCACAAATGGGCTTCCCTAACTGCGGAGGGGCAATAGATGGCACACATATTCCAATTCTGGCACCAGACCACTTTTAGCCACTTTTAGAGTACATTAATTGAAAGGAGTATCTCTCTATGGTTCTCTAGGAACTTGTGGATCATAATGGGCATTTCACGGACATTAACGCAGTCTGGTCTGGAAAGGTGCATGACATACACATCTTTTGGAACTCTGGCCTGTTCAGGAAGCTGCAAGCAGGAACTTTCTTCCCAGACCAAAATATCACTGTAGGGGAAGTGGAAATGCCCATTGTGATCCTGGGAGACCCCACCTTCCACTTAATGCCGTGGCTCATGAAGTCCTACACTTGACAGCAGCAAGGAGCGGTTCAACAACAGGTTGAGCAAGTGCACAATGACTGTCAAGTGTGCTTTTTGCTATTTAAAGGCCCATTGGTGTTGCCTGTATGGGAGGCTGGATCTGGTCAATGACAATATTCCTATGCCTTTAGCCGCGTGCTGTATGCTCCATAATATTTGTGAAGAGAAGGGTGAAAGCTTCCCTCAGGGCTGGACCGCTGAGGCTCAGTGCCTGGACGCTGAATTTGAACAACCAGAGACCAGGGCTATTAGAGGGGCACAGCGGGGGGCCATAAGAATCAGGGATGCCCTACTAATATTTATTGCTATGCTCAGGATTGCAGTGCTTATAATGCTAGGAGGTGATTGTGATTGGTGCAGATGATGCACTGTGAAAGTTTAAGAAAATTGCCTGTTGCTTTGCAGGGCTCTGTTTGCTTTCAATTAATGGAATAAAGATTGCTTTCAAACCAACACAATTCTTTTATTAAAAAACAACAACCGGAGGAGAGAGACAAAAAAAAATAAAACCACATTGACACTGTGGGGGATGGGGGAAGGGAGGGTCGCAGGGGGAGGTGGGGTCCCAAGATGGTTAAAGATTTGTGTATGCAATCTTGCCTTTGAAGTACAGTGCAGTGGGTGCTGTACTTCAGCAGGGCTAAACTACAGAGGGATGGGTGTTGAGTGCAGTGGGTACTGGGAGTCCGCAGGGCTGGATTGAGATGGGGCAGGAGTGGAATTCAAGGGGTACAGACTGGAGCCAGGAGGTTGATAAGAGTGTGTTGGCGGTGTCTGGGGGGTACATGGGAGAGAGTTTTGTGACAGCGGCTGCAGGGGAGGGCAAGTGTGGAGCTGTTTGGTTTGCAGTGGTAGTAGTGCCTGGAGCGTGTCTGCTTGACACTCCATAATGTTTAAGAGCTGCTCCGTGACTTCATTCTAGTGCACTGCATTCTCCTTTCGGTACCTCTTCCTGCTGTGCCCCCACTCCTTCAATTCTTGTTTTTTTGGCCATGGAGTGCATCATGACATCACGCAGAAAGTCCTCTAGTTCTTCATAGCCGCTTTCTAATTCTGTGCAGCTCTTCAGTTGGCGATGACAAAGAGGGAGGCTGGGTTCCTAAGGTCATATCTGTGAAGCCAAAATGCAACATTTAAAACACAGCCACTATTCACATACCTGTCACTAACTGATTGACCCCAGGCTAGCACACATGAGCCACAAGACCCCCAAAATGGTGAGTAACCGCAGGTGCAGGGGAAATGAGTCTTCCAGAACCGTACTGTACACTGGGCATGTGGCTCTTGGGAGAGCCAGCATTGTAGGAGGGGGCCTTATAATCATTCCTGTCCCCACACTTTCTACAGGTTGTGTTCATTCTGGAAGATGTCTCACTGCTGAGGGTGAGCTGGGAATCAAGGGGAAGGGTCCTGTACAAGACTGCGGCTTCCGCCCTGGCCCTAATGCAGCTCGCCTGTGTGCAGCAATGTTCCCCCCGACCCCTAGTGATGGCAGAATGGCATGGGAAAGTTACCCTTAATGGGGCAAGAAACAAAGCAGCTCTGCCAAAGAACCCGTGGCAGCAGATTGCCCAGTGTCTCCATGAGAGTTTTGTGGAGATCTCTGAGGCAGATTCCAGTGAAGTGAGGGAGTCAATCAACACCCTGTTCCTCTGCTCAGACTAGGCATGTGGTGGATGCGCTTCATTCAGACACAAGCCTGCTTTCTGCAACCCTCCTGACCCCAACGACTCACTTCAGTGATTCCCAAATCAAAGCCACTTAAGAGGAGCCTCCTCTCCTGTTTGCACTTTGCCAAGCTCTGATAGCTGTGACTGGCTAGCCTCCTCTGGGGTAGAGAAGAGCTCCTGGCTGCATGCATCTCTGGCCTCCGAGTAGTCCTCTGCCTCTGAGTCCCCCTCCCCCTCCACATCTTCGTCCAAGATTTCCTCCTCCTGGCTCGGTCCACTCCCATCTGGCATGCGAGCCACCGAAATATCCACACTGGCCTTCTCAGTGGAGGTGGCAGCTCGTGGGCGCAGCACCGGAGCAGCAGTTTGCCTCCTGTGCCTTGTGATAGGCATTCTGCAACTCCTTCACTTTGACCCTGCACTGCAGTGTGTCCTGGTTATGGCCCCTTTCTGTCATGTATTGTGAATTCTGTGCATAGGTAGCATAATTCCTATGCCTGGAGCACAGCTGGGGCTGAACAGCCTCCTCTCCTCAAATGCTGATGAGGTCCAGCATTGCTTGGCATTGCTCCAAGTGGGGGATCACCTGGTGTGTGGAGCAGGCATGATCACCTGGAAAGATGCGCTGAGACCACTGCACGTGACAGAGAGCAAACAGGAAGGGGTCTTCCAAAACTCCCAAGGAATTTAAGGGATGGGGCTCACGGTTGGTCATCTGAGGGCAGGGCAGTAGAGTTCAAAGCGATGACCAGAGAGGTGAGAACAGGTATTGTGGGACACCTCCCGGAGGCCAATTGCAGTACTGTAATTGACCAGGATGTCTACACTGGCACTGCGGTGCTGTAGCCCTGGTGCAGAAAGCTGCATGCCTCTCATCCGGGTGGGTTTTTTTACAGCGCTGCAACTGCGCAGCTTCTGTGCACTAAGTGACTTGGCAGTGTGTACACCTCGGGAGTTACAGTGCAGAAAGCTGCTTTACTGCGCAGTAACTTGCCAATGTAGACAAGAGCTCAGATCAAACCTTGACAACATCTCCATGTACCCTACTATTGGTATTAGTGCCATGCCCACTTATGTAAAGGTTAGGTTGTTGACCTTTAAACACTGATTATTGTTAGCTATTTTTTCCACAAGGCTCTGCCCTTGTCTGTTTGTTCAAAGGTTAATGCTAATCTTGAAGCACCTGAAGCTCCAATTTTTGTCATGCTATCTAACGGTTCAAAGGGGCACTAATTTCAAGCTTAGTTTTGTGCTTCTTCCTAATTTGATACTGCAAAACAAAGCCAAGGTATCAATAATCAATTTTATGCTTTACAATACTCCCAGCATTTCTGTTCTGCTTCTAGCATGCCTGTGTGCACCAGGGGGGAAAATGCCTCTTTGTGAAACCATGTACCTTATTTTGAAAGAAAGCTGATCAATAAAGCTATTCACTTAAGCCCACAGATGGATTTAAGCCAAAACAATTCCTGACGCATGTTAGAGAGGTGCAGCTTTCTATCTCCACAGATCAAATTCCACCAATCTTTTTATTATAACCCCCTATTCTCATAGGTTTGTAACAAGATAATAGATAGGTGGTGATGAGGAACGTTGGCCATATACTGTCTTCCCAGGAGTGAGAAGTTGTTATTTTTTTACATACAAAACCAACCTTTTAGTCATTTTAGTGCATTGGGTGGGAGTGTGGCCAAAGTTTCATATTCCCAGAGTTCCCAAAGCAGTTTTTGTTTTTAATTGGAGAGGATAGTTGCTGTTAGATAGGTAGAACCTATCTCTCATGTATGGTAACCTTAATAGCCACTACACTGACACACTGGGCCAGTTCCTGAAGCCTTTAGTTGTGACTTGGGCAAAATCATTAAGTTTATTAGAATTTTTAACCAAAAGCCTGATTTTTACCTAGCTGCTCCAGCGCCTCTTTCCCACTCCGCACAATTAATCAGGGAATGCTCTTTCCTGCTCTTATCTTGGGTGTTATACACCTGGCAGTGGGAGACATATAGTTCCCCTGTGGCAGGGCATGGATTGTTCCAAACACGTTCAATTGCCTGTAGGTCATGATGCAGTAAAGGACATTTCCTCTTAAGAGGCAAATCTGGATTGTTGCTCAGATGGCACAATGTGATGATCTTGGAAAGGAATGAGTGTAACTGCTGTGCAAGGTGGTGGTGGGGGGTCATATAGGTACACCTCTGCATGACACAAAGGAATGAAGAGGGGCTCGGAGAGGCTACAACAGCCTTTAAATTGGAGTAACATCCACTAAGTGGCTCACTATTACTCGGCAACATTGAAGTGGAATTCTTCCCTTTCTCCTTAATGCTGAGATGAACTGCTTACGCTGGATGCTGCAGGAAAAGATTTTGCTCATGGAGAACAGCAAGCGCCAAGAGAAGGAAAGGAGAAGTGTTTATCAAAGTGAGCTGGGAGACATGCCAACATGGTCTTTGGTTATGGCACTAGCATTAGGCACTGCATGTCTGTTTATCAAACTAAAAGGGAGTCAGTTCCCCCTTGAAATGGTGTGCGTAGCTCCTGTGCCTTTAATGAGAATTAGGCAAATGTGCTGAGGAATGAAGAGAGTACCACTGTTTAGGTACTCCTAATATTCAATAGTTGTGTATTTCTGCCTTTAGCTTCCTCTTGAAGCTGGGCAAGCTTCCCTGACCAGGCAGACACACTCATGCTAGTGGGGCTCAAGCTAGCATGATAAAAACAGCAGAGTGGAAGCTGCAGCTCTGGCAGAGATTTGGGCCACCCACCTGAGCTAAAAGCCCAATGGCTCCCCTGAGCTCAGGTGTAGCCCAAGTCTCCATAACAGCCATGCCTCTATTTTTAGCATGCTAGCTCAAGCCCTGCTAGTGTGAGTCTATCTATCCAGGCTGGGATGCTCGTCCCCATCTGCAGTGTAGACATCTCCTGTAGGGGAGAAGATCCCTTACAGATGTGGCTGGACTTAGCAACCATATTTGTCCATGTACCTCTCTGCTCACTTAAATTCATTTACCTTTCTATAATACCCATAGCAAAGCTAATGAATTACAATGGAAACACATTCTGTTTTGCCACAGCTATTGTTGCAAAGTTGCTGTCTGAAGCAGCTAAAAAGGTATTGCTCCTGAAACTAAAGAGATTTTAATCTGTGTACAAGGGAGGCAGCAAATGGTGAACCTTAAACCAAACTACCCATTTTTTTCTTTTTTTTTTTTTGAAATGTATGGATTCACAGATTTTGCAGGACCATTTTGATCCTCTGTTCTGACCTCCTGAATAACACAGGCCATGTGTTTTACCCTGTGAACTCTTGAGTCTAGCTCAACAATTTCCAGTGGAACTAAAGCAGACGTGGAATTTATTCTGGATAGTGGCAGGATGCAATATGACCGAAGCCTGTCTCTGTAATGTCATCACTTTGACCTAGTGAATTCCCTGGCCAACATAATAGCTTAGTACATATTCAGGACAGGAAGTGACTACTGGGGGCAGGCATATTTGATGCTTTTCTAAGCCTAGTTATTTAAGTAGGCTGTTCAGTTGGAGTCGTAGTTTTGCTCCACTATTTCTAGCATTCGGTTCCTCTTGCTGTTAAAGTGCAATGTGTCATGTTTTCATCCTAGACCTAACTTCCTCCCTCTCAGACCTCACATAGATTATCTCCTGCAGCCCTCCAGTGAAATCCTGTGCAGTTCCTGGCACAGGATCAGAGGAGAGGCAGCTTGCACCCATCCAATCCTGAGATGATCAGGAAATAGTTCAGTCTCTAGAACTGCTTAAGTCCACTGAAAGCTTTGTAGCAGCCTGGAAATAGCCAGGGAGTAAGAGTGCCTTGGCCACACCCTCTCATTTCCTCAGGTTCCATCTGGAAATACCTTCTCTAACAGATGGATCTCACAGCAAGCAAAGAAGGGCCAGGGGAAGGAGGAGTGAATTCCAAAATCAAGGGGCTTTTACAGAGAATGGCCAGACAGCAGCGCCCTCATAAGTACCAATGGGGCTTCACCTGGAGTGGCCTTGCTGACCTCACCTGTAGCAGAATGGCACAGGAAGAGAGGTGGCTTCTCAGGTAGGAAGCTCCCAGCAATTTAGGGCTTTATAGATAAGAAACAACACTTTAATCTCCACCAGGAAGCCAACTGGCAGCCAGCGCAGATCTTGAAGCACTACCGTCATGCTTCTGGCAGGATACTCCTCTTTGCGATGTCCTGTCCGTTTTAATGTTTGAGCACTCCCTCCTCCCTGGTGCAAAGCCTCCTTTCATGTTAGGTTCAGTGGCAGATAAGATTAAATTATCATTTAAAAGAGAATCACTCATTTGAATCCCAAAGATCCCTACAATCCCCACAGATTTGGTGTCCTCTCACTTTTATTGATGAAAAATATTGATGTCAGAAATACATTGATGAGATGGAGAGTATAGAGAGAATTACTCACTCAGTCGAACAGCTTTGTAAATCTCTCCTTGAGATGGTGTTTGATGTCCCTCAGTTTGTATCTTTGTCAAATGTTGCATCGTATGTTTGGGCTTCCACAAGCTGAGAGATATATCTGACACTCTATCCTTCTCAGGCATAAAGAGCATTGGAACCAACAGCACTGGAAACCAAGGTCTTAGATGCCTAGCTGTCACATTAAGCACCTAAATCCCAGAGTCCGGCTCCACTGGGATTCACAAAGCCTCCGCTCAGCTGCCACCAAACCTTGTAATCGCCTAAACTTACTCGGCGCTTACATTTTTGCAGTAAAAGTTCATTACGTGCCTATGTTTCTGCCTACAAGCATGTACACTGCAGCCCCACCCCAGGTATCCAGATATCTAAGCCCCAGAACAATTCATGAACTGGGAGAAGATGGGGTTCCTGTGCCTAACTCACCTCTGAGGCCTGGTTTGGGAAGTTTTATTCAGAACTTGCTTTCTGTTTGGGCCATTATAGACAAGTTTACACAAAACAACCAGGAGTGGAGGAGGAGGCCTCCCAGATAGCTCCTAGACCAGTAGTTACAGTACTAATGTTGGACATGGGAGACGACATCTGTCTTGTTCCACTGTGGATAAATAATGAAAGATAGAGCCAGAGAGAGCAAGCAGGCATGAGAATTACTTGGCAGCCTCATGGTTAGAGTACTCAGGGAGACCTGCTAGCCCATCGCTCTACTCTGATGACTTTAATTTTTTTAACCACAATGGAATAGATTCAACAGGAGAGACTGAGCGAACCCTACATCAAAATACCCCATAGCGCAGTGGTTAGAGCACTCACCTGAGAAGTGGCAGAGCCCAATTTAAATTCAAATCCTTTATCCCCCCCACAGGCAGAGGGGAGAGTTGAACTGGGTAATCTCCTACTCTCTAGGTGAGTATCCGAACCACTGCCAGGGCCACTTCGGGGGAGAGGAGTCTGTGAGCAGGAAGCAGGGGTGGGGCCTTGGCCAGAAGAGGCGAGGCCAGGGGCTTGCCTTCCCAAGGGGAAGCTTCACCCGCCACCTCTGACTCCCACTGATATCAAACTTGTGCTTCAGGGCCTCTCACAGGGCTAGAACAGAGGTCTAGAGGGAGAGATCTGCCCCAAAGATTGGAAGTGTGACACAGTTCAATATTACCTCTATAATCAGGGTCACTTCACCTTTGTGTGAACAATCCCAAATGGGACTGTCTCAGCTTTTGCCAGCCTATATAATAACCTCAGAACTATGTAACCATTTTTTAAAAGAAAAATATTATCTTAAAAAATAAAAGGAAGTGAAATTTGCAGCACCCTCTCCCAGCTTGGCTCACAGCTGCAAATGTAAATCATGGCTGCTGATATGCAAGATATGTTCTCTCTTGTGTACACCACAAAGTTCTTATAAAAGCCTTTGTTGTAAGACAGAAATAGCTCATTTTATCACATTGTTCTGGAAAAAAATATGGAAATGTAATCTAAATTCATTGTATCTTAACGCAGAGAGCCTTTGAGGAGAATAAAGGTAAAATGTTTAATGTCCTCTATACTCTGTGCCTGCAGCTACACTAGCAACAACATTCCAGGATGATTTTCTGGACTAGGGTGAACTGTGCTAGCCAAGCATAGTGCAACATCATACCCTAAACTAGGGCTCATTTGTGAGCCAACCTGTACTACCCAACATGGGCTCACAGTGAGGGAGCTGGGGGACACGTTGCCAGTGCGGCTATTCCCCTCCTGGATATGTGGATGGGGAGTGAATAGAGGCTTGGTTCCGCCAACCCCAACGCCATGACTCCGGTCAGCACAGTTGAGTGGAATGGAGGGGTATATAAGCAGCGCTGGGGAAAAGAGCTGACATAGACTGCTTCTTTCCTGAAGCAGGGACTGTATTATGCCTGAGTGAGGATTTAGTGCATAGGCTGCCCTTTATTCAGGTGCCAGTCTAGCCCCTAATGACTTGCAAAGACTTTCAGGTTCCTGCGAATTTGAACTGTCGTGGCCTGCCCACAATGTCACTAAAGCTTTTATCCTGAGTGATGACAGTTAATTTAGAACATAGCAATATGTGTGAGTATTATTCCATCCAATGGCCATTACCCTGCATTTCTCAGCACTGTATTCCATTTGCCAGTTGCCTGGCTTTGTTAGGCCCTACGGAATTCTTCTCAGTCTTTTCTGCTCTTCATAAACCTAAATAATTTTATGTCATCTTCAGACTTTGCCACCTCACTGTTAATCACTAGAGTAGAAGGAATCAATTGACCCAAACAGATTATTTGTTCATAATATGAAAACAAAACAAAATTATCCTTAGATGAGACTTTGGACGGTAGGTTTCAGTTCACAACAAACTTTTAGGGCTACATTATAAACCCCTGAGCTTGATTTGTGTTTCTAATGAAAATGCTGAACCAGATCAGTTAAATTTGAATGGTGACTTCCTACTGCTGGGAAGCTGTTCTTTTATTTTACTAGTTTGTCAAATCTCTATTGACACATATCATGCTGAAAAGACAGATTCTCTGCCCTGAGAAGCTCATGGTACAGCCTACAGTGGTTTTGTTTCCTATATTTCTGAAAAGTTGCATGTCATCTAAACAATGTAAAGTGCCACCAGATGCTATGGTGATGTGGACCTCTATAAATACCCACCATGAAAACAAATAATAATTTAGACTGGGAACATAATGAGAAAAGACAGCAAATCAGATTGCAAGAGGATGTACAGCAAGAGGAGGTATATACCAGTAAAACATGAGGAGAAAATGGCCAACAGTATTTGGCTAATCTGTTACCTGAATGATTCACTCATGACTTAAGAGTACAAAGGGCATTACACTATCTGACCGCTAGTGGGCAAAGTGAAAGTTTATGGTCTCAACTCATTTCCTGGCAGGCAAGTATCCATAACATAAAAGCCCAATATTACAGTGGAGAGACAAGGTCTTCTTCTGGTCTAGCTCGGTGTATGCTCAAAAGCTTCTCTTTCTCATCAAAAGAAGTTGGTTCAGTAAAAAATGTTACCTCATCCACCTTGTCTCTCAAATAACCTGGGATCAACATGGCTACAGCAACACTGCAAACAATATTACAGTTGGCATCCTCATTGGCAATCCCAGCAGAGTAGCCGAGGATTGAGTTGGTCTTTATTCCTCCTGACACAGAAGCCTTCTGGTGAGGACACCACAGAGGAATGTGACAAAACTTGCCTTGCTGAACCTGTTTTTGTATAAAGAACTTTGTATTCCAGGAACGTCAATGTAGCCCTATTCACAAAAGCACCAAATTAACTTCCCAGGGAAAAAAGGACATCACTTTAGCATAAGCAAGTCCTGCATTATTTAGTATTCCTTACACTCAGAAAGACAGAACATAGAGGCTTATAGCAATTCTATCCTTCTTGAAAGAAGTGTAGCAGCAACATGAATTTAGCTATCTTTATCTGCACAGTAATTCCAGATCCCAAATACTCCAGTCTTTCCATCCTTATTCCTTAATACACTTACCATGTTTCTGCTTCATATCCCCATATAGACCAGACTGAATTTAACAAACGTACGCACAAAATGATAGCTGATTCTAATGTAATGTGCAGGAAGTTAAATCCAATCACAGTTCCTACGGTAGTGGAGGTGGTAAAGGTATACAGATCTCTGTAGAAGCAAAGAGATTAAATGGGACTAGACAGTTCCTTCAGCTATAGCCACTAGAAAGCTGCAATATCTTTTTTAGATATGTTGCCACCAGCGTCCAAAGGGAATTTTAATAAACCAAGAAAGTACTATAGTCAAGCAGATACAATAATTATGCAATCCCTCAAGCTGTTAGATTCAAGTCGGGAACGATGTTAGCTAAGACTCTTTTTTTTGTATGACCTTCCGCCTCCACAGATACTGTATTGACCATGTACATCCCAGAAACCTGTCGATTTCAGCCAAGAATAAAAACAAAATAGAATCAACCAACATTTGAGTAGAAATATTCGAAAGCAAGACAAAATCTAGTCAGTGGCTCTGTGGAGCATACAAGCCAAAAATCTGAAAAACATTTGATTGAACATCTGTAGATGAAAGCTGTGGACTAGTAGTTCCCCAAGGAGGCTACTATTGCCAGCCTCTGATGGTAACTAACAGGAGACTGCAGCTGGAGCCTTTGCTAGCTTCGTCTGTAACAACCCTTCTATGTAGGATGGCAGGATTAGGGATAAGGTTAAGATAATGGAATTTGTGAATACCTGGTCTGATTGCTCAGCCTGACCAGAGCACTGATATCATTGTGACAGCTGCTTCTCAACACTCTCCCCCTGTAGCAAATGGTGGGCCAGTCTGTCAACTGCATATGTATATTTAGCAGAGACATATTGGCAATTAAGAAGAGAATGATTCACATTTGTTTTATATATGGGTAAGTAGTTTAGGAAGTATTTAGGCATAGAATTTAAAGGTTTAGGATTGCTGATGTAATTTATTGTGATTTAGCAGGATTTTGTTTCTTTTAATAAGGTAATTGAAATGATCACTATATTTAACATTGGAGTGCAGGTTGTGGGTGTATGTATGTATAACTATACACACCTTTGACTTGAGTAGCAGCTTCTAGATGGTCAGCAATTTTCAGGAGCTAACCATATATTTAGGTGCTCTAATAGAATCAGAGGGTTAGAAGGGATGGCCAGGGTCATCTCGTCTAACCCCCTGCCAAGATATGAATGGAGGAGCCTAGCTTTCAGCGCCCACTTTTGAAAACAATCGCCATATATTTTGTGTGTCTCACACACAGGTCTGAGGTGTAGGATAGGCAATATTCAGTCCTCAGCCAATGATAGGTTGCAGGTTTAATATCTACTCCTGGGGGAATTCTGTGCCACTGCACATGCACAGAATTTATGTCCCCTGCAGATTTCGTTGCTTCCCCACAGAAAAATTACTTTCTGACATAGAAGCAAAGGGAAGCCACAAGAGCGGTCATGCGACCCTCCTCAGCAGTATGTTTTGGGTGCCCAGGGCAGCTGACAGAGAAGTAAAGCACTGTGGAGCAGGAGGCAGGATTGGGGGAAACCTGGTTGGTGGAGCCAACCCTGTGCCAGGCTCAGCTGCTAGTCCATACTGGGCTGGGGAGGAAGAGACTTCCTCTTCCCCTGCACAGCATCCATGGCCAAGTCAGATCCACTCCTAGATTTCTCCCCTGGCTGCACGAAGCTCTGCAAACTCCACCCCCCCTGCTTCCTGCACCCATTGCTCCTGAGCTGCATGCGGAGGGATCCCTGTCTAGGGACCTGCTCCCCCATCCACCCAACCGCCATGCATTCAGACCCCCTCATATCCAGACCCTCCCACACTCAGAACCCTCCCCCCCGATGAACCGCATTCCCCCTCCACGTGGACCACCCCAGTGAGCCACCTGCACCTGGATCCCCACCCCACCAATCTCCAACCAGTTGCACTCGGATTCCCATCCCACTGAGTCCCAATCCCTCAGCATCTGGACCCCCCACTGAGCCCCCCATACCTAGTCCTCCCCTACAGAGCTCTATCCCCACCACACCAAGACCCCCCTGCTGAGCCCCAACCACCTTCACCTGGACCCCCCTGCAGAGTCTCATTACCATTGCACCCAACTCTCACAACAAGCCCCTCTGCACCCAGATCCCCCACTGAGCTGCTAGCACCCAGATTGCCCCCCACAAACCCCTCTCAACCCACACCTGGATCCCCCCACACTAAGCCCCTCCATACTTGATCCTGCCTTGCTGAGCCTGCCTGCCCACACCTAGTGCACCTCACATGGAGGTGCAAGGCCCTGGGGTGTTTTTGGGGCAGACCCAGGATTTGCACTATGTCAGGGTTGAGTGGGAGGGAAGCTGCACAGTGATCTCCCACCTCTGTGCAGCCAGTGGCCTGTGCTCCCCAAAACTGTGCTGGAGCCTCCACCTTTATTTGACAAATAAAATTTTCAAAGTTTTGCAGAATTTTAAAATATTGTGCACAGAATTTAATTTTTTTGGTGCAGAATGCCCTCTGGAGTAAATATCTTGTGACTCAGCAGAGCTAGAAAGAAAAGCTTTTGATCATTGGGTACGGGAGGTTTCATGTTAGCTAACAGCACTTACCACAGAAAGTCCTTGGGTATTGTGCCATAATGTTTTAGGCAACAACATTTTTTTCTAAAATCTTTTTCTCTCCCTCTGAAATCTGTGCACTGGGCGCTTGGCTTTGAAGATGGAATGTGCCACACTCCAGTTGTAGCTTGGGAAATGTGGGTCATAGATTCAAATATAGTGAATAGAGATAAGGCAGAAAATGATCAGGATCTCATTATTGTTAGTATCAGAATAAGGGACTTTTAATTTGAAAGCCCATAAAAAGTATATCTTAATTTAGATAATTCCAATAATAAAAATGGATGACCTAATCCCCCCCCTTATGAACAAGCCATTAAAAACCCTTGATCTGAGATCTAAATATTTCTAATCTTTATCTAGGCAGAATTCTTCTCCCAGGGCAACATTCCTGCCCTGCAACAAAATCCAGGGATTACCTGTGCCCTTAAACTGGAGTAAGTTCCAAGTGTTGGAGACTAGTTTTGTCATTCCTGAGTTCCACTCTCTATTGGTTCTAGCCAGCCAGCTCTCTCCAGACCTTTCCTTGCAGTCCCCCACTTTTTCTAATACATATATGTAACCCTTCTGCCAGGCCAAACTGATAGCAGCAAGGGCCGGGTTCAATACATAGGGGTCCCTTCCCTACAACGTAATGCAAAACCAGCTCGAGCCCCCACCCTGTGACCTGGGAAAATCTTGCACACACCCCTGGGCGCCTCGAAGAGGCAATACTTCCCCTCTCACAAGCACAGAGTCTCAGTGTAGCAGAAAATGTTTAATTACATGAGATAAACAACAAACATTAAATTGGGAAAACATCTCAACTAGAGTTCATAGACCAAACCGTGAAAAAGACCCACCCCAGGGAATTGGGCTGTGTCCTCTTTCCTGGGCTCTTGAGTCCAGCAACCCCCAAATCACTCCAAGACTCCAAAGTCCAACACCTCAAATGCCCCTAGAGTCCAGCAACCCAAAGATCACCCACAGTCCCAAAAGTCCCGCAATCCAAAAGTCTCTGTCCCGGGTTAGCGCAGCCCCAGAATTTGAGAGTCTATCTGCAGAGGTCCCCCACACCAGCCTGGGCAGAAAGAGGCCCCTTACATGGTCCGGGGCCAACTGACCTGCCTCTCCGTGGGGTTCTGCTTCCGCCTTCTCCACGAACTGCTCCGCTCTACCAGTCACTCCACTCTGCTCCTCCAGCTGTCCGCACAAACAGCTCCGCTCCACCAGCTGCTCTGCTCCCCGAGCCATCCTGTAATCCGCTCCAGCCATCCCCGCAAACTGCTCGGCTCCACTCGCTCCGTGGGCCACTCCAGTCATCCCACAGCTGCTCCACTCTGCCAGCTGTCCGTGATCCGCTCCAACCGTCCACACAAACTGCTCAGTTCTGCTCACTCTGTGGCCCCACAGACTGTTCCGCTCTGCCAGCTGCTCTGCTCCACAGTATAGCTTCAGGCTCCCCTACTAGTTAGCATAGTACTCTCAGCTCAGCAATTTCAGCTCACAGTAGGGAAGCCCCAGGGCTGGTGCACCATTAGCCAAAGTGAGTTCAGCTTAATAACCTGTATTGAGATTCTTAAGGGAATCAAAAATCAGCTCAGATATTCCACAGCAAAAAGAGAAGTAGATAGAACTGGTGCTTCTGGCTCACACAAGAAGCCCACTCTAAGTGCAAATACCTACCTCTAGCCTCTCTCAATTCACTGGGTTTTGGAACCCATGTCCCTTG
The DNA here is from genome assembly GCF_025201925.1 of Gopherus flavomarginatus. NCBI lineage: Eukaryota > Metazoa > Chordata > Testudines > Testudinidae > Gopherus > Gopherus flavomarginatus. The sequence goes on from NC_066619.1 coordinate 115,059,410, forward strand.
TCTAGCGAGTGCTATTTAGAGATGGTGAAACACTTTATCATAAAACAGTTTCATAGTTCCTCATTTACTTAATCAGGGTGACAACACTTTATTCCTCCTGCCCCAATAACAAAGAAATTGGGGATCCCACAGCTATGAAAGTAACCATTTTAGGCTGCCGTGGGCTATGCTAGGCGGAGTGGGTGTGCCTATGCAAACACGATTAGCCTCTGAAATTCTTTTCCACACTTGCCATAATTCACCACCAGATGTCAGGGTAGAGCTCATCCTGACTCTGCTTACATATATATTTTTCCTCCCTCATTGAATCACTCTCTCATCTTACTCCTTCTAGCCAGGAAGAAGCCATCACCAACAAAACACCCCAAACAAACAAACCCAAATAATATTTGGCAGTTTGCCACTCTTGAGTAGGACACTGCAGTGCTGCCTGCCTAGCAATACTGTATTCCTAACAGCAGATGGCACCACATAAAATTATAAATAGCGGCTCTTACAAGCCCCCCCCACCCCTTCACTTGACCCAAAATGGAGTCCAGCACTTAGCTTCAAACACTATGGAAGCCACTCTGGGCCACTGTGACTCCAGAGAAAGACATAGTAAACATTGCCTGCAGGTAAGAATCTCCAAATGTGTATTTTCCAAAATAAGAAGAGTTGGAAGATAGAGTTTCCTTTTGTATCTCACCCTTAGAATGTTATTAGGAACTCAGTAAAGGGGTTTAATGCATGTTACATACATTGTTACAACAACCCTTTGCACCAGTTGTCCCCTTGGGTTTACACATGCTCTGTGGTGACCTGCTTGGTCACAGAGGGTTTGAAAAAAAAGCTCAAGTAAAATTTCTCTAGAAACTTTTTAGAATCATTTTTCTGTAAAGGAGGTAGCATATGGTAAATGCCTGGCTATGCTGTAAGTTGGCACTCATGTGATAGTCTGTGCAACTCACGTAGCATGGCTTTGCCTCTTTCAGTGCCCAGTAATGTATAGTCTTGAGTCTTCTGCTGTCCTTTAGCTCAAGTGGTAGAGACTTATGCTTTTAGATAAAGAGGTCCCAGTTGGTTCACTCCCCACTGATAACCTATCCAGGAGTGTTACTGCGTCTGCATAATTTACTTATAGCTCTTAAATAATGCAGCCACCCCAAATTCATTCTGAGATAACCTTGTCATCACAGCTCGTTGTCACATATTCTCTATCTCTTTCTGCTGCCATTATTTGTTGTGCTGGTTCTAACTTTCATTGGATGCCTTCACCCTGATTATTTCAGTTCAAGTTTGTATTTTCAGAATGTTTATGAGAATTAGTCACAAAGCAGTTTCATTTCAGTAGCTACTTTTCAAAGTTTAATATCCTGCATATTTATTCCACTCCCTCAATACTGGATGCACAATCTGTCTGACTCTTCCCTATTTTGATTTTAAGCTACTTTTTTTAACAGAGCACGGTCTTAGAAATAACTCACTGTATGTAATAGAAAAAGCAGTGTCAGCTCCAGGCAGTAACACTGAGAACATCAGGGTATGGTTTAATTGTTCACTGTGAATTTTCCTGCACTGGGAGGGCATGTTTACACACTTCACTAATACATATATGTTACTATGAGGTTTTCTAGACTGTGGTGCAGGACATCCCCCAAAATGTAATAGGGATTAATGCAAGAAATTCATGTTTTTCCCGTAAGGCTAACTCCTCTGAATAATGAACAATGACCAGTTCTGAATACAGTTTTGTAAAACGAATGATAAGGCTCTGACCCCAAAAGGGCTAGACAGCCCTTGTGCAGCAGCTTGCAGGACTGGGCCATGAGGCCGTGACAGTTTGCTACGTTTCAGCCAGATCCATATGAAATCCAGCATCAGTTTGTGTTCTTGGTTTCATCATCATGTGAGGTTGATGTAATGTGTGTCTTTGCAACTTACCAATACCTGTTGTTAACCGTGCATTGTGATTACCGATTGGATATGTAGATGTGCAAAATTCCACCGAAAAGTAGAGGCAGAAGAAGCATTCTGCTTTCATAGATTATAAAGCTGGAAGGAATCAGTGTGATCATCAAGTATGACCTTCTGTATAACACAGGTCAGAGGACTTCCCTGAATGAATTCCTGTTTGAACCTGAGAGTAATCTTTTAGAAAAAAAATCCATTTTTAAAATGTCCAGTTATGGAAAATCTACCACAATCCTTGGTAAAGGTGTTCTAGTGGTTAATTACCCATACTGTGTTTTTTTTTTTTAAGTCTTGTTTCTAGTCTGAATTTGGCCAGCTTTAACTTCCAGCCACTGGATCCTCTTACACCTTTTATCTGCTAGCTTGAAGAACCCTCTATTAAATTTCTGTGTCTCACATGTAGGTACTTATAAACTGTGATCAAATCATCCCTTAAACTTCTTGTTGTTCAGATGAACAGATTGAGTCTTTCACTATAAGGCTTGTTTTCCAATCTTTTAATCGTCCTTGTGGCTATCCTCTGAATCCTCCGATTTATCAACTTGCTTCTTGAATTGTGGACACCAGAACTGAACACACTATTCCAGTAATAGTTGCACCAGTGTCAAATACATAGGTAATATCACCTCCCAACTCATGCTTAAGATTCCCCTGTTTATCTATTCAAGGATTGCATTAGCCCTTTCAAAGCACCCTCCAAGGTTTGAATGGCATAATATTTAGAGGGAAATGTAATGTGATTTGTTTAAACCTGTCAGGTGTTTTCCCCCTTAAACATATTTTCTATTGAATTAGGGTAGAGCCTTAGATTCCCCAAGGAGCTTTCATTTTCTTTTCTTTTCTTTTCTTTTTGTGGTCCCTTCAAATTGTTTATTTTATGATTTCCAAGTTCTACAAACTGTCTGAATGTGATAACTCAGAGCCAAAATGTCTTTGGCATTAAACATTTGTATTTTTCACATTGAGCATTTCATAGACTATCAAGGTTGGAAGGGACCTCAGGAGGTCATCTAGTCCAATCCCCTGCTCAAAGCAGGATCAATCCCCAATTAAAGCATCCCAGCCAGGGCTTTGTCAAGCCTGCCCTTAAAAACCTCTAAGGAAGTAGATTCCACTGCCTCCCTAGGTAACCTATTCCAGTGCCTCACCACCCTCCTAGTGAAAAAGTTTTTCCTAATATCCAACCTAAACCTCCCCCACTGCAACTTGAGATCTTTACTCCTTGTTCTGTCAAGGACAACTATGGTCTATGGTACCTGGCTTTTGATATTCAACTATTTATTTTCAAGAAAACATATCAAACAGCAATAAAGATCTGCTTATTATTAACCTTGCTCAGAGTGCAGTCTGCTCTTCCTTTTCTCCTCTTGCTCTCTCTTTCTCTTTTTATTTTAAAAAGGCTAAATAAATGAATTTGACATTTTAGAACTGCAAGATCTTGATTTAACTGCAAGGTAGGACTTTGGATACAGAGGGACATCTTTTCACATTTAATTAATTCTTTTCCCTGACATTTCTCCTATCATGAGGCAAATTTGTTTGTGGTGCTTAACCTTTAAGTATTATATCAGTTTTCTGAGGAGTCATGCAGTGGTCAGAAGCATCTGGATAAAACCACATGTAAACTTTATCATAACTTGGTAATCAAAATAGGAAATATTTCTCTCTCTTCTATATTACTATTGCCCAGGCAAGGAGAAACTAACATGAGCATGTATAGTAGGTGCAAAGAGGACGGAAATCTGGGGCTCAGAATGTATATCCCAGTCTGTGTTCTCTCTTTCTGTTTCTAGTCCTAAAGGGGGAAGAGGGAAAAAAAAGCCTTGTTGAAATAGTTACAGTTGTATAGTTTCCCATAATCGTTATATTTCTGCCATCTGCTCCTATCATAGAAATTTTCCCACCCCAAAATCATATAGTAAAAATATAGTATATGATAAAACCTGTCAGAGTCATCTTGGTAATGCTATGTGTTGATTGTGTCTGGCTCCATGGAGGAAATGTGCTGAACTACCAGGGGGTGGAAAGGGGTGGTGGTGGTGGTAGTTTGCAGGGACAACCTTAGAGGTGGGCGACCTGGGTGACTGCCCAGGAGCGCCAGTCATCCAGGGGGTGCAGAAGTGCGGATGTAGTGTCAGAAACGGTTCCCAGCTGGCAGGGGAGTGTTGTGAGAGAGGGGGCACCCAGATTTCTCCTTGCTTCCTCCTGGCAGAGGAACTGGAGGGGAGAAAGAGTGGAGTGGTGACACACAGATACTGCTCACCCCCTCAACGTTCCTGCATGCCCCCCGGGGGTTTGGGAGGGGAGAGTGAGAAGCCACTCCCTCAGGGCAAAGGGCACCAAAATACAAGTTCACCCAGGGTGCCATTTTCCCTACAGCTGGCCCTGGTAGTTTGGATAATCACTGATCAGCTATTGATGCCACTTCACAGTGCATGTGGTTTGGTGTTCACCCTGTGTGTGTGTGTGCGCGCTTAGGGGGTAGATGGCAATAGGGAGGGGACAGGATTTTTTGCTTTATGTTATCAAATGGGGTGTAACACTATTGACCACTGAAGCAATAGTATCAAGGCAAGGAGTGGCAAATTCTCTTTTATATTGCAGTGGTGTCTGGAGGGCCCAACCAAGCTCAGGCTCCTATTTTACTTATACGCTGTAAGAGAGAGTTCTCACTCTAAGGAGGTTACACTCTAAAGAAGCAAGACAAAGAGTTGGAGAGATGAAGTATTATTCCCATTATACAGAGAGGTACCTAAGGCACAGAGACTTCTTTTGCCCAACACGTACTCAGTCAGAGGTGGAAGTTGAATTCAGATCTCCTCGGTCCCAGTCTACTGCCTTAACCAAAAGACCAGTGTTCCTCAATATTATCTTTTTAGCCCAGTGTGTTCTGACAATCTGCAAGGCCCTCTCCCTGCAAAGATTTATTCATGTAATAACTTTACTCCTGGGAATAGTTTTACTCAGTCTCATTGGGACTATTGCATGTATTAAGATTTTTGCAGGCTTCAACCCAAAGCTTTACCGGGAAAATGTTACTTCAATAGTATCTTCTAAAGGGATGGCAAGAGTCCTCAAGGCAGCTGTTTAATGCTCTTCACCTTCTTTGTGAATGTAGCGAGGTGGTGGGATACCCCACAGCCTCACTGAGGGACAAACCTCCCCTAGCACCAGCGTGGGCGGAGCCACTGGATCCTGCGCCCGCCCCTCAGAGGTCACGGCGCAGACCCGGAAGTATAAAGGCTCACCGGCGGAGCTCAGTGGAGGCCCAGCCGCCAGAGAGGCCAGACGTCTGCGACCGAGCTCCCACTGGGGAGACAGCAGAAGGTCGCGGTCGGCCTGACGTCGCACCAGGCCGGCCAAGCCTACCCCTCGCTCACTACCCTGGGGAGGCCTGGCCGAGTCTGCCCCTAGCTCATTACCCCGAGGAGGACTGGCCAAGCCTACCCTGCTTCCGCTACCTCGAGGAGGAGCCGAGCCTACCGCTTGCCCGCTACCCCGAGAAGGAGCCGAGCTTGCCGTTTGCCACTTACCCCGAGGAACCGATGGTGTTTGAGACCGCTGGTGATGCCTCGACGAATCAGGTACCTGACGAGGGGGAGAGTGGAAGTAACCTGGGGGCAGCCAACCCCAGTCTGGCTGCAGCACTGCCAGAACCAATGTCAGTGTGTTGCGGCCAGGATCCCCACTGACAGCAGCGAGTTTCTGCCGCTGCTAGGACCCCGGGCTGGGATGCAGTGGAGTGGGAGGGCCTGTGTCCCCCCTGCCACCCTTCCGAGGGTGGCAGACTCCCCCTTTTCACTGGCCTGAGGCGGCCCAACCCTACTATTGCTGTTCAGCCCTGCCTGAGGGCTTGAGCATACAGACTCAGTATTTGTTGCCCTGCCCTGACCTAGGGCTGTGCTAAGACTATTGCTGCTCGGCCTTGCCCGAGGGCCTGAGCGTTTGGACTCAACGTCGGTTGTTCCGCCCCGACGGAGGACTGGGCGGGAGACTATTGGTAGCGAGGCGATGGGATATCCCGCAGCCTCGCTGAGGGACAAACCGCGGCCGCGCCGCACCACAGTGAGTTATGTGTATACTTGCACTTTGTGCAAAGGGATTTCACCAATTCTGATTTATTTCAAATTTGAAAATTGTACTTGATGCTTTTCTTCTCCAGCGTGCTTTGCAGGCATTATGAAAACCTGGGGATAATACTTGTATCTACACACCTTAATGTACCCTCAAACAGTTGAGAGAGAGAGAATTTGGTGTACTTGAAGTTTCTAAGAAAATGGGGTATTCCAGAAAATTTGTCTGGTAACTTACTGGAACTATGCATTGTCCTGCAATATATATTCATAGAAACAAATCCAGTAAGGACCACTATGGTCATCTCATCCATATAAAAGAGGTGTCACAATTCAGGGTAACTGCACCTGTATTTTCCCCCCTCTTGGTCAACTCCAGGAATTCTCAGTTAGGTTGCAAGTCTCCAGCCATCACCATGTTCCTTGTCCCATTCCTATCCGACTGGGGGGTTTTCAGTGATTTCCCTACACCTCCCAAGGAGGGTGTACACCCCCCCCCCGAATTTCCCCAACCCCCCCCCCCCCGCAGTTTTGTGAACTAGTTACGTGCCAAACCTGGTGGCTGAACTTTGCAACTTTGTCCTCACTCACAACTATTTCATATTTAGGGACAATATATACCTTCAAGTCAGCAGCATGATATTTTCTGTCTTATTATCTATCCCTTTCTTAATGATTCCCAACATTCTGGTTGCTTTTTTGGTTGCTGCTGCACATTGAGTGGATGTTTTCAGAGAACTCTCCACAATGACTCCAAGATCTCTTTCTTGAGTGTTAACAGCTAATTAAGACTCCTTCATTTTGTATGTATATTTGAGATTGTTTTCCAATGTGCATTATTTTGAATTTATCAACATTGAATTTCATCTGCCATTTTGTTGCCCAGTCACCCAGTTTTGTGAGATCCCTTTGTAACTCTTCGCGGTCTGCCTGGGACTTAACTCTCTTGAATAGTTTTATATCATCTGAAAATGTTGTCACCTCACTGTTTACCCATTTTTCCATATCATTTATGAGTATGTTGAACAGTAATGGTCCCAGTACCGACCCCTCAGGGATACCACTATTTATCCCTATCCATTCTGAAAACTGATAATTTATTCCTACCTTTTGTTTCCCATATTTTAACCAGTTACTGATCCATGAGAGGACTTCCCTCTTATACCATGATGGCTTACATTTCAAAAGTCAATTTAAATTAAATACATTTAAAATTTTTTTATATATTTTTTAGAAATCTAGACCTGTTATATGTAACTTGCATTATCCTTATGTTAAATTTGCATTATCCTAACAAAACATTTACTTTACTCATATCTCTTTTACATATCTCATTGGCCCCGACACCCCCCTGTAAATTCGAACCCCCTCCTAATTTCAATTCCTGGGGAAATACTCACCAGCAACCGCACACCATACAACATAAACACTAATCCAGGAATCTATCCTTGCAACAAAGCCCGATGCCAACTCTGTCCACATATCTATTCAAGTGACACCATAATAGGACCTAATCACATCAGCCATGCCATCAGGGGCTCATTCACCTGCACATCTACCAATGTGATATGTGCCATCATGTGCCAGCAATGCTCCTCTGCCATGTATATCCCCACCAAATCAGTGTGCCTAAAGGTTAGCGTCTGCGCTTTGCTTTCTGACGGCTACGAACAGTGTATTGTCAGCAGTTACCACATAGCTCTTTTGAAGCAAGCATTGTTAAGGTAAAAGCAAAACACAGGAAACATAATGAAAACAGATTTAAATGAACACTAAACATAACAGAAGTCATCCATCATTTTTATAGGACCCTGATAGGCCAAAGTCTTTCCAATCCTTCTGCAAGGGTTGGGGTCCCCCTAGGACACAAGGTTCCATCTGTTTGTTGTATCAGAAAGAAGACTCCAAGTCAGTTTAAGCCCATCCTTTTTATGCGAAAAGCCCTTTCTTTGTTCGTTTTGTCTCTGGAAAACCCAGTTTGAACCAGTATATGCAAGCCTCTCCATGGGGTGGTACCTCTCTGGAGGTGTTTTCAACATAACTGTTTCACCTTAATCACCCCTGCCCCTCCCCCTGGTTTGAGTTCCTAGAGGAATTGTGGTAACCCTTCCCTCTGGAGTTGTGTACAATCCCTGGTCCACAATGATCCATGGACTTAACACAATACGGTCCCCAAAAGATACTGCATGGGATTGCAATATTCGTCACATCAGGCCCTAGAATTTCACTCCCTAATCTGGCTCCAGGGTTTTTGCCACCCCAAGCAGCAAAAAAAAATAAAATAAAAAAAAGCCGCGATCAGCTCTACCGCTGCCATTTCAGTCTTCGGCGACTGGTCCTTTGCTCCGAGACGGAGTGAGGGACCCGCTGCCGAAGATCCGGATGTTGGCTGCCCCAAGCAGCTGCTTGCTGGGCTTATGCCTGGAGATGGCCTTGCATGAATGGAATTACTCTTTCCTACTATGAAAGCACATTTTAAAATGTAGATACTAGGGAATTTATGGAGGTGCCAGCTATTTTGCCTGAAATATACATACTGTGGGGCTGAATTGATCACTGGTATAAATTGGTGTCCACTCCATTGACTTCACTGCACCTGATTATACTAATGGGAAATGTATCTGCAAATTGGGTACAGTTGGAGAGGATGCAAATTGGATTTGATCCTGCAGGCTTTCGGACACTTCTTGAGAGGCAAAAAGCATGCTCAACTCACATGAACCAATGGGAGATGAGGGCACTCAGCTTCTCTCAGGACACCCCCTTGTCCCTGGAGGATCAGGTCCATAGAAAAGTTACAGTGAAAGAGACATTACTATTCTGTAACAGTTGGGGAAGTTGTTCACTGTAATGGTTATTGTCGAGGGTGCCCCTTCTACACTGTAGAAAAGGCACTTATTTATTGTTTATATAGCACTGTAGTTGCAAAGCAAGTGAAAAGACAGGCCTCTACTCTGAAGACTTTACAATCTAATTCAGATATCATAGCAATAACTCAAAATCAGGGTGTGTTTGGGGGTGAGAGGTAGGTAGATTTGTAGTTAGGCAGTGGGTGTTAGGTGTGGAACTCAGATGACTTAGATCTTCCTAGGAAAGGGATTTACAAGCAGATTACAAATATTAACATTGCTTTTTCTTTTGTGAAACTACTGAGGTATTTTGCCTGGCTTAAGGGGACATCATCAACTTGAAGTCTACTCAGCAAAAACAACACCTAGTGCTGACTCCGACAGTTGTAGGTCTTCAAATTCATTTTTTCTACATGTTAAAATGAGCTACTCTCCTTTGTTGCTGCATGGAAGACCCACACAAACAAGGGGGCACTGACTTACCAGACACAGGGGAAACAATGAAACTAACTACACACACACAGTGCTGTCAATTGCACAACATATACTAGAAGAACTAAAGAGAAATATTTTTTTCTCTGACCTCGCCTCTTTCAATCATATTATTCTTAGGTATTACTTCTGACATTAGAGAGCAAAAAAAAAATCAGATTTTTTTTTAAAGTTGGTTATGTCCCTTTAATAATCAGTAACAACAATAGTATTGAAAATTCTGTCATAAAACCAGGTCCTTCTGATTATAGTCTTGCTTTGACCTCCAGTTAAATTCTGGCATGACTATTTAGCAGACAAGGTTCTCATGAATTGCTAGAGTGAGAGTTGCAGACAAATGGCATCACAAGGTTTTGGATGGTGGACAGCACTTGTTTTAGCTCCAAAGAGTCTTGTGACAATGAGCCCAGTAAAACTGGGTTAAATTGAAGAGGGAAAAGGCAGGATGGTAATCAGAATGATGAAAATTTAATGTCCAATATCTTTCTCACCAAGCCTTAAAGAAAGTGCTTATAAATCTTTGGATAGCTGGGGCTCCCATCTTTCTTGTGATACATAGCATTAGTTGGAATTGCCAGTAATTCATGTAAAATCATTCTTTAAATTGGTCACTAATCCCACACATCAGGCTAAAAAAATAATTTACCAGACATGTTAGGATGCTTTCAGCATCCTGAATAGTCTGTCCCTGGTAGTAGGACTGTAATCCACTGGTGAGTGTGTGTTCCAGGGCCCCCTCTGCACCTAACCACAGAGCAGTGGGTCTCAAACTTTTTTTACTGGTGACCCCTTTCACACAGCAAGCCTCTGAGTGCAACTCCCCTAATGAATTAAAAACACTTTTTTCTATATTTAACACCATTATAAATGCTGGAGGGAAGCAGGGTTTGGGGTGGAGGTTGGCAGCTCATGAACCCCCCATTTAATGACCTCGTGACCCCCTGAGGGGTCCCAACACCCAGTTTGAGAACCCCTGCCATAGAGGATACGAGTCTGTTACAGCCACCACCTACAACACGTTGGCTTTTTAGCGTAGGATATGGCCCCAGTTCAATCCCTGGTGTATCAGTCATGATGGTGGCTCCCACATAAGGGGGAAAGAGCCAAGTCTGTTTAGTTCGGGTTGTAATAAACTCATGTCCTCTGTGGACTGAGCACAGAGTGGGACTTATAACACTGATCATTGGATTACATCACATCAGTGGCAAACAACCAAGATAAAAGGATGCCAGCTCTGTCAGAATGTTTTTGTTTGTTTTTTTAAAGCGGATTTTTAGGTCTCACCCTAATCAACAAAACTGAATTTGAGGAATTGAAATAAACATTTGGGGAGATTAATGCTAAAAACAAAGTCTCTAAGTATATCTTCTCTTGTGCCATGTAAATGCTCTGCTGACTTAGACACCATTGCAACTACAGTGTATGAACACAGAGGCACAATAATTGATACATTGATGAGCCCTAACTGCACACAGGGGACCTAATCCTGCATGTGACTCCATGTGGACAGACCTCTGTGTCTATGTGGAGTCCTTAGTTTCCAGAAAGGGTGAACATAGTCCCATAGGAATCTACAGGGACGGCTTTAGGAAGTATGGGGCCCAATTCGAACTTTTTCTGCGGGGGCCCTGGCAGGGATGACTTGAAAAAAAAGCCTTTCATTTCTTTCATGTATTATTTACTTTCCATAACTACATGAATAATAAAATTATATATTATATACATTGCATCATATATGCTGTTGACTGGCTATTAATGACCGCCATTTCACACGTGTGGGTCCCCACCACTCCCTGGGGGTGTGCACATGTGTTGGTCCCAGCTGCTCCCTGCCCCCCTCATTGAAGCAGGTGTGCAGGGTTACTGCCCTGAAAACTGCAGGGCAGCAGTGGACATGGGGCTGGCTGGAGGCAGGGCAGGGGCTGACTGGAGGTAAGGTCTGGCTGCAGGCAGGGCAAGGGGTGTGGGGCAGGTTGGAGACATGGGGTGTGGGTCGGGCTGGCTTCAGGCAGGGCCGCAGGGGGGTGCAGCAGGGGTTTGCAGGTCTGGAGACAGCGGAGTGTGGAACTGGCTGGCTTCAAGCAGTGGGGTGCAGCAGGGGTTGACTGGAGACAGGGGAGAGGGTGCGGGCTGGGCAGGGTGTGCAGGGCTGGTGCGGGCAGCAGTGTGTGTGGGGCTGGCTGGCTTTGGGCAGGGCTGCAGGGGTGTGTGGCAGGGGTTGGCTGGAGACAGGACAGGGGGGTGGCAGGGGCTGGCTGTGGGCACGGGGTGCAGAGCTGGCTGCAGGCGGGGGGGGCTGGACTGGTGTGGGCAGGTCAGGGGGTGCAGCAGAGGCAGCTGGAACCCCAGCCCTTTAAGAAACCCCAAACCCCCTTCTACCCCGCCCCGGACCTTTTAAATAGCCGCGGGAGCACTGGGGAATGCATGGGGGAGGCGGGGCTCTGGCGGCTATTTAAAGGACTGGGGTGGCAAAGGCAGCTGGAGCCCTGGGCCCTTTAAATAGCCCCCGGAGCCCCTCACTGCCCCAGGGCTCTGAGGGCTATTTAAAGGGCCCAGAGCTCCAGCCGGGGTCGCGGGGCTTGCCACGCTCCGGCCGGAGACGCCAGGCTTGCCGCACTCCAGCTGGAGCGTGGCAAGCCCCGCGGCCTCGCTTTCCAGGCCAGAGAGCGACAAAGCCCCGCCGCCCCGCTCTTCCGACTGGAGCCCCGGCCGGAGCGCGGCAAGCCCCGCCGCCCCGCTCTCCTGGCTGGAGCCCCGGCTGGAGCGCGGCAAGCCCCGCCGCCCCGCTCTCCCGGCTGGAGCCCTGGCTGGAGCGCGGTAAGCCCCGCCGCCCCGGCTGGAGCTCTAGCTGGGAGAGCGGGGCCGCACCGCGCTCCCGCCGGCGCTCCGCTCAAAGGAGCGGGACAATGGAAGACCCCAGAGCAGACCGCAGCCAGGGACTGGGGTAAGTTTAAAAAAAAAATTAAAAAGGTGCCTAAGGCGCGGGGCCCTCTTAGGTGCAGGGCCCGATTCCCTGGGATCGGTCAAATCGGCCTATAGCCGGCCCTGGGAATCTGGTCTGTCCAGCAGTAGTTGTAATGTAAGCATTTATATTCTAACTGGAGAGAAATTAGGAGACTAACAGCAGGAAAGAAAGTAAACAGGGGAGGGGAAATATGTGAGGGTAGGAATGAAAAGTGGTTATGAGACAACTGCTGTAGTGATATTATCCTTGAAGAATTACTCCTAATTTATCATTTTATAGAGATCTTGCAGACCAGTAATTACTGAGGGTTTTTATTTAATAAAAGTGAGAGCACATAGGAGAATTCCTACTTACCCTGTTCCCATTGCCTCCTAGTGGAAATATATGGCTATGAATTCAAATATGAATCTAGGAGAGCTAGGTAAAAAGAACAGTTGAAAACAGATGGCAACAGTTATTACTGGCATATTCCCAGTTGAGGGCTCTACCATTTAGAAACAAGCATCTGTTCTTCTTCCCCATTGCAAAGTGGTTCTAACTCAGAGGTGTTAAAAATATGGAAGTTGCTGTTTTATTCATTTTTTTGGTGTTTACTGACTTTAATGACTTATATCCAATGAAAAGTACAATGTTTACCCAAGTGGCAAGGGACTCAAAACACAGAAAAACAAGTCTCTCTGATGCAGAACCTTGGATTGTAGAACACAGTAGGTATAGCTTAAAAAAAACCCTCTTAAACTGGAAAAAGGGGGATAAAAGGCTGAAGCTGTAGCAATCTGAGAGTCCTGCCTCTCTAACTCTTGTACTTTCTCTTTCCTGTAGCAATCAATAGATTTTTGAGTCTAAAGAGAGCCTGCATTTAACTGTTTCAGTGCTTGCCTAACCTAACTTGTACTGTATGTGGATTCAAACAAGTGATGGGTGCATCTCAAAAGGCCTGGGGCTAAATTTTGGTTTTAAGCCACAGCCCCAATTAGACAATGCTACTGAGATCATTACCCCACTCCACCGCCCAGCAGAAGCTCCCAGAGACACTGTGCTTATATAGGGTGACTAGATGTTCCGATTTTATAGAGACAGTCATGATATTTGGGGCTTTTTCTTATGTAGGCTCCTATTACCCCCCCCCCCCACCCGTCCCTATTTTTCACACTTGCTGTCTGGTCATCCTATGCTTACAGAAGTCACGTCAGCAGTCTGGGAGGAAAGCAGCTATCGCTAAACCCATTTCAGAGGATGCAGCATCCACTCTTATGAGCACAGAGCACAAGGGCATATCAGCCAGTGTGGAGGGGAGATGGGGCCACTCTCCAGTCCTCCTTGCCCCCTTTGGCATTTCTGGTACCACCAATGATTAATGGAAACCCCTCAAGTCTTCTCGTTTGGGGAGGCTCAATGTGGATCTAAAGTTGGTTCTCGTTTTATCCAAGATGGACTTTTAAAATAAGCTTGATCTTATTAAAGTGGTGGCTGGGGGAACCTACTTGTCGCAGAATATATCCTGACTGTCTATGTGTTTAGCTTCTTGGAAGATCTGCTGCAAACACTATTCAAAACCCAGATTTCTAAGAGAATCTCTATGAATATATCTGTCCTCTTTGAGCCTCAACAGCTTACAACAGGCAATAAGCCATGTAACCTTAGTTTGTTGTGCGTATGACTGAAATCATGGTGATTGTGCTTGTAGGCCTCGGCTCCAACCTGGCACCTAGATCTGTGTGGGTGCAGCGGGACCTTGGTGCATTTGGTTGCTGTAATACCTGCATGACTAGAATTCTTTTCACCTAATACTTTGATAATAATACTTTGTGGGCACCCAAGTTTTGGAACGTTTGTGCTCATGACATGGAGAATGCCATAGATTTGTTGACTAAATGGTATTGTTAATATGCTTGCAGATTCTGATAAGGGTAGTTGGAGTTGTTTGCATGGCTACCTTTTTCTTTCTGAAAGGTGGAAATGTAGCAATGGATGACTTTCATGTAAGGTCTGATAGGGCTCTGTTGTCTAACCCCTTCTGTTTACGGTCTATACGAAATGTTGAGGGAGCTTTTGAGATGGTTTGCGTTGCAGGGCTATCAATTTCAAGATACTCTGTTGTTGGATGTTGGCCTGTGGTTGCTTGGCTTTCCCAGTGCCTGGCTGAGTATGGCTTAGCTAGCTTGTTAAAGCTGCTTCCTGCCAAGGCAGAAGTCATGGCTGAGGGGAACCAGACAATGTGATGGAGGTCATAGGTACTACTTCAGTTCGGTAGTTTGTCTACCCATTGTTAACCCAGTTCAAGACCTAAGGATCCTGTTGAATGTTTAGCTGTTTATGGATTCAGGGAACAGCAGTGGCCAATCTGTCTTGCACTCCTAAAGGAGTTTGGTATGCATTATTTCAGATGCCAGCCTCAAAAGAGTGATCCTTATCTTTGGTACCTGGAGACTGGATTACTGGTATGTGCTGTTCCTCAGGCAACTCTGAGGTTTCTCAAACTACAGCTTTACCCAGGTTTTATTTGGGGAGGTTGTTGGAGAGATGGAATGGGGTTTGAAAGAAGAGTTATTTTGCTTACTCTAACATAGTTTTGGTTGATATTTAATGGTGTTTTTGATTGTCAATGTGCCTACAGGCTGGCTGATTGGCACATTCTGTATATGGAAGTCTGATTAAATAAAAATGAACACTTAATTGTTTTCCATTTGAAATACTTTGTATCCATGACATGTACTATCTGTTTAGCCCTGCTTTTGGAATCCCCCAGAGGTAGCAGCATCTTGAGGATAATGCCAGACACGATCTGCTCCATAAGGCAGGTTTGTTTGCTTCTTGAATTAACTGGCCCCTCAAAGTACACAGAAACAATGGTCTCCTAGAGACCCATTAGCATCCTTTTATTTTGGGAAGGATCACTTTACATTTAGAACAGCACTATTTTGGGGTATGTGCTATGACTGCGTGCTGCCTTCTTTCCTGCTATGTAAAGAAACTGTTTTCTCATGGAAACTTAATTGGTATCCAAGTATTAGGTGAAAAGAATTCTGGTAATGCAGGTGTTACTGCAACAAGTTAAATTTGTGGCTTGATTGTGGGTCAGTAGCATTCACACCCATAATGACCAGTGACAAAAGCCACCTATTGTGACATAAAAGTTCAATTTTGCAGCAGCACCAATCACTATGGTTCCCTCAATGTTAATACAACAGTCATATATGGAGTGCTTGTGGTACTGTTCTTCTAAAAAGGACCTGTATACAATTATGACTAATTTGCTCACACAGTTACTGCCACTTGTAAATGCCCTTATAGAAACTCTATATGAAAATGGCCAGTTGCACATGTATTTGGTTATTTGCACGTGCAATTGCCATGACTGTGTTCACACCGATGGCAAATACATGATTAAATTAGCCATGAAAATGCATGTACATATTGCATACACACATTATATATGCATGAAAATTATATATAAAACCATGTCCATGGTATGCAAAATGGCTCAGCTTTTAAATCCAAAAGTTGCCTTATTCTGCAGTGTATTTAGTGGACTGTACGTACAATCATGGTGGAGGTGGACATGGTCTGTGGTACTTTGTTTGCAAGAATGTCTTTCTGGTAATTGATGTCCTACACCCCAATGAAGTCTGTTTTCAATTTTCTGTTTGGCAACGCTGTGCACTGTGGGTTTCAATCTATATTCTTCTTTGTCAAACAGTTGAGTTGGTTCAGAAAAGTCTGAGCTGCCTCTCCTGTCTGCATTACTGCAGCTGCATTGTTTTTATTTTTGAAATGGATTTGTATTAGTTCTAATGAGATGTATGTGCTTCAGTAATGTGTTACAGTACTTGTCTTTGGGCTGTGTACATGCAATGTTGCATCAATTGAACCAAAGCTGTGATTTTTAAATTGATTTAGTTAAACCAGTTAAAAAACTTGTGTGCACACTCTTATTTCAACCAAAGGGAGGCTTCTTTTCTTTTAGTTAAAGTTGATTAGTAATCGGCGTAAGCTAAACTGAAATAAGCCACTTTTAAATTAAAATCAAAGTGTTTACAAAGGTGTTTATATCTGTTTATCTAATTTGGTTTCAAAACTAATTTAAGTTAAACCAGTGCAACTTCTGTATGTAAACAAGATTAAAGATGCATTTGTTGATTACAGATTGCTCTCGCCCCTTGCTCCACCGATATGGCCACCAGGTGCCCGTTATCTACCGGGTAATGAGCGTTGGAATAGGGCGGAGGTTCGATCACTGGATGCCCCGGGGGGGGGTGACAAGTGCCCAAGGGCAGTGACGGGGATAACGCAAGCAATCAGGCGTAGTGTTAAAAATTAAGGATTTATTAAAGGAGTCACAGATAAGGATAAGGGATAACACAATTAGTTACAGCTTGGGCTTACAATATAATACTAGAACAAATAACACAACCACTACAATTACAAATAGAAGTTGGCCCTGGTATTTTTCTAAGTCCCAGTAATTATTCAGGTCGTCCCAGGGGTTAATAAAAGTGATATTGGTGCTGTTAGTACTCATAAATGCAGCAACTAATCTTAGTAGACACAAATTGCTAGGCTCAACTGGTCCCCCTTGCGTTCAAGGTTTCCTGGTCAACGGGTTTCCCCTAGCAGGAGCCTTGGGGTGGCTGGAACCAGTCTCTGCCTCTTATCTAACAATACAGATGTACAGATATCCTTAACAACTAATTATACTTACACATACAAACCACAAAAGTTTCATTACGGCCGGCAAGCAGTCAGGCTCTGGGGAATGCGTGAGCCAGGAGAGAGCCAGGTTGATCAATCCTGGATACGGTTCGACGGGAATTCGAGTTCTCTCTTCCCCCGTCCCCAGGAGGGGGTCAGGAATATATAGCGAATTTTTCGTCATAATTTGTGATAAGCCAATTATGGGGTCGCGAGTGGCTTATGCCCATACAAGGGAGGCAGTCGGGCCCCTACATCCTTACCCAGGTAGCAACCGTCGTGAGGGGAACTTCGTCCCTTCAGACCGGCTGACCACAAGGCTGCTTTTCCTGTTACAAGTTCTGCTTTCCAAGCAGCTACATGATCAGTGGCAGCTATGGGGGCTGGGGGAAAAATCCGTTGGGGGTGGAGGCCGGAGCACTAGCTGCCTGGCCCTAGGGCCCAACTTGGGGGTCCAACATGCCCCCATGCTCCGGCCGACAACACCCAACGTACCTAAACCTCAGTGTCCGAGTCAGCGTCCGCTCCTACGAGCGGATGCGTCTCAGTGGCCGAGGCAATAAGGGCACTTCCCACCATCCGCCGAACACAGGCCTTAACAAAAGCACACCCGAGGCAGAGGAGGCAGAGGCCCACCACGAGCGACACCAAAAGGGACTGAAAATAAGCCTTATAGGCACCAAGGCCCAGCCACTCCAGCCATGACCAGAAGCGGAAGGTCTCTCTGGACTCACGCACAGCAGTTCCCAAGGCCTGAAGGTCATCAATCACTTCACTTAAGTTTCCAGAGATAGAAGAAAGAGAGATACAGCACTTATCTTTAAACTGCGGATACATAGATATGAGGGTTTCACAAAAATCTCGTGATTGTAACAAAAATTGTATCATTAAGCGATTTTGAAAAGAATACTCTGCTAATTCATCTAACCGCTGATTAACTAAGCTGAAGCCCCGTGCAGTGGTGTTAGCTAGCGTTTCAATAGCCAATGATTGGAATAATACTTGCTCACGCAATAACATATATCCCACGGGGTTGAATGAAACCGCTGAAGATACTACAGAGGATAACGCACCCTTTGCCCTCTCCCACCATCCCCAAGAACGTCGAACCCGCCCGGCCGAACTGGGCTGCCGGGTCTTGACATAAAGACCACCCCCTTTTATTAGGATAGACCCGATGGTACATATACCTTTGGGATTGGGGGGGAGTGCTGCAAAGGCCGTCTCGCCACATAGCCAAAAGTGACCGGGTCTTAACTTATTTAAAACCCAACTAGAATAAAAATAGGTGTGCCTAAGAGGGTTAAAGAAGTCACTAAAGGGTGGGTCCATGACATTTATTTCCACGACAGTTTTATTGGTTATCGGCAGGGGGGTGTCCCGATTCATAACAGCGTTGCCGTGGGATACGTTGTCATAGATAAGGGTTTGGGAACAGTTTGGATACGTGCCTACCCAGTAGGGTGAGTTTGACCGGCCTCGTCGTCCCTTATTGCCATAAAACACCCAACAGTGGGACGCCATGGGTCTCTGTCCGGGTGACAAGGGGAGTGGGCCTAGATAACGTGCCGAAGTTTTATTAAAAATAGGAAAGACACGGGGGGAGATGGGGTTAAAATAATCATTTGTACAACCTGTCCACTGCACGATAGGGAGCCACTGAGCAAAGGAGGAAGAACAATTAAGGGGACTATTAATACTACTAAAGTTAAACACTAATGGCAATAAATCAAACAAAGGCCTATTTACAGACAGCCTATTGGAACATGCAAGACAGTTGTCAGGTGTCAGTGAGGATAAGTCGATGTTTCCTCCCAGGACTTCTTGGATCCAATAGGCCGCGAACATAAGCTTATGGGCGTTCTCATCTACAGGATACGGCTGTCCTAGGTTCCGCGGATCGGGGCCCTTCTGGTTGTCGTCCCGTTTTCCTGCTGCCATTGCGAGCTGCAAGACAAACAGAAGGCGGCCTTATTGGCCCCCGTTAGTTCGTTCCTGACTCGGAACGCTTGCTTATCCAGTTATGATGGACCAAGGTGTGGGTGCCCCGGGCATCCACAATCGTGTAGGTATTAGGATATTTACCTATACTTACAATTTGTGCAGCGTAGGGTTCTCGGTGACCTGAGGCCTGTGGCTCAGCCACCCAGACTAGTTGGTCAGGCTGATATACGGGTGTCCAGGGGCCTCTAGGTCTGGGGCTGATTTCAGGCCAACGAGAATAGTTTGCATTGAGAGAGATTAGAACCTGTGGTAATAGTGCACTCCAACCCTTATAGTCAGCGTTGGGATTAACTGAACGAATCATGGTTTTCAGAACCCCGATTTTCCGCTCTACAACACCATTACTTTCGGGGTGATACTTTAAGTGAATATGGAGGGAAGCCCCCCATCCCAGCACTAATGCTTCAAAACGTTTGCTGGTAAACGGGGGTCCTCCATCTGCTTGAACTTCGGAGGGCACACCCCATGCTGCGGCTACCTGTTGCAGTGCCCCAGCCACAGCCGCAGCCGTGGTGGTATTTAGAGGGATACAGTGAGTTTGACGGGAGCCCAAATCTACCACTACCAGAGCCTTTGGGTGGCGACGGGCTCCAGGCAGGGGTCCCATTAAATCTATTTGCCACACCGCGCCAGGAGGGAAATACTCCGCAGCGTACGCCCACCGCTCATAACGTGGGCGGTTTTGGGACTTGATTTGTGCACACTTAAGGCAGGACTGCACGATTCTTTCACAGTCCTGCCGCCGTACCTCAGGTTTTCCCTGAGCACCTAGGGCTAACTGATTATATAGGCGGCCGCTAGGCAAATGCCCCCAATCCTCATGAAGCCATTGGAGGAATGGGTCGGTGTTAAGCTGGGGCTGCTGCCCCAGGCACACTTGGGGTGCTTGAATTTCCCTCATTTTGTGATCCAATTCAGAGTGGAGGGGGTTAGAGTCAGGACGATGTGATGGGCAATGGGTTATAAACCAGGGCCGGGAGAACTTACGTATGAGGTCAAAAATAGTCTCCCACAGGGGCATAAACGCTGTGGGGTTAGCCTCTCCCGTGAGGATGCTGAGACAAAATTGTGAGTCTATACCCAATACAACCTGAGCAGAAACAGAATGGGCCTGGGTAACATGCTGGGCAGCGAGAAGGACCCCATGAACTTCGCTCTGCTGGGCCGATGAACCCGGGGGAAGGAGATCAACCTGAAAGTGGTCGCATTTAGCACAGAGGACTCCTGCCCGGGGGGTCGGGGAAGTGCCCCCGTCGGACACAATCCAGGGGTCATATTTTGTTTCTATACACAAGGGCTCCGAGGCTGCTGGGAATCGGACATCGTTTGGCAGCGATTTAAGCGTCCATTCCCGCCACGTGATTTCCCCCAAATAACACAGCTGTTGCCAAGTTAGGCTGGTCCCGTGAAAACTGGGGGGGGGGCAAGGCGCGTGAGCCAAGGAATAAGGTGTACCTCGGGGCCTATCAGGGTCCCTTTACTAGATAGCGGGGCCCAAATGCGTGCCTCGCCTGCGGCTAGTAACATAAGTCCTATGGGTCCATATCGATACTGAGGACCCTTGAGCCGTCGGGCCCAGTTATAAACCGGTTGCCCATCTTGTGATACCGAGTACCCATAGTGATGTTGTGTAAAGAAAAGGGTAATGGTAAAAGGTGAATCCCTTTTATATCGCGCTAGCCGTGGGTTGGAGGCAAACCAGGTGGCTATGTGTTCCAAGCTTTTTTGGGCCTCAGGACTCCATATTTCCCGTTTCCGTTTGGACGAGAGGGGTTCCTGGATCGTTTCCAGGTCTACAAGGTGTTTATCTGGGATGAAGTGTCGGTGATAATTAATCAGGCCTAAAAGTCTCTGCAGTTGCTTTTTATTCTCGGGTGGGTCTTTAACCCAAGGGTCTAAAATTCCCGAGGTGGGTTGGCCACAGTTATAAGGGTCATAATGTTGGCCTAAGAAGGAGAAGCTTTGAGAGGGCACGAGGTGGCTTTTTGCCTCATTAATTCGCCACCCATTGGCCTTTAGTTCGGCTACCACGGTATTAGTTACGTGTTGGACTATGTGTTCGTTGGGTCCAATTATAATTATGTCGTCCACATAGGCCAAAATGGTGGTGCCCCCAGTGGCTTCTACCCCCTTTAAGGTTTTTGCAAGAGCGGACGTGGCCAAGGTGGGGGAATTACAGAATCCTTGAGGGCACACCTTCCACTGGTACTGTGCGCCCTGAAAAGCGAAATTTAGGATTTGGGGTTTGTCCTCCAACGGGATTTGATAGAACATATCCTTTAAATCTAGGGTGCAGGCCCACCTTCCACTGGCATCGCATAGCTGTTGCCGTATTTCTGGAATGGTGGCTGGGCCTGCGAATGGGAGGTGTCGGACTCGGCTATTTGCCTGCCTATAGTCAATTACCAATCGAAATTCAGAGGGGTTGCCGGGCTTGGGGATACCCCAGCCGGGAGATAGATAGTTTGACGCGATCGCCTGTGATATCCGTCCCTCCTTTAACAACTGGGCGAGCAGTTGCTTAATGAGGGGGATGCCTTCAGGCTTCGTGGGAATGGGGGAAAATTTCCATGAACTGTCATTAACAAGCTCGGGGCAATAGGGGGGGGGGGGCTTCGGGCGACAGGGTGACAGGCAGAGCCTGACAGACTTGTTTTTGTAATCGCAGTCGTTTTATATCCCCAACCCCCAGCAAATTTGTTCCCCCCAACAAAGCCTTAACTTTTCGCTTATACCCCTTATGAATCAGAGTAAAGGTGACTACAGGCTTTTCTTCAATACTGTTAAGACCCTGAATAAACATAGTAGAACTTGTGGGTACATGGGGTACATCGGATTTTATAACGGAGATTTGAGCTCCGGTGTCCAACAAAAAAGATACAGGGGTATAAGGGGGTTTGGGACCGGCTACCAATAGGGTGTGATATGGTCGATCATCCCAAGTCTCTGTGGAGGCCGGGGCGCACCCGGCCTCTACTCGTTTTTTTGTTCTCAAATAGTCGTCCCAGTCCCTCCATCCTAACTGTCTCCCCAAATCTAGCTGCTGGGTATCAGACATTTTCCGCAGTGCCTCCTTGGGGATCCCCTTATGTAACAGGAACCCAAAAAGTGCTCTTTCAGCCTTAGTTCGTTCAGGGTGTTTAGACTGACCCTTGTTAACAGGGCTCTCAGCTGGAAGGGCTGAAATGGGGTCCTTCGAGGCTGGTGGCATTCGAAGCCGGGACATGACTTCATATAAGGTAATAAGGGGTTGCCCAACCCAACCATGGAGCAGCAGGGTCCCCCCTGTGTCAATCGGTGGGGCGCCTTCTACGGCCATGTCCACTGCGTCCCGGTTGACCGGAATTTGAGTGGGGTCTGCGACAAAAATAAAGGGGAAGCCCGACTGGAGCTGTTGCGGGTTTAAATTTAACGGCGTCGCTTGTGGGTCCCACGTTAAGATGGACGCTCCGGCAATGGCCCATATAACTTCGTGGGGGGTGTTTATGCTGCCAGGGGGAATATACATGCCCTTAAAACTTCCCTTCATTGTTAGGGCGGCCGCGGCTGGTATAGTAAGCGGCCAGACCCCATTTCCTAAGAGGTGATGACCTGGGAACCCCGACGACCAATTAGACGTTTTGGCCAGAACAGCGGCCTCCTCCTTATCCACTACCTCCGCCCCATAATCCAGAGCCAGACGACCCAGCCATATTAGGGGTGCCTCGCCCTCCCTGCGCCTCGTGTCTGCTAAGAATTCCTTCAACTCCGCCTTAGTGCGAGTTCGAAGCTCGGTGGTCGTAACCGTCTGGCCTGTATTAGAATCCAACTTACTTTTGGTGAGAACAACGGGCATTGCCTCTATCTGCCCCTCCTTCTCAGGCGCAGGTGGGGCTGAGGGGAGTGCGGGGTAAATTAAAGGGGAAGGGGGGTCTTCATAGGGGGGTGGGCTTTTACTAGTCTGACTCCCGTCCTCCTGCTCTTTTTCACTTATCTCACATTCTGCGCTGTCAGTGCTGTTAGCAGCGGCTTGTTTAGCAGCAAACATAGTGCTTCCATGAAGGACCGCGCAGAGGTCCAGCGCCTTATTCAGTGCACTGAACAAGACCGTGGACACGTCCTCTGACTTATACTCGTCTGGTCTAAGTTTCTTTGTTCGCCTGGTCTGTTCTAATTCCTGCACTAACTGGGCTAGCAACCCATGGGCAGGATCACCCGGCTGTACCCGGGGCGGGGGTATGAGTTTGGAAACGGTGGCCCCGGATCTTTTTATGATACGGCTACACTCCTTCCAAATGCCCAACGGTGTCTCGGTCCGACTAGTCTCCGCAACCCCCGTGCACTGGGGCTGCAGGGAGCTATCGGCCGGCTGACATTTAAAGGTGGGATGGCAGTGGAGGAGACATCCTACGGCGGGCAGGGTTAATGAGGTCGTATAGCTTTTTGACCCTGACCCTGACTCTATAATACAAACCCAGTCTAGGGTGGGCTTCGCAGACTGTCTGCTGGCCACTTGGTGAAATTGCAGGTGTTGAAATTGCTCGAGCTCAGATTGCTCACGGTCCCCACTACACCACGGGCACTGACCCTCCCGAAGGCATCCTGTTCGTGACGCCATGTTGATTACAGATTGCTCTCGCCCCTTGCTCCACCGATATGGCCACCAGGTGCCCGTTATCTACCGGGTAATGAGCGTTGGAATAGGGCGGAGGTTCGATCACTGGATGCCCCGGGGGGGGGTGACAAGTGCCCAAGGGCAGTGACGGGGATAACGCAAGCAATCAGGCGTAGTGTTAAAAATTAAGGATTTATTAAAGGAGTCACAGATAAGGATAAGGGATAACACAATTAGTTACAGCTTGGGCTTACAATATAATACTAGAACAAATAACACAACCACTACAATTACAAATAGAAGTTGGCCCTGGTATTTTTCTAAGTCCCAGTAATTATTCAGGTCGTCCCAGGGGTTAATAAAAGTGATATTGGTGCTGTTAGTACTCATAAATGCAGCAACTAATCTTAGTAGACACAAATTGCTAGGCTCAACTGGTCCCCCTTGCGTTCAAGGTTTCCTGGTCAACGGGTTTCCCCTAGCAGGAGCCTTGGGGCGGCTGGAACCAGTCTCTGCCTCTTATCTAACAATACAGATGTACAGATATCCTTAACAACTAATTATACTTACACATACAAACCACAAAAGTTTCATTACGGCCGGCAAGCAGTCAGGCTCTGGGGAATGCGTGAGCCAGGAGAGAGCCAGGTTGATCAATCCTGGATACGGTTCGACGGGAATTCGAGTTCTCTCTTCCCCCGTCCCCAGGAGGGGGTCAGGAATATATAGCGAATTTTTCGTCATAATTTGTGATAAGCCAATTATGGGGTCGCGAGTGGCTTATGCCCATACAAGGGAGGCAGTCGGGCCCCTACATCCTTACCCAGGTAGCAACCGTCGTGAGGGGAACTTCGTCCCTTCAGACCGGCTGACCACAAGGCTGCTTTTCCTGTTACAAGTTCTGCTTTCCAAGCAGCTACATGATCAGTGGCAGCTATGGGGGCTGGGGGAAAAATCCGTTGGGGGTGGAGGCCGGAGCACTAGCTGCCTGGCCCTAGGGCCCAACTTGGGGGTCCAACAGCATTCATAGATTCATAGACTCTAGGACTGGAAGGGACCTCGAGAGGTCATCGAGTCCAGTCCCCTGCCCTCATGGCAGGACCAAATACTGTCTAGACCATCCCTGATAGACATTTATCTAACCTACTCTTAAATATCTCCAGGGATGGAGATTCCACAACCTCTCTAGGCAATTTATTCCAGTGTTTAACTACCCTGACAGTTAGGAACTTTTTCCTAATGTCCAGCCTAAATCTCCCTTGCTGCAGTTTAAGCCCATTGCTTCTTGTTCTATTATTAGAGGCTAAGGTGAACAAGTTTTCTCCCTCCTCCTGATGACATCCTTTTAGATACCTGAAAACTGCTATCATGGCCCCTCTCAGTCTTCTCTTTTCCAAACTAAATAAACCCAATTCTTTCAGCCTTCCTTCATAGGTCATGTTCTCAAGTCCTTTAATCATTCTTGTTGCTCTTCTCTGGACCCTCTCCAATTTCTCCACATCTTTCTTGAAATGCAGTGCCCAGAACTGGACACAATACTCCAGTTGAGGCCTAACCAGCGCAGAGTAAAGCGGAAGAATGACTTCTCGTGTCTTGTTTACAACACACCTGTTAATGCATCCCAGAATCACGTTTGCTTTTTTTGCAACAGTATCACACTGTTGACTCATATTTAGCTTGTGGTCCACTATGACCCCTAGATCTCTTTCTGCCATACTCCTTCCTAGACAGTCTCTTCCCATTCTGTATGTGTGAAATGGATTGTTCCTTCCTAAGTGGAGCACTTTGCATTTGTCTTTATTAAACTTCATCCAGTTTACCTCAGACCATTTCTCCAACTTGTCCAGATCATTTTGAATTTTGACCCTGTCCTCCAAAGCAGTTGCAATCCCTCCCAGTTTGGTATCGTTTGCAAACTTAATAAGCTTACTTTCTATGCCAACATCTAAGGCGTTGATGAAGATATTGAACAGAGCCGGTCCCAAAACAGACCCCTGCGGAACCCCACTTGTTATACCTTTCCAGCAGGATTGGGAGCCATTAATAACTACTCTCTGAGTATGGTTATCCAGCCAGTTATGCACCCACCTTATAGTAGCCCCATCTAAATTGTATTTGCCTAGTTTATCGATAAGGATATCATGCGAGACCATATCAAATGCCTTACTAAAGTCTAGGTATACCACATCCACTGCTTCTCCCTTATCACAAGACTCGTTATCCAATCAAAGAAAGCTATCAGATTGGTTTGACATGATTTGTTCTTTACAAATCCATGCTGGCTATTCCCTATCACCTTACCACCTTCCAAGTGTTTGCAGATGATTTCTTTGATTACTTGCTCCATTATCTTCCCTGGCACAGAAGTTAAACTAACTGGTCTGTAGTTTCCTGGGTTGTTTTTATTTCCCTTTTTATAGATGGGCACTGTATTTGCCCTTTTCCAGTCTTCTGGAATCTCTCCCATCTCCCATGACTTTCCAAAGATAATAGCTAGAGGCTCAGATACCTCCTCTATTGACTCCTTGAGTATTCTAGGATGCATTTCATCAGGCCCTGGTGACTTTGTTGGTCTGATGTGTATAGCTATCTCATGTAGATAACAATACCCGTATAATTTGTCCAGTGTGTACCAGCAGCATTAAGAATATTAGAGTTACAAAACCTAACTGGCTTAGTTGAATTTGTTTTTCATTTGCTTGCTTCATATGAGTAGTTTTGCAGCTAATTCCAGAAGGGTTGTGTCCAAACTCCGATCTCCATACGGTGAGTAAAGAATGCTCAAGAGTATGCTGTGTATGTAACGGCATTCACCACAGACTGTCAGCAGATTTTGAGACTGGGACTTTCAGCACTGGAATCTGGACTTCCTCTTGAGCTACTGAAATAACTCCATTAGCAGATGGCAGTAGTAGGTTGTTATCGGCAGTGTATGTTAGCCAAAAGAGTGGACCAAAACACACTTCACAAATGTATCATACGTGCATAGATGTGGAACTTACACAAAAGCTAAGACATAAGTCTTGACTCAAGTGCACAGCTCAAACTTTCTCTATAATGAGCAGAATCAAATGTTGGGATTTAAATCTGGATTTTGTACCATCTAGTTTGGGAGTGTTCAGATTCAAGGTTTTGTTTGTCCATTTTAGAAGCATGAAGTTTATCATCAGGTGTTTGGTACAGGTTCATCTCTGCTGTTATAGCATATGCAGTGCTATGATGACCCTATTATTTAACAAGTTGTAATGCTTTGCTAGAGACTGAAGAATAAGCAAGACATAAAATCAAGCTATAAAAATCACCAAGGCCCAATGATCATTAGTGCCTATAAATGATAATGAGGACATTTTAAAGGCAGGAATAAATGGGCAGACTATATATTTGACTGGCTATCCAAAATAGTAAGATCTACCTGCATGCAAATACATGGGCAGAGCCAAGTGAATAACTTATAATAAATAATGTAGAGTTGTGTGTCTCTTTTTATTCATGTGTATGAACAGATTGCCACTCTCTTCAATGTATTCGTTTGAAATTATTAGTCAAATTTCTTCCTATGCATTCCTAACTCTGATTTACACTTTGAATTTTCGGCAGCTACTTATGATAGATCAGCTGAACCTCTGGTATTGTTTCTATACTGGATTAGATGGGCAAAACTCTCTTAAAATCAGGTTTCTGGTGTGAATGCTTGTGGAAGGTGCATTTACTTTCATGAACATTAAAACAAATGAGCCTAATATATTTCACTAGTACAAATGCTCAGTGTGCAAACAATTGTTAGAATCTTCAGGGAAAGAGTACATAAGAAGGCTGTGAATATGACTAGTGTGAATTCAGTCTAAAATTCAAATGAATGCCACTAGGATTTTTTCCCTCCACTCATCTTCTAGCTCTTTGTCTTTGATCACTCCCAGCTCTCTCTGCTTTATCACTGGAATTCAGTGCACTAAGAATAGGGCTTAGCAGTGTGTAGAAGAAGCTACAGTTTGCAAATAAAAAAATAGTGCAAGAGCTTGATTCACAGCCGCATGTGCAAATGGCACTGACGCTCCTGTCAATCACCAATAGAAGGGATATGCTCTGGGCTACGCTAGCGGAATCCAGCGTGACTCATGGTTGAATCTACACCTAAATGTTAAGTAGGAGGCGCTTCTTTAAAAAGCTCTGAAGACCTAGCTGCAGGGTTCCTTACCCCTCCTGTAAGCTAACCATTTTGTCAGTGGTACTGGAGATGAGCTTCAGAATTAATCTTGTCAGGTATCAGAGGGTAGCCGTGTTAGTCTGGATCTGTAAAAGCAGCAAAGAATCCTGTGGCACCTTATAGACTAACAGACGTTTTGGAGCATGAGCTTTCGTGGGTGAATACCCACTTCCTCAGATGCATGTAATGGAAATATCCAGGGGCAGGTATATATATATGTGTGCTAGCAAGCAAGCTAGAGATAACGAGGTCAGTTCAATCAGGGAGGATGAGGCCCTGTTCTAACAGTTGAGGTGTGAAAACCAAGAGAGGAGAAACTGGTTCTGTAATTGGCAAGCCATTCACAGTCTTTGTTCAATCCTGAGCTGATGGTGTCAAATTTGCAGATGAACTGAAGCTCAGCAGTTTCTCTTTGAAGTCTGGTCCTGAAGTTTTTTTGCTGCAGGATGGCCACCTTAAGGTCTCCTATAGTGTGGCCAGGGAGGTTGAAGTGCTCTCCTACAGGTTTTTGTATATTGCCATTCCTAATGTCTGATTTGTGTCCATTTATCCTTTTCCGTAGAGACTGTCCAGTTTGGCCGATGTACATAGCAGAGGGGCATTGCTGGCATATGATGGCGTATATTACATTGGTGGATGTGCAGGTGAATGAACCAGTGATGGTGTGGCACATTATCTTGGCACATACCCTTGGCACTTTCTTGATGCCCACAGTGTGTCAAATTCATTGGTCCTTAATCAAGTAAAAGTCCTATTAAAGTCACTGCTGCAGCAGCCCTTGCTCCATTTTGGCATTGTGCCTTTGCTTCCCAAATTCAGGTTTGGTTATCCTGAGCCCGTGGCACTGGCATTATGCCTAATTGTGTGTCCGTCAGAGCTGAGGCTGAACAGACAAGCAGACTGATGCAATTCCAGAGTAAGCAGAAGCTACTTATGAACTGATCTCACCAAGTGACTCATGTGGTTCTTGGAATGTTTTGTGAAGTCTGTATTGTGAGTAATTCTAATCTTTCCATTTCCCACTGTTCTTCAAGGCATTGCTGTGATTAACCATGGAGGGAACCCCAAAAGATCTCCAGTTTGGTTATAATGGGAAATTGTTGGAGATCAGCTTTGATTATCAGTTTAAACTGGCAAGTTGTGTGATACTAAATGGGTTTTGGCATAGTGTTTGTTGTTTTGTTTTGTTATGTTTGTTTTTAAGAAATCGTAGTTTTTAGCACACTGTATTTATTTTTATTTCTAGGCTTTCCTCTGGCACTCACCACAGTTGAACCTTAGGGCTTTGTCTACTCAAGGACATTTACCAACATTGTAATACTGGTGGAATGCTATTGGTATTACACCCCATGTAGACATTCTTACTCCAGAGTGTTCATACAAGGAGTTATACTGGTATAACTACATTGGTATAGTTATGCTAGTAAATTTCCACATGCAGAGAGTCCCTTAGCAGCTCATAGCCATTGTGATATTTGTTGTTGCTCTTAAGAACCACTGTGCGCTTGCTTATCATAAAGAGATAAGAACATAAGAATGGCTCTACTGGTGCATCTAGTTCAGTATCCTGTCTTCCGAGGGAATGAACAGAACAGGTAAACATCAAGTGATCCATCTCCTGTCACTCATTCCCAGCTTTTGGCAAACAGAAGCTAGGGACACCATTCCTTCCCATCCTGGCTAATAGCCATTGATGGACCTATCCTCCATGAACTTTATCTAGTTCTTTTTTGAACCCTTGGCCGTCACAACATCCTTTGGCAAGGAGTTCCACAGATTGACTGTGTTTTGTGTGAAGAAATACTTCCTTTTATTTGTTTTAAACCTGTTGCCTATTAATTTCATTTGATGACCCCTAGTTCTTGTGTTATGAAAAGTAGTAAACAACACTTCCTTATCTACTTTCTTTACATCAGTCATGATTTTATAGACCTCAATCATATCTCCCTTTAGCCATTTCTTTTCCAAACTGAAAAGTCCCAGTCTTATTAATCTCTCCTCATATGGAAGCAGTTCTATACCCCTAATCATTTTTGTTGCCCTTTTCTGAATCTTTTCCAATATATCTTTTTTGAGATGGAGCGACCAGATCTGTACACAGTATTCAAGATGTGGGTGCACCATGGATTTATATAGAGGCAACATGTTATTTTCTGTCCTATTATCTATCCTTTTCTTAATTTATTCCCAGCATTCTGTTTCCTTTTTTGACTGCCACTGCACATTGAGTGGATGTTTTCAGAGAACTATTCACAATGACGCCAAGATCTTTCTTGAATGGTAACAGCTAATCTAGATCCCCTCATTTTATATGTATAGTTGGGATTATTCTTTCCAAGGTACATTACTTTGCCTTTATCAATATTAAATTTCATCTGTCATTTTGTTGCCGAGTCACCCAGTTTTGAGAGATCCTTTTGTAGCTCTTTGCAGTCTGCCACAAGTACTCCTGTTCTTTTTGCGGATACAGACTAACACGGCTGCTACTCTGAAACCTGACATTTAGTAATTTTGTATCATCTGCAAATTTTCCCACCTCACTGTTTACCCCTTTTTCCAGATCATTTATGAATATGTTGAATAGGACTGGTCCCAGAACAGACCCCTGAGGGACACACTATTTATCTCTCTCCATTCTGAAAACTGACCATTTATACCTACCCTTTGTTTCCTATCTTTTAACCAGTTACCAATCCATGAGAGCACCTTCCCTCTTATCCTGTGGCAGCTTACTTTGTGTAAGAGCCTTTGGTGAAGGACCTTGTCAAAGGCTTTCTGAAAATCTAAGTACACTATATCCATTGGATTCCCATGGTCCACATCCTTGCTGACCCCCTCAAAGAATTCTGGTAGATTGGTGAGACATGATTTCCCTTTACTAAAACCATGTTCACTCTTCCTCAACAAAATATGTTCATCTATATGTCTGACAATATTGGTTTTTATTATAGCTTCAACCAGTTTTCCCGGTACTGAAGTCAGGCTTATAGACCTGTAATTGCTGGGATTACTCTGGAGCCTTTTTAAAAAATTGGCATCACATTAGCTATCCTCCAGTCATCTGGTACAGAAGCTGATTTAAATGACAGGTTACAGACTACAGTTAGTAGTTCTGCAATTTCACATTTGAGTTCCTTCAGAACTCTTGGGTGAATACCTTCTGGTCCTGGTGACTTATTGCTGTTTAATTTATCAATTTGTTGCAAAACCACCTCAGATCTGTCACCTAAAAAGAATGCCTTAGGTTTGGGAATCTCCATCACATCCTCAGCCGTGAAGACTGATGCAAAGAATTCATTTAGTTTCTCCGCAATGGCCTTATTGTCCTTGAATGCTCCTTTAGCACCTCAATCCAGTGGCCCCACTGGTTGTTTAGCAGGCTTCCTGCTTCTGATGTATGTAACAAAAAATTGCTATTACTTTTTGAGTCTTTTCTAACTGTTCCTCAAATTCTCTTTTGGCCTTCCTAATTGTATTTTTCCACTTCATTTGCCAGTGTTTATGCTCCTTTCTATCTTCTTCACTAGGATTTAACTTCCACTTTTTCAAGGATGCCTTTTTTGCCTTTCACTGCTTCTTTTACTCTTTTTTAGCCACGGTGGCTCTTTTTTGTTTTTTTGGATGACTAATTTCCCTCTCAAGCCCCAAAATGAACAATTGTAGGTGTTCTCTACTGACTATAAAACTATATTACCCAGCAGGTGCAAAAGGGAGTTATGGGGAGGCAAATTGTCTGAGATCTGAGTCTTAACGCAGGAGAGATGGAATATGTTGTTCCCCTCCAGTGAAAACAAAATTCAGGCTAATGAAGATGAAACATCTAGTGCTAGGGCTTGTTTGTAGTTTTTATTAGGTTGGTTTGTTTCCAAGGAAAGCTTGATAGAATCTCAAGCTGGAACTTTTTCTTGTTTGTAGTCTGGATTCATTACAAACTGTTTTATAGAACTACCGTATTAAATATAGATGAAAGGAACTTCACACGGTAAAGTTCCTTCCCATGAAGGAGAGTTTGAATCCTTTGACAACTGCAAAGGGTGGTAAATGAATATGATAGTGTTAGCTTGTGAATTGGATGCATTGTGGTCAGCTTTAGATCTCATCCAAAATTGGCCAGGGTAATTTTAGGCAAATGATTTTCCTCCATAGAGGCCCCTCTAAAGGCCCTTCTTCTTTGCTTAATACACTGTGCAAAGGGCAATGTGCATAGCTGTGCTTCTTCCGGAAGAGTCCTTTGTTGTTCCCAGACCCAGAGGGAAGTAATTTGTACCTTCCGTTTATTGGGAGTATGTTATTTCCCCTTGTGCGCTTTGGATAGCAGTGCCTTAGGTAGGGAAGTCCTTGCCCTCCTACCTGGGTAGGGAAGTCCCCAATCTTGCTCCCTCCTACCCTGAGCCCAAGCCAAGATGCAGAGATGCAGTGCAGGGAGCGGTTTTACTCCCCTTCTACCCCTGCTATGAGGGTCATGCTGTGGCCTTGGAGAGATCTAACCCTATCTAACCAACCCTCACAACAATCCTCTGAGATAGGTAAGCATTCTTATTCCTATTTTACACAGGGAGAATGTGAAACAGAGAGGTTAATCCAAGGTCATAAAGCAAATCTCTGCCAGAGCTAGGTCTACAATCCAGGTCTCCTGTCCCTGTACCCATCCTTTAACCACTGTATCATGCTGGCTCTCACAATCCAGAACAATCCTTCCTTCTCACCTCAACCGCTGCCATCAAATCGTATCATGGTCACAGCAGACACTTCTCATTTCAGGAAGACTTGTTTCTCCAAAACCAGCTGTGTCGATTTCCTTAGAAAAACCCAGAGAAATACATGGCACTATCTTCACTGCAGGGCCGCCCTCTTAACGGAGAAGCAAGGTTTGTATGTTGCAAGAAGGAGAGAGTGGTGTTTTTAAAGGAAAGAGCTGTAAAAGGAGGTGATAGGTTAAGGTGCTACTGAGAAATGTTTGCATAAAATCTGTTATTGATTCCAGACAGGCATGACAAAACAAAAATGGGAAGGGGGCAGAGGGGGAGGATGTCCTCCTCCAATAGTTTTTATTTTTTCTGTCAGAATAGCCTCATTTAATGGAACACATTGTGTTCAACCTTTCCTTTGCTTTTTCCCTTCCTGTAAGTCTCCTCAGACTATTTTATGTCCTTAAATGCCTAAATTTTAGTTTTTGCTGTAAACAAATGATGACCTGACAGCTGGAACCCTGATATCCTCTTATTCCACTCTGCCTATCTATAATCATGGTGATTCAACGCCTCTAGGCGATCACCAGTCTTTTTGTATAATGTATCAATTAGAGCCCGTAAGCAACAGGGTTTTTTGCTTTGTCTCTTGTAACATATTGTTTAGAAATATGTCCAGAAAGGGCTTAGGAAGAAACAATAGGGACTGAAAGCCCAGCGTTGTACATTCTACAGTTCTGCTTGTCTGTTTGGTTTCATTTTCTTATTTTATTTTCAGCCATCTGACTAATCTCGCCGTATTGTGTGCAGCAGCTGAACAAAATGCACAGGGCGATAGTCAGAAGTGCCCACTCGTTCTTCGCTGCTTTTATGACAAAGCTGTCCCTCCACATGTCTGTCTTGGCCTCTGACCCTACACGTTGACTTCAAGTAAACATGCCAGATGGCAGAGAAAAGTGGTAGGTCAAAGAACAACCCTCGGGGGGTCAGGAGTCATGAAATCCTGCTTCACAAAGCAAACTAAAAAGCAACAATTTCAACAAATGCCTTAGAGCAAGTTCACAGTTGGAACCAAAGGAAGGGGGAAGGGGGAAAAAAAGCCCAACCCATCTCTCAATTACATATTTTGCTTTCAGTGTCTAATGGGTATTTCATTGGCTGTGTTAGCACTAAAAAAATGATAAGTGACAATAGGGAAATATGGACAGATGGACTGGATGTTTACATTGAGAGGTGGAGGCTGGTCTGTAGCTGGAGATGAGCATTCAGAGCTGGACCCCGAATATTATAGCAAAACCCTGACATCTTTCCTCTCTCCCCCTATCCCTCCTCCACATGGGCATTGTCAGAGAGCGAGGGATGAAGTGACTGCCATTGTAAAGTGTGTTGCTCTTCCTTGCACAATAGAGTCTGAGTAAGAGGACCGCCCTAACCATCCAAAGTCACATGCCCCCAGCATAGTGAACATATTACAGTGATTGGCATGGTAGAAATGACTAAGATAGAGAGTGAAATTTACATCCAATTTATTCCCTGTTTCCACAGTTAGGCCCTGGGATATTGGTTACCCAGCAGTTCTTGGATACACCATTCCCTAAAGCCAGCCCTTGCCCATGTCTTCAGCCTGAATCCTGTGATTAATGGTGCTTAACATACCTTCAGCCCAATTTTCAAATGTGTATACTTCAGTGAGCTGGTGAAATTCCCTAGCTAAGCAAATATCCATTTGAGCTCTAGGTGCTGATTTGATTATCTACAGGTGGAACTGGATGTCCCTAAATTTGAAAACAGCTTTTTTTTTCGGATGATAAAAATAATTTGACTCAAATGGAGAATTAAATATTCTATTATGTGAAAATAAGTGTTGTAAATAACACATACATAGCATTTTTCCTTCTTAGACCTCAAAGCACTTTAACAGAGATGGGTAAACGTTAATATTCCTCTTTTATGAATGGAGAAATTGAGGCAGAGAGAGATTAAGTGACTTCCCCAAGGCCACACAGTAAGCCAGGAATAGAGCCTAGGATTTCATACACCATGTTTGGTGCCCTGACTACCACACCATGCAATTCATAGATAAAATTGTAATAATTTTTGTAAAGATAATGTACTAACTAGTTAAGAAGAAACAAAAAGAGAATAGTGCAATCTAAAGAACTGTATTAGTTAGACCTAAGCCTGTAGTAAAATTCAGTGAGGTTAGACAGAATTCCAGCCAGAGCTCTGGTATTCAGCTCAGGGCAAATAATTTTTCAAAGTTCTATCTGAAACCAGATTGTTGTGAAGGAGCCTCTGCTTCTGTGGATATCATACCGTGGCATGGCCACCTCAGCTGATCGTCTTCCAAATGGCCAGTTCTCATTGTGTCTCAGTATGAGGTGTGGAAGGAGGGGTGGTCATGAGGAGGACCTGGTCCCTTCTTATTTAACTGACCACCAAATGTATGGGTCCCTCCAATGTATGGATGGTTAATGTTAGACCTTTATACTGTTGATCCTCTCCTTGGTAACTGACATTATCTCACTGTTGTTTCTCCCCCTCCACTACTGGTATCAGACAGCTCCTTACTCCCATTGAACAATTAATTTAGGACCCTTGGATATCTGTAAATTTTGTATTCCTCAGGGATTCCTCATTCTTGGATTCTGTATTTTAAAACCATCTTTACACCTCTGCTAGCGAACTTTCCCTAAAAAAGAGACAGCTATGAATATAATAAAGTCACGGGACTAAAATCACCGCTGCTGTAAGTCAACCTGCTTTCATTGACTTCACTGGACCCAAGCCACTTTACATCAGCTGAGGATCTGATCCATGTGGATTTATGTCCATATCTTAACACTCCTAGGTCAACAGTATAAGGGAAAGAGTGTTTTTAGCAAGGTTTTTAACCTTGCCAGAGTGTATTAGTCCACTTCACACTTTAGAGGCAAAACAATTAATCATTTTTATAAAAGCAAAAGCAGTTTTTCTCAGAATAGATTTAATTGCTAAAATGTCTTGAAAATTGAAATAACAAGCTTCTAATTGTGATTAGGGGCTCAGTATTTAAATACTGACACACTTGTTTAATCAAAAATAAATGTTGTTTTTTACTTATAATGTGTTGTGATGAAAATAGCTTAGTTATTAACAAAATATAATGGAATAAGTAATGGTTAATTAATATGTTTTGCTTTGCAAGGTTATGATATTGCCTAACTATTGGTGTTGGTTATTTCATTATTTTGCAATTATATCTTTTACATTTTCTTCCTAAATAAAGATAACACATGAAGCAAGGCACGTTTTGCAGATATATATGTGTTAGACATCCACTAATGTAAAATACCCCACAAAGGCAGCTTCAGAGTGTCAGAGCATAGTCATACATCTGGTCTGGGGGAGTGAGCAGGTGACATATGGAGTCATGTTGCTTAATGCACTACTGGAAGATGCTTGGATACTGCAGAGATGAGCAGGTATTAAAAACAATATAGAATAGAGCAAATGCCTGGAGAACTCAAAGGCATCCTATTGCCTTCTAATATCCTCTAGAGCTGTTTCTGCCTTGATGGCTATAAGAAACCAGCAAGATAATGGAAAATTTAGGGACAAACCTTGGCCTTTACCGTATTTATAATTATATTTATATTTTGCATCTCTCTCTTTGTATAGCATCTATCATCGTAAGCCCAGAGTTCAAAAATTGAGTCAAGTCCCAAAATACTGAGATTGGCCTAAAAATCATGAGATTGTTTGTTTTTAAATGGTTTTTTTTCTAATGGTTTCTGAGCCTTTAAAGTGAACTTGAGTCATGTTTTAAAGCTTTTCTCACTACCATGAGGCCTGGAAATTTACATTTTAAAATAATAGTTCTGAGAGTCTCATGTAATCATGTGGCTACATGAGCTGGGGCTTTAAGAAAGACATCAGCTATCATGAGACTTTTAACACAACTGTGAGAGCTGGCAACACTCTTGGCCCCACGCCTGCAACCCAGATCTGCTAGCATGGAGCCCATTCACTTCAGTGAATTTCTGCATGCGGGCAAGTGTCCACATTAGTGGCTCTAATTGCAGGATCAGGATCTTAGATTGTATGCTCTTCGGGGTAGAACTATGTCACTGTTTGTATCTGTTCAGTGTTCAGTGCTCAGTGCAATGGGTCCCTGCTCTTGACTTGGGGTATGGGAGGTACTGTAATATACATATTAAAAAACAATAACCACTCTTGTGGTAGCTGACGTGAGTGAATATAAAGAGGATGTGGGGAAAGGTCTATTTTATAAGAATATGGGATTAAGTTACTATGCCATGTGAGAGTGAGAGTCCATGGGCTGGTGTATATTTTCCAGTTTTTTCTCCCAGATAGTGTTAATACTGGTTTCATTAGAAACCAATGATCAGATTTGCTTATGACTGTATCACTTGTGGTTCTATCAGCTATCTAGCTTTTCATTCATGTTTGGATCAAATACTACAATTAGATACTTAGTTCTTCCCCTAGTTAGAACAGGATTAAGTATCATTGTACAAAACGCTCAAATGTTGCATTATCTTTTAGATGCTAACCCTTTTTCTCCTGACTTTTCTTTTAAATTCAGGATTAATGTGGGGGAGAACTTGGAAGTCTTTCTCCAGGGGGCATGGGGTGGACAGGTGCAGCTGGTGTGAGGCTGCTGTGGAGGGAAGCTGGAATAGTGTAGGCTAAACTCCGAGAAGTGAATGGGACAAGGAGACTCATCCAGATGGACAAGGTTGGCATTGCAGTAAGCAGCTGCAGCTCTGCTTGTCAGTCCTGAGTGGAGCATTAGCTTCAGACAGCCCATACACAGTGGAAAGGCAGTGTGTTGTCTTGGTTAATGAGGAAAGAGGAGACGTACTTGGTTTGGAGGGCTAGTGGCTAGAGAAGCTCCAGAGCCATTGGCTGAGTGAAAGGAAAACTTACAGCATATGGGGAGCTTTGGGCATTTGCATCATAGTGAGAGGTGTTTTTATTCAGTTTGAGGCAAAAAAAATCTTATAAAGGTGAAGAATGTGTGGGTGAGGGTAGGGAGCTTTTTATTCTCCAATACGACAGCTCAGTGGTTTGAGCATTGGCCTGCCAAACCCAGGATTGTGAGTTTGATCCTTGAGGGGGGCATTGAGGGATCTGGGGCAAAAATCTGTCAGGGATGGTACTTGGTCCTGCTGCAAAGGCAGGGGAATTTTTCAATCCTTGAGAGGAACTGGGGTAAAAAAAACTATCTGAGCACTTGTCCTGCTTTGAGCAGGGGGTTGGACTAGATGATCTCCTGAGGTCCCTTCCAATCCTGATATTCTATGATTCTATGAAGTCTGAAAACAGCTAAAGGGATTCACCTCAAACGACCCACAAAAAATAAAATTGTCAACTCTAGACTGGAACTGGCTTGGAAAATTTTATCCCCCTAGAAAAGCTTTCCCAGAAAGATAGGAGCGCGTGAAAATGGGGTGTTTGTGGCAGGTGTTTATAAGGACAGTCCTGAAATACCGCAAAAGTTATGATGTTGCTAAGAGTGCTAATCAAGCCCAAAATAAGATATTTAATAAATTTACTACCTATGTTATCACAAGCGCCAGAACTGCTCAGCTTTGTAGCCTATAGGACTAACCTGCTTGCTTGCATATGTATCTTTTCTTATAGTTTAAATATTTGGTTTATTGTAATAGGTTTATGAATTTATATTAAAGTAAGTTTGGCTGTAATGCAAAAGACCTAGAGGCCATATCCTGTATGTTAAGCTAAGGCAAAGTTAGCATATCTATATTCAGACCTTTTACTCAGAAAGCAAAGTTGATCTATATCTTGTTAACTAAATACATGAGTACCCACGCCTATGTCCATGACCTTTTATTTAGATTAATAGACAATGGAGAATGGCACAGGTTTTTTTTTCAATGTTGTACCCACAGACTTACCAAGTACACCACAAGAAACTGATGTGCATACATACCTGTCATCAATATGCACATACATACTAGCCTATGGAGTGAGTATACCCTAACAGTTCTGTGGGTGAAGAATGAAATTTGGGCAAAAGAGGAAGGATTTCTGGCATTTTCCCTATAAAAGAGATAACCCACCTCAATAGAGTACTCCATTTCTCACTTTACTCCATCTCCATTTTCACTTACTTACTTCCTCCACTCTATCTATTCTATCTATCTGCGATGACTGCTACTATTAGTAGGCTATACTTATTTTTCTTTAACTTTCAAAGGAACTAGGTTAAGCTTGGTTTCCCTAAGTTTTATTCTCAGTTTGTTTATTAGGTTTTGATTTAAGTTTAAGTTAGTCATCCATCTTAACAAATGTAGTAAAATATGGAGAGGCGGTTGGGGAAGGAACACAATCTGTTGGTTTTATCCCCACGTCTCCCTTGGCTTTCTGGTCCAACTTGTACAAATCTCCTAAGGCCTTAGTTTCCCTATCTCCAGTATCGCCAAGCTCTAAAAAATCATGGGATTTTTTTTTTAATGTTGGGTTCTTTAATTTGCCTTTCGGTTTCTGAGCATTTAGGATGCACTCACTTCATGTTGTCCTCAAACATGAGGGTCAGAAACGTTTTCAGTGAAAGCTGACCTTCTCACCTAATAACATGATTGAAGAAGCTGAGGATCTGAGAAAAAAACATAAATATCATGACACTCACAATCAAAATACTGTATCTCTAAAATGAGTGATTTTTACCCACCTGTTCTACAGCAGTATTGTTACACTTAATGCATAAATATTTGTAAAGTGCTTTGAGATCTTTGGATAGAAGAAGTTAAAGTGAAGAGCATGATGTGGCAGGGACTGTCTTTGTTTTTATGTTTGTACAATTCCTAGCACGATATGGTCCTGGTCCATGATTAAGGCTCCTACCTCAATACACATTGTTATTACTAATAATTGCTTATGAATAATAATTACAATGAATGATTAATAGCATGGCTGCTACTAATATTTGTAGGTTGTTATCATGACCTAGTTACGGGGCCTGGCACTTTTCCCCACCCCGCACCACCCAGTGCTCCAGGTCTCTTTAATTGTTTAGGGGCCTTTTTTCCTTTCTGTTTGCATCAACAGCAGTCATGGTCTCATGGACCCACAAATGGACAAGATGGAGTCCTGCAGAAGTTGCCTTCTTGCATCTCTTGGAAAGACAAGAATGAAGCTGCTGAAAGGCAGCCCTGTTAACTTTTGCTAGGGTTTCCATGCAAGTCAAGGACATCTGCATTTAAGGGAGTTGACATATCAAGCAATATCAGTTTGGACACTATTGTCTTCCATTACCAGGAGGAGATCATCTACCAGTGCAGTCTCTGTGCTTTCCTCAGGACTTTGAGACTAACAAGGGTTAAGGAGATAGCTAGGTATTCCTGCTAATTGTCTTGTCAGAATCCTCTCCATAATCTTAACCGGGAGTGGAAAATTAATTGTCACTGTCAGGTGATGATTTGAGCAGTGGTCCTATAACAGTTTCCTTAATAGAAGCTG
This sequence comes from Gopherus flavomarginatus, assembly GCF_025201925.1. Taxonomy (NCBI): domain Eukaryota; kingdom Metazoa; phylum Chordata; order Testudines; family Testudinidae; genus Gopherus; species Gopherus flavomarginatus. Next base: position 115,099,412 of record NC_066619.1, read on the forward strand.
GCAAATTGTCCTTAAGGTAGATCTCCACAAACAATGGATCCAGTTGTTCCCCTCTGCCGTTCTCCAGTTGTGTCTCCAAAGCACATGGTGTATCCCCATCACCTCTATTAGTAATAGAAAGCCTAAACTCAGTCAGAGAAGATGTAGCACTTGTCCCATCAGAATTTACCTTTGTTCCCAGATGGTTCTGCCCAAATCCGCTCTATTTTATCTGCAAAATATCAATAAAGTTCCTCACAATAGGCAAGACTCATTGGGAGGGCTTCTCTACAAGGCGTGTCAGCAGGCAGCAAGCCAGGGTGTGAATCTACAGCTCAGCAGCTAGCCATGTGCTAACTTGCCACATGATCACTGCTGCAGCGCAGTAAAAAGCCTGGGATTGCAGCTTACCATATTACTGCTTTGCATTTTGCTACTTCACCTACTGTACTCCATAAGAGTAACTACATGGGGCTGAAGTGGAAATGTCACTCTTCTCTTTGTTCCCGTCGGTACAGAACTGATACATTTTCCCTCTGGGTCTCCCACGCTAACTTTTCTTACTACTGTCTGTAGTTTCATGTTATTTAAGAAATAAATATCTGCTTTTGTTCATAGGATTTAAGAAAACTATTATGGGCCCAATTTTCGACCTCTAAAATGGCCTGGTTTTCAGACATGTTGTGCACCTGCATGTCTTCTTGAAATCAATGGGAGCTACGAGTGCACAAACCTTTTGTAAACCTGCACTTTGATTTAGATGCTGAGCTTTAGCTACATAAGTTAGAAATTTTTGGTCATGGAATTTATATGGAAATTATAGAATTTAATAGAATACCAGCACATTCCTACTCTTGGAAGAAACAGGAAATAATTTTGCATTGGGAATGGAGGGCAGGGAGTAAAGAAGTAGAGGGAGTGTATTTTGCAGAATTTGTGAATTTATCTCCATATCAGGATTCTTATTTATTGGTTATTTTATTTATTTTTGGGGGGGTATAAAGCAGCTTGGCAGTGAGTAATTTAAAGCTGGAATGATCTCTCTGAAGAGTGTATTGAATGTTACAACATGCATGCAAAAACCACAGCATTTCTTTTTATACAATTTGGAAAGTCTACATTTTCCCCTCAGTTTTGATTGCCTGTCCCCTTTAATTTATTCACTTTGGGAACCAGAGCAGAATCCATGAATGGTAAAGACGTACAGTATTTTCAATTCAATCTTCCTCAGATCACACCCAAGACAATGCTCTCCATGGCATGTCTGGGAGTAATTATGCTTGGTTATCCAGAACTGCTTCCCCCCCCCCCACTTTAAGGATTTTCCCTTTCTCTCTGATGAACAATTTTTTCAATGTTTTATATTGGGCCAGACTTTCTCTTCTCAAGCTGAAAATAAAATAATATAATTTCTGGTTGCCAGGAGGGACCCCTGTGCATAGGAATAAGTGCTAAACTGCACGTCATGTGATTAAGGTTGTGTAAATGGGTCTTATTTTTCACAGACAATGATTTAGGATAATAAACCATTTCTGTGGGAGACTGTAAAGCTTCACACACTTTCCCTCTGGATTGTCATTTCCCGGCTTCTGTCGCCCAGTTTATTCCCTGCAGAGCAGCTGTGTTTGTGTCACTCACCCTAAGAGGGCAGACAACTGGCTGTCATCAAAGCCACTCTATGGACTGGCTGGTGGGGAGCTGTGAGGAGCCATCTGCTCTTTTCTATTGCAGAGACTGAGAGTGTCACCTCTGCAATATTCCTGGTTGATAGGAGGATAACAGGGTAATTCTTAATTTAGCTGAAAAAAGATGCATCAGTTCTCGGCAAGCAAAATAACAAAGATCCAACCAATTGCTAGTAGTCAGGTATAAATTAATGGCAAGCAAGTAGTTTGATTGTCCAAGCATGAAGGGTAACAAATAATAGCAGCTGTCTGCTTACCTCTCATGCAGCATTAAAAAGAAATCCTCTATTCCCATATCGTGTGGTTCTGTTTAAATCTGTTAGGAAACAGGTTTGCCCTCAATATATGAAATGAGAGGAAATCATGCTTTAGTGCTAAACAGGGAGCTCCTGTCCTGCCTTGTGGCTGGGAGAGACAGTGCTCACTAGAAACCAAGTGCTCAACTAGTGCGAAGTGCTGTAGCTCTCCTGGTTTTAATGGAGTGATATGATTTATACTACCCTGAGCACCTGGTCCACCCTATAATTTGGCCAAATAAAAACTTATCTTCAGCTGATCACTTAAAAGCATTTATCGTCAGTGAAAGGCTCAGATATTAAGGTGATGTGGCTCTATAGAGATTTAGAGCTTTCTCCATTAAACTTCTATTTTATCCATTTATAAGCTAGATTGTTTTTGAAATACGCCAGTGAGATTAAAAAAATAATTACTGTTTGTGTGGCAGTAGCACCTAGAAGATTCATTCTCACTGTGGTAGGTGCTGTGCAAGCATGTAGTAAAACAGCAGTCTTGCCCCCAAGAGGTAACAATCTAGGGTAAAGGTTCTTTATCTGGGGTGCACACATCCTCTAGAGGTGCGAGATGCCCTTTCTGGGGGTGCAAGACATGCCAGATATTTTTTAGAAGATAAATAATTGAAAACGCAAATTAAACACAGGCATGTAAGTACAAGTACTTTGTTTCATCAAACCTATGTATTTATTAACATTATACATTTTTAAATGATTACTGTAATATACAAACAATATAGTATACAAACAAAAATTTGTTTTAAGCTAATTGGAGGTGTGTGAGAACATATTTTGAGAACCAAAGGGGTGCAGGCTGCAGTAAAGGTTAAGAACCACTTTAGATTCTAAAGTATGATGTAACAAGTGTGTGAACAAATGAGAGGCTGGATGCAGAAGGAGGGTGTGAGGGGGAACAATAATAATAATAATAATAATAAGAGATGAAAGTTGCCAATTCTCATGATTTTATCATAAGTCTCAGGATAGTTGATGGTTTTTGTTAAGCCCCAGCTCCTGGAGATAAGTGAATGTCAGAATCTCAGCTTTGATTACCCAAAAAAAAAAAAAATTAAAAAAAAAATCTACCCTTCATGGTTGTGGATAAAAGCTTGAATATGCAACCCAAGTATACCTAGATGACTGAAAAAAAAATGAGAAGGTAAATAACTAGGGCTGTCAAGCGATTAAAAAAAATTAATTGCGCTGTGAAACAATAATAGAATACCATTTATTTAAATCTTTTTGGATGTTTTCCACATTTTCAAATATATTGATTTCAATTATAACACATAATACAAAGTATACAGTGTTCACTTTATATTTATTTTGATTACAAATATTTGCACTGTAAAGAAAAGTATTTTTCAATTTACCTACTATGAGTACTATAGTGCAATCTCTTTATGACAGTTGAACCTACAAATGTAGAATTATGTACAGAAAAAACCTGCATTCAAAAATAAAACAATATAAAACTTTAGAGCCTACAAGTCCAATGAGTCCTATTTCTTGTTCAGCCAATTGCTCAGGCAAACAAATCTGTTTGCAGAAGACAATGCTGCCTGCTTCTTGTTTACAATGTCACCTGATGTAGCCAGCTTTGCAAGATATTTACGTGCCAGATGTGGTAAAGATTCGTATGCCCCTTGCTGCTTCAATCGGCATTCCAGAAGATATGCATCCATGCTGATGACAGGTTCTGCTCCATAACGATCCAAAACAGTGTGGACCGACGCATGTTCATTTTCATCATCTCAGTCAGATGCCACCAGCAGAAGTTTGATTTTCTTTTTCAGTGGTTTGGGTTCTATAATTTCCACATCTGAGTGTTGCTCTTTTAAGACGTCTGAAAACATGCTCCACACTTCATCCCTCTCAGATTTTGGAAGGCACTTCAGATTCTTAAATCTTGATTCGAGTGCTGTAGCTATCTTTAGAAATTTCATATTGGTATCTTCATTGCATTTTGTCAAATTTGCAGTGAAAGTGTTCTTAAAACGAACCATATGTGCTGGGTCATCATTCGAGACAGCTATAACATAAAATATATGGCAGAATGTGGGTAAAACAGCAGGAGGCATACAATTCTCCCCCAAGGAGTTTAGTCAAAAATTTAATTAACACATTATTTTTTAAACAAGTGTCATCAGCATGGAAGTGTGTCCTCTGGAACGATGGCTAAAGCATGAAGATGCATATGAATCTTTAGTGCGTCTGGCACATAAATATCTTGAGACACCAGCTACTTCAGTGCCATGTGAACGCCTGTTGTCACTTTCAGGTGACATTGTAATTAAGAAGTAGACAGCATTATCTCCTGTAATGTAAACAAACTTGTTTGTCTTAGCGATTGGCTGAACAAAAAATAGGACTGAGTGGACTTGTAGGCTCTAAAGTTATACATTTTTTTGTTTTTGAGTGCAGTTATGTAACAAAACCCCCTACATTTGTAATTTGCACTTTCATGATAAAGAGATTGCACTACAGTACGATCAATCACAATTAATTTTTTGAGTTAACGTGCGTTAACTGCGATTAATCGACAGCACTAAAAATAAAACCAAACTTTTTTAAAACAAAACTTCATGATTTTTAAGACAATCTCATAATTTTAGGAGGACATGACTCATGAGTTTTGAATGTGTGGCATTGGCAATACTGGGATGGTTAGATAATAATAAATATGACGTTCACTTTCTTAATTCTCAAAAACAATGGAACCAGTTGGGTTGAAATTAAAAAAAAAAAAGTCTCCCTTAGGCAGGCAGACAGGCCTTTGAAGTGTCAGCCCAAAGGGGGAGAGTTTCAGCAAGTTTTGAGCAAAATGTAAAAACGATGGCGATATTGACAATGGCATTTTCTGGTATTTCAGATGCAATTCAAAATCCTGAATATTAGTATAATCTGTGTATTGTTGCTTTGCAAGGAGCATCTTTTCACCTTTTCTGTACTGGAAAGAAATTGCCATTTGGGTTGTAGCTGTAGTATCTCCTTAAAATCAAACAGAAAAAGAAACATTAAAATAAAATCTATGGGATCATTAAGGATCATCTGGGTCCTGCTCCCAAAGACCACAACAGGTCTAGCTCTCCACTGTTCATGACACCAAATATCTACAGGCTCAAAACACAAAAGTCATGTTACTTTACTGAAATGCTGTGAGATCTCAATCATCACATGATCATTAGATTCCTCTTATTAGTGGACAGTGTGGCCTAGTGGATAGCACACAGGCGGGGGCTTCAGGACCCCTGGGTTTTATTACTGGCTCTGCCACTGGCCTGCTGGGGGACCTTGGGCAAATCACTCCATTGCTCTGTGCCTCAGTTTCCCCATCTGTAAAATGGGGATAATGAGACTGACCGCCTTTGCATTGCCCTTTGAGATCTACTGATGAAAATTGCTATATGATGAACAAGATATTATCTTACAGTGATTTTTCACAATGGTCTTGTAATCCTGATATATTGTTCTTATGTAAATTACTGTTCTTACTTTTTCTTGAGGGGAAAGATCCAGTGTTCACAGATGACCGTGGGAGTCTTTCCAGTAATGGAAGTGGACATTGGATCAGACTCTAGATGAGTAAATATTTTTCAACTAATTTTTTATAGGAAACCAATATGTCAAGTGGCACAATTTGGTTGATCACTTGCTGCACAACCTGTTTGCTTTTATGCTGTTCCTTCTTTTTTTGTTTTGCATTGCTTGATGTGCAGTTACTGAGTCTCTTGAAATGCTGCATGGCATTTTATGATCCCTGTATACTAACTGCATGGCAAATCCACTATAAAATGGCAACTGCATAATAGCTTACATTTAAGCAGCATATATTATTTACTGTCTCACCATAAGATCTTCCTGTGGGTCAGAGTAGTACAAGTTGATTAAATTTATTGAAAAGAATGATCTGCAGACTTGTTGGCTCATAACATGGCATGCCTCACATTATAATCTCTTGATAATACAGTTTCAGTAATGTATATCATCCCTGTAATGACACAAAGTGAGTTTCCCTATCACATATATGGCACCAGCATGTGCAAACTCCTTTTATTACATTAAAGGGCTGCAGAGGGGCCTAGATGTCTTAAGGAACAGGTAATAGGATACACAGAGCTTTTTACTTCTGCTTTTTATGACTGGATCACATCCTTCTCTGGTCAGTAATGATTATAATCCTTTATCCTCTCAGGGCTGGTTAGTGACATATATGATGTAAGTTGGATGCCTTATTGGAGTTTCTAATGGATAGGTGCCCCCATCACAAAAATCACCACCACTTTCCACACTGAATTGGACCCTTTGTTAACAACCCTAGCAGAGATGCTGAGGAGTGAGAGGCCATACTGAAATATCCTTGCACTCCTAGAAGTGATCCCCTTAGATCAAGATTCATACACATTGGTAGAAGTGAGGAGTTCCTGTGAAATACCTATTCTAAGAATAGAAGATTTCATTTCCAGGAATGTCAAATTAGCACTAAAATAATGTAAAGAAAAAGAAAAAAAAGAAAAACCTACCCCAGACAGTACTGATGCTGGGTTAGAGTCTGCTCTCAGTTAAGCCAGTGTAAATGTGAGCAGAATCAGGCACATCTTCAAAATGAGATTATTTTAGGCCATTTCTTTTTGCAAATCAATTAAAATGTTGTTTTTATGTGAACATGTGAAGAGAGCTGCTAAATAGTAGACTCTATAGATATGTGGTACTTCTATTGACACTTGATTTAGAAAAGCTTTGGTAAGTTGGAACAGTTGCTTGAAATGGAAACCAGAGGAGTGGCTTCAACAAATATCTTTTTGTGGATGATTGCTAAATGCAAGCAGTAAAAACTAAATTATAAACTGTTATTAATTTTAAATAGAAAAAAATATAGGCATATAAAATATTGAACATGTAATAGTCTTTCAGTTACTGGCACGCAAGTTACCTTAAATGGTCATCCCCTACAGACTGCAGCTCTTACCAAAGCAAAGGCAAGATGAGGCAAAAGAGAAGTGGCAGCACTCCCACCGGGGTCTTATGCAATGACATTTTGTATTGCTGTGAAATAAGGCTGTGTCCTCTTTGATAGTGGTGCAGGATAAGAAGCATAAAAATACCTCTGCTTTCTCACTGGAATTCAGACTTCATGTGGCAAACATCAAAGCTTCCACATTTGGAATTTAAAGTTGATTATGTATATCAGACATTTTAGTACGGTATGTACGTGTGAATATGTATTTTTTGGGACAGATTATTTCATATCTGCCTACTGCAAGGTTCTGATGCCTTCCTCTGAAGAGTCAAGCACTACTGGCTTCTGTCAGAGATAGGACACTGGACTGGATGGACCTTGGATCTGATCCCATATGAGAATTCACACACACACACACTATACCTCACAGTTTAGTAGAAAGGATGATTTTCTGAGGCTACCACAAGTATTATTTTAAATCTTTCCTCACAGCATACCAAGAGAACCCTTCTTTAATAGAGTGTATCTGTGCTTCTCCCCTGCCCACCCTCTTACCCCACCTCCCATCAGGCTTTCAGTGATAACAGTAAGAAATACACACACAGACACACACAATTTCTCTCTTTCTCTCCCACCAAAGGTGAGTGATGATCTCGCTCTCCCACTTGTCATTGTGGCAAGTTCTGGTTCTTCATTTGTCTAATGATGTTGGAGTCATACCAATCTATGTAGTGTCGAGCTACAGGATAATGCCCCATAGAAAAATCCTACCTGAAAATAAAAGCGGGATGTGTCATTTTTTAAATAAACAAACCTATTTACAAAATAGATGCTCTTTTGCAAAGCTTTCAGAAATATGCTTTATTGAAGATGAGTTGGCAGTGGAGTTTTTGCTTCCTGCTGATAGCTGTGAAATATCTGCCTTTCATGGATAATTACCTACTTCTACCTTCTTTCCACTCACATATGTTCTCACACACTCTGTGCGTGCGTGCGTGTGTGTGTGTGTAATACCCTGATTTTTCAGAAGTGACACATGATTTCTGTGTGCCTTAGTTTTGGGCTACACAGCCCGATATACCTTGAAACAGCCTGATTTTTCAGAGGGTGGGTGCTCAGCAGTTTCTGAAATTCTGACCTCTATAAGTGTCTCAAGTAGGACATCCAGAAATTGAGACATCAAACCCCCCTATCCTTTTTGAATAAGTAGGCTCCATAGATATAAATTATATTCATTCATCTATAGATTAGTCCCTGTAACGGGATTCATTCACCACTGTGGCACCTCCTGCTGGCTGTTTTGGAAATTAGCTCTGCATGTTAGTGCACCCTCTTCGGGTAGTATCTCGCCACCATTACTGCTGCAGTAGGAACAAAGTCCTTCTGAGGACCATGGTGTTCTCTTCAGTGAAACAGCCCTCCAGCTATGCCATACACTGTACTCCCCACTTCCAGGGGACCTGCAGTCTGCTGTTCAGCCACTTTCCTTAGTGGCTACTGCAGTGCATTCTCTGGCCACTCCCTCATGGCTCTGGCATCCTCTTTGCCCTGGCCTCAGCCTGCAAACCCCAGCAGCCAGCCAGGAGCTGTCTCTCGCTCCCCTGGTCCCTGCTTGCAGCACTGCTCTGGCCAGGGTACTCTGGCCTTACTGTAAACCCAGGTATAGTACATAAACCTTCTATTGTACTGTTTCAGGGTTATCTATATTCAAGCTGCACTAATTCCCATTATAAATCCCTCCTGCTCTTATAATGAGCCATTTGACCCATAGAAAAGCTATAAGTCAAGTGTATGTGGAGGGGAGGCAGAGAGGCAAGAGCATCCATTTAACTCTCGAACACACAGCTTTTCTGTTAAAACATTAAGCACAGTCAAATATGTCAATAAAAGCTACTAGAAATACTTAGAATAGTTCTTTTTTTCCCACAGTCAAAACATGGTGTCAATACCGAGGTGAGGTGACATCAAAAATATATGTGAAAGCCTAGAGAACACCAATCTTTCCAGGCAGGGGGTCTCTTTAAAAAGCAGCCTCTGTCAAAGATTCAATTTGAACTTTTCTTTTGAATTATACAGAAGACTTTTTTGAAGAATCTGACCTGCTTTACATCATTCAAACACATCATCCCAGAGAAGATTTTCCTTTTCATCTGACCCTAAGGTAGATGTTGTACGTCCCCAAGTGCCTGTGCCCTGGCACCGATACACCAGATGGGACACAAAGGGAGTGACATTCACAACCAATGATTAAATACTTCCTAGGGGATTCACAAAATAGTTCTGGCAGAAATTGAAAATGAAAACTAGGTGATAATTGGAGTTTTGATCATTCTTTTGATTGTTTTTCTGAATATGTTTTTAATGTATCTTCAGTGTGTAGGATAGAGCTCTGCCTCATTTACATAATTGATTTATACTTGAAGAAACTGAACCATTCAGTTGATTATAAGACTATAACTAATACTTTGATGTTCCCACAGAGCCTTTCATCCAAAGGTACTTTACAGGACTGCTTGCTTTATAAACGTTAGTTCTAACCACACCTCTGGAAAGTATTATGATGCTCATTTTCCAGACTGGTAAACTGGGGCAAAGTGGAAAGTTAAGTGACTTGTCCAAGACCACCCAGAATGTCAATGGCAATGTTTGGAGCGGAACTTGGGAGTCCTGATAACTTGTCACTTCCTCTAACCATTGGACTATGCTGTCCCCTATGTTATTCTATGGAGTACAAAAGGTTTATCCCATTCATGACCTTTATATAGTATTGTTTGACGGGGCTCCGTGAGAGTGTGGTGTGACTTCAAATGAACCCAACAGGCATGCATTCTTGAAAAACGTCTTGAGTGTGGTAGATAATACTTCAGTGTTTTGATGTTAACATAAAATCTGATGTTAATGTTTGGGGTTTTCTTCTTACTGTACTGAAAATTAGTATGCAGATTGATGTGCACACTAAATGACTAAGAGATGCTGGGTTGTTTTATGATTAATTAAGGTATTTGTGTGTTTTAAAGTTGTTTACTTGAGGTGTGATGGACACTTTACTTGAATATGTGAGAAAAGTTAATCCCTCTGCCCCTGACCTTTGGCATACAGACCTTGTGCTTCCAGGAGAAAGTGCAGTAAATGCCAAATCCTTTGGGTAGTGGATGTTCGCATTAATATTTTCTGTGCTGGATCCAAAGTCATAGATTTTCTGTCAGCAATTCTTTGAACTTCTGATATGTAATAGGTTGAGCTGTAAGTAGAATACAGTGCCTGATGCTGTCTGCCTTGATATATTGAATATTTTAGACCATATATACATGCAAAAATACACTTTTTTCCTCCAGCTGCACAATATTGAGGGTTGGGGGTGATTACTCAGTTTAACGTGATATTAAAGGGATTAGTCATTATTATATCAAGAGTAAAGTGAATATTCATTGTTATGGATGCAGGGGACCAAGGAGGAAAGGGAAGGGGGAAAAATCTGAAAGGAATATACTCATTTAGCATGAAGAATTATGAAAATACCTGAATGCTGAGAGCATAGTTTTTGCTTGCTTAAATCTGGTCTGCTTTTGGGAGAGGAAGAAAGTTTGTGGAATACTCCTTGTGTTCCTGTGAAAATGAGCACTGACGCTTAACAATACAATGATTATTTTCATAAGCACAGTCCTCTCTCCCACAGCTACTCTGCTGAAATTCTTCAGCTCTGAGTGTAATGGTAGCCAAGCCCCCCTTGACAGCTGGAGGACTCCTTTCCTGTTCATTTGGTTAGAAGCACTGAGCTGTGTAATAACATGAAATGATTCCATGTTTCTAAAACTATCTGTCTCTTTATCAAGGGAATTATTTGCAGAGGTTTTTCAGCTGTATTTAGCATTCCAGCCATGAGTATACAGACCAACTTTGTGGTGCCGCCTTTAAACACTTTCCACCTGCAACCTGTGTTCCTCCCTCCAAGTTCCATGCAGGTTGCTACAGACTCAAAGCTGGATCACTGTGTCCCGTATACAGCGGATAATCCAAATGAAAACATTCCTTAGGTGAAGTCAGAACTCTTCTGAGCTTGTCTGGGTTCTAAATTGATCTATACAAATCTTAAGAGGAGGCAACAGATCAAGTTGTTTCAGAAACAATATAACAGATCAGTTTTCTATAAAGTATACAGTCATATAAAATAAACTTGAAAAGGTTATTTTATCTCACCTCAATTATAAGAAAAACAATATAGACATACAGCTGTATAGCATCTCTTGGTACAGATGAAACTGAAAAAGTCCCTAATTTTTGCCCCTCATAATCGTCGCCCTGCACTTTAAGCGGGGAGGGCGGGGGTGTTTGGCTGGCTGGCCAGGAGAAGAGGGCAGTGCTTTCTGGCTTGGGGGAGAAGGGGAGACATAAAACTGCTGGAAAAGCAGTCACAGTGGTGGATGACTCACCATCTAGGAATGAGGAGTTTACAAAGGTCAGCCTGGGACCCTCCCCTCATCACTCAAAACAGACTAGGCCGCACTCCCTCCCTATTTAGTTCAGAAGAATGCCGGGTGTTTAGCTATATCTGCTGTGGGCATTATGTTCCCTTGCCTCTCCCTTAGCCTGCTCCTTTTTCAAAAATACTTTCAATTTCCCTTTAGGGTCAGTGATACCGTGCAGCTCTAAACTGGCATTTCCAGGCAGGTATTATTTCTGCAAATGCTGATGGTACATGGAATTGAACAAACATTGCCCGAGAAAATGGAGGGGCAAAGTTCTTTAAAATGTGAGCTTATCATGTCATATAAAGTAGGATGATTTATAAGCTCATTCAGTCTCTGTAAAACTAAGGTAGTTGACAAAACCTTTTCCAGTCCATCCCTTATGTCTTGCAGCTTATGCTGTGCACTTCCTTTCTACTTGATGTCCAGGCTACTCTGCAAATAATGGCAAAGGCAGAATGCCGTGAGTATTATTGTCATATCAGTGAGACCCCTTGGGAGACATTTAATTTTCATAACACTAAATTGAGTTTTAGCCACTGTTGGGAAGCAGACTATATTAGAAGATGGATCATCATTATGATCCAGTATGACAATTCCTATGTGTTGCATATAAAAGATATGTTTAGAAAGTTGTATGTTACAGTGCCCCTAGAGTGAGAGTGGTAGAAAACACCCACAACTGAATGAGTACTATTTTACAAAATGGCAGTGTGTGATAAATAGGATGGTGCTACGACACTTACTCATTTAGTGCAATTTTCCCACTTAGAGACAATTTAGCTGTGCCAAAAAGTTGGTTTTGTTTATCTGTCTTTCATTAGTTTAAACTCAACATAAATTGTCTTTAAACAGAGCCAACTATATTTAAAAACATAAGCATGGACTTGCTCCTTATTTTGTGTAAATGCAAATTAAAAGTAAATGAACCAGAATCAAGTCAGACTGACCCATTTTTTTAAAAGTATGACGTGTATAATATAGTCTCTTGGCTAGCAAATGAGCTAATTTTTCCAATCAACTTTGCATTTAAAAAATGTTGTCAGTGTATTCATATAAATGATGCATGTTTTTACAAATGTAAAGAAATTAATTGAAAATCCATGGCAGACAAGGCATTTCAAAATATGGGACATTAAATTTATGTAACGGGACTTCCTAGTTATTTTCAAGCTTGTCCAGTAAAAAGCAGCTTCTGTAGTGGGCCACTGAAGATAAACGTATTTAAAAACAGAATTGTTGTAGCTTTATGCAGTCTTGTGTGGATGCAACCAAAGTGTCAGGCAAGGTACATACAGGTTGCAAATATGTTCATGAGAAATTCTCTCTCACTAAATAGAGAAGGCACTAAATAGATAAGAATAAGTGACTACATATTGGCCCGTGGAGTACACTTTAAAGGATCAATCTGCTCCCATTGCAGTCAGTGGTAAGCGTCCTTCAAGTCCCTCCTCAAAACTTCCTTCTTCTAACATATCTGTAAAATTTACCTTTTCACACAATGCACAATTAGCATGTGGAACTCATTTCCACAAGATATCAGAGACCAGGAACTTAGCAGTATTCAAACAAGGAGTGAGCATTTCTATGGGTAACAATATGAGAACCAGAATGATAATAAGATGATGATGATAAGGAGTTTAAAAACGTGTTTTGGAAGCTTGCCTCATGCTTCAGGGTATAAACCAACCTCTAACTAATATTTGTTAGTAACATGGTTTCCCTTTGGACAGTTTATTCCATAATTGCCTACTGCAAGGCTCTTGCCTTCTAGTCTGAATCAGCAAGCGCTGGCAGGATATCAGTCTATGGATTACTGGGCTCATCCAGTATGGCTATTCCTAAATTCTTCATCCTTTCTGCAAAGAAGATGTGGTAACAAAATAGCCAATAGCAGGTTAAAAAGAAAACAACAAGAAACCCAACTGATCTGTGTTCCTCCCCATCTCAAAAGCTGAGGAGAACCAACCAAGAGCGGTGCTGAACTTCAGCATTCTAACCTTTATTTTGTTAAATCCCTTTCTTCCATCTCTTACCTGATGGGTACATAGATTTTAAGTTCTTTGGGGGCAGAGAGGTTTTCTTCATATTGATCTGTAAAGCACCTAGCATACTGAAGATGTACTTGGATTTCTTGTTCCTATTAAGGTTTCAAGAGTGTATTTCCTTTTAAGGTCTTTGGACAAAAACTAACATTGAAATGTTAGTGACGTGGCCTTTACAGTATTGCTCACAGAGTTATGACCATCTATATTAAATATTTTCACATTCATCTGAAGAAGTAGGATAGTCTTATGGTTAAAGAACAGGATTAGGCATCAGGAGATCTGATGCCTCAGACTTCCTGTGAGATCTTGAGCACATCACTAACCATTCTGAGCCTCAGTTTCCTCACCTCTAAAACAGAGGTCATAGCATTTACCTACCTTACAGGGTTAAATCACGAGTGGTTTGTGTATAGTGCTTTGAAATCCTCAGATAAGTGTCACAACCAGCTCCAATTGTACTCCCCTAAACCAGTGGATACTATATGAGACTTTCAAAAGTCTCTCTGATGTAGAGAGTTAAATGAATGAGTTTCTGGTTAATTGAATGCAGTTTTCAGTGAACTATGTCTTTTCAAATGTCAAGCTGTGTGTGTCAAAGAGAGGATGTTTCATGCCCAGTTACCTATGTGTCTGACTGGCATGTTACAAGTATCAGCATAACCAGCACTGTCATGTCATCAGTAGTCCTATATCAAACCCAGGATATTTAATAGAAAGGTAACTTGTGAAATGTGTTCCATTACCTGCCATCATGGGGCCAGATCCTCAGCTAATATAATCAGTATAACTGCAGCATTTCCAACCCTGCTCATTCAAATATCATGAGTCAGGACCCCCCAACAGCATGAGATTGGCTTAAAAACCATGGCCCTTTTTTTAATTTGACTTCATGGTTTCTGAGCCCTTGGGTTACACTCAAGTCACATGTCAGGCTTATTCCCACAGCCCTTAGGGCTAGAAACTTCCTTTGTGTTGAACGAAAGAAAGAGACTTAGATTCTCAGTTCCTGGAGATGGAGCTTTAAGAAAAACAATAAATATTGTGAGAATCTGCTTGTGATAAAATTGTGAAAGGTTGAATCACAGCCTCTGCCTCTCATGCTGTGACTCTTTTGTGGCTATGTAGAGGACATTTGGCTTCTATTGAAACCAGTCACCTATCATCAACCGTACAATAATATTCTTTGGGGTAAAATTTACTCTTTTACTAGCAAAATAGATTTGTATGTGCATGTGGGGAGAAGGGAGAACTGTAAGGCAACGAGTCACTTCTGTGCTACGCTCCAGCAAATCCACAAGCCAGGAACTGGGCTGGTGACTCTCATGGCAGGTATATAAGTCCCACAAGAAGAACAGCAGCCGAGTCAGCTCAGTGTTGCTCCAGAGCTTGGAACTTTCTCCTACCTGACAGTGGCAACAGACTCCCTAGCCATAGCCTGCTCCCGCTGTTGCTTCAGTCCTGTTTCTAGTCTTGCTCTAGCCTTGTTTTGATTCCTATCTTGCTCTTCAGAATGTGCAGCTTCCCTCAACAGCACAGGCTGATCATTTGCAGAACTGAATGGCCCATCATCAGGCAATTCCTTACCACCTACAATCTGTGTACGGTGTGACCTTACTCACCCCAAAAAGGAGTTTCAATATCTCTGAGTTCACCATAAGCAGATTCCACTTGGTGTTTGTACTATGTGAGATATGCATGCGCATGTGTGTATATCACTCTTGGGATGACCTGTGTAGTTTTCTTATAGGTTTGTCCATCGTAGTATTAGGAGTATTTAGAACATTAGAGCTGCTATACTGGGTCAGACCAAAGGTCCATCTAGCCCAGTATCCTGTCTTCCAACAGTGGACAATGCCGGGTGCCCCAGAGGGAATAAACAGAACAGGTAGTCATCAAGTGACTAGGGACACCAACACTGTGCATCCTGGCTAATAGCCATTGATGGACCTATCCTCAATGAACTAATCTAGTTCGTTTTTTGAATCCTGTTATCGTCTTGGCCTTCACAACATCCTCTGGCAAACAGTTCCACAGACTGACTGCGTTGTATGAAAAAAATACTTCCTTTTGTAATTGAATGGGACTTTTTTTCATTTGACTTTTTCTCATCAGATCCCACCTGTATTTTATCATCTTAAATCCTCTCCTCCTTACCAGGACATAGAGAATCTCCATTAATACATCCTCCCCTAAGGGATGTCTCTGTCCGAATCACATGCTCCTCCGCACCTGTCTGCTTTCCCGCAGCCCTTAGTTTAAAAACTGCTCTACAACCTTTTTAATTTTAAGTGTGAGCAATCTGGTTCCATTTTGGTTTAGGTGGAGCCCATTCTTCTTATATAGGTTTCTCGTTTCCCAAAAGTTTCCTCAGTTCCTAATAAATCTAAACCTCTCCTCCCTACCATCATCTCATCCACACATTGAGACCCTGCAGTTCTGCCTATCTAACTGGCCCTGTGCACAGAACTGGAAGCATTTAGGAGAATGCTACCATGGAGGTCTTAGACTTCAATCTCTTACCCAGCAGCCTGGATTTGGCCTCCAGGAACTCTCTCTCATCCTTCCCTATGTCCTTGGTACCTACATGTACTACGGCCACCAGCTCCTTCCCAGCACTACACATAAGTCTATCTAGATGTCTTGAGAGATCCACAACCTTTGCACCAGGCAGGAGTTCCCTCCCCTCGAGGGGTATCCTCAGTGCAAGAGGATACCACAATGTCATCTAGAAAGAGGGTTCCAACTATGGGATCATTTCCTTCTGCTCCATTTGGATGTTCTCCTTCCCTGAGACATTCATCCTCCTTAACAGGGGGTGTGGGTGGGACCATACTACTGTGTCCTGGAAAGTCTCATCTATATACCTCTCTGTCTCCCTCAGCTCCTCCAGTTCAGCCACTCTGGTTTCCAAAGCTTGTACACGGTCTCTGAGGGCCAGGAGCTCCTTGTACCAAATGCACAAATATGTTACCTGCTCATAGGGCAGGTAATCATACATGCTGCATTGGGTGCGATAAACTGGATAGCCCCCATTCTGTTGCTGGACTTCTGCCTGCATTCTCTTTTTACTCCTAAAGCTCGTTCCTTTGTTGTTGTTTTGGTTTTATTGGGGGGTGTTTTGGGCTTTAAGTTTACAGAATGGTAAATGTATCTAGCCCCCCCTCACACTCCACCTCTTAAACTCCCTCACAAAACTCCCCTGTTAGCCGCTCTTGTTCACTAGCTCAATTATTATTAAAAGTAGTAACATAATAACAATAGGAGCCCTACTCATGGACCAGGACGCCATTGTGCTAGGTGCTGTACAAACAGCAATAAAACCTTTTTATTAGACTATACACCATTGTGCATTCTGTGTATGTCATGTAGATTACAAAATGGCTCTTTTTGGAATGCTTTAGTGAATCTTTAAAATTTGAATTTTCTATCCCTCCACCTATAGAAGCAGATGTCTTAGTTACCACTAGACCAACTTTTCAGGGTGCACAGAGAACCCCTACATGTGACCTAAAATAGCTTTTCTGCATATAAAAAAATGTTGTTTGCAGTCAGTTACCTCAGGATGTTGCAGTGTTAGAAGCGAGTGCTGTGGTTGCCATTGGGAAGTGGAGAATGTCCCCTTTCCAGTGGAAGATAACTCCTGTTTCTGTCCCTGCAGGGTATGATATATGACTGTGAAATGGGGACCCTTTTATGTCTAGAAAACTTGTCACTGATTCCCGCCCCCCTGAATCTTGATTGATTTTTGTTAAAGGAGAAGGAAATGTTTTCCTGGCTGGTTGATTTAAAACTAAGAAGGGAGCTATTTGAAGTTGGTCTGAGGGTTTAAATTGTTACAAAAAGTCCCAGGAGATAGATTAGTGGGCATAGGTGAGGTAGTCAAAGATGCATGACAAATTCATTTATCACATGGCTCTGCAATTATCAGCTGGTTGTGCAATGTATCACATGGATATCATCTCTACATAGGTGCCATAAGTGTTTGTGTATTAAGCATTGGAAATGCTCTAGCTGTTTAAGGGAATATGTAATTTATTGAAAGACTATTCAGGTTTCTTTCTGTTTCTAGAAGATTTAAACTAAGTTAGTATTGAACCAGCAGATGGAAAAACCCTTATCCTTGAACAATGAAACAACTTGATTTTTTGTGGGGGAGGAGGGGCTTCTGGTATTATTTGAAAAATTAACTATTCAAGGCATAGTCATTTGCCATCTTCAATATTATCAGGCTCTTTCTTTTAAGATCTCTGCTTTATCTTTTCAAAGATGAAGCCATAAAATACAAATGGAGACATAAAACTAAAACTGACAGTTACACAAATGCTGCAAGAAAAGCCTGAACCATAAGGCTTGCACAGAGAAGTAACTTTGCTTACATAACCCAATCCTGTCAATAATGTAAAGGTTAATCTAAAGTGTGAAATGGGAGGTTTGGTCGTGATTGTTTCCTTTTAAGCAAAATTTACATTGTTCTGATTCAAGAGTAGAAAACTGCCTTTGTGCATAAAAATCAGTTGCTGTCTGAGAATGAGTTTATAGGTGATATTTTATGTGCCTCACCAGCTAATTATCTGTAATCAAATAGGATTGGACATGGCAAAGGACACTAAGGAAGAAACCTGGGGCAGCCTTCCAAAGATGCTTTAAATTAATTATGACTGACTGGTAATTAAGAAATTAATGTAGTACAATTGTAGGGACTGAACCAGGTTCATAAAGTCACAATTCCATCCAGATGAGATTACATAGGGACATAGGAAGTTCCATCTTAAGATAGAGCAATGGTCCATCTAGTGTGGCATCCTGCCTCTGACAGCTATGTCTCTGAGATGCTTCAAAGAATGGAAAAAGTCACCATAATGCTCTTGTGCAGTTATGCAAAAGAGATATTGTTGATTCCAAGTTGTGATCATTGTAAGCTCTGGAATGTATGGATTTGATTGCTTTAATTTTTTTTATATTTGCTAGTGTAACTGTCAGTACTGCATTTATTCATAGAAGTGTCTAATCTCTTTTTTTTTTAAAAGTTGACTAAACTCTTGACCTCAATAATATCTTGCAGCAACAAATTGCATAGGTAAATCTTAGTATGTTCTATATGTTAACTCCTCTAAAAGTACTCCCCAGATCAACTAGAAGGAATCTGTGTTGCACCTTTATTTTGATTTCTCCTTGATAATCTAGTGCCTAAAGTCAATTGGGGAATATCCATCAAATATTTAATATCGATTTTGGTAGAAGTGCCAGCTGCAAGGAAAGTCTTTAAGTGGCCAAAAGAGGAATTCTGAAGTGCAAGATCACTATATAATGTCAAGGGGGAGGGGGGAATAGAGAGAGGATGGAATTAATCATTCTGAGTTGACATGATGTGTGTGTGTGTAGGGAGGAGTGGGGGGAGATGGTCCCAAAAGTCAGTACTTTAAATTAAATATACAGTTATTAGCTAGAAAGATCTCTCTAACATATGCATTGGGGCCCAAGTTGTAAAAGAATATATTCTGAATCCATACTAAAGTGCAGTTGTCTATGGGGGAAAAAATGATTAGGGCAATATAAATGACTCGTGTGACTGGAAATAGGGAATTTACTCAGTTGCTGGTGTAATTGAAAATGCAATTGTGCAATCGGTCTCTAAAACTAGAAAAATTGCCTCTGCAGAGTATCCTCGGAGGCCTGCCGGGAATGTACGCAATATTTATTTAAGTATTCAATAGTTTCTTTACCTTTAAGTGTCACTATTGAAAGTGTTAAAGTGTGTGCAAGTGTAGCTGCAAACCTGACTAGATGTGTAGTTGCCTTCACTTCTTCTTCGTGTAAGCGCAACATGCCTCAAGTGGCACGTGACCCGAATTCATCACTGAATTTGGTCTGCTGGTTGGATCATTGGTTTTCCTGGCTAGGGCCAGGTACTGATGGGGAGTGCGACATGAACAGTGATCCATACCCTCTGTTGCCTTCACTAGAGGTATAGTACAGGAGTCAATGTTCAGTTTGGAAAATCTAGCCCTGGATATCACATAACAATATAGCAGTGTCCAGAAAGTAGATTTACTGTCCCTTGTAAATATTTGATGGCTAGACATGATCAAAAATATAATGTACCTAGCTAAAGTCAAATCTGAAAATTCACTGTTAAAAATGATTACATGCCATCTGACCTGAGTGGAATAAATTAATTGTATCATGTTGTTATATTTTATTTAATGTGATGGGATGAATAGCAAATTAGTGCAAGGTCCATTGAAGTGGCCTTAGTAAATATATTCCTATAGGTCAGAAATAGGCTTAGATACATGAAATCAGGATGCAGAAGCTTTTTACTAGACACAGCAAGAACTCAGATCCTTGATGGAAGGAGTTAGTGGACGAATTTGAGATGATTTTTAGAAAAATAAAACTGTCATTTGAGTCCATATAATTTTAAGAGACACTGTTCCCTTTAAACTTGAACATTTCCTTTCTATGTTACACATTTTTCAGAAATAATGTAGCTAGTTCTATAACCTTTGTTTCCTTGTTTCCACAGTCTTAGCTGAATCCTTTCCTTATACTTTCTAGCCCAGCTCAGCTTTTAGCACCTGAATTTAATCAAAAATAGCATCTCTCCCTATTGAGAGACACCCAATAAAGAAGGACCAAGGTCCCTGCAAACTTAGGTCAGCCCTTGACAGGTATTGTTAGAACATGAGCTCCACAAATGACCCCTGAATGTGGAAGTTCAGCTCTTAAGGCCCAGGGAGTGCGGTGGCACTTCAGCCACTACAGGCTGCTTTTGTTTTGTGAAGGCTGAAATAGAAAAGATAGAGGCCGACAAAAAAATGCTACGCTATCCCAAGACATTACAGTAGGGCTACAGAGCATTCTCCACACCTATTCAGCCTTAGTTTTAGTTTTAAAACAAAGGCCATATTACTTTATGCTTCATAAAGCAAAAGGACAAATGTGGGGAATGCCACAGTCCTCAGGTTCAGAATTATGTAAATTTTTGCTTGGATAATTAAAGGGCTAGTTACTAATTCCCCTCCGCTTTAAAAACCATTTAAGCAGCACATATACCATGCTGATGTTTCTTTGTTAACTCTGGCAAAGTGGAACATCTAACTTTAAATCTATCAAAGTTGAATAATACCAGTAATAATTGTGTATGTAATGTATGATTGAAAATTACTATAGACACAAAGGTTTTTCTGCTAAGTCCATGAGATGGAGCATATATAAATATTGTTAGCTTCACTAGTTGACTCTCTATGTTGCAAGTTTATGTGAAGGCAATTCTTCCTCTTGAAAACGCTGATTGTGTTTCAGCTCATTAACAAGAATACCTTTGTTAATGGAAGTTTCTCTAAAGTTTAACTGAAGCTCTTAGTGACCTACTTCTAATGCTTGTAGAGTTCTAAGATTTTTCACTCTTATTTAAGTGTCTACCTTGCATTTGATTGGTGACAGTGTAAGATAGGCTCGCAGTCTCATTTTAGATGGGAAGATGTGGGTTTCCTTCACTGAGAAACAAATTCAGAGAGAACTTCTTAGATCACAAGATGCTGACAAGTTATGGAAATGGTTCACGTTCTCATTCTAGTTATTAAGAAAGGAGAGGTGGCAGTCACAGGAATTGTGAGCATTTATGACTCTATTCTGACTCTTCGTATTTATATGAATATATATATTTTCCCCATCTGATCCAGGAGGAGTCCCTTCTGCAATTGCCTTGTACTGCAAAGGTTCTTTATATGTATTGCTCTCATTGACAAAAGCAGCATTCCCTTATAGAGACGTTCTGTAGAACTGAATAGGGATTAAATGGGTTTTATAGACATTTAAGAGGTTTGTAGAGTAATTTTTGCAGAATCCTAGAGAATGAGACCTCTTTTATGGAGTTTCTTTCTCCTATCCTATAGAATTGTATTTACAGGATTTCATTCTCTATTAAAACCTACAGAGCTGTTGCAAAAATCCATAGACCAGTTAACAATATCTGTTCAAATATATAGGGCTTTTCCATAAGGGAGAAAAACAGATTTTTAGATTAAAGGGGATTAGTTTATTTATATGAGGATTACTGGAGTCCTGTTAAGGGATTGCCAAGGTTGTGCATCACCACTGGGCTTTGGACTTTTTGGGTTTTCTAGGTACACATTAACTTTGTTGTCATGACTGGATATGGCATGTCTTTAGTGACTGGCAAATGGTCTTGATAGGAGCTACTAGGTGATGTTCCCATGAAGTAAGAGTCCAATCTAAAAAATGTTTGTGCACTAGGCAGGCTGAATGATGGGCTCTAAATAACACAGCAGTTATATTGCTTGTCACACTGTCTGGAGGGGCTCACAACCATGAATACAACCTCAGGGCAGAATGTCGAGGAACAGGGCATGAGCCCCAAACTGGTTGTGTGTTCTATACTTAGATTTCACCAGTCAAGTAACAAGTGTGAAGTCCTCAGGCACTATAATACCCTTAATAGGGAGCCACAGACAGTCCTCTTGGGTATTCCAGTCTATCTTGCCACCCAGGCAAGCCTGCCTCTGTGATAGATGGTTAAGGCTGCAAGTCTGTCACGGATTCCTTTCCGTGATCTCTGTGACTTCTGCAGCAGCCAGCACGGCTGGCCCGGGGGCCAGCTACACTGGCCGCTGCTGTGGCAGTCTCGGGCCACCACATTCCCCCCACCACCAGCAGCAGCAGCAGGAGTTTGGGTGTGGAAGGGGGCTCAGGGCTGGGGGTTGGGGTACAGGAAGGGGTGTGGGCTCCAGACAGTTACTTTGGTGCGGCTCCCTGGAAGCAGCAACACATCCCTTGGCTCCTAGGTGGACATGTGGCCAGGGGCTTCTGCACAGTGCCTCCACTCCAGGCCCTCCCCCCCCCCCCCCCCGCACGAGCACCCAAGATTTAGATGGGTATTTAGTACAAGTCATGGACAGGTCATGGGCTGTGAATTTTTATTTACTGCCCATGACCTGTCCGTGATTTTTGCTAAAAATACCTGTGACTAAAACGTAGCCTTATAGATGGTCCCAATATTCAGGTTACTCCCAGTCCCAAGGGACCAATCACTTAATCCAGGTCAATTGTACTTGGATGTCAAACCAAAGACAATGCTAATAGCTAATCCTGTAACAAACTCACTAAAAGTTTATCAACTAGGAAAATTACATAAGAATGTTATTTACAAGGTTAAAACAGGTAAACATACACAGACAAATGATGTACATTTTTAAGCTCAAAAGGTAGTAGAAGCTTCTATAATAAACATGCTTTCATGATCTTTTGGGCTAACACAACCCAAGCAATGTGGACATCTCTTGCTTATGTTTAGGAATATTTGCCCCTCAGAGTCTATATATCATTGTCTCCTTAACAGATATTTCTATTCCTTTCCCCCAGCATTCAAGCTGTGGTGGGATGAGAGTTTGTGCATGTACTCTCTTAGCGGAGTGGAGAAAGCAATCAACCAAGTCTTTTGTCCAAAATTGCTTGTCTAGTGTCTGTAGGCCTTTCCTACCTATGCAACTTGGAC
This sequence comes from Gopherus flavomarginatus, assembly GCF_025201925.1. Lineage (NCBI taxonomy): Eukaryota > Metazoa > Chordata > Testudines > Testudinidae > Gopherus > Gopherus flavomarginatus. The sequence goes on from NC_066619.1 coordinate 115,122,357, forward strand.
TTACACAAATTGAGACGCCCTAATACAGGTTTTCAGGACAGTAAGACTCCAGCTGTACCCCATGTGATTGCACTACATGGATCTTGGGTTTGGACCCTAGGAGCGGAGCTCCGGGTGTGTGTTCCAGAGATTTCTTCCAGGGAATATGCAGATGGAGAGGGGCAAGAAGTGGGTGACACTTTTGTTTCAACCTCTAAGTATCAGCCAGCAGAACTAAAGGGGCTTACAGTTACTTCTTTTCCTTCCCGCCTCTCACTCACAATGCCTGCCAGAACTGATCATGGGGTGGCATAGCTGCATGCTACCCCTTAAGCAGGGCTAAGTGCAGAAAGCGCAATCTAGTCCTTAGTTAGAAAAAGGGGCTAATGATAACATTCACTTTCCCACTTCAAACTGGAAGACACTCCAATACTATTATGATGAGGGTGGGATAGGACCCTGTATTAAATAGGATGAGAATTAATCAGTTACTTGTTTATAAAGCAATTGAAGAAGTAAAGGATAATAGAAATAAGTATTATTAATGGTGGAGTATTAGTAACTTGTATGTTAAAGGTACAAGTTGTGAATCCCTCAGAGTCTAGCGGTTTCGTAGGATTATGTTACCTGGAGACTGGCTTGTTTCCAAGGTTTATTTCGACCACGGTGATGGGGCAGGTGGGAGATTCTGGCTACTTTATGATCTTCACGTACCTTAAATGCTAAACATTTGTTTATTATTTTACAATTGACTTCAGTGGAAGTTTTGCCATAGTAAAGACTGAAGAACAGACTTGCAGTACATACGAGTCCCGTGCTAATGCAATCACTCCCTTCTGTCTTGCAAATAAACCATTTATAATTTTCTTAAGCACTTATTACAAATCCAGGACAGATACCTATAAGTCTTCTTTAAAGGCCTCCATTCAGCTAGGTGCTTGGCATGTGCCTAAATCTAAGCATGTGAACAGACCCATTGAATCCAGTGAGGCAGTTATGTGCTTAAACATTGACATCCTTAAGTAACTTGCTAAAACAGTGCCTAAGCTATCAAGTGGTTCAATTAGCTTATATACACTCTTGACCAGTTAGGAGATCCAGAGAACAGGCTTTATGCTGCAATAGAGGTTTACCTAGGGTTGCATGAATGTTAAGAAATAAAATGTAACCTTTTTAGAGTATGACTGTAAAGGAGTCCTGTTTAGTAAACAGAGAAAGTCTCTGTGCATTCAGTCACATCTGATGGCTTTGATAGGAGGTGATTATGTAGTGTTCCCATAGAACAATAGCCCAGCCTAAAAAACGTTTGTGGTTGTAGTTTGGCTTCCTCTGTCCCATTTTCTTCTGTCGGTCGGGTTTCCCGACTGGACTATATGTTCCGTGATGTACCCTAATCAGAGACTACCATGATGCCACTGCTATCTCTACCCAGAAGGGAAAACCCCTGAGAGATGTAATCCAAGAACCAGGGAGCCCAGCCTAATGAGGACAATAGGGAAATGAGACACTTGAATTACAACTCCCATAAGGCACTATGGCCGCATTTCCAAATCAAAATAGTTTGGTTTTTGAATTTTGCCTGAAAAGTCAAATTTTCTGTGGACATTTTTGGCAAAAGTGTTTTGTTTTTTTCTTAATTTTCAGCAAAACTTTCATGGAAAATATGCCCCCATTTAGTTTTTAATACTTTTGCTATCATTGCAGAACCAGTAGAAGTAAAGGAAGGAGAACAGGTTTCAAATCTGATTAATTAATCAATGTTGATTATGGTCTCCATTGTACAGTAATCTCTGTGCACTTAGACCTCTATGCCTGCTGTGGAGCCTTGTTGAAGTCATTAGGGCTTTGAGTAGCCACATGGGGTAACCTGAATGGGCTGATTATAGGTACAGTGTTGAATTGTGGGGGCAGGTAAAGGTGATGGTATGCTTCTAAGCTCCATTCACAAAATAAGCTCCACCCATATGAGTTGCCAAAATAAGATGTCCCCGCAGTAAATTATGTGCTTCTGTGATTCCCTTCTCTCCTTTTTTGCAGGAGGAATGAAATAGTTAACAATGCTGACATTTAAACTAGTAGAGGGTCACACACGTGGTTGCTCATCTAGGAAGAGCTATACGTGTCATCCAACTTCTTAAGCACAAATAGGATTTCAGGTTTGAGGACCATCTAAGAAGGTATCTGTAGGGCCAGGATCTTAGCTTGGTTGTCCTCAGAAACTGAGAACATAGCTGTGGAATCTGAGGCTGGAAAAATTATAACAGTATGAATTCCCCATTGGAACAGAATGGATGAAGTATGTCCCAGCTAAGAGATTGCACAGAAACAACAGACACTCAGCAGCATCTCCCTGAAGTTAGTCCCTCTGTGGTTGGCTGAAAAGAAATCGGGCAGGGAGAGGAAAGCTCCAAGGAAATGTGGAAAGGGTTAAAATTTGCTCTGAGAGAAACACTCAGATGCCTTATAGCTTCTTTTAGGCCAAGTTCACTGCACATAATTGGGCTCGTTGCTTTCCTGTTTCCCCCCTGTTCACACACAGCCACATGCCAAAGGCTCTGAGTGTCCTTTTTCCACCATCTCTCTTCCCCCGCCCTTCCCCCTCTCAGGCTAAAAGCTCTATGTGCTGCCCCATGCTCTCCTCCCATACCAGGGCCCTCAATTCTTCCTCCAATGCCTTGGGCTCTGTGTGCCTTCCCCTACACCATAATTATTTCCTACCTTTTTGTCTGGAATTTAAGTCAGGGTGTCAACAGTTTTAAGTTGAGATGGGGGTACTGTTAGGCTGGAAGGTGTTAATGGCTGCCATTAACCAGTTCTTTGATTTATACACAATTACAGAGGCAGTTGGAGCTGATGAGTGCTAACTGTGTGCTAGGGGTCCCATGTCTCCCCCATTTCCTTCTTCCAGTTTCCAATTTGCACCAAAATCAATAGGGTTTTTCCCATTGATGCCTAGAACATTCTCTGAAATTTTGGAATTGATCAGATATGACGTTCAAAAGTTATCACATCATATCCAAACAGAGAAATGTCATGGAGTTGAATACAGGCTTTGCTGGGCCACAATTATCAGAGCTAGCATCACACTGAGAGGAATGGGGCAGTTCACACCTCTCAAAGCTATTGTTCAGCTTTCCTGAAGACATCTCTGCATCAGTTACCTTGCTTCACATTTCTGAGATTTTCTTTTCAGCCATAGTAGCAAGAAACTTGTTTTTCAAATGAAAACTGAGATTCTGGAGAATAAGATAGAAGTGCAAGTACAGCTTAACACTATGTACAGGCCCAGTCTGAGCCTAGGACAGGCCAGATTCTGCCCTTTGTTCTACCTGCACAGCTTTCTTGAGGGCAGAATTTGGCTCATATTGAAACTCCATGGAAGACGATGGGGTTGCACAGGCTTAAATAAGAATGGAATTTAGCCCACAGAATCTTTATTGTGGCTGAAATAGAAAAGAGCACAGCTTGACTTTCAGATTCCAGGTTGAGTTTCCAGGGATTGTAGCTAGATGGGGATGATGATGATAATAATAAAAAAGTCTTTTAAATTGCAAACTGAGCAAGCTTTGATGTGGAAATCAATACACAGAGAACTCTGTGATGCTATTTTTTGCATGCACTTTGTAGAGCAGAAACACGTTTTCAGGTAACAGCCATTATCATTTATGTTTAATTACTCTTTTGATAATGGGTCTCTTCCTGGTGCATTAAGTGACTATATTATACAACACAGAAACATTATTCACCTAACTTTGTTAGTACTGAAAAGAGAGTGTTGACATTTTAGTCTTCGCTTCCCTCAGTGTTATTTAAAAACATGTTGACAGCTAAGTCCTCTGAAAAGGGCTTGCAAACATCCTTTTTTTAAGGTTGCACTTTGGCTAACATGACTTTTGGGTAACTATGTTGTGTTTTGTGCAAATGAAACTTTTATCCTGACATAGGACTTTCAGCTTTATGTGTGGTCAAGAGCTGTATGGCCTAAATGGTCTAAGAGCCGGTCAACACTAAAAAGAATAATAAGAATAAAAATTGGTATAATGATGTAGGTTAGGAGTGTGAGAATAGTATAGTGAGATTGATTTAAATCCTAGTGTTTGCACAGTTATGCTGTTATAATTGTGCCTTATATGTTATAGTGTACGCCAATTCCCAATATAGCACAAGCTAAATCAATATAAGAACCTTTATACCTATATAACTTTTTACTGATATAACTTTTACCACTTTAATTATATTGATATTGTTAAAGGAGCAACATTTTTAAAGCCTCACCGTTCTTGTTTTAAAAATATTTTACTGAACGGAGCAGCCCCCATCCATACTTGCCTTATTTCTAGAGTTATTATAACATTATTTTGAACTTTAGTTTCTTATGGGAAAGTGGAGCTAATTAAAGACACCCTTATTATAGCGTCACTATAGTGACTTCAGAGTTTTCACGTTGAAAGTCTGCTTAGTATCTCCCTTAGTCCTCGATTTTGTCTGTCCAGACATAGGCAGAGAGAATTACAGCTCCAAATTTAATTTCTGAAATGAAGATTAATGACCAGGAAGATAAGATTTCCTCATACGCTGATGACCTAATGTTATTTGTAGCTAGCTCTAAGGCCAGCCTGCTCCTCCTTTTCTTGCCCTGCTCCATTGGCCCTTTCTTATTAACGAACATGAGTCAATGTTTCATATGAAGACAGGAGGTAAGATTAATTATTTCAAGGCAGATAGCTTTCCTGTATGTTGAGGAATATAACGGTGAAAGGGGGAGTCTGAGATCTTTAACTGCTTTTTAAAAAGCGCGTAATCATTATCTGGAAAACTTTGTAACTGGTCCAGCTTGCTGGCCTACTCTATTCTGTCTTGCTTCCTTTGTGTTAATTTAGCAACATAAAGGGAGTGGAGTAGCTTCTCTGCTCAGATTGCCCTAGGCATAGTGGCATATCATGGGGTGAGGTGAAATGGCCAAAACACAGTGCGCTCCAGTTTACCTCTAGCGTGCAGAGAATCAGTTATGCACTAGTGGCAGCTGGTGCCAGCTAGAGAAGATCGAGGTCACCTTAACTTTCGAGTGGTGTCAGGCTGAAAAGTATGGTGTTGTAACTGACTGCACCTCCATTAGGAACCATTGCCACGTGGCAAGTTAATGGTGCCCTGGTTGCTCTAATTTGTATATGAGGCCCAGATACTGCAGAGAATTTGTCCCAATATCTTATCTGATTACCCCTGCTCAGACGTACAGGTATTGAGGTGGATCAGAGGATTTAGCAAGTTGCCATGATGAGATAGTGCTATAAACCTTCTTTTGATAATATGAAGGGTTTAAACATAGTGGAAGCCTGGACTTTCTTAACTTTAGAAAAATATATATGAAAGGGCTACAGAAGCTACAGTGCCATTTTATAATGATTAAATGAGATTCACCATTCTGAAGGATCAAATTCAGTGCTCAAATCCTTTGTATACAACAACTTTATCTCAATGTATCTCTTATTCTGGAAAGTTGCCAAGAGGAACCTAAAATGATTCTAGGAGTCTTTAAGGATTTCTGTAGCACTCAAGTGTGTGTGCAAAGAGAGTGGTATTTACATGTGGGAAATACATTTTCTGATGCACAAAATGAACTTGGATTGAGTTTTAAATTTATAAGAAGGCCCCAAACCAGGTAAGTTCAGCATGGTTTCAGAAATTTTTTAGCTTTTTTCTTGCTATGGCCAAAGCAATTTTAAAACACTGAACTGTTTTTTGTTTTTGATTTTTTTGCTGGGAGGGAACTTCCAAGCTTTTGACATCTGTATCAGAATTTCCAATGGGAAGACAATAATCTCCCTCTGCTTTTAGGTAATGTATTTGTATTTCAAATTATTTACTGATGTAGTACACATGATCCTATTATTCTATTATGGATTGTTGCTAAGATATTTTCAGCATGCCTGATTCCTATTCCAAACGTCTAATTGACTGTTTCATATTTCTGTCTTGTTGACCAATAATACATCCATAGATCTCTCTAAGCACTTAACAAATGAGGAGGCTCACTGCCTCTGTTGTACGCATGAGAAAATCAAGGCACAGAGTGATATAACTGTCTCACCCAAAGTCGCATAGAGGATTTCTACACTGGAATAAAAAACCCCCAGCTGGTCTGGGTCAGCTGCCTCAGGCTCATGGGGCTTCTTCAGGGCTAATACTTGCTGTCTACATAAGAACATAAGAGCGACCATACTGGGTCAGACCTAAGGGCCATCTAGCCCAGTATCCTGTCTTCCGACAGTGGCCAATGCTAGGTGCCCAATAGGGAATGAACAGAACAGGTAATCGTCAAGTGATCCTTCTTCCGTCGCCCATTCCCAGCTTCTGGCAGATTCTAGACGTTTGGACTTGTGCTGGAGCCCAGGATCTGAGATGCTCCCCCCTTGTCGCGTCCCAGAAACCATGCTCCATCCCAAGGGTCTACATCACCATTAAACAGGCCCACAGCCTGAGGCAGCTGACCCAGGTCAGCCGTGGGTGTCTGAGTGTAGCCCTATCCACAGTGAATCATTGGCAGAAGCAGTAATGGAGCCCCACGTCTCTTGAGTCCCAGTCCCATGTGCAACTCACTGAACCATGGTGCCTACCAGCAAAAATAAAGTTAGCGTGGGAGACATTCCCTTGCATTTGGATCATGTTTTATTTCGAATAGCATCTTTCATACAATTTGTATCCCAGAATTCTATCCAGCATTCAATAATGCAATTAGAGTTAAATAATAAATAATTCACCTTTTCCTCTGTTATTCAGAGGCATAGGTAAAGAGTTTGGGGGCCCGAGGTGAAAGCTTCCTGGTAACATTTGTAATGAGAGAGAGGGTTGATGAATTTGAGAGTTATATTAAACTCATGCAAAGGGGAAGACTCTCTCTCCAACCACGGCCAGGTTCTAGGAAGAGACAGGGAGATAATTCTGGAGGGAACCGGAAGAGGGACAGAGAGAGGCAGAGCAGACAAGTGCTCTGAGGTGGGCTGGAGCAAGCTCACAGAGGGTTTTAAAAATGTGCAGTTTTGAACTGGATCCTAACATGAATCTGAAGCCAGTGGAATTCTCAGAGGATGACGGTGGTTATGTGCTTTCTTGAAGGCAGTATTTCTAAAGAACCACAGGTGGTGTGCCTCTTGGAGGCTTGGATAGGTTATCAGATGGATATCTACTATGTATATATATTATTCATAGCTGGGAAATGGATCTTACAGTAAATATTTGGTTCTATGTCAACTACACTGCATAAGTGGGTGGAATTAGTCATCATATTTCCATAATGGAAGAGACAACATACTGCCTTTCTCAGGGCCAAGCTTAAAACTTTTAGCAGAACAATGGGTTAAAGGGTGTCGTGTTTGCAGGACAGGAATAGCAACTAGATAGACATGGGGTAAAATTGATATATGTGTGGGCAGGCTGGTTGGGGGAAAGAGTCAACTAAATTTTTGAACCAAACATAATTTTTTAAAGGTTGGATACAGTATAATAGATCTTTATAGACTCAATATATTTTACACAGTGTACTTTTCATTTGTGACTGAAATGCAGCCATCTTTACGCTGACATGTGGCAGTTAGTTAAGACTGGAGAGCATCATTAAACAATAGTTTAGGGCAAGAAAGGAAGGATGAACTAATTAACTGAAACAGTACTGGAAAAGTAAGTAGACAGATTAGCACCCTCATCTGCTGCTTGGCCCCCTAGAGGACTCTTACCTTTGCTGAATATATATTCCGAGAATATATATTCTAGTTATTGCCAAGAGTCACAAGCGCTAGTGCATTCCTGTGACTTAAAAGTGGCCTGCAAAGGACTTTAAAACAATCTGACTTTTTGCCCTCTTTTTTTGTTTCTGTGTTGTATGGAGTGCCTGAAAAGTGTTTATTTTTAAGTGTTTTTGTTTTTAACTTAGAAAAAAATGAAGAATGTCAAGTCATGGCAGTCTTTGGCTTTTCTGGAGGTTCACTTGGAATTCTCCAGGATGTTTGTGAGCTCTGACATTAATGGGTGTGGGTGCTGAATCATTAACTGACTGCCTTTGTTCAGCATTTTATTGAAGTTAATAGGTATTAACAAACACAAAATTAAATCTCTCCCCTCTCAATTATTTAATTTTCACAGACTCAGTGAATGTGGTGAAACTACTGCACTATTACTTCAGTCATCATCATCTTCCAGCCTAGAAGCAATCTAACAGGGAGATTATGAAAGGTACAGAAGGGAGTTAGGGACCCAACTCTTATTGACTTTCAGGGCGCATCTTCAGTAGGAAAAAAAGGTGTGTTCCTATCTCATGTTAGTTAATATAGAGTAACTAAAGAGTTAATCCTCTGAAGACAGGCAGTTTGTAGTTTTCATATGTGTTGGAAGGTCTAGGTAAAGAATATCAGGGAGCTTAGGGTTCACCTCAGCCTGCTAAAATGTGTAGACAAGATAACTGGATTATCTTGAAAATCCTATTAACACTAGGATTTTACCTCATTTTAGCTACCACATGTTAGCTAATGCAAAGTATTACACCTTTTTTTTCTAGTGAAGGCTAGGCATCAATGGGTAAGTCTGCACGGCTATTAGACACTCGTGGCTGGCCTGTGCCAGCTGGCTTGTACTAAGGGGCAGTTAAACTGCGGTATAGACATTCAGGCTTGTTCTGGAGCCCAGGCTTTAGGATCCTGTGAGGTGGGAGGGTCCCAGAGCTTGGGCTGCAGCCCAGGCCTGAACATCTACACCACAGTTAAACCACAGTTAGATGGGGCTACTATAAGGTGGGTGCATAACTGGCTGGATAACCGTACTCAGAGAGTAGTTGTTAATGGCTCCCAATCCTGCTGGAAAGGTATAACAAGTGGGGTTCCGCAGGGTTCTGTTTTGGGACCGGTTCTGTTCAATATCTTCATCAACGATTTAGATGTTGGCATAGAAAGTACGCTTATTAAGTTTGCGGACAATACCAAACTGGGAGGGATTGCAACTGCTTTGGAGGACAGGGTCAAAATTCAAAATGATCTGGACAAGTTGGAGAAATGGTCTGAGGTAAACAGGATGAAGTTCAATAAAGATAAATGCAAAGTGCTCCACTTAGGAAGGAACAATCAGTTTCACACATATAGAATGGGAAGAGACTGTCTAGGAAGGAGTATGGCAGAAAGAGATCTAGGGGTCATAGTGGACCACAAGCTTAATATGAGTCAACAGTGTGATACTGTTGCAAAAAAAGCAAACGTGATTCTGGGATGCATTAACAGGTGTGTTGTAAACAAGACACGAGAAGTCATTCTTCCGCTTTACTCTGCGCTGGTTAGGCCTCAACTGGAGTATTGTGTCCAGTTCTGGGCACTGCATTTCAAGAAAGATGTAGAGAAATTGGAGAGGGTCCAGAGAAGAGCAACAAGAATGATTAAAGGTCTTGAGAACATGACCTATGAAGGAAGGCTGAAGGAATTGGGTTTGTTTAGTTTGGAAAAGAGAAGACTGAGAGGGGACATGATAGCAGTTTTCAGGTATCTAAAAGGGTGTCATCAGGAGGAGGGAGAAAACTTGTTCACCTTAGCCTCCAATGATAGAACAAGAAGCAATGGGCTTAAACTGCAGCAAGGGAGATTTAGGTTGGACATTAGGAAAAAGTTCCTAACTGTCAGGGTAGTTAAACACTGGAATAGATTGCCTAGGGAAGTTGTGGAATCTCCATCTCTGGAGATATTTAAGAGTAGGTTAGATAATTGTCTATCAGGGATGGTCTAGACAGTATTTGGTCCTGCCATGAGGGCAGGGGACTGGACTCGATGACCTCTCGAGGTCCCTTCCAGTCCTAGAGTCTATGAGTCCCTTTGCCCAAGCCCAAGTCAGCCGAACACCCACTTGCCCTTTGTAATTTTGAAGATCTCCCCATAATTTCTAATGTTAAATCAGCAATTTTTCCCCCCCGATTGGACCTCTTTTATATATCATGGAGATTCCTAATATCTGTTTAAAAATATATTACATTTTATATATAGTAAACGGGGAAAATATTCATGTATCTTGCAGAATGGAGAATGGCTAGGATAAATATCTGAAAATCTGTGATTAACTGATCAGGGTAGGTCTATAGAGTAAATAATAGTCAGGACAGTGGCTTGTGTTGAAAAGGAATGATATGATTTGAGAAGCATAAGGCACCTATTTTCTGCACAGTGCATAAGAATTTGTATACAGAACTCCCATAATAGGACTTGTCCATCTAAAACCCTGTATATGCCTCTAAAAAATTATCGTATAGTGTCAGTAAAAGGCTTGGTGAAATTTGAAAGGAGACTACAGTTCAGTGTATTTCTGGGCTGTGGTTTGCTGAATTTTCTCCCTTGTCATACAGTAGGAGTTATTTGCAATAAATAAAATGCATACTTCGCCATTTATATCTTTTTGCAAATTACACACAAACTTTTGATTTTTTGCAGACTTGTTTGTTAGAAATTATTTGATGAATACTCTGTACAAATGTATTTCAGTCTCTGGGTTGTTTGGACATTATTGCATTTAACTATGTCTAAGGCCATGTCTACACTAGCACTTATGTCGGCAAAACGTATGTCACTAAGGGGTGTGAAATCCCCCCCCAAGTGACATAAGTTTTGCTGGCATAAGCGGCTAGTGTGCACATCACTATGTTGGTGGGAGAGCTTTTTCCGCCAACACAGCTACCACCGCATGAGGATTGTTTATATCGATTGGAGAGCTCTCTCCTGTTAGCATAGAGCAGCTACATGGGAGGTCTTTCAGCGGCGCAGCTGCATTGGTACAGCTGTTCCACTGCAAGGGATTTAGTGTAGACACAGACTTAGATATCTCAGCTGACCCACAGGCGGTTTGCCAGGGAATGTCACTGTGCTGCATACCACTGGTTGGTGGAAGAGAGGGAAATGAAGAGTCCAGCAGGTACTAGGTCTCAGCAGGGACTGGGAAGGGAGGAATAGTTTCCTGTGTCCCTGCTACTGCCTCTGCTCCCTTCCCATTCTTCACCAGTCTCAATGCGGTTCTTCCTCCTTCCAGGGCTGTCCGGGGGGGGGGGGTGGGGGCAAGTGGAGAAATTTGCCCTGGGCCCTGCAGGGACCCCCACAAGAGTTTTTTGGGGCCCCTGGAGCGGGGTCCTTCACTAACTCTGGGGCCCCCGGAAAACTCTTGTGGGGCCCAGGCCCCCAGAGCTTGTTCTGCTCCGGGTCTTCAGCAGTGGGGGCGGAAGGACCCCTCGCCACCGAATTACCACCGAAGAGGGACCTGCTGCTGAAGTGCCGGGTCTTTGGCAGTAATTGTGTGGCAGGGTGCCCCGCTGTGGGTCTTCGGGGCACTTCGGTGGCGGGTCCCGGAGCGGAAGGACCCCCCCCGCCACTGAATTACCACCGGAGCCCTGCCGCCAAAGACTCCAGGCCCCCTGAATCCTCTGGGCGGCCCTGTCCCCTTCCTGACGCCTCTCCAGTGGTTTGAGCATTGTCCTGCTAAACCCAGGGTTGTGAGTTCAATCCTTGAGGGGGCCATTTAGGGAATTTGGGTAAAAATCTGTCTGGGGAGTGGTCCTGCTTTGAACAGGAGTTTGGACTAGATGACCTCCTGAGGTCCCTTCCATCCCTGATATATATTCTATGATGATAAAGAGCTCATCTCTGGGAGCGTAGAAGCAGCACCTCCAGAAGCTGTGTGTCCAGCTCCATCCACAAACTCTCCATCTAGCACCAACTTCTACACCAGTACTCCCCCCCCCACCCCAGTCAGCACCACTTCCCCATAGCCCAGAGGTGGGCAAACTACGGCCCGAGGGACCACCCTGCCCGGCCCTTGAGCTCCTGGCCAGAGAGGCTAGTTCCCGGCCCCTCTCCCACAGCCTCAGCTCGCTGTGCTACCAGCGCTCTGGGCAGTGGGGCTGTGAGCTCCTGGTGGGTAGTGCAGCTGCAAGAGCCACCAGGTGTAGTGTGTTAAACTGTTCCCCGTAGGAATGTGCTACTTGCACAGCACCAGGACTGACATCTGTAATTAGCACACTGTAAGTAGCACATTCCTACAGGGAGCAATTAAATACACTACACTCAGGTGGGGAGGGCTGTGCCTCCCCAAACGGCCTGGCCCCCGCCTCCATCCACCCCCTCTCTTTCCCTTCCTTCCCTCCTGACTGCCCCCCCAACCCATCCAGCCCTCCCAGGACCTCACCCCCTATCCAAGCCCCCTGCTCCCTTTCCCCTGACTGCCCTGCCCCTATCCACACCCCGGCCCCCTGACAGGCGCCCTGGGACTTACATGCCTATCCAACCCCCACTCCCCATCCCTTGACCACTCCTTGGGTCCCCCTGCCCCTTATCCAACCCCCGTGCTCCCCGCCTCCTTACCATGCCACTCAGAGCATCAGGTCTGGCAGCCATAAATATACTTACATCATAAGTAGCACATTCATACGGGGTGCAATGTAATACATACAGTTTCAGAACCTCGATGTGGCCCTCAGGCCAGAAAGTTTGCCCAGCCCTGCTCTAACCCCTGGAGCTAGCTTTGTCTCCTTTCGTCCCCACCAGCCTCAAACCCAGAACCCCAACTCAGCACCACTAGCTGACACCAGCTCAGCAACCCTTCCTGGCACACCCTCTAGCAACAGCCCCACTGGCTCCCACAAGCCCCAGTAGCTATGACTAGCATATAAAGTGCCACAACTGAATCTTATTTCTTGCTCAGCTCCTCGTTAACCCTTATAGTTCTGTTTACAGGGCATTAAACAAAGCTCTGTTTTAAGGCAGAGGTTTAATCTCTTAACAACACAGGGTTGGGAGAAGACTGTTAACTACTGTTGTCAAGCCATTTCCAAACTGTCAGGAGTAAATGGGACTCCAGAGAATTATTTGAAACTGGAAATATTTGAAGAGAGAATCTTCTCACTTACAGCTGTTTGCAGAGATGCAATTTCTGAAATTCCACACCTAAGAGCTCTCTAATTTCTCCTTATCCATGTTTAACACTTCCATCTAATAGTCCTCCTACTAAAGGCCATTTGACAATGAAGGAAGAGAAGCGGCATTTGCAATAGCTGTTGAGATTCACCTTTGGTTACATTTTATGAGTTGTAATCTATGTAGAGATTCAGAATGAATAAGTGAATCCTGTTAGAATCTGCAGTGTGAACAAGACCCAGTATCATCCCCGTGATTGGGTTAAATCATGGGGCCGTTCAAGGCTTTAGCTTCATTTTAGAGATTGGCACATCTTTTAACCATGTGTAAACCCATCAGGGGACAACTGTGATCAGAGGCGGCTCTATGTTTTTTGCCACCCCAAGCACGGCAGGCAAGCGGCTTTCGGTGGCGTGCCTGCGGGCAGTCCTCTGGTCACGCAGATTCAGCGGTGTGCCTGCAGGAGGTTCACTGGTGCCGTGCCATTGACGTCCCCCCGCTGAATTGCTGCCGAAGCCATGGGACCGGCAGACCTCCCGCAGGAGCACTGCCAAAAGCTTCCTGCCTGCCACTCTCCCAGTGACCAGCAGGCTGCCCCTCCCCGGCTTGCCACCCCAGGCACACGCTTGCTGCGCTGGTGCCTGGAGCCACCCATCTGTGATGCAGTTACAGTTGCAATGTAGTCAGGTCTGTAGTGACTCAATAGACAGTTGCCATTTGCCTTCCTTCCCCATGGTACAGTATGGCATAGCTGACTTGATCCATTGTAGTCTTTCCCTGTCTGCAAAGCATCAAGAATATGCTGGTATTGAGAACAAGATACTGGGTGTGATCGAACACAACTAATCTGTTTTCATATGGTATTTGCAAATCCTTAAGTGTTGATTATCTCCTTGGGGAGACAAGATGGGTGAAGTCATATATTTTGCTGGACCAACCTTCTACTGGTGACATAGGTGGCAAGTTTTATGGGTGCGCAGTGCCTGTGCTCCACCAATATTCAGAGCACAGGGACCTGCCTCCCCCGGAGCGTCCCTGCACCCTGGGCAGTGGCTGGCTGCTGCTCCCCACCCCCTTTTCCTCAGCCAGGGCCACAGGCTCCCCAAACGCCCCCTCCCACCTGCCTGAAGGACCCCCAGGGCAGCTGCAGCTGCGCTGACCTGACCTGCCCTGGGGGAAAGCTGCAGCATCTATTGATTCAAAGACACTTTTGATATGCCTATGCAGGGTGGCTGAGGCTACTTGCTAGTCCGCTGCCTCAGCCGCCCCGGAATCTGCACGGGGCACATCAAAAGCATCTTTGAATCAAGAGACACCTTTCCATAGAGCAGGCAGAGCTACTATGGCAGCGGACGGGGCCCCTAGGGCCCCTGGGCAATTACCCTTTTTACCCCCCCATCAGTGGGCCTGACTGGAGGGGAGTAGGCAGCTCCTCTCCCGGTGCTTGCTGCTGCTGGTAGGGAGACGGCTGGGGAGAGTCATCCTCTGGACCCAGCACAGGGGCAGCCTGCCTGCACCCAAAACTCCTCATCCCTGGTCCCACCCCAGATCCCGCACCCAAGCCAGAGCCCTCAGCCCCCCATATCCCAACCATCTGCCCCAGCCCTGAGTCCCTTCTCACAACCCCATCCCCACGCCCCAACCCTCTTCCCTAGCACTGAGCCCCCTCCCAGACCCCAAACTCCTCATCCCAGCCCCACTCCAGAGCCCTCGCCCCTAGCCAGAGCCCTTATCCTCCCCACTCCCCTCATTGTGCTGTATAGGGAAACTGCTAAACTCTTCCTGTTCCCAGTCCATTTTTACATTATTTGAAAAATATATATTGACTTACAAGGCAGGTGTGTGTGTGGGGGGTGGGACTTGGACCCATAGGCACCGACTCCATGGGTGCTCTGGTGCTGGAGCACCCATGAAAAAAATTGGTGGCTGCTCATCACCCACCAGCAGCTCCCCGTGGCCCAGCCCCGCTCCCCTGCTCCAGCTCACCACCACCTCCTCCATATTGCGTCACCGTGTTGTGCTTCTCCCCCCTCTCTCCCAGTGCTTGAACCGTGAAACAGCTGATTCACGGGGCGGGGAAGGAGGGGAACGCAGCGCGCTGGGGGAAGAGGTGGGGCTGGGATGGGGATTTGGGGAAGGGATCCAATAGGGGCAGGGAGGGGGCGGAGTTAGGGCAGGGACTTTGGGGATGAGGTGGATTGGGATGAGGCCAGGGGTGGGGATTGGGTGGAGTCGGGGTGGGGCCAGCGGTGGGGGGGCATGGGCACCCACTGGCGCCAAAGAAAGTTGGTACCTATGCTTGGACCCATTCTGGGAGCTACATGATTGATGAGAGAGACACGCTTTCAAGCTTACACAGAGCTCTTCTTCAGCTTCTCATACCAACACAGGTTGGTACAATAAAAGATATTGCCTCACCCACCTTGTCTCTCTAATATCCTGAGACCAACAAGGTTACAACACTGCATACAACAGTGGAAGATTATCTCCTTGTAAGTCATGTCTTGCTTTCCATACAAAGTTGGGAACATGATTTGGGCCTGATCTTGATCCCCTTTTGAGTCCATGGCAGTCTTCCATTTACTTCAGTGGGAAACCGGGTCAGGTTCTTCTGGTATCTGAACAAATTTCAGTGTTATTGTGATTGATGGTTAGATGTAAATTGACATTAAATTGTGAGAGATCATTATAAGCTCTTTGGGACTGCTACTTTCAATGTTTGGTAAAAGTGCTACATATGTACTTGGCGCTAAACAAACTCTTAATGGCCCATGTTCTGAGGTTGTTACTTGGGTCCTCAGTCACTGAATTTAGTGGAATTTGGACTGAATGAAAACTCAGCAAGGACTTCAGGATTTAGTCCAACAGTCAGGGCCGGCTCCAGGCACCAGCTAAAGAAGCAGGTGCTTGGGGCAGCCAATACCAAGGGGCGACATTCCAGCTGCTATTGGGGCGACATGTGTGGGTCTTTGGCGGCAATTCAGCGGCAGGTCCCTCAGTCCTTCTCGGAGCGAAGGACTTGCCGCCGAATTGCCGCCGAAGAGTGGAGCGGCTCAATCGCGCTGCCACAGCTTTTTTTTTTCCTCTTGGGGTGGCAGAAAACCTGGAGCCAGCCCTGCCAACAGTAATTATAACAGTGGTGCTGGCATTCACTCACAGCAGCCTTTTATAACAAAGTACATGTTGGCTGCTATTCCAGATGGCAGGACCCTCATATGACACTCAGACCTGTGTTAGCTAGATTTATAGAGGGACCTGTAGGTCATGGACCAAATCCTTGAAGGGAATGAGGAACTCCATGCAGACAATTGAGGACTGGGGCAAAGGAGTTGTGCTGCTTTGTGCACGTGCAAAGGCATTTTGTACCTGAAGGCATTCTACCAGGAGAAAGGGATCGTAGTAGCCCAAATCTGAGAAGATGAAGGGAAGGATGAGGATTTTAGCAAAGAATGAGTCCAGGTCATGGTTTGTCATGCATGGGCAGTAACGCTATAGCACATGCAGTAGAAGTTCATGCTTCCCCACTTTGCCACACCGTTTTTCTAGAGGCTTGAGTGAAAAGGTAATGTTGTCTGTCAGTTCAATTCTTTGCCGACACCTCTGGCAATGGTCATGATCATGATATAAATGCCACCGGACAGTAATCTTTATTGGACACTATTAACTTGGAGTGGGTTCCACCTGATTACCTGCAGGGGAAAAGGTCCATTACCATTCTCCTGAGGCATTTAGTCACTAAAATTGGCACCAATACATAACTTCATTTTATTCAGTTAATAATAGGTTAATACTCAACAGCTGGCTCAAAGGAAAGAAACATTTTAATGGGTTATTTGCACATAAATAGCAGTATTGAAACAGTGATGAAGGTTTTGTGTTCCACTGGGAGGCTTAGATCAATAAAATGCAAGTGAATGGAACTACCTGGTTATTGTTTGCACTCATTTGGATGTCTCAGAAATCAGAATGATGAAAAAGAAAAGAAAGGACACAGACATGTGAGACTTCTACACCGATCACATTTTTATCCAACAAGTGATGAGGAAAATAATGTTAGTCCATGCGTTCACCCCATGTAGATGAGATCACATCAGCCTCACTCTGCATTGGGCTGACAACTTCCTGCACCGACTACATCTCGCTCAAAATTCTGCCTCGGGGGCATAAACACACAAGCAAAATTGACTGAGCTCATTTCTCCCCTGCTGAGATCTCTATACTGGTTTCTGTTAAACTACTGAACACATTCTAATGTTCTCTTCCTTACGTGCCACCTTGGTACTAGCTTGGCACCTGTGCACCATTTTGAGTTTTTCACTCATCTCATTCACAATCCTACTCCATAGCTAGCCATAGAGGAGATTCGGGTCACTTCCAAACTCAGCTAATCTTCATTATGGACTTAGAACCTTCTCTTTTTATGCTCTTATTCTTTGAATTCCCCTGATTGTGAAGTTTGGCACATAGAGATTACTATACTGGACAGGACAGAGGTCCTTTTAATCCAGTAGCCAGTGCCAGATGTTTCAGGGGAAAGTGCAAGACACTCCATAATGGACAATTATGGAATAACATGCTCATGGTGAAGCTTTTTTCTAACTCTCATAATTTAGTGATTGTCTTATACTTAGCAGATTAAAGGCATATATCCTTTCTTTAAATATCCTATTCAATGTAACTTGGAGTAAAGAAATATTTACTTCTTCCCACAAAGAATGGCCATCTGCATAGTGGATACCCAGATGTAATAGCCATCTACGAACGGACACCCAATTGTAAACAACATAATGGACTTGTGCCAGCATGGGCATAGGTCTGATGTAACAATGGTGTTGAGAACATGACCTGTTAACTAGCAGTCTCAATCGTATCTTAATGGAAGAGTGATCAGTTTGGGTGAGTTGTATTCCACGGGCTTCCCCTTTTCATAAATTCCTCCCCCATCTGCTTGTTTTAGCACTAATAAAATTTTTGTGGCATGTCAGGTCAATATTACTGGAGAGAGCACAGGTGCAGCTCAGGCCGTTGCAATGTAAACAGCACTACCAACAGTCCTGATCTGGAAGGACCCTTTCTTTGGGTGATTGTTTAGTAGATTGCTCCTCACATCCATTCAGTCACTATTCTTCCTCTTAAGGCCTTAGTGGGTATGGTTGGAATTGTCCTTCACTAGTTTCAATCTTTTCTCTTGGTGAGATCACAATAGGGAGTTATGAGCAATTGCTCTGCTTTTCCAAAGGCTCTCAAGTGTCTGAGGCACATCATGTGGAGCCTCTTATTGCAACTGAGTATGAGGCCATTAGGAGGAGTGCAGAGGAGGTACAGAGTGCAGTGTCTTCAGTCTGTGGTTGATGACCAGCTTTATGTCTGTCTCAACTGACCCAAACAATGCAATCAAGCACCTTAGTCAATGTTTGGCTATGGGCATGGCTACACTTGCAGTTATAGAGCGCTTTGAGTTAAACCAGCCTTCGTAAGGCACAGTAGGGAAAGCGCTGCAGTCTGTCCACACTGACAGCTTCAAGGGCACTGGCATAGCCACATTTGTGGCACTTGCAGTGGCATTGGGAGTGGTGCATTATGGGCAGCTATCCCAGCATGCAAGTGACTGCAGTGTGCTTTTCAAATGGGGGGGGTGGGGTGGAGTGTGATAGGGAGTGTGTTGTGTGTATGTGGGGGGAGAAAGAGTGAACTTTTGTGGGGCTGAGAGCATGTCAGCATGCTGTCTTGTAAGTTCAGACAGCAGCAGACTTCCCGCCCCATCTCTCTCTCTCTCACTCACAGCATTCCACAGTAATGGTTGCTTTGTCTCGGGGCAGATAAGCAGCCAGCCGTCAAATGGAGCTTTCAAAGGTCATATCCGCATTCCTGCTGCTATTCAAAACAATGACAAGGGTGGTCACTTAATTTAAGGGGATTATGGGATGTTTCCGGAGGCTGATCAGAGTGCAGTAATGCAACACCTCGTTCACACTGGTGCCGTGGCGCTCCAGCGGGGGTGCAGCAAACATTATTCCACTTGCCGAGGTGGAGTAGCAGCAGTGCTGTAGCCGTGGAGTCAGAGCACTCTACGTGCCTTGCCCATGTGGACGGGAAGTGTGCCCAGGGCTCCTTTACTGCACTGTAACTCACAAGTGTAGCCAAGCCCTGAGACTGAGACATGGACCAGAGCAAAGTGACTAAAGCGCCATCCAGACAAGACTGTGGTGATGACACTGGGCTGGGAGAAGTAACTGAAGGACATGCCTGTTATAATATTGACCTGTGTAATTCAGAGTGGTTGCCAGTGTGGAGTTTGGAACATAGGGGTGGTTTTAGATCCCCATTCACTTTTAGATGATCGTATTACATCAGTGGCTAGGGTCAGCTGTTTACCATCTGCGCCTGGCTAGGAGGTTGTGACCTTTTCTTCTTCAAGATTAGATTACTATAATGTGCTGTACTGGGGAGGCAGGGGCGCTGTGTCTTAAGTTCATTCAGAAACAGAAGCTTGTGCAAAATGCAGCAGCTCACTTAGTAAATGATGTGCCTTGTCAGGACTGCATAATGCTAGTGTTCCATTATCTCAACTGTCTCCTGCTTTCTGGGTGGAGTCATTTTGAGTTATAAAGTTTTAAATAGCCTGGAATCTGAAAGATGGTCCTTCTATCACTCCAAGCCACACTGCCATAGCTCCGATTTCCTTTAGTAATAAAAAGAGAGAGCTGCTAGCAGGGTGTTCTCCATGACAGCCCCTTTGTTCTGAAACTTGTTCAAACCATTGGTCCCTAATAGCCCAAATTTGTTGATATTTAGGGCATGCTGAACAGACCATCTGGTTGCGAAGGCTTTTGAGTAGGGTGGAGAGTAGGGGTGATGTGTATATTTTGTAGTTTTGCATCGCTGGCTGTTTAAAAATAATCGGATATTGTTGTGTATCAGTGTTGTTGCATTTCTGGATGGACTGTTATTCTAAACAATTGTCAGGGTGCCTTAAACTGCGGATAGTTGTCTGGTATTGAGTAGATTGAAATAAATAAATGATGATAACTTGTGTTAATTATAGTGGTATTTCTTTTGAGATTGGATACTGTCTACTAGGACTTGGATTCAATACTCGGTTGCTATAACTGATATTCGAACAATTATTTTGGTAGGAAAGAGATCTAAATTCTACAACTTCATATTTATGCCACATTTGATCTTTTACATGCTATCAAAATAAACTAATGTATTGAGATATGATTTATGAATGAAGTGATTTACCATGCAGTAAATACCATAATGTTTGTTGTAAAATGATTTTGTTACTGTAAGTATTCAAGACAGTTTTATATGCATCTTTCCATATGTTCATTTTGGCACAGGTATATTGAATATACATTGGTTGCAATTTGATCAAATTGGGCCACATTCACCCCTAAGAGAGTAGAATGCCCCTGAAGTCAATGGAATTACAATAGGAATGGATTTGGCTCCTTATAAGTATAATACAGCAATCTTGAAACATGTTGATAGTATTATATTTTGTCTATACATCATATTTTTACAAACTAGCAATACTTAAGAAGAACACTAAAATTGTCAGATTAGTATATTCCACAGGTTACACTGAATATCTAAGTATAATTATAAAGTATATAACCTTTAATTACAAAAAGTGACTTGATAATATAATTTAACCAATAAAAATACTATGGGACTGATTATCAGAGGTGCTGATTACTCTCACAGCTCCTATTGACCTGAACTGGAGCTGTGCACACACAGCTCCTGTGAAAAATCAGGCCCATTTTCCTTGCATGCATTTACCCACACTTCTAAGCATGGGCTGTAGTACTTGTTCTAGAAAGCACACAGAGTTCATTGATCAAGTACATAGTTTGGTAGATGGGACTGAAACAAGAGCCTGGCTTTCATTCCCCAGTACTCATAGAAGAGTTGAGATGTGACTGTGAACTTCACGGCTGACTCTTGTCTCTCTAATGAAGCAAACCAAACTCCCAGATGTGAATATCCCCAGACTTTGGCAAAGTCTCTCTTGGCAGTCCTGGCCCATTTCTACAATTTTTCTGAAAGGAAAACAAAGCTTATACTAGCCTTTTTATTTATTTAATGGGGAAACAGAGGGAAACAATTTCTGCATCCTTATGACCAGCTAATCTCCTCATCCCATACTCTAGAGCAGCACAAGTATGTGCTTTAGTTTATTGACAAAGTACAGCTATAGAAGGTTTTTTATTCTTCGTAACTTTTGACTTGCCAAAAATGTCCTCATTGAACTGCCAAGACAATCTGCATTATATTTCTTGGATGACTTTTCACTTAGGTTTCTTACTGAAATGTTGTTAGGGTTCCTTCCCCACTCTGAACTCTAGGGTACAGATGTGGGGACCCGCATGAAAGCGCCCTAAGCTTATTTCTACCAGCTTAGGTTAAACCTGGTATGCTGCCACCACCAACTGATTTAACAAGAAACAGGGAAAGGACCACTTGGAGTTCCTCTTCCCCCAGAATATCCCCTTACACCCCCTTTCCTGGGGAGGCTTGGGAATAATATCCTAACCAATTGGTTATAAAGTGATCAAAGACCCAAACCCCTGGGTCTTTGGACAATGGAAAAATCAGTCAGCTTCTTAAAAGAAGGATTTTATTAAAAAGAAAATGTAAAACATCTCTGTAAAATCAGGATGGAAAATAACTTTACAGGGTAATCAGATTCAAAGAGCCCATAGGAACTCCCTCTAGCCTTAGTTTCAAAGTTACAACAAAACAGGGATAAATCTCCCTCTAGCAAAGGTAAAATTCACAAGCTGAGAAAACAAAAATAAAACTAACACGCCTTGCCTGATTATTACTTGAAAGTTTGAAATATGAGAGACTTGTTCAGAAAGATTTGGAGAACATGGATTGATGTCTGGTCCCTCTTAGTCCCAAAAGTGAACACCACCAAAACAAAGAGCACAAACAAATGTCC
The DNA here is from genome assembly GCF_025201925.1 of Gopherus flavomarginatus. Lineage (NCBI taxonomy): Eukaryota > Metazoa > Chordata > Testudines > Testudinidae > Gopherus > Gopherus flavomarginatus. The sequence continues at coordinate 115,144,212 of NC_066619.1, forward strand.
CCCCACACTCACTCAAGATTTGAAAGTATCTTGTCCCCTTATTGGTCCTTTGAGTCAGGTGTCAGACAGGTTACCTGAGCTTCTTAACTCTTTACAGATAACAGGATTTTGGTGCCTCTGGCCAGGAGGGATTTTATTGTATTGTATACAGGAGGGTTGTTACCCTTCCCTTTATAGTTATGACAAATGTGCTTTTTCTTTTTGAACTCATTGTGCTGTTTACGTTTGAACATCACAATATTTCTAAAGCTTATTTGGTTAGTGCTAATACAGTAGAAAACTCCTACATCTCTGTCACCTCATTGGAAAAAAAACAAAACCATAATAAAAGTAACTAAACTGCCCATAAAGAGAAGCCAGACCTTCATGTCCATTTATTAATCGGCATTAGAGATGGCTCAGAAAGTTTAAATGGGGAAGGGGTTGCTGAGGGGAGAGGGTAAGATCAATGCTGTCCATGCATGAAATTGGGTTTGGTAATTGGCTTTGGCGGTAGTAAGGTACTAAACCACTGTAGCTTTGCTAAATGTGAGGCTCTGAAGAGCAGGATGTTCAGTAATTAGCCAGGCACTTTGACTTCTCCAGCATGGCTTAGCATTTATTACTGTTTCGCTTACTATACTGACTTAATTCTGTGACCTCTAAACTGGAATATATCTTGTATTGCCAAAATAAATAAATAAAAACAATCTTAAAGCATGGCACATATGTACGTATCTATGGATGAGATACTATTTTTAACCTCACTGGAACACTGCAGAACAGTGTAATGGGGTCTATAAACCCCATACTGAACACAGACGGAGCAGGGAGGAGAGTCTTCTCTGTTTACAAGCATGCAACTTGATCACACCCCCACGCAGTTGCCAGAGCTGCCAATCATGGAGGCAGGCTCCCACAGCTGAAGCCAATAGAGGAAACAAGAGCTGCTGTAAAGGGGAGAGCACAGAGAAGGAGGGCGAGACAGAAAGGTCTGGGACAGCCAAGGGGCAATACCCCTTGTCATGGTATAAATCCCCACTCTGAACCTTAGCGTCCAAAAGATGGGGTACCAGCATGAATTCCTCTAAGCTTAATTACCAGCTTAGAACCTGTAGCGCTGCCACCAACCAGGAATTCCAGTGCCTGGTACACTCTGGTTCCCCCAAAACCTTGCCCAGGGAACCCCGAGACCCAGACCCTCTGGATCTTACCACAAGGAAAGTAAACCCTTTCCCCACAGTTGCCTCTCCCAGGCTTCCCCTCCCTGGGTTACCCTGGAAGATTACTGTGATTCAAACTCCTTGAATCTTAAAACAGAGAGGAAAATTCACCTTCCCCCTCCCTCTCTCCTCCCCTCCCAGACTCTCCCTGAGAGAGAAAGTAATCCTAATACAGAGAGAAAATTAACCTTTCTCTCCCTCTTCTCCCCCCACCAGTTCCCTGGTGGATCCAGACCCAGTCCCCTGGGGTCTCACCAGAATAAAAAAAAATGATCAGGTTCTTAAACAAGAAAAGCTTTTAATTAAAGAAAGAAAAACAGTAAAAATTATCTTTGTAAATTTAAGATGGAATATGTTACAGGGTCTTTCAGCTATAGACACTGGGAATACCCTCCCAGCCTAAGTATACAAGTACAAATTAAAATCCTTTCAGCAAAATACAAATTTGAACTCCTTCCAGCCAAATACACATTTGCAAATAAAGAAAACAAACATAAGCCTAACTCGCCTTAGCTACCTAGTAATTACTATTTTGCATATATAAGAGCCTGTATCAGAGAGATTGGAGAGAAACCTGGTTGCATGTCTGGTCACTCTCAGAACCCAGAGAGAACAACAACCAAAAACTAACAGCACACACAAAAACTTCCCTCCCTCAAGATTTGAAAGTATCCTGTCCCCTGATTGGTCCTCTGGTCAGGTGACAGCCAGGCTCACTGAACTTGTTAACCCTTTACAGGCAAAAGAGACTTGAAGTACTCCTATTCTATTAACCCTTAACTATCTGTTTATGACACCCCTACACCCAGCAGCCTTCATGAACACAGCCAAGAGACTGAAGCAGAGTGACTGCTAGACTTAATTGGAGGTGGGGGGGGGTGTCCATGAACTGTCCTGACTGAGAGCAAACTAAGGAGGGCCAGTCTGGAGAAGCAGAGACCCCTTAAAAGACCACACCAGGAGACAGTGACAAGTAGTTAGTTATAGGGCCAAATTCATCTGTGGATTTGAAGTGTGAGACCAACAATGAATTCAGCCTATTATGACAATGTACACTACAGTCAGGCAAAAGTAGATGATACATAATAGAACCCCCACCTCACCAGTGTGTTGTCAGGGTAAATACATTAAAGATTTTGAGATACTCAGATACTATGGAAGTGGAGGCCATATAAGTACCTAAGATAGGTGGATGGGAAACTATCATGACATTTTTTCTATGCCAATGAGCAGGCACGTGCTTTCAGTCTGAATGACTTTTGTTTTAGATCAAGAAAAACAGGATTCTGAAAATGGATGCACTCAGAAGAAGTTCTTAGGCTATCTCTAAGAGCTAGGGGTATTGATTCCCAGCTTGAGTACATATACTCATGCTAGCTCAATGAGAGAGAGCACTGAGTATATGTATGCAATCTGAGACTCACACCTCTAGCTTATAGTCTAGATGTGGGCTTAGATTGTGAAGATGCAGTGCACAGTGAACAAATGTTCCAGTTTCAGAATTACTTCCACCACAAATTCCCTTCTCAGACTCATTTCTTTCCATTAGCCTTTTACTGGATAGCATTAATTATCCTCCCCTGCTCTCTTTGCTGTGTCAAAAAACCAAATTCGGAACCCTCAGCAATGCAACTTTTCATGATTTTGTTCCATCTGCTCCTCCTCACTTTTGTACATTGCAAGCTCCCTGGGGCAGGGACCTTGTCTTTTCCTTATTTCTTTTCTATTCTTGTCTAGTGTGGTCTTTTCTTTTTTCTGCCCTTAAAGCAGCAGGCACATCTGCACGCCATTGAAAAAGTAGTAATAAAGCCTGTGAAAAAGATGGGATACACATCATCATCTTTTTTTAGATTTTCTTTTTTGCTTAAAGAAAAAAAAAACCACACAGTGCAATTCATAACCTTGACCACTACCCTCCTTTTTTCCTTTACAAACAACCACCTTCCAAGCTTCTACCTTAATGTAGACCTTTGAATGTGAAGAACCAATTGCTATCCATGGAGGATTACACACATTTTGCACTAATGGTAAACACATATATGTGCTTTTCTGTATCTGCTATTGATTTGTAAGCTTATTATAGCTGTTAAAATCTCCAAAGGATTCTCCTGAAATACTCCATTTTTCCTAAGGGAAAAAAAGATGTACAAGGATTATTCAATGCAAAAATCTTTTTTCATTAATGTTAATATTTGCATAGATTTTTCTTGGGGTTTTTTTGTTTTGTTTTTTTCATTTTGTTTTTAAATAGAGAAATTTCTTTTAAGAGGGAGGAAGGACCAAAAAAAGTAAAAGTGGAAAAAGTAGATGGGCGAAAGATACATAATATTACGTATAAAAACTACATTAAAAGGACATTAAATTTGCAAAGCCAGTGCTCAAATATTAAGAAATACTAAAATTAACATTGCCAGTGCATGTGGATCATCAGTCTTTAATTACATAGTCACATGTGTATTTATTATGATATGTTTTTAATTGTGATCACATGTGCGTATGCATTATCATACAGTCTTACATTATATGATCACATGCTATATTTTGCACACAATCTCCCAACTTCTCTTCTGAAAGGAGAGGTTTGAAATGGACACACCAGCTCAGTCTTAATCATAGTAGCTCTGATGAGTACTCAGCTACTTCCTGTGCTAAGGAAACATAAATTTCAGTTCTTGTAATGTGAAGTCCTTTAAATCTTGAATCATTTTAGGTAAAAATTAAGTTGGAAAAAAAATTAACAGACTGTGTGACGCAAAGAAATCTAATTTTAATGTAATCATAGATTCACCTGATAAAAAATGGATTTGTTTTAAGAGCACTGAATAGAAATACTTTATACCATGTAATCTCCTGAAAAGAGTCCATCCTGTTGGAATACATTTCCTCTGCATCTAGCTCATTCATTAAACTTTTTTTCATAGTACCAGTACTTATTTGAGTCAGTCCCTTTAGGAGTCCATCATTTTAAAACAATGTGTCGTGCTAGCAGTACAAAAGCTTTGTCTACCCCCTACCATCTCTGAACTTACTGAATAACACATATACCTTTACAACTAAGTAATTGCTGAAATGCTGTGCAATCAAAGTATAGCTTGTAAGAGATCACATTCACTCATGGAAGGAAGATAATTGTTAAGCTTCTCTCTGATGGAAGAGATACATTGCTTTTTATTGTCAGGATAAATGGGATATGCAGAGGTTATTTAATTTTTTTTTTACCTTCTAAAAATATATATCTAAAACACTAGACATAAAAAACATTTACAACCTATGTTCAAGTCCATTGGAACTAATGTCCATATTAGACCTTCCTGAGATACCAAAAATGATATTTTTCCTCCCTCTCTGCTTTCTTCTCTTCAGCCTACACCTCAGAGAAAGCCTGGAAGAATAGATAAGCCACAAAGCATGCCTTGAAGACCACAGCAAAGGGGCATTCACCAAAAACTCCCTGATATTAGCCACCTTGCTGTTAAATGAGGGAAGAGGCTGTTAGCTTGAGCACCTCAGCAGTTCTCCTGTGATATCCCACAAGGAGATAGGGAAGTCTGTAATGTAGCTACGCTCCATATTTAGAATTGTGTAAGTGAAAGTCAACACCCTGGAAAGTCAACCTGCTTGTAGAAACTAATTAGAAGCCAGAGCAGACTCTGGAGCATACATATAATATGCACAGTTAGGCATTTGTAACCCCTCCAGATTGAAATACGTGAATGAGTTCTATGTCAGACAATACTTGAAGGCAACTCAGCCTTCAGCTGGTGCAGACTTCTGCAGCCCATGTGCCCAAGGATGTTTCTTGGTGTCATGAGAGACTTGGCCTGTACTGCATCACCCTCTCCCTAGTGGTTTTCTATGTACGGGAGGAGTGACAGAATAGACATGCATGGTATTTTACCTGAGTACTACTCACTGGATCCTCTCAGAAAATAAGAGCCACTCAGGAGGAACCCCGTTTATTCCTGCCAGGTTTGCAGATGTTTCCACAATTCCTCATGTTCAATGATAATGAAGGTAGCTCTAAATGAATTCAGTATAGGTACCTGATTTTCATCTATCACATATCGGCCAGTACAGATCTAAAAGCAGACTGATGGGATGGAAGCAATGTCAGGCCTCATGCTGTTACCAAATTTTCTTTAAGGTTCTCAACAATTTTATTCAAGAATGGAAGTCCAGTGATAATGTGATAATTGGTGAAATTCTCAGTGCCAAGAGAAGGTTTAAGATGGCTTGTGAGATGATTTCTTGAATAAGCCTTTACCAATCACTTTAAGGAGAATCTGGCAACAGTTGGGGGGACCCAGTGCTTTCCTGCTGGACTTTACCTCAAAAAACAAACATGGATCCAACCTTTAGGTGATACCCCAAAGTTCCCTAGTATTTCAAAGACCTCAGTGAATGACAATAGCTAAAACTCAAGCAAAGCGAAGCGATATCCCTTTGCCCTACTATAATAATTGCAGCATAAATGATATCCCAGACTGGGGGAAGTGAGCCAAGGTTCCGAGCAATCTGGCAGACCTTCGAGTCCCAAGCATCTGTCTGAAACCAACCAGCCACATTCTATCCGCAGAAGATCAACAAAAGTCATATTTTTCTCCACATTTACTATCCTATCTCTTTTTCAAAGCAGGAGAAAGGGACTATCATTCACAATTCAGAATTCAATAAGAATTCAATACTTTCTTTCCGACCACAAAGGTCTACTTGACAAAATAAGAGACTAATGATATCTTTTGTCTGAAAAAGAGACTTTGATTAATTTTGATGTTTGCTTTGCATCCCCACTCAATTGCAAAATGCTTTGGTTTATTTTGATTCTTTTTCTCATCTATATACTAACTAGTAAATGAATTTTCTTGTGTGTTTGTCTTGGGACTATGCAGGCCTAGGCCTCTGTACTGAAAACACCGAACCATCTTTGACTTTTTAGTGTTGTACAGTGACAGGGTCACGTTAACACGTTTGACACTCCGAGCCCATTTATTCCATTAAAATGAACACAATAGCCTCCACCAAATTGTCTTTGGCCCCAGGGAGGCTGATAATCCAGTCTGAATCTGAGCAGTTTTATCTGTAAATGAGACTGTAACTGTCAAACCTTTAGTCCCAGATTTGGACCTTAGCGTCCAAAATATGGAGGTTAGCATGAAAACCTCCAAGCTTAGTTACCAGCTTGGACCTGGTACTTGCTGCCACCACCCAAAAAATTAGAGTGTTTTGGGGCACTCTGGTCCCCCTGAAAAACCTTCCCTGGGGACCCCAAGACCCAAATCCCTTGAGTCTCACAACAAAGGGAAATAATCCTTTTTCCCTTCCCCCCTCCAGGTGCTCCTGGAGGGATACACAGACACAAGCTCTGTGAATCCAAACAGAGTGACTCCCCCTCTCCGTTCCCAGTCCTGGAAACAAAAGCACTTTCCTCTTCACCCAGAGGGAATGCAAAATCAGGCTAGCAAATCCAACACACACAGATCTCCCCCTGATTTCTTCCTCCCACCAATTCCCTGGTGAGTACAGACTCAATTTCCCAGAAAAGAAAACTCCAACAGGTCTTAAAAGAAAGCTTTATATAAAAAAGAGAGAAAAAATACATACAAATGGTCTCTCTGTATTAAGGTGACAAAATACAGGGTCAATTGCTTAAAAGAATATTGAATAAACAGCCTTATTCAAAAAGAATACAAATCAAAGCACTCCAGCACTTATATTCATGCAAATACCAAAGAAAAGAAACCATATAACTTACTATCTGATCTCTTTGTCCTTACACTTAGAAACAGAAGATTAGAAAGCAGAAACTACTTCTCCAAAGCTCAGAGAAAGCAGGTAGACAGACAGACAAAGACTCAGACACAAACTTCCCTCCACCCAGAGTTGAAAAAAATCCGGTTTCCTGATTGGTCCTCTGGTCAGGTGCTTCAGGTGAAAGAGACATTAACCCTTAGCTATCTGGTTATGACAGTAACTTCCTCACCATGTGGAATATCTGATTCTGCAACTGCGTGGAGATGGCAAGGTTTCACCAGAGCACAGCTTCTGTGACCAGGGCTCTATCTGTCTACCTTCTGCTTTCTTAGGTGACCTGTGAGGATGAAGTAGGAGAAAAAGGACATGAGGAACCAGTGTAGTTCAAAAAAAATCTGCCTTTGAATATCAGAAGTATTGTCCTAGTAAAATGCCTGTACATTAAGTATGCATGAGTGTGCATGTATGTGAGATACACACTGTGCTTTTAATACGCTGCTCTCAGTGTTTTACAGAAGGGCCTTAGCAGAAGAAGCTCTCAGTGCCTGATGGTATGTGACTAATGATCAAGTTAGGTCATTTAGGTAGAGTAGTTGATTGTTGGCCCATCTTTTGTATCAAAACACAAAACAGCCTTTCAAAGTGTAGTAAGACAAAATGGTTCTCTCTCTGATGGCAAGACCACTGGGCACTAGCCCTAAGCAGCCCTTGCACATGGGGAAGTACAAGGGTTGTGACTGAAGCCATCTCCTGTCTGGGGGACGCAGGAAGGAAGACTGACAACCCATTGTTCACCTGACACAGGAGAGAGTGGCAGTCTAGTCTAGTCCAGAATGACAACCCAAATAAACAAGGGCTTTGTAATGTGGGTGTGTCTAGGAAACTGACAGAGGGTAGCTGCTGGGTAAAGGCACTGAAATGCCACTATTTTATCTGGAATTCTGAAAGGAGAACTGGCTCCTGAATCTTTGCTGCTGCTTTTATTATTATTGTTTGAGCAAAGTAAGGCCTAACAGTCAGCTCAATGGCATTTGTCTGTTCTATCTGAGAACCTGGAGAACATTATTATCCTCAGCTGGGAGCTGGTACACACAATTACAGTGGCAGAAATGCGACTAGGACCAAAGTTCCTGATACTTACTCCAGGTGTAAATCAGTATAGCTTCATTGAAGTCAGTGGAGCTACTCCAATTTAAACCAACTGAAGATCTGGAACATAGTACATCTTTAATTCATCCTGGGTCCTTTGGATAAATCCTTTCTCTTCATCAATACTGACTGGCTCTCCTGATTCTTGTCATGTGCATTTCAACATCCCATTGCATGTCCCTCTCTGGGTCGCTACAGATTCAATAATTCCAGCCTTGGAGAAACTGCTCCTCCCTGCTATGTAAGTGAACACTATCAAGTTCAGTAATTTGCTTCTTTTGTGTGATCTGCTTTCTCTTTCACAAATCTGGGGTACTAAATATCAACTCCTAAGCAGAGTACATTTCCAGTTACTCCAGATGCTTTTTATTCCCCCCCCCCACACTCTCTTGTTCTTGTGCAATCCTGAATTTTAGTTTGTTTTCATTTCACTCTCACGAGAACATCTCTCTCACTCTGGTATTAGTTTCCCAGCAATATCCACATTTTCTGTTGCTTTTCCTCTCGCCTTCCCTCAAGGAATCAGCAGCCTCACTCGCCAACCTCTTGCTCTTTATCTGTTTGTAAAATCATTTATTATTTATCATCACACTTTGTGCTTTATTTTTCATTCATTTTTAGCCCTGGCTTTCTTGATCCTTGTCTCCTTTTCTTTTACTTTACCTTTTTAGGCTTGTTTCTGAAGCACTGATCCTTGTTGTTGTTGCTCTTCTCTTTCATTTAATTCACCCTCTGTCTACCTGATCATTCATGGTGGTCATTCATTTTCCACAGCTCGTAGATTCATTTCTCAATTGTATGCATTATGGTGTGTAAAATATGGCTTGCTCGTGGAAAGTTCATGTGCATTTTTAATTTAAACAATGTGCAATTATTATTTCTTGCACACAGCATCCCACTTAACTACATGTAACAAAACAATCAGTGGTAAATCATGCTTTTACCACACAGCCATGTGTAGGGATGGTGAAGACTACAACCTTTCCATGGACTCACCTAATGCAAATAACGGCACGTGGATGGAATGCATGAGTTGCACCATCTTTTAAGATAATGTGGCTTGTTTCTCCCATCAGTTGTCCGGCCCACTATTCAGGCCAATGTGAGTGTCTGGACTCATCCCCTTATGGGCTGTGTGAGCACCCGAGGATGCATGGAGGGAATAGTTCTTGTACTTCTGCAAGCACATGGCCTGAAATTGTCAGGTGTTTAAAAGGATCATGCAGTATTGGAGGTTTCTTGTATCCTCTCTTCCCATGCATCTTCTCTCAAGGACCTGTCACAGCCTAGTCCAGGGATCCGCAACCGTTGGCGCACGGCCCGCCAGGGTAAGCCCCCTGGCGGGCCTGGCCACTTTGTTTACCTGATGTGTCCGCAGGTTCTGCTGATCGCCGCTCCCAATGGCTGTGGTTCACTGCTCCAGGCCAATAGGGGCTGTGAGAAGCCGTGGTCAGCACATCCCTCAGCCTGCGCCACTTCCCGCAGCCGCCATTGGCCTGGGACAGCAAACCGCGGCCAGTGGGAGCTGCGATCGGCCGAACCTGCAGACGCGGCAGGTAAACAAACTGGCCCGGCCCACCACGGGGGGCTTACCCTGGTGGGCCGCATGTCAAAGGTTGCAGATCCCTGGCCTAGTCCTCCTGTAGTGTAAATTAAATTCTATTTACATTTTAAATGACTGACAATAGTGAAATTTGACAGTATTTACCTCAAATTTTTGGTATTTATCAAGTCTTTCGAATTACTTTTGGAGGTGTCTCTTGCTCTTCTTGTATTCTTCCCAGGCCTTTGATTTCAGTCAGCTTTGGGTAAAGCTTTTTAGGGACAGTCACCTTATATGAATCGACTTGGGGAGGAGAGGGGAGCAGAGTGAATCTATTCTAAGCCTCTGTTCTTTGACCAAATATAACATTCCTTAAGTTTTGGATAAATACTTCCATTCCCTTAAGACTCTGCCATTCCCATACAAGCAAAGATGCATACAAAACAACAAAAATGGTTCACTGGCAACAGGAAATGGTCCTGCAAAGAGACATATGTGACATAAGAGAATAATCTGCAATGTATGTACAGTATTACTTGCAGAAAGTGAATATAAAGACAAATCTGTACTTTCCACTACTTGCTGTTCTATAGATGAAGGAAAAAAGAACCATTCCAATGACAATGTTGACTTGGCCACAATGCATACGTGGTATCTTTTACAAGAAAAAAGAGTATTAGGAAATATCTAGTATAGAATCATAGGACTGGAAGGGACCCTGAGAGGTCGTCTAGTCCAGTCCCCTGCACTCATGGCAGGACTAAGTATTATCTGGACCATTTCTGATAGGTGTTTTCTAACCTGCTCTTAAAAATCTCCAATGATGGAAATTCCACAGCCTCCCTAGGCAATTTATTCCAGTGCTCAGCCACCCTGACATTTAGGAAGTTTTCCCTAATGTCCAACCTAAACCTCCCTGCTGAAATTTAAGCCCATTGCTTCTTGTCTTTGTCATAAACAGATAGCTAAGGGTTAATGTCTCTTTCACCTGAAAAAAAAGTAACCTGAAGCACCTGACCAGAGGACCAATCAGGAAACAGGATTTTTTCAGCTCTGGGTGGAGGGAAGTTTGTGTCTGAGTTCTTTGTCTTCTGCCTGTCCCTCTCAGCTATGAGGAGGATTTTTCTATTTCCTGCTTTCTAATCTTCTGTTTCCAAGTTGTGAGTACAAAGTTGGTTTTTTGTTTTGTATTTACATGTCTGTAGTTGCTGGAGTGCTTTAAATTGTATTCTTTTTGAATAAGGCTGTTTATTCAATATTCTTTTAAGCAATTGACCCTGTATTTGTCACCTTAATACAGAGAGATCATTTGTATGTATTTTTCTTTCTTTTTATATAAAGCTTTCTTTTAAGACCTGTTGGAGTTTTTCTTTAGTGAGGAACTCCAGGGAATTGGGTCTGCAGCTCACCAGGGAATTGGTGGGAGGAAGAAGTCAGGGGGAGATCTGTGTGTGTTAGATTTACTAGCCTGACTTTGCATTCCCTCTGGGTGAAGAGGGAAGTGCTTTTGTTTCCAGGACTGGAATTAGAGAGGGTGGACTCCCTCTGCTTAGATTCACGGAGGTTGCTTCTGTGTATCTCTCCAGGAGCACCTGGAGGAGGGAAGGGAAAAGATTTATTTCCCTTTGTTGTGAGACTCAAGGGATTTGGGACTTGGGGTCCCCAGGGAAGGTTTTTGGGGGGACCAGAGTGCCCCAAAACACTCTAATTTTTGGGTGGTGGCAGCAGTACCAGGTCCAAGCTGGTAACTAAGCTTGGAGGTTTTCATGCTAACCCCCATATTTTGGACGCTAAGGTCCAAATCTGGGACTAGGTTAGGTGTTTTCTAACCTGCTCTTAAAAATCTCCAATGACGGAAATTCCACAGCCTCCCTAGGCAATTTATTCCAGTGCTCAGCCACCCTGACAGTTAGGAAGTTTTCCCTAATGTCCAACCTAAACCTCCCTGCTGAAATTTAAGCCCATTGCTTCTTGTCTTACCCTCAGAGGTAAAGAAAAACAATTTTCTCCCTCTTCCATGTAACAACCTTTTACGTACTTGAAAACTGTTATCATGTCGTCTCTTTTCCAACCTAAATAAACCCAATTTTTTCAATCTTCCCTCACAGGTCATGTTTTCTAGACCTTTAATCATATTTATTGCTCTTCTCTGGACTCTCTCCAATTTGTCCACATTCTTCCTGAAATGTGGTGCCCAGAACTAGATACAATACTCCAGTTGAGGCCTAATCAGCGCAGAGTAGAATGGAAGAATTACTTCTCGTGTCTTACAACACTCCTACTAATACATCCTAGAATGATGTTTGCTTTTTTTGCAACAGTGTTACACTGTTGACTCATATATAGTTTGTGATCCACTATGACTCCCAGATCCCTTTCTGCAGTACTCCTTCCTAGGCAGTCATTTCCCATTTTGTATGTGTGCAACTGATTGTTCCTTCCTAAATGGAGAACTTCACATTTGTCCTTATTGAATTTCATCCTATTTATTTTAGACCATTTCTCCAGTTTGTCCAGATCATTTTGAATTTTAATCCTATCCTCCAAAGCACTTGCAACCCCTTCCAGCTTGGTATCATCCGCAAACTTTATAAGACTACTCTCTATGCCATTATCTAAATCATTAATGAAGATATTGGACAGAACTGGACCCAGAATTGATTCCTGCAGGACCCCATTCGTTATGTGCATTCAGCATGACTATAGACCACTGATAACTACTCTCTGATAACTACCCACCTTATAGTAGCTCCATAGAGGTTGCTTTTCTCTAGTTTGTTTATGAAAAGATCATGTGAGACAATATCAAAAGCTTTACTAAAGTCAAGATATACTGTATCTATCGCTGCCCCCCCCCCTGCCCCTATCCACAAGGCTTGTTACTCTGTCAAAGAGAGCTATTAGGTTGGTTTCACATGATACGTTCTTGACAAATCCATGCTGACTGTTACTTATCACCTTATCATCTTCTAGATGTTTGCAAATTGATGGCTTAATTATTTGCTCCATTATCTTTCTGGGTATAGAAGTTAAGCTGAGTGGTCTGTAATTCTCTGGGTTGTCCTTATTTCACTTTTCATAGATGGGCACTATATTTGCCCTTTTCCAGTCTTCTGGGACCTCTCCCATCTTCCATGACTTTTCAAAGATAAGCGCTAATGGCTCAGATATCTCCCCAGTCAGCTCCTTGAGTATTCTAGGATGCATTTCATCAGGTCCTGGTGACCTGAAGACATCTAATTTGTCTAAGTAATTTTTAACTTGTTCTTTCTCTATTTTAGCCTCTTTTGATCCTACCTCATTTTCACTGGTATTCACTATGTTAAACATCCAGTCACCACCAACCTTCTTGGTGAAAACCAAAACAAAGAAATCATTAATTACCTCTGCCATTTCCGCAGTTTTTTTGTTGTTTTTCCACCTTCATTGAGTAATGGTCCTGCCCTGTCCTTGGTCTTCCTCTTGCTTCTAATGTATTTGTAGAATGTTTTCTTGTTACTCTCTACTTCTCTAGCTAGTTTGATCTTGTTTTGTGCCTTGGCCTTTCTAATTTTGTCCCTACATACTTGTGTTATTGGTTTATATTCATCCTCTGTAATTTGATCTAGTTTCCACTTTTTGTATGACTCTTTTGATTTTTAGTTCATTGAAGGTCTCCTGGTTAAGCCAGGGTGGTCTCTTGCCATACTTCTTATTTTTCGTACGCAGTGGGATAGTTTGCTCTTGTGCTCTTAATAATGTCTCTTTGAAAAACTGCCAATTATTTTCAATTGTTTTTCCCCTTAGACTTGCTTTCCATGGATTTTACCTACCAACTCCCTGAGTTTGCTAAAGTCTGGCTTCTTGAAATCCATTGTCTTTGTTGTGCTGTTCTCCCTCCTACCATTGCTTAGAACACGGATCGGCAACCTTTGGCACGTGGTCCTCCAGGGTAAGCACCCTGGTGGGCTGGACCGGTTTGTTTACCTGCCAAATCCGCAGGTTCGGCAGATTGCAGCTCCCACTGGCGCGGTTTGCCACTCCAGGCCAATGGAGGCTGCGGGAAGCGGTGCGGGCTGAGGGATGTGCTGGCTGCCGCTTCCCACCACCCCCATTGGCCTGGAATGGTGAACCGTGGCTAGTGGGAGCTGCGATGGTCCAAACCTGTGGACGCGGCAGGTAAACAAACCGGCTGGCCCAGCAGGGTGCTTACCTTGATGAGCCGTGTGCCAAAGCTTGCCGATTCCTGGCTTAGAATCATGAACTATAAAATTTCATGATCACTTTCACCTAAGCTGCCTTCCCCCTTTCAAATTCTCAACCAGTTCTTCCCTATTTGTCAAATCAAATCTAGAACAGCCTCTCCCCTAGTAGCTTTCTCCACCTTCTGAAACAAAAAATATTGTCTCCAGTACTTTCCAAGAACTTCTGTACAATCTGTGCCCTGCTGTGTTGTTTTCCCAACAGATGTCTGAGTAGTTGAAGTCCCCCATCACTACCAAGTCCTGTGCTTTGAATGATTTTGTTTCTTGTTTAAAGAAAGCCTTATCCACCTCTTCTTCCTGGTTAGGTGGTCTGTATTAGACCCCTACCATGACATCACCCTTGGTTTTTACCCCTTTTATCCTTATCCACAGATTTTCAACAAGTCTGTCTCCTATTTCCATCTCAACCTCAGTCCAAGTATATACATTTTTAATATATAAGGCAACACCTCCTCCCTTTTTTCCCTACCTGTCCTTCCTGAGCAAGCTGTACCCTTCTATATCAATATTCCAGTCACGTGGATTATCCCAAGTCTGTGATGCCAAGTATGTCATAGTTGTGTTTATTTCCTAGCATTTCTAGTTCTTCCTGCTTATTCCTCATACTTCTCGTATTAGTGTACAGACATCTAAGATACTGATTTGATTCCATCCCCACAGTTCTGTTTTGTCTCTCCTTTATCCCTGCCATAACAGCCCATGCTCCCCACAGATTCCGAATCTTCTCCCAGGTCTCCATGTTCTTGTGGCCTTTGGTCACCTTCCCCCTTCTAGTTTAAAGCCCTTCTCACTAGGTTAGCCAGTCTGTATCCAAATGTGCTCTTCCTCTTCCTTGATGGGTGGACCCCATCTCAGCAACAATGTTTGATAGGGACCTTAATCTCTGCAGTTCCTGACTTAGTTTATTTTTACTCTGCAACATAACGTTGCATTAACAATTTCTCCCCATATAATTACTATGTAAGTTTCAATTATGCAGTACTCTGGCAAGAGTTGCTCTATTAGCAGAGATTAGGAAACCAAAATTTCATAAAAGCTGTTGTCTATAGGCCAAATGTTTGCTATTGAATGTGAATAAAAAGTTTCCTCCACATTTTATACTAAAGATTAGTAGTCTTTCTTCCATTTGTCCAAAGAAAACAACTCTAATATTTTTAATTTGTCCACAGAATGTGTGTGTGTGTAAAATCACACAATTATTCTGATCCCATATATGATATAAATATAATCTGTGGTCAAAATGATTGCACACTTTAAAAAATATGAAATAAGTTAATATTGGAGGGTATACATGTTTGTGTTTCTATTTGTTAGAAAGTCAGATCTGCTCAAGGGTATGTAGTTGTTGTTGCCCTGTAGTGGCTAATTGACAACTAACACAGTTTCTCAAGTGCACCTCAGATGATAGGAGCCTATGATGTTTTTCTGGAGTGTAAGGGCTTGAGTTCTATTCCTACAACAGTGAAGTCCGGTGAGGCCACAGCCTATGTGACAATTGATAACTGTAAAATCTATCTGGCCACAGATTCAAAATAAGAGGCTACCAGTAGCCTTCACATATAAGTGTTTATATGACGGTATTTTGCTATTCTTAACAAAGTGCAGATCTGCATGTCTTCCATACTTAAAGAAACCTCGTCCACAGCCAGATCTTTAGAAGCTGCTACAGGCTGAGCGGGATCTAATTAAAATATGAGAATGGAGCATGATTTGAATTATGTTGACTTCATAGGGTCCAATCCAGTACAGTACTCCTCACCTAGGCTACTTCTTATTTTCTCTTTTTCTCCAGTAGGAACCAGGTCTTTAAAATATAGGAAAAGTTGCCAAAACATTTGAAGAGCTTGTCAAAATTGGTGATTTTTTGAAAATGCAAATACCAAATGCAATAGTAATTAATACTCAGATTTACTGTATAAAACTTGCCAGTTGAACAATGTGGAATTCAGTTGTTTGAATACCAACTGTAGTAATGAAAATGTATTTGGCATAACAATACAAAATTCCGCTGAAATTGAGAAGTCTCTGTATATGTGTGCGGGTTCCTGTTTTAATCTATCCTGGCCTCCACTCTTCAGCTGCCCCTAAAATGTTTGTAATATCTGTGTACCTAAAAGAATCAGAATGATACAGCATGTGTAGCTCTCAGCAATGGCGCTGGTTGAGAGTTTTCCTAAAAATTATTAGAAAATGCCAGTTTGTTAAAATGGAAACTTTTTGAAGAAATATGTTGGTTTTGACAAAACTTTGACGTATTCATTGGGTGAGAGAGACAATCAGGTAGAGTAGGGACTTGAATCTGGGTTTCCTACATCCCAGCTAAGGACCCTAACCCTTGGACCCTCAACTGCTCCTGTTGGAGCTGCTGCACTTTGTATAAATAATGAACTGTTCATTGGGCCAGAGCAAGACAGAGACTGACTCTATGATCTGGTGGTTAGGGCACCCACCTGGGAAGTAGGAAACCCAGGTTTAAGTCCTTGCTGTGCCTGATTCAGGTTAACCACATTCCCAGGGAGTGCCCTAACCCCATTAGGCTTTTGGCTGTTTGGGGTATCTCTGTCCCACACACTTGGGTAGTTCTGTTTTTTTCTTGCGCCAAAAAATTTGAAAGGTCTCAAATTTGTTCTGATACAGAATGAAAACAAATGCAAAAACCTCAGCATTTTGGGCAATCTGGAATACTTGTTTTCTTAGTAGCTCTTCTTAGTAAGTTGCGTTTTAAATAGACTACATCTCTACCTCAATATAACACGACCCGATATAACACGGGTGTCAAGACGGGTTTGCATACAACGCGATAAAGCTGTGCTCCGGTTGATCAGCGCATCAGCTCCCAGCCGCAGCGCTGCTGCCAGTGAGTGTGGGGAGGTTGGGGAAATGATGCCCCCCGTACTCATCTGCGGCGGGAAGTGGAGCGGTGTGGCTGGGAGCTGGTGGAGTGGAGCAGGCTGGGGCCGGGCTGCTCCGCTTCTGCCAGTGAGCGTGGGACCTTTCCCCACCCCCAGCGACACGGCTGGGGCTGGGGCAAAGAAAGTGGAGTGGGCTGGGGCCACGTCACTCCGCTTCCTGCCGCAGGTGAGTACAGGAGATGTCCTTTCTCCAACCTCCCCACACTCACCGGGGGTGGGAGGTGGAGCGCCGTGGCTGGGAGCTGGCAGAATGGAGTGGGCTGGGGCTGGGGTGCTCCACTTCCTGTCACTGCTGGTGAGTGCCTGTCAGGGGGTGGGGGTGTGGACAGGGGTCAGGGCAGTCAGGGGGCAGGAGGGTTGTATAGGGGGTGGGGTCCTGAGGGTGATTAGGGATGGAGGTCTCTGGAAGGGGCAGTCAGGGGACAAGGAGCAGGGAGGCCAAAGCAAGTTCAATATAACGCAGTCTCACCTATAGCACGGTAAAATGTTTTGGCTCCGGAGGACAATGTTATATTGGGATAGAGGTGTATTTAAAATCAGTTTCCTCTTTACTTTCCTGCCAGGACCCAAGTTCAGGGTTTTGTGATTCCCTCACAGTAGCTGATACGCAAAGCAGAATATATTTTTTCCCATTTCTAGCTTCACTTAAGCACCTTAGATGCTATTATTAGCTGTTGCAATGGAAACCTAAATTCAGGAATCTAGGTTAAGTAATGCTGGAAGAGTGTGTTAAGATCTACACAGTGCTTGAGAGGGAGATGGACCATCAGGAAAGCAGCTGCAGTTCCCTAATTCTCCAGCCCTGCTCTCATTGTAAGTTAGAGCAGTCTAGGGACTGTTGTAATGTGCATCTGCTGACAACAGCTTGAAGGGACCATTTGCCAGTCAGAATTGGTGGAGAACAGTGGGTTCCAGCAGCACCCCTCCTGCCCATGGCATACCCGCTCATGCTCCTCAGGCCTGCCCTCTTACCCTGGAGTTGGGGGGAGGCTGGCACATGTGCTTGGACACGAGTGTTGTGTGCCTCCCTAAAGCACCCCTGACAATTCAAAGAGTACCACTAACTAATGTTTTTTTTTTAACAAGGATCCTTCATTAAGTTGAAGAGACGTTGTGAGCTGACAGAGCTTCAGCTCTTGCGCACTAGCACATCACGAGACAGATTTAACAAACTATCCTGCTCACCAACAGTGTTTGATGACTTTGTCCCATCTTTGGTGAGAGGTTTTTTTCCAAAGAGCCCAACTTCTAAAGTGCAATATGGCTCCACTTATGTTTAAGTGCCTTGGTTCCCATTTCTGCAGATTACAGGCAGAAGTGTGTAATTAAGGGCTCCGTGGAGCCTTCGGAGGGATGAAATGCATTTCTGTTGAACCCTCCTCACTTTGTTCTGCTGACCAAATACGTTTCATTACATTTTTGTCAACAGTATGTCGTTTGACTCAGATCATACTGTCAACAAAAATGCAACCGCATAAAATCTTTTTGTCCGCAAAAAATAAATGGCAGACTAAATTTATTTGTGTGTGTGTGAGTATGAAAGAAAGTGGGTATGTTTACAAGCTGGAAATATGACCTTCTCTCTCCCTCTCTCCGTCCTGCTGAGAAAGCATGGTGAAATGGCCAGAATAATTCATACAATAAAATCCTGCTTGAACATCCTTGGATTATGATAATTGTTTAATATTTATTTATTTATATTATCATAGCACCTAGGAGTCACATTTGTGGGCCAGGATCCCATTGTGCTGGGTGCTGTACAAACACAGAACAAAATGACAATCCCTGTCCCAGAGCGCTTACAATCCAAGCCCAAGATAAGACACAACAGATGGCTACATCACTGATAGGGTTAGCTAATCATAGCTGCCTACCCTCTGGCTTTTTGTCAGAGATGCAGGAATCTGGAGGGATTTCTCCAGGACTGCAAGTTTGCCTCCAGAGTCTCAGTGGGTACTGTGGGTACTACCACCACAGATACTACAGTTGTGAAAGGGATGTTGAATAGATTACAGAAGGAACAGAGAATGAAATTTATTGTACAGGTAACATTTTTTTCCCTCTCTGACAGGATAAACTTGGGCTGAGGTTGGGGACAGGTAAAAATGTTTTCACTGTCCTGTTGTAGGTAGGTACAGAATGAAGAATTTCCCATCATGACTGTCGTCATTTGTATTGTTTTGCTACCTTATAATGTCCTTGTCTGTACTGTCACACATTGATATAACATTGCTGTTTTCATCTCCCTTTATTGCTCTGTGACTTCAGTGTTGCACATCAGGTGGCTTGTGCGTGATGCCACATTCAGCATGAGCGACCTGGTGGGGAGTCGATACTAGCAAGGTTTGTGTCGGCATGTAATATCACTGTGTGAGGGAGATGGGTGATGTAATAGGTCTTTTGCATCTCTGGATAACGTGACTGATTCAGCATGAAAGCAAAACAGTTTCCTGGCTTGTCTTTCAGATTTGGTCTTAACCTGGGGAGGCAGAGTGGTGTAGTGAAAGGAGTCCTGACTAGGACTCAGGTGACCCGAATTCTATTGCTGGCTCTGTCATGGGCCTGCTGGGTGACCATGGGCAACTCACTCGCCTCTTTGTGCCTCAGTTTCCCCTCTATAAAATGGGAGTAATAATACTTCTCTTCTCTGTAAAGAGCATTGAGGTGTACTGATGACAATTGCTATTTATTATCGCCACTTGGATATAACATCACTTTTAATACAACCTGCAAAGTGAGATTGTAACAAGGTTTTGATGAATTGCTAACGGCACTCTAGAGACTTCAGCAAAGGTGAAATGAATGACCAAAGGTGGCAGAATTCATGCAAGATACTGGTGAGGTGAAGTTTTAAGCAATAACAAGAGAACCTAGTCTTTCTCTATTTAAATAAATTTGCAGGTTTGCCTTTCTCCACATGCCATTTGTTTATGTCAACGGAAATAGCTTCATATATAGCATAGCCTCTAAGCCAAACTGGTGGTGATGAATATAGTTCATGCAGAGCTGGAAAACAGTGTAGGTTGTAAAATATGTGTTTTGTCAGCTTAGATGTAACAGTAACCATCAAATGTTTGAAGCTTCTGCCGTTGACAAACAAGGAGAACAAGTACCATACGACATCATTTTACTGAATGCATTGACAGTTTGCTGCGAAATTGCATGTGTGCTGTGGTGTTTTGCTCAGCTGTGGAGTTTGCTGCACAGGTAACCACTTGCTTAATTAGGCTAGTGTCAAACCAATAAAATGGAGGAAGAGTCACCAAAATAAGTGATTTGGTTAAATTCGTGACTGATTTCCTTTTGTCCTCATGTCAAGCACTTTGCATAATGAAACTGTCTTTTGTAGGTGGTTCCGCAATTAAAACACATCTTGATTTTTTCCCCCGTTCCACATTAAATTGCATCCTATATTTTTGATATATGGATATTTCTATCCATAGAGCAAGGAACAAGAGCACTACTTGGTACCCAGTGAAAAAGAGGTTAATTTAAGTTCAGTTTACTCTTCCCTTTCACAGGTGCTCTGGGAAAGGGATATATAGTTGCATATACATTAGAAAAATGTAATCCTTACAGCATCTACCCTGACATTGCAACAGCATTGGAGTGAGAATGGTGCAAACCCTTAGGTAATCCAGGGATTTACACTACCATGCCAGGAATACTTGCCCAAACATCTGGCTTCCTTTATATGGTGGTAAAAACAACTGAATTCTGCTTATATTAGCAGCCTACTGCTAAGGCAGCTGGGCAGTTTCTGATTGTTGTTAGAATAACGTGTTAACTCTTCTAAATGCACTGGAACAGTTGTCTGAGGGCTGACAGAATACTTTTGGGTATGTGGGATTGTGACAGATTTCTGTTACCAATCTGTCTGAGGTGTCAGGTGATCAGGCTGAGGCTACAGGATTGTTGGGGAGGAGATGACGAAACACACCAAGTGTCTAAGTTTTAAAGCTTTATTAATAAAATAATAAAGTAACAGCGATGAGGGTTGGGACTGCTCCCACATCACTCAAAGGAAGCAAGAAAGCGTTAGTACCCCAGCTCTAAACCACTTTCACACTCACACATGCTCTACCCGAGGCTGGCCAAGCCTGGGTGTAACGTAAGAAGAAGAGGGGGAAGGGTGGACCGGAGTTTTGTCCTGGACCCAGGTCGTCTGAGGTCCGCTATTGATCTCCGAATTACTCCAGGCCTCAGGAGAGTTTTTAAGTCCAGGGTTCCTTTGGGGGTGTTTTGCTCCATGACTTGTTCCTGGTGTTCTTTGTACCAGTCCAAACCGGCTTTCTGTGGTCTTCTCAATTTTCCCAAAACACACCAGCTTCAGGGACGCGCAGCTCTGCTTCCCCTCCTCCTCGCCATCTCGCTTGTGTTTTCCATCTCTGCAGCCCTGGTTTAGTGTACTTTTTTTTTCCCCTGGCTGGCTGTGGCTGAGTGAGAGATAAACGCAGTTGCAGATTTCTCATCTGGCGCCGTGACCTTGGACTGGGACCAGCATAGCATCTTATTATTGGACTGAGCTAGCTAGCCACAGTGTTGAGTTAACCCATTCTCTGCTCTTTTCCTTCTTCCCTCTCTGCCCTCTCACGACCTGCAAAGGAATTTACCGTGCCACACTCACTCACACCTTTGACCCTTCCCAAAATGCCTTATGATACTTGCCAGTGTCAGCAATATACAATGCTGATCTGCCTCCCCCCGGGGACCCCTTGAAGGAGGGGGCCATTGGGGTGTGACAGGATTCTACTTTCATGTATCATAGGAATGGGTTGGACTTCAATCTGAGGGATTTTCTTCTGTTTAACTTTCTAATTCTTGATTTATTATATCTCTTATAAACACTGAGCCTGGCAGAAAAGACCTTGCTGACTGTGACTCTTCTTGTTTTCCTGCAGAGCCATTCCACCTTCTTAATATGCACAACTCCCTGAATATGAAGAGGAGGCCCCCTGGGTTTGAGTCCAAGCTCCAGCCCAAACCCGGAGATCTACACTGCAATTTTTAGACCTGCAGCCCAAGCCCAGAGACCCAAAGTTACCTGACCCAGGTCAGATCTTTTATTGCAGTGTAGAGTTATCCCAAGTGTCCAATAGATAGATTACCAGATGTTTCATCCTATAGGAATATTTAATTGAACACCCTGACCTGGTCATATTTTACTAAATGCTAACTTACTTAGCACTACAATCACATATTTATGCAATTCCTGGGGAGTAAGTAAAAATATTTGAAGTAAGCCAAACATGGAATTACTGCATAATCCATCTAGCTGTGTAAATTAATAGCATTAGTTTACTATGTACTCTCTGTCTGTCTGTCTGTCTCTCCCAGTTATAGTAACACTGTCAGGACTCTCCTCTATATGCTTTTTTCCTTTTGTCTCCTCTGCAATGAGCTCCAGGATCCTGACCTCCCCCACAATGATAGCTCAAGTGTGCTTTGATTTCACAACACCACTGCTGCCACTTCACAATGTGAAAACTCTTACTGCCACCTGGCAGCCATATTCTTTCCTTCTGCCGCTGCTCAGGTCTCTCTCCTTTCTCTCTTTTCCACTCCAGCCTGTCTTGCTCTTCTTTCCCTTGTTCATGTGTTGTATATACATACACACACATTCTTACAGTAGACGCATGTGTTTGTTCCTGAATGTCTGTATTACGTGTAATTTGATGGAAGGTAGTGACACCATAGTGAAGGTTGCATCAGAAATTTCATTTCAGCAGGTATATACATACTTGCAGTTGATGTATGTACACTTTTATGCACGTGCGCGCGTGTGTGTACATGTGCATACACCCTTCCCCCATTGAAAGTGTGTACATACTCACTGAAATTAATCTCTAGGTGCAACCTTAACTATGCTGTCATTTCCCTGCCATCCTACCATAATATGAATATGTCAAAGTAGATAATGATACCATTTAGGTTGATTATGACAGTGTTACACCATTATTTCCTTCAGCATTTGTGTACACTGCTTTATTCATTTGACCCTGTCCTGATTGAGTCTGATGCACTTCTCCTGAAATGGAGACCTGCATTTGGCATTGCACCAGGATTTCTTTTTTCTCCCTCTGTTCTCTTGCGACTTTGTTGAAATAGTCTCTCATTTACATATATAATTTAGCATTGCCTTTCAGCTCAGTGTGATAGCATCTGTATTTCTGACAGATTTGTCACAGTATTTGTCTTATTTCTATCAACTGCCTGATTCTCTGTCGTTGTCTTGTTCACAACATTTGTCTCACTACCTGCCACTGTCACTATACTTGTCTTCGTCTAAGTCATTATGCTCCTTCAAGCTTTGTCTCATTCACTGATACTGGTCTTGCTCTCAGTATTTTTGTCAATCACAGTATTTTTTTGTAAGTTATAGATGCAGTTGTCAGAATATTCGTCTTAGTCTCATTATATTTACTACTAGCTTAGTCGTTTGTTTACTACTAGTTGTTTGTTGTGCTTGGTGTTATAAAAAACATTCACCTACTCCAAGGTATTTATTGTATAATCTACAGTAAATAGACCAACGCTGCAGTCCAGACACATGAAGCATGAGGTGACCAGAAAAGATATTTATCACATAGCTTTTTTAAAAATTTCCTTCTCTTTTTTAATAAATAAATAACATTTCTAGTTTGTCTCAGTGTTTGCCTTCTATCCTATTTTTGTCATTCTCAGGACAGGTTTTAGTCCAATATATCTGATTTTTATCTCTTCGATCTTTTCTTCTCCCAGTGACCTGTAAGCATAATTCATTTTTCTTCACTGACTCTGAAAATGGCTGAATTGCATGTGCATCTCTGAGGAAAGGATGCTGCGGGAGGTCAGAGCAATGGTGTCATGCAAGTGAATGCAAATATGTGAGTTCTTGCTCTGAACTTTTGTAAGTTCAGTCAAGGAGCTCTGGAACAATGTGAATTTTTGCTTGTGGGAGGCCAGAGTGGTTATTCATCAGGGCTTCATCAGCTTCTCTTCTCAGTTTTAATACTGCATTAACCAGCTAGGCACCTGTTGCAATACATTAAAAATCTCTTGTATATTTTTAAAGGACATTTATTAAATAAATGGCTTGAAAATAATTTTGCAGGGGGAAAAATGCCTTTTTCCAGCTCCCCATAAAGGAATTTTATTGGCAACAGATCTGAAGAAATTGCCAGTGAATGTAAAAATAAAGTATATAAGGTGCTCAGCAGAAAAAGGCAAGATGAGAACAAGAAACAATATATACAAAATCAAAGCAGGCTTTTAGTTTAATGGTTTTTCAGCCAGCATGCGATATATAGTGAATAAAGGTGTAACAACAAAACAAGTGCACAGGAATGGTATGTCTGTGTTCCATGTACAAGCAGAAGCAATGCAAAGAGGCTGTATTTATAGATGTGATTTACACAGCATACAAACAGAGTTAGAAAGAAAACATAAATACTCATCTTGAAAGGGTGCAGTATAACTATTTTTTTTTTTAGAATCCAGAAATCTAACAGACAACAACCAAATATATATATATATAGAGGGAGAGAGGGAGGAGGCTGCTACCTAAGGCAGAGGAGCACAACTAAACCAACCCACCTTGCTTGAAAGTTGCTCTTTTGCAGTCTGACTGCTAAGAAGCCAGGTTTTACACTTCCCTGAGAACCTTCTAGCCTGCAAGCAGGACCAGGAAGCCACTTAGGATTTAAAGTGATAGCTTGTAGTTTTAGACACAGTTTTCAATACAACCATTTCCATATCTCCCAGGCTTTATAAAATGCAGGACTCATAAGGAATGAAGCAGCAGCCCAGAAGAATGACGTTGGGGAGAAGTACGATGGCAGTGATCATAGGAGGAAAAGACCCAAGAAGTTAATGTGAATTGAGACAGCAAAAATTTGGTGTGAGAAAACAGAGTGAGACTATAAGAGTGGTTTGGAGATTAGGGATGCTAGAGCATTGAGCTTCTTTAGTTGAAGGACAGAGATATGTCTATCACTTTCTCATTGATTTAAATGTGAATTTTATTAAGCGTACCAGCCTGCTGAGTGTACTGTTAGAGGTTATCATGGTGTATTATTTGTGAGCAGAAACTCTCAGGCACAATACACAGAAAGAAAGAAGTCAGGACTCAATAAAAGCAATGTTCCTGATCCTTGGCTGGTGTAAATGGACGTTACTGGAGCTCTACTAATTTACACCACCTTAGGCCCTGTATCTGTCTATTGGAGATGCAACATTGTGCAAAATCAGTGGAACAAGAAACACTGTTTCTTTCTCAAGAGTGAAACTTCTGTAACCAGCTGAAGGATATTTACTGGCCCTAGAAAAATAGGGATGACAGGAACCACTCTGATCATAGTTCCTGTAGCAACACACACAGAACCCTGTGCAAACCACATAACTCCTGAATTTTGGGATTTACCTGAGCAGCTGAATTTCTGCCAGACCCAGACGCACACATTTTCCCTATGTGATCCCTAAACCTTAGATCCAATAATGTGTAACTAGCTTGCTAGATTACTGTACAAATACAATTCTTTATTGCATCTAACAGTGCTAATGCTTACTTCAGATAATTACTTTGTGTCAATATGTGCTACTGCTACTCATTCACACTCCTCACATCAGGCTCTGTTCAGACTAGTAAAA
Organism: Gopherus flavomarginatus; assembly: GCF_025201925.1. Taxonomy (NCBI): domain Eukaryota; kingdom Metazoa; phylum Chordata; order Testudines; family Testudinidae; genus Gopherus; species Gopherus flavomarginatus. The sequence goes on from NC_066619.1 coordinate 115,169,641, forward strand.
AAGTGCTTTTTAAAAGATAGCTGGCATGATTCTAAATGCCTGATAACACCTATTAGATAAGGAAGGTGTGTAAAGTAATATCTTTTATTGGATCAGTTTCTGTTGGTGACAGAGACAAATGTTGGAGCTTACACAGAGCTCTTTTTCAGGTCATGTAAGTTTGGTGTAAGCTCAAAGGCTTCTCTCTGTCTCACACCAACGTAAGTTGGTCCAATGAAAGATATTTCCTCACTCACCTGTTATCTCTAATGTCTTGGGACCAGCACAGTCACAACAACGCTTTAACACCCATTGACAGATTAACACCTTTGCAATCATGTTAACTGCTTGGGTTGAAGCCTAAATTTATAAAAAATACCAAGCTAAGTGATGATCTTGAATTCAGAAATTCCAAGGCCAGAAGGGACCATTGTGTTTGTCGAGTCTTGACCTCTTGTATACCACTGACCTTAGAACTACCCCCAAACAACTCCTAGAGCGGATCTTTCAGAAAGAAAATCCAGCCTTGATTTAAAAATGGTCAGTGATGGAGACTCGAGCATGACCCATGGTAAATTGTTTGGATGGTTATAATTTCTCTGTTTAAAATGTCTGTCAAAAATGTATGCTTTATTTCCAGGTTGAAGTTGTCTACCTTCAACTTCCAGCCATTGGATTGTGTTAGACCTTTCTCCGCTAGATTGAAGAGCTCATTGTTAAACATTTATTCCCCATGTAGGTACTTAGACTATAATCAAATCACCCCTGAACCTTCTCTTTGAGCTCCTTGAGTCTATCACTGTAAGGCAGGTTTTGTAATTTTTTAAATCATTCCTGTGACTCTTCTCTGTACTCCGTCCATTTTATCAACATCCTCCTTGAATTGGACTCCAGAACTCAGAGACTCATAGACTCTAGGACTGGAAGGGACCTCGAGAGGTCATCGAGTCCAGTCCCCTGCCCTCATGGCAGGACCAAATACTGACTAGACCATCCCTAATAGACATTTATCTAACCTACTCTTAAATATCTCCAGAGATGGAGATTCCACAACTTCCCTAGGCAATCTATTCCAGTGTTCAACTACCCTGACAGTTAGGAACTTTTTCCTAATGTCCAACCTAAATCTCCCTTGCTGCAGTTTAAGCCCATTGCTTCTTGTTCTATCATTGGAGGCTAAGGTGAACAAGTTTTCTCTCTCCTCCTGATGACACCCTTTTAGATACCTGAAAACTGCTATCATGTCCCCTCTCAGTCTTCTCTTTTCCAAACTAAACAAACCCAATTCCTTCAGCCTTCTTTCATAGGTCATGTTCTCAAGACCTTTAAACATTCTCGTTGCTCTTCTCTGGACCCTCTCCAGTTTCTCCACATCTTTCTTGAAATGCGGTGCCCAGAACTGGACACAATACTCCAGTTGAGGCCTAACCAGCGCAGAATAAAGCGGAAGAATGACTTCTCGTGTCTTGTTTACAACACACCTGTTAATGCATCCCAGAATCACATTTGCTTTTTTTGCAACAGTATCACACTGTTGACTCATATTAAGCTTGTGGTCCACTATGACCCCTAGATCTGTTTCTGCCATACTCCTTCCTAGACAGTCTCCTCCCATTCTGTATGTGTGAAACTGATTGTTCCTTCCTAAGTGGAGCACTTTGCATTTATCTTTATTGAACTTCATCCTGTTTACCTCAGACCATTTCTCCAATTTGTCCAGATCGTTTTGAATTTTGACCCTGTCCTCCAAAGCAGTTGCAATCCCTCCCAGTTTGGTATCGTCCGCAAACTTAATAAGCGTACTTTCTATGCCAACATCTAAATCGTTGATGAAGATATTGAACAGAGCCGGTCCCAAAACAGACCCCTGCAGAACCCCGCTTGTTATACCTTTCCAGCAGGATTGGGAGCCATTAATAACTACTCTCTGAGTACGGTTATCCAGCCAGTTATGCACCCACCTTATAGTAGCCCCATCTAAATTGTACTTTCCTAGTTTATCTATAAGAATATCATGTGAGACCATATCAAATGCCTTACTAAAGTCTAGGTATATCACATCCACCGCTTCTCCCTTATCCACAAGGCTCGTTATCCTATCAAAGAATGCTATCAGATTAGTTTGACACGATTTGTTCTTTACAAATCCATGCTGGCTATTCCCTATCACCTTACCACCTTCCAAGTGTTTGCAGATGATTTCTTTAATTATCTGCTCCATTATCTTCCCTGGCACAGAAGTTAAACTATCACCTTACCACCTTCCAAGTGTTTGCAGATGATTTCTTTAATTATCTGCTCCATTATCTTCCCTGGCACAGAAGTTAAACTAACTGGTCTGTAGTTTCCTGGGTTGTTTTTATTTCCCTTTTTAGAGATGGGCACTATATTTGCCCCCTTCCAGTCTTCTGGAATCTCCCCCGTCTCCCATGATTTCCCAAAGGTAATAGCTAGAGGCTCAGATACCTCCTCTATTAACTCCTTGAGTATTCTAGGATGCATTTCATCAGGCCCTGGTGACTTGCAGGCATCTAACCTTTCTAAGTGATTTTTTACTTGCTCTTTTTTTATTTTATCTTCTAAACCTACCCTCTTCCCGTAAACATTCACTATATTAGACATTCCTTCAGACTTCTCAGTGAAGACCGAAACGAAGAAGTCATTAAGCATCTCTGCCATTTCCAAGTCTCCCGTTACTGTTTCCCCCTCCTCACTGAGCAGTGGGCCTACCCTGTCCTTGGTCTTCCTCTTGCTTCTAATGTATTGATAAAAAGTCTTCTTGTTTCCCTTTATTCCCATAGCTAGTTTGAGCTCATTTTGTGCCTTTGCCTTTCTAATCTGGCCTCTGCATTCCTGTGTTATTTGCCTATATTCATCCTTTGTAATCTGACCTAGTTTCCATTTTTTATATGACGCCTTTTTATTTTGTAGGTCACGCAAGATCTCGTGGTTAAGCCAAGGTTGTCTTTTGCCACATTTTCTATCTTTCCTAACCATCGGAATAGCTTGCTTTTGGGCCCTTAACAGCGCCCCTTTGAAAAACTGCCAACTCTCCTCAGTTGTTTTTCCCCTCAGTCTTGATTCCCCTGGGACCTTACCTATCAGCTCTCTGAGCTTACCAAAATCCGCCTTCCTGAAATCCATTGTCTCTATTTTGCTGTACTCCCTTCTACCCTTCCTTAGAATTGCAAACTCTATTATTTCATGATCACTTTCACCCAAGCTTCCTTCTACTTTCAAATTCTCAATGAGTTTTTCCCTATTTGTTAAAATCAAGTCTAGAACAGCTTCCCTCCTAATAGCTTTTTCAACTTTCTGAAATAAAAAGTCTGCAATGCAGTCCAGGAACTTATTGGATAGTCTGTGCCTCACGGTGTTATTTTCCCAACATATATCTGGATAGTTGAAGTCCCCCATCACCACCAAATCTTGGGCTTTGGATGATTTTGTTAGTTGTTTGAAAAAAGCCCCATCCACCTCTTCCACCTGATTTAGGTGGCCTGTAGTAGACTCCCAGCACGACATCACCCGTGTTTTTTACCCCTTTTAGCCTAACCCAGAGACTCTCAACACTCCCATCTCCTATGTCCATCTCTACCTCAGTCCAAGTGTGCACATTTTTAATATATAAGGCAACACCTCCTCCCTTTTTCCCCTGTCTATCCTTCCTGAGCAAACTATACCCATACACACCAACATTCCAGTCGTGTGTATTATCCCACCAAGTTTCAGTAATGCCAACAATGTCATAGTTGTATTTATTTATTAGCACTTCCAGTTCTTCCTGCTTATTACCCATACTTGCATTTGTATATAGGTGTCATAAACAGATAGCTAAGGGTTAATGTCTCTTTCACCTGAAGCACCTGACCAGAGGACCAATCAGGAAACCGGATTTTTTCAACTTTGGGTGGAGGGAATTTTGTGTCTGAGGTCTTTGTTTTCGGTCTGCCTGTTTTCTCTGAGCTTTGGAGAAGAACTTTCTACTTTCTAGTCTTCTGTTTCTAAGTGTAAGGACAAAGAGATCAGATAGTAAGTTCTATGGTTTCTTTTCTTTGGTATTTGCATGAATATAAGTGCTGGAGTGCTTTGATTTGTATTCTTTTTGAATAAGGCTGTTTATTCAATATTCTTTTAAGCAATCGACCCTGTATTGTATCATCTTAATACAGAGAGACCATTTGTATTTTTCTTTCTTTTTATATAAAGCTTTCTTTTAAGACCTGTTGGAGTTTTTCTTTACGAACAATAGGCATCTAAGATACTGGTTTGATCTTGCCTCCCAGCTTTGCCCTGACCCTCCTTTCTCTCTGCCATTATAGCCCGTGCTCCCTCCTGTTTCCAACCCATCTCCCAGGTCTTGTTCCCCACTTACCTGGGGAACTGGACATAGTATTCCAGAAGTGATCACACTAGAGACAAATATGGAGGTAAAATATCTCTCTTCTCCTACTCAAGATTCCCCTGTTTATGCATCTAAAGCAGTGGTGGGCAACCTGCGGGCATATGGCTGACTGTCTGCAGGCTCGGCCGCTCACAGCTCCCAGTGGCCGTGGTTCTATTCCTAATTTCTGATTTATATCCATTAATGTCAACGTCCTCTTTCTTTCACTTGTTTTATATATTTTTTTATATATATATATCTGTATTCATTTCCTTTCCAAATCTGTTCGATTATCTAACCAATTCCGCTTTCTTCCTCGATTTGTGGCTTTTGGGGCATCTAGTTTTCTTAAACAATTCCCAATTATCATTCACATTTGTCTGATTCAATTCTTTCTCCCAGCTTATTTGGCTCAAAATTGTTTTCAGCTTTGTGAAAATGGCCTTCTAAAGTACTCTGTGTGTGTGTGTGTGTGTGTGTGTCTGTCTGTCTGTCTGTCTGTCTATCTAATCTTATCTATTTATGTTACTGGTTTGAATTTTATTCTGTTTGAACATTATAAATTTGATCAAGTCATAATCACTTGTACCTAAGCTACCATGAATTTTTAGTTGTGTGGTCAGTTCCTCTTTATCTGTCAAGATTAGGTCTAATATAAAATCTGTCTCTCGAGTATCAGTATCATCAACTCCAAACATTCAAAAATCATGTCAGGCCTCAAAAATCACAAGACTTGAAAAATAATACTATTAGACTTCTGTGTGTCTTTTGACTTTGAATCTTCAGAGTTCACATTTTCAGTCTTATCTCTGTAACTATGAAGGCTAGAAACTTAATATTGAAAAAGAAAGAAAGCTGAGATTTGAGTGTGTTCACATGACTGCAGGCTATAGGCCCAAAAGAAAACATCAAACATCAAGACATTTGTGATAACATTGCAAGCGTTAACAACACTGAGTAAGTGTTAGGGGACGGTTTGAGTCATGTTTGCTAACTTAATTTATAAAATCACTTCCCCCCTAGTTTGGACAGACCCTGAGAGAGGTGTGAAATAGACAAACTCTTGACCTTCACTCAGTGTAATTTCCCAGGTCAGGCATTCTTTCCAGGCAGAGAGGAACTTTGTTCATAGATCATACGTAGTTTGATGCAAGTGTTCAGTATTAAAACTGTGAGCAGTTGGTCTGTTTTAATCAGGCACACAGTTTGCATGACATGTTTCTCTTCTGTGACTGGATGAGCATAATTCTTAAGACAGGTTTCTGGAATGTTTACAAGTTTCAAGTTAGTTTCCCTCAAATATTGCTAATTCACTTAATTAACTATTCTAGCAGGTAAATTCAGCCACTAGAATATTCAAAGAAAGAAAATAAAAGAAGCCTGAAGACAGCCACACCTATTTTAGTTTTTATTTGAATAGGTGAATATTCATGGAAGATATTTTGAGATATTCATTCAGCTGTGATTAAGAATGATACATGGCTGATTAATTAAAAGATAATATTTTCAAAGAACATATTAAATCACAGTACTGGAAAACATGGCCATTGTATCTCATCAGCTGTGTTTATTATCTATATATTACTACATTTGAATATATATTAAAACAATACACAAGAAACTGGTACATGAATTTAAAATATAACCCTTTTGCTTGACCTACATAAAATATATTGGAAATTTTATAAAATGTACTTTAATAAAGGTGAAATAAAACACAGAGCTATTATGGAAAAAGATGTTAATCATTATAAGTACCTTTTCAGTAGTAGTTGTCAAAATGGTATGCTCTATGATGGACCAGTTGTTTCTGTTGGCCACAGTGTGGTTCTTCCAGTGGTAAAATGGATGGATGTGGTCATTTGACAGATCTCCTGTGGATAACCATTTTCTTCCTGTCATTAACAATGGTGAAGATTAGAAACAATGTAACAAAATACCAACAGAATACCTCTGATTTTTTTACCCATGTGTTGCCTAAAGATTTCCTGATGGTTGCTCAGATATGTGAACAGCTGGCTTCTGGGCATAATCTGTCACTTGCAGCATTTTTCGGGCTGCTCATCTAATACCAACCTCACTTGGGACCTGATAGCTAGTGAAGGGGACAGAAGAACCTGTGAGCTGGCTCAATGCCAACAGAAGACATGGGCAGGAGTGTAGGCTGCCAATAGGCCATTACATGGTCAATGAGCGTCAAGTATTATTGGTAAAGGCAGCCGTCTCCATTGGGACTATGCAAACTACTGTCCACTCTCAGGTTATGACCCTATCGCAGTGGTTTCCAATTTTTTTTCTAGAGTGGGCTTGTCATAGTATAATTCCCAAATCTGAACCTTACGTCCAAAATATGGGTACTAGCATGAATTCCCCTAAGCTTAATTACCAGCTTAGATCCTGTAGTGCTGCCACTAATCAGGACTTAGAGTAGAGTGCCTGATAGACTCTGGTCTCCCCCAAAACCTTCCCTGGGGACCCCAAGACCCAAATTCCTTAAGTCTCACAACAAAGGGGAATAAACCATTTCCCTTCCCCCCCGGTCTTTCCCGCCCTGGGTACACTAGGAGATCACCGTGATTCAACTCCTTGAATCACCACACAGAGAGGAATGATACCTTCCCCCAGAGGCAATCCAGATTCAAGTTCCGTGAATCTAAAACAAAGGGATTCCCCCTTCTCCCCTCCCTCCCTGTTAAGTACAGACTCAATTCCCTTGAGCCTCAACAAGGAGAAAAAAATCAGACAGGTCTTAAAAGCAAAACTTTTAATAAAAAGAAAGAAAAAAGTAAAATGTCTATCTCTGCAATTTAGATGGTAAAAAGTTACAGGGTCTGTCAGCTTATAGAAACTAAAAAGAAGCCTCGCCCCAGCAAATACAATTTAAAATACTTCCAGCAAACTACACAATTGCAAATAAAGGAAAAGAAATAAAAAGACTATACCGCCTTTCTACCTTTTTACTCATAAAATGGGAATCGAAGATTAGAGAGCCTGTAGGTACGTGTGGTCACTCTCAGAGTCCAGAGAGAACAAAGCAAAACCCAAAAACACACACACAGGCTTCCCTCCACCGAGATTTGAAAGTATCTTGTCTCCTGATTGGTCCTCTGGTCAGGTGTTGCAGGTCACTGTTTGTTAACCCTTTACAGGTGAAAGAGACATTAACCCTTAGCTATCTGTTTATAACAGGGCTACATTTCAATAGAAAGGGAATCCTGTGTATCAACTCCCTCTCATTTGCAATCCAATAGCCTCACTGTGCTATTTGCTTACAGGAGAAACTAATATTAAGAAAATATGTTGTTTTATGCTTTGTTTCTGTTACAGTAATATGGCAGCTGGAAATTGACCATGTGACCAGCTAGCTCTCCACTAACATTTTCTCTGTGTAACCAGACCTGTGGACCACAGCTTGGGATTTAATAGTTTAGTGGACCATTGGTAATATACTATATATATCAATTATAGAGTAAATTGAGAAAAATACCCCATCCTCCCCTCAGCTCAACAAAAACAATGCTTCGTTTCTGTAAAAAAAAGAATGTCCAGATATCCTTGCTCTTTTATTTTACTGTCAGACATTTATCAGTTTTTCAAGGGATTAATAAATACCAAGGGGAGTGGTTGCTTCATTCTTTTCTTATGACCCCAGAATTAATCCTCTTTCAATCCATCAATCAGTGATTGGAGTTCCAGGCTGGCTAGTAGTGGAAAGACTCATTTAAGTTGATTAATAAACTGAGTAACTTTGATGAAATATGGTCTGCTTTTATTCATCTTTTTGCTTAATAATGAGCTGTCTGGTTGCCCTCCTTCCTTTGATACTTGTTGTATTATAATGTATAAGCATTTGCATTTTCTATATTCTCGTGGCCTTATTTCTTTCAGGACTTTTCTGTTGTATTTGAATATTTCTTCCTTTGTATTTTATGTGCTGTTATGTACATATGTATTTATATATAAACCATTTTTTGGCTTGCATATAAAAGCTTAAGAGCAGGTCTTTTATGGAACACAGGAATTACCAATCAAACTGATATCTCACCTAGTCTGGTACCATCTTTACAGCAGTGGCCAGTGCTAGATGTTTTACAGGAACTGTTGTAGACAGCTGTGGAATCTCCCATAGTGGAAGTTTCTTCCCATATCTGCCTATATCCTTGAAGCATGAGGATTTATATTCCTATTGTAAAGAAAATATTGTTTTAATCATGTCTAATATAACTGCAGATGGTCTCATCATTGATATATATTGTGTAGGTTAATTATGCTTTGTGTTTTAAAAAACAATAACTAATGCCCTACTTAATTTGCAATATTGCAGAAACTGTGGATCCTGCAATATTAGGCTTCCACCTCAATTTTGTCAGCTGCCCAGGGCTGGCAGCAGAAGCCTTGACTGCCAACTGCCTGGGGCTGACAGTGGGAGCCCTGGCTGGTGTGGCCAAGGCTCCCGCTGTCAGCCCCCAACTGTAATATAGTTTCAGCAAAATGTCTGGTTATCAAAAAAATTAGCAGGCCTAACATAATACTTGAGTGTTTATATTGTTCCAGCAAATTTTTCTTAAACAAATAACTCTGCTCTGGCTTTTCCAGATTAGTGCAGTTAATAAATGTCCATTACTACTTTTCTGCAATTTTCCATGTCTTGTCCGCACCCCAGCCGCAATTATTTGACAATCATCCTGTGATTCAAGTAGGGCCTTAACAAAAACGTATTTCCTTTTATCCCTTTTAGACTTGCTTGCCATTCAATTTCATTGAATTTCTCCTTGTTTCTTGCTTTATGACAGGGCCAATAGGAATACATGATTATCTTCACTGTATCATTTATAATTGTGTTATTTTATTATGCACTCTCTTATTTGTCTCCTCTCTAACAAGTCCTGCTGTTTTCAGTCTTCCTTTATATGGAAACCTTTCTGCATCCTACTCTGAATCCTACACATTTCTGCGCTGTCTCTACTTGAGACAGAATGACTGGAACTGAACACAGTGGGCCAAATTTTCTGCCAGTGTACTTCCACTGACTGCGGTGAAGTTGCATTAGCAGAGAATTTGATCTAGCATTCTAGCTGAGGGTGTATCATTGATTTATATAGAGGCATTATTATAATTTCAGTACGATCTATTGCATTTCTTATATGTTGGTACATTTTGTCTGCTTTTTTGAACAGATGTTCACAGATGACCACAGTGGCAACTCAGGGCTTTCCCCAGAGTGGTTACAATTAGTTTAGAATCCAACATGGTGTATGAGGCCAAATTACCCTTTCCAGTGTGCATTGCTTTACATTTGTCATAATTTCATCAGCCATCACGCTGCCCATTCACTTACCTTTATGTTCATACATAGCTCTTCACAGTCTTCTGTGGTCTTAAAGACCCTAAGACATGTTCCTTTATCTTTTAGGTTTTCTCTCGTGTAGTTACTCTGTCTTCACTATTTTTAGTGAGGCGTTCGTATTATTTTCCTGACTGTGTAATTATTTTCTGCATGTATATTGTTGCACAGTGATATATTTATATGTTAAATTCCTGTCTGTATTTCTGCATTTATGCTTCTGTTATACACAATTGTTAATTTAAAAAAAAAACCATGCTTTTCATTTATTTTTGAGAGAGTTGGGACTGCGAGCCCCAGTGTCCTTTCCAAATTCTGTTCTGAGTAATTGTATACTACACATCTAAATTGCTCACACACTTTATATTGAATAAAGTTTTCTTCTGCATTTACTGTTCTTGACTGTTGGTCAGTGTTCTGCATGCTCTTACAACAGCAATCATGTTCTGTTCTAGAGGTGACTGCATTTCTGCGGGTAAATTAATTCCCACATTTTACATATAGCTCATGATCTTGCAGTCAGGTCTGCATAGGGAAACACTTGCTCAAGCCCAGGAATTCACTGGAGTCAGAGGCCTATAAGGAAATAAACAAACAATTCTACCAGGCATAGTCTTGATCAATCTGTCTTACACTGCATTTTCTCTTTCTTGTGGAAATCTATGAGCTCCATTTTGCAAACATGAATGGACCTGAGAAGCTTTATTCACATGAAAATTCCCATTAGAGTCAAGGGGATAGATTTACAAAAGTATTTAGGTGCCTAAAGATGTAAATAGTTGCCTAGTGGGATTTACTAGTGCCTAAGTGAGTTAGGCACCTAAGGCCCATAGACTTTCAATAGGAGTTTGACACCTAAGCTACTTAGGCAATTTTGTAATTACCTTTAGGTAGCTAGCTGCATCTTCAGGCACCTAAACACCTTTGTAAATCTGTCCCCTACTCATGTGAGTAAAGCTACACTCATGCATAGAAATTTGCAGGATTGGTCCTTCCTCCTGTCCCCCAAAATATAATGTTTGTGAGCAAGTCTCAGAGCAGTAAACCTATTACAACCTTTTATCCTAACGAAATAGAACATTTCAGCTGCTGTTTTCATCATATTAATTTCCAAATTAAGCTAATACTTTATTGATTTCAACATGTCAGACCTTTTCCGATAAAATAATTTTTTTTTTAACAAATGACCGAACAATTTGAGCTTTCAAGTGCCAAGCCCTACAATCGTGAAATGAAATCAGATAGTTTGCTGTTATAAAAAGGTCAAGTGACAGTTGCTGATAATCAACAAACAAGTAAATTTATACATTTTCTGCCCTCAGACATTTGATTTTTCTTGTTGATGATATTGCTCTCTGAGACTAATCTCAAATGTCAAATTAATCTCATTCCTTACATTTTACGCATGGCATGTTCCATTTCTGCCATTAGCATTCTTATTTCACAAAAAAGTTGTGTAAATATAGTAGGTTTATTCTCCTGGATATAGATACTATTTTACAATCTCTTACATTTATTCATATTTCAATATCTTTTTGTATATTTTGCTACTTATTTAACACTCCCATAGCATATATTTGATATGAGTAAGTGGAGGAGGAAATAAAGGGTAAGCTAGAATAATTGTAACAGATTCATGAAAGGTAGTATTCAAAATGGATGACATCAAGGCAGATTTTTACTTCAGGGTTTCAGTGCCTTTTCATGGGCTTTTCCAGCACCAAGTTGAGTACATCAGCTTTGAGCCTTAGAGACAACTTACAAACCTGTCAATATAATTTCATGGCATTTCACCTTGGTTTCCTCACTTTAAAACAGAACTTGAAGATTCTTGGTGAAATCTCAACGTCAGTGGAGCTAGGGTTTCACCCTCTGTTCCGAAGCTGGAACGTATTGTTAAGTGTGAACAAAATTATATATCAATAAGTGTGGTGGCTTTCCCACCCACAGTTCAGGAGGAAGTTTTCTATTCATTTGAATTGTGTGCTACTGGGTGCGTGCTACCCCATTTTTCATACACCACTGTTAGAAAAAAGACCCACATGAAACAAATGGGACTAGATGCAGCTTGGGCATATGCTGGTGTCAGGATCCTAGATGATGGAAAGACTTTCAGGGGGATTTTGCATTGGTGGAAAGCTGCTGCAACCACCTCTTTCCCTGGGTGCCCTCAAAAATCCAATAGAACCCCAAATGTGAGGAATTGTTGGAAGGAAGAATGACTAAGGAGGCAGGTAGTTGTGCTGAATCAGCTTTTTCCCCACCAAAGCCTTCACTGGTGGTGCTTTAATGGAGCTCCTGACAGAAGCTAACGTTTCCTTATCTAATATTACCTTGAGGTAGAAGAACAGTAGAAACACTTCCCTCTGGGTGAATTTTCCATCAAAAAATAGTGGGCTTTGTTGGTACATAAGTACAGTCAATGCCATTTGCACCAGCCAAATTGTGATGGCAAATGGAGACCCTGGGTCTAAGCCTCAATTGGTGTAAATCAGTGTAGTTCCATTAAAGCCGATTTATCTAACTTTCTGTAAATACTTGACCAATCTGCCCCCTCTTATTTTTTTAAGACACTATGTAAAAAGTAATTTCTAGTATTTGGCCATAATGTACTCTTTTTAAAAAAACAAAAGCATATGTATTTTAAGGGTACAATTTTTTAAAACTTTAAAAATGTAGTGGGAAAATATCTTATCTCAACTCAGCTTTTCTTACAAAGGAGTGATTTCCTTCAACAAATGGGTAAAGACAAAAATTTGCTACTGCACTAAAGGGCTGTGATCTAGTTTGAGAAAAGTATATGGCTTCATCTCCTGATTTAAGATGGCCTGTTTCCCTATGTATATAATCAATGACTTTTGGTCAAAATTCATGTCCTGAACCAACCCTCTTCTTCAGGACATAAGCTGACTTTCCTTCTTGGGTATTGTTGCAAAATTGTCCAATATGGTGTCTGGTTGTTTTCACCTTCCTGTGAAGCATTTAGCACTGGCCACCGCTGAAGACAAGAAAACAGGCAGGAAGAACATCTGGTGTGATCTGAAATGGAAATTCCTCACTCTGGTATAATCATGAAATAGAGTCACTACAGAGAATTCCATTGCATCCGGCTTTTCAATAAAAAGGGTTTCCATGGCAACAGACCATTGCTTCGCAAGTTGTAAAATTCCAATATTTTTTAGGGACCTTCTGCTTCAGAACTGTGAAATATCTTGACAGAAGTCAGTCCTGAAATTCAGTTAGTCTTTCCAAGGGACAGCTCTTTCCTGGAACTATAATATTTGAAAAATTAACATTAACAGGAGTTGTATGGTTATTATCTTTTTGCACTATACTGAAATAGACTCTTAAATTCCTCATGTTTTCTGCTAAAAATGTGGTCACTTATGGTACTGGATTGTGACAGTTTCAAGTTACAATTTCCTTGCTTCTGTGGCTTTGTTCTAAATCCAGCTCACTGCCCTTTTGGCCTGCTGTTCCATGGTAGCAAAAGAAAGTACAATGCAATCTCTGAACGTCGTTGTAGGACTCAGGATGACAAGTGAGTGTAAAAGAATAGGGTGTGGGGGAAATCACGTTGTTGAGCTTAGGGGAAATATGAACTGCCTTTAGTTCTGCCACAGAGGGAGCTGAAAAAAGACGAAGTTACATGCAGACCTAGAGTTGGTGAAAATGAGATTGAGAGAGGAAAGCTTGACTAGTAACCATGTAAGAAAGGTTAAGAGAAGACTGCAAGGAGGGCTGTATCACTATCAAACATGTTCAGATCAGCCATAAGCAATTTTTGATAAGTTAAAAATCTTCAAAAGGAAAACACGAGGCATTTGATGATGATATGAAATCATTTGGCTGCATTTACAAATGTATTAGACATATTTATCTGTTTTGAATATCTGTTTCAAGGAATCAAGGGTTAGAGAGGGGCACGCTTGCCATGAAGTGTGAGGTCCATTGCTTAGTTGTCTCTGCCTGCTGACTGGCTTGCACTTCTGTGTGAGTCTAGGACATCATCCCTGGTGATAATCCCAGTAAGGAAGTCATATGCATGTATGAGGAGTCTCCTCTTTCAGTGGGGTTCAGGATCCACTGAAGGTTAGTTTCTGCCCTCAAATACATGAGTGTTTCTCAGTATATTCAGTTCATGACGCTTTAGGACCTGATTTTTGAAAAGCCATGCTCGCGTTTTCTGCCAACAAATTGCAGGCATCAGTCATTTCAGGCACAGTTTTGCACCTGAAGCTATTTGCAGGTGCAATAATGTCACTTGGATGTTTTACATACCTGATACACAGGTGTAATCAGGTATGATATTTATTATACATGGAAAGTACTGCAGGTGCAGAAAGTAGGGAAACCAATCTCTGAATCAGACTCTTAATATTTATTATTGTGTTCAAAACATCAATATGTCATTGGCATAGATAATTAAATAATTGTACTAGTTATCAGTGAAAGGAATGCCAGGTTGGATGAAGTTCTTAGTCAGTTTTCGTCTTTTGCTTTCTCATCACATAGGTTAAAGAAGACATAACTCTTCATAAAACAAAAATTTCTCCTCTGTCAGCATATAACTGCTCCATGATCTTGAAGAAACAAAGTACTTTAGAGATACGATTATAAATTTACTGTCCCCACCTGCCAGAGGGGACACTCTCCTTACATCTAACAGTTCTGTGGTCAATTTTTCCTGCACTGCTGTCTATCTGCCACCCTGCCCCACGTCTTTCCTTCTCTCTCTGCTCCCTGTAGGGTGACCAGATGTCCTGATTTTGTAGGGACAGTTCCGGTATTTGAGGCTTTTTCTTATATAGAAGCCTATTACCCTCCACTCCTGTCCCAATTTTTCACACTTGCTGTCTGGTCACCCTAGCTCCCCGTATGCACTGTGATAGAAGGAAATCCTCTTTTTATGTGTTTATTTTAATCAGCCTGTATCAAATGTTTAAGTAGTTTAGTATTTTTTTAATACAAGTGTCGCCTTCCCTCTATGTGTGTGTACATATCTCATCCTCTGCCTCCAGTGAGGGGTATTTGATTTGAAGTAAATGAGAGCGTAAGAGGTACCGTGTCAGTTCATGCACCCTATTGAAGTGAGTTCGTAATACTAATGCTTATTCAGGAGATTACTTCTGTTTAAGGGTTTTCATCAGTGGCAGACAACCAAGGATATTGTCCTGGATCTAGTTCCAGCGGGACCAGGGAAAGAACAGCAGGGCTTGATTTTTCTCCCATTCCTTCTCTGGATATTCCAGTCTCCTGGTCTGAGCATCAGGAGCAGTTTTTTCATCTACTCCTCCCACTTCCCACCTCATCCTCTGATCAGCAGGGAGTGGAAGTGGCACCTGCTCCCGCTGAACAGCTAACAGGCAGGAAGCTGGGGGGGAGTCAACGTGTGGATCAGTGCATTCTGGCAGCTTTCCTCTCTCCAGTGCAGCTTGAGGGAAGCTGTCATCTTGGGTCCTGTGATATTTTAATAGAGGAGGAGAAGGAAGATAAACTGCAATTTCTGCCAGATCATAGGACAAGGTAGTGACTGAGCAACTTTCTCAAATGCAGTTCTTCTCTCTTGCAGGGACCCCCTTACAGCTCTGCCACTGTAGTGCTTTGATGAAGAAGCTCTAAACGGACAGGAGAGAGCTCTCCCGTTGGCTTAGTTACTCCAGTTCCACAAGAGAAGCTCTCTCGTCGACATAGCGCCATCTACACAGGGTGTTTAAAGTGGGTGTAACTCCACCGCTCAGGGGTGTGAATTTTTCATACCCCTGAGCTACATAGTTATATTGAGGTAAGTGTATAGTGTAAACCTGGTTTTAGACTTACAATCTCCTGTGCCTAGCAGCAATAGAGGCAACTCATTTTTTCCCCCACTGCAGTCTGTCCAGGTCTTAGGGAAAGGGAATGACTCCTAGGCCTCAATCAACTGTTCAGAAGTGACCTGATGGGCCTGGGGAGAAAAGAGAGCAGAGAACATGTGTGTGTCACAGGCAGGAGAAGAGGCAAGAAGAGGGTGTGTACGTGTTGATGTGGAGCAATATGATGGGAGTAACTGAAAAGATGCAGAATGGGAAAAGAAGCAAGAAGAGGGATGGGGGCAAAAAGAGTGAGAGGGGAATGAAATGGAGTTGTGATATTTAAGTGGAAGAAAAGAGAGAAGAAAAATTAGCTGGTGGGAAATCAGGTGCTAGAAAAGAGATGTAAGTGTTTTCTGCCATTACGTTATAAGAGGTATACATTACTTATGATGCATGACATACAGAATATGTACCTAATACCCGTGTACTTTATTATCTTTTAAGGTAATGTCATGGGTCAGGTTTATCTGGTACATGGTGTGTGATGTCCACAAGTAAAAAGCTGCCTTTGTTTGATGTGGATGGAATGGATGATTCTTTCCTGCACATGCAAATGCAAGATTGTGGAACTTCTCTTCGGTTTTATGCAAGTTAATATAGAAAATATAAAGGACTTTGTTCAGTGTCTTACAAAGTCCATATGGAGGCTCTTTGACTGACTCACTGAGATTCTTCTGTGGCCAGCACAGGGTGAAGTAGGAGCTGCAACATCATTTGCCTCTGCACTGCTCTTCTGCCTGGTGAGAAAGAAGCCAGGTCCACAAGACTCTTAGGGTACGTCTACACTGCAATCAGACACCTATGGCTGGCCCATGTCAGCTGACTCAGGTTTGCTGGGCTCAGGCAAAGGGGTTATAAAATTGCAGTGTAGATGCAGTGCAGAGCTCTGGGGCCCCATGAAGGGTCTAGTGTCATTAGGGCTAGATAATCCCAGCCCTTGTGCATTAGGAGCACAGCACTGAACCTGTGGCTGACCCTTAATGCAAGTATGCAAGGCAGGGAGAGGTCTTTGCCTGTATTTGTCCAGTCAGGGATAACTACCATCTCATCCAAATCATTAGATTGTCTTTTTTTCTTTACTGTTTACTTTCATCAACAATAAGAGAAGCTGTTCAGAGGAATTATGCTTTGCCTGTCCTGTTAAGCTTTGAGCTTGCCTTTGCATGTCAGTTTTACCTACTGTGACAGACCCAGGCCAGTGGGGTGCAGGAGTCTGGTAGAGGGCAAATATACTGGTCACTGGGTGAGTAGTTTTCTGTTCCCTGAGTGACCAAAGCAGGGTCTGCACTAGAGTAGTCAGGAACTTGCTAGAACCAATCAAGGCAGACAGGCTGATTAGAACACTGCAGCCAATCAAGACAGGCTAATCAGGGCACCTAGGTTTTAAAAGCAGCTCTCTCCAGTCAGATGGGGAGGAGTCAGAGGAGAGGAAGTGCGTGTGAGGAGCTGGGAGCAAGAGACACAAGGAGCTGAGACTGAGAGGGTATGCTGCTGGAGGACTCAGGAGTACAAGCGTTATCAGACACTAGGAGGAAGGTCCTGTGGTGAGGATAAAGAAGGTGTTTGGAGAAGGCCTTGGGGAAGTAGCCCAGGGAGGTGTAGCTGTCACACAGCTGTTAAAAGAGGCACTATAGACAGCTGCAAATCCATAGGGGTCTGGGCTGGAACCCGGAGTAGAGGGTGCACCCGGATTCCCCCCAAACCTCCCAACTCCTGATCAGACACAGGAGGAGTTGATCCAGACTGTGGGGGAGATCACTGAGGTGAGCAAATCTGCCAATAAGCGCAGGACCCACCAAGGTAGAGGAGGAACTTTGTCACACTACCCACTTTCAGATAACAACCTCTGCAGACTCTCAGAGCCTCACTCAAGCCTCTAGGGAACTTGCTTTCTATAGCTGATCATTTAAGTCCTTGCTGTGGTTTTGTTCCTTAGAATTTCACATACCCTCATTAATTCTACTCTTCTTTGTCTACAGGAATCATAGACTCACCTGACCATGCCCTGGCTATACCAAATTTCCTTTTTAGCCGTCCATGCAAAAAGCCAAGGCAAAAAAAAAATGAAGGTGCACAGAGTCCATATACATACCTTTGTGGACAGATTTTCAAAACACAAGCATTCTCTGCCTTAACTAGTTGGTTAGTACATGGATATCTGCATGTAGTTTTGGTTAGGACAGTCAGACCTCTTGTTACATGCCAATCTGTTCTGAAAATCCAGTCACACTAGTTACACACATGTACACTGAGGGTATTGTGTGGTCATAAACTCAGTGGAGAAGGGACCAGTACTTGTATGCCTAAATGTGAGCAAAAGTGTTTATGAAAGTAGTTTGTGCCCGATGAGTTGACACTGGAGGAGTCTGGTGACACTCAGTTCTTTTTGTGTGCATTTTATAGTCACATTTCCTGCTTCTCTGATAGATACTGTAGAATTAAAACTCTTATTGAACTGTTGCAGAAAAGAACCAAGATCTCTGCTCAGGAATCAAGCCCTGTTACACAATAGCAAGAACTCAAGTTATTTATATTCAAGCTCTTTGCTGAAGCAATGTAGAAGTCAGAGTGAGTTGGGTAATAGGGAGGATAAATGGAAGCTAGAGGCCCATACGTGATGAAAGCAAAAAATAGGCAGATTTATTTTTGATGAATAAGAGGGTAGATGATTAAACAATGGTAGTCACGATTATTCATTACTTGTATAGCATGACGGGTGTGGCAAGCATGGTTCTTTACAGATGGCTGTAAAGACAGTCGCAGACAGGAAGAGATGAGAACGCAGGGAATGATTGGGGAGCATGAAGACAGTACCATTGTGCAGTCACTTTGGAAATTATTGCATACACTTTGAGGATTCCATAGTTCGTTTTTAAGTAGCTTTAGTTTATCTGAATATGAGAAGTATCCTTGAAGAAGTGGGCTTTGAGAAGGGGCTTGATGGACAAAGTATGGTGGTGTGTGGACAGAATTAGGAAAGAAGTTTCTGGAGGCAGCATGAAAGCGTCATCAGGTAAAGCATCATATGCTGAGTGAATAAGGGATAAAAAGATCTGACTAGAGACTTATGAAGAGTGGCTAAGTTGTGGTGAGCCTGGAAAACAGGAACCATGATCTTAAATTTGATTTGGAAAATGATCAAGAAACAATGGAGGGATTTTTGGAGAGGGTGAATTTGTCTATAGAATTCAACAAGGAACATGATTTTTAAGGAAGCATTTTGGATCAACTGGAGATGGCTGAGGTGAGTGTGAGGGAGGCCATGCTGTAGGCAAAGCAACAAAGCAGCACACAGTAAAGAAGGCTGATGGGCTGTTCCCTCATGCCAAGAGGATAACAGTTATATAAATGTGAGGAGATTGTGCCTCACTTCGTAAAAGGTTGGTTAGATTCCCAATTCCCATGAATAGTGTTCAGTTTTGGTAATCCTGTTTGTAGGAAGTACTAGGTAAATTGGAGACAGTTCAATATAGGCCTTCAAAGTTGATGAAAGTAATGAAGGAGAACAGTAAAGCTAGGATTGGTGAGTCTTGAAAGTAGATGAGATCACATGGTGGAAGTATTTAAACTCCTTTGGCTAATGAAGGGCAAGATACTGATACATATCCTACTCACCTTGAGTAGTACCTTTCCTCTAGAATAGTCCCCCTGAAATCAGTAGGATTCTACTCATTTTGAACAATAATCTATTTTGCAAAAAGGTGGCAGATTCTACCCCTAAAGTAGTTATGATCAAATTAATTGTGATGTGGTTATTGGACAGACGAACTAGGAAGCATATATTTAAATTAAGAGTGAATAGATGGAAGTAGGATTTGAAAAATGAGTATAAAGCAAGACTAGCAAATAGGAAGATTGACCTTACAGCTGAGGTAATAATATTAATACCTAGCTCTCATATAACACAAAGATGAGTGGCAAAGATATATTTAAGAATTAAAAGAATGATTATGTTGAATGTAACAAACTCAAGGGTAATTAGTTTTGTCTTTGGGAATAGCTAACCACACATTCTAGCTGGAAATGTTTCATGAAATTGACTGTTTGTTTTGTTCTTTGTATGAGAGTGGAGCTTTTACAGCTTTTAACAGAAGAAGAGGGATTTTTTTCCCCTTTGAGAAAAAGTTTACATTAAGTTTAACACTTAAAAAATGTTTTTAACTGCACAGGCTAGAGTCAAATAGTTCCAGAGAAGAGAGCAGTGTAGTGCACATTCGTGGCTCTAAGCAACTGATAAATGGCACACTCGGTTCATATAACTGGCATGCCTGATCTACATAAGTGTCAGGGCCGGTATGATCTACCAGTCCATTTAGAATAGTTAGCATGTGTGAAGTGATATTTGCTGTTGGCATTAAGCACACTTCTAGTGGAGAGGTCCTTTGTTCATCTCAGGCTTCTTCTCTGTTCCATTACAGTAGCTAAGCCAGTTAATCTTACTTTCATATAATATTTTAAAATGTTTTACTGCTTTGTACAATGGTTATTTTAAAGCAATTCATGAAATAAAAGTGAACATCTTCTGGAACAATGTACTCCTGAGAGTCTGTGATAATTGGGGATCATTGCTTAATTGGCAGGTTGCTCTTTCTACTGGGCTGTGTGCCAATCAAGTGGAGTCTACTGTATTTTAATTAAATATTTTTAGTACGTCCAATATGAGACTCTTAGCTTTTGCCTTGTTTTATTCCATTTTCACTGGTAATGTAATAATTCAGGCATTTATATGTACAGTAGTAATAATTATATTCTAATAAATAGAATCCTTGAGGTTCTGGAAGTCTGGCTTCAGCAGTCTGAATACAAGAAGACTAGGATTCATTTCAGTATTGGTTTTCCTTAACCCTTTATTAGCTTTAAAAGATAATTTCCTGTAGAGGTTTTCAGGAGGGCCCAAGTTTCAGCAGTGGCATGGATCGCTTGGAAATGCCTAAAGTAAAACTGAAAATGTGTTCAGCAGCAGTTTTTGAGATCCAAGTGTTTGGCAAAGGAGGAAGGATAATAAGCAAAGCAGGTATGGAAAAGCCCAGCCTGGAATTTTCACAGAATTGTAGGGTCAAATCATCCACTTGTACCTTCATGAAAGTGCCTCCAAATTTCCTTTTTGAGTTAGCCTGGTTCAACCACCCACCATGTGTAAGGGGGAAACAGACAGTTTGATATCCTAAACTCATGGCTGTGCAGATACTTTGAAGGAATTTTGCATATCACAGAGAATCCATACAGCTCACCAACCTCTGTTCCCCCATGGCAACATGGCTCCCTCAGGAGCTGTTCTCCCATTACATCTCAGTCACAGTCATCTCTCAGGGACAGCTTCTTGTTTGAAGGGATTCTCACATAAAATAGTTTTGGTGGGATTGACATTATCTCACGTGGGCCATTTCTCTGGCTCAGGGGCGGCTCTAGGTATTTTGCCGCCCCAATCACGGAAGGCAGGCTGCCTTCAGCGGCTTGCCTGCGGGAGGTCCCCAGTCCTGCGGATTTGCTGGCACACCTGCGGGAGGTCCGCCAAAGTTGCGAGACCAGCGGACCCTCCGCAGGCATGCCGCCCTTGCGGCAGCTGGCAGAGCACCCCCTGTGGCTTGCTGCCCCAGGCACGTGCTTGGCGTGCTGGTGCCTGGAGCTGCCCCTGCTCTGGCCCCACTTCCCTCTAACCAAACTGAGGCTAAACTCCACGAGATCAAGGGGGGACATGCTAAATGACTGTTGCTCTTCCCCTTTTAACTCACTATTTCACCTGAATGGCTTCTCCTGTGTGTGTGGGCTTAACTATAGGCAGAAATGGGAGCTATCCACCCCAGTTTTTGTCCTTGGAGGGGAGTAACATGGCTTTCTCACCCTGCATTTTTGGCATGCTGAGGAGGAAGCCAGCACAAGTATGCGGAGAAGAGTTTCTGAGGTGGCTTTGAGCAGCTGTGTCCAAAACCCTCCTTGAAAAATGTGATTATTTTCCTGAGAACATTTGTCAGTGATCAAAACACCCTCAAAACTTCACAGATCCCTCACAATGTATTACCCATTTTAAAAAATAACCTACTATTTCAGCTCCTTAAAGGATTGGATGGTCTGTCAAAGACAAAGCCTTTCCTTTGCCACTTTCATTGCCTTCATGAGATTTCACCTGCAGGAAAAATATTTCAAATTAAGCTTTGTTTGTATTGTAGGCGCTGCATTTGGAGCCTGCAAGCTGGGTTCTCCCAGCTTTTAAAGGAACATCCATGCAAGCCCGCAAAGAAAAGCTCTCACAATTATTTATCTCCAGAGCCATTAAATGCTGATAGCATGTAGGTGACTTCAGGATTCTGTTAATTAAAACTGAAATGTGAAAGTTCATAAATCTGGAGGATCTAGATGATAATGTGCATATATTTAATAGAAATTTCTAGAAGTGATAATTGAAATTCGTGGTTTTATTTTTTTCCTTCAGTGTCTATTTCAATAAATCTGTTCAAATGATGATGACAGAGATTTGACACTTAGGGAGACTTGGCAGGGAGAGAGAGCAGGGCCACAGGCATGAAGAAAGCCCAGCGCTACACAAAAATATTTACTGACAGCTTGCAAATAAAGCAGAAAGCCAGTATTTTTTTTCCCTTCTGTCCTGGATATATGCCTCCCTATTAATCTTTTAGAGCACACTCTGCCTTGCTGAATCCCTTATTAAATAATGAACAGACATGTAAGCATTGTTTGCTCTTGTTTCGAGTCAACTATGAACAAAGGTTTTAGATGTAGTTAGCAGAAGTTATGTGAAGCCACAAATAAATCACAGCTTTAGAGAGCAGATCATCCCCTTGTGCAGAGGGAATGAAAACCTAGTGTATTTGGGTTGATGTCTATGATAATAGAGAAATCCCTCCTCCATAATGTTGTCCTCTCCACTTCCCGACGCCTCTCAGTAGCCTCTATGCTGTAGCTGCAGTGGGGTTTGAGATTGGGTCTGGGAGTAACAGGGAGTCAGGTACTCTTCACAGCATTGTCTTCTGCTTAGCCTCTAGGTTTCCAAACAGAGAAGAAACTGGGAGTCAAAGCTGCTTGAAAAAACATAAATTCCAACTAGTTCCTCTTCTGGAGAATTTAGTTGCAGATGTAATCTGTCAGGAGGAGAGTGCCTCTGGTCAAACTCCAAGAATTCTCTACTGAGCATGTGCAAACTGAGATTTTTCAAAGGTTTATAACTTGGCCAAACTGAAGGTAACTCCCCCCCCTGCCAAATTTCAACTCCCGCTTTGAAGCAGGGTTGTGCTAGAGCATCTCAATGAAATGACTGTCAGAATTTTTTTAATGTGGGCAAAACAATGTATTTTTTCCTAACTTTGTCCTAAGAAACAGATCTATTTTGACTGATATATATGTATATATCAACTATATAATATTGGAGGACATCAAGAGTGATGGCAGTTTCAGGCCGCAAAACCTGAAATATACTTTGGCACAGCTGAATGTTGTAGATGAATTTTTTTTAAAAGAAATTCAGCCTGTGGCAGACACCTAACATTGATGTTTTCAGCTTCAGCTATTTAAGTCTAGGAAAGATATATACAACTGAAAACAGGGTTTTATAATGGAAAGTATTGGGCAATCTTAATGATAGAGAGTAACCTATAATAAAACCACAATTTATTATTAAATTTATCATGTAAAATGCACTGTAGAACAAAATTATCAAAATTGATTGTAACCCTTCTACCAGGTGGAGTTGGCAGGGACAAGGGCCTCGTTCATTATCTCAGGGTTCCTTTTTAACAATACAACACAGAATTGGTTCAAGCTTCTACCCAGTAACCTGGGAAAATTACACACCACACCTAACTGCCTCTAAGAGGCAATACTTCTCCTCTTGCAAGCACTGAGTCTGTGTGTAGAAAAGAAATGTTTAATAAAAAGGGGAAAGTAACCCAGCATTAATTTGGGAAAATGCCACAAACATGATTAAGAAGCATATGACCATGAGCAGAACAACCATACCAGAGTATGTTGTGCAGTGCCCTTTGCCTCAGTTTCTCACCTTGTGGTGAGAAAGTCCATCAAACAAAAATTCCTTCAATGTGCCACTCCCCTCTCCTTTCACTGAAGTCCACTCACAGTTGTCGTCCTTGGTCAGCGAAGACCCAGAGTTCAGAGGTGTATTCACACAGGATCACCTCCCACCTGGTGGGGGAGGTGGAGTGGGGAAAGGCATCCAGCAATGCCTCAGATGCATCTTGACTGTCCTATCTCTCGTCTGTTGCCTGGTCACTCTCCCTTGATGTCAGGGGAGAGCTCATTCACATCCTACTAAGATTATTATTAGGGTTGTCAAGCGATTTAAAAAAAATTATTGCAATTAATAGAATTAAATTGCGATTAATTGCCCTGTTTAATAATAGAATACCATCTATTTAAATATTTTTGGATGTTTTCTACATTTTCAAATATATTGATTTCAATTATAATACAAATACAAAGTGTACAGTGCTCAATTTATATTTATTTCTGACTACAAATATTTGCACTGTAAAAAACAAAAGAAATAGTATTTTTCAATTCACCTAGTACAAGTACTGTAGTGCAATCTCTTTATCATGAAAGTTGAACTTACAAATTTTGAATTATGTACAAAAAATAATTCATTCAAAACAACATAAAACTTTAGAGCCTACAAGTCCATTCAGTCCTATTTCTCGTTCAGCCAATTGCTCAGACAAACAAGTTTGTTTATATTTGCAGGAGATAATGCTGCCCACATCTTGTTCACAGTGTCACCTGAAAGTGAGATCAGGTGTTTGCATGGCACTGTTGTAGCTGGCGTTGCAAGATATTTACATGCCAGATGTGCTAAAGATTCATGCTTCAACCACCATTCCAGAGGACATGTGTCCATGTTGATGAAGGGTTCTGCTCAATAATAATATATGGAGATATACCTATCTCATAGAACTAGAAGAGACCCTGAAAGATCATTAAGTCCATCCCCCTGCCTTCACTAGCAGGACCAAGTACTGATTTTCCCCCAGATCCCAAAGTGGCCCCCTCAAGGATTGAGCTCACAATCCTGGGTTTAGCAGGCTAATACTCAAACCACTGAGCTATCCCTCCCCACTCAATAACAATCCAAAGCAGTGTGGATTGATGCATGTTCATTTTCATCATCTGAGTCAAATGCCACCAGCAGAAGGTTGATTTTCTATTTTGGTTGTTCGGGTTCTGTAGTTTCTGCATTAGAGTGTTGCTCTTTCAAGACTTTTGAAAGCATGCGCCATACCTCATTCCTCTCAGATTTTGGAAAGCACTTCAGATTCTTAAACTTTGCATCGAGTGCTGTAGCTATCTTTAGAAATTTCACATTGGTACCTTCTTTGTGTTTTGTCAAATCTTCAGTGAAAGTGTTCTTAAATGAACAACATGCTGAGTCCTTAGCCAAGATTAGTATAACATGAAATATATGGCAGAATATGGGTAAAACTGAGCTGGAGACATACAATTCTCCCCCAAGAAGTTCAGTCACAAATTTAATTAACACATTATTTTTTTTAATCAGCGTCATCAGCATGGAAGTGTGTCCTCTGGAATGGTGGTTGAAGCATGAAGGGGTGTACAAACGTTTAGTATACCTGGCATATAAATACCTTGCAATGCCAGCTACAAAAGTGCCATGCAAATACCTGTTCACACTTTCTGGAGACATTGTAAATAAGAAGTGGGCAGCATTATCTCCTGTAAATATAAACAAACTTGTTTGTCTTAGCGATTGGCTGAATGAGAAGTAGGACTGATTGGACTTGTAGGCTCTAAAGTTTTGCATTGATTTGTTTTTGAGCGCAGTTATGTAACAAAAAAAAATCTACATTTGTAAATTGCACTTTTACAATAAAGAGATTGCACTACAGTACTTGTATGAGGTGAATTGAAAAATATTGTTTCTTTTGTTTATCATTTTTACAGTGCAAATATTTGTAATAAAAATAATATAAAGTGAGCCACATATACTTTGTATTCTGTGTTGTAACTGAAATCAATATATTTGAAAATATAGGAAAACATCCACAAAATTTAGTAAATTTCAGTTGATATTCTATTATTTAACAGTGCAATTAAAACTCTGATTAATTGCAATTAATTTTTTGAGTTAATCGTGTGAGTTAACTGCAATTAATCGACAGCTCTAATTATTATATTCAAAAGAATTACATTAATGCAACTGCATTAATGAAGCTGAAAAGTGAAACATGCAGAAGTCAAGAAATGGTAAAATTAAGATTGCAGATTCAAATGTAATCCCCATCTGTTGTGCACTATGATATGGTCTTTAATAACATGCTCGTGTACCATTTTTCAATTAATACAATGTTATGTTAATTACTTAAATACCTTAAATGGTAGTTTTTCCTGAATGAGGACTGTAGGATGGGTAGCTATTCCATAGTTAATTTTGCATTGAGTTTTATCATCAGGGTTAATAGCTTATATGAGTATATAGTAAATTATATAATACAATTTAAAATTATTAGATTAGTTATGTGGTTAGATTTTTAAAAAGACTAAGGACTGCATGTGCATTTATGTTCACTAGGGTGCAAATGATTAATGCTATCATCATGTATCATATTTCCAGCAAAAGTTGGAATGAGAGAAATATACTCCCACACGGTATAGAATTACAAATTGGCTTGGTACATTATAGATCAGGATGCAGAAGCTAGTGTCAAAAACAGAATATCTGGTTAAATGAAACATTGATCTGATCTGGTATGGCACTTCATATGTCCCAAGTTGTCCGGTACAGCCTTGCATTCTATTAATTAAAACTGCTGCCAAGACATAAGTACGGTCGTTGGGAGTTGTGAGGGATACAGGATCAGAACCATGTTTTATGGGGGAAAAAAGACTAATACATAGTAGGGATTGGCTTCTGAACAGTATTCTTGGTAATATGTACAGTGGTGCAGAGACCAATGAAACTCTCGTCTTAAAAAGGCTTCATTCTGCTTTGAGTCACTGTTCCCTTCATAAATGCTAAATAGTCTTTTGACCTTTTCCCATAGCTATAATATTCATTGCAGCCATTAGTTACGATCATTAGAGGTCAGATTTTTATGTCTGCTGTTAATAGTTACCAGCGCTGTTCAGCTTGAACATCAAATAATTCATTTATTTCCCCTTCAACACTGCCATTCCGAGAGCTGTAGCTGATCTTATAGGCTTGCAACAGCCATGGGCATCAAGAGTAGCCAGAATTACAGAGAAGAATGCACTTGAAACTCAAGTAGCCATTGCTAAATCATAGCCATGTTTATCTGACTAGTAGTCATTGATTAACAGAGGGGCCTATCTAGAAGTATGTAAGACAAGGGAATGGGGAGGCAATTAATTATACTGTGTGATTCTTGCATGAAGCTTGGCAAGAAAATAGAAACACAACATTGAGTCACTGAATCTGCTAAAACCTAAACCAGTCACCCAAAATAAGTGATGTTCATGCCTTCACCCAATCAGCTCTTATGCAGTAGGCACTCAAGGAGATTCAGTGGCCTCAGTAGGACTCATGCTGCCATCAACAACAGACTTGGAGAAAACATAATATTTGTGCAGTGCTTTGAAGATGCATTAAGTGCTGTGCATTATTCTATTTAAAAACTAATAAACTAAATGGATAAATGGAGTAATCGGAATATAAGAATTTCCATACTGGATCAGAGGAGGGTTTTTCTAATTCTGTTGGTGAGAGGAAGGGGGCACGAAACTGCAAAAAAGCATTTACAGGATAACTTGCCCACAAGGAAAGTTTCTATCTAATCACGTTAGTTAGAGGTTAGTTTATGCCTTGAAGCATGAAGCTTTAGATTCCTTTCAGAATTCCTATTTTTAATATTTAATTTAGCTCTGGATATTCTTTTTATCCATTTACATATCCAATCCTTTTAGGGTCCAGCTGAGTTTTTGGCCTCAGCGATACCTTGTAGCAGTGAATTTCACAGGCTAATAGCTTGTTTTGTGAAATACGGAGTCAGACTAAGGAAGAGGAATCAAGTGGAGGCACAGGTGACTGAGAAGAACATGAAAGAAAAGAACAAACACAAAGGACAATAGCTACCTGACCATTTACAATGGAGAAAACCCACCAACTCATTCGTGAGTTTGGAGGTGGAAGGAAAATCAGTTTTCTATTTTATGCGAGATCACCGAAATGTGTCCGAAGACTTGAATGTCATATATGTTGTCATATGTTATTTTTCCCACCACAGAACCTGATACCCTACTAATATCTGGAGAACAAGAAGAATTTCTCCGCCAACTCCACCTAAACAAATTCTTTCAGAACAATGGTGACACCACTCACAATTACCATGTCATTACTGAGAATCATAAAAGAAAATATTCATTCATCTGGACACCAGAGAGCAGACAAAACCACACCCTTGACGATTACGTTGCTTGCTTAAAAAAAAATTGATGGTGAAGGAATATCAAGACTCTCATAAACAATCCTCAAAACAATCACCATGCAAAGGACCAGCTTTCTCTAGGACACAACTGACTTCCTTCACAAACTCCACAACATTAACAACCTCCCTCAGAACATCATCCTTTCCACCATGGATGTCTCTTCCCTATATACCAACATCTCTCACGATGGCATAGCTGCCTGTCTCAAATATTTACAAGACAATGGAGAACCCTCAGATATCCACTCCAAACACATTGCCAAACTCATCCATTTTATCCTCACCCATAACAATTTTATATTCAACATTTGTCCAAACCATGGGAACAGCCATGGGTTTTAGGATGGCACCCTAATATGCCAACCACTTCATGGGCCACCTTGAAGATGAATTTCTGGACAAATGCACCACTAAACTAATGATATTCATGATATAGGTTGATGATATTTTCATCCTCTTTGCTGATGATTTAAACTCCCTCCTAGATTTCCATCACAACGTCAACAACCCCAACCTATCCATTAAACTGTCTCTGGAACACTTCCCAACATCAACTTCCTCGACACCATGATCAGCTTTTACAATGGAACCCTACAGACAACTATATACAGGAAAACCACAAATCACCACACCTACCTTTATTCATCTATAACCAACTTATACACACCAAGAAATCTGTTATCTACAGCCAGGCATTCAGATAGCAAAAAATATGCTTCAAGGAGAAAGTCCAGATATACACATTAACATACTTAAAACCACCTTCACCAAACAAGGACACTCCACAGGAGAAGTATATGGCATCACATAACGGGCCACACACATACCCTAAGAGAACCTGCTTCAATACAGAAATAAAACCTCCTCTGACTGCACACCCCTAGTTGTCACCTACCACCCCATATTGCAATCTGTGCAGCGTATCATCAAATAACTTCACCTCATACTTGATGGGGACTCATCCTGAAAGAAGTTTTCCCTGAACCCCCACTTCTGGCCTTCAAATGACCACCCAACCTCTCCACGCTCATCATCAGAAGCAAGCACCCCACAGACCAGGACACACCAACGCAAAGCAGCCCCAGATCCAGCCAGAACAACAGATACAAAGCCTGCAGACATATCTCCACTGCTACAATGATCAACACTCCCCACAACACACTTTTCAAAATCCCTAGGTCTGACACATGCCTGTCACAACATGCAGTATACCTGATCCGGTGCATTAAATGCTAAATAACTATGTGGGTGAAACCAGACAATCACTACACTCTTGAATGAACTTGCACAGGAAAATGATAAAAGACAAAAACACCATATCACCTGTAAGTTAACACTTTTCACAAAGCAATAACTCTATATCTGGCTATCCTTATTTTCAAAGGAAACCTTTCCAACGCTTTCAAAAGACAATCCTAGGAGCTTCAATTCATAACTTTCCTAGTTCTTAAAAATCATGGACTGAATAGAAACATTGGATTTATGGCTTATTACAACAATCTATAACCCACTATCAGCCCACCCCCAGCTGCCTTCCCCCCTCCCTTCCTTTCTCCTCTACGACTGGAGGGAGTTTCAAAGGGCCACCTCACCTTGAATGATTCCTTGAAATATGTGTTAACTACTTATGCTAAACAATCTTTTCTACTAGCTGTGACACAGAGTACATTTCCCAGATCTGAAGAAGAGCTCTGTGTAAGTTTGAAAGCTTGTTTCTCTCACCATTAGAAATTGGTCCAATTAAAGATATTACCTCACTCACCTTCTCTCCATAATATATTTTGCTGAGAAAAAGGAAACAATATAACGAACACAATTCCCTCTGCAAATCCAACACCGAAAAAGAAAGCACAATAATAATAATAATAAACATCATGATTTTTTCATCAGCAGATCTTAAAGCACTTTTCAAACAACATGGATCCAAGAGATAGAGGTGACTATGACAAGGACAGGCTAGTGGGGATAGGGGCATTATAGTCTGTAACCACTACTGTAGATTCCCCTCAGAATCTTGGGAAGAATCTAGAATTCCTGAGTCTCATCAGTATTCTGCTGTCAATATGGAGGGATAGCTCAGTGGTTTGAGCATTGGCCTCCTAAACCCAGGGTTGTGAGCCCAATCCTGGGGGAGGGGGAGCATGTAGGGATTTGAGGATTTAATTGGGGATTGGTCCTGCTTTGAGCAGGGGGTTGGACTAGATGACCTCCTGAGGTGCCTTCCAACCCTAATAATCTATGAGTCTATGAAAACTACTGGCATATGTTCCTCATCTCCCTCTAGTCACTGACACACATAGAAGACAACCTACTGCTATCACTTATTACATTAGCTGAAGTGGCAGATGTCTGTGCTGTGAATTTAAAGGTTCTGAACCTGCATAATGAACTTTAATTTTGATACTTCCTAACTTTGAAATCCTTGATGTTGCAAACTTAACATTCTTTGAATGTAGTTTTTTTCCTATTTAATAGAACAATACATTGTGACAATTGTTTGATGAAAGCTGTGAATGGGAAGATGCTCCATAAACTGTGAAATAAGCATACTTCATGTACAAATCTTCTTTAAAGAGACAAATTAATCTTTGTATTTTACATAGTACCTTCTATCCAAGGATCTCAAAGAGTTTTACAAACATTAATGAACTGAGCCACAAAACTCCCGTTTATAGTAGGTATTATTATTCCTATTGTACAGGTGAGATAAGAGACTCTCAGATTCAGGGGAAAACAAAAATCATTGGTAGGTGAGGAAATAGAACTCATATCTCCCGACTTCTAGGTCTGTGCCTTAATCACTATTTTTCCTATCTACTTGTGAAATCTTCATCTCTCATTATGAAGGCCAGTTTAAGTCCTGGTTTAAACTCTTAAATCACACTGAGTGGCCATGGAAAAAAATCAAGTCTCCACATATTACAGTCATGTTTCAGTATCATTAAAATGCAAAATATATAAATGTCATTTCAACACAGAAAGTACGGTACATAAAAATAAATATCATGAAATCAGCATATGACATTCAAAAATGTTCCAATGAGACTTTCAGAGCTTAATAAATGCCACTCTCACTAAATTCTATATAGTTGATTCTTTCTCTTCTCTACAGTGTGTAATACAACTTGATTACAGGAGTGCACTGTTTGCTTTGTATGAACAGAATTCGGAGGAACGGCTAGGCTAGCTATTGATGAGCCAGGACATTTCTCTCCAAGTATAACTCTGCAAATGTCTATAAAAAAGGCTTCCCAATATGTATGTACAGGAGTCCTTTCTGATATTATTTCTCATGATCTTAATCAGATTCAAAAAGTACTATTTTGGTCTTTGAACTCTGAAACACACCACAGCAGCACAGTGTTTTTTTGGTTTTAAATAACATGGACCTATTTGATTCTTTGTCAGAAGTAGGTCTCTCCCTTGGATAGGGGTTTATGCTGCATTTGAAGTTTGATCCTCTGTATTTGTTTGTCATTACGGTCCATTCCTGGACAGGGCCGGCTCCAGCTTTTCTGCGGCCTCAAGCAGCAAAAAAAAAAAGACGAGCGGTGGCCCTTCGGCAGCAACCTACCCACTCCGCTTCTTCTGCGGCAGTTCGGCGGCGGGTCCTCCCTCTCTTCCTCTTCAGTGGCAATTTGGCAGCAGCTCAAAGAGGAAATGAATTTCTGCCAAAGACCTGGATGTGCCAGCCCGATACCGGATGGAGTGCCCCCTTTTGAATTGGCCGCCCCAAGCACATGCTTGCTACTCTGGTGCCGGGAGCCAGCCCTGTTCCTGGTAGTTTGATGCCATCTCTGCTCTCTACATTCATCCATAGTTGCTACCCAGCAGTATTTGAGAGACCATAGTTATGTTTAGCATAGGAAATCACTGCAATATCTCAGATACCTCAGAGGCTAAATGTTGACTTTTTAAATAATGAACACTAGTGCCTGTGCATGCCTGCATTCTCTCAAATTGTTATACTTATTAATCCAGATGTGCCAGTTTCAAATAGTTGATGGCAGTCCCATTTTTTATGTTAGCACAGGCTGAGGGCATGCACGCTGTTAACAATCCTGTTCAAGGAAACTCCATATTTAGGCTTCCAAAAAATCACAGAAGACATGCATATTAAGGGAGCTCAGGACTTCTGTGATCTTATCCATTAGTGATTTCTTGCATAATCCAGGCCCTCCAATCTTTGCATTGTATGTACTGCATAGGTTTATTTTGGTAGATTTGGAGCACTATCCAACAAGGCATTGAACCCCAACTACAAGGTGCTGAGCACCCTTCAGCTCTCACTGAGCACTTCAGAAGAAGCACTTAGCTCTGTACTTTGCAGGTAAAAGCCCTTGTTTTGGCTCCAGTTCAGCAAAGTACTTAAAACATATGCATCAAGTCCCAGTGGGGCTATGCACGTGCTTAAATTTAAGCTTGTGCTGAAGTGTGTTGCTGAACTGGGGCTTAGTGATTATCCTAAGCTATGTTGTAAAGAGAGTTGGATTTAGAAAGGTCAAGACGTGAGGTGTGAAGATGAATATTTTTAAGGACCTCTAGATTTAAATTTTAAGGTGCTGGAAACCCCTGGTATTAAATAAAAGTTAATAAACTCTGCATTCTTTCGTATTCTGTGTGCAAGAGGCCAGCTGTTGCACTATACGGTGCCATTCTGCTGCTCTTTCATCAGTTTGGAGCTTATTATTTTCCTTCAGATGTAATTAATGTTCTTAACGTTGATCAGCTGCAGTGAAAATGGAATCTTTCGATTTTTCCCTTTGCGTTATGCTGAAGATGAATGGTAAACAATAATCACATTCATATATTATTCTTATTTTGAAAACACATATGGTATTTGGCATTACATATTAAAATCCCAAATATTAATAAAAAAGATGAACCCTGTAAAGGAAATGAAAATGAAATTTTTATAGGGTCTGAGGCAGAGCAAATGCTCACCACAACCTCTTCTGACAAATCTCTTTCAAGGATCCCCAGACTGAAGATTCACTCTTTGCTGCAATTTGCATTCTTAGGCCTATAAATGTTTTATGACTTTCCTCTATGAGCACTCACAGACAGAAGGAGGTAATGCAAAATTGATCTGTGTATTAAAACTGCTGAGCCAAGCAGGCCTCCTCTTGGAATTACAGTGATTGCTTAGTGGTGATTCAACAGGCCTTCACAGAAATATTTGCAAAAATGTCAATCAATTAAATCTGAACTTCCTTCCCACCTACCTATCTTCTCATGTCTCCCTAGTGCTTACAGGTGAGTTGTCAAGGTCAGGATTTTCTGGGGATTCTTTCGCTTGATACATGCCATTTTCATAACACTGTCATACTGTAATTAGGCTCATAACAGTATCATTACTAAGCAGTGATGAGATATATCCTTTGTGAGATATATTTTTTTAACAGAAGTATGCAAATCCTACCACTACCAAAAATGCTATTAGCAGCCCTGAAATGCAATATAGTAGTTGGAAATTACTACAGTGGAGTTATCTGTTTATATCAGGTCTGAATTTGGCACAACAGCTATACAAAGAAAAAGATAATTGATTGCAAAGTCAACTAAACAACCTATTTTAATATCAGTTCTCCTCTTATTCATTATAGAGCAGGAAAAATCACAATTCTCAATCCAGATTGCTACCTTTCAGTGTTTTTCAAAGAAACTGTTCTGTGTAACCAAATATTTATTACAGTAAAATGTTGGTAAAACCACCATATAAATCCGACAATATGTCTGACCTTAGATTTGAAAAAATAAATAAATAGAAGCTTAAGTAAGGCTACTAAATCCATATGTATGCACCTTTCTTGGTTTTTACACAAGCTCTGAGAACTCAACAGCTCCCATTGGAAAAGGTGGACAAAGAACTGATTTTGTTCTGTAGCAGGATTTTCTGTACAACTTTGAGTCAATGATACTTGGGAACACCGAGCAGCTAATTGCATAACCCCTCATAAAAAAAGAGTTTCTTAGAGCAAATTTAGCTGCAAAGAGATTCATAATGCCAAATTCTAGTTTGTTACACCCATGCAAATACCATTGTTCAATGGGATCTGCTTAATGAGACTTTTGAAAATCAGGCAGGTGCCTAAATATAAACTTAGGATCTGAATTTAAGGCTCGATTAAAAAAAAATCTTGGCTCTAAAATATGCTTAAGTACAATACATTGTTCAAAAGGGGATTTCAGTCACACAAGTATATATATTAATAGAGGGACCAACACCAATTTATACTAAATACAACATACACGTGAAGACAAAACACAAATAAAGGCTTGTATGAAAAGCTGAAAATAATGAGATTGCAAAAGCAACAAGGAACAATTCAAAGATACTAAAGTAGTGGAATTGCTGGATTTTTCAAGGTAAGTAGATCCCCAGCACTAGAAAAGATACATTCCTAGAGTCAAATCCTGGCCCCCTTGAAATCAGTGAGAGTGTTGTCATTAACTTCAAGGAGGCAATATGTAAAGGGCAACAGAATAAATTGTTAATGATATCCTGACATAATCCCATATTTTTCATCTACATAGATGGTGTCTTAGTAATGGGCAGCCTTTTAAAATTATTTAGTTTGTTCAGTGTTATGTAAATCATTGAAATTTGGCCGGTTTCTGAAAGGGTATTTCTAACGTCTTATGGCTCAGGTTGTTGCATTTTCCAAACTGAAGTCTTTGGGTCAAATTCTACACTCAGTTACACTGACCTCAGGAGTGCAACAGACTACTATATGAATCTCAAATGAATATGGCAAAATGAATTGCAACTTTTTCCCCCTTTTAAAAAAACACCTACAATTGTATTTCTCCATAGTTATTTTTAAATTGCCACTTCTGTTGCTTTTGTCTTATTGTTTTGTTTTTTTTAATTTACTTGAATTGTTTTCAATTTTGTATGAGGTTGGGGTGTTCCTTCTAATTAGTGGATGAGAAATTGTTTTTAGATTCTTCAGCACCTCAGGTGCTTTGATGAGGGGTTGCTTTATATCTAAAATGATTATTACTAATTCAAATGAATATTCTGATACTTCCCAATTGGCACTGTTGATACTTTTGCGAAAAGGCAAAATGGTAAGGTTCTTTGTGTATGATGTTGACTCCAGAACTATTTGTAGGTTGGGTAGACAAGGATACAGAGATGAGCAGTGTATTGATTGATAGATGTTGGGCAGGCCTTCAGTAAAAGAGATGACAAAACAGAAGTGTGAGTTACTTTCCTGAACCTTGGATATCTGACATGCTTAAGCTTTTAAAACATCCGACAAATTCTGCCATTTTTCTTGTAGGATCACCAAAAGACAGATTATTGACTGAAAAAATTCCTGGAGGTTGTTAGTGGTGTCCTTTCTGTTGTTCCTAGTCATTCCTAGATGCAAGATTTCAGTATACTGTTGCTCATTTCTTTGGTGGATATGATATCAGAAATGGAATGAAACAAGGACTTGAGGAGGATGAGAATTCTACTGAATGTATTTGTAATACTAGTCTGTGTTTGGTAGTTTTGGCCAATTTCCTCACAAATGAATGAAATTTCCCCCCTTGTGAGTTGTTTGGATGGGGGAACTGACAGTAAACCATACATAAATGTTCTGTTCACACTTTTAATGCCTAATCCACATGTAGAATCAGTTTCCAGGGAAACGGAATGGATCTACAGTGAAAAGTGAATATTACCACAAATTTTTTTTTCAGAGTTCAAATTGGAGGTGGAAAAGTGCTAGTACTCTACTCAAGCTTGGACCACTATTCTAAAGTTCACTCACAATCCCAGGGTAGGCATATGAACATGCAAATTTTGGGAAAGTTCAGATTCAGAAGAATGTTTCAAACCTATAAGAACATGCATGTTTTTCCTTGCATCTATTATACGGCCTGATTCTTTCCCTGTGGGATACAAATAATTCTTTGAATTATATCTTGCTCTGGAAAAATCATATCCCCTGCACTTTGAATTTAGGTTTTGCGTTCACTCATCTTTTAATTCTTAGTTTTGTGTTTTGTTTTGTTTTTTGTTTGTAATTTTTCCATGGAGGAAGACAGCTCTTTTCCCTTATTGTCCATCTCTTTTGTGGATGTGACTGTATCCCTACTAGAACCTCTTGTGTGAGCGTTTGAGAGAGAAGCTGGTTCATACTATATTTGTTGTGAAAAATCAAGGTTGTTGGATACCAATTTCACATACATTTTTACATACTGATGTAGGACAGCATGGAACAGGTCAATGAATCATGTATTGGTGGAAATATGTAGGACTGCATGAGGCTGAATGGAGAAAACATCAACCCACCTATGCGCAATTTCCAGAAATAGTTTGGGAAATGCTATTTTTTCTTTTTTGCTATAAGATTAAGATACATTTCTTAAGTGTGTTTGTTGCTCTATGGCAGGTAGGTTTCCTCACTCAGGTAAAACTTTTTAATCTGCAATAAACTTTTACCGTTGTACTTTTCTCTAATTGCAACATTATCAACACTGCCACCTATGATGGATTCAAAGTATAATCAATGATACGCCAAGCATCTTGGGTTAATTGGCAAAGTCGTTCCAAGCCCTTTCTGCCTCTCATTGTTCTGTTTACAAGGCATTACGTGGAAATTTCAAGACTGTTTTTTTTTTGCATTTGTATATAGGAAAACAAATATTTCAGAATGCAAGATATTTTCCATATAAACGGTGTTTCACCCAGTAAGCTTGGTACAGAAATTGCAGGTTCTATGGAGATTTCATGTATCTTGGTAGTTGTTTCTTATTTTTTAATTTATTTTGAATATATATTATTTGTAGAAAGTTTATAAATCTTGCCCAAAGCAGTCTCAGCCTGGGCGATAACTATGGGACCAGGCCTGAAAACACTTGCCCCCATGTGAGTCGTCCAATTGATGTCACTGGACTATGCATGTTACATGCAGAAGTGTTTGCAGGATCAAGCCCTGCACTGCAAAAAATGCTGCCCATTGTGGATCAACAGACCTGGCAGGGTATTTTATAAACATATATTTCTTGTTTTGTTTATAAATCATGTATGTTGGGTGGAAAATGAATGATTTATCACATGCTTCTAAGAAGTTGTAGTTGTTGTTCCCTTCTCCTAAACAGCACTGAACAAAGAATTTGCTTGGAGATTTGTCATCCTGGTTATTGATCATAATGGGGAAGGTGTCTCTACCAGTCAACTGTGGCTGTAGAGAAGACATAACCCTTATAGAATTCCCTACCCTTCTGTAAAGTTTATTATCATCTAGCTTGCAGCACAGCAACCCTTAGCCTTTGCCTAAAGAAGATAAGAATTACTTGGGGGATAGGGGAGGATGGTGTTACACTCATCCTTTCTTATCAGTTTCAGTGAGGGAAAGAAACATTTTTTTTAGAAAATTCCTTAAGAAAATATGGCAGTAGAATTATACATGGTGTTTTCTCCAAAAGAGAAATAACTATATAAACTTGATGGAAGATGTCAGAAATGTTTCAAGAGGCTGCTCAGAACTAGGAGAGGTTTGACATACAGCAAGCACAGTCGTGGTGCTAAGTTTGTTTTGATTTGATTCACCTAGTATGCCCTTAAATATATTTTGTCAGAAAAATCACTTGCTTTGAAGGGTTATTTTTAGTTTTTAGTTTGTGTGCACAAGTGTTCCTCCTCCCTCTCCACAAGTCTGTAAATAAAGAAAAATAAATATTTGTATACTCCTGGAAAGAACTTGATATTGAAATCTTCTGAGACTCAGGTACTCATGCCTTACGCGTAATCTCAGCTGGCTTGCAGAGGAAGTGAATTCAATATAGATTGGACCTAATCCTGCTACTCTTAGCAGTATTCACGTGTGGTCCCATTGAAGTCAATACAACTACTCGGGTAAGTAAGGGGTGCTGATCAGGCTTTTGAAAGTGAGTTTGCACTTTCTAGCATAATTCTGAACTAAACTCAGATGCTCCTATGAAAACCATGTGTTGGCAGTGTATCATTCTCCTCCTACCAACAAATATTCAATAATACATTTTATAAAATACAAAATGAACAGGTATCTGCTTACCAAGCCTTGGCTCTCAATACTGAACTCACATTTCAGTGTGTTCTATATATCGTCATATTGTCAGCCATTTCTCTATATGAAATGGAGTACAGAGTGAGTGAATGGTGCCAGATTAATAGGCAGAGAGACCTAAGTGTTCTGTTTACCCCCAGAAATGTTTTAGAGGAGGAGGCAGAAGTGGACACTCCTCTACACCATCCCACCTATGGGTGTGATCATTGATGAAGAGAAGGTGCCCCTAGAATTGTGGGGTCATTCAGTCTCCATGCTCATTCATTCTTTGGCCTGTTGGCGGAGGCTTCAGAAGAAGCCTGCCAGTTGGGAAGTTATATGATTTCCTCTCTCATCATGAACTCTTGCCCACTAGGAACTGGTGTGAGAAACAAACCCATTCCACACTGACCACTGAACAGCTGGCACACAATCATGACTTTTGGTGTCTTCTAAATTTGAACCCTTGTCCTGGAAGTTAAAGGCTTTGAATCCCCAGATTCCTCCAGCTCCTTCTCAACAAGGTCATTGTTTATTTTAAATAGTTTCCCTTCTGAATGCAAAAAACTATGTGCTCATTGTTTTGAACATTCACAGTATTTTGTAACTAGCTAGAGGTATAGTTCTGAGCAAACTGGTAGGAAGTAGTGACTATCCAGCCTGCATGTTTCCCACTTCTGGACATGGCATTTTCAGGCATGGATATATGAAGACTCTTTCAATCAGTGCCTTTAGCTTCAAAGTTATCCATGTGCTTCCTATTTGCAAAAGAGTTGGGTCCTTAGTTAGTCATTGAGTATTTTCTAATGGTACATGAAAATGTATCTATGTGTATGTGCAGAGCAGGTATTTGTGATTGCATGTGGCCAGCACCTAACTTTGAGAGTAAGGTGCAAATGCCTAATGCATAACGATGCTTTTATTTTGCTACTTTTAACAGATGACTGTTAGTTTTGCTAGTTTTATGTTCATGGCGAGTTCCATTTTGTAAGGGGTGCAATTCTAGCTTGGACATTACCTGGGCTGTGCAAAGCAGTTGGGAAGGCTCTTATGCCCTCCTGTCACTATGCACCCACTTAGAGTTTGGGCCCAATGAGCACCCAAAGGGAACTTTAAAGGATCCTTAGGACTGGTCAATACACACACTTATGATGAAACAATAAAAGATGTGAATTAAAACCACTTTAGTTCTTTGGATGTAAGTCTGTGCGTGGATGCCTTGGAATGAAAGGGGCTAGAGTCAATTTAGTGTAAGGTCACTTTGTTACTATTTAGAGCTAAATTGACTTTAGCCACTTTTATTCCATAATAAATATCCACATGCAGACTTGCAGCAAAATAGTGAAATCAGTTTTAGGAAATCAGGATGAAAATTTGTGTGTAGACCAAGCCCTTAATGTAGATGAGAATGAGGTTCTTTGGTCTTTAACTCTTTCATTACAAATATTTCCCCCTCTGTTGTGCAAATTAAAGTGTGCATGATCATTTTAAGGAATTCTTTTCCCTCAAGAGGTGCAGGATTCTATACTTAAAGTCTTCTCAGGAACTGCCAGGAGAATTCAGCTTCCCTCGAGACTCTTTCAATCAGTGCCTTTAGCTTCAAAGTTATCCATGTACTTCCTATTTGCAAAAGGGTTGGGTCCCTAGGTAGGATAAAAAACCAGACTGTCAATTTAAACATCTTTTCTTTCTCTATAAGGGGATGATATTTGATAAATTTGGCACAAGTGCCACAAGTCACATAATAATTAAATGAAATGTGGACTTTGGGCAGGATTGGTCTCAGGAGGACAGGCAGACCATCTGCACACAGACAATGAACGTAATGAGTTATTCATCTTCAACTGAACCTCTAGGTATCAGTGACTGTAGTGGTTTGGAGATGGAGGTCCTTTCCCGTCCACGTTGGTAGGAGGCCACCCAGCCTCACTACGTCTGTTTGTCGCCCACCGTTAGGGAATTAGCGGGGCAGCAATAGTCTATAGCTCAGGCCTGTATTCAGAGTCGAGCGGCAAACACAGTTAGGGAGCCCACGTGCTTAGTCAGGGCGGAACAACAAGAGTTTATAGCTTGGGCCTATGTTCAGGGCTGAGTACCGAGGGGGTCAGGCATCCTGGCTCCTGCGGATGGCCGACAAACTCAGGCTTCTTGGTCTAGAGAGGGGGAAACTGCCAGCCCAGGGTGAGGGTGGCAGGGGGGATGCAGGCCCACCCACTCCACTGCGTCCAAGCCCAGTGCTCTGACAATGGTAGAGTGATCTGCCACTGGGTCAGCGGGGAATCCAGCGATAATGCAGCCGAGCAAGGATTGGCTGGCCCTGGGCCACTTCCTAACTCTTCCGCAGGGTGTACCTGGATCCATAGGGGGTCCTCTGGGTCGTCAGTGTAGAAGGCCTGCAGCAGTCCTGGCAACTCCTCCGTGGCTTGGTGAGCCAGTGACCACTGCAGCTCCGGCTAGTCCTCAGCTCCACAGGGGCCCGCAGCAGTCTCCTAGCTCAGGAGCAGGCAGAGGCATCTGGTTCCTCTGGCGGTTGTGGTCCAACTGAGCTCCAAGACCTGCCTTTTCTATTTCCAGTGGGAGGGATGAGCATGTCCGAGCTCTGCCTACCAGGGCTCGGTGGGTGGTCTCTCACCCTCCATATCAGTGAGAGGCCATCCCACCACACTACACACCCACCCCTCAAGTCCAGCTCCCTGTCTTTGGGGCTGGCTTCTTGGCTCCCCCCAGATGAGAGAAAAAGTCAGCACTGGCATTTTCCTTACCTGTCCGGTGTCTGGCTGAAAAGACGTATTGCTGGAGGGTCAGATACCAACGCATTAACGTGGCACTGGATTTCTTCATTGTGTAAACCACTTAAGGGGTGCATGGTCGTGATCAGTACAAAGGGGATCCCAAGAAGATAATATCTGAGCGCGTCAATGGCCCACCTGATGACGAGGGCCTCCTTTTCATTGACTGAGTACTTGCATTCTTGGGAGAAGAGCTTTCGACTGAGATAGAGGATTGGATGTACTTCTCTGTTCACCTCCTGGGAGAGGACTGCCCCAAGCGCACACCTCCTTTTTATGCCTTGGGGTGTAACTGGATCTGTAGGAGGTCCTCTGGGTCATCATAATAGAATGCCTGCGGCAGTCTTGGGAACTCCTCCGTGGCTTGGTGAGCTGGTGCCTCCGGAAGCTCTGGCCAGTCCTCAGCTCCACAGGGGCCCGCAGCAGTCCCCCAGCTTAGGAGCAGGCAGGAGGCATCTGGCTCCTTCGGCGGCTGTGGCCCAGCTGGGCTCCAAGACCCGCCTTTTCTACTTCCTGTCCCACCCACTGAATTCTGGTGGGAGGGGTGAGCACATTCGGACTCCACCCATCAGGGCTCAGTGTGTAGTCCCTCCCCTTCTGCATCAGTGGGAGGCCACCCCGCCTCACTACAGTGATATACTGTAAATTGGATTCTTCATACTATTGATTTTCATGTGTAAGGAGGGGGCACTTGTATGATCATTTGGAAGGAGGTACAACCGGACATCTAGAGCACAGATACAGTTGGACTCCATTATCGCCCGGCCAAGTCTCTGGACTGTTGCAGCACTAATGCACAACTTGTTCATTCATTTAATACTCCCATCTAAAAGTACAGCACTAGACCTTTTGAAGATTTCACTTTTGAAGGATTACCAGTATCAATAGATTGATGATACCTCTCATCTCCTTCATGCCCTACAGCACACCTTTGGAACAGTTTGGAAGGCTATGAACTTAGCATGTCTAGAGGGAATGCATCAAACTCACTGAAGCTGGATGGATTCTGACAGTACTGACTTACTTTTTCCCTTAGCGTTGGAAGAATTTTAACTTCCTTTTCAGTTTGTGTGCTTATTAATGTGAAAATCATTATAAATCAGTTTAAAGATGACCCACAAAGTGAGAAAAAATGGTCTGTCCCCGTTTTTTCTCCAGCAGGTATTTATTCT
Source organism: Gopherus flavomarginatus (assembly GCF_025201925.1). Lineage (NCBI taxonomy): Eukaryota > Metazoa > Chordata > Testudines > Testudinidae > Gopherus > Gopherus flavomarginatus. Next base: position 115,211,614 of record NC_066619.1, read on the forward strand.
CAAGTCTATTTTTCCTTCCTGCATGTGTTTTATGTTAGATATTCAGATCTTGTTTAACCTGTTTTTACTAGAAGAACTATTGATGTCTGGAAAGGTTTCTGAGATGGTGACATCACAAATGATAAGAGGTTGAAATTGAGCAATTGAGAGAGAAAGGGATTTGTATGGCTGCTGCTTGCAACTCTCTTTCTTCTTGTTTAACCCAATACCTGAGAAACAGTTGGGAGAAAAGGGTTTTGTGAAAGATTCAAATTCCTTGCTCTTTATCTGTTTGCAGAGTGCCTGCTCCATGGTTCTCTGAGTCCACCAGCAAGAACAGGGAAGACGAAACTTAAAACTCCTAATAATTCTAATGTACAAACCAAGCAGGCCTTTTTTAACTACTGTGACAAAGTTCCTCCTCTACCTTGGTGGGTCCTACGCTTATTGGCAGATTTGCTCACATCAGTGATCTTCCCCACAGTCTGGATCAACTCCTCCTGTGTCTGATCAGGAGTTGGGAGGTTTGGGGGGAACCCGGGCCTGCCCTCTACTCTGGGTTCCAGCCCAGGGCCCTGTGAATTGCCGCTGTCTATAGTGCCTCCTGTAGCAGCTGCATGACAGCTACAACTCCTTGGGCTACTTTCCCATGGCCTCCTTCAAACACCTTCTTTATCCTCACCACAGAACCTTCCTCCTGGTGTCTGATATCGCTTGTACTCCTTAGTCCTCCAGCAGCACACCCTCTCAGTCTCAGCTCCTTGTGCCTCTTGCTCCCAGCTCCCCACACACACTTCCTCTCCTCTGGATCCTCCTCACCTGACTGGAGTGAGTTCCTTTTTAAACCCAGGTGCCTTGATTAGCCTGCCTTGATTGGCTGCAGGTGATCTAATCAGCCTGTCTGCCTTAATTGGTTCTAGCAGGTTCCTGATTACTCTAGTGCAGCCCCTGCTCTGGTCACTCAGGGAACAGAAAACTACTCACCCAGTGACCAGTATATTTGCCCTCTACCAGACTCCAGTACCCCACTGGTCTGGGTCTGTCACATATCCCTCCCCCCGCTCAACACCAAGAGGTTGAGCAGCTTGGGAAGCCAGACAGTGGACACGTGACAAGCCATCGGCATTACCGTGACGGCTCCCTGCTCTGTGTTGCACATGGAACTTGAAAGGTTGGAGGGATAAGAACCACCTGGTCACCCTTGTGTTCTTCTCCTTGTTCCACTGCATCCATTGAAGAGGGGCATGGTCGGTCACGAGGCCAAACCTGCACCCGAGCAAGTAGTAGCGCAATGCTTCCATGGCCCATTTTACAGCGAGGCACTCACTCTCCACCACTGCATATTTTTGTTCCCTTGGAAGGAGTTTCCTACTGAGGTAGAGATTTGGGTGTTCCTCCTCCCCAACCATCTGTGATAGAACGGCCCCCAACTCTACTTCTGATGCATCTGTCTGCAGGATAAATTCCTTGGTGAAATCGGGGGCTATCAGTACTGGGTTACTGCAGAGGGCAATCCGTAGGTCTGTGAATGCTTCCTCTGCTGCGTCAGACCATCTCACCAGATCAGGTCCATGGGCTTTTACTAGGTCTGTCAGGGGGCTTGCCCTTGTGGCAAAGTGGGGGATAAATCGTCGGTAATACCCCACTACACCTAGGAATGCCCTGACTTGTTCCTTGCGACGTGGTTGGGGCCAGTTTTGGATGGCCTCCAACTTATTCACTTGGGGTTTTACCAGACCTTTTCCCCAATGTAGCCAAGATATTTGGCCTCTGTAAACCCTACAGTGCACTTGGCAGGGTTTGCTGTAAGGCCAGCTCTCCTGAAGGTATCAAGGACTGCCTCCACCTTCTCTAGGTGGGTTTCTCAGTCTGGGGTATGAATGACCACATCGTCCAAGTAGGCAGCAGCATAACTGTTATGTGGGCATAATAGCTTGTCCGTGAGACGCTGGAAAGTAGCTGAGGCCCCATGTAGTCCAAAAAGGAGGACAATATATTGAAAAAGACCCTCTGGTGTAGAGAATGCAGTCTTTTCCTTTGCATCTTCCGCAAGGGGAATCTGCCAGTACCCCTTTGTCAAGTCTAGAGGAGTCAAATACCGGGCATTACCCAGACGGTCCACTAGCTCATCTATGTGAGGTATGAGGTATGCGTCAAACTGGGATACTTCGTTTAGTCGCCGGAAGTCATTGCAAAACCTTGTGGTGCCATCAGGTTTGGGCACCAGCACAATTGGGCTGGACCACTGACTATGGGATTCTTCGATGATCCCCAACTCCAGCATTTTTTTTACTTCTGCTCCCTTTTGGCCACTGGCACCCGATAGGGCCTCATTGTTATTCTGGCACCAGGGTTCGTGACGATATGGTGATATGTCTCGGTTGTTCGACCTGGTTTTGTCGAGAACACATCTTGGTTCCAGAAGATCATCTCAGACACCTCATTCTTCTGGTCTGGTGTTAAATCAGGAGACACTCTCACCTGTTTGGAAGGCTTGTTTTCCTGGGTTAGGTCTTTCTGGACAGTTAAGCACGCCTCTTGTGCATGCCAGGGTTTCAGAAGGTTGATGTGATAAATCTGTTCTTGTTTTTGGCATCCTGGCTGCCACACCTTGTAGGTTACTTCCCCCACAGGTTCAACCACTTCATAGGGTCCCTGCCATTGGGCCAGAAGCTTGCTTTCTGCCGTGGGTACCAACACCATCACCCGATACCCTGGTTGGAACTGTCGGACTTTTGCCTGGCGATTGTAATGGGTTCTCTGGGCCTCCTGTGACTTTTCCAAATGTTCCCGTACAATAGGGTTGACCTGGGCTATCCGGTCTCGCATCTGTATTACATGTTCCATTATATTTCTCCCCTCATTGGGTTCCTCTTCCCAGATCTCTTTGGCGATATCCACGGGGGTGACGCCCGTATAATAACTCGAAGGGGGAAAACCCAGTTGAGGCCTGAGGTACCTCCCGGATAGCGAACATAAGATGGGGTAGTAGGGTGTCCCAATCCTTCCTGTCCCGACTTACCACCTTCCGTATCATAGCCTTGAGGGTTTGGTTAAACCTTTCTACCAACCCATCAGTCTGCAGATGGTAGACTGAAGTTCTCTGGGTATGTATATGGAGCAGCGTACAGAGGTCCTTCATTAGCTTTGACATAAATGGGGTTCCTTGGTCTGTTAATATCTCCTTTAGTAGCCCCACACGGGCAAAGATCCCCACCAGCTCTTTGGCTATCGTTGTAGAGGCTGTGTTCCGCAGGGGGACGGCTTCTGGGTAGCGAGTAGCATAGTCCAAAACAACAAGTATATATTGGTGGCCCCGAGCCATCTTCTCCAGGGGTCCCACTAGGTCCATGGCTATTTGCTCAAAGGGGACTTCTATTATGGGAATGGGTACTAAAGGTGCCCTCAGGTGGGGACGGGGACTGTGCAGCTGACACTCCAGGCAGGATGCACACTACCTCCGCACTTCTTCATGTACTCCGGGCCAGAAGAACCATCGTAGGACTCGTGCCAGGGTCTTCTCTACTCCCAGATGCCCCCCAAAAAGATGACTATGAGCAAGACTTAATACAGCGTTCTGGTGTTTTTGAGGTACTAGAATCTGCTGTACCTTCTGCCCCTATACTAGTGCAACCCAGAATAAGAGATTCTTCTTCATTATGAAGTAGGGTCCTGGTTCCTGGGTTTTCCCTTCCACGGGGACCCCATCTATTTCAGTCACCTCCTTCCTAATGTTGTCATACCTTGGGTCTTCAGCCTGGTCCTGTCCAAAATTTCCTGTCCCAGGGCTAATCTGCCCAAGATCTAGGGGCCCAGTCTCTGTTGCCTCTACTGGTTCAGAAGCGTTAGGGTGGGGGTCAGACTCGGGTGCTTCTCCCTCCTGGGTGGCCTCCTTTTCAGCTGCTCGGGTCCGCCTACCTACGAGAGCAACCCTCTGGCTTTGAGTCAGTATTCGGGTTCCCAAGGCCTTAGCTGCCCTCCTTTCCCTTTTTGACTTTCTACCCTGCCTGGGAATGGAAAATAAATCTGGGGATATTTCAGAGAAGACTGGGGGTTGACAATCTACTATGGAGGCCTCACTAAATTCAGGGTTCCCCTTTTCCTCCAATCCTCCTACTGGGAGTAAGTTTCCAAACCCTGGGAAGTCCCTCCCTATGAGCACCGGGTATGGGAGTTTAGGGACTACACCTGCTGCTACCTCAGTAGTGTTCCCCTGAATCTCCATTTTTACTGGGATAGTGGGGTAATAGCCAACTGTCCCATGGACGCATGTTATCCCCATACGCTTAGCCCGCAGTGGCTGACTACACTTGACGAGCTTCCATGGGACAAGTGTGATAGCACTCCCTGAATCAACCAGTGCCGTGGTCTCTACCCCATTTCGTTTCACTGGTCTGGTGTACATATGTGGGGTTAGTGAGACCCCCACAAGGTGGATTAGGGATCATGGGTCTGCCCAGTTCCCCAGGTTACACTGCATCGGCTCCTCAGCATTGGGACACTGTGCAGCTATATGTCCCCTGTCAAGTTTTTTTCCCCCACTTTGAACTTTAGGGTACAAAAAGTGAGGACCTGCATGAACACTTTTAAGCTTAATTACTAGCTTAAATCTGGTACGCTGCCACCAACCAGAATTTAGTGTCTGGCGCACTTTCTGTTCCCCCAAAACCTTCCCTGGGGAACCCAGACCCAACCCCTTGGGTCTTAAAACAAGGAGAAATTAACCATCCCCCTCCTTTTCCTCCCAGACTTTTCCCTCCTTGGGTTGACTTGAGAGGCTTCACACCGATCCAAACTCCTTGGATCTTAAAACAAGGAGGAATTAACCAACCCCTTCCTTTTCCCCCACCAATCCCTGGTGAGTTCAGACTCAATCCCTTGGAGTTTAAAACAAGGAAAAATCAATCAGGTTCTTAAAAAGAAAGCTTTTAATTAAAGAAAGAAAAGGTAAAAATTATCTCTGTAAAATCAGGATGGAAAATGCTTTTCAGGGTACTCAGATTCCTATAGACCAGAGGACCGCCCCCCCCAGCTTTAGATTCAAAGTTACAGCAAACAGAGGTAAAAATCCTTCCATCAAAAAGACATATTTACAAGTTAAGAAAACAAACATAAGACTAATCTGCCTTGCCTGGCTATTACTTACAATTTTGAAACATGAAAGACTGATTCAGAAAGATTGGGAAAGCCTGGGTGTACATCTGGTCCCTCTTAGCCCCAAGAGCGAACAACGAAGCAAACAAAAAGCACAAACAAAGACTTCCCTCCACCAAGATTTGAAAGTATCTTGTCCCCCTATTGGTCCTCTGGTCAGGTGTCAGCCAGGTTTACTGAGCTTCTTAACCCTTTACAGGTAAAAGAGACATTAACCCTTAACCATCTGTTTATGACATCCCCACTCCCTGCAGGCATAACATCTGTATGGAGCCCTAGGCATTCCCCAGTCTCTTGGTTTGGGCAATCTAACATCATGATCCTCTTCTCCCTCCGTGCTCCAACTCCTTGTGGCCTCTGGTGGACCTTCAGCCCCTTTCTTTTTCCACCTGGGCCCTCCTGGTGGCCCAGTAACCGGAGCTCTAGAGCTTGGTGCTGCTAATTTAACGCGGGTGCCTCTTCCTTAACTGGTCGGGTCAGCTCCCTCACCATCCTTCACCTCTCTACCAGTGCAGCAACCTCATCAAAGGTGGAGGGTTCGTTCTGGCTTACCCAGGCACGAAGGTCTAGCAGTAGTCCCCTCATGTATCGATCGATGACCAGAACCTCTAGTATCTCTTCCAGACTCCAGGACTCCGTTAGCAACCACTTTTGTGCGAGATGGATGAGGTCATACAATTGGGACCACGGGGTTTTGTTTTCCTGGTACCTCCACTCATGATACCATTGGGCCCACACTGCGGTCGTTACCCCAGATCTGGCCAGGATCTCTGCTTTCAGCTGGGGGCAGTCTGCTGCAGCCCTTTCAGGCAGATCATAGTAAGCCTTCTGGGCCTCCCCACGCAGGAATGAGGTAGGAATGCTAGACCACTGATCTTGAGGCCAGGCGTCCCGTAGGGCTGTCCTCTCAAAGGCCAGAAGGTATGCCTCTACATCATTGTCCCGCATCATTTTCTGCAGCCATTGGCTGGCCCGTATGATCTGCATCCCACCATGGCCGCGGTTCAGCTCTGTACGGGTCTTTACCTGGTTTACCAATTCCTGCAACATAGCCCAGTCTTCAGAAGCCTAGTTCATCAGCAGGCGATTAGTCTCTTGCTGCAGCCACAGTGCCTCCTGTTGGGCAGCTGCCTGGACACGGGTAGCCTCCTGTTGGGCCGCCGTAGCTTGTATCAATGCCTGTACTAAGTCATCCATTGTGATGGAAAAAAAAATAAACTCTCTACTTTTTTTTTAAATCACCCTACTTCTTCTGCTGCGCTGTGCACACCAAATCCCACCTCTAACACCAGTTGTGACAAAGTTCCTCCTCTAGCTTGGTGGGTCCTGTGCTTATTGGCAGATTTGCTCACCTCAGTGATCTTCCCCACAGTCTGGGTCAACTCCTCCTGTGTCTGATCAGGAGTTGGGAGGAACCTGGGCTCGCCCTCTACTCTGGGTTCCAGCCCAGGGCCCTGTGGATTGCAGCTGTCTATAATACCTCTTGTAACAGCTACATGACAGCTACAACTCCCTGGGCTACTTCCCCATGGCCTCCTCCAAACACCTTCTTTATCCTCACCCAGGGCTGGTGCAACCATTTAGGTGGACTAGGCGGTTGCCTAGGGTGCCGAGATTTGGGGTCACCCAAAAGTGCCCCCCAAATTTTTTTTAAATGGTTGAGCAGCCGCTGCTGCTGGGACAGAGAGGGAGTCTGAGCTGCCGGTGGCAGCCGGCAGCCCAGGGGGTCCCCTGGGTCAGGGCGCCGCGGCGGGAGCCAGCAGCCCAGGGGATCCCCGAGGTTAGGGCGCCACGGCGGCAGCCGGCAGCCCAGGGGGTCCCCCGGGTCAGGGCGCCGCCACGACAGCCGGCAGCCCAGGGGGTCCCCTCGGTCAGGGCGCCGCCGCAGCAGCTGGCATCCCAGGGGGTCCCCTGGGTCAGCGTGCCATCAGGGCCGCCCAGAGAGGGGGGCAAGAGGGGCAATTTGCCCCAGGCCCTGCAGGGGCCCCCCATGAGAGTTTTTCAAGGCCCCTGGAGCGGGGTCCTTCACTTGCTCCGGGAGCCCCGGAAAACTCTCGCGGGGCCCGGGCCCCTGGAGCTTCCTCTGCTCCCGGTCCTCGCTGGCGGAGGGTCCTTCCACTCTGGGGCGGAAGGACCCCCCGCCGGTGAATTACCGCTGAAGCAGGACCCGCTGCCGACATGCAGCCCGGTCTTCGGCGGTAATTCGGCGGCGGGGGGCCCTTCTGCTCTGGGACCAGTTGCCGAAGTGCTCCGGAGACCCGCGGCGGGAGCCCTCGGCCACAGAATTACTGCTGAAGACCCGGCTGCACTTCGGCAGCTGGTCCCGCTTTGGCGGCAATTCGGCGGTGTGGGGGCCCCATGGCGGTTCTCCGGGGAACTTCGGCGGCGGATCCCGGAGCGGAAGGGCCCTCCCCTTCCGAATCACTGCCAAAGCGGGGGCCCCCCACCGCCGAAGACCCCAGGCTCCCGGAATCCTCTGGGCTGCCCTGGAGCGCCGCTGGCAACCCAGGGAGGTCCCCTGGGTCAGCACGCCGCTGCCAGCAGCCGCCAGCCCAGGGGTTCCACTGCACAGTCCTGCTTGGAGAGGATGTGGAGCAGAGGTGAGCTGGGGTGGGGAGGTACCGCAGGGCTCCTCAGGCCAGGGGGTGGGGAGCTGCCACGGGGGCGGGCGGCACACTTCAGGGCAGGGGGGGGGCGGGGAGCTGCTGCAGGGCTGTGGGGGGCGCAAGGTGGAAGTTTCACCTAGAGCGTGAAACTTCCTTGCACCGGCCCTGTCCTCACCACAGGACCTTCCTCCTGGTGTCTGATAACGCTTGTACTCCTTAGTCCTCCAGCAGCACACCCTCTCACTCTCAGCTCCTTGTGCCTCTTGCTCCCAGCTCCTCACATGCACTTCCTCTCCTCTGGCTCCTCCTCACCTTATTGGAGTGAGCTCCTTTTTAAACCCAGTGCCCTGATTAGCCTGCTTTGATTGGCTGCAGGTGTTCTAATCAGCCTGTCTGCCTTAATTGGTTCTAGCAGGTTCCTGATTACTCTAGTGCAGCCCCTGCTCTGGTCACTCAGGGAACAGAAAACTACTCATCCAGTGATCAGATGCCCTCTACCAGACTCCTGTACCCCACTGGTTTGGGTCTGTCACACCTTCCATTTAATTTAAACTGAATCTGTTCACGATCATTCAATCCAAAGTTATTTCATTCTATGATGTCCTCACTACTTACTAAAACCAAGTATAAAATTGCTTCACCTCTTGTTGGTTCATTCACGATTTGATGGAGAAAACTGTCATCTGTCACATCTGGGTATAACTGAGCCTCACCCAGTATTAGTAACATTTATTCTCCAATCTATATCCAGGGTGTTGAAGTCTGCCATTATGACATAATTCCCAGAAGTATTTCTCTCTCTAATAATATTCAAGAGATTACTTTCCATTACTGACTCTGACCCTGACAGTCTATAGCAGATCCCTAAAATCATCCCACTGGAACCTCCTTTACAATCCTTCCCCAAAGTGATTGGCTTTTCAGCCTCACATCCACATCTCGTATCCTTGCTGCTGGCAGACAGCAACCTCTTTGTTTTCTGGATCAAGCCCATCAGTTCTTTTGAGTGGGAGTCCCTGCTCACATAGACCCGTCTCTTCCTGGTTTTGGTGTAATCTGCCTTATGTTTTCTCTTGCAGTCCCCTGTACAGCATCCCTATTTTTCCTTAGGTTTCTGTCCTTGGCTACCTCCATTATCTCTTCCTGTCTTCTGCAAGGGCTAGCTTCCCTTCTTTTCTTGCTTACCACCCTATCTTCTACTTGTTTCTCCTTCTCATTCTGCACTGCAACAAACCTGGCCCCAAACTGGCAAAGGAACTTCAAGCAGAGTAATTTGTTTTTGACTGCTAGTTCATAAAACCCAATGACAGACAAACGTCTCCGACTTTTTCTTTGGCACTAAGACTTTATATTATTATTATTAGTAGTAGTAGTAATAGTAGTATTAATTAATTATTTATTTGTACTGCAGTAGCTACAAGAGGCTCTGTCATAGACCAGGACCATATTGTACCAGGTGTTGTACAAACACAGAACCAAAGGAAGGTCCCAGCCCCAAGGGGCTTATAATCAAATTATAATACCAGAGACAATAGATGGATAAAACAGATGGAGGAATACGAGTAAACAATGAGACAATATTGGTTAGCATGGCAGGCAATGGTCAAATTCTCTGTTTCATTGGTGTCAATTTGGAGTAACTTCACTGAATCCAATTTACAGGAATGTAACTTAGAACAAAACTTGGCCCATGATATAGTACTAGGGCACATTAAAACAGAATGCTCAGGGTCTGGCTATATTGCAGACAATACAGGTGTCTTTTTATGCTCTATATGTTATAAGCCTATCTGGCAGGAGATGTCTCTTGTTAATGTTTGTACAGTGCCTAGCGTATTGGAGCTGAGGCCTCTAGGTACTACAATAAGACAAATAATACAAGAAAGAAAAAGTTGAATATCAGCACTTCTTCATACGCACCTGCAGAGAGATAATTTTGTGCTCTCAAGCAGCCACAAGAGGTGGTTTGTTTGACAAACTTTTTGTCAGTTTGTAAAGGATGCCTCCCTACATGTTAGTACCTTTCCAGGCCTAAATGATCAATCCCGGTGTTAGTGAATGGGTAGCATCTCTTTGAAGGAACTCTTTACACGCATACAGCTCTCTAGAAAGTGGTGAACGCCTTTAAGAATGATCAGTGAATAACTGAGAATATATTTACAAAACGTTTTACAGGGATAGCATAGGGCTTCTCCCCTCCTGTGATACAACAGCATCTGAAAGCAGCTAAGGCATTCGAACTACCAAGATAGGACTTTGATGGTGCCAAGTGGCCTGGTTCTCCTCATCCACCAGCATACATCAGGCATAACACCACTTTTCAGAGAGTCAAGCAGAGGGTGTTTTAACTGGAATTTGGCTTGACAGTGCCTGTGTTTGTTAAACTTCCTGGCTTAGCCAGGATGGGCAGGGATGGTGTCCCTAGCTTCTTTTTGCCAGAAGCTGGGAATGGGTGACAGGGAATGGATCACTGGTGATTGCCTGTTCTGTTCATTCTCTCTGGAGCACCTCTGGCATTGTCCACTGTTGGAAGACAGAATACTGGGCTAGATGGACCTTTAGTCTGACACAGAATGGCCATTCTTATGCTTGTTACAAAGCCCACTTACTTAAGATATCTCTCTGTGAAATTGTAGTGGAGGCAAAACTCTTTAGTTTTTACTGCAATGTAGCTAGGTGAAGGTCTAATGCTGACCTCACCTAATTCCTAAACCTTGTTTCCCATAAGATTTTACAGAAATGTGGGTTTGTTACCTTGCTGTAAAAAAAAATTACAAAATCCCTAATTTTTCGGTTGTGAAAACATAGTCTAATTTGCTTGATCAAACATTTTTTTTTTTTTTAGCTTTTATGAACTGTTCCACTTAGCATCCCTGCCATCAGACCTCCAGCTTCTTAGATACCTAGGAAACATAGCATGGTACTGAACTGATAACTGTAGTTGAGCTGACTATTAAGTTTGTTCTAACAGCTAGTAAGTTTTTAGACCATGTTGGTGCGGTCCTTAACTATTTAGAGGCGTCACTAAGTTTGATTTCCTCTTAAAGGGCCAGATTCTGCCATCCTTGCTCATATTTAGTGAAACAGTACTACAAGAGTAGTTGAAATCAATGTGATTATGTATGGAGATTATGTATGCAAAGGCACTACTCAGAATGAATAAGAGGTTAGAAAATTAGAAAACTGCAGAGCAAAATATTCTGTCTCTGTAGTCCCCCACTCCTTTTGGTACCTGGGATGAGAGAGGCAATTGGACCTGCATGGAATGCAGACTTTTACTATGCCACCTAGCATGGAGATGTCCCCCTGAAAATAAATTTGAAAGATGATATAGAAAAAAATTCAAAATAATATAAAATATATATTTCAAGTGTCCAAAACCAGCTTGTGTGTAAATACACACACATATATTGTAACTGTAAATTAACTGATTTTTTAGCTGTAACCAACATAATAATAACTGTTATTGTTTTGTAATATCTACCTACATATATTGAAAGAGTAGATAGCAAGTATTCTGTTATCCAAACATTACTTACTCAACATTGAGTGATTTAGATTTTAACCAGGAGCAGAAGTCAGATTCTTGTGTAATAATGGCTATTTGATCAATGATCTTGACATTTTTACATTTTCTGCATTGTAGAGAAGAAGGAAAAAAAACAGTTTTAAGATTTGCCCTTTAGGAAATTAGAGAATTAAAAATTAATCTGACTGAGAATCACACAAATGCAATGAGGAATTTTCAGATGTCATTTCACCTAGTAAAGGGCCGTAGTTCATCTAGCCCTGCTCCCTATCAAGAATGTGACTCTGAGACCCCAGATTTAATTTTTGATAATGCCTTGAGATGAAAAGGTAAATCTTGTCGAAGATGCCCAAGCACAGCTGTTTTGGTTAATGGGCTCAAAAGCCAGATAACCTTTGAAGAATGGGCATTAATATTTACACATGTAACAAAAATGGGCTTCACCCTCTATGAAGCTTCTTACTCTGGGTCTCCCCTCCCAGGGGAGCCCCCTTCCCCTATGTCCACCTTGCCTCAGTGGCTACTGCCAGTCATCATCTAGCCCCCTCTCACTGGGGCAAACTGCAATCTATAAGGACCATTCATCATTGGCCTGGGGATAGGACCAGCTGCCTATACCCGGGCTACACCTCTGCAGCCCTCGTACCTCTCTTAGGCCTTTAACAAGGCCTGCAGCCTGGGGAGTTGCCAGGCTGGAGCGCCCCAGCTCCTCTTGCTTTTCCCCAACCCTGCTCCGCTTCAGGTACCCTTTTCTCCCAGGCAGCTAGGTCCTTCTCCTTCCAAGGCTGGAGAGAGACTGACTCAGCTCCTGGCTCACAGCCCTTTTATAGGGGCCGCTGTGGCCTAATTGGGCGTGGCCCTGGCTGTGTCTGCTTCCTCAGTCAGCCCAGCCTTTTTCTACGGGAATGGGGTAACTGTCCAGCTACAGGGGTTAAGTTCACCCCTTTTCATGGAGCAGCTTCCTCCCTCTTGTTTGCCTTGCTGGTTAGCGTGGCTGGTAAGGCAGCTCTCAGCTTGCTCTCAGCAGGGAATATTGACTAAATAGCACCTACTGTCCCTGTCAAGCCTGGAGTTACAGTCTGAATGCAGGACCGAGAAGGAAAATAAGGAGGGGCTAAGTAAGGGCTTTGACAATTTACCTATGGTGAATGGGAAGGATGTTCCACTATCATCATGACAATGAGTTCTGTTATAGGAACCTAGATACAGCTAGGTGTGCTATACCACAAAGCTGGAAATATAAGATGTCCCAATGACCTATAAATATTGCAGAAGGTAATCTATGCTCTTGAAAGATATGTTTTTGAAAATTTACCAGGTTGTGAAGTTCTGAAGAGTATGCTTAAATATTCCTCCCACCGTGCATATATTTTGGTAAATATTGTTCTCGAGAAGTAAGCCTTCCATTTTTCGCTTTAGCACTAAATATTTTGATGATGTTTATGTGGAAAGACATATTTAAAAGCTTTGCACTTTACGAAGGATTGAAAACTACAGCTGATTGAGTAATTCAACAATGTAATATTTTCCTGAATATGAGGGGAAAAAAACCTTGAATTTTGTTCAGTTGTCCTGCCTCTGTTGGTTTTCCATTAATACTCTAGCAAACAAGTTTCCTTGCATGATTATTTATGCAAAGAACAAATATTAAGTGAATATTAGAGACTATTGGCAGAAGGGGCCTAACTCACAGCCCATTGAGGTCAATGGAAAGGTTCCCATTAACTTCAATGAGCTTTGAATTTTGAATGCTTCAATGCCTTATTTGTTGACATAACTGCATTGTTGGCTAGATTAGCTTTTTGTTGTTCTTCTGCAGAAAAGTTTGTTGCTTTTGGACTAGTAAAACACTTCATTGAATAAAATAGGCTAACATGCATAAATCACAAAAAGTGAAAAGAAACACCAACACTCTAGTTTTCTTTCCCTCCAGTTTTAATTCTATGCCAAAGAGAAAACAAACTTGTATTTGATTTTCCTTTGAGCCTTACCAACTAGGGGAATATTTCCACAAATTTCCTTTCATAGGGTGTTATAAAATGAGAAGGTTACGGCAGTTCTCTTTCTTTGGAATGACACTAATTTTATAGCATGCCCATGGTCAGACATTACCAATAACTAAGGCAATACATATTTTAACTTAATTAGTCCATTGTTTCCTGTAAAAATTCTTTGAACTTAGTGCGTTCAGCTAGAATCTCAGACTCCTTTACAAATGTTACTTAAGACAGAGGTAAGTGCTGTGATAATTCAGCTTAGAAAGGGGTAAACTGAGGCACAGAAGATTCAAGTGATTGGTTCAAGATCACTCAAAGCCAGATTGTTCCTGGTCCCTTGGGGAGTGCAAGGATGAAGGAAGACTTTCTCACCTCTTCTTGCATTGCAGTCTTGTGCCTAGAAAAGTGTACAGAGTGCTCCCCTTCCAATCGCCCTGGCCATGTGTACCACTATTCCCAAAGAGGTTGGAGAGAAGAGAAGAGTCAGAGCTATTGCTCAGCGCCCACTCCACATTGGCTGCAGAACAGAATCAGTGATTGGGAGAATCATAGAGAAGGCATGTTCCATGTGCTTGCCAGGGAGGAAATCTGCCTTCCTGAGGCCTCCAAGTGTTCCTCTTGAGTGGTACGAATTGGCACTTTATCTTTCTCTGGGCTGTGCCTAACGAACATGATCTAGCCTTGAGTGAATCAGTGACAGAGCCAGTAATAGAGACTGTGCCAGGAATCCTGAGTCCTGGCACCCTGTTTTAATTACTAGGCAACAGTGGCTCCCTTTTTACTTTGATGTGTAGGCACAATACAATAATTGTAAATGTGTCACTGAAAGCAGCCCTCTTCCTGGTGCACTTCTGCTAAAAGTGTGTCCATTTGTGAGTACTTTACAAAAAAGCAGGAGTGTGAGAGACTATTATTGTAAAATTATCATTTATTTGCCGTTTGTCTTTGAGACAGTGTCTATTAAACTGGATTTCACCATTGCTTAACTAGTACAAATTCATGAGGACAGTCCTGCTTCTCCTGCAGACACACTGCTTTGTATGTGCAGTGCTCCACAGATAGTTATATTCACAGCCATCCAATTTCTGCTCAACCACTGGCCCAGGTCTAGTAAATATTTTGGAAAGGTGAAAGGGACTGCTGGCTCTGGGGGGAAAGGTAACATTATGCCAAGAGAGAGACGTTAGGTTCTTTCTGAAGAGTTCTGCATTAGAGCTAGTGCCAAGCAGTAAGTCAACCTACCCAGGAAAAAAGGCAGCATTTTTTTTTGGGTCAAAAAAATTAAATGAGGAACACAATAAAGAATTGAAAATGGAGAAGAAAAGAAAATCTGGAAATGGAAAATATGTATTTGTATTTCAGAGTTTGATCACCTTGCCATCATCTATCATAACCCTTTTAAGCAATGGTGGAAGGATGTCCTAGAGCAGGGGTCGGCAACCTTTCAGAAGTGGTGTGCTGAGTCTTCATTTATTTGCTTAAATTTAAGGTGTTGGGTGCCAGTAATACATTTTGACATTTTTAGAAGGTCTCTTTCTATAAGTCTATAATATACAACTAAAGTATTATTGTATGCAAAGTGAATAAGGGTTTTAAAATGTTTAAGAAGCTTCATTTAAAATTAAATTAAAATGCAGGGCCCCCAGGACTCGAGCAGTGTGAGTGCCACTGAAAATCAACTCGCGTGCTGCCTTTGGCACACGTGCCATAGGTTGCTTACCCCGTCCTAGTGTAATGCCCTTACGTTATCCTTCATTATTAGTATTTGTATTGATTATACTGTGGTAGCTCTTATGAGCCCCAGTCATGGACCAGGGCCCCATTGTGCTAGGCTCTGTACAATCACAGAACAAGAATATTGTGGGTGGGTTTATTTGGAAGGTATTTGTACATTCTGGAGGCACTCTAGAGCCTAGGAATAGAAATGCTTAGAACTTGTTACAGTAACAGATAGTGCCCTTGGGAAAATCACTTAACTTCTCTGTGCTTCATTTTCCTCATCTGTAAAATGGGAACAATAATACATTTCCAGACAGGAGCAGACTGGGGGAAGAGCAGATGCTCCTTCAGGGAGGAAGAATAGCTTTCAGGACAAAACTGTTTCCCCTATTTCAGTGACTTTCAACCCTTTTCCACACCAGGCCCTCCTTTCAATTTAGCAAAGTGGAGGTATGGTGGTTGTAACCCTTTGATACCTGTTGAGAACCCCCTGCGTGAGAACACGTGCCTTATTCTAATAAAGCTCCTTGTTCATTGCTAGAAGAAAGTGATGTTTTCTGTGATTCTTTGTTTGTCACACAACCCTCTTAGACAGGCTATGCTTTTTTCTTCCTTTTTGCTCACAAGCTGCAGAACGCTTTAGAAATGGATTAGAGAAGTTTTCCACCACACCACTGCCATGTAATATCTCCTGCTGATCCTATCTGATCAGAGCCATCTGAGCAAGCTCTGCACTGAGCTGGGTACTCAGGTAAGCCATAAGGTGGGCTGAACAAGTCTACTGCCTTTGAGAAAAGAGAGGGATAGCTAAAGACTATGAAGACCATTCCTTTTCACTTCAGAGACTGAGGAATCCCAGCAGTTGGTGTGTGTGTGTTTAAAAAAAAGTACAATATTTTTTTCATCTCCCTTACTGCCATATACTTTCATTTTCAGACCTGTCCTCTTTTAGGTTTGATTGACAGGGAGGTTTTGGAAGGGATTGAAATCTTATTTTGGAAAGGATTGAAATCTTATCTGGACTAGTTCCTCAATCCCTATTTAGAGTCCAAAGGCTCTGAGCCAACCGCCATTAGATACCTGTGCCTGTGGCTAGTGCCACTGTGATGGATTTACATCTCTGGTTTATTATAGGTTCTTGAGATCAGGGAGATAGAAAGGGGGGGTCACAAGGAGGCTACTGAATGATATAATTTGAACAATAGAGGTATTGGTATGCTGTAAAATAAGAACAACCTCCAAACCTGTCAGGGTTAATATAGAGATTGAGTGATATAGATGAAGACTTAAATTGATGAGGCACATGTGTAAATTGATAAAGGAGCTTGATGCACCATAACATTGAAATTTATCTAAATTCAATATTGTTAAACATTCTTAAAGATCAGATGAATTATACATGAAGTATATGGATTATTTGTCGCAGGCAAACAATGGTGACATTTCTGTCTGTCACTTAGTATGACAAGGTTAGCATGTTTTATTCAAAACTTTTAAACAGTAAAATGATTTGTATGCATTACTCTTTCTTTGGACTGTCAGAGAAAGCAGAAAGCAACACAGTTTTCTATGACACAAAGTCATCTTTCGTGTTAAAAAAAAAAAAGACAGAACAGGATTGTTTCCGACATCCATAAAACTCACTTTAATTTTCTGCTCCTTTGGGGTGTGTGGAAAAAAAAAAAAGTAATAAACTGAATCCTAAGTACGAAGGAAGAGGGAAAAAGAAAGCAAGGTAGTAGAAAGTAGTTTAACAATAAACTAAGAATGGAATTCGTTGACTATTAAAAATGGCTTGTGAATATTTTTGCAAAATAAATATACCAAGTTCAGTTTGCTGTGACTCATGGGGTCTTATTCATTATTCACTGGTATTTGGAGAAATGCTGAGTATTTGTGTATATGTTTGTGAATTTTAGTACAAACCATTATTAATTCAAAAACTCATATGGGAAGTTCATTATTCAC
Source organism: Gopherus flavomarginatus (assembly GCF_025201925.1). Classification (NCBI taxonomy): domain Eukaryota; kingdom Metazoa; phylum Chordata; order Testudines; family Testudinidae; genus Gopherus; species Gopherus flavomarginatus. Next base: position 115,228,566 of record NC_066619.1, read on the forward strand.
TCTTTGTTGGTTGTTCTCATGTTTATAATGTTTGTCATAAGTCACAGAGAAGAAACAATAGCGTATGTCGTAAGTAATTAACTATACCACACAAATACCAGATGGTCATAGGAACATAGAAATTTCTGATTCAGACCATTCATCCATATAGTCCAGTATCCTTTCTCTGACAGAGGCCAGCGTGAGTGGCTTCAGAGAAAAGTGAAAGAAACCTCATAATATACAGATGTGGGATAAACTGCCCCCATGATAGTTTTATCCCTTAATAGTTGGAAATGGGCTTTAAATCCTGAAGCATGAGATTTTTTTTTATACTGTCCAAAAAATTTTTTTGCCATTAACTATTATAGCTCTGGATATTCTTGTTATTCACATATGTTCAGTCCTGTATTGGATCTTGGTACATTCTTGGCCTTGATGACATCATGTAGCAGTACATTCCACAGTCTAATTATGTGTTGTGGGAAAAAATATTTCCTTTATCAGTTTTGAATTTGCTGCTTTTCAATATTTTGAATTATTGAAGCAAACTGTTCACAAATGACCCATGCTCTGAAATTATTCATTGATACTATTCAACAGATGTTGTTCAAAAGTATGTTTGAAAAAATGAGTGTCAACCTGTGAATGAATTGCTGACAAGAAAGGAGCTAAAATCTTAATAAATATTATTGAAAGTTTGACCAGCTGCACACTCTGGAAATCTAACTGCTTCCTTTGAACTAATAACAGACTTTAGTGCTTGTAAAATAGGCCAATTCAACAATCTTGGAGATTGCATTGATCTGTTCACAGAACAGATACAGCATGGGCAGTGGCAGCTAAATTTTCTCCAGTACCATTGTGCCGATGTGCATCAACCCTTAATTGGAGGGACTCCATTTAGGAATGAGATCAATCTACTTTTTCATTCACTTTTTGACTTCTCCACTCAAGGGTGTGAATAATGAAAGGATTTTCTGCAACATGGGCACCTGGACTGAGATGCTCCTGGACAGCTTTCTTTCAATAACTAACAACCTGGGTTGGATTCAACCTAGTGACCTAAAAATTATACCCTTTGGACTTCTTTCCTATTGCTATTTCCATTAGTCGTCCAGTCCTTAAGAAGCTGTTGCTTTAATCTTTATGGCTTAGTGTGACAGGATGTTAAGCAGAAAACTGCTTAGCCAACCCTGTGTCACTCCAGCTCCAATTAAGGGAGGTGAATTGGAGCTGGGTAGATCACCTGGCCCTTACTGGAGAAGCTAGAACACCTGCTGCCTCATCAGGTTGGGGCTGGATAAGAGCCCCAGGGAAAGGAAGTCAGGGGAGGAACTGGAAAGAGGGGGAAGCTGCACTAAGGGAAAGCAGGGAGGAGTAGCTTGTCCCCTCTCTCCTGCTGGTAGACAAGCAGAAAGGGATTGTGTGTATTGTGGTGAAAAGGTGGTGGGAACACTACTTGTAAAATAAAACACCAAAGGACTCTCAGTGACTTTCTCAGCCCAGCGGGGGCAGAAGCCAGGTGGGCCCAGCAGGAACCCCGCTACACGTAGACTAAGCCTGTGTCAGTGTAAGCCGGTCGTGTCGGGGCTCGTCCCTTTCAGGCGCGGCGGGGAGCCAGGCGCCTCCTAGCACGCTGCAGTCCGGGTAGGCTTAGCCCCTCTGCAGGTGTTGAGGGCGTACACGGTCTGCAAACAAGGTAGAGCCCCGGCCCTCTAGCTGGGGTTGGGGCTCTCAAAGTAAATAAGCCGCAGCCCTTGGCAGGGCGGGGCAGTAACAGTTCAGGCTCAGACCTCTAGCAGGGGCTGAGCAAACACAGTATCAGCCCGGGCCCTTGGCTCGGGCGGGGCACCAAACACAAAAGTCTAGTTAGCTCTGGCCCTCTGGATCAGGACAGAGCAGTGGCAAAGTCAACGGGGCCCAGCCCTTGGTTCGGGTGGGGCACCAAACACAAGTCTAGTTAGCTCTGGCCCTCTGGATCAGGGCAGAGCAGTGGCAATAGGCGGGAAGAGGGGGAGTCTGCCACCCAGTTACGGGTGGCAGGGGGAATGCAGGCCCTCCCACTCCACTGCGTTCCAGCCCGGGGCCCTAGCAGCGGTCAAGACCCGCTGCTGTCAGTGGGGATCCTGGCCGCAACACACTGACATGGGTTTGGGTTCTTCAGGAGCCAAACCAGGGTCGGCTACCCCCGGGCCACTTCCAACCTCCCCCTCTCTGGGTACCTGGTCTTTGCCAGCGTCGTCTGGGGGGTCTCAGACCATGGGCTCCTCCGGGTACCGGTCGTGGGGAAGCTCAGGCCGCTCCTCGGGGTATCGGGCACACGGCAGGTCAGGCCAACATTCCTCCGGGTACCGGGTCTGAGGCAAGTCCAGCCAGCGCTCCTCTGGGTAGTGGGCGCGGGGCAGGTCCAGCCAGCACTCCTCTGGATAGTGGGCGCGGGGCAGGCTGGGCTCGGCGGGAGCCCAGGCACCAGCGTCTGTCCTCTCCAGCAGCCTGCGCTCAACTGAGCGCTGGGGCTGGGCTTTTATACTTCCTGTCCCGCCCCTTGACTTCCGGGGGGCGGGGACAGGCCATGCTGACTCCGCCCACTGAGGCACCTGCTCTGGCTCGTCCCTCTCAGGCGTGGCAGGGAGCCAGGGCGCCTCCTTACACACATCTCCCCTCAAGGCTGGCTCCCGGGCAATGGCCCCCCAGGCAGGAAAGGAAGTCTGCGTTGGCGTGGTCCTTTCCTGCCCTGTGGCGGACGGTGAAGGCGTAGGGCTGAATGGCTAAGTACCACCGTTGAAGCTGCATGTTGTGGTCTTTCATCCGGCATAGCCATTGGAGGGCGGAGTGGTCGGTGACCAAAGTGAACGGGGCCCCAAGGAGGTAGTAACGCAGGGCATCGCAGGCCCACTTCGCCGCGAGGGCCTCCTTTTCGACGACTGCGTAGTTTTGTTCTCTGAGGAACAGCTTCTGGCTGATATAGAGAACCGGATGCTCCTCCCCATCCACCTCCTGTGAGAGGACAGCCCCGAGCCCGACTTCCGACGCATCTGTCTGTAGGACGAATGGTCGCTGGAAGTCCGGGCTAAACAAGACTGGTGTGCTGCAGAGGCTTGCCTTCAGTGACTGGAAAGCCTCGTCACACTCGGGGGTCCAACGTACGTGTCACAGGCTGTCCTTGGTAAGGAGCCTGGTCAAGGCGGCGGCCATTGCTGCAAACTGAGGAATGAACTGCCGATAATAACCCGCCAGCCCCAAGAACTGGCGGACTTGGTGCTTCGTGGTTGGCGGTGGACAGGCGGCAATGGCCTGAACCTTGTCCACAAGAGGTTTCACTTGTCCATTGCCAACAGTATACCCCAAGTAGGTGGTCTCACGCCAGCCGATGCGGCACTTCTTAGGGTTGGCCGTCAATCCCGACTCCCGCAAGGACCTTAGGACGGCGGCGACCTTGTCCAGGTGGGCTTCCCACTGCCGACTGTAGATGACCACGTCATCTAGATAGGCCGCGGCGTAGTCGTGATGTGGTTGGAGGAGGCGGTCCATCAAGCGCTGGAACGTTGCGGGTGCCCCATGAAGGCCAAAGGGCATCCGCGTGAAGTGGTATAGGCCGGTCGGAGTGGCGAACGCGGTTTTCTCCCGGGAGGCCGGATCCAGGGGAATCTGCCAATACCCCTTGCTTAAGTCCAGGGTCGTGATATAGCGGGCCTCTCCCAACCGGGCCAGCAGCTCGTCTATTCGGGGCATGGGGTAGGCGTCAAATTTGGAGACAGCGTTAACGCGCCTGAAGTCAATACAAAAGCTCTGGGAGCCATCGGGTTTAGGCACCGAGACGATGGGACTACGCCACTCACTTTGTGATGGCTCAATTACTCCTAGGTCTAGCATTGCCCGTACCTCATCTTCAACTATTCGCCTTCGGTGATACGGCAGGGGTCTGGCCGTGGCCCGGGATCACCACCCCCGGCTCCGTCTGAATTTGATTATAGGCCATGGAGGTGTACCCCGGCTGGGCCGTAAAAGTGCGAGGGAATGCTTGGAGGAGGCAGCGGGTTTGCTCAAGCTGCTCTTCTGTCAGCTTTTCCCCAAGCTGGGGTCCCTCGGGGTCTTCCGTAGTGTGTACCTGGGGCCCGAGTTCGGGTTCTGGTGGACAGGGATTGATCAGCAACCCTCCTCGCTCCCGCCAGGGTTTAAGGAGGTTAACGTGATACCGTTGGAGCTCTTTCCGTCGGTCGGGCTGACGAATTTCATAGGTGACGGAGCCCACCTTTCGCACCACCTCGTACAGGCCCTGCCATCGAGCCAGGATCTTGGACTCGCTGGAGGGGAGGAGGAGTAAGACCCGGTCTCCAGGTTGGAAGTCCTGGGTGCGCGCATCCCGGTTGTACGTCTGGGCCTGCATCTCTTGGGCGGCTTTTAAGTTTGCTTGTGCCAGGGTCCCAGCCTGTTTGAGACGCTCTTGGAGCTGGATCACATATTGCAGGAGACCCTGGGCGGGTGAGGGGGTTTGCTCCCAGGTCTCCCTCATCAGGTCCAACAGGCCCCGCGGTTGGCGGCCATATAATAGCTCGAACGGCGAGAACTTGGTTGAGGCCTGGGGGACCTCTCGCACCCCAAGAGCAAGGGCGGGAGTAGTTGGTCCCTCCGGTGGAGGTCTTCTGGGGGGAATTTCCGCAACATATCCTTGAGGGTACAATTAAACCTCTCTACCAAGCCGTTGGTTTGGGGATGATACACCAAGGTTCGCAGTTGCTTGATCCCCAGGAGCCTGCACACCTGCACCAACAGCTGCAAGGTGAAGTTGGTCCCCTGATCCGTGAGGATCTCCCGGGGCAAGCCAACGCGGGCGAAGACCTTAACCAGTTCGCCTGCGATGGTGCGGGCGGTGATGTTACGGAGTGGGATCGCCTTGGGGAACCGGGTGGCGTAGTCCAGCATCACGAGTATGTACTGGAACCCCGCAACACTCTTAGGGAGGGGTCCCATCAGGTCCATGGCCACCCGCTCGAAAGGGGTCTCGACTAACGGCATCGGGACCAGTGGTGCCTTGGGCGTCCTCGCAGGCGCGGTCAACTGGCACTCCGGGCACGAGGTACAATAGTCCTTCACCTTGTGGTATATCCCCGGCCAATAGAAGCGCCCCAATATTCGGGCTAGGGTCTTTTCAGTACCCAGATGTCCGGCAGCCGAGACGTCATGGGCCAGTTTCATGACAGCCCGCCGATGACAGCGGGGTACGAGGAGTTGTGATCGGGGCTCCCTGGTGTGTGTGTCCCTCTCGACCCGATACAAGTGGTTCTGTCGCAACTCAAAGTGTGGCCACTGGGCAGCTCGCCCAGGATCGAGGATCGTTCCATCCACGGCTGCGAGCTGTTCATATGCCTCGCTAAGGGTGGGGTCAGCTCTTTGGTCCCGGCAGAAGTCCGTGGGGGCCGAGGGATCCCTGGCCTCGCCCAGGGAGGCATCGTCCCCGTCCTCGGCGGCGGGGTCCCCCAGGGGATCCAGCTCATCCTCTTCCATCTCTGGGGGGCCCCGCTCATCGTCCTTCCCTTCTGGGGCCTCTCCTTCCAAGGCTGGTACGGGACCCAGGCCGCCTCCGGCATGTCGGCGTAGGACGGCCGGAAACCCGGGCCAGTCCCGGCCCAGGATCACTGGATATGCCAGACTCGGTGCGAGACCTACTACCATCCGTCGGGTCTCCCCATCGATTGTCAGTTGGGCCCAGGCGCTGGGGTACGGCCGTACGTCGCTGTGGATACATTGTAAGCGAATTTCCCCCAGGCGTGCATCCGCCGGGGGACCTAAGTGGTTGCGGATTAAGGTCTATCCACAACCGGAGTCGAGAAGGGCCACGGTCGGGTACCCCCCAACCATCACAGGCGCCGTAATCTTGGCGGGATGTCGGCGCCGGGCCCGAGCCTCCCCGGAGCAGACTTGGCCAAAGGTACACTCCATTTGGGGGCAATCCCTCTGGAGATGTCCCAACTTGCCGCAGAAGAAACAAGGCCCTCGGTCGGGTCGTCCGACTCAGGTCCGGGTCCTGGGGGAGTCCCTTGAGGGGTTCCCGGGCACCTTCCGGGGAGCGGGAGTTGGGGTTTGGGCCGGCTGTGCTGGTGGGGCTGCAGCCCGGGTGGGTGTCGCCTTCTTCTCGGGGTTGGGGCGTTCTGGCCCCGGTGGGGTTGGTCGGCCTGTCGGGCCCACCGGGGCTTCTGCCGCCAGGAAGTCCTCCATCCAGGTGACAGTGGCAGCCAGGGTTGCCGGTCGATGACGGAGGACCCAGGCCCTTCCTCGCGATTGCAGGATGTGGGTGAACTGTTCAAGGATCACCTGCTCTGCTAGCTCTTCCGACGTTCGATGGTCGGGCTGCAACCACTGCCGGCAGGTCTCCCGCAGTTCCTGGGCCACCATACGAGGCCGGGCCCCCGTGGGGTACGTCAGGCCCCTGAACCGCTGTCGAAACGTCTCCGGGCTCACATTGAGGGCGTCCAGGATGGCGGATTTCACCTGTCTATAGTCCTGGGCGGCCTCGGCAGACAGGCCTCGGTAGACTGCCTGAGCCACTCCTGTCAGGTACGGCGCCAGGATGGAGGCCCATTGGCCAGGGTTCTACCCCGCGACGGTGGCCACCCGCTCAAAGGTGACCAGGAAGGCCTCCGGGTCATCACCCGGGCCCATCTTGGTCAGTCGGATCGGTGGGCGGGGCCCCGGGCCGCCATCGATGCCCCCCGACTGGACCCCCTCTCGGGGCCCCTGCTCTGCTGCAAGGTGCTGGAGGCATTTCAGCTGGAACTCCCGCTGCTGCTGAACCAGGTCCTGGATCAGCTGGCGTTGTTGAGCCCCCAGCTGCTCGACGAGCTGCTGCTGCTGCTGAGGTTGGGCAGCCTGCTGCTCCTCTTGCCGTCGAGACTGCACCGCCTGCTGCCGATCCTGATTCTCAGTCAGAAGGGCGGCGAGGTGGGACAGGTCCGTCTCGGGGGAGGGGGCTCCCTCTCCCGCGGCCTGCCGTTCACCGGCGTTAAGGGTCCGCGCCCACATCCTGGGCGATGTACTTCCCAGTGGTGCTTCCACGTGTAAGCCGGTCGTGTTGGGGCTCGTCCCTCTCAGGCGCGGCGGGGAGCCAGGGCGCCTCCTAGCATGCTACAGTCCGGGTAGGCTTAGCCCCTCCGCAGGTGTTGAGGGGGTACAGGGTCTGCAAACAAGGTAAAGCCCTGGCCCTCTAGCCGGGGTCGGGGCTCTCAAAGTAAATAAGCCGCAGCCCTTGGACAGGGCGGGCAGTAACAGTTCAGGCTCAGGCCCCTAGCAGGGGCTGAGCAAACACAGTGTCAGCCCAGGCCCTTGGCAGGGCGGGGCAGTAGCAGTTCAAGCTCAGACCTCTAGCAGGGGCTGAGCAAACACAGTATCAGCCCGGGCCCTTGGCTCGGGCGGGGCACCAAACACAAGTCTAGTTAGCTCCGGCCCTCTGGATCAGGACAGAGCAGTGGCAAAGTCAAAGGGGGCCCAGCCCTTGGTTCGGGCGGGGCACCAAACACAAGTCTAGTTAGCTCTGGCCCTCTGGATCAGGACAGAGCAGTGGCAAAGTCAACGGGGCCCAGCCCTTGGTCCGGGCGGGGCACCAAACACAAGTCTAGTTAGCTCTGGCCCTCTGGATCAGGACAGAGCAGTGGCAAAGTCAAAGGGGCCCAGCCCTTGGTTCGGGCGGGGCACCAAACACAAGTCTAGTTAGCTCTGGCCCTCTGGATCAGGGCAGAGCAGTGGCAAAGTCAACGGGGCCCAGCCCTTGGTCCGGGCGGGACACCAAACACAAGTCTAGTTAGCTCTGGCCCTTTGGGTCAGGGCGGAGCAGTGGCAATAGGCGGGAAGAGGGGGAGTCTGCCACCCGGTTACGGGTGGCAGGGGGAACGCAGGCCCTCCCACTCCACTGCGTTCCAGCCCGGGGCCCTAGCAGCGGTCAAGACCCGCTGCGGTCAGTGGGGATCCTGGCCGCAACACACTGACATGGGTTCGGGCTCTTCAGGAGCCAAACCAGGGTCGGCTACCCCTGGGCCACTTCCAACCTCCCCCTCTCTGGGTACCTGGTCTTTGCCAGCGTCGTCTGGGGGGTCCCAGACCATGGGCTCCTCTGGATACCAGTCGTGGGGAAGCTCAGGCCGCTCCTCGGGGTATCGGGCACACGGCAGGTCAGGCCAACGTTCCTCTGGGTACCGGATCTGAGGCAAGTCCAGCCAGGGCTCCTCTGGGTAGTGGGCGCGGGGCAGGTCCGGCCAGCGCTCCTCTGGATAGTGGGCACGGGGCAGGTCAGGCCAGCGCTCCTCTGAGTATTGGGCGCGGGGCAGGCTGGGCCCGGCAGGAGCCCGGGCACCAGCGTCTGTCCTCTCCGGCAGCCTGCGCTCAACTGAGCGCTGGGGCCGGGCTTTTATACTTCCTGTCCCGCCTGTTGACTTCCGGGGGGCGGGGACAGGCCATGCTGACTCCGCCCACTGAGGCACCTGCTCTGGCTCGTCCCTCTCAGGCGCGGCGGGGAGCCAGGGTGCCTCCTTACAGTCAGGAATTGAGCAGCATCTGGGCAATGAGACACCATATTCATGGTGCCATTGCTAATGGCATATCATCAACCAACCGACCAACCAAATTATTTCTATATATTTTCTAACTTCAGTAACAAATGTGTGAAGCCGAGAATTCTGTATGAAAATGGTCTGTGGATTAACACAGAGCTCCTTGAAACAGAACCAGCCACAGTGCAGCTGGCTACTGTGTCAGCTTTTGTGCCCAACTGTCTTGAAATTACTCTCACTCAGCTTCCAAGCCCCATAACTACAACTGTGCTTCAAGAAATAAAACGCTCCTGTAAAATCTGGTGCCTTGGGCTGTTTTTTTATTTTTAACTTTACTTTGCTTTTGTTTTAAAAGCAAGAGCTAAAGGACACAGAGCCAAGTATTCTTGTTGCATTCACTGTTGTTCTTAGGCCTTACATCTGACTTTCATTCTCCCAGAACTGAATGCAGATAGTATTACTGTCCACATTTGTAGACGCATGTAACATTTTGTGGTTTTAGATTTCTAAAATTACAGTTGGTCCATTTCTCAGATATTACATCAAATTTCATAAAGAATATTTATCTCCTCATTTGTACCTATAGTTTTATTTGTCTTCCTCTGTCTCACATATGTAGTCTTAGATATTAAAATGCGACAGTGATTTTGAATAACTCCTTTTTTTGGGTGCCACTTTGAGACACCATAAAGGGGCCGGATTTTCAGAAAGTGCTGAGGACCTGCTGGCTGGATACCCAAAACCTCATGCTCTCCAAATCACTAGTCACATCTCACAATCTGTTCATCTGTCTCTTCCTTCTCCACAGAATGTTCATATATTTCGGTGCTTTCAAGCCTTTCCTCTCATCCTGACATTCTGCATTCTTAGAAAATGGTAAGGATGTATTGCATACAGTCCAAATCCTGTTTCTCTTAATCTTGCATATAGTCCTATTGAAGTCTTTGTGTTTCTTTGTAGCCCATAACAATACAATTTACTCTCCTACAGTACCATCTGTTTCTCTCAAGTATATACATTGTTTACATATTTTAAAAAAAACTTTTATGTTTGTCTCAGATGCAGACAATAGTGACTCACCTTACTATTTAGTGAATGCATTAGGCTCCTCATTATATTATGCATCCACAGCTAATGGCTGTAATTGATTAGAATCTCATCCAGATTCAGCAGATTAAGTCACACAAATTGTTTTTGTAATTCTTTAATAGAGCCTTCTTAAGGAGACAGTCCAGAGATTTCACTGCTAACTCCCTGTTCAGAGCTGTACAGAAGCAGTTACTATTGGCTAAAAGCTGGTTCTGTTGCTCCTGTTGGCTCTTAGGTTGATGGAAAATAATTGCCATCTGTACTTGTAAATATCACATTTTTTTAAGATCAGATCAGCTCTTTCTCACCCCTTTTATCTCTGTTTCTGTTTTCTCCTATGATTTTTTGCATTGTTCATGGAGACTAGAGACAGACAGAGTGGTACAGTGCTCTCAGAAGGGAATTTCCAGCAGATAAAAGACTTTAGAGAGGGCCTGAAAATGAATTAGAATACTTGCTGTGCCCACCAGAATGTGCAGCTATCTAAATAGATAAAACAAGCAGACACATAACTTCATGTATGCCAAACAGTGGTCAGCACAATGTCATTCTGACATTCTGAGAGGTGCCTCTTCTCTGAAGGCTAGAAATAATGTCAAAGCACTGGTCTTTCAATACTGCTGACATCACATCCATCAGAGAGAGTACTTCTGGGAATGGCAGTCATGCTGCTTGGAAGCAGAGGTGGATAGCCAAATACCTATCCTTTCTGAGGGATAGATTCTTCTGTCTATCCTGTCCTCTACCTGACTCACATACCAATTCTCCACTTCAGAGGTCAGCAAGTTACTTAAGCCCATGCCTAACTTTAAACAAGGAAGTAGGCCTACTGACGTTTACATTTGCAGTTCACAAATGGGAGTACACTCATACTAAAACTTAGGCACATGCTTAAGTACCTTGCTCCATCAGGGTCTCAGTGAATGACTGAGAAACTGTTGGCCCGCCTTTTTTATGTATCATGAAAAATCTTTTAAGTATTTGGAGCCAGATCAAAATCCCAGTGAATTTAATGGAAAAACTCCCATTACACAAGTTATTGGCTCAGTATAGGGGTTACCAGGTGAAATTCTACAGCCTCAGATTAAATTATTTTAATGGTTCCTGCTAGCCTTAAAATATACAAATGCTACAAAATTGCAGACTTTCTCTAGGTACAATATTTTTTTAAAAAATCACTAAGAAAAAAGCCTTTCCTTCTTGGACAAACTTTTTGCCTTTTTTTCTGAATGGTAGAAGTGTTAGATTAGAAAATATCATGTTATAAATACCATTACCGTTATGAAGTGGGATCTTTTATCCTCTCAGATAATGAAATTGATTATTCTTTTTCCATTTGATTTTTAAGTTTATGGAAAGGTTCTGTATAAGATAGAGAGATGATACTAGTTGCCTTTAAAATATGCATCCTGCCGAGATGAACTTTGCTTTTCTCTTTTTGTTGTGAAATTGATTCAAGAATTCATTTGAGAGCTGCAAGCATGCTGTTGATTTATTTTACACTTGAGGAAGATTTAAACATATTTTTGTTTGCATTAATTATAGAAAGAAGACATTTTGGGGGATTGATATTTGGATTCATTTTTCATTTTTTCTTTCCTTTGTGGCTGAGGGGCAGGTGGTTTTGTTTTTGATTAACGCTGCTTGGTAGCTCAGAAAAGAAATGGAGATGGAGTCACTCGGGTTTAATAGCATCAATTTAATAGACCTCTTGATTAATTTACTAAACACATAAGTAGTCATTTTCGTGTCCTGTGTGTGTTCCAAAGTCTGTGCATTGTGGATTTGTGCATTATTGTGTTCTTAATGTGTTTTTAATTACAATGGACCAAATATTCATCCCTGGTGTAAACCAGTTAAAATAATCTGGGCCCAGGTTCATCTCTAGTGTATATTTCTAGGTTCCCCTCCTGTCATTACTTTAGACAGGATGAGGGATGTCCAAATGAAAGGGCGCTGCCTTGATTCCTTATCACTCAAAAATTCAATTATAGTCCACTGCTCATCAAGCTATTATAAGTGAAGGATTCTGCTCAAAGTCAGCCAGGAGCTTTGTTCAGGATAGAAACAAACTGTTTGATTCAGTTTTTAAAAATACACAGAGAAAATCCTAGCACTTGGCTTAATATATTGTATCTTTTTGTTCTTCTCAATCTTTTAAAAATGTAACTACTGCTAAGATCCTGTCTAGTTGCCTCTAGAGCATTACACAATATTACATGTAGGGCCAGATTCTGTTCTTAATTACAAAGCAAGCAGCTATACTGAATTCACTGGGGTTGCACTGGGTATAAATCATGACACAATCTGGCACTTAATTTCAGCAGGAAAGTGACTATCTTTAATAAATGATTTTTTTCCTCCTAACAATAAAAGATAAATTATGCCTTTAATGAAAAATACATCTACTACCTAAGAGTCAGGATCAATACAAATATTTCTGGTTTCTCATATATATCCAAATGAAAAAGACACAAATTATTCTGAAAGTGAAGGAATGAGCAGGGTACCTTTCTGATTCCTTTCTTCTCCGATTAATTGTTTGTGAAACAGGAAGCAACAGACTACTGTGTTTTGGGGAGGATTGCTGAGATTGTTTTAAATCTTCATAGTCTTTTATCTTCTTGCTGGCTTCTTTCTCCAATAGGCCTCCCTGCTGGTGAAAGACCACTGGCATTATGCCTTTCAGAGTAACATTCAGTGAGCCAGCAAAGAACCTGCCAGGTCAGCGACTTCACAAATCTATGTGCCAGTCAAGCAATGCACTTGGTCATAGACTCTACTTTAATCAGGTGAGTAACCCCTTGAAGTCAATAGGATTACTCACATGTTCTAAGTTAAACATGAAGAAATGCTTTGCTGGAGTAGGGCCTCCATTACCAACAGCCTAAATCCCATATATGAGGAAGACAGGATAGAGTCAGGGCCCAATTCAGATTTGGTGTAAATTCCCTTGACTTTTCCCTGCCTTCACCGCATATGAAACAGGGCCTTGGTAAATAAGTGAATGGAATAACTAGCCATTAGGTTCTTCCTTGGCTCACTGAACGTTCAATGAGGGTGAGGGGGGAATTAGTCCCCTACCTGTGTTCGTCCTTATAACACAAATGAATGCTAATTCTTTGTGTCCCCCATTCATGTGGTACCCGAGCCTTTTTTTAAAAGCCATCCTCATATATGTGTAGAGTAGAGGAAAAGCTTTATTCAGGCATGTGCTCTCTGAGAAACTCAAAACACGCTACACCAGTAGTTCCCAGACTTATTGGTTCTCGCCTTCCTTCTTGTGTTTGTTGTAGTTTACACACATGCCCTCTGGCCACACAAGTATATATACCAATTTGAGTTTGGGCTTCTTTGTTTTTTCACTTGAGTTGTTTTTTTCCCTTCGCATGAATGAGCCAACAATCCATTGTAATAAGAGGAAAAGGAAAACTGCAATTTGGTCCATGCTTACAATTAAATGTGCACACCACGTCGTAGCAAGCGGATTCATGTACAGATGGCAACAACTTTGTATAATGCTTTGCAAACGTAACAGAAATTCATCAAAATGCACAGTGCCATCTGAGGACCTGATGTAGCTGGAGGAATTGGCTTTGCTAGTTATTCATTGGTGTTGGTAAAATGTGCGCAGTACGTTTTTTTTCCCCTAAAACTTCTCATGCTGCCCTAGAATACATTCTGGGCCCTCCTAGAGGCCCGACTCCCTAGTCTGAGAACCTCTGCACTATACTAATTGTGAAGTATTGTTCTTCTCAACCAGCTGACTACCAGCATCATGGCACCACCCAGCAGTGCATGTGCCCTTGTTCATGTAACTCTATGCTGCTGTTCTTTAAATCAAGGTTGGCTGTCTTTCTAAAAGATATGCTCTAGTTCAACCAAATTGTATGGCTTGCTGTGGCAATCAGTGAAATTCTATGGCCTGTGTTATGCAGGAACTCGGACTAGATTATGACAATGGTCCCTTCTGGCCTTAAACTCTGTGCATATATAAAATATGGTGTTGGGGAGGGGGGGTTTCTTTGTCTTTGTGTTTTATGTAGAGATAAATCAATAAGACTGTTAAGATCTTGGATAAAAAATGGAACTTGAAGTTGAAAGTAATAAATTCATGATGCCTTTGTGGTGGATTTCTCCTTGGCTGTATTCAAAAATAAAAAGTACTCTGAGAGAAAACTACTCATTAGTTGTCAATTCAAAATAAGTTTAGAAACTAGAAATCTGTCTCTTGGCTGCCAATGATATCTGTGTGAAAACCTCCTAATCCTTCAAGTTGTTGATAAAAAGTATCATTAAGCCAGCCTGTTATCACTCCTGGATCTGGCAGAATTATCACTACCTGGAACAATAAAAGAAATCATGCTTTTTAAGCATCTCTGCAGCATGACTTGTGATTCTCAACAGAATCTCATTTGCAGATTTACTGTGCCAGTACTGACTCATAATTCTAACAAAGAACAAGGGAAATAGGAAAGTACACAGTGACTTGCTAAACTAGTACCTATTTTTATAAACTGTAAGTTTGCTTTTGTTTAGTACCAAGCTGGAGTGGCGGAGAAAGAGAGAGGGAAAAAAAGCTTTTCAGAAGATCTGGATGGGAACCTCAGGACTTCGTGGCAAAGGAGTTAAGGTGGAGAGGGCAGAAGTGTAGGTATGAACAACTGTATTCAGATCTGAGGTTCTATATGAGACACTTGTATGTATGCCATCAACAAGACAATAAGAACTTTTAAGTTCATTATTAATAATAAATAGGGTATTTGTATTACATTAGTATTGAAAGGCCCCAGTCAGAATCAGGTTCCTCTTGCTCTGGGCACTATACAAACATAAAGTGGAAGGTACACCCTGCCCTGAACAGCATACATATTATGTAGGGAGAAATGGATGTTGAACTCAGTGGGGATTGGAAGGGGAAATGTGACCGTGACAGGAGCACACGGCTGCATATTTTAGTTGAGTGTAGTCTTTAGAGTTGCTTGTTGTTGTTTTAAACAAGAGGATTGAATAAGATATGTTGCCTAACCACTGACATAAGACAAATGGGAACCATGAGAGGAAGAAGGTATAGGTGGAAGCAGCTACCAAAGAAGATTGCGCACAAGTAGAACCTTCAGTGGGGGAGTGGGAAGCGAAAATGGCAGCGGCTGCTAGAGAAAGGAGTAACACGAGTAGCAACAACTTGGGAAGGGGGTTTGGGAAAACAGCAACCACTAAGGCAGAGATAGAGGGAATAGAAGTAGCAAGTGTGGTATGACAGGAGAGCCATTGCTTCTTCCCCCCACCCAGCATTTAAATCCAGGAAGTTTATCATCTTGATACTATGATTGAGAGAATCAGTTCAGATAAAATGAGCACTGAGTCGAACAGGAAGGTTCACTCATCCTGAAAATAAACCTCTTTGTGTGATTCCAAAGGCTTTTCCTCCATTTTTGTACATGGCTTCCCTTTCAGGGTTTTACTGAAAAGGAAAGAGGAGTGCCAAAATACCACAAGGGAGACTGGTCTTAATTGTATTTCCAGCTCGGTTTTGCAAACATAAGAAACACTGAAGCCTGGAAAAGGTCTGGAGAAGTAGTCAAACTCTGGGTAGTTCTACTCATCTGAATCTACTGAGGGTCACAAAACACTGCTCACCATTCATCCCGCCTTTGAATTTATAACTGAACAATTTTAAGCCTGTGATCTGAGGGGCAGCAGATTAACCTCTTCTCTTGTTGTAACTTGGCCATTTACTTCTGTTTGGGACTTTCCTTTGCAGCCCATTCTTATCACGTCCCTTTAATAAATAATAATAAATACACATTTATATATGGTATTTCAGCTCAAAGACTCAGAGCACTTTGCAGCAAGGAGTCATTTCACATACCACTTAAGCATAGTCACTCTCCTGAGAGAGGGACTTTATGACATCACCTTTTAAAAATCTAAATAAATTATATTCTCTGGTTCTCCTTTCGTCACTATGAGTTGAAATGGAAGAAAGACTATTATCAGGAAATGCACTCATTTGATTCATTTTCCTGCTTGCATATTAGCAAGCCTCTGCTTAAATCTGTGATCGAAATTGGCAAATTTTGCATGCTTCACCTTTGACATAATCTAATTTCCTTGTAGCCCAGCAGCTGGTTGTGAATGGGATCTCAGTTAGTGCCGTAATAGTGCAGAGGATAAGCCAGGATGCAGCCCTTGCATTGCACATCCAGGAAGTGGTTCATTTTATAAATCCATAGCGCCCTCCTCCCCCCATGCTCTACTAATTCGTCTTTATTGCCAGTTCCACACTCTTGCTTGCCCTTACGCTTTTAGAGCTGTGCATCTCACAGATGCATATGAGTGTGGTGAGGTGACCACTTTTATGCTCAGAGGAAAACGGGGATTGATGAATGTCAATGTAGTGTAATTTATGATTTATGACATAATTTAAGAGGAAATAGTGCAGAAAACTGTACTTGCACTTTTGCTGTGTAAATCATGCATGAGACTCACAGAAATGGGACAAACATTTTTCTCAAGAGTTAGGCCCTTTGTCGCAAGGATGACAGCCGAGTCCTAAAGGCCATTTCCGATCACTGAACATGTTACGTTCAGTGATCGATGAGGGGCTCACTCTGCCAGGTGCTGAGTGCCCACAGTTCCAAGTTTGGTCCCCTAAGTCTGGGACTTAGTGAACATGTTAATTTTGTGTCCTTTATATTGGAGTCAGGCTTCTTACATGTATTATATTATGACTTACTGACTAATCCTTCCCCCCTCTCTGTATTATTTTGCTGCAGTGACTGAAATAGGGTGGGACCACATTAGAGAAAACTAAATTACTCCTGAGGGCATTCCATGCCAAAATATTAAGAATTCTGCACCAAAAAATTAAAATTCTGTGCACAATCTTTTTAAAATTCTGCAAAAATCTGCGAATTTTATTTGTCAAATAAATGTGGGAGGCTCCAGCATGGCATTGGGGAGCACAGGCCACTGGCTACACAGAGGTGGGAGATCACTGTGCAATTCCCCACCCTAGGACACAAACTCAATCGTGAGGCTGCACCCAACCCTGACATAGTGCAAGGACTGGGCCTGCCCCAGAAACACCCCAGGGCCCCTCCCCTCTGTGCCATGTGCATCAAGTGTGGGCAGGCAGGCTCAGCAAGGCATGATCCAAGTGTGGAGGGTCTTAGTGGGTGAGAGATCCAGGTGTGAGTTGAGAGGGCTCTGTGTGGGGCAATCTGGGTGTGGGTGGTTCAGTGGGGGATCTGGGTGCAGGGAGGATCTGGATGCACAGGGGCTTGTTGAGGAGGTTGGGGTGCAAGGGTAAGGGGATTCTGCAGGGGGTCCAGGTGAAAGTGGTTGGGGCTCAGCAGGGAAGGGAACAGAGCTCAGTGGAGGAATATGGGTGTGGAGGGCTCAGTGGTGGGGGTACAGATGCAGCTGGTTGGGGCTTGATGGGATGGGGATCTAGGTGCAGGTGACTCTTTGGGGTGGTCCAGGTGCGGAGGGAGTGGGGCTTATCGGGGGGTTTCTGAGTGCGGGGGGGGTGAAGTTTGGTGGAAGGGTCTGAGTATGAGGAGGTCTGGATGTCTGGGGGCTGGGTGGATGGGGGAGCAGCTCCTCATACAGGGATCCTTCCCCCTGCAGCTGAGGAGTGATGGGTGCAGGAAGCAGAGGAGGAGGGAGTTTGCAGATCTTCCTGCAGCCAGGGGAGAAAGCTGGGAGTGGGTCTGACCTGGCCCCTGATGCCGTGCAGGGAAAGAGGAAGTCCCTTCCTCCCCAGCCCAGCCTGGACTGGCAGCTAAGCCCAGTGCAGGGTAGGAGTCATCAACCAGGTCTTTCCAGTCCTGCTTCCTGCCCACAGTTATTTACTGCTCTGCCAGCTGCCCTGGGCACTCGAAACATACAGCTCGGGAGGGTCACATGACCACTCTTGTGATTCCCTGTCAGAAAGTCATTTTTCTGTGAGGAAACAAAGAAACGTGCAGGGGACATAAATTCTGTGCATGCGCAGTGGCGCAGAATTTCCCCAGGAGTATTAAATGTACACTGTCCATAACCAAAATATCCAGCTATTAAAAAAAATGTGATAATGGAAACAATGTCACAAAAGACAACTACTTTTGGAAAAAAGTGAAAAAAGTGAATATCCACTTATTTTAAGTTGAAATTTTCATTATTGACTCATAACACTCTGAAAATAATAAAAAGGTTGAAGAAGAAGTGTCAGGCTCTGCTTTGAATTTTCTGGCTTTATTTCTTTGGGTCAAAACCTTTTTTCCTCCTTCTTCTATTTATATTTTAACATTAAATGATCAGACGACCTGCTTCCATGGTGTGCAGATAGAGCATACATGCAGAAGGAAAGATGGTGTGCCCAGGAGAAAGAATACATGGTGGCGACTGAAGAATGAAATTATATAGTGTTTTCATTAGTCTCAGTTAAATCATCTCAAGTAGTAATTGCAATATGAAGCATATGTTTAAATAGTTTGCTCGATTTGGAGCTAAATCCTAAAGCGTGCTAAGCATCTGAAACTCTTATTGAAGTCAATGGCAGCTGCAGGTGTTCATTACTACTTGGTACTTGGCCCTATATAAATTACTGGAAAGGGAGCTAACCAGAAATCTGGATCTCTATTATGAACTGCCTCAGGCCTGCCGCTATAAAGGACTAAATCTGAAACCTTGTGAACTTTGGGAATGTTTGGGTTTGGCTCCAAATCTAAATCCTAGCCTTCTGGCTCAAGTCTGGCTCTCTGAGTAATCCACATCAGCATTGTACATGTAAACACTCAGAATTACTTTGGTATAATTATGTTGCTCAGATGCATGAATAATCCACGCCCCTGAGCGTTGTAGTTATGCTGACCTAAGTGCTGGTGTTGACACTGCTATGGCTGCAGTAGAGCTCCTCCTGTTGCCATAGCTACCTCCTCTCATGGAGGCGGAGTTGCTAAGCGGATGGGAGAGGCTCTCTCCTGTCGGCTTAGAGCATCTTCACCAAGAATGTTACAGCTACATCGGTGCAAGTTTCCAGTGTAGACAAGCCCTTAGTGGTGGTAAGTTGCGAGTTTCCTGCTAATGCTACAGGTATTAGTTCTAGCCCATCTAACAGAGTTTATCTAAAGTAGTATCAATCTCTACTAAAGCTTTTGTTTAATTACAAGGCAGTTAATTCCATCTAACTGTGCTTTGATAGCAATTTCATTATAATGGAAACATGTTATAATATAATGTCTTTGGACTATAAATTTCAGTGATAGAAATTTGTACCTTAATGGCTTCTAACTGAAGCCCCACACTATGTTTTGAGTATGGATGGGCAAAACCAGTCTGGTTTATTGTGTGTAGCACTTTTCCCAGTGGTTAAAGTACTTGCAGCTCTTACTGTATTAGCCATGGGAGGAGGGGGAGCAGGGAGAGGGGGAATTTTTAGCAGAATACACTGCCCTCTCTTACGGCTTGCCTACACTGTGGAAAAGCCCAGAGTACCTAGTGCACAGTAGCTACTCAACACTATCTCCCCATATTGACACTCTTACGCCATGCGATGGGGTGCCAACCCCATACAAGGCCTGGAGAGGTTAAAGTGGCTAGGCAGGCCAACTAACTGCCCAGGCTTCACATGGAGACAGAGAGCAGGCCACTAACTGGAAATGGGCTCAGCTAGGCAGGAGCAGGTGGGACCTGTGTAAAGCCCAGGAGCTGTGAGCAGCAAGACATTGTTAGGAAGTAGTCTACAGTCACTCCCTAGGAGGAGGGAGCTTGGGCTGGCAAACCCAGGAAGAGAGGGAAGCCAGATAGGTAGGAAGAAACCCAGGGAAACAGCAGCAAGGGGTAGGATTGTACAGACCGTGGCTGCTTGTCCTAGGGTCCCTGGGCTGGAGCACAGTGTAGAGGGTGGGCCTGTGTTCCCCCACCAGCTACTAGGAAGTGGTGCAGGGCGTGGAGATGCCAGTCGCTGGACAGCTGGTCTAGAAGGACTTTGAATTCCCTGGAAGGGGAGGACTTCAGTAACCTGGCCGAAGTGCCAAGACATGAACAGAAAGCTCTGGGACTGAGAAGGGCCACAGAGTGAGAGAGATGATGGGTAGAGAAACTGCCAGAGGAGGCAGCACCTGGCAAGAACTAATCCCCAGAGCCGCCAGGAGCAGGCACTCCATGCGGTAAGTGGACACTGTAAACATTGCCTACAAAGTGTCTTTGTGTGTTTTAACTTAATACCCTTCAGAAATGTATCAGACTAAAGCTCACAAAGGCACTGATAGGCGCGTCTACATGAGGAGTTAGTATGGTGTAGTTAGTGTGCTTTAAATTCATACCCTGGCTTACTCTGCACTAACTTTCTTGTGTAGACAAGGCCTTACTTTAACTCCTGCTAATACTGCTCTTCCTGAGGGTAGGTGATGATTTTACTACAGCTGTTTTTGGAATAATTTGTTTGGATGAGGAGACCAGATTAGCCCTGTGAAGATCATATTCATTTTCCCCTGGTTGCACCTCAGTGCCCTACTTCCCTGCACCAGAGAAGTAAGACTTAAAATGAGTAATGCCAGCTTCAGCTGGAAAACCCTTCCATTTTGTGAACCCTTTTGAGGTTTCAAAAGTTGTTTTCATTTGTATGCAGAATGAAAATGAGACCTGAATTTTTTGATAACTCCCCCAGCACACACACACACACTCCAGAATATCCCAGTTGTTAAGGCACTTACTTGTGATGTGGAAGACCCATGTTCAAGTACCAACTCTGAGTCAGACAGACCAGGGACTTGAACCTGCGTCTCCACTGAGTGCACAAACCACTGGGCTATTGGCTGTTCAGGCTTTATGTGTGTGATTTTTTTTTCCCTGTGAAACCTTTGACCAAAACAATTTGTTAAAACTGATACATTTCCACAAAACATTTTGGGTCAAAAGAAAAGGCATTTTTGATAGACAAAAGTTTTTTGACCAGCTCTAAAAATGAACATAGATTTCTTGCAAAAGTCTTCTTTTGTAAAAAGCTTCTAAAATCCAGCTCTGCCTCTTCTGCCTGCAGAACACCAGTCTCATAGAGGAAAAAAAAAGAAAAGAAAGGAACTGCTCATTTTTAGCTGTCACTGTGCTGTGCTTGATTTCTCGGACATCTTGGCAGCCATTTCAGAATGTCTGACTTTGTAGAGACAGGCAACATTGTGCTCGTGACATTGGGTGGGAAAAAACCCACCCCTCCTGCTACAACTCATACGTTTCAGAAACCAAGGGAGCAGCAAGGTGGGCAGCACACACTGGAAAACACTAAAAACTTTATACACGTAGTTCTGTTGGGAGGATGGCATCCTCCTCCTCAATCAGTGGACTTCCCTGGCTTTGAGATGAAGGCTTTGTACCTGTGTCTCACAGCGCAGCAGTCATTATACAGCCTCCAGTTTATATTATCTGTGAGCAGATAATGAATTTCCCCAACATATGTCATTTACAACTTGCTAAAGTAATTCTGCAAAGGCATTGAGCAGTAACCCAAAGAGAGAGAAAAACATATTTTGGTTTTCTTTAATTTTAAAATACAGTGACACCACCATAAGTAAGACATTCTATGCAACTGCAATGTTACAATCAGATATGGTGCAAATCCATCAGACTACTGAATAGAAAGGGTAAAATTCACTAGTCTAAGCATCACTTAAGCCGCCCACAATAGGGTACAAGTGCAAGTAAAATGGTGCATTAACATTGTTCTCAGCACAAGGTGGATTTCGCCTAGAGAGAACAAGTGAAAAGAAATACAAGGTTAAGTACAGCACCCAGCATGATGAGACCCTGATGTGATGTTAGTTAAGGTCTCTAGGTTCTATGATAATATTAGTTATTACTACTCTTGGGTGTGTGAGATGGTTTATCAGGCCAGGTGCTTAGTGTCTTTTAAACAACTATTTAAAAAAAAGTTTGTTGTTTGGAAGTTTTATGTCAGAATAGCAGTTGAGTCAGGTGTGTACCCCTACATACCACAAGAATTGTTACTTATATATGTTGTGTATTTGGTTGTCATGGTTTTTGTTCCTATGGCAACTGAGTTACATTATTAGGGGATAGCGCAGCCAGCTTCGGCCGGTTAGGTGGGCTCCGTGTCTGTAAATAAATGATAGCTTTGTTAGCTGTCTACTCTCTGGCCTCAAGTGATTTCTTCCTAAATTGACTGCCCCCAAGGATATAACAAGTGGCGACAAGGATGTGATCTCGGTGCTGCCCCAGCAACAGAAGGAAGTAGAAGTCAAGGTAAAGAACAAATAGACAAACAAAAACTGCTTGTTTGCACTGACTGTGAAAGTGAAACTAAAAATCTTGGCTACTCTGACCGGGCCACTGGAACCTTTTGATGAGAATATAGTGCAGTGGGATTTGTATACTGAGCATTTTGAGCTTTTTGTTATTGCAAATGACATTACAGAAGAGAAGAAGGTGCCAATATTCTTAAGTGTTGTAGGGGCTAAAACCTACTCCCTGCTATGCAGCTTACTACACCCTGTTAAGCCTGAGACTAAATCTTACAGTGACATTGTGGAAATCCTGGGGTCCCATTTTTCCCCAAAACCACTGGTAATTGCTGAAAGATATTGGTTCCAAAAAAGAGACCAAAAAGAAGATGAAACAGTTGTACAATTTGTAGCAATTTTAAAAAAGCTAGCAGAACACTGTGAATATAAAGAGATGTTAAATGATGCCGTGCGTGACAGGTTAGTGTGTGGCCTGTACTGTGAAGCTATACAGAAGCGCCTACTAACAGAGGCTCAGCTTACCTTACAGAAGGCTGTTGATATTGCTGTCTCCATGGAGCTGGCTACAAGGGAGGTGCAATACATCAGTGCATTCCCTAGGGTGCAAAAAGTGTCACAAGAACCTACCTACAAAACTATGCAGAGTCAGGAATGTTACTGCTGTGGTAAGCCGGGTCACCAGGCATCAGAATGCTGGTGTAAGGACCTGGTATGTCGACACTGTGGCAAAAAGGGACACATTGAGTGTGCCTGTAAACAAAAGAAAAAGAGGCCTGTGGTCTGGCTGACAAAAAGAGGAACCCTGCATACCCTAGAGCAGACCCAGGATGATCAAGGTGACACTTCATCGCAAGAGGAATTGCCACTGCATGTTTTGTCTTTGGCAGTGGGCTCACATGAATACTGAGTAACCCTGTTGTTGGATGGCAAACCTATACGCATGGAACTGGACACTGGTGCAGTCGTCTTGCAGGTCTCTGAGACTGTGTATAAAGAAAAGCTACAGCATCTTCCGCTTAAGGCAACAAAAACTGTTCTGAAGATGTATACGGGAGAAGCTGTGCCCATGTTGGGCACTATTGATGTTAAGGTGGAGCGCAATGGACAGGCTGCTAAATTGCCACTGTTTGTGGTGAGAGGTAATTACCCAGCCTTAATAGGTAGGTCTTGACTTGAGAAGATTCAGCTGAACTGGGCAGAAGTGCACCGGATGACTAAAGAAGAAACCAGTCTAACCTCTATACTAAGGAAACATGCTGCTGTTTTTGGAGAGGATCTGGGAAGTATGAAGGGAATCACTGTGACATTGAACATTAAACCTGACAGTCCACCAAAATATCTGAAAGCCTGAACTGTGCCATATGGCCAAAAGTTGAAGCAGACCTGGAGTGCCTGGTCACCAATGGAGTCCTAATACCAGTTACCGATAGCCCATGTGCCACTCCTATCTTTCCAATAGTGTAGAAAGATGGCTCTCTCCGGATTTGTGGTGATTTTAAAATCACTGTCAACCCAGTGTTGTGTGCAGAGCAATACCCGCTTCCCCGCATCGATGACCTCTTCGCAGGTCTGGCTGGGGAACAAAAGTTCAGTAAGATTGATCTGAGTCAAGCATATTTACAGATGCACATCGATTAAAAGTCCCAAGAGCTGTTGACTATTGTGACTCATAAGGGGCTTTATCGATACCGTCGCCTACCCTTCGGAATAACGTCTGTTCCCACCCTGTTCCAGAGGGCTATGGACCAGATCTTGTGTGGCTTGTCAGGAGTTCAGTGCTATCTGGATGATATCCTGGTCACTAGAAGGAATGAAGAGGATCACTTAAAGAATTTAGAGGCTACCCTACAAAGACTGGAAGAGTATGGCCTACGAGTTCACAAAGACAAGTGTGAATTTTTCCAACCCTCTGTTGAATATCTGGGACACATCATTGATGGTGCGGGTCTTTGTAAGGCCCCTGCAAAAGTTAAGGCTATTGTGGAGGCTCTCCCACCTCTAAATGTAAGCCAGCTGTGCTCGTTTCTAGGACTACTGACTATTATGGAAAGTTCATCTCACAGTTAGCCACACTGCTAAAACCACTTCACGAGCTCTTTGGGCAGAACAAGGCCTGGAAGTGTACTGAAGCCTGTGATGTTGCATTTAACAAAGCTAAGGATGCATTGCTAAATTCTGAAGTTCTAACGCACTTTGATCCATCCTTACCCCCTACAGTTGGCCTGCAATGCCTCCCCTTATGGAGTGGGAGTAGATGTGTCACACATTATGCCTTTGGGAGAAGAGAAACCTATTGCTTTTGCTTCACGCATTCTAAGCAAAGCAGAAACTAACTATGCCCAAATCGAATGTGAGGCATTAGGAATTGTTTTTGGAATTCGGAACATCAGTACCTGTTTGGGCAGAAGTTTACTCTTCTCACAGACCATCGACCTCTGACGTCAATTTTTGGACCCTCCACAGGCATTCCCCCATTAGCTGCTAGTCGTATGCAACGTTGGGCATTGTTACTTTCAGCACACACATATGAAATCAAATATCGGAAATCCACTCTGCACGGCAATGCAGATGGCCTCTCAAGGTTGCCTTTGCTGGTCAAACATCAAGATAGTGCCATCTTCTACTTTGAACAGGTAGGGAATACACCCATCACTGCTACTCAGATAAAGAAGGCAACTTGCGTTGACCCAGTATTGTCCTAAGTTATGGACCTGGTGATGCATGGAAAATCTTGACAAACCTCTCCGATCTCATCCAACCTTGTTACCTACATGTCCAGGAGGACGGAGTTATCGGTCCAATCTTGTTGTTTGCTGTGGGGGAGATGTGTCATTATTCCACCACCACTGAGATCACAGATATTAGAACAGCTACATTCCAGTCACTATGGAATAGTGTGCATGAAGGAAATTGCACGATGCTATTTTTGGTGGCCTGGATTGGACAGTGTTATTGAAGAGAAGGCAAAAGCTTGTATGTCATGTCAGAGTGTGAGGAATGCACCCCAGTGGACACACCTACACCCATGGAACTGGCCTGAAAACCCGTGGCAATGTATTCAAGTTGACTTTGCTGGCCCCCTTGAAGGAAGCATGTTCTTGATGGCAGTAGATGCCCATTCTAAATGGCCAGAAGTCTCTATAATGCAGTCCACTACCGCACAGAGTACTATCCAAAAAGTACAGGAACTCTTTAGTCGTTTCGGTCTGCCAGAACAACTTGTGAGCGACAACGGACCGCAGTTCATCTCTCAGGCGTTGCAAAATTTTATGGAGGCAAATGGGATACACCACATCACTTCAGCACCATATCATCCATCCACCAAAGGATTAGCTGAAAGATTTGTGCAGACAATGAAACACGCTTTGAAATCAGCAAGGGGACAACACTCCATTCAAAAGCGTCTGGATACCTTCTTACTTTCCTACAGAAACACACCTCATGCTACGACCAAGGTATCCCTGGCCTTTCTAATGATGGGATGACAGCTGTGCACTTGCTTTGATCTGCTGAAACCTTCTGAACCCCAACAAATTGTGCAACGTTAGCAGCAATATCAAGTCATCAGACGGGCACCCAGAGCAAAAGACCGAACGTTTAGCTCAGGACAGCCAGTTTTGGCTCGGAATTATACTTCCTGAGCTAAATGGGTCCCTGCCACGATCATCACTCAAACAGGGCCTGTTTCCTACACAGTCCGGACTGCAGAGAATCTTACCTGGTGGCGACATGTAGATCAGCTGTTGCCAGGTCATGCCCGTCCTCAAGACACATCTGCAGTTGAGTGGTCTGACTTCACTTCTTCTGGTGAGACACTGAATCACGAATCACCTGTTCCTGACTGTTCTCCTCCATTACTGCTGGTGGCTGAGATACCCCTTTGCCCAATACGAGCTGATACCACCTTCTCACCCGTTCGTGCTGCGAACCCTGAGCCCATGGTACTTTCGGTGCAACAACACAGAAGTTCGCCGTAATCCACCTAGAGACAGAAGGCCTCCTCATTGGCTGGATCTTTAGCTAGGGCGAACCCACAGTTACGGGGCAAAATAATCCCCCGGGGTTTAGCCGGAAATGGAGGCAGTCTACCTTCCTTCTCTAGTCTAGTGTGTGTTTTGTTTAGGGGATGTTCTTATTAAGGGAGGAAGAATATGTTTTGTGTATATGGTTGTCATGGTTTTTGTTCCTATGGCAACTGAGTTAGATTATTAGGGGATAGCCCAGCCAGCTTTGGCCAGATAGGTGAGCTCCGTGTCTATAAATAAATAAATGGTAGCATTGTTAGCTCTCTGCTCTCTGGCCTCAAGTGATTTCTTCCTAAACCGGCTGCCCTCAAGGATATAACAATGTACCTATATAAAAGTCACTGTTAACTACCACCTGCTTCTCTGCACATAAGAATCGAGATATGGTTATTATTTGTTGTACAGATGTACATTTTTAAACAGTTTCAAAGCAATAGTAAAAAGTTTTCAAAAGAAAAAGTATAGAGAAGGAAAAGGAGGGGAATGAGTAGCAGGACATGTATGTTTCAGTAAAATATAACATGCAGCTAGTTACTTTTCAGTATAGTTCATGAAAAATTTGTCATGTTACATATGTGATGGAGAGCAGTTTGATTCAGCGTGGGTTCCAAAGAGTTATAACACTTGCCCTCCCCAAAATCCCAAGATAAAGTCCTGCTGGTCTTTGTGCCTAAGTAGTAAACGGAAGAAGAAATAACTCCTTGCGATATATGCCTACTTACATGGAGCCAGACAGAGTACCTCTTACGCCAACTGGTGAGCATCCCAGTAAGAGTAAGGTGTTCACAATGTGGCCTATACTTTGAACTAAATTCTGTTCTTTCATTCTTGGAATGGTGCATTTGGGAG
Organism: Gopherus flavomarginatus; assembly: GCF_025201925.1. Classification (NCBI taxonomy): domain Eukaryota; kingdom Metazoa; phylum Chordata; order Testudines; family Testudinidae; genus Gopherus; species Gopherus flavomarginatus. The sequence goes on from NC_066619.1 coordinate 115,255,296, forward strand.
CAAAATGTAGCCTGCACAGTGTCTTCCAGTGTTAATTTGTTTACAGGATGCGCCACATACCATTGTTGTTGTTTTTTTACACTGGGAGTGGATGGGATGGAAGGAAGCATTCACAAGAGACTTGAGCCCTGATTCAGAGCTCTTGGAGATCAGTGAAAAGACTTCTCTACTCCCTGCTGATTTCACTAGGCTTTGGATCAGGGGTGATTACAAAGTGCTGAGCACCATCAGCTCCCAGCACCTAGCAGGATCAGGATCCTAGAAATAGAGTGTTGCTATCAAAGTAGGAAACATTTTATGGCCACGTTAACTGACATAACTCCAGTTAAAATTGGCAGACATGTCAGTAGCTATACCATGCTATATGCTCTGCTCAGATATTCATGCAGATATATTTGTACGATCAACCCTAAATGCTGTAAATGTTAGTGAAAGCGCCATACCAGCTGATGGGGATATACCATACTTCACTGGAAAGACTGTCTCAGAAACAAAGAGCCACAGGCCATATCTTCAGTGTTACCCTCCTCCTTTCCCCTTCCCATTTCAATTAAGAAACACATTTTATCACTTCTCTTCATGCCTTCTCCTGTATTGGGCTTTCTTCTGTTCTGTCCTATGGCAGCAGCACTGAATGCTGATGAGACGATACTGTCTTCTATACTAAGCAGTAATTTCACTGGTACTTCTAACTGAGGTACTGAATGCAACACATACTTTTCAGGATACTAGGTGGATCAGAAGTTTTATTAAGCATTATATGCTTATTGCAAATATGATCGCCAACCTCTAATGTTCAAGATGTTTCTTCCCTGAAAAGGTAATTTCACAGTGATTTCTGAAGCTGTATTACATGAGTTATGCATGAAAGGAAGAAGAGGACATAAAGTTCACATAATCATAACTGATTTGTAGAGGAGGGATCAAGCAGTGGATTCCATATTAAGCAGGCATAATAAGGATGGTTTTAAGACAGATCCTTCACTGAACTGAAAACACACATTGTCACAAAATGGATTAACTTCTGTATTAAAGGCTTTGAAGTGGCTCACAGTGTATTATGCATAGTCTATGTCACAAGTCAGCAAGGCTGTTTGCCGTATGGGGAGTGGCTTCATAGAGTTGAAAGCCAGAAGGGACCATTAGATCATCTAGGCTGACCTCCTGTACAGCTTAGGCGATTGCATTTCACCCACTTATCCCTGTACTTAGCCTGATACCTTGTGTTTGACTAAAGCACCTCTTCCAGAAAGGCATCCGGTCTTGATTTGAAGACGTCAAGAGATGGGGAATCCACCACTTCCCTTGGTAGTTTCCCAGCCATTGCTTCTTGTTATGCTTTTCTCCACTAGATTAAAGAGCACTTTAACCTGGTAGCAGAAGGTGGTTCACCTTATCGTCTCCATTAGTCCACTTTTCCACAGGGAATCCACTTCCCACCATGGAAAGGAAGCCAGGGAAGAGCTGTTCTCTACAGTTTTGTACCCCGCACCTGGTGGGAATTCACTGTACATTTAATATTTTATTAACTTTGGAGTGAAGTCACTCAACTTGCCAATGAAGAAAGGAAGGACGGTTTTGTGGTTGAAGTTCTGGACTGGCTCTTTGGCGCTCGGGATTCAGTTTCTGCTCTGCCACAGAATTTCTGTGTGACCTTTGGTGAGTCATGTAAACCCTGATTCAATAAGCTGCTTAAGCAGATGCCTAATTTAAGCAGTCCTAATAGGACTACTGACAAATTTAAAATTAGACATACGTTCAAGTATGTTGCTGAATTGGGACCTCAAATCTCTGTGCCTCAGCTTCCCATTTGTGAAGTGGGTATAATTGTCTTACACTCTTTGTTTGTTTTGTCTATTTACAATGTAATTCTTTAGGGTGGGACAGTCTCTTACTACATGTTTGTTCAATAACTCCAGATTCTACTGTGATACAAATAAATAGTCAGGTCACGAGGTTTGATAGAAATTATACTATGTTTCAGAAACAATACACAGATTAAATATGTGAAGCAAAGTGAAGGAAGCTGATGCAAATACACATTGACCAGGAGACTCACTGGTTTCTGACTGATGATTCTTTTCCCCTTTATCAGCCTTTTTAAGATCAGGAAAGTCAGTGGCAGTGGCACACTTTAAGTCAGGCCCTATCAGACGAAAGCCTCTTAGCCTGATTTTAATTTGAGTGACAAACACGGAAGCTGAATCCTTTCTGTGAAAACACTGTCAAAACTGCAATGCTACCTTTGCAGATTATGAAGTAGTCTGAGTAACTACTGCTAGCCACCACTTGAATAACTGACAAGCTATCTCACGTATCATTGCCGAATTAAGGAAGGAAGCCCAGATTTTGGGCCTGGCTAGCAAAATTAATAGCTTCCAAGAGATCAATTAGATTATATTTATGGGGAAGAAGAGGCATCTGTCAGTTAGCAGACCTTAATTACTTTACCTTATTACTGTTTATTTTTATTAATACATTATTATTCATTTACTGTTGTTATGTTTCTGTACATTAGAATACTCTGAATTATTCATTTCTGAAGGACACAGTATGTGGGTGTTAGCAGAAGTGTTCTGATTAAGTAATTAGTCCAGTAACTAGCTGCCTATAAAAACATATTCTGCTGGTACAGTGTTTATAGTTGCCTTTTGGTAGATGGCCTGTTTTGAAAACATGTGAGATACTTTGGGGAGGTGGTTTTCTCAGCCAGTGCTGTGGTACTGCAGGTGACTGGACACCTGAAGGCTTGGGTCAGAACTGAGTGTGAATCATAATTTCTACCCCATGGGAGATTTACTCTTGAACTGACTTGAAACTAAGCATTTCAAGTCAGTTCAACTGACTCAAAATGAAATATTTCCTTTTCATTTACCCAATAGAAAATCAAATCAAAACATTTTGATTTTGCAGTAATGGCATTTTCCATCAGGAAATCATTTTGAAGAAAAATTCCTGACCAGCTCTACCATAGTCTGGATGCTGCAGATTCAGATCCCAATGAGGGTGAATTTGTATTCTGTTTATTATCATTTTATTGATTCATAAGTGATTTTCTCTGTACCAGTCACAGGAAAGTGGTGGTAGGTAAGGCTATTAAGGCTGGGCTCGACCCCCAACAGGATCCATTTACACTGGAAAAACTTCTAGTGGCAAAGTAATCTGGCCTTAGGGAAGCTTTGCACTGGCAGCACAGGCCTTCCCAACCGCAGCCTAGGATATGACCCACTGTATAGGTGACCATATTGCTCTTGTTCTAAGATATTTACTATTTTGGATAAGACAATGTCTATAATGCACACAACAGTGGCATCTGATAAAAAGGTGTGATCTATTTATTACACTACATCTTGCAAAAGCTTTCGCATTGTGATGAGCTCCAAATTGCAGTGCATCCTTGTCTGGCGGCTCATGACATAGAGCAGTTATTTCAGGAGAAACAAGGGCTGCAGGAAGGATAAAATATAGAGGAGAACCACTAACAGCACCTTGTTATCATCCAGTCATTTGAAGCGCATGTCATTTGTTGTTTATTATTAGTTAGCTGAAACTAGTTTTGTGAGAAACTTTGAAACTTTGCCATTCAAAGCTTTGAAAACAGATCAATTTTTCAGTTTATGAAAAAAGGGTTTTTATTTTTCCTGATATTTTTATTGAAAACAGTATTGAAAGGAGTATCAAAACTTTTCATTTACCAAAAACCCAGTGTTTGACAAATGAAAAATTCTGATACCCATTATCATGTCTGCAATAATTTTTGACTAAAGGCCATTTTATTATTTATTATAAATAACTCAAAAATCTTTAAATTTTAAACACTACAAGTTGGAACCCTAGAATTCCATTTGTAGTGCTGCAATAGTGAAGAGGAATTTTGTGGTAATCAGTGGAGATCACCCCTCAGCATAGGCACTGCAGATGGAATTTTGAAAGATCTGAGATTATAAAATTAGAACACTTTCTACCCACTGGACAATCTCTATTGTGGGTATTTGTTAAAGCTGAAGAGACCTATAAAATGAATAAAGAAAAAATTCAATTCCCTAAGAAGGCTCATCAAGAGTCAGCTGAAATGCTTAAACCTCTTAAATCAGCCACGATTAAATATGATGGACTGAGACTGAAAGATACAAGATACCCGTTGTGCATCAACATCAAGTATTTTTCATTTTGACATCAACACAATGCTTCGTACTAACATGTTTGCTTTGCTGTTGTCTGGATTCTTTAATATATCCCCGAAAGCAAAGTGAAGCCATTTCCTTGTTGTTATTTGGAAGGATGCTGCTGTGTGAATACTTACCACTGACAAATCAGCAGTCTCTCACTTAATAGAAATGAAAGCAGTGGCACAGCCATTCTCTTCCCTTCAAACAAGAGATGTGCAGGGATTGAAATATTCACTTTCTTGCTTTCTAGTCATGAGCATTAACAACCCACCCACTAGTTACCTAAACAAATTCAGGCTGGGTTCTTTGTATTAGGCGTGGATTGCCTAACCAAAGAAACAGAAACAAAAAAACAAAACAACCCCCACACAACCGGAACCACCATAGTTTGCAGTCTGAAGCCACATTGTGGCATGTGACTGGGAGAACAGTTAGAAATAACTTGTACAGCTAGATATCTATCAGTCTGTTCAGCTGCAGGCACTTACTATATGCTCCAATGTCTCTGCTATATTGAGTGCCACAGGCATTTGCTGACCTGTCACAGTGTATGCTGGGGACCTGCCAACATGCCATACTACATATTGCTGGGACACCTTAGCAGATGCTGAAGTATGCCTTCACGGTGACAAGGGGTGCCCCCTCTGAAATCTACCTTCTAACCCAATGGTTCTATGATTCTGTGCTGTTACAGAATTTGGGAAATTACCTTTCCAAAAGACAGTGGGCTGGATCTTCTGCTGTGTTCAGCATGTGACCTTGGCATGGTAGGGTGGGAGAAGGTAGATAGGTAAAGTTAGCTTTAAGCCACCTTACTGTTTCCCCGTTCAATCTTGGGGGTCAGACAGGTCTGGTCCCATTGTTTTTACTAATAGTGTTACAGAAGCATCTGTAGCAACACAGGGCTTCTCAGATTTAACCACAGCTCAAGTAATTAATAGAATACTTGCTCTCAGAAGGGGTACATTTTGGAATAGATGCAAGGCAGTAGGGCAACTTGCATGTATCGTCTCATGAAGTTACAGTCACTTTGACAAGGTGAAGAGTGCCTCCGTTTTCAATCTTCTGCTTGTACTTTGTATCTTTTTTTTTCCTTCTGTCTGTCTTGTCTGTTTAGGCTGTAAGCCCTTCAGAGCAGGAACTGTTATTATTTATATTACAGTAGCACTTACAGGCTACTTACAGTAGCAGAATCCAAGATCAGAGCTCCATAGTGCTAGGTGCTGTACAAACTGAGAGACTTTGCACCAAAGGGCTTACAATCTATATAGATAAGCCAGACAAAGGGTGGAAGGAGAATTGCCAAAGGTCATACAGCAGGTCGGTGGCAGAGTCAGAATAGAAGCCATGTCTTCTGATTCTCAGCTCTGTACCCTATGAACTAAATCATACTAGCTCTTGTCTTACTCAGTACATGTATATCCAATGCCTAGCACAACGAGGCCCCAGGATTGGCTGAGGCCTTTAGGTGTTACTCTAAAACAAATCATAAAGAAAGAACAAGAAAGTCAACGTAGTGGTTGGAAATGGCCTATTTGAGGAGCTAAGAAGTAAAGAATAGATAGAGGTAGTAGCTGGACAGAGAGAGAGATGGTAAAGGGAAGATGTAGTTTTTCAGCTGGTAGGTTTTAGGATGGCAAAATGTGCAGTTCCATATTCGGACAGGAACTCCCAAACAGCACATGAATCCTGGCTTCTTATCAGAGTCCTCTTGCCTCCCTGTGAATGAAGAGATTAACTAAATGTTAACAAGGGTTATTAATGAGTGAAACATCCAATTCTAAAATATAGGTTCTTTGCATATTTTACCAGCTAGTATTGTTATTCTATTTCTTCTTATATTTCTGTACCTAAGCCAATAGTTCCCTGTGTTCAGAAAGTAACTAGAAAAGCTGAATCATAATAGATTTAGAGGCTATATCTCAGAGTCTTTCCGTGCATCTTGCATTCCATTATAGTGCTTTGGTTCTCTGCACTACAATTTACAGTGCCAAGCCTCTGGAAATGTCTGCAACAGCCCTGCTGTGGGGCAGGAGCTACCTGCCATGTCCTCATTTAGTTAAATGGCAGAATCTCAGGGAACTTGCCGCAGGTGCCACAACACTGAAGACAGACTCAGCATCTGCCACTGGATAGTCTTATTATTTCATATTTAGAAATGTTAAAAAAGAGTGTATGGGAGAGAGAGAAATAACAAAAATGAATTATCTCGCTAAAGTATTCTCCAAGGCCAATTTCATTCAGCATTTATATGCAGGAATTGTTTATAGTGTATCAAGCTGCATAAACTTGTATAGTAATTCTTAATTGTGGTATGCAGTCTGTGACAACCATCTGCTTAGAATGCCACATTTTTCTCCCATTCAGTCTCAGTGAAATTAAAATATTGACAGGAACAATTTCTACAAGGTGAACAAGTTAATAGAGGAGCTGAAGATATCTATGCTTTTTGAATTCAAGTTACAACTTTATGTACACACAAAGAGAACACTAAAATAAACACATTTTAAACATACATATGAAATAATATGATGAGAAAAATGTGATTTAGTTTATCTCCTATATTTTTAGATACCCAGAGACAAAAGCTATTTGTCATGTTCATTGATTCATCACTGTAATATAAAATTTACTATGAAAATAGCAAATAACTATTGATTCTTCTGACTTCATTAGAGCTGTGGAAACTTTTTGCACCGAGGCACTATTTGTTGTATTTTCTTCGTAGGAAGATTTGGATGCTCTTGTATTTTTCATTTGAATAACTTTATTTGAGGACTCAGGGGATTCATAATGGTCCCAGTTTCTTCCCCCTGCTCTTAGGGAATTGGTAATGGGATCCAAAGCCTTTCATTTATAGATTGCTGGTTTCAAACCAGAATGGGAGGTTGCTGACCAAAAGTTATTACCATTTAATGTTGGATGTGAAAAATCAGTTCCTAATAGACAGGTGTCCGTAACATAAGACAATCATAAGTAGTATCCATTTTGACAGTGGGAGCAGAGAAGTAGCACACTGAATGGACATGAAGAATGAATTGCTCTGTCAGCTCAAGTAGTGAACCCTACAGATCAGCAGAGGCACATTGCCATCCCCTGTGGGGAAACTTTCACTCCCTGTATTTGTATTTGTTCTGTAGATAAGTAGAGGACTTTAGGCTCCTGGGCTGCCATTCTTACACCTTTCACAAGCATTACATTCACTTTTAAAAATTGGAGGATCAGCGCCTCAGCTATCGTAAACTGATGTAGCTCCATTTACGTCAATGGATGCCAATTTGTAGGAGCTGAGGATCTGGCTGAAAGCGGAAGAGCTGGTAAAGCTTTAGCCATGGTGAATTCTCACTAAGCCTTGCAAGGATTATATATGCAGTTTGCACTGGTTCATATGCTCTTTCGTTTCTATATGTTCCGTCTTGGTGACAACTATGAGTTACAAATTGCCATGCCGATAATACCTAGTGGTACTGTATGTCATTCTCATGATAATTTGAAAGGGATAAGCAGTGTGTTATGACCTGAATATCAGAAATCCATATTAACATGACTCAGAATTGGCTGAGATTGAACCCAGGGAAAGCCCAAATTATGCTGAAATCGGAGGAGAGCAGCGCTTTCCTAGAAATTTTCAGAGCCATCTCAGAGAGCTAGTACGGTTTGGACTCTAGGCGTATCTCTAATAAAAACTGACATCTGTAACGTATGCCTCTTTGACACTGGGGTTGGATTACTACTGTCCTCTCTGTTGTGGGCTATCTGGGAGACTGATCCATTGCTTGCAGCTAGCGCAGAATTCAGCAGCTTGATTGTTGGCATGGCCAGAGGGGATTGTGCCTGCCTGCTGCTCAGATGACTTTACTGACTGCCTGCACAGACACTGACTGAGTTTACGATTTCATTTTTGCAGTATGATGCACTTAACAGAGTGGGTCCCAGATACCTTGCTAGAGCTGCTGCCCCATGTATCCCTTATGAAAACAAAAGCAGTAGCAGCAACAACTACTAAAATCCTACAGTATTCTCTAGTAAAGACACATAGCCCTTTAACAGTACCGTTGGAAGCTAGCATGTTTGGGACAATTATTGTACAATATAGTCCTGTTTTTATTTTTATAGCGTGCGGGATGTATGCTGTCTCCCTCTAAAAATTGAGAGTAAGAGTATGTCTCCTCACGGATAAAGGCCCTGTGGCTGGCCAGATCAGTTGACTGGGGCTCACTGGGCTTGGGCTTGGGCTCCTAGGCCTGAAAAGCTGCTTTGTAGATATTTGGGTTTGACCTGGAGCCCAAGCTCTGCGATCCTGTAAGAGTGGATGGTCAGGTTTATAAAGCTTTTAATATCACAAGGCTTTCATCACAGGACATTGCGTAGATTTTGTGTGATATACTTTGAGATTAAAAACATAATTAAAAATTATCTCATAATTTAGTTTCTAATTTTTGTCAATGTATTTCTGTTTCTGTGATGCTGATAGAGTACCACAAACCATTAAGATGGGGTGATACACTGAATATAAAATGTATTAGTGTGGTTGGCTAGTATTTTGCTAGGAATAACTATCTCTGTTCATATATTAGAAGGTAAATCTGATATGCTGAAGGTAGTTTCTGAGTGATAAGGAATAAATTAGTCTCTGTGCTTCAAAACACAAAATTGACATAGTAGAAATAACTGGGTTCAAGAAGGCCACAAATATATCAAAGTGAGAGTGTGAAAAAGATAAACAAACAATATAGACAATGCAGCATAAACACACTGATTATTTTTAATGAATTGGATTCATCGGAATAATAGGATAAGTATATGGAATTTACATTTAATGCTAAAAATAAAAATTGATTCCACCAACCAACAGTTCTGTAGGACCACAGCAGGGATTGAAGCAAGGTATACTGTCCAGCAGTCACCAACATTGGAAAAGATCCTAGAGGTCTGGGGCAAGGACCTAAATTTCTGAAATAGAATTGGGATTAGTTTAGTGTAAACCCCTCTTCTAGTCACCCCAGGCTTGTTTACAGCACCTCAATATGGTCACAGATGTCAGTACCCAAAACCATTGGCCTGTTCACATTTACCACACCCTATCTGAATCCTATGCCATCCCTTCTACACCTTTCATGGCTAGAGATATTTAAAACACGCATGTACAGTGTCAGTATATTGCAACAGCGTACAAATTATACTCGCTAGGTACTTGCATCTTTCAAGTGCCAAACTTATGCTGAAGCAATCATTTACTATGGATGCCCTGAAATAGTTTCACCAGTTTTAAAGATTTTGCCAGTTCTAATGGAAAGCCCCATTTGAAACTAGGAGAACTTTTTACATACAACCACTTCACCCCACTGATGAATTTTATTTGTTCAGTTTTAGAATTCCCTATTACCTTGATAAGATACAACAACAAATTCTGTCACAATTGTGATAATCCCTGCATATAGGGATAAACACACTGCATTAACTACTATGTGAACTAAGGATGGTCTTGTGATTCAGGCAGTGTACTAGGACCCAGTGTACTAGAACTGGGTTCAATTCCCAGCTCTGCTAGGCTTTCTTTGCAATCTTGGGTAATTCACTGAGTCTCTCTGCACATCTTGGTTCAGACCTTTGGTTAGTACCGTAACACAATTGATAAATCCCTGTGTTTGCTTGGACTATGGCCTAGAGCCACAAAGGTACTTAGGCTCCTAACTTCCACTGAAATCACATTGTACACGGAGCACATAATAATGGGGCCAAAAATATTGCCACGGCAAAATGTCATCAAGTCACGGTACAGTTGAAAAACTCTGAGACAATGGTGCCAGGATGATCGGTTCACAATGACAAATGACATGAACCCCATTGGCAATATATGTTTGAGAATGCCACATGCCAGTTCTTTATACAGAGTGTTAATTATCCTAATGCTAGAGAAAAAAATCCCCTTTGTTTGACAGGCCAGTTTCCATGCAGACTAAAAGAAGACCTCTTTGCCTGTCCATGTTCAAACAATCATAGCGCAATTTCAGTCTGGTGAACCCCTTCCAGTTTCAACAGACTGGAGGCTGTCATCGTTAATCAAATTTACTCTAATATTAAAATATTCAGAAAGATGGGAAAAGATGTTACCAAATGATTGACTTTTTTTATTTTTATATCTGCTCTGCTGCCACTGGATGCTGTTGTTTGGCTGCTCATCACACTCATCTTAGCAAGCAAAGGCAGAGCAGACCAGCATGGTTTCAGAAAACCACCTACTCGTAGACTTTAGGGCCAGAAGGGACCATCATGATCAGCAACTGTTGTGCCAGGCAACAAACTTCCCTTTGATACGTAATAAAAGTTTTGGGCCTGCCTGTATATTCATACTATTTAGTTATTTTATTTGGGTATCTTCATTATTAATCAAGTAATTGGGAGAACTTGCACCTCTAGATGCAGATTGACAGGTCAGTATAAATAGTCCCACTGCACTAGTATCTTATTAATTCCCCCTAGTCTTATAGCAGCTAGAGAAATGCTCTCTTGAAACCATAAAATCATGGCTTTCTGGGTCATCTAAACGTGGTCACAGATGTTGTCAGCTGGAATTTTCAATGGTTTATTTGTCTGTTCTAGAGCGCCAAATGCAAGTTAATAAAAAACATAAGCAACAGAAAGTGTTTAGCGATAAGAGCCCTCCACACAAAAAACTGATTATTGTAGAACCAGCATTCCAAGGAGTTCCATAAGCTAATCTTCAGATCCTTCTCCAATACCAAGGAAAAACAAGTGTCTTCTTAAAAGAGCAACTCCAGTTAGAGACTGTAAGCAATGGACCGTCACTATAGATGGGAGTACTAAATACTGTAAACTTGGGCAGGTACCTGTAGACAGTGTTCCCCCAGCAGATTTGAGCAATATCTCTGCCTGGATCCTAGCAAGAATCTCTGCCTTTTTAGTCAGACTTAGAGTATTTCACTTTAATTCACAACGGATCACTCAAAAATAAGAGTTCACTCACTTATCGGTGTGGCGAAGAAGACAATTCCCAGTGTGATAGCATTTTCTGCATGATGCCTAGAAAGTACAAAAGAAAATCAACAACAAAATTTCCTCAAACAAAACCAGCGCTGTCCCAGGAAAGACTAATGTAACTCATTTTGATAAGACTGTGCTGTAGGTATCCATAATTCACCTGGATGTGACATACATCATGCCCATTTCACAAGCATATTGATAAACAAAAAAATCTCATGAACCTGGAATCCTAAAACCAAGCAAATAAAGGTGTGCATCCAATTTAACACACAGTGTAATAAGCACCCCTTTGTCATTCTGTGCCAGAATATTTTGTAATTCCTGTTCAGAAGGAGAAAGTCTACAGCATGTGATGCTTTAAATTCCTGAATGTTAAAGATGTTGACAAAACCTTATCACGAAACCATAAGGTGTTTGCGGCCATTGACTGCTTCAGGAGAAGATGGGGTCCTGCGGGAGGGGCTATCAGTTTCCAGACTGATGAAGAAATTCAGCAATTAGCATTCAAGGCCACATTTTGAGCTCTGAGTTGAAATGCTGCCACTAGAAATTAAAGCGAGTCATTCACCTTCCCAGAAATATGCCTAGCATGAAACTAGATATTACCTAACAGACAGTACAACCAAAAGAGCCTCAGCAGACACATTAATGAACTGGAGCATGCTGGCTGTTTATGAGCAATTGCCACTACAGCCAGATTGTCGGAGTTGAACAAAACTCTGTTGTTTGCCAACTGCTGACCCCAAATGGTTATTACTATCAGCAGAGGGAAAAATTCCAAATACGTGATGTCTCTCCCTACCCTTGCCAAGAGCCATTTCAGTGACCACTGAGCTTCACACCAAGACCCCTTAAAATGCAAATGCTTTACTGAATGTCAAATCAGAATAAAGCTGTAGATCAAATGTAAAGGATGCATTGCCCAGCAACAACCCCCTTTATAGTGCTTGAAAAGTATCTTCTATATTTTCAAATCTGTATTAAACTATCCAAACTGATGTGGATTTTTCTTCTTCTCCGCTCCCACTATAGCCTGAGCTAATCTCTTATGTAGTGTGCCTTGCATAGAAATTTAACCTTTCTCATAGTCAAAATTCAAATAACCACCAACTTTGCAGCTGTTAACTTTCAGCCCTGACTTCGGTTGCCAGGCATCAGTTTTAGATCGGAATGCCCAGTCAAAAAGGGATCCTGGTGGCTCGCTGCTGACTGGGCTGTTAAAACTCTGGTTGGTGGTACAGTGGGTCTAAGCCAGGATCCCTGCCTACCTGGCTCTGCATGGCTCCCGAAAGCAGCCGGCATATGTCTGCACCTCCAGCACCGGCTCCGCAGCTCCCATTGCCTGGGATTTGTGGCCAATGGGAGCTGCAGGCTGGCACCTGTGGGCACAGGCAGTGTGCACCGCACATAGCTGCTTGGCCATGGTTCCCGGCTAATGGGAGCTGAGGAGCCATCTGCTTTTGGGAGCAGTGCAGAGCCAGGTCAGACAGGGAGCCTGCCTTAGCCCTGCTGCGCCGCTGCTGGGAGCACCTGAGGTAAGCTCCACCCAACTGGAGCCCAAACCCACACCCCAACCCCATGCCCCATGTCAGAACCTCCTTCTGCAACCTAACTCCCTCCCAGAGCCTGCACCCCAACCCACTGCCCGAGCCCTGAGCCCACTCCCGCACTCCAAACCCTGTGGTCCCAGACAAGCACCCACTCCTGTACCCCAAACCCTTTATCCCTGGCCCCACCTCAGAGCCCAGTGAAAGTGAGTGAGGGTGGGAGAGAGTGAGCAATGGAGGTAGGATGGAGTAGGTCAGAGGTGGGGCCTTAGAGAAGGGGCGGACTAGAGGTGGGCCCTCAGGAAGGGGCAGGGCAGGAGGTGGGGCAAGGGTGTTTGGTTTTGTGCAATTAGAACGTTGGCAACGCTAGCTCTGACCAGCCTCTGCAACGTAACATTTCGAGTTTAGCAAAGGGTAAACTAGATTCCAACTCCTCAAAATCCAAATATATCCGCTTAATTTTGATGGCCTTTTTATGCTGTCAAATGGAAATACCAACTCTGTCTTGTTTGCCATTAACTTTGTCAGAGGGAGAAGGGAGTATGGAGCAGCATTCATGTCGTGCTGCCAGTACCTGGCCCAGTCTGGGGAAGTGAATGATCCAACCAGTGGATCAAATTTGGTGATGAATCCTGGTCATGTGCCACCTGAGGCATGTTGCGCATATGCTAAGAAGAAGATTAATTTTGTCAGCTACTAATGAGCAAACATTTTCAGCTTGTGACACTTTCCTGGTTCAGGATTAGGGCTGTACCTAAATGGACATCTTATGGTAGGCAGTTGCACTCTTTTGTGAGTTCAGTTTTGGTTAATATAGCTATGTGATATCATGGCATTTGCAATAGGACGCAACTGCCATCTTATCGAACCACCAGTTCAGATGTTTTCTGTACCTTGCTACTCTATAACCAGGGCCGAGATTGTTATTTGGGTGAAAGTTTGCCAGATACCGTGGTTCATTTAGAATTATGCAAAACATTTATAGGAGTTTTGTCCTAATCTTGGAGCTGATTTTGAGAGGTATTGAACATTTTTGACTTCCGCTTTTACTTAGACTGGAGTTTTAGGTGCTCAGCACCATTGAGGATTAGGCCCGTTTCTTTGTTTCAGGCTATGTGATTTTGCACACCCTGAGTTATGCAAAGTTACCACTGAATCTCTCATGCGTTCATATTATTTGTTGTTTTTATTGCAGTAGCACATAAAGAGCCAAACAGAGTTTAGAGCCCTGTTATCCCAGGCAAATAACACAGACCATCCTCACTCCAGAAAGCTCACAATCTAGAATTTAAACAATATGCAACTGGTGAATAAGACAAACGGTGAGTGAGCTAAGAGGACAAAGTAACAGTAGAGACAAATGCATTTGCAAGTTAGTAATTGCAGATGATTACCAGCATGCATAACCAATACTAGAAGGTGATGATTTGTAGGCACCATGGCAAAGGTAAGTTAATGCTTTGCATCTGAAACCATTAACCAGCTCTGGTTTGTTCAAAACTGAGTGTTTTTTTTAAAGGAACCTGGACAAAATATTGGGGTTTGTAACAGAACAGGGAGCCATTTTCGCTGGATTTCCGTTTTCGTGTTGCACATCTATAGGTAAATGCTAAACCTATACGTGACGGAGGTTGCTCGTGTGTCAATTCCATACATACAAATGAACTTACCCTTTTCTTACTGTTACCACTTTAACTTAGGAGAACACCTTGACAGATATTAGTAGGGTGGCTATCACCGTGGATGCGGGCTATGCAGTGGAACAATCTATCTTTGTGTCTTTGCAAAACAGAATGGTCAGATTCCAGCAACCATTGGTAGAAGCCAGAAAACAACTGGCCCATACCGTTCTTTGGCATTGTGTGACAATCTTACCAGAAACACAGTCTTGGCTGCACTCTGTATCTTAGCAGAGGAAATGAAGGTCTATTAAAAAAAAAAAAAGTCCCTAGTGTAAATATGCTCACTCTATAATATGCTAACACCCTGTTAAGTAGAGATCTGATGATTATATCACTGAATAATGTTTCTTTCAAACAAAGCTCACTGTTGTAATGATTATTGTTTTGTCTCTGATATTTACATGGCAAAGATTTGTAAACCTGTTAAAACTTCCGGAATAAATAAATAGATTTGTCCCTTTCTGGTTACTGGTAAATGGTAGATGATTCAATATAATGATTATCCAATGCATATTTTAGGGATAAAGTCCAAAATGTAAACTGTTGAGAATAAGAGTTCACTTCTTTGTCCAGAAAAATCTATTCTTTGATATTCTGGCTAATTATACTATGAAAGAAGGTTTACAGACAACAGATTTTGTTTGTATTATATGACATTCAAGACCCATTTCAAGCAGAGGAAGCCAGAAGCCAGAACAATTCAGAAATTGAGCCTTATATCTTTAAAATAATGGTATATTCCAAATGTATAAATTAAAAAAATAATCTGTTCACAACAGGCCTACAATGTATTTTTAACTGTTTATAGTTGTTGGATTTAGGGCTATACTCAATACTTGCTGTAGGTGGGAACTTCCATCACATAGGTAGTGTTGTTTGGATGAGATATTCATCAAGATTCTTTTTCTCCAATCTGTGATATATACACGGAAGTTAAAGATCTGAAGACAAGCTCTGGAAAGCATAGGGTTAGCCCTAGTATTCCCTATTTCATTCAAGCAAGTTCTAATGTCCATAGTTACTGGTGGGTTTATAATAGCTACCCTTCCTAAAAAGACACTACATCTCTAGCATCTAACTCAAAATATTGTAATGCACCTTGGGATATCTTTGGCTAAAACCAGATTCTGTTCTATTCTCTTGCTTACCTGGATTGTTGTCCTGTGTCCTGTCTAATATGGGGCCAGGTTTTCAGAAATGCTCAGCACCCAGCGTTTTGAAAATCTGGCCTTTCAATTATGCTTTCTCTTCAAGGAGGGAACCATTTCTTTATCTATCTTTGTACACTGCTGTATACATTTATGGATAGATATTTTGTTCATTATTAATATTCTACATAAACCTCCTTGGTGTTCTTTTTTAAAATTGATTGGCTGATTATTTTTTATTTTGTTTTTAAAAAGTATGCCTTGGTCATCACTAAAAACAAGATTATTATTTGCTGAGATAAAAGTAGATATGAAAGCATTCAGACTCTTGTTCTGATCATGATTTTTGCACTTTCACTGTTCAGCTGAGAAACACCAAACACAGACATCTTGGAATGACTGTACCTGACCAGTTATCAGATGACATGTCCCTCCTCCTTGAAACTTTGGTAGCCGGATCAAACACTAAAGGCATAAAACCTAGCAACTCTAGGAGGAAATGTCACATTTTTTTTATCAGAGCTAGACAAGCGCATTTTTGGCTCGTAGTATTAGTAGAGGAAGTGCAGGAAGAGAGACTCTAGAAGTGGATGTGAACATGTCTTCCTTATTGAGCATCAATGATTGATAGAGCAACAGAAGAAAACATACCAGGGGTCTGATTCACCTTTGCTGATGAGAGAAATGTACACTGTCTTATATCAGCCAGGCTTTCTGGCCCATATGGGATTCGTTGCCATCAGAGAGGGCAGGCACAATTCCTTCCACTGCTCTCCATCAGGGTTACTGCCAGGGAAACAACTTTAAATTCCGCTGGCAGCTCTTTAGTGTCCTTTCAGGTGCAGGTTGCTGTGGAAATGTGCTGAATCAGCACATCACTGCACACCCACATAGAGGCTACAGCTGCTTTCTGCAGACAGAAACTCCTCCACTGGTAGACTTTCTATTGGTGGAGATTTCTGTCTCGGTCTATATATATATAGAGAGAGAGGGAGGAACTCTTTGTTGGAGCTGCTAGAAAAAATTCAGGCAAAATATTTTTTCATTGGAATTTGCTGATTCATTGAAATCAAAATGTTTCGTGGAGATGGTTCAATTTCAATTATGTTTCAACAGAATACAGGCAGAGGGGAGACAGAACTCCAACTGCCAGGTTCTGTCAGAAACTTGCCTGGTTTAACGGCTAGCTTGCCCACCCAGCTCTTTGGCGGTCCACCTGCCAGAAAGCATTGGGGTCAGATACCTGAGGGCTTCCAGGGTTCATGGCTCTTGGACAGCCCATCAGACAGGCTGCCCTGGAGCTGGGGCTCCATTCCTTCTTGCAGAGAATTTCAAAATGTTTGGTTTTAGCTTCCATTTGGAATTATACCAAATTTAGAAATGTCAAAATTCTCCACTAAATGGAAATCCCTTTCTCCCCACTGCTGTAGTAGCTGTCTTGAATCTGTTGTTGAATACAGACGGGTGGGAATAGTGCTCTCTAACATGTTTTCCATAACATGTTTGTGATGATTTTTAATAATAAAATAGAACCATCCATCTGAGGCTCTAATAGCAAATATAGAACACAGATCTCCTGACTGCCTATCCTGGGATATCTCATGTACTTATCACAGAGACTCAGTCTGCTGAGACAGCTTCCCTTTTGTCATCCTCTCTTGCAGTCCCATTTAAATCTTCCTGAACTCCTAGACTGACGCACCTGAATGTTTCAGTTCCATATTAAAAAGTGAAAGAGAA
Organism: Gopherus flavomarginatus; assembly: GCF_025201925.1. Classification (NCBI taxonomy): domain Eukaryota; kingdom Metazoa; phylum Chordata; order Testudines; family Testudinidae; genus Gopherus; species Gopherus flavomarginatus. The sequence continues at coordinate 115,272,587 of NC_066619.1, forward strand.
TGAACCAGAATGTGGGCTGATGAAGCTCTGCAGTGATGGATTGCACGCACTCTATCCTCCACTCTAAGATGCTCAGTTATTAATGTGTGAGCATGCACAGTGGTGGATTTTTTATGGCGCTGTTTTTCTGTTTACTAATTGTCACTAATTGATTTTTACACGTGTATTCATTGGGTCAGAGTCTCAGCTAGTATAAATCGGCACAGCTCTATCAGTGATGCTGATTTACACCAACTATGAATCTGTCCCATTTGGCCTGATCCAAAGCCCATGGAAATCAATAGAATTCTTCCTTTGATTTTAACAGACTTTGGTGCATAAATTCTTAACAAAATTGTCATGCCTGTCTCTTTCAGCCTATGGGCTATTCATGAATTATTTGCTTTGGCTATTTGTTGTTCTCAGTGTTTCTTCTAATTGACACAATGACTATAAGTTTATCCAGTAGAAAAATGATGTTAAGAGAACATTAAATATGCACAGTTAGGTTGTGTCTACATTATCCCTTTTTCCATACAAGATTCCTGCTGTTAACTCCACTTCAGCGATGGCTTTAATACAGACAAGGACCTGGCATCTACCATTGTTTTTACCATCATATTGTCTAACTCCTACGCAGTGCAAGTCTAGATGACACAATGCTAAAAATACTTAGGGCTAGCAATTCTACTGTTGCTATCAGCAGTGGAATTGCACTGTGGGTAGTAATGATGGAATATTCTAAGGGAAAAAAAGGCTAGTGTAGACAAAGCCTTAGTATGCAGACGTCAGGAAATGCCAAAGGAGAGGTTTTTTGATGTAGGCGCTGTAATGGGATTCAGGAAATATCACTTCAATTCCTAGCTCTTCCCCAGATTTCCTGTGTGACTTTGGACAAGTCACTTAGTCTCTCTGTCTCATCTCTCCAGGTGTAAAACCAGCATGATAATAGTTCTCCACCCCACAGAAATGTCCAGATGATACATTCATTAATGTCTGTGAGGTGTTCAGATGCTGCAGTGAGAGGGATTTGCAAAAGTGCCTACGTGACTTAAAGAGCACCAGTCCCATCTTCATCACTTAGGTGCTTTTGAAAATCCCACTCAGTGAAAGTTTCTGCAAACGGGCTTAGGATGAAAACTAATATGCATCCTTAAATATCACACTTCTGCTATAAAACAGTAACTAGATACAAGTATTACATAAATCACAACATTCCCTAAATGCTTGTGTAAACAAAACTACACCCATACAAATGATTATATGAATGCAAACGAAAAAGCACAGAAACATGGATAGATCCATCCACTAAATGTTCATCAACACTATTGTGCATTATTCACTCAGGTCTAATTGTTGTTTTGATAGTGTCCCTTTAAAGTAGATTTTAAATAAAAAGGAACTTTGTCTTTAATTTTTAGATTTGATAAATTGGCACAAAATTATGGATGCCAGCAGCAACTTGTTTTACCTTTACTTGTTTTCCAGCTGGTTTTTGCTGACATCAATACATTTAAAATCATTACACATCACTTGTCTCAGAATAGGTTTAGACCAATAATTTTATGAACCTCACACCTCTGCTATCAATAAATTATTACACTAATGTTCTAAGGACTGATACACATAATATGTGAAATATGAATATAAGCAACCTGTGGTATCAAAATAAACATCGAACAGCTTCACAGTTTCAAAGAGCTAAGTACTGGTTTACAGGTATTGAGACATGAGCAAGACTATGTTTCTCAACATGTGAATTCTTTATTCAGTAGTAACTGTGGTATTGCACTGTAAAATAGCATGGTTAGTCTCAGCCGCAGTATAATAAAGACCCCTACTGGCAGTGGATAGTGAACATTCCGGGCCAGGTTCTAGGCTGTGCCTTTGGCAGCCCTAACCACTCCCCCAGCATGCCCCTAAAACAGGGGCTGAATAGAGGGGGTGCTGTAGTACTAGCATGCTGGCTTCATGCTGTCCCTGCTTTAGGAGTATTCCCCTAGGGGCAGTTAATCTAAAGGGGCAACACAAATAGGGTGGCTGATTTGCAGAGTCTGCAGTTGGGTCTTTCACTGAAGGAAATGCAAAAATGTTATTGCCTCAGATCATCACAAAGGATCAAAGACTTTTCATCAAAAAGCTATGAGGGGAAAAAAATAACCCTATGTATAACCGTCAGAGAAAGGACAGAGACAGCAAAGACAGCATCCCGCTATGTAACAACCTGTCACCAGATCAGGAATGGACACTAGTGACAAGTGGACACTGGGAATAAAACCCAAAACACAGTGTGAACCCATCCTGGGCAGATCACCTCTACTTCTGACAGATACCTGAGGGGTCTGTTTCTTTTACACTTTGACGAAATTGCCTAGCTCATTATGTCAATAAAATATCATTAAGCTGAACTGTGTCGTGCAGAACATAACATGCTGTGTGGTTGAATCCATCACTCCACCTTACAAATGCTGCCACTATATTTCAGGACCATCACAATCCACAACAAAATAACCCATTTCTTCTTCAGGGGAAATAAGGTTGTTTTGACAAAACAAAACTTTTTGCATGCACATTAAGTATAGCTTTTCCCTAGGAATCACTTTGTTTACAATTTTTTTGTCATTCTGTTAAAATGGAAATTATGAATGCATGAGTGCCTAAGAAACTGAGGAAACTTGCTTTTGGAAATGTACATTTTAATGTCTTTTTATTATGTTGTTTTTCCTCCCTATTTTCACTGTCCATTGTGGATAAATTGCAGTGCAATGCATCATTTCTTTAAGAGTTTACCCATAAAAAAGAGGAGGAAGGTGAAAGCAAATGGTAAATACTTAAAGAAAAATAGCTTTCCTAAAACCTTAATAGCTACTGCTTGTGTGCAGCCCTCAGTTTGCTCCGCTCCGCAGATTAACTTTAACCTTCAGTAGAGCATCCCCAAAGACCAGAACCTATTTTTGGTTGTTAAACAAATGAAGGATTTGACACGTTTCCACCATTGTTTCTGAAAAGGAAAGAAAATGGTTTCAAAATGAAAGCCACACATTCTTTCCCTTGTCTAAAATGTTAGGGGCAATTGTTGTAACTCAGAAGCTAACTGTGTGCTGATTTGTCACTCCCTTGACTTTCCTACTTGTTTTACTTTCCCCGTTTTAACATTTTACTTACTTTTCCTGTTATTCTTTGCATTCTTTTTTCTCTAGTGTCTCTCTGTGCTCATGAAGATTAAGTGACTTGCAGCAATGGACATTGTCTTTTGGGAGGTTTTCTCTGTGTGTGTTCACAGGCCAGATGCATTCAGACAACTGCAACCAAAGCTCTCCTGTGCCAAAGACATTGTTGCTGCAACCTGGAGGAAGAACCATCTGTAGGGGTGACAATTCAATTCCCGAACCTGCTCAGCTCTGACCTTGCGTAAGTGCAGCTCCTGAAACATGTCACATTATGGTGTGGGTTGTTTTGTGTTATGGGTATTTCGTGCTCCGAAAATAATTTTACGTAGACTCTCCCAGGATTCGAACAAGAAGTGAAATGTGAGGGCTTTGAAATAAGCAAAGAGTGGCTGAGATGCAGTGGATTAACAAAGCTGCTATTGGCTCAGAGAGAGGGAGAATTCCTCCTGCTCACTTGGAAGCATTTGCCATAAGGATCACTGTTTGGGTTTCAGCTGAAGTCAGAGTCAGTGCAAATACGCAGTAAATATACTCCTAAATATATAAATGGATCCTCACCAGTAGTAAACACTTAAATCTAATTATGACAGCTTAAATGTTGGCCTCATTTACTAATTCACTACTCATCAAAGCTCACAAGGAAGGAGAAGGATGACTCTGTGTTAAGATTTGCACAACACACTGTACGTGGCGTCTCATTTTGGCATTACTAATGGTTGGAACTTGGATTGTGGGCAGAGGTTGGAAGAGAACTATCATTTATTTCCAGTCTGACCTCTGGTCCTTTCAGGGATTTAGATTTGGTTTTAAGGTTTGGATTCTAAGTAAATGACAAAACATACTTGTTTTTTTGTCTGGACTTTTTCTAATAATTTCTTCTTTTCTTATAGGCCAGATCCACAGCAATCTGGGTATTTTACTTTTGGATGGACAGTGATATCTGTTTATTTGTATGGACACCTACCTAATTTGCTCAGACAATCATAATTGCATCCACAATTGCACACACACATTTTTTTCAAATTAGGCCATGAATGAAATGTGGGTTCCAAAAGAATGTTCCAAATAACATGATATTCATGTCATTTTATTTTCATTATTCAGACTCATGCCTTTCTCTACCTGTAGAGCTAGTTGAACTATTCATTACAAATAAATGATCTGACAAATTTAGCTTTTTTCAGTTTACAACTTGTTTCCAAACTGATTCTGATGTCTATTAATGTATTTGTTATTTGCAAGTGTCCATCAATTTGCTGGAACAATTTTCAACCTCTGGTTTGTTTGCACACTATTTGCTTTGACTATTCATGGTCACCTAAGTCGCATAGTATTATTTTCCTTTTCTAACTGGTGGCAGACATTTTAAACAGGAAAATGGTGAATGATGAAAACCACATTTTTGAATATTGAATAGTGTTGTTCATGCACAAATATATACTTCCCTTTCAAATACAGGTATTCATACAAATTCCTCAAACACTGTAAAATAGTTCATTTGCACAAGTATTTGTGACTAGCAAATGAAAAAGTGCTGGAGCATGGTATAATGGAATATGGTCATAATTCAACTGTTTTTTTACATAGGTACTTTTTATTATTCTGCCAGCTTTTCGTTCCACTCAATGAATGGGTTAGTTGGGCAAGACTACTCTAGTGTCTAACCAGGATCTGGCAGACATCATTTGCCATGATGTAGGATTTCTGCTTCCATGCAGCTCCTGGAAGAAGGAGCCAATATAAGGCAGGCAAAGACTGACTTATGGCTCAGACAAGCTGAGTACAGCTTCTCTTGGCTCTGTTGTCTTTTGCTCAGTTGAACTTTGATCCTTGATCACACCATTGTGGGTTGAGTCTCTGCTGTGATAATGAGTAGGACATGGAGACAGTATAATGGGGTGGGAGGAATCCAATAACAAGTTATGGCCACATTAGTTGTTACCCAGCAGCTTGCAGACATAAGAAGAGATGTATCCACTAAGCCACTCAGGCGCTTCCCTTTTGATATTTTTTAGCTATATTCCTGCAACTGCACTTACACGTCTGGACACCATGAAAAGGGAAGCATAAAATTACTCCTACATTTAAGAAATTATTTTTGTAACAGGTCTGATCTTTGTTACCTTTAACTAATTAGAGCTCCAAGGGAAGTTGAAGAGTAATGAAAATAGATGGAGCTCTGCATGCTGACAGAAGACTACTTTTACAACAGAAAAAAATATGACAAGAACAGCAGACAGATGTGGAGAGGGAAAATAGCTATTATTTACACTTGAATGCTCAGCAAAATCATGAGAAAATGAGAGTGTTTTAGACTTCTCCTCTACAGTATTTGCAGTATAATCATTAAAACAACCACGCTGCAAAAGAAAATATTAATGAGCTTCATGGATGATGATATTTATATAGATGCATTAGTAATGCTAAGCTCAAGCTTGCAAACACTGGCGTGTCCACAGGGCTCCATGGATAGACTAGGAAATAGGGGATCTGTTCTTGGCTTCTGCAGCTTACTGCGTGTTGGAGCAAGGTCAGACAGTCTGACACAGCCCCGAGTGGTTAGATAGGCGCAACCTGCATTTGCTGGACAGCAAAGCTCATCTTTCCTCTCAGGCAGGTGTATGCCAGGGGATTTGGGAAGGCTAGTTGTGGGAGATTATTATTTATGGTGGGTTGTTAACTGCTAAATGGGCCATTTGGGATACTAAAAGGGCTCTATTGTCAGGCATTCTTGGTGGTACAGCCTTTTGATTTGTATGTTCAATATTTATACACGTGCCTGGAACTTGGTTAGGTTCTTTTAATAAATCTAAGTAATATAAATAAATAGCGATGACATTCTTATTATTATTTAAGCTTCATCCCATCACTTTAAATGATTGCTTCTTCTCCAGCTTGCTTCCATAAAAGAAATGACTGAAGGAAAGCTCAATGCACCAGATGGCTGTGCTTGTCTAAAGACCTGTATCTTTCTCAGGCTCTCCCCACTGCATTGTTTATATCACTATGCAGTCTGAGCCCAGCCTGGTTTGGAGACACCTGTTGATGACAGCAAAAGAGGGTGGGAGCTGCTCTCATGTTATACTGGCTCCCCCTTCCGTCCTCTGAATGCTAACAAGCTGCTTGTTACAGCTCTTCCTGTATTAACATCCAACTAACTTGCCTTCATCAGGAAATGATCTTTTACCATGTGTGTACCACATCCCACTGCACACTCCACTGTAAAGTGGAAATAGGCTTGCAGAACAGCGGAAATGTTTTCTTGGACCCTGTCTCCTAGAGGTCATATTTTTCCCCATGAAGCATTTCAATGAAGACATTTTCATTTGCATCAAACTCTGTTTTGACTTTTCACCAAAAATTGAACCCCTCTCCCTCCCCCCAACATTGGGATTCAGTTGTTCAGCAAATACCTGCAACTAGATGAAAATGGACATTTTTTCCAGGCATTTTTTTTAATTTAGTGGAAAAGCCATTTTCTGTCCCCCGCCCCTCCCACCTGCAAAAGAAAAGTTTTGATGGGAAAATTTCAATCATCTCTATTGTCTAAAATGGCCTTGCATCCAAGTTAAAGTTTTGAAAACAATATTTAAATAGGGGTTAAACAAGACATTTACTAACCAGACAAGGTTAGTGCAATTTTTAAAGCCTTGATGCAAGTAGTCTCATGGTTCACTTAAGTGCCTGTTCCTCCTCTCATTGAAATCCATGACAAACCCTCCATTGACTTCCATGAGGTAGAATCATGCCTCAAATCTGGAGCACAGCAGCCATAACAGATGCAAACTCTCCTTATTCACCTCTTCCCACATAAACAGCCCTGCTTTCTAGCCCCCATGCTAGTAAACCATGTGGCATTTCTTTGAGAGTGGTGCTCTACACGACAGTTTTTATTTTGATATAAATCTAACATTATGCTTATCCAAACAGACATAAGTCTCATGAACCACAGATGTTGGATTGCCATGTAGTGTAGTCTGAGCTGTAGATTATGAATAAGAATTCCCAGTTATTACTTTAAGGGTAGAAAGGTTCTTGTCCCAAGATCAGGTCCCACGGATGCAACACTTACACTATAGGAACTCTTTTATATTTACACATAAGTAATGTATTGATACATTTAGCAAAGTCACGCACACTCTAACTCAGTAAGGTAGATAGAGATGATACAGAAAGTACATCTGAACATCCATACTCACACCAGCCCTGGCAGAACAACCTGAAATGTTAGCCATTATCTCCCTCATCACCATCACCTTCCTCATTACTTCGTGTTTCTGTGGTTGACTGATGTCATTATGGACACAATTCCCCCCTACGTTCTACCTCCAGTTCCTCAAAATGTATGGGTTACCTAAGTTTATCTAGTTTGTAGGCGTCAAGTTTGTAGGCCCCAAGCCTCATGCTATCTGCTGAAGCCAGTGTCTTACAGGATACAAGCCTGTATGTTCCATGCATTACTGCTGAATATAATAAAGCAGAATATAATGCAAAGCAGTGAATATAATAGTGGTAAGCCCACGGGGCTACATTAGGCTATACAGCAGTTGGAAGGAATCATATAGGCTTCTTCTAGAATTGTGGATGATACCTTTCTACAGCAGCTAGCTAGACAGGGATAAGCATGTTCATCTCTGTATGCATGCAAGGTAGAGAGCAAGAGTGATTATTCTTTGAAGGCCATTCCTTTCCCCTTCTATTATGAAAGCCTTCCCTCTCCATGCACAACCCTTGTATGTTTCAGAACAGCAGTTTCTTTTATTCCTGTTGATTATCTCCTGGCTGAATCTCAGAAGAACCCTAACAAACCACAGGCTTCACAGAGGATGCGAATTGCAATGGAATCTACAACAGCAGCATCAACAACAACAAAGTTCAACCAAACCTTTTAATGTAAGAGCTGTTTACATGTAAATATTTGTTAGGAAACAGCCCCTGTAGTCCTCTGCTGATGTGCCTGAATTCAGCCCCTCCTCTGGGTATACTTTTTAATTCTGCAGCCAGAGTATTAGCAATATTAAACTGAAAATGTCACAGAATGTCAAGTCTGAAAATGTCACAGAGAAAAGGAAAGGGGAAAAATAGAAAAGATGGTGACCCTGTACTATCGGCAGATGAAATAAATATGCCTCACTGGTACAGTACAGTGGTTTCTTGGTGGGTATAATTTTATACATTTTGCATCCTATTAATTTTCATGGCATCGATGGAGAAATATTAGAACAGTGAGAGTGCTGAAGACAAATTAACTCATCAATTATATGTATGGGACAGTTGAGACTGAGTTTATTTCACCATTTCCAATTGCAATAAAACTGTAATTACTTACTCGTGGAATCTTCATGGAAATCTGCATTCATTGCCACTTAATTTGAAGTCAGTGACTGTTGTATACTTAACTTTTCTAATATTGGATGCTTAGAACTAGGAGCTGGTTAGAATAAAGCAGCTGTCCCTGCCAGGCCCCACGGCAACATATTTTCTTTGCTTCTCCAAACCAATTTTTGCCCAGGACACCATTCAGATTGGTTTGGATTTAAACAGCACAAAAAAGAAAGAAAAATGAATCATTTGTTCAATGTCATTAATATCCTTCTCTCTGTGTGTCTGCGAGCGTGTGTTTGTCTTTCCCTCTCTCAGTCATAAACTCATGCCAAGGCTGCGATCCCTACACCGAATAATAGCTTACGCTGAGAGTACTTTTATTGAGTGGGCTGGCGGGCTCTCAAAGGAAGGTACTATTCAATGTGACTTAGGCCTTGGCTACACTGGCGCATTACAGCTGCAACTTTCTCACTCAGGGGTGTGAAAAAAACACACCCCTGAGTGCAGCAAGTTACAGTGCTGCGAAGCGCCAATGTAAACAGTGCTGCAGCGCTGGGAGTGCGGCTCCCAGCGCAGCAAGCTACACCCGTAGAGGATGTGGAGTTCGTGCAGCGCTGGGAGAGCTCTTTCCCAGCGCTGGCGCTGCGACCACACTCGCACTTCAAAGCGCTGCCGCGGGAACGCTTTGGAGTTTTGAGTGTAGCCAAGCCCTTAGGGTGGCAAAATCTAGTCCGAAGTGCTCACAATATCACTCTGATTCTAAGTCTTTTTAATTAAAATGAAATACAAAATCTTTTAAACAAATTAAGTTAACACAGTTCTCCTGTACCAAGTATTCTTATTTTTCAGACTGATTTCCAATGGAAGGCATTTCGTTTGGTTTTTTGAGGGGGGGAGGGGGATGCGGAGAGAGGAACATATTTGTCTTCATTGCACAAGAACTCCTGAGTGGATTGGTCAGTCATAAGGGGCATCTTGGAAAGTGTAGATCATAACGGGCAACAAAATCCCACACCAGACAGTATTTTATTTTTGGATCTAGAGCGTGTATTTGTAAAAAGTCTCCCTTTCTGCCGTCTCATAGGGCGGAGATGTCAGCGCATGGTGGGGGTGAGGAGAAAGGAAATAAGAGGTCAGAATATTATTAATATCCATGTAGGTTCTAATTCTGCAATTGAGAGCAAGCGACCAGACCACTGTGTCCTTACAGAGCCTCATGGAAATTAATGAAACTCTGTGGAGAGGTAGTAGTCTGCCAAGCGCTATCAGTAGTAGGATCAAGTCCTAGATTGTTAGTTCTTTGGGGGAGAGAATGTTCCTGATCTGTTTTGTGGTACAGGCCTCTGTGCAAGAGTGTACAGCACTCTTGTAAATTACGTTGTTGATAGAGGTGGTTGAAGTTTTTCAAATGAAAAGTTTTTTTGCTGGAAAAATGTCTTTTTTTTTTCAAAACCAGAATGATTTATTTTAAAATATTCACTGAAATGTTTACTTTTTTGCAAAGTTTGCCCTTTTGATTTAAAAGAAATCATCAGAAACATTAAAAATGTTATCAGAAGGAGACATGATTATAGTCTATGAGTATCTGCACTGGAAAAAAATATTTAATAATCGTCTCTTCAGACTAGCAGAGAAAGGTATAACATGATTCAATGGCTGGAAGTTGAATCTAGACAAATTCAGACTGAAAATAAGGCATATTTAACAGTGAAAATTATTGGAACAATTTACTGAGGGTCAGGGTGGAGTCTCCATCACTGACAATTTTTAAATCAAGACTGGATGTTTTTCTAAAAGGTGTGCTGTACGAATTATTTTTGAGAAGTTCTATGGCCTGAGTTACACAGGAAACTAGATTAGATTTTCACATTGATCCCTTCTGGCCTGGGAATCTATGAAAAATACTTATAAAAATTTACATTTAAAAATGGATTTTCAATAAAGAAAAATGTTTAGTAAAATTTTATATTTTGAGGCCTGAAAAAATAATCCAAAAACAAATTACAAAATTATTCAGAAAAATGGCTCCACTTCCAATTGTTGGAAAGGAAAACAACTTAAAAAATTTTTATTATTCAGCCAGCTCTAGTTCTTAACAATAATAATCAGGAAAGCAAAGTACATAACCAAAAACTTAGCTGAGGATAAAAAGACAAACAGGAAAGAGGTTGGTTGGTTGGTTGATAACTGTAGATCTATCACTAATATTGTGAGACACACAGAGAATTGTTCCTTTTTAAGCTTTATGTTTTAAGCCTATGACTGGTTAAAGGCTATTAGTTCTTGGCTCTTGCCCACACGAACCCCCTAGTATGAATTTGGTTATATTCTTAAACACTACCTTTTAGCCTGTGTTCGGTGATTTCTGAACCCTATCTCACTTCATAGCCTTCTTAGACATGAGCCAAACCGCTTCTCTGGATTCCTGGCAGTACCCATCCTGTCCGCCCATAAATAAGTAGCCAAGTTAAGCTTCACATTACCAATCAGACCATTGGTTAGGTTTCTTAATATCACTCTCATTTTGAAAAATGACTGCCTAGTGCTGTATGAAATATGGTCTTGTGGTGGGAAAACACCTGTGCATAACTAGAGAAGGAAGTAATAAAACTATGATTGTCATTGTGGCATTTCAGCCTTCCCCTTTAAACCTGTGGACTAGAAAGCTATCTGTGCAGGATGGATCAGGAAAGTTGTGGAGCAGCTACAGGACTGAACAAGGAAAAACCTTGGCTCCTCAGCTACCTGACCGTGTGAAGCAGAGAGTCAGGGGAAATTAAACTATGCCTGAAGCAACCCTAGGGAAGAATCTGCCTTTGATTAGTCTAACAGCAACTCTAATTATGTAGTCCTTGATTTTGCTGTAAATTGATGTGGGTGGGTGGGCACTTTTAACATTCATTGTCATTTCTGATAACTTACAAAAGATCTTCATCTTTTAATAGTCTATCCAGTAGAGGAGAGAGGGACTGTGACCTTAATTTTCAGAGCTAACTTTTGCTTTTGAGTATGTCTGGTTTTGTGTGTCAAGTATGAGGCACCAAAAGAGAGCCTGATTTGCAGAGGGTGGTTGCCCAACACTTGCTGAAAATTAGGCCCCTCTCATGAGTTTCAAGTTAGGCATCCAAAACCTGAGACCCTCCCACACCCATCCAAGATTTAAGTTTGTTAGTTCTCAGTGCTGTGCAGTGATACTACTCTTCTCTGGTTGCTATTTTGCAGAAATGCCTCATAGATCCCTCGGAGCCACAAGCATCAAACGAAGTAAAGTAAAAACAAATTTATTCCTGTCTAAAAGTACTTTGGTTGATGATACAGTTAACTTGTTTTCTGTTGTGATTACGCCTTCTTTTGGTTGAAGCTGGAACCTCAGCTGGACAATGTCCTAAAGAAGTAGGTAGTGAGTATAGGCTGGGAAGAGGAGATTTCACTAAGTTATAAAGTATAGAAAAAATACTGCATTGATAAGTTTAGGTTGGTAGCTTTTGATGAAGTTAAGTAATCCAGTGTCAGACTTCAGACAATAATTTGCTCTTGTTAAGCACTGATGAGAGAAACAGAGAAAGAGAGAAATAGAGGTGAGAATAGAGAGAGAAATGAAAAAACTAAAGCTGAAATTTTACAATTGTATTTTAAAACTTGGAACATCAACTCAAATTCCTTTTTGTGGGAGTAATTTAGGTGTCTGCTCCAGTTCTAGATGAAGTCAGTGGAAAGACTCCCATTGGCCTCTGCGGGAGCTGGAGAGGCCCATAGGTCATTAAGAAGTCCAAGTCGCTAATTCATGAGTGAAGCATGTACATAAGTATGAGATGCACTGTGACCCCAGTGATTTCCAGTAGCAGAACTACTCAAAAGCAGAAGCCAGAATTTAAAAACGTGTTTTTTTTTTAAATTTGAGGCATATTTAATCCACACCAAAGCTGTTTTTCCCCTCACAGGGAACCCCCCCCCAAAGATTATAAAATTGTCTGAAAAAGCTGGTGATGTTGCAATCTTACATTTTTTTTTCAAATAGATATTATTTACAAATAGTTTTATTCTGTTAGAGGTGATGCACTTTCAGTCTTAACGACCAGGAAAGGTGAAAGGTTCCTCCCATTAAATCTATATGCTGCCATTGGTATTTCTGGAGCCAGTGATGATACATGAGGCACTACTGAGCTATTATGATGTCAAATGCTGTGATGCTAGCAAAAGAACAAAGTCTTTACAAGAAGGTGGATTAGTTTAAAATCAATCATGGGTACAATCCAAAAGCTTCATTAAAGACATAGAGTTTCTTCTTTTGGCAGAATAATTTGTTCCTGTCTGGAGTGAGACAATGGAAATGCAATACAATATAAAGAAACAAAATGGAAAAGACCAATTAAATACTTAAAGCTAGACTTCCACATTAAGCTAAGAAGTACATGGCCAAGTGTGGGTGAGAGAAAAGTTTGCTACAGCAACAGATAACCCGTTTAACATCAAAAGAACAGAGTTCTCCAAATGTGGAGGCATTTTGAAAGTTTATATTCAAGCATGCCCAAGGGATATCTTGGATCTGGAAATCACACTGGAGAACATGTGAAATAACCCATGTGTTCTGATTTCATAGGGGACAGAACTACTGCCATAAAAAAACTTCATTGTAGAATTTTACCACTTGCAGTTGTGGCCAAAGCAAAGACAATTAGAAGGAGGAGGAGGGTATAAGTCAAAGCTGAATTGATTTTATTAAACCTGAGAGATGGTTTCGCCTGAGTGTGGGTGCAGGTTTTTGGTATTTCATTTTTTTTAATGTTTTGACTGAATATGGTTCTTGTGAATGGTGTCAGACTGATAGTCTGGAGGCAGCAGGCAGTCTTCATGTTCTGCATGACACAAGCAGCACAAGTTTACCCACACTGTTATGCCAACTTGTCTCCAGCATGATCTGGAGGGATCACATGTTGGAGTCATATAATTAAATATCTGTCTATGCAACTGTTGTCTTTTCTTCTGAGGCTACTGAAAATAAGGGAGCCAGTTATGGTGACATTTTTATTCTTCTGTAAGATAGTTACATACCCACCACCACATTTCACATAGGTTACCACACTGCAGTCAGATGGTGACAGCTTTTTATCACTATCTACCAGAACTGATTGGAACAGGTGCCCTTGAGGTGAAAAGCTCTGCCAACCTCTGGAGTTGTTCAGACAAGGCTTCTAAAGCATTTTGTTGCATGGATCTTGGGCCCCAAAATTGTTCATGGATGCATCAGGGAAGCACCTCCAAAGCAGACATGTGTTAGTGTCCCTCATTGTCAAAGTGGTTCCTCAAAGCCACTCTGACATCTGGCTGTTCAAACTGTGCAGCCAAGTGCTCTGCCTCAGTGCTCCACACCTGAGCAAACATTTCATCCTTAGATTCAAACAGATTTTGCAAAGTGCAGCACACAGCTTTGACCATGGGAATATTATCCTCGGTAAGGTCTAGCCTGCCGCTGAGACACATCCAGCGAGCTTTCAAATGGCCAAAGGCATATTTGACTACCATGCAGCACCTGCTCAGCCTGTTATTAAAACGCTTCTTGCTGCTATCCAGGTGTCCTGTGTAAGGTTTCATGAGCCAGGGCTGTAAGGGGTAAGCTGGGTCTCCCAAGATTACTATGGGCATTTCCACATCCCCCACCATGATTTTGTGATCTGGAAAGTCCCTGCCTGCAACTTTCTGCACAGGCCACTGTTGCTGAAGATGCATGTGTCATGCACCTTTCCAGACCAGCCTGTACTGATGTCTGTGAAATGCCCCTGGTGATCCACAAGTGCCTGCAACACGATGGAGAAGTATCCCTTCCTATTGATGTATTCAGAGGCAAGGTGGTCTGGCGCTAAAGTTGGAATGTGTGTGCCATCAGTTGCTCCGCCACAGTTAGGGAAACCCATCTCTGCAAAGTCATCCACTATTTCATGCACATTTCTCAGTCATGGTCCTCTGCAGCAGGATGCGATTTATTGCCCTGCACACTTGCAGTAATATAGCCCCAACAGTGGACTTTCCCACTCCAAACTGATTTGCAACTGACCAGTAGCAGTCTGGATTCACCAGCTTCCACACAGAGATTGCAACACGCTTCTTTACCGAAAGGGCAGCTTTCATTCTGGTGTCCTTGCACTGCAGGTCAGGGGCCAGCTCAGCACATAGCTCCAGGAAGGTTGCTTTATGCATCCTAAAGTTCTGTACCCACTGGTCTTCATCCTACACCTGCATGACAATGAGATCCCACCAATCAGTGCTCATTTCCCTAGCCAAAAAGTGATGGTTTACCGCATGCAGCTGCTCTATGAATGCCAAAAGCATTGATAGGTTGCTGCTTTCCATATCACACTTGCGATTCATCCTCTGTCAGTAACTTTGTGAGTAACTCTGCTGCCATGCACGATGTCTTCACCACAGTTAACAGCGCATAGGAGAGAAATGAGGGATCCATCCTCTCTTACTGCAGATGCTGGTGCACACTACGAAAACTGACAGTTGGAAAAACGGCATGAAAGGAAAGCCAGAACAGTGCAAGAGGAAGCCAGAAACCATTGGAGGGCTGGGACACAAAGCGATGCATGATGGGACATTTTGCATGTCCCAGGATGCGCCGTGCTCTGTTTCTGCCTTCCCACAACACCTAGTGACAGATGGTGTCACCAGGCACTGTGGGATACATACCCACAGTGCATTGCTCACGCTGTCGACAGTGGTGTCTCAAATGTGGACAGAGGGAGCAAATGTAGACTTGCTTTAGCAACTTTGTTTTTGTCGATTTTATCGACAGAACTTGCCAGACTCGTAAGGGCTACTGCACAGTATGGACCTTAGCATGACAGGTGAAAAGAAGACATTGCATTGTAGCTGATTTCTAGAGGTGCTCTGGTTTTTTTTATTTTGAATTTTTTTCAGTTTATTTTTTGTTGAAAATTTGAATTATGACAGCTCCCCTTCCCCTCCCACAACCTCAAAATGAGCCCCAAATCATTTTTTGGAGGGTTTTCAAACAGCAGTAACAAAGGTTTGAAAACACTTTGTTATATTTTACCTTGTTTTTCAATTAGCTCTACCAACATTCAGTAGGATGAAATCCTGCTCACCTCTTCAGGTGAGCATCTCCACTGACTTCAGTGGAACTTTTCATGCGAGTATGGAGTGACTCTGGTGCAGTGCTGAGTTGTAACCTCCACTGATTTCCATTGAGGGCACTCAACATCCTACAGGAGGCACTCAGCACTTTGCAGGATTGGAGACTTATCTACGAAGAGATAGTTGCACTGGTGTAGCTACACTCATGTAACTGCTCCGGTGCAAACCCCCCAGGATAGAGGTACTCTGTGCCAATGTAAACTGTGACTTGCACTGGTTTGGAATATGACAGTAACTTCAAGTGGCATAGTCAATGGCTACTAATCATGGCAAAGGGTTGAATAAGGCAAAAATCTGCTACTGAATGGGCCTGATAGCCTCAAAGTCCGTTTACTGTGAATATAACATAATGTCAGGGAATGCTCTTTTTATATGAGGGTAAGAAATGTTTTCCTTTTTGTTTTATTTTGGTCTTATACTTTTGAAGATGTGTACTCCTTTCTCATCACACATCCCATTGATGTCACCCTGGGGGCGTGGCATAGGTGAAACATTGTTCAAAGCGTGGTTCAGAAAGAGAATATTTTTTTTCTAAGAGTCCTCTGTGAAAAGCAGTGAATTGACTGGATATTTAACAGCAACAAAGATTCCAGTGTCATTTGTGAGTGCTTAATATTTCATTCTTCATAGGTGTGAGATGCTGAAAAAGCTCCCCTTGTTTTATTATGCCATGTAACTTACAGTGATATTTAATTAATATGCATCACAGGGTATTTAGCAGATAATTATAATATTGTGGTTATTTGTGCTTTGAATACCACAATGATATCCATTCTCTTACTTTTTGTTAGGCTGGAACAGCCATTTGCAACTGTGCAACTGCATTTTACTGGATGCCTAAAAACATACTGCAAGTATATCCATGATAAGTGGAACACCCCCAAATGGGAATGTCTGCAAAATCAGCCCCTTGCTAATTACCCCATAGGAGAACCAGATTTCCAAACTGACAAATTAATTTACATTTCTCTAGCTTCACCCCTTTTTGAAAGGCAAACCCTCAATTCAGATTTTAGGGCATGAGCTAAAGAAAGCCCATTAGAGTCAATGGGAGTTTTTCACTGTCTTCAGTGGGTTTTGGATGATGCCCTTCGTGAGTAATTAACGGATTTGGTTACTTGATGAGTACTTTAGTTTATACATAGTTTGTACTGAATAAAGCACTCAAGGTAAAGGATCTTACCTGACTGCACCTAATAGCTGGGTTGGGTTATCCTTTCTGATTACACTTTAATTATGGCCTATTCGCTGAGAATTCCTTTGATTTCTGTAGCATTACAGGGTAAAGATCCCACTATATCTTGCCTCTGAACTCCTCCCTGCTCCTGCCACTAATTTAATAGCTTTTGTATGATTCACATGGCCCTTCCAAACTTTGATATCAAGATTTAGTGGCATCAGTTGAACACTTCTGTAATTTTTAATCCTGCATTTATTTAGTACAAATATCTGTATACTTAGCATTCAAAATACAGGGGCCCAAATCTAAGAATGCCCCTTCAGTGCTACTTAGGATAGTATAAGTCTGTAGCCAACAACTCCAATAGATATTCAAAAAACACATCATTATGGGATTGATTGCAAAAGTGTTCCCTCCAGTTAGTAATTTAACCCAGTGTATGTACAGGGTGATTTGGTAATGTTTATGGGTTGTAGCTAGTGTTTATGATACAGTATTTCACAACTGGCCTGTCTTTACTCTAGACAAACAGGTAACTCTTTTTACTGCACACAAAACTGGTAGAGTATATCCTACTCTTCATTAAGGCATTTCACATTTTCCTTTGATTTAAGGTTTTGTTGCAAACCTGAGATCTAGACTGGATTTACTGAAACGTTTGTTCTTTATGAGCCTTATGTAGAACCTAAGTCAAGTTTGAACCAAACCTGAGCCAAACAAAAGTATCCATAGAAATCATTTGATTTCAAGCAAACCTCAGCAGGAGTTTCACGGTGTTGGGGTTTGTCTAAACTAAAAATTAAAGCAAAACTCAGGGTACGACTGCAGCACAAAGGAAAGTATGACTGCGGTGTGGGTAGCTTTAATCTAGCCAACACAGAGAATATGAGCAGTGATGACACGGGGGCCCAGACCTGAATATGTACCCAGAGTCCCTGATGGGGCTTGTACTGAGGTGACTAGCCTGTCCTGAAGTCTCACCTCCATATCCTCACTGTCACTGTTACCCATGCTAGCTAGAGTCAAGTTCATGTACGTATCACACCTTTGTAGTGTAACTGTACTCCTAAGTGATGCAAACACTAGGCGAAGAGAGACAGCTGAGTTTTGCACCCTGTATATCTTAAAAGAAAATAGCACCAGTGCTGCTCCGTTTATGTCTACTGTAGTGTAAAACATGCAATGTGTTCTCAGAGGCTGTTATTTCAATTGAATAGCCTGCAGTGCGTGTCTGTTCCCACTTGCAAAAGATTGACCACTTCCCTAGTCTTGGAAGTAGGGGGTATGTTAGCAGTTCGGTCATGCACTCAACATGATTCTTTGGCATATTTAGTTAATTTAGTAATCTATAACCAAAAAACATTAAACAGGTCAGGTCATTCATGTCTGACATGTATTTTCTTTACAAGATCAGAACAAAGCAGTTTCCGTTGTTTGGTCAAAGTTTTGCATTGTCAGGCTCTGTTCTTGAGGATGAGCGAATTAAAATTAAAACCTACACAACAAAGACCCTTATAAGCTGTCCACAGCTCTCTTTTTAAAACAAAACACTGAAATAATTTCTCCTGTGTGTAAACCGAGTGTTATAGAGAAACTTGTTTCTATAAAAGGACTGTATAGATTCAGAAAGGATCATGTACCAACATATAGGAAAATCTGGAAATATTTTGGAAGCCTAAATCTACCATCGAAGACCCTGATCCTGTAAAGACTCACACATATGCTTAATTTATGTACTGTGAGTAGTAACTTGGGTTTACTCACAGTGAATAAAAGTAAGCATGTTTTAAATCTGTCCAGAATTGGGGCCCAAATGAATAGTGTTGACAGAGAGAAACTGTGACTTGCTTCTGTTTAGGATGACCAGATAGCAAGTATATAATCGGGACAGGGATGCAGGGTAATATGAGCCTATACAAGAAAAAGACCCCAAAATCAGGACTGTCCCTATAAAAGGGGGTGAGGGAAGGGATAGCTGAGTGGTTTGAGCATTGGCCTGCTAAATCCAGGGTTGTGAGTTCAATCCTTGTGAGGGGTCACTTAGGGATCTGGGGCAAAAATCTATTTGGGGATGGGTCCTGCTTTGAGCAGAGGTTTGGGCTAGATGATCTTCAGAGGTCCCTTCCAACCTTGATATCCTATGGAAATAGGGATACTTGGTCACCCTACTTCTGATTAAGAAGGCAGCAATACATATTCCACAGTGCTCTCACTGGGAGGTGGGCATCTATGTCATGATACCTCATGTCCACTTCCTAACTTTCCCTTTTTTTACAGTCTTCTTAAAGATTCCAGGGGATGCCACTGCTCATGCAATAATCCATAGCAGTTCAAGTGGCCATTTGGTGTTCACATTCAGTAAGTGTCTGTGTAAATGAGGCCTCATCCAAACACTAAATATAAAGAAACAGGAGACTTTTTCCATTGACTTCAATGGGCTTTGGATCAGACTCATGGGTAGTTAAATGCAGTGTGACCTGACAGGAAGACCTGTGCACTGATGATGCATGTACAGTTTTGCAAGTGTGCTGATCTATGAAAAGTTGTCTCAGGATTACTGTGGAAGACCTGTAAGTGGATCCGGAGCCTTGCTGAAGGTTGGCAATAATCTGTTCCTATTCATCCATTTGTCTGAGGATTTTTCAAAACAAACATATGAGGTGACAGTGCCACGCAGATCATATCAGCCAGAAGTATTTTGCAAGAACATATAGGAGACTATTGTCATAAACAGATAGCTAAGGGTTAATGTTCTTTTACCTGTAAAGGGGTAACACCAGTAACCTGAAACACCTGACCAGAGGACCAATCAGGAAACAAGACTTTTTCAAATCTGGGTGGAGGGAAGTTTGTGTGTGACTTCTTTGTTCTTTGTCTTGGGTCTGACCCTCTCGGCTATGAGAGTGATTTTTCTGTCTCCTGGCTTTCTAATCTTCTGTTTCCAAGTTGTAAGTACAAAGATAGTAAGACAATAAGGTTTATATTAGCAGCAAAGAATCCTGTGGCACCTTATAGACTAACAGACGTTTTGGAGCATGAGCTTTCGTGGGTGAATACCCACTTCCTCAGATGCATGTAATGGAAATATCCAGGGGCAGGTATAAATATGTGTGCTAGCAAGCAAGCTAGAGATAACGAGGTCAGTTCAATCAGGGAGGATGAGGCCCTGTTCTAACAGTTGAGGTGTGAAAACCAAGAGAGGAGAAACTGGTTCTGTAATTGGCAAGCCATTCACAGTCTTTGTTCAATCCTGAGCTGATGGTGTCAAATTTGCAGATGAACTGAAGCTCAGCAGTTTCTCTTTGAAGTCTGGTCCTGAAGTTTTTTTGCTGCAGGATGGCCACCTTAAGGTCTGCTATAGTGTGGCCAGGGAGGTTGAAGTGCTCTCCTACAGGTTTTTGTATATTGCCATTCCTAATGTCTGATTTGTGTCCATTTATCCTTTTCCGTAGAGACTGTCCAGTTTGGCCGATGTACATAGCAGAGGGGCATTGCTGGCATATGATGGCGTATATTACATTGGTGGATGTGCAGGTGAATGAACCAGTGATGGTGTGGCTGATCTGGTTAGGTCCTGTGATGGTGTCGCTGGTGTAGATATGTGGGCAGAGTTGGCATCGAGGTTTGTTGCATGGATTGGTTCCTGAGCTAGAGTTATTATGGTGTGGTGTGCAGTTACTGGTGAGAATATGTTTCAGGTTGGCAGGTTGTCTGTGGGCAAGGATTGGCCTGCCACCCAAGGCCTGTGAAAGTGTGGGATCATTGTCCAGGATGGGTTGTAGATCCTTGATGATGCGTTGGAGGGGTTTTAGCTGGGGGCTGTATGTGATGGCCAGTGGAGTCCTGTTGGTTTCTCTCTTGGGTTTGTCTTGCAGTAGGAGGCTTCTGGGTACACGTCTGGCTCTGTTGATCTGTTTCCTTATTTCCTCGTGCGGGTATTGTAGTTTTGAGAATGCTTGGTGGAGATTTTGTAGGTGTTGGTCTCTGTCTGAGGGGTCAGAGCAGATACGGTTGTACCTCAGTGCTTGGCTGTAGACAATGGATCGTGTGATGTGCCCGGGATGGAAGCTGGAGGCATGAAGGTAGGCATAGCGGTCGGTGGGTTTTCGATATAGGGTGGTGTTAATGTGACCATCACTTATTTGCACCGTGGTGTCAAGAAAGTGGACCTCCCATGTAGATTGGTCCAGGCTGAGGTTGATGGTGGGGTGGAAGCTGTTGAAATCATGGTGGAATTTTTCCAGAGTCTCCTTCCCATGGGTCCAGATGATGAAGATGTCATCAATGTAGCGTAGATAGAGAAGGGGTGTGAGTGGACGAGAGCTGAGGAAGCGTTGTTCCAGGTCGGCCATGAAGATATTGGCATATTGTGGGGCCATGCGGGTGCCCATAGCAGTGCCCATAGCAGTGCCACTGATCTGGAGGTTTATATTGTTTTCTTTTGTATTTACATGTGTGTAGTTGCTGGAATGTGTTAAATTGTATTCTTTTTGGATAAGGCTGTTTATTCATTTTTTTCTTTTAAGCAAATGACCCTGTATTTGTCACCTTAATACAGAGAGACCATTTTTATGTCCTTTTCTTTCTTTTTATATAAAGCTTTCTTTTTAAGACTTGTTGGAGTTTTTTCTTTAGTGGGGACTCCAGGGAATTGAGTCTGCAGCTCACCAGGGAATTGGTGGGAGGAAGAAGTCGGGGGGGAAATCTCTTTGTGTTAGATTTACTAACCTGACTTTGCATACCCTCTGGGTGAGGGGGGAAGTACTTGTGTTTCCAGGACTGGAAACAGGGAGGGTGGAGTCCCTCTGTTTAGATTCACGGAGCTTGCTTCTGTATATCTCTCCAGGAACCCAGGGAGGAAACACCTGGAGGGGAGGACGGGGAACGGAAATGGTTTATTCCCCTTTGTTGTGAGACTCAAGGAATCTGAGTCTGGGGGTCCCCCAGGGAAAGTTTTGGGGAGACCACAGTGCGCCAGGCACTGTATAGATTCCTGGCTGGTGGCAGCTTTACCAGGTCCAAGCTGGTAACTAAGCTTGGAGGTTTTCATGCTAACACCCATATTTTGGACGCTAAGGTCCAGATCTAGGAAAAATGTTATGACAACTATACATGTTAAATACTGGAATCAAGGTTCATGTCTGTGTTTCTTTTATGTAGCATTTGTCCATTCCATTCATCTATCTATCCATCCACCCACCTAGACAAAAAAAATGGAGATAAGATTGAGCGCACACATCAGTAATTTTAGGGTTAAAAACATGACAGCCATGTTGTTTCAACATGAGCCTCAAAACTAGTATTACAGATACAGGAAATGTAGATTTAATATTAACCTTTAAAGAGAGTCAAATATGTTAACATACAGAAATGTACTGATGAGGCACCCAAACAACCTTAACTCTGCTTTGTAGTAATGCCATGAAATAACTGTACAATGATGATTAACCTACCACAAAAATACTAATCTGCATTAAATTGATTTTTCAGGCCACATATGTTTTCTTTATATTTTTACCTGATGGTGTCATTTAAAAAACAATAAAAAATTTAATGTAGAATATATACATTTAATATATACATTTTTACATTTTTTATATGATATATAAAATGCATAATCAGATTTATTCATAAACTCTCATAGTATTAAACAGTGGGATTTCACTGTATTTAGCTGACAAGAAATAAATTTGGGTTGGGTTATCTGTGACAGCCTGCAGGCTGAATGGGCAGCAGAATGACAATGGGTGAGGGAGACAGGGCTGGGTGAAGATTATGGAGTGAGTGCTGTGAGTGGGGAGAAGAAGAGAGGGTCATGGTGGTTGAGGAGGTGTTAATGTAGGTGGGATGGGGGCATTCATTAGTAATTTCAAGGAAGTTGACGGGGGAGGCAGTTGAGACTTAATCTGCTTCCTGATCCCAACTTTCTTATAGCAGTGGTCTCCTTAACACAGTCCCCAAGCCCCATGCCCTTCTGCTCACTTCATATCTCCATAGACTCCTCACTGTTCTTTTCACCTGCCCCCACCTCAGAAAGCAGCACAATGGGAGCTGCAGGAGATAACACCACCTGAAGAACTAAAGGGCTGCCTCAAATAGCAGGAGTAAGCTGTTGTTATCTGTGGGCCAGCCATACATGACAAACTGAAACAATAGCCCTGTTTACAGCCTGCATAGTCAACGTAAAGATCTGGTAGATTTTCTGTGACAGATAGTGAGCCTAAGTGGCTAGAATCTGCATGGTTCAATGACTAAGTATTTTATACAAAGCAGAACCGCTTCAACGGATATGCTTCAGCATAGCCCAGTGGATCAGTTATGAACCTAGGTGTGGGGAGACCGGGGTTCAGCTCTCTGCTGCACATCAGGCAGGGCTGGGATTTGAATGGGGGTCTCCAGTATTTTAGGTGACACCTCTGATCACTGCACCCAAGGTTACAAAAGGGCTGCGACTACTACTATTTTTCGTAATGAAGAGTTTAGTCTCCTCACTCAGCGAGAGTGTTCATAGCTGTGATTTGTGAGCAGAAGGAGGCGCCTCCCTCTGGCCTGGACTTAAGCATCTAAATGTCCTTCCTTGTTATTTCCTATTGGCATTTCCATATTCCTATTTCCTAGGTGAATCCCATTCTTAGGCATCTAACTCTCTCCAGTCATTGTATAGAGTGCCTGGGCTATGGACTCCACCAACTGCAGGGCACCTAAAAAGTTAGGCATTGCAATGATGAGTCTGTCACTTTTGTGACTTGCTCCAAGGTCCCCCAGCAAGTCTGCAGCTTTTATTTTGTCGTGATTTATTTATTTAGTGCCCAAAGCCTATTTGGATGCAAATGGAAAAATAAATAACTAAAATGTCAGCTCTATTGCAAACACATAGGTGGAAACAAGTAAATGTTTACGAAAGGGCTAAAGAACAAAATAGGTAGGAAATCACTTTAATGGTCAAACTTCCTTACAAGGTATTATGAACAAGTAGCAATTAGAAACTGTTAGAAAAACTAATTTGTTGGAGGTATTCCTTTAAAAATACTATAGTAAAATGCAATTTAAAAATATTTTAAAGATACGTTCTGTAGCTTTGTTTTTGGGGTGCACAGGTGATAAGGGAAGGGGAGGAGATATATTGGATGTAAATCATATTTTCTATTCCCAAAGACGCAAGCTTGTTGATGGGAAAGGAAATAAGCAAATATTGTTTGGGGGGTTCAGGTCAGTGTCTCTTTGAAGGATGTTTGTGTGGGGGGAGGGGAAAGTAAGTGTTCTTTGCAGCTGTTCTCAGAGGGGAAACAACATTAAATATAGATATATTTTGGACAAGCCTTCAGATGGTGTAAACCAGCATAGGACCACTGAAGCCATTGGAGCTGTGCTAATTTGCATCAGCTGAGAATCTGGCTCTGCATCTAGAGTATTACTGATGCCTCATGGTTTTCTGTAGGCTGTGCAGGTGACTATCCTGATGCTCCTCTATGTCCGTGAGCAAAACATTTCAGAGTTACTCCCCACTGCTTTCAGATTACTGAACCAATTTAGCTCTAGTTAATAACTCTATTAACTGGGAAACAGTTACTGTCCTTTTATCAGCTCAGCAACACTACAAACCCATTATGAACAGCCCATCAACAACATAAATCTCTTCATATAGTAATACACAAAATGCTTTGTCTCTTAAAACAGTGTCATAGAAACAACACCTCAGTCTTACATTTTTCATTGAGGAAGGCTGGCTCTGGCCCCTGCAGTGCTTAAACTGGGCTACACCTTCTAAATCTCAGCTCAGGAGTTGATCATTTGGCAGCTTTCAGACTGGAAGCTCGGTTAAACGCACTATTTCAGACGATAAAAAAAACCAAAATCAGATGTGACTGAGAAGTCGGCTGCTGTATAGGATTCAAACTAGTGGGGGCCTGTAGGAGCACAGCATGTGTGCAAAGATCTAAGCCCCTAAATGCACTGTATATTTACAACACCACAGTCTGTCTTGTTGAGTTACAGAGGAGGATAGTTTTTCATGTGTAAATGAGGCAGCCGTTCATTTTTCAAGATCGTATATAAGATCCCCTTCTGCTGAAAGGCAACACAAGAAATCAGCCAACACTGAGTTAATTACAGAGGAGCTGCATCTCCTATTTTATGGATACAGGCTCTAGTACTGCTTCAATGAATTTCTCCACCTGCACTTTGGTGCCACAAGTTCAAGTCCCAGCTGGGGATTCAGTCTCTTGGTGAGATTGTTTTCTGGAACGCAGTGTTCTTGGTCCTGGGAGCTATTATTACTAAAGGGGAAATACAACCAGGAAGGAAAATATCTAAGGCCAAGCACCGTGTAGGACTTGCTCACTGATTCATCACTAAGGATAGGAATTAAAAGGTAGGTTGTTTTAGACTCTGCCTTTCCCAGCAGCTTGCCTCTCAGACAGCTGTTGTGGGGTTTTGTGGGATGAATTGAAGGAGGAGGAAATGTGACAACAAAATATGCCATGGCTGATTTGTCCTTTAAATGAATGTGAGTTAATTCTTCCAGGCTGCAGAGGTTTCTTGTTTATGTTAGAAGTAGCTGAGCCCTTGTACATGTTTAAAATTTAAATTCGGCCTTTAAAGATTAGTCTGAGAAGGACAAGGTCAAGCTATTTTCCAGATTACTTAATTTAAAACAAACCCTCCTTTCTATTTCAGTGGAAGCTATGGCCCTGAGCTTGCAGCCACGTAGGGATGTGCTTAACTTTCTGCATGAGTATGAAGGCCAGCCCTATGAGTGTCAAAAAGCAGGGCCAAACCCCCAAACTGGTTGTAAGTGCTATAGTTAGATTTCACCAAGCAAGTAACAAGTGTGAATTCCTCAAGCATTACCAGCCTTAACATGCAGTCGCAGACAGACTGGAATGCCCAAGGAGACTGCCTTGCCAACCAGCCAAGACGGCCTTTGTGACAGCTAGTTCCTTATACCAAAAATCACAACAACATTCAGGTTACTCTCAATCCCAAAAGACCAGTCACTTACTTCAGGTCAATTGTACCTTAGATCTCTGACCAAAGACAACTCTTGTAGTCAACCGTGTAATAATCTAATTTAGGCTATGTCTACACTAGAGACCTTACAGTGGCACATCTGGACTGCAGCAGCTGCACCACTGTAAGGTCTCTTGTCTAGCCTTTCTATGCTGACAGGAGAGAGATCTCCCGTCGGCATAATTAAACTACCTCCAATGAGCAGTGGTAGCTATGTCGGTGGGAGAACATCTCCACACCTACATAGTGCTGTCTTCACCGGCGCTTCTGTCGGTGAAACTTATGTCAGTCAGGGGTGTGTTTTACCAACAAAAGTGCTAGTGTAGATATAGCTTAAAGGTTTATTAACTAAGAAAAAGGAATAAGAAAGTTATGTACAAGGTTAAACAGGTAAACATACACACACGAGCTGCAGCCTTAGGTTTCTAAAGGTAATAGATGCTGTTGTAATATGCAAGCACTATAGGTTCTTTAGGGCTAACCCAAGCTAAGCAGCTCGGGGATTTTTTGTTTATGCTTAGAAATATTGCCCTCTCCAAATTCCAAGCAGCACAGTGATAATTTTTCTTGACAGGAATGTTTATCTCCTTCCCCCAGAGCTCAAGCCCAAGGGTTTGTGCACATCTCCACGTCATGGGTGTGTGTGTGAGGGGAAGTAATCAACAAAGTCTTTTGTCCACTGATGTCCCACAATGGTTTGTCTGGTGTCTATAGATTTTCTTTTACTGGGGAGGAGATGACACCTCTTGTGGTAAACTAGTATTTCATACTTAGTAATGCTGCTCTACTCATAGTCTTAGCAAACATTTTCACAGTTACAAAGCAAACACTTAAATATTACCTTATGGGATACAGATATTATAAGTAAGATTTATTCTTGTGACATCTTTACAAGCATTTGATAAAGTCTAAACACATTCTTATAAATTCTAATATGCATTTAACAATACTAACACACAAATGAGCCAGTCTGGTTTCCAGCTATGCATTTTTCAGAGTTCAGTGAGGCCTACAAGCCTTGGCACGTGCTTTCACCTGGTCTGTCAGAGTCTCACCCTCCTTCCTATTTCTTATAATCCAATGGAAACTAAGGCCCCAATCTTGCAGACACTTAGGCATGTGTTTAACTTTCTGCATGTAAGTAATTTTATTCATTCATTACTTACATGCAGAACATTAAGCACATGTCTAAGTATCTGTAGGATTGAGGCCAAAAATATTTTCCCATTGTACACTGTGGATTGCTACTGTAGTGTTACTTTTGAGTGGCAGTCATATTTATTTTAATTTAGTATTTATATTGCTTTCGTTTGGTGTTTGTGCAGCACATAGTACAAGGGTGTTGTGATTGAGGTGCTATATATAATAACATAAAGGCAATTGGTTATGAAAAACATAACACTTGTTCAGAACGCTGCAAGCTTTGTAATCAGATTTTAAACCAAACAAAATCAAACCTGTAGTTCAAATTTGGAGTCTACCGTGTCTCCTCGCAAAAAACAGCACCAGCTAACTAGATCACATACAGACAAGATGCATAATGTTTGCTGAAGGAATAAACTCTGTTTCCCCAATCTGTCCTGAGAATCATTAGAAAACACTGTATAGAAAGCTGTCAACGAGCCATAGATCTGGCTATTCTGTGTCTGTCACAAGTCAATGTTCTGTTCTCATTCTCATTGATTAGCCCAGACTGAAAAAAACAACCAGGACAAAAAGAAAGAATATCACTCATGCTGAGTGGGAACAATTCAGGCACAATCCCCTCATCTGTTCCACAAGCCTACACTATAGGGTCATTTCTCTGATGGGTACACAGGGGATTTACACAGGCAGCCACTGTTAATGCTAATAGGAGATACGCATGCTAATCCCTGATGGCCTGAGAGAGAAGAACAGACAACAGATTCCAGGCTACAATTTTAAGCGATGAGGAAATCAAGACTGTTTAATGAGTTTAGAAAATTAATCAAAAGAACAACTATTCAAAAGGGAAACATGTATTTAGCAAAACCGGGGATAAAATTCATCAGACATTGGGCTCCTGTTGAAGCTGCTCCACTGTGGATAAATAACAGAAGGATCATTGGGCCAAGGGAAGAGAGGCAGGCAGGGAGCCATCGAATAATTCTGTAGTGTGCTGGTTAGAACACTCATGTAGGAAACCCAGCATTTAGTCCCACTGCTCCAATGGTTTCTTTTATTTGTTAGCCACAGCTTCAACTGAGGGACCCTCCACGTCAGCATAACCCAGTGGTCAGAGCACCCACCTGTGTGGTGACAGATTCTTGTTCAAATGCCTTCTCCTCTTCAGCTGCAGAGGAACTTCAACCAGGCTTTCTGACATCCCAGGTGAGTATTCTAACCACTGAGCTCCTCTTACATGTCCCCCAGGCTATTTGTGGGGCGATACGCTCGCCCATAGGAACCTTATCTGGTAGACAAGGTCTGAGCACGCTTTTTGGATAAGGACCTACGAGTGACATGGGCAGAACAAGGTCTCCTGGTTTGTCTATCGCTCTGGGGCTTAGATATCCAGATGCCTGGCAGGGGGCTGCAGTGCACATGCAAAAACCTATATTGCAAAAATTTAGGCGCCAAGTGAGTTGGGCACCTACAAGATTCAAGGGCAGCTGAACAGGGGCTTTTGTGAGTCCTAGTGGGGTCTGATTCTGGGATTTAGACACCTAAGTGCTTTTTGTGAATCTAGCCCATGCTAGCTAGTATGCTAAAAAGAGAATATTGCCACAATGGTGTGAGAGGCAGAAGGGCTAGCTCTCCTGAGCACATGCTTAGTGTCTTGAACGGGTACATACTGAGGGCATCTAGCCCCTCCCATCACTTGCATTGCCATGGCAACCAGGGTGAGGGAATGAGTGGAGGTTGCCTGTGAATGTGGGATGAAAGGAGAGCAGAGGAGTTAGGGGAGGTACTGAGACTTGGCCGGGAGGGATGGGGGCAGCCTGCTCTAGCCTAGGAAGGAGGTTATTCCCAGGCCCATTTCAGCCCCGCTGCGTCCTGGTCCCTATTACCAGGCCCTATCCCAGGTGCTGTAGAGGCCACTCCAGCCCCTCCAGTTCCTGCTCCAGCCCTTCTGGGTCCTGCTCTTGCCTCCATTCCCTTGGGTGCATGTGAGTTCTCTGCCTCTGCAATACTTCACTGCATGGGCACTAGCCCCCTCTGCACCCCTCCACCAGTCCACCACCTGCCCTGGTGGTTACACTCCATTTGTCTCACACTAGCTCAATCAAAGCTCACACAGCTATGGCTCCTCAAGCTGGAATTCACACCTCCAGATCGTAGTGTAGACATACCTACAGTCTTTACAGCACCGAGTGCTTTGTAAAACCAGTGGGCAGTTTCATCAACCAAGAAAGGGAAATAAAAAAAAAAAAAGGCAAGGCACAAACCCCAAACTGTCTGTAAATTCTATAGTTAGATTTCACCAACCCAGGAACAAGTGTGAACTCCTACGGGCCTAGAAGAATTTTACCCTGGAGTCACAGACAGTTCCCATGTGCATTCCTGTCTATCTTGCCACTCAGGTAAGCCAGACTATGTGATAGATAGACGTCACACCAAAAATCACAATATTCAGGTTACTCCCAGTCCCCAGGAACCAATTGCTTACCCCACGTCAATTGTACTCAGATCTCAAACCAAAGATAATGCCTGTAGCCAATCCTGTAATTAACTAAAGAGTTAGTAACAGTACACCCGTATGGTATGGTACACTGTACCAGCAAGATATTTATAGCTGGTTCAGCATACCAGAAAGACACAGGAGGAGCTGGCGGCCCCATGCCTCCTCTGGCACAGCTGTACTGCCACCAGCCCTGCCCCCTGACCTTCCACAGAGCTGCCTCTCCTCCAGCTCTGTATGTACAGCAGCAGCCCCGCCAGAGGACAGGGCTGAGGGGACGGGGCTGGAGGTGGTACAGCTGCTGGAGGAGCTGCCGGCATTCTGCTCCACGGGGAAAGGAGCAGAACCCCCTCCCTGTCCTCCGGCGGGGCTGCTGCTGTGGTACACAGATAGAGGACAGAGACGCAGCTATGTGGAAGAGCAGGGGGTGGGGCTGGGTAGAGCCATGCCAGAGGAGTTGCAGGTGTGGGGCTGCACAGTGGCCCCAAAATCTGCTTCTTTCCCCTCTGCAGTTCTGAAGTTTCTGGCATGGCAGGAGGAGGACAGAGCCCCGCCCCCCCATCAGGTAACGTGGGATGGATCATGGGGAGGGGATGGGGAGAGCGTTGGGGCCCCGGGCTGGGGGCAGGGTGCAGTCACATGGAGGGTCACATGGGGAGGTCACATACTTCCCACCATTAGCTGGTGCCCTTCCTCCTCTTCCCCTCCCCCTGTACCAGTAATAAATGGATTTTACTTGCACCACTGGTTATTAACTAATAAAAGAAATTAGAGTTATTTACAAGGTTAACACAGGAAACACACACACACAAATGAGTTACAGTTTTCGACTTTAAAAGGTAATATAAGCTTCTATAAAAAGCAGCTCTATATGTCCTTTCAGGCTGACCTAGGCCAAGCAGTGTGGGATTTCTTGCTTATCTTTGCCCCTCAGAGTCCAGACAACACAAAGATTCCAGTTTCTCCTTGTCAGGGATTTTTTTATCCCCTTCACCCCAGAATCCAAATTGATGGGATGAGATCATGCATAGGCCTCTCCTACCTGGAGGGAGTGAGGAATGCAGTCAACAAGGGCTCTGTCCTTTGATGCTACATAATACCTCATTTGCCTTCACTGGGCCCTCTTGTGTGCAGGATGAACACTTTACCTCTTAATTAATGCTGCTTTTCCTGTTTGTTAAATTACACAATTACAGAGGTTCACAATGCAAACACTCAATATAGCTTTATACCATGGGATACAGATATTATAAGTAGGATTAATACATGCAGCATGCTACAAGCATTCCAGAAAGTCTAAACACATTCTTATAACACTAACATCTATTTTAACCATACTAACCCACAGGTGGCCAAACAGGTTTCCAGGTATGCATTTGTCATTATTCATTGGGGTCCCGGGCCTTGCATGAGCTGGCACTTGGTCTGCCAGTGTCACAGTGTTATTCAGGCTTTGTTTTGTTTTCCACTAAACAAAAGCAGATTGAAAGAAAAACAGAGGGCAGTAACTACATAGACTTTCCCTGCTTTAGCCAGCCAGCAAGGGAGAGAACATATATTTTCAATACTCCGTTGACTTTGCTTTCCACATATACACTACCCACAAAAGTCAAATCACCCGCCAGGACCTGAGGCTTTACGGACTGCAGCAGCTTTACCTTGTCACAAGGCTAAAACAGTATCTCGCTATTAAAAAACACAATGAAGAAAGCTGAAACAAAAGAGGCAGGATCTAAACCTGTCTAAATTTCTGCAGCAGTTCAGTGTTTCACAGTGGGGTTGTTGGGCTAATTAGGTGATGTTGTAAGGCACTTTGATGAAGACAAAACCTACAGACAGTAGAAGACAAAAAAAAGTCAACAAATGCCAACAGCTACTGCACATATAGGTAAGTAGAATACAAAGAAAAACTGTGTGGTAAACTATTAAATATGACTTTTTAGGAAGAATAGTTCAGACAGAAAGGAGAAAGTGTGCATAGTTTTTCAAATACATTAGTGAATAGAACACTGGAATGGGGCTCCAAGAGACCTATCTTTTATTCCTGGCTCTGCCACTGGTCAGTTGGGTGACCTTGGGCAAGTTACAGCACTACTCTGTCTCAGTTTCCCCATCGGTAAAGTGGGGATAATTATACTGACCTGCTTTGTAAAGTGCTTTGAGATCTACTGACAACACATATAAGAGCAAGGAATTATTATTTATTACTAGCGTTGGCATGTACCTTGTTCTGAGGATAGTTTTTTTTTAAAGGTTTTGTTTTCTAAAAATAAATAAATACATACAGTAGTTTGGAGTGTAAAAGCCTCCCTTCCTAGGCAAAGAGAGGAGCAACTGATTTTGAATTCCTCCTTGTACAAAAAACCAAACAAACCGTAAAAATGTTGCATAAAGATTAAAAGTGGGGAGATCCTTTAAAAAAAATTAAAACTGACCTCAATTCTAGTCTGATTGGCTCAGGGCCGCCCAGAGGATTCAGGGGGCCTGGGGTCTTCGGCGGTGGGGGCCTCCCGCTTCGGTGGTAATTCAGCTGCGGAGGGTCCTTCTGTTCCGGGACCCGCCGCCGAAGTGTCCCGAAGACCCGCGGCGGGGGCCCTTCACTGCCAAATTACTGCCGAAGGCCCGGCACTTTGGCGGCGAGTCCCGCTTCGGTGGTAATTTGGCGGCGGGGAGGTCCTTCCGCCCCTGGGAGGAAGGACCCCCCGCCGCCAAAGACCCGGAGTGGAAGAAGCTACTGGGGCCCGGGCCCCATGAGAGTTTTCTGGAGCCCCTGGAGCAAATGAAGGACTGCGCTCCAGGGCCCCGAAAAACTCTCATGGGGGCCTGGGGCAAATTGCCCCACTTGTCCCCACCCGGGTGGCCCTGGATTGGCTTTTGTGTAATAAGGATAGCGGGCACAAATTCTCATATGAAGAAGTGAGCTGTAGCCCATGAAAGCTTATGCTGAAATAAATTTGTTAGTCTCTAAGGTGCCACAAGTACTCCTGTTCTTTTTGCAGATACAGACTAACACGGCTGATACTCTGAAACCTGTCATATAAACAGGTTCTTTTAGTCAATAGCTGCTGCTGTCACCTGAGGATACTTTCACACTGAAGAGTTTTATGTTTATTTTTGAACAAGGGAACCTATTTTATTAGCCCACTTGTCACCCTGACTGCAAATCCTGCTTGAGGGTTTGAGACCATCTTTAGGGATGGAGCCCATTAACGTCTAGTTGGCAATAGAATCAACCGTTGTTTTGAAATGACATCAATGGTATTTCTGCTGGCTGGTCCAAGTGGGCCTTCAAAGGGAACAAATCACCTGTCTGTAGCCACAACAAACTGCAGTTCATTGACGGTAAGACCCTTGTATAATAGAATAGGTGTAGAACACACACACAAATTCCCCTTTTGTTCCCCTGTGCTGATGATTAATGTATAGACTCAGTTAGCTCACTGTGATAGTATTTCAGTGTAACTGTTTGGACTAACAAAAGCACTGAGGAAACAAATCCTGTGAAGAGGAGGAAAAAAGCATAGTAGCCGCTTTATAAAATCCTGCCTGCTATAAATGCTTGAATATCATTGAGTTAGTCAAGTTATAGGCCATGCGGCTTTTATGCTTTAAAGTATATGGAGCATTGATTTACATTGTACAGGGTGAATACTAAACAGTGCTACATATTCAGCCATTCC
The DNA here is from genome assembly GCF_025201925.1 of Gopherus flavomarginatus. NCBI lineage: Eukaryota > Metazoa > Chordata > Testudines > Testudinidae > Gopherus > Gopherus flavomarginatus. Next base: position 115,305,728 of record NC_066619.1, read on the forward strand.
TATTCAGCTGGAATTCAGATTTGCGGGATAGAAGGTCTCAAAATCGAATCTGTTTGCTGGCCTTTTGAAATGTATGGAATGTGCCAAAAGGATAGGAGGCCAGAAGCCTCATCAGCAGACTGCCTGCCTACTGTTGGCTTCAGCCCTTTGTGTTTGTTCTGCCTTTCTGCTATACAATTCAAGAATTAGTTCATCAAAGTGGAATATAATTTCTGTTAGTACAAGCAGTGTAATATTTCCACACTTGGGAAATTATTAGCAGCTTGCAATCAAAACCCATTTAAAGTGCTGCCAGCATATCTGCCCTCTCACCCTGCACAAATCACCTGGCTCACCTTAAAGCTTACTCTGCCTTCCTCAGGGAAAGTCCTCTCTTTTCCCATTAGCATTCTATCGATTTTTCCTTATTATATAGCAATATCTCTGTGTGCGCATTTTTTAAAAATGGTATTTTCTGTGGACTTTTCTGAACTTTTCCTGAAGTCAGCTGTGTGGGGCAGACAGAATTAACCTCAAGTTCAAGTTCGGAATGCAAAATAAACATGTCTATCCTGTTTACTTCTCTAAAAAACATCTTGAGGGGAAAGGAAAGTATTAAGAGACTAGCCTAGCTGCAGAGTTCATATCTGGATCTGAACTTTCTCCAAGTTTTGAGTCATTGATTCTAGGGTTCTCTTTTGAATGAAAAGTGAAAACAGCTATTGTAAAGGAAGTGGGGGTCACAGATTCACATTCAGTACAGTGCTGAGAAGAAGAATGGAGACCATTTGAGTTACTCTTTTATATAAACAGTAGTGAGCCACTTGAACCTCTGTACACCACCCTGGTAGTGCAAAGGGGCTTAAAGAGCCAGAGTGATGGAAAAGCTCCTGATGCAATCAATTTGCAAACATCTAGAAGATAATAAGGTGATAAGTAACAGTCAGCATGGATTTGTCAAGAACAAATCGTGTCAAACCAACCTGATAGCTTTCTTTGACAGGCTAACAAGCCTTGTGGATGGGGGAAGTGGTAGATGTGGTTTATCTTGACTTTAGTAAAGCTTTTGATACTGTCTCATATGACCTTCTCACAAACAAACTAGGGAAATGCAACCTAGATGGAGCTACTATAAGGTGAGTGCAAAACCGTTCCCAGAGAGTAGTTATCAGTGGTTCACAGTCACTCTGGAAGGACATAACCAATCGGCTTCCACGGGGATTGGTTCTGAGTCCGGTTCTGTTCAATAGCTTCATCAATGATTTAGATAATGGCATAGAGAGTACATTTATAAAGTTTGTGGATGATACCAAGCTGGAAGGGGTTGCAAGTGCTTTGGAGAATAGGATTAAAATTCAAAATGATCTGGACAAACTGGAGAAATGGTCTGAAGTAAATAGAATGAAATTCAATAAGGATAAATGCAAAGTACTCCATTTAGGAAGGAACAACCAGTTGCACACATACAAAATGGGAAATGACTGCCTAGGAAGGAGTACTGCGGAAAAGGATCTGAGGGTCATAGTAGCCCACCAGATAAATATGAGTCAACAGTATAACGCTGTTGCAAAAAAAGTGAACGTCATTCTGGGATGTAATAGCAGGAGTGCTGTAAGCAAGACACGAGAAGTAATACTTCCACTCTACTCTGTGCTGATTAGGCCTCAGCTGTAGTATTTTAGTTCTGGGCACCACATTTCAGGACGGTTGTGGACAAATTGGAGAAAATCCAGAGAAGAACGACAAAAATGATTGAAGGTCTAGAAAACATGGCCTACAAGAGAAGATTGAAAAAAAAGGGTTTGTTTAGTCTGGAGAAGAGAAGACTGAGAGAGGACATGATAACAGTTTTCAAGTATGTAAAAGGTTGTTACAAGGAGGAGAAAGAAAAATTGTTTTTCTTAACCTCTGAGGATAGGACAAGAAGCAATGGGCTTAAATTTCAGCAAGAGAGGTTTATGTTGGACATTAGGAAAAAATTCCTAATTGTCAGGTTGGTTAAGTGCTGGAATAAATTGCCTAAGGAAGTTGCAGAATCTCCATCATGGGAGATTTTTAAGAGCAGGTTAGACAAACACTTGTTAGGAATGGTCTAGATAATACTTAGTCCTGCCATGAGGTGGGGACTGGACAATATAACCTCTCAAGTTCCCTTCCAGTTCTATGATTCTATAATGTGTAAATAAGCAAACATTTCAGTGTGTTCCTAGGTAAAGTTACTTGAAAAATGGATTGGAATCCCATATGTAATTACCACACTTTACCAAATTTCTGCTTAAGCACTCCAGTTCTTACAGCACTCAGTCCTCAATCTGAGGTCAATGGGACTATACTCACTTGAGAAAAGTTAAGCAGAATCACAGCCTCTGACCTGAACTACTTTGCCTAGGCTCTGGAAGCCAGTTTTATAAGATTCAGGATGCACCTACTTTAGATCTTTCCCCTCCACCTTCCCATGTTTCCTCCCACATGTTATATATTTTTGAGAGAGTTTTTTAACCCTTAAAACAATCTTTCCCATTTTCCTCCTAGCAGAAAGCAACACCATCCACTCAGGAGGAGACAGAAGCAGGAGACTAGTAAAATGAAGAAACACAACAGTTGACTTTGTATTTCCAGCTCCCATTCCTTACAATGGGAGTCTGCAATACTGGCTTCTGCCACTGTGTCGTGCTGTACAAGGCTATGAGAAAGCTGCTCTGCAGGTGCAGATCATTTCAAATTGGTGTTTCTAGGGTATCTGGCTTCCCTTGAATCCTAGCAGGCCCAGAAAAGGGAAGCATTTCTCCAGGGTAAGAATGTTTCTCCAGTATACTTGGAAGGAGGGGGGCATTGTTGAGGCTAGTAGAGACCCTCTCTGCAGTGTTCAATTCTGCATCTGGTTCCTGCTCCATTAGTCTGATTCTGCAATGCCGAGCACCTTGGGTGAAAAAGGAGTGGTAAGTGTGTGCAGAATACTACTCGCTCAGCTGAGTAGGGTTTTACACCCACTTTTTGCAGGGGTGATTGGCTACATAAGGTAACAGCAGGCACTAGCAAACCAGGTCCTAAATCTCCACTGGCTCTCCATATTTGGCTTCAGGGAAGTGACTGATGTAATCGTATCAACCTTTTTAGTTAAATCCTCAGTGGGTGACTCTCTTTTTGGCTTGTTCTTCAACTGAAGGGTCTTGTTCCACCACGGAAATATTCCATCCACCCAAAAGAGCAAACGAGCAAAACATTAAGGAGGTTATTAGTCTGTAAAGTGGAAACACATTTCAGTATTCTGAAGAGGAGAGGGTGGAATTCAAACATCAGTTGTTTCTTTTTTTAAAATGGTTCTTGTGTCGTCATCTTCCCCCACAAAACACATCACAGGGGCTGTAGGTCTTGGACTTACTTATTGTGCGTGTTTTTTTAAACATACCATATCATGCCACTCTGTGATGTTGCCAGTGGGATACAGCTGACATTGCTAGTCCAGGCTTAAATTGGATTCCAAAGTTGTCATTTTTAAGAGGAAAAATTCACTCTCTTCTAGCTGATTCAGAACATGTGAAGCAAACTTAAACTCCATCCCAGGATTTCTATTGCAGTGCAACAGAAATTTAAAAATCTCTCCTCCCTCCCCCATTTTGTACAAAGTAACAAACAGCAACATAATGGCTTTCCGGTGGCCCAAAACAAAGGAAATATCAGTTCAAGTTTCAATGTGTGTAAAGCTGAGGTAGCTGTAGTTGCCCAGAAGCAAATGCAGAATTAAGGATTTCCATACATTTCCAGACCGTCTGGGAAATGAACCCTTGACCATTGAAAATGCCACAGTTCTATTCTAGTCCAGATCATCACAAGCACCTTTGGATACAGCTCACTGGGGATATGGATGTGAAAAATGAGAGCACTGTACGATGTAAGTTAGTCACAGCACAACAATCTCCATCTAGATTGGAGCTTTAGTTACATCATACAGCTACCAGATCCTTAAAGAAAGAGGAGTTAATAAGAGACCCAGAGATTGTACTTTTAAATAACAATAAGTATGTTCAGATTGGAAGTACCCTAAAATATTCTACTTCTTACAGAAGATTTTGATTCTAGACTCCCTCCCCAGCCCCAGCTATGCTCTGCTTGTTCATTTCCCCAGCCCCTTTCCTCCCAAAAATGGTTAATCCATATAAGGAAAGCTGTTACACTGGATGATGTATGTGTTTCTTGTTTACTCCTAGAGTGATATTTACAAGATGTTTTCCTGCAAAACATATTGTGATGTTGCAAATGGAGTTGTCTTACCTCTTCATTTGAATGACAGTGAAAATGAAATAGATTATAAGGGAAAGGAAGATTTTCTGATGTGTTCAATAATATATTCTCAATCATTAATCATTCAGAAGAAATGTATGCAGGGTTTTTTTTTCTAAGTATGAGTCATACTGCAGGGACATATAAAACAATATCTGATGGAAGTCTGTTAGTGAAATTCAGCACATGGCATGGAGAACCCCTGTATTTTTTCATATAAGAATTGCTGAGGTTTCTTAAAGTGTGTGTGTTTTGACATTTGATGATGCATTGACCATCCAATAAAATTAAAGTGGCAATTAATGAACAGCTTTGATTCCTGCAAACAATAGACCAGATCTGACACCCTTACTCACATCAAGTGGAACCTGATTCCATGAAATGTTTCACTGAATTGAGCGGGACTATTCAGAGTAAGTTGCTGTTCAGCCTGAGCATATAATGTGAGAATCTGGTGCGGTGTTGTTATTTGTTATTTATGTATTAGCATCAGATGGGCATAGTGATTAGCAATACAAATGAAGAACTTATATTTCTGAACTCCCAATACTGCGGACGTTTACTAGTGAGCCTACAACCTGATTTTCAGTGGTGCTAAGAATCCATAGTTGAAGTCTAAGGGGCAAGTGGGTGATGATTACTTGTGAAAGGGCTAGAAGTCAATGATGAAGCTCCCATTGACGTAAAGGTGCAGGATAAGGGCCAAAATCAGGGCCATGAAATGTAGCGTGGGATTTACAAAGGTATTCATGGGCCTAGCTCCATCACCCTTATTGCCTTAGTTCATCACATTGACATCAGTTGAACTTCCCAAGACTCTGAAGAAGTTCTCTTGAGAGAAAGGATGGCCCAGTGGTTAGAGTCCTGACCCGGGAGATTGGAGCTCAATTCCCTGCTTTACCACAGCCTTCTTTTGTGTCCAGATTGCTCCATAGAGAGGTGCACTTGCAGAAGGTTCTTTTAAAGGAGCTCCTGTAATAACTCCACATTCTTGGGTTGGCCTGGCCATCTGACAGGCCTAAAAGAGGAGTCTGCCTAGCCCTCGGTGGGACCCTATATCTGCTCTTACAAGTGATAATACCACTAACACAGGAACATGCGAGCTACCAAACAGTTCTTCCAGTATAGAAGGAACAGGGATTTTGAACTAGAGGGCTGGGAACAAGGCTTTGGTGAAGTGATGTGGGACCACCTCCATAACGAGTGCACAACATCCCTATGGTAACAATAACAATTTCTTACACAGAACAGCAAGGAATATTAGGAAAGCAGTTCTTCATTGTCTTCTGTGTGATCGGAACTCTGTTATTTTTGAGCAAAGTTAATCCTCCTGTATCTTCCATCTGTTCTGTTCCTCTCTCTTCCCCAGCTCTCCTGTACCTGCTTCCCTGCTTTCTGGCTCCCCATTCTCCTCTCACGTGCTACCTTATTGCCTTCTTCCCTTGACCTTCCTCTTCCACTGACAGCCTCAGTCACACTGGTAGTTTCTGGCTGCTTTGATTGCTGGGTCACAGCTCCAATCTGTGAGGGCAACACTAATTTCCTCTTCCCTTCTTTTATAACTATAGCCCCTAGTGGAGGCAACTAGGGTTGCTGCTGCTCCTTGTTTCCAGGTACTTTTGTATCTGCCCAGGCTCTTTGCAGTGAAGACCCTGGCTGCCTATGGAAGCAGCTGAAAGCAAGGAAGAGTAGAGCAAACCTGCACACTCGGGTTTGAAAATGGCTGCTTTGCATTAATTTTTGTCTATCTTGAAAGATTTGCATTGCGTTTAGCCGTTTTTGAAGATATCACCTCCTGTTCCCAGATGTGATCTCCCTCAGCATGACCTAAGGGTACTGCAGAGATGGCCTGCTTTGCAGCTGTCTCTCTGGCCGATTTAAAAATGAATGGTCTTTCAAGGGAGTCCTATCCAGTCCTTGGTGAGCCTTCCTGGTGAGGATATGTGAGCAAACTAGAGGAGAAAATAGAGGAGTATCCTTTAGGGCACAATTTTGAAATTGGTTGTCTAAAGTTGGGCACCTAAATCCATAGTTAGGCACCTAAACAAATGAAGCAATAGAAACTGTGGGGGATCAGCATCTCTGAAAATTAGGCTACTTATTTAGGTGCCTAAATATGGATTAAGATTCCTAACTGTACACACCTGACTTGGAAAACATAGGTCATATATGCTGAGCTGATTTCATTGCTTAGTTTTTTCCTTAGAGCTATGTTGTCTGAAGATAAACAACTGTCTATTTTAAGTGGATTATACTTCATTATAATAATACTTATTTCAGTTTGGAAGCAATAATCTTAACTGGGCCTAAAGCTAGTCAGACAAACTGAATAAATAACTCTTTTGGTTTATTTTTATTTATTTATTTATTTATTGGATACCAGGCCAGTTAGTCAGTTAATCAAATTGGCTTCACGTCATGCACACATTAATAAACAAGTTATATTAACAAAGACTTGCTCTTGAATAAAAAAGTTGCATTTTAAATATTTCATTATTTTAACTCTTACCATATTTAATAGTTAAAGTGAATTTCTTGGGTCTCCAAAATAACCTTTCAGTGCAACACATGGAAAGAAACATTAGTAATGCACCTACTCTATAGTTTCCATTGATTAAGAAAAGAAGGTATTGAGATGACCAAGCTACTCTCTATGGCTGATCAAGGGTTTGTCACCTTCGACATGCTGTTTCCAATCCTCTGGGGAAAGTTTAAATGAAATTGTTCGAGTGAGAGTGAAAAGAACTAGTACTCTTTTATTCTTCCTCACACTCAGAAAATAAAACTTGAAATGAATGAGAATAAAAACCAGGCATTGCACAAATGGTTGGTACAAATACTTTGTTTGATTTTACTGATGTATCAGATCAGTCTTACAAAGGACTTTTGACTTAGCTCTGTTCTTTTTGTTTAATTATTCAGCTGACAGCGACTGCTTTCTGCAGTAGGTAGAACAGATAAAGGAATCAGATTTCTCTTTTTTTTTATCATGGTAAGTAAAGAGTCAAGACCAAAGCTTCAATTTGCTACAGTATATTATTCCACTGGATGATCTGATTCTGATAGGCAGATATGTGTCTCAGTACTAAATAGCAGGCTAGATGGACACTGAAGCAAGAGCTCTGGTAAATGTATATTTTGCCAGCTTATTGAAAGACTAAACATATTAATTATATATTGAAGCAGAGGGAAGGTCAGGAGTTGGGGCGGTGGGGAAGGACATTAGAGCAGCCCATCAGACAAGCCCAACTTGTTCTATACTCAGTATGTAGCTGATCAGATTCCGGGAAGTATATGCTTAGACAGCAAGAAAGCTTAAAAACCCTCTAAAAACAAAAGTGTGCCTTTTTTTTCTCTTCATACTGTATTTTGTTTTGAATAGCAGCAGTGATCCAAGCAATTTTTATCTGAAACATTAGCCTGGCCCAGTAGGTGTCAGATTAGATATACATTACTCCATTATCTCTGTATACTACTCTGCATCAAAGGGTCTGTGGAGATGGGGCTCGGGAGAAAGGGAGAATAAATAAAGGATATCTCTTTTCAGTTTGGGAGTAGTGCTTTTACCATTAAGAAAAATCAATAACTGGATTGACTGCATTCAGTAGGGAGTATTATTGTTTCCCATAATGTATCTAATGCATATCATTACCAAAGTAATCACATTATTATCTGCCTCTGCCTTCCTACTTGGTTGGCTAGATATAAACGCAGAGCTATTTGTAAAGCTGTTTTTTTCCCTCCGTCTCCAAAATTGCTGCAAATTGTATTTCTTACCAATTTCTTTATTAGCTTCTTGAACTGCTCAGAACCTCTGAATTCAAATCAAGTGGGATATTTTCCCCTCCTTCAGCATTACTACTTTTGTTTTACTCACATTAATCTAAACCAGAACTATCATTAACTTGAAACCAGGCTCTTGCTTTTATCGTGTTCCGTGCTGATGCCAGCTCATCCTGGCAATGCAGTCACAGGCAGTGCAGTGAAATATCTTGGAGAGAGACAGAGAGTCCTCATTCATTCAGGCTTGGGACAAATTAAGGATGATGGGGCTGGAGGGAGAGGGAGAGGGGCTGCAAGGCAATCCTTTGGTATCCAAAGGGCTCGGGAGAATCAAGCAAGCTCCTAAATTGTCCAGTGATGACTGGACAAAAAGCTTAATGTTAGCGTGGTTGCATCAGTAAATTGACAACTGGGATTTTAAAAAATATGAGCCCTGGAAGTACAGGAAGCAATTAGAGCTAGTCAAACACTGAGTGATGCAATCATGCCAGGATCATTTACATTAGATGGGAAATGAGGATGTGCTGCTGGCTCTAATTCATAGGCTTGGCTCAGGGGCTTCAGCCAATTTGAAGCCATTCTTGGCATCCGTTTTTTTTTCCAAATCTCAGGAAATACTAAGCTTTTTTCCCCTTTTGATCCTGAACAAGTCATTAATAATAGGAAACTGAAAGCATGTAATCAGAAACATGAATCAAAGCTAATAGTTCTCCATGAACTGTAAAACAGGCCTGGGCAATTCGCTTTTTAAGGGCTGCAGCATCATTGCTTGACAGAGATCTGAACTTTGGCAAACAAACCCCTTTGGCTTAGTTGGAAATGCTCTTGCAATCACTATCATTCGCCCATTATGCTTGGGGAGGAGAATCAAGCATGAAAGCTGCCAATAAATTTCTATATTTGATTCAGTTGTTTTAAAGGTGAACTGCAAAACTGAAATGAAAATTGAGTTAAGCTGAAAACTGTGTGCTGAATGCCCCTACTAGCCAGGCTGAGGGGGGCTATTCAGCACAAAGTTTTAAATGACCTTTTAAAACTTAGGTTTTTTCCTTCAGTGAAATGGCAGTTACCAGCCTGCTAAAGATATCCTGTTACAGCGTAGTCCTCATTCGTTCAAGAGATTGCATGACTCTCTCGGATCTGATGCTCTAGCCCTTGGACCCAATTCTCAGATGGTGCAAACTGGAAAAACCCAATTGATTTCAGTACAGTTACATTGACTTACACCATCTGGGAATATGACTCTCAGATGTTACATCAGTATAAACTTGGAGTAACTTCACTGAAGCCAGTGGTGTAACAGAGATCAGAATCTGACCCTAAATCGCTCACAACAGATCAATACTTACTCTAATTGGTTCGATAAATGTAACTGAAATGATCTTGCAACCAAAATTCACTGGCTTATTTCCTTAAAAATGCCCCGCAAACTCTTCAAACTGTTAATGCAAACTCTAAGCATTTGTATAGGCAGGGGTGGGTTGGGGAAGGAGGAAGCTTTCCTCTGCCTAGGATTAACATCCTGTGCAAATTATGCAGTCACGCATGCAGGGTTGGGGCTTGGGGCACCCAAGTTTTCAGAGAGACAGAGAAAAGCCCAGCTGCTGTTTTGCATCCCTTGGTTTAATATAAAACAGTCCAACCAACCATTGCAGTACACGTTCCTGGAGTAGAATTTGGGAGATTGGATGCTGTGCTATTTCATGGATTGGTTCCTGCACATAGAGGAGTGCATGGTTTATGTATTTGTGTAAGAGAGGGAACTCCCTTAACCATCCATCCAAACTCCCACCCTTTAGTCACACTGAGTAGCGTCGTATTCTAGGAGTAACCTCATAGAAATTAACAGGGCTGCTTGCTAGGTAAGGGGCTTCTCAGCATGAGCATGAATGGCAGAATCTAGCCTTAAATTTAGACATTAATATATGGTGTATTTAATGAATACAGGTTGGAGAGAGTTCATCAGAAATGAAGAAGAAAGCAACAGAAAATTCTATCTAATGTACATACAGCTGCAAAGAGAGCATCCTACAGACCTGTATAAAAGTGACACTAAAAAAAGCTTTCAGGTTGCAATGTACATATTAGCAATTATTTATGAGAGAGCAGTTTGCATCATTTTCATTTGTTCAGTGCAAAGACACAGTTGATTTTCAGCATCTGTGATTAAAAATATTATGATAGGCATGTAAGGAAAGAAATCCCACAAGAAAGCTCTTAAGAAGAGCAATGCATATAATACCAGTATGTATTTCAGTAAACCACTATGCCAAATATTAACAACTTTCTGTAGTATGGGTTCCAACTATTTGAAGAATAAGTGAGCAAGAGATCTTGATGTAGAGAGGGCTGAAGAGCTCTGGGGTGAAATCCTGGCTCTATTGAAGTCAATTGGAGTTTTACCGTTGACTTCAGTGGCTTCAGGATTTTACCGTCGGTATATAGTTACAGTTGAGACCAATATTCCTCATAACACCCAGATAATCATTAAGTCTGTCTGAAACTCTGCGGTTCCAGATCACAGGTTTCTGGAAACCACCTTCTCTAGTTTGACTTTCTGTGAGTTTGCACCATCAATCTCACTTTTAGTTGTGGGCTGAAACTCGAGCAAATCTCAGCTCAAACCACCAAGTTTCACTTTGGTTTTTTGCCAGTTTTTGCATGATTTCCACATGAAAACACAAGTCAACTAACATTTGGTTGAGAGTGGGATGAGGTTCAATTCCTGGTTCAGTCATAGACACCCTGCATGACCTTGGGCGCATCATGTAATCTACCAAGTGTCTCAGATACATGGTACAGTTGAAATTTTGTTTTTTTAAAAAAAAGCCTAGATTGATTTTTGAGTTGGTAATGAAACCCCCGATCATTTAATGGTGACATGCATTCGGCTGGAGACATGTTAGATAATAGTTGTGACCTACTGTATCTGCTTGTGAGTGTCTCAACACCATCTGGTTTGAAAACTGTGCACCTGGAATTCACTGAAGACCCCTGATCTGGAGTTCACTGGAGTCAATAGTACTACTTGTGAGTGTAAGAATTATTTACATAAATAAGAGATTGTAGTGTTGGGCACTGAACTGTTTCAGCTCATTGCTACTGAAATAATCATTGAAAACAATAGAAAAAAAGTAAATATGGGGAAAACCTGTACAATGAATATCTCTGACCACGTTAGGATTTAGGAGAAATCTAGGGCTGATTAAAATATGATATATTCCATTAATCACACAATCCATTAAATAATAAATTGTGATTGTTAACTTGATATGCACCGTTGAGCATGCAGAAAATATTCCATAGGCAGACAAGTGCACCAGTGCATGACATTGTAATAGCTTTTGGATATATTCTCTTTGTAAATACATCTGTAGCACGTTCAGCGTCTCACTGAACTGTGTTGTAGAAGAAAACTATTCCTTAAATTACAGATTAATGCCAGAGATTTTTCAATGCCACAAGCCTCTCTTCCCCCCCAAAACAACCAACCAACCCAACCTTCCCTCCATACATTTGAATAAGAGAGAGGATGGTATAGAAATTAACATTTCTCACTTTGAAACTGTCACAGCAATATTTAATTCAATTTGCCGAGGGAGCTTGGACGACGTCAGATAAAAAATTGTTTTTAAAAAGGACAAATCAGTACTACTTTTCACTGACAGGTAATTATGCAAAAGCTGTATCATTTCAAGGACCAGGTTAAAGTGTGATCAAGGGTATTCAGCTGTCCATATGGAACTACTGGGTCTGCCCTTGTAAGTTTGCTGACAACACAAATGTAAAGATCTGAAAATATAAATTATACTGTAGGATATATAATACTTCCTTGGCAGAAGACTTGAGTGATTTGTCCCTACTATTCCTGAGTTGGTCCATCTACAGTTAGAAGTGATACAGCATTTTTCCCACAATATTATAAAGAGTGTGGTAAGAGGAGAATGTGTTTTTGTATTTTTTTTCTGTTGGTAATTCCTTTAAGATGTCAAGAACTGGTCACAAGCAAACTGTGTGAGACTGAAGTTATAGTGCTCATCTGTTATGTTTCAATAACCTCTACCAAGTGAAATAGTTTGGAACTTTTTTTCGCTGTTCCAATGTTTTGCAAAGCATATCCTATTTGTGTGGCATACTGTAAATTACAATGAAAGCCCCATATAAGAAGGTACATAGTGGTTTGAGTTAAGAATACTAAAAAATACATCTACATGCACATGAACAGCAAAAGCCATCTGCTCAGGAGCCTTCTTTTTCTTAATACAAAAATTGTTTTGTCTGCATTGCACAGAAAGTTTTTTTTCAGTGAAAGAAAAGGAAAAGGGCATGGCAGGGGATAAATAGATTGCAGACATGCAAACAGAACGATGACGCTGCAAAAGGTAAAAGGCAAAACAGCCATTTTTATTATAAATCCCTTCATCTAAAGGACACAGGATGATTCCTATAATGTCAGGTCATGAACATCTGTACTAAGAACATGTAACATGGCATTTTCAGAATTAACAATGTTTAATCGATTTTTCTAGACTTCTAGAAAAAAATCCTGCCTTATTGTGATGTCTTCTTTTTTTGAGAATTTGAAATATTAAGCTCAATTGAACTGTAATTCTGAGACAACATGCTCCTGTTACACAAAAAAACTCCAAAAAACTACTTATTTGTTCTCTGTTTTAAAAGGTACATCTTTGTCCTCAAGGGATTAATTAGCTTGTCACTTATATAAAGCAAAGGGGGAAAAATTGTTACCTATTCCTGGGACAAACAGCACCCTCCAGTGTGCTCAAAACCAAAATAAATATAGCAGGTAGCCTCTCTTCATTTAGCACTTTAGGTTTTAACTTCTCAAGGGTTTTCAAAACGCTTAGCTCAGAGCTGCTTGTTGAATAGGCCTTATGCTGCTGGCTTTAATTGTGTGACTAAAAACTGTAAGAATAGACCCCATGGTGTTAATCTGAAATACTTGGGGCCTGATTCTGCTACCCTCACCCATGCTGAGTAGTGCGCTGCTTGGTTGTAAGACACTGCTCAATGTAAGAGAAATAGGATTGGGACCTTAATTTGTTAAAATATCCTCTGCCTTTATGGAGGAGCTTCAGTGAAAACTGTACTATAACTGGGGTTGAGGGTTTTGAAGACCCGCTGTATTATATTTAACAGATGCACATAGAAAATGTCGAAGTATTGATGGGTCCCGTACCCAGTTCCTGTTTGATTTGTACATGAAGCTATTGATAGTGAAGTTACTTGGATTTAAAAAACACAAAATGAAAATAAACACTCAAAACTGGGGCTTCTGAGGCAAAGTGAGGCGTGGCGATTGAGCACCACATTAAGCCCAATAATCTGGTTGTGACATATCACACCCAGTTACCTTCAGCCTGCAGTTTGCTGCTTTTAAGCCATGAGAAACTGATCAGGCTGAGCTTGGCTTGAAGGTCTTGATTTTTATTCTGGGAGAGGATGAGCAAAAAAAAGTTCAGTACTGGTTTGAATGTTTTTCTTCAGTCTGGGACTAATACAATAAAAGCTTATTGCAATGTGTGTCAAGCTATACCTTCTGAAAGCTATTCCCCATCAGCCAAGCAGAACTGTGTAGCAACTGGGCATCCTGAAGCTTGGGCGATAGTATGCAAAGGGTCAGGGAGTACTCGGTATTACAGGCTAGCTGTACAATCACAGTCAAGTGTGTCTCAGAAACCCAAAGAAGAATGTGCAGCCCAGAGGAGGTCTTAGAAGGTTGATTCCCCAGAGGCAAAGTGATTTCACATTGTCTTAAATGAGCTGATGACTGGAGTTCACCTGTTCATTTCTGGTAAGTATAATTGTGGCTTTGGAAAGCTCATTAAGGACTCAATCCTGCAAAATGCTGCAAATGCAGAGGTGATATGTAAGGTAGGATGGAAGCTGTAGCTGGCTGGAAGATGGAAATTCATGCCTGGGGGGTGGAACTTTTGAAATATTTTCCAGCCTAAATCAGGACAAAAAGTCATAATCACAAATGGATTTCCAGAAAAAAATTCATTTCAGGATGTTCACAGCTCCCCAGCTGCCTGCCTGAAAGGCTTTTTGTCAATTTCAGTTCCTTCCTGCAAGAGAGGCTGGTGCAGAGCTGTGGAGCTCAGCCTCTGACTTCTCTAGGGGGTCTGTCTCTGGCTCCCCATCTGCCTGCTTTGAAGGCTTTTGTCAATTTTATTTTCTTCCTGCAAGCAGAAAGTATAACTGACCAGGTAGGCAACCTGGGAGCTGTGATTTTGATTTTTTGTTTGGAAAAAAAAATTTCAACAAAATTGAAAATTTCCCATGAGATTTTGTGAAAAAAGCATTTTCCACTTGAAAATTACTTCAACAAAAAATTCCTGATTTGATTAGAATCCCTTGCATTTCAGAATCCCTTAAATCTGTTTACACTGATTTAGTGAATGTAAGGAAGTCTGATCATGTAAATCTGGGAAATTTGCATCAATAGGCACCCCTCATGTTAGCTCACTGCACCCACAGCAAACAGGATTTACGTAAGTGTGAGTTTTCTTAAGGCAGACAGAGCCTGAATTCAAATAGGATGGTATCTATTTTAACTGACTCATACTTTTTCATCCACTTGCTAGTTGTTCCTCTTGTACTTCTCTGTTCTGGTCTGTTGGCATGTGCAGTGCACCAGTTTAGATTGACTTGGACTCAGATTAAGTGTGTGGAATTCAGAGGCAGTAGGAGTAGGTAATGAGTTGGGGAGGGCGTAAGATACAGTACATGCTGTTAGATGGGTCTGAGTCTAGAGGCAGTCTAAGCTATGGGATACACCAATGGTTCTAGAAGGTGATATAAATTATACTATACGTTTACTCTAAACTCACTCATCCCTGAATTTGGACTCTAAGTTCTATTCCCATCTCTGTCACAAACTTTCTGTGTGACTTCCAGAAAGACACTTAACATTGTTGGCCTTCAGTTTCCTCATCAGTAAAATGGGGGATAAAAATCCTTGCCTATGTCACCAAGTTGTTGTGAGGATAAATTGATTGCTGTTCATAAAGTGAGCATCTTCCTCAGAAGGAAGATGCTTTAAAAATGCAAAATTAAAAAAACAAAACAATAATACACTAAATGTGTTGTGGAAGATATGATGAGTGATCTACCTCTGCCTGATTGGTTATTGCATTTGATGTCAGAATGTGATGCATACTCTCCAGGAAATGTATTCATGTACCATTGTTTTTTTGTTGTTGTTGCTTAGACTGGCTTAATTAGATTATCTGTGATTTCTTAAACAAAAAAAAGTCATGACAGAGTAATCATTGCACTTAGATTCCCAATTGAGCGCAGGCTTTAACTGTTAGAGAAGTGTGCATAGCTGCTCCCTTCTTTAAGTGTATATACTGAGTGACAGGCTGCAGAATTTTTGAAAAAGCAGGAAAGACTGGGTATCACCTTAGGTAGCCATGTGGGTAAGGGATAATTTGTGCAGAGCTCCATGTCTGGCCCTAACCAGTCTCTCTCCAGCATGTATTTTGTTATTACTGATGATTGTTTGTGTTGATGTAGTGTCTCAACCAAGATTGGGGAAACCCATCATATAAGGCACATTGTACAAGCACACAGTAAGAAACAATCTCTGCTGTACAAAGTTTACAGTCTAAATAGATAAGAGAGGCAAAGGGTGGGAAGGGGAACAGAGTGACGTGTGTAAGGTCACATAACAGCTCAGTGGTAGATCTGGGGACACAACGCTGGTCTCCTGATTCCCAGTCCAGTGCTTATCCACTAGACCCCACTTCCTCTACATCCTGCCATTCCTCTGCATGTATGTATTTTGATGATTTATCATGCATGCATCTGTTTGCTGCTTTGTTTGTTTTTCTCTGATCCTTCAGTCTTTTGTGTATGTTAATCATCTTTACTGGCATTTTGTATGTTCTTCTTAGCAGAAGAATATTATATTATAAATAATCATTTTAACTGATTATATTTCAATATGTTTAAAGTTGAGAATGATACAGTACCTACATTTTTACCCCATTGGCTTTCTGTCCCCAGCAATGTCATCAGTAATTAGGTAAAGGCCTCTGGTGTATTGTTGATATAAAGGAGTTTGTTAAACAGGTTTTTAAATGTTTGCCTTTATATTTTATGTTGGCTCAGGTTTAATTTGGGATGATGAGCAATTAATTTTACAAATGGTTTACACTTGAAAAACATGAAATTATCACAGGACCTTGTAGATCCACCTGCAGTTTAACTGGATCAAAACACAATCATCCTGGGTTTTGTCTGAAAAAAACCTTTGAAAGTTCTAGTCCAATGCACATTGCTTTGCAATATGGAGCAGGTTTTGGTGGATATAACCAGTTCTCCAGGTTGATGCAGTAAACATCTGCAATTCTGTTCTCCTGAGATTCAGAAAAGGCTCTGAAGCCACATCAAGATTCTTTACTGTTTTATCCGTCCCTTTCAGTCAGTGTGGGTCAGATTGTCAGCTATTGTAAATTGGTGTAGCTCCATAACACTTTTGTCTTGAATCTTCTAAATTTTGAATCCATTCAATTCTGGATCCTTTCAGTTAGAGTTCTCCAATTCTTGAATCCTCCTCCTCTTCAATGCTGATCAACTCCAAATCCTGAATAATTTATGACCAACCTTTTGGAATTTGTGTACTTAAATAAGTTAGGCACCTCAATATGTAGTCTGATTTACAAAGATGCTAAACACCTGCTACCATTGGAATTAGCCTGAACTCCCATGACCTCTGTAAGCAAGTAAAGGGTAACTGAACTGGTGATTCCAAGTATCTACTAAACAGTTTTCTTTCAAGACCTCTTCTCAGTTCATGCTCTGCTTTTTACCCTCATGTTGCACAGATAATTAATTCGGTTTCTCATAATTGTAAACATCCAGGTTAAAAACTAAACCTTTTAAAGTTAACATAACCACATAGAACTATTATGTCACAATACCAAAACACACAGCCATCCATACTACAGCTACATGTTAATTTCTTCTACTCAGGGTATTTATCTAATGTACTGTATCTGCCCACATACTAAAATCTTGCTAAATCTAAAGCACTAAAGCAAATACTTAATAAACTGCACAATGTACTGTTTGTCTCTGCCCAACTCTCAACAAAGATTTAATATTAGATTCTTAGTTAAAAGCTTGTATTACTAAAATATTATGTTTGCAAAATGTACACTATGTTATATTTAATAGCATATTCTGAAACAACTAAAACTCAAATCCAATTGACAAAATAAAGGAGAAAATTATAGTGGTTTCCCTTAAAATCTTGCCAGTTTTGCCTTGTTCATTTACTCTCAAACTCAGTAATTCACTCCTGCTGCTTTCAAAAAGTGCCAGAGGCTCCTTAGAGACTACTAGAACCTCAGGTTTTATCTCATCCAAAACACTGCATCTTTGTCAGTGCCTCTAACACTTTGCTGAGGCACTGGCTCAGTACGGACTCAAAGGGAAGAGTGCCCCCTATTGAATCATTGATGTTGTCATGGTATTTTATCCCCATGCTGGTATACCCTGGGGTACCAGCATGAATTCCCCTAAGCTTAATTACCAGCTTAGATCTGATAAGCTGCCACCAATCAGGACTTGGAGTGCCTGATAAACTCTGGTCCCCCCAAAACCTTCCCTGGGGACCCCAAGACCCAAATTCCTTGAGTCTTACAACACAGAGAAATAAACCATTTCCCTCTCCTTCTCTTCCCCTCCAGGTGTTCCCTCCCTGGGCTCCTGGAGGGAGAGACAGATTCAAGCTCCGTGAATCTAAAACAAAGGGATTCCCCCCTTCTCCCTCCCTGTTAAGTACAGACTCAATTCCCTTGAGCCTCAACAAGGGGAGAAAATCAGACAGGTCTTAAAAGCAAAACTTTTAATAAAAAGAAAGAAAAAAAGTAAAAGGTCTATCTCTGCAATTTAGATGGTAAAAGTTACAGGGTCTGTCAGCTTATAGAAACTGGAGAAAAAGCCTCCTCCAACAGAAATACAATTTAAAATACTTTCAGCCAAATACATATTAGAACTCTACCAGCCAGATACACATTTGCAAATAAAGAAAACCAATTAAAAAGACTAAACCGCCTTTCTACTTGCACTTACTACTTGAATAGAAAATTAGAGCCTGTGGTACGTCCAGTCCCTCTCAGATCCCAGAGAGAACAAAGCAAAACCCAAAAAACACAAACAAAGGCTTCCATCCACCGAGATTTGAAAGTATCTTGTTTCCTGATTGGTCCTCTGGTCAGGTGTCCGGTTCACTGTTTGTTAACCCTTTACAGGTAAAAGGGACGTTAACCCTTAACTATCTGTTTATGACAGATGTTCAAACAGTTATTGAGTAACAGAAAACACTGAATTAAGAATTACTATTTTTGTAATAGTCAGTAATGTCCTTTGTTGTAGGCATTGCAGTTGGAACAGTTTTAATGGCCTGTTGTGCGGTTCTGTTTTCCCTATTTTGGCATGCTGTAAGCAGTTATCTCATTGGTATCTCAAGGGCTACATTTTGAGTTTGCTTGCCAGATGCTCAGTGGGTGGGGAGCAAAACTAGCAATGTGATCTGAAGTTCCTTGGCCAATTCCAGGTGCACAGGGCAGATCCGAGCAGCATGGCTTAGTACCCAGGAGAACTCTTTAGAGCTATGCAAAAGTGACCAACGTGTTAGTCCAGTGCCAGCATCCAGATTTAGGGGCAGAGAGGAGGGGCTAGGTCACTGGAGCTAAAGCCCCCACCAGGTTTCTTAGCACCCGTATAGGGCTCATTGGCAAGCTAGACTGCCATTCCAACCAGCTTCAGCATAATTGCATGTTTAATACAGGTTTTGTTTTCAGAGTCTTCACAATGTACAGGGCTCTAGCCTCTACTGTTTACCCAGATTTTGTGTTGTGTACACCTTCAGGACCATGTTCAGGTCAACAGGCCTATGAGGTTAAAATAAGAGCAGAATTTGGTCTATATACATCAATACCTCAGTCAAGTAAGTAAAGTCAGTGGAAGTCCCCTTTGTGCAGCCCTTTTTCAATCAGGGGCAAAACTGCCCTATAAACAAACAGTAAATCAGCAAAAGTGCTAGAAGTGAGGATGCCTATATAAATATTAATTTGAGTAAACATTATTATTCAGATAAAAGAAACATTATTTTTCATCCATAATGACTTTTATGTGTTGAGATGTTGGTATCTTGTACATCATGTGTCTGACTCACGGCTCATTCTCAGGCTGGCAAATTGTCAAAGGGGATGGTTCCTTCTGTTTCATTTTTTTCGTTTTCTCTCATATTCATGATTAGATTTCCTAGTTTTTGAAACTAATTTTGTTAGCGGGATATGGCCATGTTATTAATAGCAGCCACAGTAATTCTCTCTATTCAGTCCCCACTTAACCAAGGTCCTCTCATCAGAATCTCTGTTAATTTGATTAATTTAGTTACTATAATTAACTAAGCTAGCCATTTTAGCAGATACTAGACATATCAGTAATATATACAGAAAATGTTAACATTTGATTAAGCTTATGTTTGCTGTTTGTATTATGATAATGCCTAAAAGTTCCAACTGAGATTGGTTTCAGAGTGGTAGCCGTGTTAGTCTGTATCAGCAAAAACAATGAGGAGTCCTTGTGGCATCTTAGAGACTAACAAATTGATTTGAGCATAAGCTTTTGTGGGCTAGAACCTACTTCATCAGATGCATGAAGTGAAAAATACAGGAGCAGGTATAAATACATGAAAGGATGGGGATTGCTTTACCAAGTGTGAGGTCAGTCTAACGAGATAAATCATTTAACAGCAGGACACCAAGGGAGGCAGAATCTCTTTTGAAGTGATAAGAGAGTGGCCCATTACAGACAGTTGACAAGAAGGTGTGAGTAACAGTAGGGGGAAATTAGTACTGGGGAAATTAAGTTTAGGTTTTGTAATGACCCAACCACTCCCAGTCTTTATTCAGGCCTAATCTGATTATTTTGGAATTAATGTGGAAATATCAGAATTTCCAATGAGATAGATCAACTTTTGATCCAATTTTGGATCAACTCCACTAAACATTGTGTTGTGAACAGGGATCATAAGAGCATTGCCTGTGTAATGTCTCAAGATGAATGCAGTCCAGCATGGCCTTCCAGAGAGCACACAGTGATTCCAGGAACAGAAATCTACTGGGAAAATAGTATCATTCATGAACACTTTTATAAGTAATGCAAGCATTAGGTAGGCATGGCCAGTGTGCCCTCTAGTACTCTATATCGATGGCTCGTTTGATTGATGTGGGCAGGCCAGAGGCACCCAACACTCATTTTGGAGTGGAAGTAAGAAGTGATGCAGAACACGTGGCACAGCCATCCTGCCCTCTCCATATAGTTCTTTCATTCTGTCCCAACACCACTCCCAGGTTTCCCATATCAAGGCAGAAATGTGGCTCTGAAAGCCAAGGCAGTGAGTGGCTGATGCATGCTGAAAATGGCTAGAAGAGATCCTAGACAAATAGGGTCACAGAGCTGTAAATTCTGCAAGGGATTCCAATCTATAACCTCTTGAACAAAGGCCAGGGTAAAATAACAAAAATGAAGATGGCAACATTTGCAAAGATGAAAATTATCCCAATATTTTTTTCTCTAGAAAATATTATATCATGTTGAATTGTAGCATCAGGAGACAATTTCACACATGCCCTTCTGTGTAACACATAAGTTTCTTTAAAAAAACTGTTTTTATAAAGACTGTGTGGTCTACATACATTTATGCTAAGTATAACTAGAAGGCCAAAGAGCATGCTGTATAAGTGGGATATAAAGTATCTCACTTGCAATGTATGCAATTCATTTATGATAGGCACCCTATAAAACAATTACAGTATCTACATTGCATAATGAATGGACACACAAAATAGAGCAATATGGGGAAGTCAATAATTAAAGTCAAGATTTGTCCCATAGTTTTATGGGGATGGGGGTAGTAGTTGTTGTTGTTGCTTTTTTGTCCAAAATTATGTGTATTTCCTTGTTGGGATTATGTAAGCATGTTCATTCATTACCATGCGCCTTTTCTTCTGCTAAGGCTTGTCTAATGCCTAATTTATGTGCAAGACTGAAAGCTGTTTAAGTGGATAATATGCCTCATTCATGAGAAATACCACCCTCTTTATGCTCCATTAAGTTCAGACTTTGACTCTTCAAGCTATGTACCAATTCTTTCTTTCTTTCCAGGAACAGCAGCACACCTTTCTCTACAAAGGACAACAAATTATTGTAGTATTCTATTAATCTTAACATATTCCATAAATATAGAGGCCCCACGGAGCTGACCATTGACTTGGTATTTTAGAATTTACAACATGCCCTATAGCAAGAGGAAAAATAAGACCCTTACCTACTTACAATTCGGTTTCCCAGATGAACATTTTGGAAGAGAAGAAGGAATTATTCTTTTAGGCTTTATTCAGAAATGTAAATGACAAAAATGTAGTAGAAAATAATTCTAAAAATGATCTATGCTAATGTGATGGGAGCACTCCGCCAACTACTGGGTGCTCTGGGTATGACCTTGTACTCCTGAGTCTGGGAAAACTCTCATTGACTTCGGTAGGAGTTTTGTCTGTGTCTGGGTCGCAGGAACAAGCTTGCTGTATGCATAATTCTCACTGTAATCAATAGAATGAGGGTAGACTATTCCCATAAGTAATTGGTGTCAAAATTCCCAAAAGTAATTTATAACCTAGTTGCACCTAAAAGGTCACTGGTGTTGTCAAGAGGTGTGTTGTCAGAGGCTACCGGTGTGGTGCTCTGCTCTGCTCTCTCCTTGTTGGTATCACTTGGCTGTGTGCATGTGTTCCCTCTGTGTGCTGCCCCAGCTCTGCGCAGGTAGCTGACACAGCAGACCCGAAGAGAACCCCCAATGACCACAGAGTCTAGTAAGGTACGAAGGCACGTCGGCCAGGTTTATTGCCGTATGGACACAATGGCAGTTCCCTGTAGGTTTCTTAGCCTAATTCAGGGCATACTACGAGAAAAGTGCCTCTTGGCAATGGACTCGGCTCAGTCAGTGGCGGGACTTTCCACTGCCCCCTCGGCCAGACCAAGACACCGCCCCAGGGATGCATTCTTATACATAGGTACAAACAAGTTACACATCACTCCTGACGTATTGAGGTGCAGCCCCTCTACGTAGCAAGGTACAACCCCTCTGTGTAGTAAGGTGCCGCCTCTCACCTTGTACATGTTGGTTCGATCAAAACAACTCTATCCATCATTGGGATGGGTCAGCCTGTTCCTTGTTATCTGTGTGGAATGTACAAGCATGTGAATGTTCTGATCTCTAGTGTTCAGTACCTTTTAGGTACATATCTTCTTGCAGCATCAGCCCTTTCCTTGCCAACTTCTGTGAGCCCAGCCTGCCTCTGGCTCACAGCTTCACTTTGCTTTATGTTAGCAAAGTCTTGGCCATTACTTTAGTTCAGGCCTCAGGCCTTATACTGGGCCTTTATCAGGGCCTTCACTTACTACAATTGGTTTATCAAAAATGTAATATGTCATAATAAGGAAACATCAGTCTGATAATTTAAGAAATCATGCCTGTAAATAATAATAATAATACATTTTTGCCACAATAATATTTTTTACATTTCAGCATAATTATTCAGTATATTTACTCCATTTTTTGCTTTACTTAAATGTGGAGCTGTAACAATGAATATGTAGTGTGTTGCCTTTATTTCAACGAACAGATTTACAAGAAAAAATGGGTTTCAAACATTTTAATTCTACCCATTTTCCTTAAAATAAAATGTTAACCAAGAGGATTCAATGAAAAAATATATCAATCTGCTGTGGCATTAAAGGTTAATTTCAAACTATGCTATAATATACTTTTTCATATGGCTAGAAAAGTTATCAGTAAACGTGTTTGAGTGTCTGTTAAAGAAATAGTATCTCATTGGTAACATTTAAACTTTGTACAAACGTTAAATGGAAGTCATTTAACTTCAGTGGGAGAATGGGTAACGTTGAGAAAGTATGTGGTGCACTTGAGGATAATAACCCACTAGTGCTGCCACTTAATGGATTTTCTCCTTTTGCTCTAGTGGTAGAGGTCTGTGCTACAGTGCTGAAGGTTCTGGGCTCAGGCCCTGCTGACAATTCACACATGGGTGTGTTACATGGGCCTTTAGGCTCACAGTGTAAATTGGCACAATGTTTTTGGTCTTGTAATGGAGTGTTCATCCCACATGTGCTGGGAAAGGGATTAATATGGGGCTAAGAGGCTAATTAACCTGTCTGCTTGCACCAGGAAGGTGGGCCAGGCCTACCTGGGAGAGAGCAGGGCTTGTTTCTGTAAAGAGCTAGATGAGCCCAGCTGAGGCAGGGGTGGACCAGACCCGACTGGACCAAAAAGGAAAGGAAAAGGAAGTTCTCTCTTCTTTGGAAGCAGCCTGAAAGAAGGCTGAGAAGAAGAAAACAGAGAAGAGCAGGCAGGCTACTCCAGGGGTGAGCTGGAAGAGAGACTGGAGACAGGGATCTGAGGAGCTGTAGCCTGGCTCAACCCTGGAGTGAGGGGAGGAGTGTGCTAATCCCTGGGTAGCAGGGTTGTTGAAGACGCAGGACCTGAGAAAGTCATATGGATGAGACATGCCTGTAAGGAAGAGGCAGCCAGTTCAGCCCAGAAGGCTGAAGGTTTTGTTTTATTTATGTTCCTTTTGGACTGTGGTAAATGACTCTGTAAAGTAGTCTGGCTGGAGAGCCAGGACATTCTTAGAGCTGGAGAAGGTCAAGGAACTGTAAGAGGAAAATTAGGCAAAAGTTGCTGCAGCACCACCACCAGCGAGGAAGGGCTGGGTTGGGGTGGAAAACTTTCCCACAAGTAGCCAACCCTTCTGGTTTCGCTGGGAGTCTCCTGGAATCAGGCCCTATCTCCTGGAGGCTACTGAAGCCAAACAGGGAGATTTTAGGTACTGAAACTCTGGCTGCGCAGTGGAGCTAAGGCAGGCTCCCTGCCTGCCCTGGCCGTGTGCTGCTCCCAGAAGTGGTGGCACATCCCTGTGGTCACTGGAGGGGGAAGGAGTCTGCACGCACTGCCCCTGCCCCCAGCACTAACTCCACAGCTCCCATTGGCCAGGGACTGTGGCCAATGGGAGCTGCAGGGGCGGCATTTTCAGGCATGGGCAGTTCATGGAGCTCTCTGCCCCACCTCTCCAGGGGCCAGAGGGACATGCCAGCTGATTCTGGGAGCAGCTCAGGGCCAGGGCAGACAGGGAGCCTGCCTTAGCCTTGCTGTGCCTCTGACTGGGGGCTGCCCCAGGTAAGCGTCTCCTGGCTGGGACCTGCACCCCGTACCCCCTCCTTCACCCTAACCCCCTACCCCAGCCTGGAATCCCCTCCTGCACCCAAACTCCCTCCCAGAACGCATACCCCTCACCCCCTCCCACACCCCAACCCCAACCCCTTGCCCTAGCCCTGATCTCTCTCCTGCACCCAAACTCCCTTCCATAGCCTGCACCCCACACCCCCTTGTGCTCTCCAACCTCCTGCCCCAGGCTCAGTCTGGAGCCCCGTCCCACACTCTGAACCCCTCAGCTTCATCCCCCAGCCCACACCTCCTTCCACACCCCAACCCCTTACCCCAGCCCGGTGAAAGTGAGTGAGGGTGAGGGAGAGCAAGCGACAGAGGGACAGGGGATGGAGTGAGTGGGTTGGGGCCTTGGAGAAGGAGTGGGACAGGCAGGGCATCTGAGAAGCAGCAGGGCAGGAGTGGGTCAAGGGTGTTTGGGTTTGTGTGATTAGACAGTTGGCAACCCTAGGCACAAGTCTCTTACTTGTTATCTATTTCTATAATCAATGGTCCCAGTTCTGTTTCCACTGAAGTCAGTAAGATTTAAAGAATAAAGAAGCAGTGAGAGATAAAGGCATCCTTTAAAAAGTGGAAGTCAAATCCTAGTGAGGTAAATAGAAAGGAGCATAAACACTGCCAAATTAAGTTTAAAAATGTAAAAGAAAAGCCAAAAAGGAGTTTGAAGAACAGCTAGCCAAAAACTCCAAAGATAATAACAAAATGTTTTTAAGTACATCAGAAGCAGCAAGCCTGCTAAACAACTAGTGGGCGAGCAAGATACAAAAGGAGCATTTAAAGATGATAAAGTCATTGCAGAGAAACTAACTTAATTCTTTGCTTCAGTCTTCAAAGCTGAGGATGTCAGGGAGATTCCCAAACCTGACTTGTCCTTTGTAGGGGGCAAATCTGAGGAATTGTCACAGATTGAAGTGTCATTAGAGGAGGTTTTTTAATTTATTGATAAACTTAACAATAACAAGTCACCGGGACCAGATGACATTCACCCAAGAGTTCTGAAAGAACTAAAATGTGAAATTGCAGAACTAACAACCCTGGTTTGTAAACCATCCTTTAAGTTAGCTTCTGTACCCAATGACTGGAAGATAGCTAATGTAATGCCAATATTTAAAAAGGCCTCTGGAGATGATCCCAGCAATTACAGACCAATAAGTCTAACTTCAGTACTGGTCAAATTAGATGAAACAATAGTAAAGAATAAATTTGTCATACACATAGAAGAACATAAATTGTTGGGCAAAAGTCAATATGGTTTCTGTAATGGGAAATCATGTCTTACTAATCTATTAGAGTTCTTTGAAGGGGTCAACAAACGTGGACAAGGGGGATCCAGTGGACATAGTGTAGTTAGATTTCCAGAAAGCCTTTGACCAGGTCCGTCATCAAAGGCTCTTATGTAAATTAATTTGTCGTGGGATAAGAGGTAAGATCCTTTCATGGATTGAGAACTAGATACAAGACAGGGAACAAAGGGTAGGAATAAATGGTAAATTTTCAGACTGGAGAGGGGTAATTAGTGGTGTTCCCCAAGGGTCAGTCCTCGGACCAATCCTATTCAACTTATTCATAAATGATCTGGAGAAAGGGGTAAACAGTGAGGTGGCAAAGTTTGCAGATGATACTAAACTGTTCAAGATAGTTAAGACCAAAGCAGACTGTGAAGAACTTCAGAAAGATCTCACAAAACTAAGTGATTGGGCAACAAAATGGCATATTAAATTTAATGTGGATAAATGTAAAGAAATGCACATTGGAAAAAATAACCCCAGCTATATATACAATATGGCTAGGGTTAATTTAGCTACAACTAATCAGGAAAAAGATCTTGGAGTCATCATGGATAGTTCTCTGAAGACATCCATGCAGTGTGCAGCGGCAGTCCAAAAAGCAAACAGGATGTTAGGCATCATTAAAAAAGGGATGGAGAATAAGATGGAGAATATCTTTTTTCCCTTATATAAATCCATGGTATGCCCACTTCTTGAATACTGCATACAGATGTGGTCTCCTCATCTCAAAAAAGATATACTGGCATTAGAAAAGGTTCAGAGAAGGGCAACTAAAATGATTAGGGGTTTGGAATGGATCCCATATGAGGAGCAATTAAAGAGGCTAGGACTTCTCAGCTTGGCAAAGAGAAGACTAAGGGGGAATATGATAGAGGTATATAAAATCATGAGTGGTGTGGAGAAAGTGAATAAGGAAAAGTTATTTACTTGTTCCCATAATGTAAGAACTGGGACCACCAAATGAAATGAATGAGTAGCAGGTTTAAAACAAATAAAAGGAAGTTGTTCTTCACACAGTGTACAGTCAACCTGTGGAACTCCTTGCCAGAAGAAGTTGTGAAGGCTGGGACTATAACAGGGTTTAATAGAGAACTAGATAAATTCATGGAGGTTAAGTCCATTAATGGCTATTAGCCAGGATGGGTAAGGAATGGTGTCCCTAGTCTATGTTTTTCAGAGGGTAGAGGTGGATGGCAGGAGAGAGATCACTTGATCATTACCTGTTAGGTTCCCTCCCTCTGGGGCACCTGACATTGGTCACTGTTGGCAGACAGGATACTGGGCTGGATGGACCTTTGGTCTGACCCAGTATGGACATTCTTATATTCTTATGCCCAAGCCCCACTGAACACTCTTGTTCTCTGGAGTGGTTTTGGAACCCAAAAGAGAAGTTTACTGCTTGGGTCCATCCCCAGGGAATACATGGATCTGTCTGTTTAGAGAATTTTCCCTTCTGGAAGGCTGCCAAAAACAACAACTGAGTGGGGCCAGATTCACTGGTATATGCAAGTTGTTTTGTGCTCCACCAGCTACCTAAAGCATCTGTAAACTCAGTTTAATTGCCAGCTAAGTTAACTTCGTGGCTGCTTTGTGTTGCTGTAGTGGCACTTACCAGCCAGGAACCCCAAATAAATGTGGACCTAAGTGAGATTTATGAAAAAAAAATCTTACCTGTATCCCAACTTGTTCGTGCTATTTCCATGTACATGCAAAGTGGAAACTGGTATCTTCATAGAGGTCCTGTTAAAGAGAGCTCTGTTTCTCCAATTATTTTGTCATGTGATTTGAGGTATGTTCAGCCTTGCACAATGGGCATATAAAACAAGATGCATCATTACTATCTAGAGAACACTCAATCCTACACTATTCAGACACTGAAAAGAACAAGTTATGGGCAAATGAAACAGCACAGTTTTGCAGATATATTGAAGCCAAGATTTATCAAGTAAAATAGATACAGAACACTACATTTAGAGCTGCTAGTTTCTTGTCTGGAGTAAAAAATCACATATTCAATATCTAAGGAAGGCTTCTCTTTGTCAACTTATCAGTACCAGCCACACAAATAACCTTAACGGTAGAACACAATGAAATTAACAGCTAAAAGCACTGGAATGAAAAAGTGAGTGTGAAAGAAAAAGTAAGAAGTTTGATGGCCAACAATGTGAAGTGAGTGGATAGCAAGCCTGACATGGATAGAAGGATATTTTTGGTAATAATTGTGGAAGAGTAAGTGACAACTGAAAGAACCAATGAAAGGGTGTAGAGAAGAGGATAGTAAGGAAAATATTGAAGGGAAAAATTATCATTAGCACCCTGCTGTCCTAATGTCAGATCCTGTCGTGTGCTTCCGGGAATGCTCTCAATGAAGACCTTATTCAAAGGCCACTAGTCTCAATGGGAGTCTTCCAATTAATATCTATGAGCTTTGGCTCAAGCCCTGAATAGGGAGTATAGAATCAGATCCCATCACCCTGTCTGCATCAAGGAAATGTACTCAGGTAGGATTACATCGATGTAACTGCACTATCACGTGGATGTAAGGAAGGGCTTACAGCAACGCACTTTCCTTTGGTATGTCACCAGATCAAGGGTTTTGCTCCCGACACCAGTAAGAATTGTCCTGTTGTAGACAAGCTTTAGTCTATAATCCCTTTGACCTGGACTGCACTAGATTAATTCATGTGGTTAAAGCTCCTAGAATATTTGTCAAATACTTGGTATCCATGCACAACAAATACTCCAGATTGCTTACTACTGGCCTAATACCAGTGAGAATAGACTACCTTTCAGCAGGTTTAATGAGCACTTAAAGCTCCATCTAAATCGGTTTAGCATCAATGTGAATGAGGATGAGATGAAATGGTTCAACTGGTGCCTCCACTCCTCCCCCACAGTGCATGTTTGACCTTGCAAAGCTCCCAGAATGCCTTGCTTCTGGGGCTTGAGTCAGAGATTGTTAGCTAGATACCCAGAGGATAAAACAACTACAGTGATTTTAGGACAGTGCTAGTATGGACATGGGGCAAAATTTAACCCGATTTAGCATGGCTAATGTGGATGCAGTGGACCATTAGTGCTGAACCTGTTTTTTGTAGAGAAAGTTCAATTCTGTGCTGTAGACAAGGCCTTTGAAGCAAGGATATTTGTCTCTTCATATGTTTTCTGAAATATTTTACATTTATGCTATATAAATTATTATACTTCTGTGTAAACTTGTTCTAGGGTTTCAGATATGTTTTGACTTTACCAGCAATTGTTGTCGCCCTACAGAAATTATTTTCAGTACGTTATTTGCTATAATTATTCAATTTAGCTTGTTCTTCTGTTCATGAATTGTCTTTGAGCAGTTTGGTTTCCTGAATGTAATTGTCATTTGAAATCAATCACTAAATGACATCAGTGCTCTGTATTTTTTTTTCATATTTTTTGTGAACATTCAGTATTTGAAATTCAAGCTGTGTTGATTAGTTTTGATTATGTATAGGTCCCCTGGCATGTGTCTGTCTCCTGATAGGGTAAGTGAAACAGGTTTCAATTCCAAATACTTGTATTTATGAGTTCAAAATAACCTTTCTGACAATGTCCCCTAACATATGCTTACATTATGTTGTGTTCAAGAAAATTCCTAGATTGTTCTCGGTGAGCAAATACCAACAAACAAACAAACAAGAAAGAACCCTAAACACAGATTATTAGAATTCAGAACTTTTACAGAAGTGAATAATCATGAAACCTCGTTTTTCAAGTATTTACACAATCCTAATTGTTGAGAAATTTAATCTGAGTTCACTCAAAATTCTTGCCTTTGGGCTCAAAGAGACAGTGTTAAGATTGGTATTCCTTACATTTTAAGTATTGTTACATTTTTAGTAGTAATGTTAAAGGAAAATATTTATAGGGGAAAAGATCCTGTTACCCTTAATACCCTATATGAAGAATTTTACCTGTGATTTTCTTGTTCAGCTTTACCCTGCACAGGTTCCCATGGCATGGATATCTATCCACTTGTCTATCCAGCACTCTTTAAGACATTAGTTACTTCCTCCTACACAGAGATATGTGTCAGAAATAAGGGACATATTCAGAATGAGTTTAGAAAGCAAAATTTCAAGAGTTTAGCAAGTGTAAGCAAAGTTTGATTAATTCATTTTAATTCTATTGAGGTAGATCTTAATCGGCAAAGTCTCCAAAGTGTTAATTGATTGCAGCGCTTATTTGATAAAACTCACAAAGCCAAAGTATGCTTAATTATTTCAGTGTGTTAAATAAAAGGACTATCCTAACAATGCTTTATTCCTTGCTCTAAATCAGTGTATCGCATATTGATCCCCCATATAGACTCTCACTGGGGAGATATAATTCAACATTATACGTAGAGTATATATAAAATACTGGAAGCACAAAATGCTTTACCATAAAACTTTTTTCAAAGCACTCCTTAAAGGACAAACTAGGAGACATTCAGGTTTTTAAAATCCTTTTTGGAAGAGTAGAGGGCCTCGCCTTCTTATTGTGACTAAATTTCAATTTGTCAAACTATTCTCCCAGATTCCCCTTTCACTTTCATTTGGATAAGTTACTTTTCCTTTTCTGTCCTAAACTATTTTGTAGATAGAGTGTGCACAGTTAAACTACTGCCACGTTCCACGCAAGAGGTGCACTTTGATGGTGAGTGAAGAGAAGATTAGTGTAAATGGTCAGATCCAGCAGTCCTCTAGGGCAGTGGTTCCCAAACTTGTTCCACCGCTTCTGGACTGGGCCAGTTCGTTTACCTGATGCGTCCGCAGATTTGACCAATCATGGCTCCCAGTGGCCTGGAGTGGCGAATTTGGAATAGCCTTATGACGCAGTGTGCCAGGTCACAAGGCTACTCACACAAATTTGGACTATGAGGAGAGGGGCTGGCACACTAACGTTTTGCCTGGGATGACGGATTATTTTGAGCAGCCTCTGTTGCCCTGTTGGTCCTCCTCACCCCACTGCATGATTTCATGAAGATCCATGTAGCAGTTGGTGGAGTCATGTCCCCTGTGTCTTCAAAGGGGACCCCAAAGGAGCAAATGAAATTAGAAGTAGCGTCCGGTCCCATGGTGACGTGTAGGAACAATGCCAATGAGTGTGGCCAGTTCCTAGCTCAACCACCTCCCAATTCATGTGGAGGGAGTTCCATGGTACTGTGAGATGAGAGATGTTGTGTAAGGCAGCACTGTCTCTCCATTCAAAGCTTCTATGGGTGTTTCTACCCTAGGTACTGCCCCCTCCCTCACAGGTATGTGTGTGTGAGGTGGGGGGAAGATCTAGGTCCAAGAGTTTTGATTATAAGAGGACTGCAGGAGAAGGCCCATGTAATTCGTAAAGTGCTTGAGGTCTTTCTGAAAGTGTTCAACTATATAAAGGGTAACACACCAATGTTATTATTTTAATACTTTATTATCTCTGGTGGTGATCTGCTGGGAACAAAATACCTCCACTGAATAGCAGACTTTAATTTTTGCCAAGAAGTTTCATGACTGTTCTATACACAACATAAAAGCAATCATTATTTTTTCCATTACACAAAGGACTTATTTTTAATTTTTTGCTCCAAGTGGTCCACTGATGCGCTCTTTTTTTTTTTTTTTTACTCAGACAGGAATTGGCAGTGTCTTAATTCACAGCAGAACACCAGTTCAGTGAGCAATAAAATTAATCCATTTTTTAAGGGAAAAGGTTTCAGAAAGATGGATTTGGGGGAATATTAAAAGCTAGGGAATATTTCTGTGATCCAAAGCTTGGTGGTGTTGATGTGAGTCAACAGTACATTTCCACTTTCCATTTTCATTCTTTGTCATGTTCCTTCTTACAAATAGGAAAACCTGCACTTCAATCTATTGTTAACAGTCCCACTTGAGGTTTAAGGAAATGCCAAGCCATTTCACAGCAAGTTTCAACTGTTGGCATAAGGTCAAAAGTACAGCACCTGAGGCTTTATTGTAATCATAATTTCTCCAGAGTTCATTTGAAGCAGGCACGTTTGGCTGTTTGGCCCTTTCAATGCTGCTGCTAACTCTTTTGTTCAGTGAATCATGGGATGACTGCTGTATATCCTTCTATCACATTCACCCAAAGCATACTGCCTTTTTTAAACAAGATCAAAAACCCGAGCTGGTCTGAGCTAAGTGTACATTGGAAAACATTCCTAAAAAGCAAAAAAAAAAAAAAAAAAAAAAAAAAGTTTTATTAGGCTTAATCCTTAGAATTGGTTGACAGAGGCAAACTGAATGTTCAGTATGGCTGGTGTGCGTACGTCACATGCACTTTCTCTTTGTGCGTCTATATGGAACCCATGACAGTTACCGCTCCATGGTTAGTTTATTAGCACCCCATTTTAAACCCGTTTTAGGTGTGCACCTCTTGCCCTCTTTTCCTCCCCCTTTGTATGCCACAAATCATCTCGGGGTAGAGTTTTGCTGGGAACCATTGTAGAGTAAGGAAAATGAATGATATTTCAAAAATGTCTGGAATTCATTTTGTCAAAATTTTCTTCCCTCTTTCTTTTTTGTTTGGCTCATCAGATTCTAAAACACCAGCTTTGTTTTGTCTTGTCGGCCTTGATACATAACAGAGTAGTGGTGCCATGAGCAACAAGCGTCACAGTTATCAAGAATAAATCCTGCCAGATGAACATGCTGGCTTTTTGGGATTGATTTGCAAAATAAGTGAATGAAGGGAAGGCAGTAGCTGTAGTATATACTTTTAGTAAATCATTTGATACTGTGACTGACAAAATCTTTTTTTAAATATTAATTAGTTTTCATATGTCATATAGAATACAATTTGGTAAAAAGACAATAAACAAAATGTAATGATTAATAGCAAGGTACTGAACTGAGGAGTTAAAGTGTCTAGTGGGGCACTAGATAATTTTCTACCCAATGAGTAAACAATCCATCACTGGTAGAGAGGACTGGAAGACATGAGAGATTTTTTTCCCTGTCTCTAACTTATATGATTCTTTATTTAGCTTGATGCCATCAGACGCCACTGGTCTTAACTAAATCCATCCTTAACTAAGGCATCCTGAAATTTTCTGGACTTGTGAATTTATTACAATGCGTTCTAAAATGGACATGGACTCATATTCCAGTGTCACACATTCATAAGATTGATTATCTTCAAAATTACTTTGTTTCCTAAATATGGTTTCAGCTTACAACTGCTGAATTGATTTACTATTAAATTATTAATATTTATAGTCAGCAAATGCATCTTGAACTGGAATGATTAAAAATGGATAGACTTTCTACTGTTTATGCAGTAGAAATTGTCTACTTTAAAGACTCTTGTGCTTGATTTCCATTTACACTAACTCCCTTTTGCACAGTAGAGTCATGTTAGGAAGCCTTATTATAAATGAAAATCAGGTGCTTGTAACTCTAAAACAACTGAACATTTTTTTAAACCTATATTGAATTGACCTTAGATCTTAATCTGATCTACATAACAAGCCAGGTTTAAAATGTCTAGCTTCAGTTATCTCAAAAAGAATCTGAGCACAATTTGTTTCCTAAATATATCACAGACCATATATCTTAGTTTGGGGGTTTTCCCTACACACTCCAATGACTTAAAACGGCTAAACTGATTAGTTTTTAACATTAAAACTATATGTTAGTTGAGACAAAGCATAGAAAACTCCAGCCTCAAATGAAAGGCAACAAAAAAACAGTTGCCATACAGGGAGAGATTGAAAAGAGTGGGACTGTTCATCTTAGAAAAGTGACAACATGTGGGGGGGGATAGGCTAGAGGTCTATAAAATCATGAATTATATGGAGAAAGTGAATAAGGAAGTATTATGTGAAGGGGTAAATTGTTCTAACATAAGCAAGACACAGGGTCAGAGTTAAGGTTGTTTTCACTTTACACACATTGTCTTTCAAATTGTTCTTGTTTTATAACACAACATTCTAAAAATATTGTTTTAAAGTGATATATATATTTCCAAATTAAGGAAGTTTGTCTGGGAGTGTTTCATTTTCTATTTATCTAGCTCCTTTTGTTCAGAACTAGGGTTACCCAGTGAAATTAATAGGCAGCAGGTTTAAAACGAACAAAAGGGAGTCTTTCTTCACACAACTTACAGTCAACTTGTGGAACTCATTGCCATTAATTGTTATGAAGGACAAAAGTAAAATCAGGTTCAAAAAGGAATTAGATAAATTCACAAAGGTCCATCAACGGGTATTAGAACCCCCATTACATTAGATATTTAAGAAGACTTCACTGTGGAACTTACAGTTTAAGGCCAAAAGAGCAAGAAGACAGATTAGGGGAAGGGGATCAACAAATAAGAATCATAAATGCAAGTCTATAGCTAGATTCATTTATGCAGCATGACTACTTTTAAAGAAAATTATGAGCAACTGAACAAAAGGAACTAGATAGAAAATAAAGCACTCCCAGACAAACTTTCTTAAAGTTATAAATATATATCAGTTTAAAACAATATTGTTTAGAATGTTGTATTATAAAATAAGAACAATTTGAAAGACAATGTGGGTAAAGTACAGACAACCTTAACTCTGGCCCTTTGTCTTCCTTTTGTTAGAACAATGCTATAAAACTGTGCTATGTATTTTCTGGGGTATGTATTTTCTGCAGAGAGGGTAATTGCTTGGCACCAATCTGAAAATAAATCCTTGCTCAATATGGCCAGGGAAACCATATCAGAAACCTTCTGGCAACAACTATGTTTAAAAAATGGTTGTATCTAGCCCTGCTTGGAAAGTGTAAACACTCTGCTGAGAGCTTCCCTTAACAATCATCTTCATCATCACAGGCATGGCTGCACAGTATGGAAATCTCGCATGATAGTGTTGCTGTTGTTTTAAAAACAAAAAATAGTGTCCTACACTTGGCAGTACGGATTAATACCCTCCAGCCCTTTATGACTACACTCTTTTACGTCTACTTTCCTTTTGAATGACTGGAGGAAATGACCCAAGGGCTCTTATTTTCTTGGTAAATAAAAATATTTTTAAAACAGAGTTATTAGTTACCACATCTTCTTGTTCAATCAGAGCATTATTTATGACCCAGCATTATGCTAATGTGTGTAGTAATATCTTGCATTTATACAGCACCTTTTATCCCCAAACTATATAAACATTACAGACCATACATATAGGAGTCACTACCACTGAAGTGAAGCAGTGTTATAGCATCCAATCAGCTATGTATACATTGGACTGCTAATCCTTTCTCATAGGAACACTTCCTGCTTTAGGCTTCAAGATACAAAATAAATCTACACCAAATTGTTAGTCCCAGAGTGTGCTGAGGTTTGTGGGCTAAATAAAGGTAATAAACTACATTCTGATCTCAAATACGGCTTATCCTTTTATCATGAAACTTCTATTTGGCTTCTACTTCAGATATTGGTAATGAACTACAGAGTTTTTCATCTCTCATCCACCTTAGTAGTGATGAAAAGTCATTACCACCAGATGGCTGTCTGATATGATGTGAATTGATGCTCTTAGAGGACAGATTTTTTTCCACCTCATAAACTCCAGCATAACTAGCACATTTATTAGAAGTATCTCCAGAGAGGCCGTGTTTAAGCGGTATGAATACTGCAATGTCTTCCTCACCCCATAAGATGGTATCTCCAAAACTAAGAAGAGGAACATTGGCTGGACCATGTCTTCCTGCTGCTATTGGTACCTGTTGTTGGGCTAGATGAAAATTTCCATCTCTGTGACTGGTACCTTTCACAAATACTAAAGTCATTTATTTAAAAAAAAGAAGAGGAGGGAGCCTTAATAAAAGTTGTTTAGACCACTTGTTCCTCAAGAACTGTCAGAAAGAAAAAGGAGACATCTTTAGTAACATGGCTTTCATTTGAAGGAGGAGTGAATGCTTTTTTCTCAAAAAATGGTGATGTCTGAGTGGAAAAGGGTGGAGGAAACCCATCCCCAGAATATGCTCAATACTTGTCACCTTTCTGAGCACCCACCAACTGAAGAAATGTATCAAGAACCTGAAGGCATGAAATTCATTTACTGAAATACTGGTAAATGTTGTTATATATGTAAGCTAGATCTAGATATCTGCCCTCCTTCTTGTCCTCATCCAGACAAACATGGTGAATTGGCATATTGATCAGAGCAGTAGTTTATCTGGTCCAGTCTCCAGCCCCTGAGAGTGATCATCCACCTCCCCTCCCACCACCTTTGTTTAAATATGGTAGAAAGATGGAAGCAGCTGGAGTTGTAAAGGAAGGTAATAAAGTCAAGTGTTATTGTTAGGGGTAATTGAGCTAGCCTTTTGATGAGCTCATTGTTCAGTTCATTCTATTCATATTCAGCTGCGTTGACTCCTCTCTGCCATTTCACTTTCAAACTTTAACCACTTTGCAGGACAAAATTGCTGGGACATTAAAGCCTTTTCCCCTTATTGGCACTCTTTACCTCCTCTCCTGATCCCACATTCCTGCTAGCTGTCTTTAGCATTTTCTTCTCCATCCTTAGCACTCCTAGCCTCTCCCATTCTAAAGCCTACAGAATTTTGGTCTGTGCAATGCATGTGAATATGTCCATGTAGTTGGCTTCTGGAAAATACTGTAATAAGCAGTGGCATCTAAAATATATGGAAAAACAGATGATAATCCATTCCCCTCAATAGCCAGTCAGATCCTCTCCACTCTCAGGATTCTATTTTGGCACAAATTCAGAGCCTCCTCTGTGTGTGCCTAGAAACAGGCACAACAAACAGCTGGTGGTTCCAAATAACGCCAGAGAGTTTGACACGTCTGTCTGGAACTCTGGAAAGGATCTTTCAGAAGCAACCTTATTTATGCAGTTTTGTATTCTTATTAACCCAGCAAGCTCTTATTTACCAGCTGATTTTTTTTCCAGGTGCTTTAGATAATTAATGCTAAATATATATAATATGAACAGGGAAAGGAGGGGGATTTGGTGGTTTTTCAATCCTTCCTGATTTCATTTCTTCAAAGGCTGGACTGTGAAGATCTCTACATTGTTAAGCAGTGCAAATCTTTACAGGTAACCTTTTTAACCCAAAGTTCGAGAGATGAGGCAGAACCATGATTTATATATGAGTGTTGTTTTTGCAACAAAAACCATTCTCTTACTGTACTAGCAACAACTGCCGAAATGCATTAATCAGACCTTAATTAAAAAGGAAGAAAGGTGATAATTTACATTTATTTCAGATTGACACATTGTACTTTATTTAGCAAATGAGAGCTGTCAGGCACTACCAATGAACCTTAGATTGAAGACTGAGTGTCGAAAATGTGTCTTCTACCTGCCTGAGCCTTTGTAGGAGGGAGCTTTCAATATGTTTATACAGGAGTCATTAGATGTACCTCATGCTAAGCTTTCATGAATCTTTGAATAAGGAATGCTCAAAGGTCATCAGGTATGGAATATTTTATAATGACACACTGTCATAATCTGTGTGAAATGGTGATTTATCCCAAAAATAACTACATTCAGGAATGCCAAATGAAAGGGAAGCAGAGAGTATCTCTACATCTGCCCAGAAGCACTTAAAAACAGTCAGTGTAAAAGAGAAAAGTAAATTATGTTCATCTGTCAACATGCAATTTGAGAATTTTTTTTCCAAAGAGCTGAAGAAACAAAGTTAGAAACATACCTGCTATATGCAAGCCATATTCTGATACTTTTGTTTATGTGGAATAGCATTTTATTCCATGGGTAATCCCACTGAAGTCAATGAGACTACTCAAGGAGCAAGATGCTACTAATACAGAGTAACAATATAAGGACCTGGAGCTGAATTTGTCCATATCGGGTATTGCATTACTTCAGAGAGACAACTTCTGGAGAAGACTCCATATGATGATGTGGTACATGTTTTCCTCTGTAGCCTCTGGCAGGTATGGTATTCTAAGAAGTAAAGATCAGGAGGTTCCCATTAAACAAAAGCCACAGAAGTGTGCATGCTAAGTATTTATTTACCTTGCTTGAGATAACAAATACTAATATAATGTATTTATGTAGAGATTTTCATCTTCAAAGCTCTGTGCTAACATTAGCTCATTCATCCCTACAGTGAAGGGATCTTTTAGGGAACACCGGGGAACCTAATCCTGCAATAATGAATGTTGTAGTATCAGGAGTAAGGCCAAAGAGGGAACTGCATTTCTAAGTGCCCAGTTAGCATGAGGATCACGCACAAACTCATGTCTCTTCAGAAATTTCCATTCTCCACCCACACTCTGCCTATGTTTAACCATGTGCTCTTGAGAGTAGGGGACCAGGCGTGAAAGGGATTTGACAATTCTGCTAAATGTCTAGAACTATGCCTAGGGCTTTATCTTGTTTGGGCCTATCGCTTGTCCTCACTAACACTTGGGAGCTCAGAAGCTTTGTGCTTTCTTTCTCATGCTATTGGATCAAGACTCCAGTGAGTACAACAAAGTATTATGCTGTGGGAGAAGTCTGGATTCATCTGACAAGGATCAGAAGCCACACTTTCATGTACTGAAGTATTCTGCCTCTCTCTAAAGCCATGCTCCTGAAAATCCAAGGGCCACTCCATAGTCCAGGGGTTGGCAACCTCTGGCACATGGTTTGCCAGGGTAAGCACCAGCCAGTTTGTTTGTCTGCTGTGTTGGCAGGTTTGGCCGATTGCAGCTCCCACTGGCTGCGGTGGGGCTTACCCTGGTGAACCATGTGCCAGAGGTTGCTGACCCCTGCCATAGTCCTTCACAACTACAACCATAGGAGCCATGGCAGCCCATAGTCCACTTATTCATTCATGTAGATGTCTTATTTGTCTGTACAGATTACTCTTAATAATAAATGGAGACATACTTCTCTCACAGAGCTGGAAGGTCATTGAGTCCAGCCCCCTGCCTTCACTAGCAGGAACAAATACTGATTTTGCTCTAGGTCCCTAAGTGGCTACCTCAAGGATTGAGCTCACAACCATGGGTTTAGCAGGCCAATGCTCAAACCACTGAGCTATCCCTCCCCCCAATGGCTCTTGCTCCTGGTGGGAATATTCTGCACAGTGGGCTTGCAGACTCCCCCAATACCCAATGCATATTAATACTCCTTTGGAGCATGTACCTGACTCAGTTTAGGTGCTATCTCCATGGTGGCCCAGATTTTGGTCCTGAGATTTAAACCTGGCTATATTTATTTTTTGCCGTTCCATAGAGATTACACTGTTCTTCAGTGCAACTCAGTAGAAAACAAGGACATACTCATTTCTGACACTTTTTGCTGTGCACATTTTCACTTACTTGAACAGCATGTTGCTGATGGGTCTGTTTTCACAGTATTAACCATATACATGAACCGCTGGACTAACTTAAACATACTACAAATAGTTTTTTTTTTATAGAACAACATCAGAAAGCTTTCCTAATTTTTCTGTAGGTGTTGATCATCTGCCATTGCTTAGTTGAAAGCAAGACAATGTTTTAATTTGCACCAGTAAATACAATTATTAAGCAATTAACCAACAGGCATTTATGTCTGGTAATTATCTTTGTTTAAACAAACACAAATTACTTTCATAACAATAGAATTTTGCTACTAGCTGCTCCAGTGATATTCATTGAAGTATTGCATTCTGGTGCTTATATTATATACAAGATGCCGAGATGATAGGAGAGTCTGAGTTATTGGACTTAATATTCCTAACCTAGAGGTAATTCAATAAAATTTTTTCCTTATTAACTTCAAAAGAAAACCTCTTCACCAAAATGACGAATATTTTCTTGACTAGAATTATTATTCTTTGTAATGAGCAGTGTTCTTAGAAAATGAGGATTTAATATGTAACCAATTAGTAAAAAAATTAAGTTAATTAGAAAACACAATTTTCTATGTTTAGATGTTAATTAAATTCAGGGGTATTTTTAATAAAATTAATATGGTGAAAACAAATTAGGAAAAAGAGTCAATTTAATCTAAGTTTAATCTATTAATCAAGAATAGTGCTTATTTCTTATAGTTATATTTATTGCAATGGTTAATTTACCATTCAAAGTTCATTTCAAAAGCCATAGAGATTCAGCTGAGTGCATTTATAGGAGCTGAACAAAAGTAAAATATACAATTAAATGCAAAAATATATTCAAATAACTGCAGATCTTGTGGTGATCCTTAAAACCTCTGAGTTAAGACTGAAACGGCAATGACATCTTTTCATTCTTCGCTGAGGTCTGAAAACATCTTTGAACATGGAGTAACATACAATTTGTGCTCTGCAGCACCAGGGCTTGGACACAAAAAGGCACACGTCAGATAATGAGGGAGTTTCCAACAACTTTACTAGGAGACTTGCTGGATCAGGCTAGAGAAGAATGATTAACAGGCTGTAGTGCCTTATCTGGTCTTAGGCCCATGCAAAGTTGTCTTTTTTTAGTCTGTCATTCCTATTCTAAATAAACTACAGAAAAGCTAATTTGTTTGCAGCCTCAAGGTGATACTTGGTGCTCTTCAGAAGAGTTATGAATAGCTTAGTGCAGGACTTTTCACCTCTACCTTCCTGATTCAAATCTAGCCTGAAAGCTATTACTATTTGGTTTAGTAGTAGGAGGTGGTCTTTCAGCTTTGTCTTCACCGACTCAAATGTGTCTTTTTATTTTGCAGTGAGATAACTATTGTGTGTTAGTTCTCACAGTGAATTCTTAAGTGCAGAGAAGGCAGCTGTAGTTCTTACCATAAAGTAGCTGGGTGAGTTCAGCACCATGGTTGACCTTGCCTATCTTACCTCTTGGT
The DNA here is from genome assembly GCF_025201925.1 of Gopherus flavomarginatus. NCBI lineage: Eukaryota > Metazoa > Chordata > Testudines > Testudinidae > Gopherus > Gopherus flavomarginatus. The sequence continues at coordinate 115,346,175 of NC_066619.1, forward strand.
AAAACTATAGTGTCTTGTGTCTGCTATATTTTTACAGCAGGATAGCTAAAGCTAAGTTAGTTTCCCTGTTGTAAAAACATACATTTTTGTCAGTGAAGACTCCCCACCCCCCGCAGTCCATTTCCTTTTGGAGAAGTGTCCATATCTCAATCACCACTGACAAAACCACCCCCACCTGGCCCATTCCAAACCTAGGCTTACTACCGTGGTGAGAACCACAGGAATTGTGGAGTCCCTCTGTAAGGTTCGCCATATAGTCCAGCCATGATGGTTCTGTGTCTTGTGTACGTTGAGGGCTTTTCTGTATTCTTAGAATAGGATTTCCCCCTTAGTACGTATTATGGATCTTGTCAAGATAGCTATTTATTTTAAAGGCAGAGACCACAACAGGTTCAGATGACAAAATCCCTGGGCTCTAAAGAGTTGACTGAAGAACTAGCATTCATTTTGAAAAGTAATGGAAAGCTAAGGGCATACAAGACAAGTGAGGCTAAGGCAAATGCAGTACCAGTATTTGATCTTGGAAGTTTGGAACAGCTACTAATAATCAAAGCACTTTACAAAGGAGGTCAGTGTCCCCATTTTAAATATGAGGGAAACTGAGGCACAGAACGGTAGCATTACTTTCCAAGGACACCTGGCAGAGACAGGAATGGAACCCAGGTCTCCTGAAGTGCTTCCCCATAGTACACCTTACTTTAATCTCTAGAAAAATACTAGAGACAATTGAAAGCATCTAGAGGATAATAGAAACATGAACAATAAGCATCATGGCTTTATAAAGAACAAGTGATCAGACTTGATATTTTTTAATTAAATTATACATTTAGTGGATGAATTTAATGCAGTGAGTGATACAGCTGCACTCCAATGAAACAGTTGATAAGGGAATCTCATGAAATCTCACTTGAAAAATAAATCATTCACATTATCTTAAATATATGGAAACTGAATAAAAGACCATAAATGATATACATGCATACACACACAAAAAGTGTATTGAGCAGTGGGAGATGTTTTTTAGGGGGTCTCTTGGGGATTTGTGATAGTGTCACAATAAAATGCCCCCCCCCCCCATGGGATTGCCTGTGTCAGCACCAGCTTTGTATATTGCTAACGTCTTTATATACATTGGAAAGTATCTTGGGAAAGGTTGAAAGTGTGAGTGTGGAGTGAGAGATTCCTTTGCAGGTTACAAGAGGCCAAAGGGAGAGGAAGGGAGAAAGGAATGGGTTAACTCGATGATCCAGCTAGGCCTGAAGATAAGGAATGAAACTGCAGCCCAAGGCCAGTGCACACAAATAAGCTCTCTGCTGCCAAACAGCCAGAAGCCTGCGTCTCAACAGCAGCCAGCCGTGAGACAGAAGAACCGCCAGACAGAACTGAAGAGGTGCAAAACTTGTAAGACTGCAAAGGTCAGTGAGTTGAAGAACAACAGTCTCGTGACCCTGAGACTAGTGGGTTTTGGAGAAACTAAGGGAGCCATGGAAGGCTGGTTTGGACTGGTACCAAAAGCACGGGGGATGAGGGTCATTGGAAGAAAATGCCCCTGGAAAAACCTAGGGCCTAAAACACTCTCAAGAATTGAAGCAAGTCGAAGATTTACAGTGGACCCTACACGACCTGTGCACAGGGCAGAACTCTCATCTCATCTATGTTACATACAGGCTTGGCCAGCCTTGTGTTGTGCGTATGTAAGTATGAAAGTGGATTAGGGCTCGGGCACTAATGCTTTCTTCTTCCCTCTGAGTGAAATGGGGTGCATCCAGCACTCACCGCTGTTATTTGGTTAATAAAGCTTTAAACTTAGTCACTTGGTGTGCTCCTTCATCTCTTCCGTAAAGGTCCTGCGCCCTCAGCATGATCACCTGAAGCCCTAGGTGGATTGGTAACATACATCTGTCACAATAAGATACATTTGATATGACATCTTCATTAATAAACTGGGATTAGTGAAGAGCTTGTTCATTAAATTAGCAGATGATGCTAAACTGGGGAGGAGGGAGGTGATGCAGTTGGGGCGTAGTACAAACATGAACAAGGACCTAAAATTAATACAACAGGACCTAGAAACTCTAGAAGTAATGCTAGTGAATAGCAACATAAGATTCAACCTGGAGAAATAATCTAAAATACTGTAAAATAATCTTATATTCCATGGGTGGGGAAATACTAAATGCCAAACAAGATCTAGGCTTTACAAGGAGCAGAAACTAGGTGTGAGCTTGTATTATGATCTGGTAGCAAATACACCTTCTGCATTAAATGGAGTGGGGAACTAGCATTATTTTGTGTACGTTTGTCATGGGCTAGAGCAGTTGGACCAGAAATCTTCTATTCACCTTTGCTTGCTTTACAGCAAGGGCCCATTCAACTAAATTGAAAGGTGGTAGGTTCAAAACTGATGAAAATTCAGTTCTGTTCAAAATTGTTCAGAACATTTAGGCTATGGAATTCATTGCCAAAGGAGATCACTGAGGGCAAGAGCTTAGCTGGATTCATAAATGATTGGACTTTAATATGGAGAACAATGTGACAATTTAATCCATTTAAGAGGCTCTCAGACTCTGGCTCCATAAGGTTCACCCATTTCCAGTGCAGATATTGTTCTGAGACCTTCCAAAGTGGCTTGATCCCTAGTCATACAATTTCCTTTTACTACAAAGCATTCCATGGTTTTGGAGGAGCTGGGGAGGGCCCAGGAAGGCCAAAATAAATAGGGCCAACAGTGTAGAGGGCCACTGGGGAAACAGCAGCAGTGTGCATCATGCCCAGGGCTCTGTTGATATAGTGGGTCAATGGAGCCAGTATATCTACCCATGCTGCTCATGTTGATAGGCCCCTTGCTGTTCCCAAAGACCAGCCCATGCAGCTGACAGCCATGAATGGGATTTGTAAGTCTCTGCACCTATCTGAAGATTCCTAAATGGATGGTTTCAACCTATTTTGCACTAGTGACTTGGTCAGCGTTAATGTACACAGTGTAACTCCCCCCCCCCGGGTCAATAATCTGTGCACACTGGCTATTCCCCCTAGGACTGCCAGTTTTGGTTAGACATATTTCTGGAGGTTTCATCACATGGCATAATCTTTAATTAAAGGTTAATCTTTAATTCTTGGAGACTCAAGGACAATCCTGGAGACTTGGCAACCCTAATTCCCCCTTCTCTCAGACCATACTCTGTGGCATTACTGTGTAAGTAGTGTAAAATGTCTGGTGGGGGTTTCATGGTGCCATGGCATGATACCACATAGCTGCATTTCCCCTGTATATGTTCTTTCAAGGCCCTTTGAGGCATAAAGTATGCCCATTTGTGCCCATCTGTTTCCCAGAATAGAAGGGGGCAGGTGGCCTTGCTCAAGTCTATTATCTAGCTACATTGCAGAGTCTCTAGGGCTATCAATCCATTACAATGTTTTCAGATCACTTTTCCAGTTTCAGCATTATATCAATGGAATTTTTGTAGTACATATCCTTTCTTTTAATGCTCGTATATTAGTTTATCCCTATCAGTGGCACATGTGATGGACACAGAGAAATGGCAATAGTCCCCTCAGAATTCTTGCTGCAGGATGCAGTATTTCAACAAAGAGGGAGGGTGTATCTTTTTGCATATGTACAAAATGTGGTTAAAGATGTGTGAGGAAATGGGGAAAAATAAATAAATAAATAAATAAATAATGGAAGTGCCCGCTGATTGAGGGCCCTATGAAATGGTTCATAAATCTCAGGTTGTGCCCTTGGGTTTGCACACACAGGTGGTCCCCTACTCCCTGCATGGAAGTGAGATCAGTGGTCTCTGCATCACTAGCTCCCCCTGCAGAGGGTGCACCATGGGATCAGGGATTTCTGTGTAGGGAGGGAGACAGGCCTTGCATTGTGCCTAAGGCTCCATTAACTTCTGAGTACATCTGCCTCTTTGTGCTGTTAACCCTCGCCCGATATGGAGAACAAGAGTTCCATGGGCAGCTGTTGTTACAACAGGCAGGCAGTGTTTAAGAAAGAGATTTTTATTAGGCACCCCAAGAAACCTGTTATGTGCTGAAGCTCTAGAATTTATCAGCTACCAGCCCAATCCTGGTGTGCATTCCTGAGCCCCTGGTTTCACCCTGTGATGGTGCTGCCCGTGGGAGCCAGCTGAGGTCACTCAATCAGGGTGAACTGCAGACAAACCCCAAACGCTGGTGGTTATTCCAATACTTAGATTTACCAAGCCAGCACAAAACAGCTTCTATAGTACCTCACTGGTCACTTAGAAGTCCAAACCAGTTCCCTTAAAGTGCCCAGCCTCAGGCCTCCATGCAGACACACCTGTCAGATATGATGATGATTCCTGAAAATCTTACTTCATCATATAAAAGAAAAGGTTCTTCCAATTCCAAAGGATCAGCCACATACCCAGGTTCAATTATAACTTAGATCTTACCCAAAATACACGCTATAGCCAATTGTTATTAACTAAGCTAACATTTATTAGAAAAGAAAAGAGAGAGAGCGTTGGTTAAAAGATTAATACACATACAGACTTGAATTCAGTTCTTGAGGTTCAGATACATAGTAGAGGTGAGCTTGTAGTTGCCAAAAGTCCTTTTAGAAATAGTCCAGAGGTTATAATCCAATGTCCATATTCAGGGTGGCTCCAGTCAATGACTGGGGATCTCAATCCTTGTGGCTTAAGGTTTCCCCCTCTTGAAACCCAAAGCAGATCTGAGATGAAAAAGGATCGTGTCCCAGGCTTCTTATACATTTCCAGCAGCCTTTCGGCCTGAGAAAACAATAGGCTTAACTCCTCCCAAACATCCTGGCAATTAGCACAGAGTAATTTATCCATTAAACAGTTTAGATACAGGTTACCACAACCTTCAAAGAGACACATAGACAATAATACTATTTCACTCAAGTATCATCTTAAATTCCTTTTTTGATCTTTGAATTAAAACTATAGCAATAGACAAGACTTGTTTGCTTACATCCCAAGACCTGAGCAAACACCTTCCCTTCTACCTCTAATAATGCAGACTTGCATTTCAAAGCTCTATTCATTTACATATCCTCCTAACCAGTTCTTAAGGTTCACCCATGGGTCAGGTCAGTCAGTGAGGTGAGATATTATATTATAACATCACACACCCCAAAATAGGTCCATCCTGAAACCTGACCTTCTTCTCCAGTTCCACTCATCCTGTTACAACCGCTGCCAAGGGAAGCCTTGGGAAGAGCTATTCTGACAAGGGGGTGGCAGAGCTGTGGGTGACTGGAGGCTACACAAAGGCACAGGTAAACTCTCCAGAGCAGGGAACTCTCACTTTATTTTCAGTTGCACAACATCCAGAAAGATGGGGCTTTTGGATTCTATCATAATTATAATAATAGGGTCTTTGTGCAGCTAGTCATGTCTGCCAACTGGTAACTTGAGGTCTAGATGGATTTTGCAGGATCTGTAGCTTTAGAGGGCCAATCTGGGGCAGCTGCACTGTTTCCGTCTAATGCAAAAATCACTCCCTCCCTCCCAAGTATTTTCTGTGGGAGTGGATGCCCTCACTCCATAAGCAGGTCAATTTCATACCTGTCTAATAGACAAATAGTTCTCCAGGAAAGGTCATTGGACAACCAGTAATCTGCAGAGCCCTTCCTGACATTCCATATGTTATGAATTCTGATAGGTATGTGTGGACTTCTCAGAAGATATTTGATTTTTATATTTAGACCAGGCATATAAGCCACCTGAAAATCATCACATTTCATAACCTTTACACATTACTGCTTGAATTATGAACCCTTAAAAACAAGAATTCAGTTCTAACAGTAACAAACTGAACCAATTACAGCAGTACTGCTCGGTCATCTATGAGGAGCTCATTTCCTTTAACAATTTCCAATGAAGGCCAGTCCAGAGACTGAGTAGTTAAGCTCATGTTATGGAATAATGATGTAATGATACAATCTTGCAGGCTTTCACATGCCACCTTAATTTGATTAAAGATTTTAATGTAACAATTACAGAAGTGTACTACAGTGAATTTAGTAGTTGCAGTGTGCAGTACTGGTTAGATACTCCTGAAATTGTATTTCTTTTTAAACATTGTATCTCAGCTGAATTATTCATAAACTGTAGATTGTGATATTTTTAAAAGGAAACCATCACATTATTTTGGGGCTTAAAGAAAAAGACAAAATGGCTGATAGAATGGTTTACATAACATAATGTAGTGAGAAGAGAAGTGTGGGTTTGTGTGTGGGGGTTTTTATATGTAAACATTTGCCTCCGTCATAAACAGATAGTTAAGGGTCAATAGAACAGGAGTACTTCATGTCTTTTTTGACTGTAAAGGGTTAACAAGTTCAGTGAGCCTGGCTGTCGCCTGACCAGAGGACCAATCAGGGGACAGGATACTTTCAAATCTTGAGGGAGGGAAGTTTTTGTGTGTGCTGTTAGGTTTTGGTTGTTGTTCTCTCTGGGTTCTGAGAGTGACCAGACATGCAACCAGGTTTCTCTCCAATCTCTCTGATACAGGCTCTTATGTACTCAGAATAGTAAGTACTAGGTAGATAAGGCGAGTTAGGCTTATGTTTGTTTTCTTTATTTGCAAATGTGTATTTGGCTGGAAGGAGTTCAAATGTGTATTTTGCTGAAAGGATTTTAATTTGTACTTGTATACTTAGGCTGGGAGGGTATTCCCAGTGTCTATAGCTGAAAGACCCTATAACATATTCCATCTTAAATTTACAAAGATAATTTTTACTGTTTTTTCATTCTTTAATTACAAGCTTTTCTTGTTAAGAACCTGATTGTTTTTTTTATTCTGGTGAGGCCCCAGGGGACTGGGTCTGGATCCACCAGGGAATTGGTGAGGAGAAAGGAGGGAAGGGGGGGAGAGAGGTTAATTTTCTCTCTGTGTTAGGATTACTTTCTCTCCCAGGGAGCATCTGGGAGGGGGAGAGAGAAGGAGGGGAAGGTGAATTTTCCTCTCTGTTTTAAGATTCAAGGAGTTTGAATCACAGTGATCTTCTAGGGTAACCCAGGGAGGGGAAGCCTGGGAGAGGCAATGGTGAGGGAAAGGGTTTACTTTCCTTGTGTTAAGATCCAGAGGGACTGGATCTTGGGAGTCCCCAGGCGAGGTTTTGGAGGGACCAGAGTGTACCAGGCACTAGAATTCCTGGTTGGTGGCAGCGCTACAAGTACTAAGCTGGTGATTGAGCTTAGAGGAATTCATGCTGGTACCCCATCTTTTGGACGCTAAGGTTCAGAGTGGGGAATTATACCATGACAGCCTCAGTGCGGGAAACCTAGATGCTTCAGCGTTGCACAAGGAATACATGTGAGAATCAGACAGATGAGTCTCTCTTCCTTGCCTGTTACACTCCTGTTCCTACACTATGCACCTGTTCTGAATCTGCTGCATGAGAGTTTTGCTTGAAGAGGGACTGTAGGATCATGCCGCTTGCCTCCTGCCTTTTATTATTTTACCCCGTACATTTAAAACGACCTCCTTTTTCCTTTGCATTAAGCAACCTTGGTCTGCTCCTTCAAATCCCTCTTTAAGAGTCACAGCTTTTGACGCACTTCCTTTGCAAATCTCCGTTCCAGACTTGTGTGTTTATGGCACATGGCCAAAGTAGCAAACAGAAATATGCCAACCCAAACAGTTTACAAGGTCCGCTGTGCTCCCTTGCCTATTCTTGACTGTTACCACTCTTCCCTCCTTTCTCCCTTATCCATTGTGCTCTGTGAACCCTTATTTCTGTTGAGGGTGCTGACCCTGCAAGGTGCTGAGTTCCCTCAGTTTGCATTACAGTCAGTGGGATTTGAGGGGACCCAACACCTTTCACAAGACAATTATTGACTGTGTATCCCTGTTATTCTGGTTACTGGTGTCTAGATACTATGATGAGGGATGCCCATAGAATAGCTAGGTTTAAAAAAAAAATGGACTAAGCAGGGTTGAACCTTAAAGTATGACCTCTTCTTACTCCTGCTGAAGTTTTGCCATAACTGGTATAATTATCCTTTATTTTAAAACTGTTGGTTTTCAACACTAGTACTGATAATTAGTAAGTAAATTACAGATGTAAGAGTCCAGATTTTGCTTTCCAGTTAAATGCCCATGAATCTGAAATAAAAATCCAAATTGCTGCCTTAAAAAGCACTATGCAACAATGACACTTGTGGCTTTGCTACAAGCCCCTGGGATGGTACCATGTGTAGCTACACTTGCCCAGGAGCAAAACCATGATTGTGACTTTCTTATTCTTGGTTTCCTGCTGCTCTAGAGAGACTGTATCTCGCACCTATACACATCACAATATACATCAGCTCAGCTGTGCTGCCTGGGGTGTTTAGGTCAGAGCCTTCCATTCCCCACCCCCATGCATGATGAATGGATGTGGCCATTCCCCAAAGGCTGGTCCCCTCCATGTGGTATAGGTAGCCAGTGCAGGGGAATAAGGCAGTGTCTTGCTCTCCTGCATAGGCATACAAGATGGGCTACAGTGTAGCCCTAAATAATCAGTCACAACTCCTCAAGGTAAGTGACGTGCAAAGAAAAAGCAGTCTGAAGGGTGATCAGTAAATGAGATATTTAGAATCTTTTCTGTGTAACCATGTAAAAGATTAATAGTGATTATACGTACTAGGATTTTTGTTTAACTTAGAAGCTTAGTCCATTTTTTTTTAAACCTAGCTATTCTATGGGCATCCCTCATCATAGTATCTAGACACCAGTAACCAGAATAACAGGGATGCATGGTCAATAAGACTGCACAGTTTATAGCCACCAATAGTTTTCAGAAAGTGATGCTTTTCGGTGTAAGATTTTATTTCTACTCCCTCCTTTATGCCTCCCCCGTCAAAAAAGTAGCAGTCTTTATTATCTTTGGTTCCTGATTTTATGAGCAGCACAGGGGGACATGCAAATGAAGGCTATTAAAACTTCCATATTGTCACCAAACCATGTACGCTACAGCTATATTTCCAGTGGTAGGCTTTAATTGTTTCTTTTTAATTTCTGCAACATATTTTTACAGAGCAGATATCAATGAAGTTGAAAGTTAAAATTTAAATTAAAAAAAATCAGTGCAACTGTCAACTAGGCTACACCAAGATCCTTTATTCACATGTTTTGTTTTCCTCTCAGACTTCTGATAAGCAGATTTGCAGACATGTACGATCCTTTCCCTCCACCCCAAGCTCTGCTTTAGATATTTTTAAATTCTAGTCATCATACAGTGAGAATTTGCAGGTGCTTCTAGAGAACTTTTTCCCCTCTAGCTGGCTGTGGAAAGGACAATGCAATTAATAACAGATGGTACGGAATGACCACGTCCTTGAGAGAATGCCTTATTGGCACCTCCTGCTAATTGTATCACATATAACACAACTAAAAGCATAATAAATCTGAACTGGGGGACATTTTATGCAAGAGCTCTCCTCCTTTTCCAGACGGTAAATTGCTCAGCTCTTGAAATATCTATAACCTTGTGACACCCAACTTGCATTAGCTTAATTGCCTTTTTTTCTTTTCTCCTTCCCTCCCCCCCTCACTCACTCTCTCTCTTGGGTTTGTAACAGCAATTCTGCTTTGTTAGTCTGCCTGTTTTACAGCTGGAAGTAAAGTAGCTACATTTGCTGGCTTGTACGGAATTTCGTCAGGGTCTGATTTGCAGACTTAATGATAAATTGCCCTTTTTAAAGCGCTTTCCTTAATATCAGAACAGGAGGGGAAAATGACTAACTGCTGAAGGAATTTAATAAACCTCTGGAAGAGCATTCTCATTAACTCTGAGATGGGAGTGAGTTTCAGATGGATCAACAGATACACCCTATTCTCTTTGCAAATGCTACTTCCACTAGTAAAATGACAGCACCTGATAAAAGGTGGGGCATTCGTCTATCTTAAAAAGAAGCAACAAAGAAGTACTATAGGAACAGTAAGAAAGGGTTGCTGAAGTCTCAATAGCCTAGTGCCTTGTCACCAGCTGGCAATCTGAAAGGGTTGCTCTTGCATCATTTTTTTCTAATGGAAATGGGGGAATGGGAGACCTGCTTATAAGGCATTGATCTAGCAGGTTTTGAGTGTGTGTATATGGGATTTTTATATATAGAGAGAGATAATTTGTTTTTGTTTTGTTTTTAAATACTTGATTCATTACATTTTATTTTTAGCCAACCGAAGAAAACCGAAGAACACTACATCAGTGGTTCTCAACCAGGGGTCTGAGGGCCATTGTGGGGCCGCGAGCAGGTTTCAGGAGGTCCGCCAAGCAGGGTCAGCATTAGACTTGCTGGAGCCCAGGGCAGAAAGCTGAAGCCTCACTGCCTGGGCTGAAGCCAAAGCCTGAGCCACTTAGCTTCACAGGACCCCCGAATAGAGTGGGATCCCAGGCAACTTCCCTGCTTGCTATCCCCTAACACTGGTCCTGGCTTTTATATGTAGAAAAATAATTGTTGTGGCACAGACGGGCTGTGGAAATGTTATAGCATGTTGGGGTGGGGAGGGGAAGGCAGGGCTAAGAAAGAACAAGATTGAGAACCCCTGTGATACATCAATACACACATGTGCATGGTGACTCTTAAGGCATTGTGTAGGTCACAAAATTGTAATATTATATGTTGTGAAGGACACAGAGCTGTGTGCTGTCTGTGAATTGCTGGTGTTTAGGCCTCTATCCTCTTGCCAGCTCTCTAGTGGGTTTATGTGGATGTTGAACAGTGGAGAATTGGCCCTTGTGGGACTCTGCAGGTGGAGGGACTGGTGGCAGAATAACAGTTACTGACCACTACCTTTTGGGTGCATACAGACTACAGCTGGGTTTTGAGCACTAGTGGAGCCCAGGGAGACAATGGGTCATTGATGGTGCCCCCCTTTGATTATATGTATTGGCTTGAAAAGATACCACACGTTACTTAAAGGCTGACAAGGGAAGGTGCCCCCCTCCCAATTAGCTCTGCCACTTGGTGCATGCCCCCACGAAGGAATCAAATCATTTCAGTGCATTGCCCTTGACTTCTGCCTTCTCTCTTAGGCACCTCATGATCAGCCATGTCACACACCGCAGGGAGAGCCAGAGAATGGACGTCTGTCCTCCATCCATTGAGAGCAAGAGATGATTCCTAGTCTTATTATCACTCTGAGGGGAGGTTGTATGGTACAGTGGACACTGGCCTGGCAGTTCAGAGTCTTGGGTTCTAGTCCCATCTGTACTACTGATTGCTGTGTGACCTGGGGTAATTTACTTCACATATCTGTGACTTTGTTTCTGCTTCCATTATTTGTCTGTCTTGTCTATTGTAGATGGTAAGGTCTTGTATAGTGCCAAGCAAAATGGGCCCCCTACTTGCTAGTTGGTGTACAACCAGCATGCTTAAAGCTCGTGATTGTGCACCTAAGAATTGGATGTTCAGTATATTTTCAAATACAAAGTTTATCATGCAACTAATGGATGACATTTGAGCTTTAGGCCAGTGCACTCTACCCTGTACTGGGCAGACTGTCAGACATACTCGAGAATGGTCTTAGGGCTAAAGCAAAGGACTGAGAATGGGAGAACCTGGTTCTGTTCTTTGCTCTGCCAAAGAATTTCCAAGTGACAATGGGCAAATTGTTCTATATTGCTGGATCTTCTGTAATATGAGGATTGATAATACTTAGTGTTGTGAGCTTAAGTTCCTTAATGTCCATTGTGATCCTTGGATGGAAGATACTGTTTTACACCCAAAATGTTAATGGTCATGAATAAAGAGTAAACTGCATATATTGTAAATAACTTTAATGAGACATAGTCATAGCTGATAATTTTTAGGAACTCTACAATTCAAAATTGGCTCAGGCTCAAAACTATAATCTGGTCCATAAAATAATGAGTGAATTTCAAATGGCTTGGAATTTAAGATAATTTCTGATAAGCACCCTGAAGTTCAAGTCTATAAGTATACACAATTTATCCAAATTGTCTGAACTTATTAAATCTGCAAACTTAGCTGAATATCCAGCAACATTTTGCAAAATTGTGGGAGCTATAGGGGCCATAATATGGACTTGAGAACCTAAGTGTAGGCCCACATGTTGTGTTAAAATCTTGACTGTGTGTCTATATGTGATGTATTTTCAACTTACATATTTATCACATCATAATTTTCCAAATGTATTTTACTTCAAACAGTATATGTTCTCATTGTCCTCAATAAATGGCTAACCATACCTGTGCGTCTGATGCTGTAATCCTTTTGTAGGGTGCTTTGGGAGTTTGGCCTGTGTAAGGACTATAGGATTGCTCACTCTGAACAAATTGTAACCATATAGTCACTAGGAGAGGGATAGTCCACTGATGTCTCAGTAGCTAAGGGAAAGCACTCAAACATTTCAAATACCTGCATCTGACGAAGTGAGTATTCACTCACGAAATCTTATGCTCCAATCCGTCTGTTAGTCTATAAGGTGCCACAGGACTCTTTGTTGCTTTTTACAGATCTAGACAAACACAGCTACCCCTCTGATATTTCAAATACTGGAGTTCAGTTAAATTTAGTGTTGCCGTAGATACCACATTATCTCTAGCAACTCCTGGCCTTCCTGGCTTTTATCTGTGACTTAGTCATAGAAATAGAATTGTGACATACTTTATAAAGCAGAGTGTGTTTTCCTTGTGTGTCACTGTTGGCTTTGGTAGGTGCACAATCTGGATGGATGGTTCTGACTGTGAGACAAAACAACAATATGGTGGTTGATGATGGGCGGGGGAGGGGAGATTGTACATTTTTCTTTTAAATGTGGAGAATTTTCTTAGTGACACATTGTTTCTTTTTCCCTTTCTCCCAACTCCCATGACTTAAGGATTTGTCAGAAAAGAGAAAGGATACAGGCTTACATGAGACTCAACCCAGGCATTTGTTTTTCTAAAGAGACTTGTGTTATGTCATTATTCATTACCAACATAGCACTGTTGGATGCTTTTTCTCATTTTTAGCTCTTATTTTCTGAAGCTCACGCAGACAAATGTGATAGATAAATATCCGTCCAGTCATGATATATCTCTGTAGACTATATTCATCATGTATTATTGTTGAAATATTCTGAATTGCTTGGTAGTCTTTCATTAAATTTACTCCTCTTTTGTGATGGAATCTCATATATTCTCTGAATGAGAGCAGAAAGAAGAACATCATTTGGGCCATCTTCAGTGCCTTTCTATCACGGCACAGTATTCCATTATTCTAAACCTCCTTTTAAATACCAGCTGCCCCTTGGTGTGGGAATGTAAAATACAAAGACCCCTTTTCTGCGGTACCGTATTACCCATGTTTAATAGAAGGAGAGTGCAAGTACTACTACTTTATATTGTGACTTCACAAACTAATGGGAGGCATTCCGCTGTTCAGTGTTGTGATATTAACAGAAAATATTATGGGGCCCTTAAGGGAAGAATAAGTACAGGAGAAATTGTAAAGCTGAGGGATGAGGGGTAATGCTGGGTGTGTAACAAATTGAAGGCTTAAGCCATTGTCACCTGCCACACGTTCCTTTTCCAACTGCACTATGCTACCATGTGTGGCATAAACAGCTTTTAGACCTTGCAAGTACACTTCTGCTGCTGCTGCTGAATTCTGCTAGTGTGAGCAAACATTTGTAAATATTAATTGCTGGACTAATGGAAATTTGTTCTTTTAATAAACTTGAAAGAAAACCTTATAGAACTGCAAAAGGGAAAAAGTATGGCTGCACACAACTGTAAAGTGCTTTACTCCTTGGACCCTACTGGCCGGCTGGGTTCCCTGGCCTTTTCCATCTGAGATGGTCATTTAGGAAATCGATAGCAATGATGCATCTTAGCGGTCACGTGTCTGGTAACCATACCTCTTATTAGAACAAATATGAATTCAATTTGAAAACAGAGAAGACACTCTAACAGAAGACAGCTGTTTATCTGTTTGCAGTTTATCGAGTAAGCAAGGAGAAGAGAAAGAAATGTCAAGAGCCCTAATCCATAATTCAAATGCATAATTGAAACCACACTTCCATCAGATGCAGATATTAATCATCCAAAAGTGGACCTTTTCCACAAATAATATGAAGCATGAAATCCTCTCAGCTCCTTCCCATCTCTCTCTTACTTTCTTGTGTGCAGTACTGGTTAATATAGAAAAGGATTCTCACCAAGTTATCGTGTGCCCGTGTGTGTATATAAAATATATGAAAGTACAGGGATGTGTGTGTGTGTGTGTGTGTGTGTGTATGTATGTGCATAGGTGCTGGAACTAGGGTGCTGTTGTACCTCCTGGCCTGAAGTGGTTTCCATTATATACAGGATTTACAGTTCTATTCAATGGCTTTAGCATGCCCAGTATACAAATTGTTCCAGCATCTCGTGTATGTGTACATAAATCAATGGTTATATAATAGGCCTAAGGAAACGTAATTAGCAAAAGTAATGGCAATGGCAGTTGAAAGCTGCATTGGAAGACTCCATTTGCAGAAGTAAAATACAATACATGTAATATTATGTAGTCGAGTCATCCAGTCTGATCCCCATCATTGTGCACACATTATGTTCAGTAACATACAGGCTAGTATACATTTCCTGGGTGTAGCTGAGAGTATAAGGCAATATTAAAAAAAAAAAGCATCAATATAATCAAGCCAATTAGTAAGTCTGATTAAGAAACTTTTTAATACAAAATAGGAAAGGCTACATTAATGCAGTGAGAATGCTGAACAGCTGAAATCTCTGTTAAGTCAGACATAAACACAAAAAAGTTCTGTCAGGAACATTTATCTGGCCACATTGCATCTCCTATACAATATTATTATTTCTGGTAGCAGTCACAAAATGTTACACTTTGATGGGGTGTCCACCACACACAGGACTGGAAAGGGTTAAGTTGACCAGGTTGGCCTATTAACGCCACAGGCTGCACTTGGAAGAAAAGCCTGGTTGCAGGGAATTGATTGCAAGCAAGTTCAGCTGTGCAGGAATAGGCAGGGCCTAAAAAGCCAGGCAGCTGGCAAGGGCTGCTGCTAGGGAAGGGCAGTCACTCTTTCAGAAGAGGGAGGAGGGTTTGGAGCTGGTACACCCAGCATAAGATGGGGAGCCATGTGTGGCAGGAAGCAGTCCAGGGAAGGAGCAGCAATGGCTGAGAGAGTGCAGTCCTGAACTGCTGGGTTGAGGGTTGCTGGATTGGAATGCTGAGTTGAGCAGGTCTGGGTTTCCTTACCAACCACTGAAAGAGTGGCACCTCAGGCAGTGAGTGAGAGGACTGCCAAGGGCTGCTGAAAGAAAGACTTTGCTATACCCTAGAAGTGGGGGAACACTGGGTGATCTGTCTGGAGGGCTTAGTCACGAAGAGGATGCTGCAGTTCCTGGAGTGAGAGGGGGCTACAGACCAGAGAGAGACAGAATGACGGCATGCAGCTATGGGAATGAGGAATGGCCAGATGAGCTAATCCCCAGAGTGGCCAGGAGGAGGCACCAGACTAGCGGTGAGTGGTGCGCCTGGTCACATACACCTTTTCCAAACAGAGTAGGAGGCACATTACTTTCCCCAAGCACCTCAGAATCTGACGACCAACAAATAAATGGAGGGTAGGGGAAAGGGGGCAACATATGTACAGTTATGTGATGTGAAAGATGTATAGTTATTATTGAAATAGGACATCTCCAAATCACTCCAAGTTTAATATTGGCGGCAGTGACTTTCCCATGAGCACCATGACAGAGGTGGGTCTTTGTGAGGGACTCTAATATAGAGGGAGAAATGGCTTTGTGGATGAGCTCAGGAAGGGCATTCCATGTGTGGAGGAAGGTATGGCCATTGTGTGGAATGGAAGGAAGAGGCTGGAGTAATAGCAGTGTGTCTAAATCGAGCGCTGTTCAGTGCAGAACAGACTTGTGTGGGGCTTTTACAACGTATCATATAAATAGGGGGAAAGGAACGGGTGTACCAAGTGTATATTTAACAAGAAAAACATGTTCAGGATAATTGGGCAAAATTTTCCTTTCATTTACACTGATATAAATCCTGAGTAACTTCGTGGCTACAGTTAGTTTGGCTTTTAGTCATGACTTTTAGTTTGGATTTGCATTGGTGTACATGAGAATAGGATTTGTCCCACTGTTCCTGTAGGAAACCTAACTTTTGCAAATCCTGACTTCTTGTTATTGTGAGTTCTTAATATTGTATTAACATAAATTTTGCCCTTACTTTCCTAACTTTTTTTTCTGAAAGAGAAAAAAACCCTCAAAAAACCCTTTCATCTTGCACCATTCCACACTCTTTGCAATCAGTCTGTCCTGCTGTTAGATGAATAGATGTCAGTGGTTCTAGATTTATAACAGTTTGAGAGTAACCATGCTGCTCTTTATATGTGCAATAGCAGTAGTTTCTGATACACTCTCGTAAGAGTACTGAATGATGGATGAAATTTCAGCAATTATTATGGAAAGGGAGTGTTTTAGATGTGCAACTGTCTGTTTCTTTGACACCAGGAGCATCTGCTTAAATTGTCAACCTGTCACTCGGTATGGGTCTAATCAATTGTGAGCTAATTTGGTTTAATAGATTTTGAATAAATGGGATGCTATTACCTTCCTCTCATGATTTTTTTTTTTAAAACAAAGCATTTGAGGGCAAAATAAAAATGCATGTACCCCTTCCACTGAATGAAAAGATGACAATTATCTTTTTAATCTTATATCTCAAAATGATCAATTGAATTTTTCTGAAGTACTTTAGTGTATGTTGATTCATTTGGTATACACCCATCTGATGGGTTTGATCTCGCCACTCTATTACAGTGCTGTCGAAATCAGTGGTTCCACTTTTAAGAGTGTCCTGCCACTGACACAGGAAGTCTCAAGTACTCCATTTTGTTTGCAAAGCTTTAGGTTGGCTCTGTTACGTCAATATTATTGATGCATTGAAACCTACTGTACAATCTTAGTGTCAGTGTATTGGTTTATAGAGCACTGGAATGGGTTCTAGGCCTTGTTCTGCCATTGGCTTTCTGAGGGACCTTGGGCAAGTCACTTTGTTGCTGTGTGCCTCAGTTTCCCCATATGTTAAATGGGGATAATGGTACTTCCTTTGTAAAGTAGTTTGAAATCTCCAAATAAAAGCACTATCTTAGACCTTGTGTGAGTATGTCTAACTCTAACCCCTTCTCCCCCCAACCCCAGCCCTTGGCTTGGTGGGTTCAGATACAAGGCTTCAGAATTAAATTGTTCTGTGATTGAAAAATTATTGGATGAATGGAATGCAGTAGATGTTAAGATGCTATAACAAAGCATTTAATATAGTGCCCCTCCAATTATTATTTCTATAAAAATTAATTCAAATTGACTTGGATGTGAGCCCTGTCAGATGACTTGAAAATTGGCTGAGAGATTGTAAACTCAGCATAAGGATAAAAAAAGTGAGTGTATGTGTGTTTTGGGGTGGGGGGAGGAGGAGCTGGCAAGAAGATGTCCAGTGGGGTCGTGTAAACATCAGTCTTAGCCCTAGTTTTATTTTATGTCTTTATTAATGATCTAGAAAGACTGAGCAGCAAATTAATTAAATTTGCAGAATTGGAAGGTGCTGTAGACACCAGGGAGGTCAGAAAAATAATATAAAGGAACCTGTAGAGGCTAGAAGAATAGAAACAAAATAAAATGAGATTAAAGCTGGAAAAAATACAAGCTACTGTAATACATCTGGGGAGAATAATCTGAACTGTGGATATTTAATGGGATGGAAATAACAGAGTAAATTATGTCAAAATGATACCAGGATTGATGGACAGCAAATTCCATATCAGTTTACAACACAATATTTTTTTTGTTTGTTTTTTAAACCATTGCGACAGGGGGTTGTAAATGCAGAGAGATTGCCTTATGGGATCACGGAGGTAATAACTAGAAATGGGTCAATTTCAAAAGATTCAAAAGTTCTTCTTTAAATAAGCACCCCAAAATCCTCAGTGATCGAGCATACTAGAAATACCTAAATAGATTGATTTCTGATAGTTCCTGCTTCCACTTTGGTGGTATTTGTACAATTCAGTCCCTTCTCTGTTTTTGGGCCTGGCCAGTCCTGAAGAGTGCAGACATTTGCAAATGGAAAAATATTATCTGCACTTATTTAAATATCAAAAAGGTTTGCTTGCTGTTTAGATTAACTCTTTGTCAAATTCAGGCTGGGGATTATTTTACCTGAGCTTTCTGGCTCTGTCTAATGGCAGATCCTCTCACTGGCACTGGTGATATTTTATTTTTTTTATTAGAACTGCACCTAGGTTGGGTATTTAGTACAAGATAATAATGGATACAATTCAGAGAAACAATGAAAGTGATAAGGGGTGGAGAGATTTCTTTATGAAGAAAAATTAGAAGCACTAAAGGTCAGGGGGGGGGAAGGATAGCTCAGTGGTTTGAGCATTGGCCTGCTAAACTTAGGGTTGTGAGTTTAATACTTGAGGGGGCCACTTAAGGATATGGGGCAAAAAATTGTCTGGGGATTGGTCCTGCTTTAAGTAGGGGGTTGGACTGGATACCTCCTGAAGTCCCTTCCAACCCTGATAGTCTATGATAATTAGGCTTCACTGGGACCAGAACTAAAATATGCTCCCTTGCAAGTAGTAGAAGGGTGTGTACACTAATAAGAAAATGAAATGATTTAGGATGCCCTAATGGGGTATGAATATGTGAGGTAAATGACATACAACTGAGGAAAATATAGGTTGAATGGCAAGAATTAGTTCCTAGCCATGAGTTCTGTTACACTGCGGGGGATTGCTGGAGTCTCATCACTTGGATCATTTAAATTAGAGCACAAAGCACCCTAGTAGTCCACTTAGAAATGGAAAGAACTGCTGAAGGGATATGATGGGGAGATACAGTAAGTACCGAGTAAACTATTGGGGGATGCACAGCATCACCTTGCTACTACAATTTCCTTCTCTAATGTTTATGATTTTAATTAGTTGCATCATTTCATGTCCCAGTCCAGCCCCACCCCCACCCCTAATGAGTCTTTCACCTTGTGATATAGACAGAAGTTTTAGAACAGTGTTTCAAAGTTTGGTGCTTGCTAGTACTTAACTAGCCCAAGAGAGGAATAGAGACATTATTTAACATGTATATTTAAATGATCCAGTTGTACCTTAGTTAGCATTATAATAACATGCTGTTGCATGTGCTAGAGTGAAAAAGCTTTAGTCCGGATGGATGCCTTCACTGAAAGAGAGCTAAATGGGTTCCAAACCTCCTTGTGCTAGTTTTATCACAGCTGTTTTCCAAACCATTTTATAAATCCCCTTAATTTATATCTTTTTTATGATTTTGTGTTGGATCTGTTCTCAGTCCACTTTTCACTATGGTATATTGCTTCATGCTATCCACTTACCAGACTCCTCAGTTTGCATTTCTTTTCACTCTTCCAATAAATTAATCTTACCTAAAGACCTTACTAATGTTAACTCTGTCAGATTTATTCTCTCCACTTTACAGGGTTATTTTTTTCCCCCACAATGCTTATGTATTTTCAAATCAGTCAGCACTGTGGGCTATCAATATCTCTTCTTTCATTTAGCAGCCATCTTAGTGAAACATCTTGCAGAGCGGAATCTTCTCTACTGCCCTTAAAGTAAAAACAGCCCTTAGAATTACTTACACAGACCGTACTTAGGAAGAGCATTTAAGCATGTGCTTAACTTCAACTCAGTGGGACGTAAAGGAGATGCTTAAAGTTAACCATATACTTACGCGCTTTCTTGAATCATGGCCATAATGATATACTCCTTTGGGGACTGATCCAAAGCCCATTGAAGTAAATGGAAAGACTCCCATTTACTTTAATGGAAGCTAGATCCTACTTTAGATAAGGACCTATCTCAGCTTCCATACATTAACGCTAGTGGATCAGACAGCTCAGCTGTTGAATCAGGGATTCAGTAATACAAGTTTTATATGTTCAGCATTCCAGATATTGGAAATATATCCCATTAGATAAGACCAAGGTTCCTCAGTAGAAGGCTGTGCCCACACTGACCAGGCCCAGATGCAGGGAATTTAGGTACAGGGTGATTCCACAATTCCAATTCATGTCTCACATTACATAGTTTAGATAAATTTTTTGTAGCTCCTAACTTCTTGCATGTCAGGAGCAATCACTTTGCAGATTGTGTAAGACAAGCATATCATTTCAGGGTGTTCCTGTCTACTTTTTTTACTATAAGCATACACACAATAGTTAGTTTAGTTGGTTTCTGCCTCTCTTATTTACTATAAACATTTACATAATAGTTAGTTGTTTCAGCAATTACTTGTTCTGGCTAGTTCAGCAGTTATTTGTTCTGACTTAAGTTGTGTCAGCTTAGTTGACCCTACATTCCACTCCTTTTCATTTTATCTTCTGTTAGCATTTTTTTTCATTTGCATCATATCTCACACTGTTACAGGAACTAAATTTGGGAATAGGGACCCTGTATAGGCAAACTAGAGATCTGGCCCTTTAAGTACGCTGGAGAGGGAGAAATGTGAACTGAAAGAGGAAAAAAATATATATGAGGTGCATGCTGTGCAATCTATTGAGATGTTTTTGAAACTGACTGAGAGTTGTGGAAAAAAAACAGGAAGGAACAGGATCAGCTTATAAATCAGGTGGCACATCTACAAGACCAGCTGTGGAGATGCCATCATGATGGGAAGCAGGATTCTGGTGAATTTTCTCCAGGTTGCAGTATACTTGTGGGATGTAACTATGCACCAGGGCTTGTTCAGGTGCATGTGGCCCCTCCTGCTTATGGGAATACTAAGGGTAAGTCTATAATACCCACCAGATTGGTGGGTAGTGTTCGATGTTTCGGGGATCGATTTATTGTGTCTCATCTGGACACGATAAATTGATCTGCTAATCGACGTCTGTACTCCACCTCAGCAGGAAGAGTAAGTGCAATCAATGGGGGCGCTGTGAGAACGGTCAGTTGAACTAAGATACTTCGACTTCAGCTACGCAAAAGCATAGCTGAAGTTGCACATTTTAGTTCGAACCCTGCCCACCGTGTAGACCAGCCCTAAGATAAGTTAGCCCTACATAGTCCCATTTGAGGTCAGTGGGATTTGAACATCAATCTTCATGTTCATCTTGCAACACACCCTTTATTTTTACTGCCCCAACAAATAGTTGTGTCTCTGCTACAATAGAACTCAACTATCAAAGAATAATACATTGGAAATTGCTACCACATAATGACAGTTCAGTGACCACTGTAAATGAATTGGCAATCTTAGAATTGTTCCTAGTGAACAAGTGTTCCCATCACGACTGGAACCCTTGTCAACGACTCGGCAGAAAGGCCAAGGACTCAAGAAGCATGAAGACCAGATTGTCTTCTAACTGATGGTCTCTCCAGGTCAGGGTTGAGGCACATTGGAAAAGTGGAATGGGGATGATTACAGTGACACAGCTTACATTGTAACTGTTTTGTGGATAACAAGAGGATTTCATTCTCCAAAGCTGTCAGTTTGACAACTGTCACAAGCATCCAGCTCAGGCACAAATGAAGCTTAGGGACTGATTAAAGAGGTGCAGTCTCCAAGCATCACTTTATCTTTTTTCTTTTCCCTTATTTTTGCAAAACTCATCATTTTTCTTAAAGGTCTGCACTGTTTACCCTTTTATGTCTGCGCACACAATTTTTTCTTTATTTGTTGCTCTTGTTCCAGAGAAATAACTAGCCATATTTTGACAGAAAGGCCATTCCTCCAACTTTGCAGTTTTTCATCTCAATGGCAATCTCCCACTTTAGTTCAGAAAAAGTCAACTTTAACTAACAGTCTTTTCTCCTTGAAAGCAGGCCTTATAATGCAGTACCTCATTCCAGCAATGTACTGAGCTCCCAACCTCACTTCCTCTCATTTGCTGTGGCCAGCAGCTCCCATGATGCTGGGTTACATATTCTTTCTCTCAAGTTTTAATTCTTCTGTATTATAAAAAGTACAATAAAGTAGTATTCCCTATGGACCCTTCAGGAGTTCTAATCCCTTTGCTATGATTATCTTCTCCCATCCTTAGCAAAAGCGAGCTTCAATGTCCTTTCACTTTTAGCTGCTCCTTCAAGTGTATTTAACTCACGTTGTGCTTCAGTTTAGAGTGGTTTTATAATTTGTAATGGAAAATATTGGCCTCTTTAAAATCCAAACTCTTAATATATAGAAAGGCACTAGCTGCATTTTGTACACCCCAAAATTCAGGGATTATTAATATCCAGGTTTTCATTTCAAGATCATTATGGCCCTGATCATGCACTAGCCTTCTTTTAAAACACATGTATAACTTTTAAGCAAGAGGAGTCATCCTTTGTACTTAAAGCTAGGCACATGTTTAAGTGCCTTGCAGGATGGAGACATTTGAACATAAAGAACACTTTCAAAATTCAGATTGCATTCAGACTCAAATTTAAACACCACAAAAGTTTGGGGAGTTTCTGAAAGTGTCAAATTCGCTTTCAGAAAAGACACTCATTTAAAGACACCTGAGATCACCCACTATTTTGACCCATGCTTTAATACCGCCAAATATACTAGCATTATAATCCTGATTCAACAAACTACTTAAGCGTGCACTTAGCTTTAAGCATGAGTAGTCCCATGAAAGTCAAGAGGACTATTCCCATATGTAAAGGTGGGTACATGTTTAAGTACCTTGATTAATTGGGTTCCATGTCTAGTGGACATTTTGAAAAATAGTTACTCGTGTAATATATTCTTTAAACAGTTACAAAGATTTTCAGTTAATGACAGAGAAATATACTATTCCTGTTAATATAGCATGTGTCTTCCAATCAGGGAACAGAAAACAAGACCATGGGACTCAGGTAACCAAATATAAAGTGCTAGTACCCAGAGAGACAAGTTCATGAACTCACCATAAGCTAAAAATTTGTTTGTAGAAAGTGTTAATGAAATAATTGTAAAGAATGAACAAATTCACAAACCTGACAACCTGTTTGTGAATCATTTGTAAACAAACAAAAATTACTAATTTGTTTGGAATGACTAATTTGACCAGCTCCTGCTATTAATGGTAGCCCTCAGTGAAATCTCCCAGTATTTAGGAAATGGAGCTTTTTTTTAGTATTGTTGGCAAAGCTTTGTTCCAAAATCTACTAACACAGCATGTATATATACTGTTGACTTTTATTGCCCCCACCACCAAAGATGCTCAATGATAGTACAACAATAAAATAAAACTCCCACCTAGATATTTCATTAAGAAAATAATCTTTGGGACTGTTGAAATACAGTTTCCAAATAGCTATCCCTTTTCACTGGGAAAAATAAAACTATCAGTATGATTATTACAATATCTCAGGCCATCCTTATCCACCTGACATTCTAGCTGTTCTTGTGACCTATTTATTCCAGCTGGAAATAGTCTTGCCTAGCAGTTGTTGATTTTTATGGGGGCCACGATCGGCTGAACCTGTGGAAGCAGCAGGTAAACAAACTGGCCGTGGGACAAAAGTTGCCAATTCATGACCTAGACCATCCCTGACAGGTGTTTGTCTAACCTGTCCTTAAAAACCTCAGATGTGGAGGATTCTACAGCCTCCCTTGGAAGCCTATTCCAGAGTTTAAGTACCCTTATCGTTAGACAGTTTTTTCCTAATATCTAACTTAAATCTCTCCTGCTGCAGATTAAACCCATGACTATTTGTCCTGCCTTCAGTGGACATAGGGAATAATTAACCACCATCTGTATAACATCCTTTAACATATTTTAATTAAATTACCTACCTCATGTGAGAGTTATAAGGAATGAATAAATATGTGAAGTGCTGGAGAAGTAAACAGTATTACGAAGGGCCATCAATGACAGAAAACTTAGTTCCCAGTCTTGTGCTTAGTCCTTTATACTATATGCCCTCTGAGGAGACATCCAAACTTTTACTTCTGGATGAAATATTGTAAGTGTAATTTTTAAGTTTAAGTGGCTTTTTAGTGTGTGTGTGTGTGTGTGTGTGTGTGTGTGTGTGAGAGAGAGAGAGAAATTCCCAGTGTCCCAAAGTTGGACATTTGAAGTTTTAGAAACACACAAAATGAGTTGGGGTGGGGAGAAAGAGCATTGTAAGAATAAGAAAAAATATTCAGCAGCTTGTGCCCTACTTAAAAACAAAAAACAGTGACTTGAATTTAATTTCAATTTTTTACCTGAATACGAACTGCACTGAATCTTTGGCCACATTGCCATATCCATACTCTCCCTGAATAATACCATACTCTACAAGAGTTGTCATTGACCCTAAAATGAGCTAATATACAATACATACAAGTAGTGTGCATGTAATCTATAAAGTATATATGACCAAATGTGGTGTTTTCAGTATCTAAGGAATGAAATTAAAGCATTAGAACTTGATTGAGAGACGGTTAATATATAAATAGGTAAAGTTAACTAATAAATATTTTAACTGTAGCCTTTCTGAATGACAAGGCACAAGAACAAAATAGAAAGAAAAAGGTTGAAAGCAATGTCTTTGGGACTGACTGAAAAATGTAGGCCAGCTTTGGAGACTCATTTCTCTTTGTCTTTTGTCTTGTTGTCTGGACTTAATATGATTACTGCATTTTCTATCTTAAAATTACAGTGTCCCAAAGGACAGTCCAAATATCTGAACCTATATCCTATTGTTACGTTATTCTGTATTTCCCCTTCCTAGAATATCCTAAATTTAATTTTTGGCGGGCAGTTATTTACTAAGTCTCTCCCTGAGACAAATATTGTCTCTGCTTTTAGGCATGGAGAAGATGAAAGTAACAACAAAAAAAATCACTAAAATGGTCCCAAATCTGTCACATACACCCCCTTCTCTGCTTCACACACAACTATTTTTCAACCTTATGGGAAACCAGCACCACCCACTGGGCATTTTGGATAGGGGCCAAAGTGCTTTGCACACTCTTAGCAGTATATCTATGTTTGATGATAGTAAAATGACAGTTCTTTTCTGTGTCATCATCCCTCAAGAAAACCATGGAAAAAATTCTGCATAAATTAACGCTAATAATGTCATATCCTCTCAGGGAGTGGGCAGAGATCAGGTCCAGCCAGGGAGCATGGCACCAGACATTCCCTATGGTGCTGTGATGTAAGGGGGGGGATGGGATATAGATAGCTATGACATAGCTTGGAGTGGTTACCCTGAGATTTGCAGCATTTTCCTCGCAGATCGTATAACATGCAGGAGATTTTTATTTAGATGTTGTGACTTTCTACCACATTTCTGAGCACTCCTCTTCATTTAATTATATTCCTAATAGTGTCAGGAGACAAAGGAGCAGAGCCTAACTTGGTGTGAATCAGTATAGTTCTATTGATTTCAGATTTACACCAACCTCTACACCATTCTGTGGCCTTTCTTCAAAGATTAATTTTGCAAAAGAAGTCTCATATTCTTCCCTATTTACACGTAGAGTCTTGTGAGTAAATTTTCTATCACACATTTAGTGGGGGAGATATTGTACCAAATTATGCCTGAGTTAGTTTGCCATGACAATTATTCTTTCATGGTGCTTAACACCTATTTGTATTACAGATTTGTTTTTTAAGTCCTATTTCCCTACCCCACAACTAGGACAGTTAGTAGATTTTGTGCCTTCTGAACATTGTTAACCCACCGTATTTGAGCTTGAGAAATAAACCCAAACTTCTTAAATTAAGGTTCAGTGGCAGCTCCAGTGTTTGAGTCATGCTCTGGGAGCTCATCCATTGAAAGTGGGCTATTGAAGGGGTCTGGCTGTGGGGATGTGATTGGGGGGGAAAAGAGTCTCCAACACTTGAGCAGTGACTGTAGCAAACCCTTTCTCATCACAATAGCCAAACCTCCCTTGCCCTCATCTGTCAAAGCATCTGCTGCCACTCATCCCCCACTGTAAGGAACCATTTAACCTTTTCTTCCTTTTGGAATGGGATAGAAAGCTCAGAAAAAGGAGCTGCTTTATCTTCTTCTCCTAGCACAATACTCAGTATACTTGTTTTAGTGTCTGAAATCTGTGATTCTGCCTCCGCACGTCACTGCTTTTGTCAAGAGAGGGAAAAAAATGGAGTATGTTCAATGCACTTAAACAGTAAAGTGTGAGCCATAATTTTGAATTTTTGGCTTTCATCAAATATATTTTCTGACACTCAGGCCTGACTTCCCATTTACTCCAAAACACTTTTACATGTCTCTGCCCTTTCATTTACATTCACTTTAGAGCTACTTTACACTGCCTGAATGATGTACAGGGTCCTTGCTGCTGTTTTAATCTTCATTTTAGATATTTTATTATTGCAACAAAGTGTTCAATTTGCATGTGCTTTTGCTTCTGATTTCATCTCACTTTTTTTTAACCAGTCCTCCCATGCTTAAAGAGGTTGATTTGTATCTCAGTTAAATTACTGCAAAGGCAGTGATAAAGAGGCTTATTATATATCACATGAATGATATAACATCCTTATGGTATATAGCTTTACTGTTTCAAAAGAGAGAGGCTTTCTACCCCAGGAACTATATAGTGTGTATGTTTTACAGTGTTTCAAAGGTTTTGAAATACCAGCAGAACTGTCCCTTCCAGATTTATTATTAGAATTCAGGCAACAGTACACTGAAGAAGTGGGGGGTGGGGGAAAAGTTCCTGTTTAATATTATTTATAGACTAGCCTTGGCTTATCCTTCAAGCTCTGTAAACCTTGCCAATATGCCACTTGTCAAGCACATCAGACCTTGTGCATCAGCTGTAGACCACAAAACATTATACAGTTCACACATCCTGCTTTAGGAATATAAAAATAATGCTGTTGTGAAAGGCCAGTCTCAAATCCTGAGATCATCTCATCTTTCTTGTAATATCATTTAAGTCCACTTAATGCTGGGTATTTTTTTTTAAAGTATCATCTTTTCTAAATATTAGAGAAATCAAATCTGGTGGTCTGAAATCCCTATATCAGGTAACACGAATTCCTTTTTGCAACAGCAGCTTGTACCAACGCAACTTTCCTTTCATACTTGAGACCAAGATGAGTAAATAGATGCAGGGCCTTAACAGGCTTATGCCTGTTTTTAAGGTGTTCTGTGCAACTGATAGTCGTTTATCTGTCTACCTTACGTACATATATGGCCCCTATACAACTTTAATGTGTTTACCTTTACATCATCCCTATGAGATGGGAAGTTGCTATTATCCCACTTTATAGTTGGCCCAAAGTCACAGGAGAAGTAGGGAAGTGAACCTGAGGCCTGGCCTACACTGCGGGAGGGATCGATCTAAGTTATGCAACTTATGAATAATGTAGCTGAAGTAGACGTACTTAGATCGACTTACTTAGTGTCTTCACTATGGTGAGCTGACTGCTGCCATTCCCCCGTCAACTCTGCCTGCGCCTCTCCGAGCTGGAGTACAGGAGTCGATGGGAGAGCGCTCGGGAATTGATATATCGCATCTAGACTAGACACAATAAATCGATCCCCACTGGATTGATCGTTGCCCACCGATCCGGCCGGTAGTGAAGACATACCCTGAGTCTGCTGAATCACAGGCTAGCACCATAACCACTGTATTGTACTGTCACTTAGTTTTCAGTCTATTCATTTTCAGTAGTAGGTTAGCAAACTGTTGCATTTGTTGGATGAGAAGAGGTTACTTTTGCCTGCGGTCTGGTGGCGCACTCATTGAAATCAAAGGCAAGGCTCCAATAGAGCAGGGCCACTGTGAAAGCATGAGCCAACCATTTCTGATAAAATAAAATCTTAACCTTCGCTTCTATGATGCCTTCCATTCACTGCTCTCAAGGCACCTTTAAAAACTGTAGGCTAGACCCTCAGCTGGTGTAAATCAGCACAGCTCCATTGGTTTCAGTGGATCTTGGCTAATATACACGAGCTGATGCTCTGGCCTGAGAATTTAAATTCTCAGTATCCTTGCAAAGCACTATTACTTTCCCTTTTCTAGATAGAAGTAAACTGAGAAGTTAAATAACTTGTCCATATGAAGGCTCCTGCAGACCCAGAAATAAAAGCCAGCTCTCCTGACACCCAGTGATGTGATTTTTTAATCACAAGATCATTCTTCTTCCCCCAAATCTTTGCCTAAAACTCGGATTGTACCAGGACCCTATTTCTTTCAAGCTTTGAAAAATGGGCATTAAAACTTCAAAAATATAGGTCCAGATCCTAAATTGGCTTACATCCTTCTAGCTCTACTGACTTCAGTGGAGATACATCAATCTAAACCAATTGAAGACAGTTTGTAAGTTTTTGTTTTCATATTTATATTCACTCCCTGGTCTAGACAGGAGCAAAAAATGCTGAAATATTGTAAAAAGAACTTTGAGGGGTATTTCTTCCAACTGAATTTCTAAATTTTTGATATTTGCCATTTCCAACTATTGTGGTATTTGAGTAAGTCATGTGACCCTTACTTTTGTTGCTCTAGAAGAAAAATACAACCCTGTTCAATGTTTCCTGTGTTTTAAATTGAAAATGTTGCCAAGCAGAGACAGGCACAAACCAAACCCTCCGATCCTCTCATCTTAGAGTTGAAACCACATCTGATTTCTACTGTTTGGGCCATTCTATAAGTTCTTGTGTAAAAGGGTAGAGTAGTAATTTGTTCCAGTGAGGTTTTAAGGCAAACATTATTAACAAAGACACTAAAAATATTATTTTAAAATAACTTTCATGTGACTTTAGATTCAGATAAGTTTTTTGTTGGGCCTAATTCTTATTTGTCTCTAACAAATTCCTAAAAGTGCCAAACCCACTTGGAATGTGACTGTCCATGAACTAGTATCTGGAAGCAACAATCGGTGTTATGTTTGTATGTTAGGGTCTTGTACTGATGGATGTCACTATAGTATCTGAGAGCCTTCCAGTTTAACAAACTGGCATAACAAGGCCCCAGAGTAGACTTCATGAATCAGAAACATAGGACAGGAAGCAACCTCCAGAGGTGGTCTTGTCCATTCCCATGTGTCTGTTACAGCTATCCCCCTATTCCATTTTGTTTCTTACAGCTGTCCCCATACTCCATTTTGTTTTTGTTCTCCTCCTGTGGCCGCCCTTCCCTGGCTGTTAAGTCGTTTACCAGGGCCACTGCCCTTCTCAAAGGGATGGCCACTTGTGCTGCGTGCTAAATGGGACCACTGCCCTATTCAAAGGGTTAGTCCTGTTATCACCTCGTTGAACCTGGGCTCGGTGTAGGGCAGGCAATATCCAGAGCTGCAAGACCTATTGTGTTTTTAAGATCCTGGGCATGAGTCATAGGCCTCATGTGCTTTTGAGTCACCTATTGCACAGGACTCTGCCCAGACATGTTTCTGTGCTCACCTGCAGTCTTTTTCCCTGTGCCTCCTCCCCTGCGACAGAGGGAGCCTATCAGGATTACTGGCGGGAAACTGCCTGAGTTTGCCTTTAAAAACAGACATTTTTGAAACAGACATCAGAAAGGTTCCTGCATTGCTGCCTGGTCTGATTAGCCAGGGGTTTTGGGGGGGTCCTTTCTCCACTCTCGTCTTATTTTTGAGCATACCCCCGTTTTTTGAACTCCCCCCATGAAGAACGAATTGCTACCTGAGAGATCTCCTGATTATTGAGACTACCAAGCCTCCTGATGTTCTTGCTGCTGCTGCCTTGGGGACTGGTAAGAATCCCTCTGTGAAACTTTCCCTACTTTTATTTTATTGTTTTAGCTGCTGGCTCTGTTTCCCCAGCACACAGACTCAAGCTAAACCTTGGTCTGTGTCTTAATACTTCTCTTAAACTCCACGGCGCTTTGCTGCTAAAAATAAGTTTGTGCCACTGCTAAGCTCTGCTCCTGTGGGCTTTGCTTAGGGCTCCCTGCTTTCAGCTGTATCCCTTGGCTTCAGCCACCATCCCTTGGCTTCCTTGGGAGCTGTATCCTGGGCACATACCACTCTGCCCTCTGTGACTTCCCCATAGCACAAGGTGCACCATAGGTTTTGTTTTTTTTAGTTTAATAAGTCATAGTTTGTTAAGACTGTAGAGCTTGTAAGTTCACCTGCCTTGTTATAGTTTACTGTTTTGTTGCTCCGTATAGTTGCTTGTTATAGTTTTGCTTAGAATTGTGATATTTGTTGTTTTGCCTAGTCGTTGGTTAAGATAGATAAGGTTTTTGCTGCTTAAATTCGTCTTCCCGCTGTCCCGATCTCTCCCTGAACTTTCCCGTGTCTGTTTTTCCCCCGCTCCAATCTCCCCCTCTGTGTGCTTCTCCGTGTCTCCCTGTTGTAACTCCTTGCTGCCCCCCCGTGTCTGCATCATCCTCTGAACCTCCCAAACCCCTTGCTGCTTCTCCCCCTGTGAGACTTCCCAAACCCTTTGCCGCTTTTTTCCTTTGTTTTTGGTGTCCGCTTGTTGCTTAAATCTCTCTCTAGCCCTTCTTACACTTCTCCGCTGCCCCTCCCCTACCGAAGATCACCATCACACTGCTCCATTGTCCTTACCCTGCAGGGCTTCAGAGTCTCTCGCTGCTTCCAGCCGCACTCTCCTCTCATCAGTTGCCACTAATCATTCACTGCCCTCCCCCCTCCTGTTCCTTGACAGATTATCTGCTATCCTAGCCTCACAAATTAAGTCATTACTTTTCCTTTATACTGTTACATTGCATAAATTCACTTATATTCACATTTTACTTGTAATTATAACACCCCATTGGTTGCTTCCACTTTTCTAATATACTTTGTATTTGCATTGATACCATTGTGTTACATTGTGTATAAGGCCACTAACCACTTAATACATTCTATCTAAGATTGTTGACCATTTTATATAGAAGCTACCATTTTATTTTGCATTTCTTTTTGATACACTTATTGACTGTACTGTACCCCATTGTGCTGAACCCCACTTACTGTACCCCACTGTTAGAACTCCCTACACTGTTCAATAAGACCCCCCCATCATTGTCTATTGTAAACACCCTCTACACCCCACCCCATCGTATTTCATTGTTAAATTCCCACCACCTCCTTTTTCCTTTAATAAAGAAATTAATTGGCACCCCACCTGTGTGGTAATTGCTCCCCAAGATCCCATATACCTGCTGGCAGGGACACCCTGCACTTCAGATAGGACTATGCATTATCTAGACCATTCCTGACAGGTGCTTGTCTCATCTGTTCTTAAATATCTCTAATGATCAAGATTCCACAACCTCCAGAGGCAATTATTCCAGTGCTTAACTACCCTGACAGTTAGAAAGTTTTGCCTAATGTCAACCTAAACCACCTTTGCTGCAATGCAAGCCCTTTGCTTCTTGTCCTATCCTCAGAGGTTAAGGAGAACAATTTTTCTCCCTTCTCCTTGTAACAACCTTTTATGTAGCTGAAAACTATGTCCCCTCCTCTTCTCTTAGTCCTCTTTTCTCAATCTTCCCTCGTAGGTCATGTTATCTAGACCTTTAATCATTTTTGTTGCTCTTCTTCCCCCCGCATCTTTTCCTAAATATGGCTCCCAGAACTGGACGTGATACTCCAGCTGAGGCCTAATCAGGGTGGAGCAAAGTGGAAGAATTACTGCTTGTGTATTGCTTGCAACACTCTTATTAATACATCTCACAATATTTGCTCTTCTTGCAACACTGTTGAATCATATTTAGTTTGTGATCCGCTATAATCCCCAGATCCCTTTCTGCAGTACTCTTCCTAAGTAGTCATTTCCCATTTTGTATGTGTGCAACTGATTTTTCCTTCCTAAGTGGAGTAATTTGCATTTGTCATTCTAATAATAGAATATAGGGTTGGAAGGGACCTCAGGAGGTCATCTAGTCCACTCCCCTGCTCAAAACAGGACCATGCCCCAGACAGATTTTTTCCCCAGATCCCTAAATGGCCCCCTCAAGGATTGAATTTACAACCCTGCATTTAGCAAGCCAATGCTCAAACCACTGAGCTATTTATTGAATTTCATCCTTTTTACTTCAGACCATTTCTCCAGCTTGTCCAGATCACTTTGAGTTTTAGTCGTGTCCTCCAAAACACAACCCCTCCCAGTTTGGTATCATCTTCAAACTGCATAAAAGTACTCTCTAGGGCAGTATCTAAATCAGGAATTGGCAACCTTTGGCACATGGCTTGCCAGGGCAAGTTCCCTGGTGGGCTGGGCTGGTTTGTTTACCTGACGCATCCACAGGTTCGGTCAATTGTGGTTCCCACTGGCTGCGGTTTGCCACTCCAGGCCAATGGGGGCGGCGGGAAGAAGCAGCCAGCACATCCCTCGGCCCGTGCCACTTCTTGCAGCCCCCATTAGCCTGGAGCAGTGAACCGCAGCCAGTGGGAGCTGCGATTGGCCGAACCTGCGGATGTGGCAGGTAAATAAACCAGCCTGGCCTGCCAGGGGGCTTACCTTGGCGGGCCGCATGCCAAAAGTTGCCGATCCCTGATCTAAATTATCGATGAAGATGTTGACCAGAACAGGAATTAGAATTGATCCCTGTGGGACCCCATTCTATGCCCTTCCAGCTTGACTGTGAACCATTGATAACTAATATCTGGGAATGGTTTTCCAAGCATTTATGCATATAGTAGTTCCATCTAGGTTGTATTTTCCTAGTTTGTTTTATGAGAACGTCATGCGAGACAGTATCAAAAGCCTTACTAAGGTCAAGATACACCATATCTACCACTTCCCCCTCCCCACCCACCCCGTCCCCACTACAAGCTTGTTACTCTATTAAAGAAAGCTATTAGGTTGGTTTGACACAATTTGTTCTTGACAAATCCATGCTGACTTACTTATCTTATTATCTTCTAGGTGTCTGCAAATTGATTGCTTAATTATTTGCTCCATTATCCTTCTGGGTCCTGAAGTTGAACTGACTGGTCTGTAATTCCCCAGGCTGTACATATTCCCCTTTTTATAGATTGGCACTATATTTGTCCTTTTCCACTCCTCTGGACTGGAATTCTTCCAGTCTTCCATGACTTTTCAATCACAAATAGCTCTGATATTTTCTCAGTCAGCTCCTTGAGTATTCTAGGATGCATTTTATCAGGTCCTGGTGACTTGAAGACATCTAACTTGCTCTTTCCCTATTTTAGCCTCCTACCTAATTTTCACTGGCATTCATTAAATTAGATGTCCAACTGCTACAAAACGTTTTGGTGAAAACTTAAACAATAAAGTCATTTAGCATTTCTCCGATTTCCACATTTTCTGTTGTTGTTCCCCCCCTCCCCATTGTGTAACCGGCCTATCCTGTCCTTAGTCTTCTTGGTCTTCCTGATGCTTCTAATGTATTTGTAGAATATTTTCTTGTTACCCTTTATGTCTCTAGCTAGCTTGATCTCGTTTTGTGCCCTGGCCTTTCTAATTTTGTCCCCACATACTTGTGTTACTTGTTTATATTCATCCTTTGTAATCTCACCTAGTTTCCACTTGTTGTAGGACTCTCTTTTTTATTTTTTTATTTTTAGATCATTGAAGATCTCCTGGTTAAGCCAGGATGGTCTCCTGCTTTACTTTCTATCTTTCCTCTTTCTGTTCTGGTAAGAAGTAGTGAACATCTATGTGAAAAAATAGTGGGCAGACTTTCCACAATGAGACAGAAAAAAGGTAACAACACACAATCATTGTAACTTAGTGAGTTCAGCAGTGCAAGCTAAACTCCATGGCAGATTCTTCATCTTGACCACTTTAGAGAATATGTAGTGATTGTAAGTTGTGCTTGAAAGCTAGGAATGAGAAATAAGACTCCTATTTCTGCCTATGCTCTGCCGCTGTCCCCACTGTGTATGTTGGGCAAGTCACTTGCCATTAACCTCTTTGTGCCTCTGATTGTTTTCTCTCATGGGATTTTTTTACCCTCCATCTACATTCCAATGTTTCCAGAGTGTTAGGCACGCCTCATTCTAATGTTGTTTATACTAAGGTCCTAGTACACTGCTCTGGCAGTGTAAATACACTTTTAAAGTGAGAAATTTATAGTTGTACCTACTTCCCTTTACACTGGCTGAGATGAGCAAAAGAGCCTTAGTTTAAATGAATAAAGTGTTTTCTGTGAAAGCCAATGCTGCTCTAGGATCTCGAGTCAATACTATTCTTTTGACAGGCTGCACTTTTTTTTTTACAAACTATTTAAAGATCTGCTTTGTATTCATATAATATATCCTGTCCCCAAACTCCATCCAACATTTCTGTAGCTAATTGCTGGTATATTGATACTTTGTGTTCAATTCATGATACAAGGAGTCCTGAATGGTTTGTTTCTGATAATTAGCTATAATAGTACTTCTTTTTGTAATGGTACTAGTGGTAGTTCTATAGTTTCTTCCTCTAAGAATGTGTGATATGTAATTTCCTATTGAAGTACATCCAGTTCCATCATTCGTGTAAAACAGATCTGTATCCACAGTTTGCAAAAGATGTCTGTGAATGAAATCACTCAATGCTTTAGAAAACTTTAAGCATTTGGATCTCAAGAACATAGGCTAAATACTTGGCTAATGAATAATATCATGGCTTCCTGGCTTTCCCATCTCAAATCCCAATGGCCCTGATGGATTATCTGTAGCATCTCCCTTCTCATAGAAGCTAGAATAATCAGTTTATCTCCCTTGAATAGCAGTTCATCATTTTCATTGATTTCTTCTCTGCAGGTAAACTATTCTCTGATTTCATGTGTCACTTTACTCTTCTCTTCAGGCTATCCATCTCTTATCACTCTTTGTAACCTCTGGAGATTTTCATTCTTCTCTTGGCTTTCTGATCTAGGCAAGTCTTCCTTCTAAAACTACTGAAGTACCTGGGGTCTCTGAGAATCTCCCACTACATCAATATCTGCCATAACTTCATGTATTTGAGACTTCCCCTCCTGCCTTGTGTCACTCTGTAGCTCACAGGTAAACTATGATGGTTTACCTTATGGTTTGGGAGTTTTAACTATAACTGCTGCCCTATCAATATTTGTTATGGCTAAGATTTCAAAAGCAGGTGTGTAACTGCACATAATTACATATAACTTTTAATTTTTTGTATTTCTTTCTTCTGATGTTGCTGTATTACAAGCA
Organism: Gopherus flavomarginatus; assembly: GCF_025201925.1. Lineage (NCBI taxonomy): Eukaryota > Metazoa > Chordata > Testudines > Testudinidae > Gopherus > Gopherus flavomarginatus. The sequence continues at coordinate 115,381,211 of NC_066619.1, forward strand.
TGCAAAAGAAGAGGCAGCTATCCATATGCTCTAAGTGCATTTGACAGAAATTTTATCCCGCTAAAAACCAGCAGCTAACCTCCAACTAAATGTTCTCTTACAATGATTACCCTCACCCATATGTCACCCCCATCAGGTCCATCCCATCTAGAAAGTTTGCTTAAAATGATATACTTTAAAATGATGGACCTTAGTAAACTTGTCTACTAAAATATATGGAAGCATGTATTGAATATTTCCACATGACCATGGTTAGATAGGCATCTGACTAACTCTGCGTGCATCTAGACTGGTTCACATACATCAGGTATTTGCACCTGAGTTAGGTGCACACTAAGGTAAATTATATCATCAAGTATGCTTGCTTTTCAAGCTCTGTTCCTATATATTCCTCTAAGGCATTTTCTTTTGGGATGCTGGGAATTAGGGAAGATCAAGTTTAGCTTCTTATACATTGAAAGCAGTAGACATAGTTCAAACTGCTACTTTCAGTTCCTCCAGATGCAAACCATACTAGAAATAATCCAGTTATTAATGTTATGCTGAGTTTCAGTGTTATGTTACACTGAGCTGCAATGCATAAAAATATGTTAAAATAATAAGTGGTGTCTGCCAAATGATACGAAGCCTAATGGACATTAATATTAAAAATCAAATGCAACACATGATTTTGTTCCCTTTCTCTTTATTTTGCATGCTTGTGAAATATTTTATATTTAAAATGTTAGATTTATAAATACCATCAGAGACCTGAAGCATAGTATTGAATTTCAACTTGTGATTCAGTTGGCAGTTGTAAAAATGTATACATGCAATCACTGGAAAAATATTAAAATGCAATTATCATGAAAAATAAAGCAAGGAAAATGTATTTTAATGAGAAATATACACTGGGTTTTAATGCTCATGGAAACAAAGGATTTCTAGCAGAAGCAAGAAGCAGTTAGAGGCTGTGTAAGCTTCCCTGACACAGTTCTGTCTGTACGTCTCTGTCCTGACCCTCAGCAACCCTTCTGTTCTAATCTTGGCCCATTCCTGAGCAGAGGCTACTGGCAGTGTGGTAGATGTATCCATTTCTGTCTAGGTTAAAATGATCAAATCTCTTTTAGTTCGTGATATAGTCCTATATTTGAACAGGGGTTCCAAATCTGAAGAGCTGAGTATTAACCCTGTGCAGTGCCTAGTTCCAGACACCAAAAGAGAAAAAAGGATTTACCTCAGATTTATCGGTGTTTGCATTTTGGTTTGGTTTTTCCTATCTAGGAAAAGATGGGGATGATGACAATAGATACAAAATTGGAATTGGTTGGATGATAGTTTGTGATGTCTCTTGGAGTCAAATGCGGGCCTGGCATAAGAGGTGGTTCTTCTGCTGGTTTCCAGCTGAGTTGCATCTACTTACTTTGGAGCCGAATTTGATCTTGGGCATGGAATGATTTGTGCTGTAATCCTTCTGCTCCCTCATCAGTGTTTCCTGTTTGCCTCTGCTTGTTATCTCTTGTTTGATATTTGGATTGTAAGCTTTTTGGAGCAGGCACCATCGATTTGTTTTGGTTTGTACAGTGCCTAGTGTAATGGGGTCCTGCCTCATGGTGTTACTGCCATATAAAAACAGTAGTAATAGTTTGCAAATCATTTACCATATTTCTCTTCTCTGAAAGAGTTAGGAAGCAGTAACAAATAGAGGGAAGTGACTGAAAGTTGTAAAGATTACTTTCGTCCCTCTGCACTACCTTGTTAACAGTGCACATCTGTTCTTTTCTTTAACAAAGCGAAATGTTAAGGAATAGAAGTGTAATGTAACAGAATGGAAGAAAAAGATGGCATCCATTTTAAATGCTTGGTGTCTTGTAGGGATGAGGCTGAGGAAAAGTATCTGCACATGGTTGAGACAGATCATATTGCCCAGTTGTTCTCTGTGATTTCTTTTTCATTCAGTATGCTTAAATAAATTGGAAGAAATATACCGGCTGTTAATGCCATTTAGCCCTGTACTGTTGGCTTTACTCATGTGAGTAGCCCTATTGAAATCATAGGGGGCTCGATCTTGCAAAGTGCCAAGAGATTCTAAGCACTCTGGGCCCAATCCAACTGAGCACTGAAGCATATGTTTAACGTTAAGCATATGCTTAAGTGCTTTGCTGGATTAGGATCAGAGTGTTCAGAGCCTTGATGGCTCAAACTCAGGCATAGATAATGTTTTAATATAGATGCGTGCAGTGTGTATCCATTGCTAGTCTCATGAAGTAACCGAGAGAAAGGGGATACCTCACTGTATCCTACAAAATTAAAAGTAAGTATCCTACAGTGGAAAAGGAAGGGTAAACTGTACTGGTCCAGCCATGCCCTAGCTGTGAAACAGCACAAAACTTTTTAGGGCAGTTTTGTGGTCTTCGGTTTCCCTGGACAAAGGTGTGAATAAATAGCTAAGATGTTAGATACTCTTTAGCAAAAAGTAACAAAGGAAACTACTTAGAAGGGCAGAAGTTAGTTGATTTCAGTGACTATCTCTTGAATATTTTCTGTGGTGGCATGCATGTATCAGACTATAAATCTTCATGGCTGCCATACAGACCTTCGTTTTTCCCAATAGCATCATCTTCATATACAGCATTCTTTTACAACATATATTTGTGTATTACAGACATCCTGGGTATGGCTGGGGAGAGTCAAACTTTGTATTTCTGTAAAGGGAGCAATTCTCAGGTAATAGTTTCCAGGGGTGATTTAAAAAAAATAATTCAGTGTAATGTTTTGCACTTATGACAGAGGATTCTGGTGCAGCCTCAGTGTCAAAATTATGGTAGAAATACTGAAAGTGTGTTTAATATTGATGAGATCCACATTCACATTAGACATTGGTAGGTAAGTTTATTTAGTCTGCGGGTACTAAAAGAGTTAAAAGTGGACAGATGAGTTAGATCTATAGGCAGAAAGATCTAGTGCATACTTACATATTGTGTGAGTGTGTGTATTAAAACGCTTCACTGGAGTGAGGATTAACAAACATCTGACTTCTCTGAATCAGTCTAATGGATGCAAGGTCAGCAGTACAGATCGTGGTCCTCATGGAAGTAATAAAACTGGATGTATCCATTGAGCATATGGAAATAATTGAACGAATGTAAAAGAAACAGCTAGCCTCACCAATGGAGGGTTGTGTGGCTAAATGGAAAGGCAACTTTCTTCTAACCAAAAAAAGCAACTTTCTTCTAACCAAAAAAAGATAGGCATCCAAAACGTAGCCGTGAGTGGCAGGTGCACATTCACATTGATGCTCATTGGCTGTAGTATGAAGGAAGAGACTGTAGACTATGCAGGTATACTGGACTGGTTCATTCTGAAGCAAAGACATCTCAAATATGCATTATTATGCATAATTGTATTGCAGTAGCACATAGGACCCCAAACAAGGGTTGGTCCAGGTGTTGTACAGACATGTAGCAAAGTCTCTGCCTCAGAGCTCACTGTCTACGTCACAAAAGGGATGTGACAGGTATACAAGGTTGAGGTGGGTTGGGAGGATTCAGGAATGACTAACTGGACAAAGTTAAACAGAAAAGCAGAAGTCCCAGCTCGTTGGTTTGGGGGGGCACTGTTATACAGGCAAAACACCTAGTCAATCTATAATATTCAAATTGAAAATGCATTGTTGTTTCATGAATAGCAAAAATATCAGTGCTTGGGTGTTAACAGGGGCTGGTGTGTCACAAACAAGTCAAACCCTGTTGAATGCGGTATTTGCAGTATCTATGGATAATGGTAGGTTAGCCATAAGGACTTTTCTGCCACAGAGGCTAAGAAAACATCAAGGTGCTTAAGTGCTTGTTTGGCAAATGATGGATGGGTGGAATTGCAAATCTGAACTAAAATGATTAAGCAGTGATGAGAAAGGACAGCATCAGTAATTATTAGTTTCAGATCACCAGACCACATGATATCCAGGCACCAGTTGTAAATTAGGCTAGTCAGAATTCAAGAGAGTAAAGTCCTAGTTAGTATCTACATTGCATAGAGAAGAAGTTAAATATCTGGGTAGAATCCAGCAAAAGACACCTTAGACCATCCAAGCTGCATAAAAACCAGAGGAGATATGGGATGCCAAATTCCTCAACAGAAAGAAGAGACTGCCTTATGAGTTGCAAAAGGGAAGGGAGTAGGGACCCTGTACAACTGCAAGCTGTGAAGCTGAAAAAGAGCTGAGCTTGTCCTAATACACTCCAGGCTTCCCACACTGGCACTCTACACTCCTGATAGAACTGCCTGTAGCCCTTCCAAATGTATTTGGAGGCTTCTTTGTGGCCATGAGTGGGAGGCCACGGATCAGCTCTAGACTCATTCTCTGATGCTCCAGTTTTTAATTTAAAAATCAAATATTTTCTCCTAGTTCTAGATGAAACTCTTCCAGTGCTGCCACCTTATTTTAATCTCTGGGCCATCGATGTTCCCTTTTTTTAACGGCTGACAGCGAGAGTCAGTTGTTAAGATGAGCCTTCAGTAGCTTCTGTGTCCTCTTCAGTACAGTCACCCAAGCAAAAGTCTATCAGTCTTGATCTGAGGCCTTTTTAAGCATGTTCCCTAGGATGTTGTCCGCTTGGTTGACGACAAACACACTCATGTTGGGATTAGGGTTGCCAATTTTGGTTGGATGTATTCCTGGAGATTTCATCACCTGCCATAATCTTGAATTAGAGATTAATCTTTAATTCCTGGAGACTCCAGGCCAATCCTAGCTGGGATGTCAGAACTCACTGAATGTGCTAAGTGAAATTCCATGAGACCATCCTCAGTAGTTTGATTGCCATGTGCTATGTTCAAGGCATGAATGGAGAAGTTAAAGGAAAGAACATAAAATTTGTTTCTGAAAGTTTGCAATATAACACTAATTTATTTCTTAGAATCCAGAACCCAAAAGCACAAGAACCAAAAATCAATACACCTTGCTGTAGGCTGGCTCTATTCAGACTGACTACTGAAGATCCAGATAGTATGTTTCTCTGTAGAGTCCCCTCATCTGCATGGAGATCCAAAAACCCCTGGCAATTTAGACTAAATTCTACACTGGGAACTTGATGCAATTCCCAGCTCAAATAGACCTACTAGTGCTAGCTCTCAAAATAGTAGTGCAGCCATGGTAACACCGGCAGCAGCAAGCAGCTGGCTGCCCAGAGTCCATCTACCAATCTCAACCCGAGCTCCAAGTGTGGATGTGGCCTTAAATTGATAGTTTGTCATTTTAACACAGTTTTTAATGCACCGTGCCATTTATGGTGCAAAAGAAAAGAGGGTGAAATCTGGAACTCTGCTGTTCAGAAGTGGGGGAGTACTTACCTCTTCGCAATTCAATATTTTGTATTGGTAGGTAGGGAGGGAAAATGTCTTGTTATGGGAGGGAGTATCCATATGAATGGTGGGATTTTCCATGCCCTTCCTGCACTATGAGCAATTTATGAGGGACCTCAGAGTGCCCTAAATCAGTATCCTGGGAGCAGTGAAAGAGCTCCTGTGTTTTCCACCATTGGAACACTCCATCTAGCTGTCTGATGAAGAGAATACATAATGCTGAACATCGGGCATAGGCTCCTTGACTGGCCACCAAGAGATACTGGAAGGAGAGAGTGCCAAAACAATTGCCAAACAGTGACAGCAAATAGGAGCAAAGAACTCTTTGGGCAAGGGTTGAAGGGGGGGAAGAGACGGAGAGAGAGGACTAATGGGATTCCCAAAGGTTTGGATGATTCCAGTAAGATTAGGATGATCAGATGTTTTCCTGAATGGGTTCTAAAAAGGGGAAAACTAAAACAAAACTACAGAGGAAGGCTTTTCAGTCTCCAGGGCTTTTGTTGTCTTAAGAACAATTCTGAAGAGAGCATATGAGTGAGACTAGAGTGAGAACTCAGCCACCATTGCCATAAATTGCTGAAGCCCAGAAATCAAAGGAATATCTGGATCACTTTGACCAGATCTTGGGTTTCACAAACACCTTGAAAAGTGTCTAGTTGAATGTGGGGCCCATAAGGGGGAGTCCAAGGGCTTACTACACACTTAAATTACTGATACGTGTGACACAGACTTTATTAGGTGGACAATTAACTGGTTAAGCAACAAACTCTATTATGCATGCTTGGCATGTGATTTTCAAATGCTCTTAACATGGTCAAATGAAGACCGGTTTCCTCCAGAACAGTGTCCCCATGCATTATTTCTCAGTCAGGACTATTTCCATGCCAAATTCCAAATGTCAGATAGCCACTATTCTCCAGCGTGTTAGTGTGGTTTTATGTTGATGTAACACCACCAAAATCAATGTCATTGCACTGGTATAAAGTTGGAGTAACTCAGGGGAGAATCAGGCCCTTTGACTGTTGGCATGTACAAGCCTCACCTAAATAAAGTTAGAGAATTGGGATCTTTTAAATTCTTTGACACTGTTACAAGAGCAGTTTTTTATTTTTTTTAAAATAACCTTTACACCAATATGTTTATTTGCTTAAATACTATTCGTAAATCTCCTAACATTCTTGGAAATTAGACCATTTAGTTTTACAAAACAAATGTATTTTGCCCCTGTTTTCTGTTTTATTTCATTATGGGGGTTCCAGTTTCTCAGAAGCTACCTTTGGGTTTCAGAGGAGATACTGTGATCCATCCTAAGTAATGCCTAGTGACTGAAGTCATAGGACAAAGGCCTAGAAGGTGCTGAGCACTTCCTTCAATGAGCTGAGTGCCTTTCAGGAGATGTCCAGCACCTCATAGAGTTGAAAAATATAGAAAAAGGACCTAGGAATAAACATGCTCTTTAATGCTGTACGTCATTGAATATATATGGGAACATCCTCAATGGATATCCATGTTGTAGTACTTATGGTGGAATAACTGCTTGTCATGATGAGTGCCAGAAGGCCTTTAACCAGCTTAAGGCAACACTCATGTCTGACCCTGTGCTAAGGGCCCCAGACTTTGACAAACCATTCCTAGTAACCACAGATACATCTGAGTGTGGTGTAGGAGCAGTTTTAATGCAGGAAGGACCGGATCAAGAATTTCATCCTGTCGTGTTTCTCAGCAAGAAACTGTCTGAGAGGGAAAGCCACTGGTCAATCAGTGAAACAGAATGCTACGCCATTGTGTATGCCCTGGAAAAGGTACGCCTATACATTTGGGGACGGCGTTTCCAGCTAGAAACCGACCATGCTGCGCTAAAGTGGCTTCATACTGCCAAGGGAAACAACAAAAAACTTCTTTGATGGAGTTTAGCTCTCCAAGATTTTGATTTTAAAATTCAACACATTTCAGGAGCTTCTAACGAAGTAGCTGATGCACTCTCCCGTGAAAGTTTCCCAGAGTTAACTGGTTAAATTGTCCTTAAAATGTGAAAAATCTTGTAGTTTTACATAAGTAGTAGTATATGTAAAGGTGCATGTGTTTTATTAATCTATATATTCTAAAGTTCTAGGAAGAAATCACTGCCAGTGTGGTTCCACACTGTCTGAGATTTTGGGGGTGTGTCATAAACAGATGGTTAAGGGTTAATGCCTCTTTTACCTGTAAAGGGTTAAAAAGTTCACCTAGGCTAGCTAACACCTGACCAGAGGAACTAATGGGGGAACAAGATATTTCAAAAGGAAGGAGGGAAGTTTTTCCTTTGTTTAGAGTTTCAGTTTCAGCCGGAGTGAAAAGATCAAGGAACCAGCCTCTTATCAGAGTAGTAAATTTTAGGAAGGAATAAACAGGCTTATGTTTATTTCTTTGTAACCTGTCTTATGCAAATTGAGGTAGAAAAATTGGGTATTTGGGTATTTTTTCTTTGTGTAACTAAATTTGTGCCCAGGGGAACATCCTCTGTGTTTTGAATCTGTTGTCTGTGAGAGTAGCTGGTATGCTAATCTGTCCCAGAGGGTTTTCTTTCACCTTTCTTTTCTTTAATTAAAAGCTTTTTTTTTCTTAATACCTGATTGATTTTTCCTTGTTTTTAGATCCAAGGGGATTGGATCTGGACTCACTAGGGATTGGTGGAAGAAAGGAGGGGGAATGGTTAATTTCTCCCTGTTTTAAGATCCAAGGGATTGGATCTGTGTTCACCAGGGAATTGGTGAAGTCCCTCAAGGCAACCCAGGGAGGGGAAAGTTTTGGGGGGACAGGGAGTTCTCCAGACACTGAAATTCTGGATGGTGGCAGTGTTACCAGATCTAAGCTTGTAATTAATCTTAGAAGTGTCCATGCAGGTCCCCACATCTGTACCCTAAAGTTCAGAGTGGGGAAGGAACCTTGACACTGCTAGAGAGAAATGATTCTGCAGGTCTAATAACAGATACCGTTTTACTAGATAAAACACAGCGCAGTTAGCAAATTAGAAAAATCAATAATGTTTTGAAATTTCTCTACATGGAAGGTAAATTACAGTAATACAATATGGGGAGGCACTGGAGAAGACAGCTAAATCATTGACTAAACAATCCACTTTTATACCAAAATATAACGATATACCATGTGATTAATGGCCACCATCTAGAAAAACCATGTGATTAATGGCCACATCTAGAAAAACAGAGCTGCAGGAAACTGTCCAGAAAACCTTCTGCAGACCTCTGTTTAGCATAGAAAAGAATGAATTCATCTTACTTTCAGGATAACTTCATACTGGAAATGAGTGACAAAGGAGGAACTAATTGTGATACTGACAGCTGGCTCTAGGAGTGTTATTGTGTTAAGGATGTGGAGCCTGTCATGGCTACTGAGAAAAACAATACATGGCAGCCGTGCAAAACAAGACACCCCAATTTGTCTTTGAGTTCTGCAGAATTTCTGTGGAAATACAGCCATTCCTGGGAATTGTTTATATTCAAAAGGTGGGCACATTTTCCTGATTTTTTGTTTGGGGAAATTTCAGTTCAGCTTTTTCATGTGGGAACTTTATATGGTGTACTTCCGAGTTATTAGCATAATTGGTTTAGTCCCATGGGTAGTCATATAATACAAATTCTGAGTTCCTGGTGTACTAAACCTACCCCATGTGGGCAGAAGCACTGGTAGAATCTGAATTCCTGTCCTCCTTATAGTCCCTTCTGCCCTTAAAACAAATTTCTTTCAACATGATTTTGAGCCTCAGAATTCTCTTCAAAGACATGTCAATGACATTGATAGGGGAGGAAGTGCTGCAGGGGGAGAAGAACTTGTACCACTGCTACACTCTTCATGAAGACCACAGCTACCAGAGCAGGGGATTACTGGAATGGGGGTGGGAGGAGGCAGCATAGGTGAGGCTGTATGGCCGAGGGAACATGCTGAGGAATTAAGTTGCTGGCTAAGGAGTTGCAAAACAGGAGCTCTGGGGACATTTGCGGGGGTTATGGGGACTATGGTGGGGGGGAATTCTGTGGTAGGGGAATCTGAATGAAGTGTTGCTAAAGGGGGCGTAGTGAAGAGGGCACAGGGGGATAGAGGGAGTTGACTGCATTGATTGTGCTACTGCATTGCATCAAAACTTGCACATAAGTAACTGAGCCTCAGTTCATTGAAGCTTTACCCCAAGTTATGTTTTTTTATTAAATTATGATCGTGCCTAAATAGCCCAGGGAAGGATCAGGGCCCAACTGTGCTAAGCAGTGTCCAGACAAGTAACAAACAAGACAGCCTCTGCCTGAGCTTTCAAGACACAGCAAGTTGGCAAAACTGACAAACAAGTGGGGGTAGATTTAGTAGGTGTGACGTTGCACTCCATATGTTTTATGGAAATATGCTTATGAATGTAAATATGATGTAACTGGAATATGCTTTATGCAAAAGGTCTCTTGTAAGGTATCATAACAAAGGTTGTAACCTGCTGAATATATTCCTCCTATTTGTATGAATATATCATTCTTGTATCTGAAGCTAGAAATATGAAGTATAACTCTGAGGTCCTATTGTAATTATGCAAAGTGTGGGCCATTAATGGTGATTTAGAATCTTGATGGCTCACATTGACTAGGACAATTGGTTGTAAATGGTTTATTTACCTGCAAACCTTCCTGTGTAAGTGTGGGTGTGGGCCAACCTAGGAAGAATGGAGTCTAGGGGTTTTACAGTGACATGTGACCATGTCACATCACATGGTACTGGACTCCATCTTAATCCTTATACTTTTCTACTGATGAGGCAGGGGTGGGGACAAACACAGACAAAAGATTCCCACCTTGTGCCAAACCTATAAAAGGGGCTGGAGCAGGACAAAGGGGCTGCCAGTCATGAGAGAACCCCTGCTTACCACCTGAGATGTCTGCTGGACCTAACAAGAACTGTACCAGGGAAAGGATTGGGCCCAGACTAGGAAGGAGTCTAGTCTGTGAAAGAAGCTTATTGGAACATTTCTGAGGGTGAGATATTACCAGTTTCTTAATGTACTAGGCTTAGAATTTATTTTGCTTAGTGACTTACTTTGTTCTGTCTGTTATTACCTGAAACCTCTTAAATCCTACTTTTTATACTTAATAATATCACTTTTGTGTTTTAATAAACCCAGAGTAAGTGATTAATACCTGGGGGAGCAAACAGCTGTGCATATCTCTCTATCAGTGTTATACAGGGCAGACCATTTATGAATTTACCCTGTATAAGCTTTATACACAGTAAAAGATTTATTTGGGGTTTGGATCCCACTGGGAACTGGGTGTCTGGTTGCTGGAGACAGGTAACCTGCTGAGCTGTTTTCAGTTAAGTCTGCAGCTTTCGGGGTGTGGACCTGAAGCTGGGCCTGTGTTGCAGCAAGTTAGCATGTCTGGCTCAACAAGTCAGGGTTCTGGAAGTCCCAAACTGGCAGGGAAAACAGGCTCAGAGGTAATTTCAGCAATGTCAGGTGACAGTCCCAAAAGGATCTCTGTTACTGAACCCATCACAGTAGGTCAGGGCAACAATAAAATCAAGCTTAGCAAAAACCCTGTATCATATTATTGGATGAACTCCTATGCTTGTGGCCTCCCTATTAATGGGCTGAACCACTTTTGCATGTGAATGCAAGGCGCATTTCAGTAAATGAACAGACATTACAATCAAATGATCTCTCTGACATATTCCTTAAGGAACAGAAAGTCCTTGGAACTCCTATGGGATGTGGAAGGCCCTAACTGCTCCCTTAGAAGGAAAATACCGTTGCTAAGTTTTAACTTTATTTAGCATGTAGGACTCCAGTGGAAGGTGCCATTGGGAAAGATTGCTCTAGTGCAGACTAGTTTGCAGTATCAAGCTAGATTCCCCACAGATCTGTACTGAGAACTAGTTATAGTCTTCATATAAGATCTGAGGTGATTATCATAATCGTCAAACACGCTGATGGAGTCAAATTAGGAGGGTTGTATAGACAGTGGAATTTAGTGTGAAATTGCAAAAGGACATGGGAGAAGCTTAAATAGAATAACAGAATAACAGAGCTTCAATATATGGACTAATGCAAGCTAATACCACTCTGAGTGGGGAAACAATAGCCAGTAGGAACGTAAATGTCAAAAAGCTGGTGAGAGAAAGAGCAGCAATGCAGAAAGCGATCTGGAGGCGATACTAGATCACAAACTAAGCATGAGTGCATGAGACTATTGTAATTTTATAAAGGAAGTGTTGTAATGGGATATGCCATACTTGCAGGGACACTTTTTGATAAGTCTAGAGAAGTGTTTAATTCTTCTTTTTTTAAAGGCCACAACTAGAACTGTGAATTGTGGGGTAAGTAATACTGAAAGGACATTGATAAATTTAAGAGGGTGGAAAGAAGGTCTTCACAAATGATTACAGTACTAGAGGGCATGGTGTCATCAGGAGAGACTGAAGTAAATGGATAGGTACAGTTGGAAGGGAGTTGACAAAGAGGAGACATGAAAATAGTCTAAGTACCTGAGAGAGAGTGCATGTTGTGTGGTGGGTTTTTTTTTTCAAAGGCAGTGGAGGAATTATTTAATTTATTTAATTAAGATGACATGAGTAATCGGCAAAAATATCAAAGATAATTCTGAGAATGGAATAGTTTGCCTCAGGAAGTTCTTGGGGGAGAGGGAGCTGTTTCAGAATACAAGAGAAAATTGGATATAATGTTTAGATTCTTAGAGCAGACTAACTCCAACACTTATATGGGTTGGGTGATTCAACTCAATGATCCAAGTAGTCCCCTCTAACCATAAAATATATGATTGTGTGGAAAATACTATTTATTATGGCTTATTAAATATCAACCTCCCACCTTTAGTACACTGGAATCCATATAATTATAGAAATGTAACCTATGGGTAATTACTTATTTTTATTTTATTTAAGTCCCTAGCTTGCAGGAACAGTCTTCGTTATATGTTTGTATGTGCTGATCACATTGTGGCTGAGGCTTGTTGGAGCTTAATTTTGAAAACAAACGAAATGATAACTTGTGTACATCCCATTTGAAACCACACACATTTCAATAAACTCAACTTAAATATTCTGGAACATCTTCCATAGGAAAGTGAATTTTAGGTTTGCTTCTAAATAGGAATAGAGAGTTAGTTTATCCAGAACATTGTGTCACATTAGCAGTTAAGAATGCTTCCAATGAATTTAAAACTGGCTATCTTTTTAGTTTCCTGTTGCATTGTTTTGGTGCTGAAAAACACGTATGTAGTTTCCTTTATTTCCACAGGGCAGGCTTCAGTAGAAACAAGTATTTTTCTCCTCATTATATGAGGAGGCTTTGGGATAGGGATCCCATGAAGATTTTCTGTTGTGATCAACTAGATATTGCATGTGAGGCAAAATGTAATATGTTCTAATTCTGTACCACAAAGAATGAAATTTAGCGGAAATATTTCCTAATATGGTATTTGTTGTCTCTCCACACTTTATGTGCAGTAAATCTCACTTCAAAGTCTGGCAGGCATGGCTATTGTGGTGACTCTTCTCGGCTGAGCAGGATAGACAGAACCAAAGCAGGACTAACCCAATGTTTCTCAAAGCATGGGTTATGCCTGCCTAGGAGTTCATGGACAAATCTCCCAATCGTTTTCCAAAGTGTCAACTTTCATTTAAAAAGTCTGTCTATCTACTATTGTAGTTTTAAAGAAAACCTTGAAAACATGACCCATGTGTAACTGATGGAGATATCTGCCTGAATTTGCAGGAAACCTGAAACAATAGCACTGACATGTGAACTGCTCCGTTGACCTGAATGAGTGCAAACTCAGATACCTGTGATAATACTTTTTGTCAGTATTGTTAACTATTTATCAAAGCACGTAAGAAAAGAGAAGCAGCATCAGATTATCAAGATCTTAAGTCTATGCTGAGGGACTACATCATGGGGAGGGGAGGCCTTTAACAGCACACGGCAGAATTCAACAGGGTTGTGATTGGTTTCATTTTCCTGAGGTGGGATTCAGTGTTCAGTGGTTTGGGAAACACTAAACCAAAGCATTCAGTAGTATGAGAGGGTAAAAACTCTGTGTGGGGGAGAGAGATGCCGGAGTTGCCAGCAAGGACTCCAGAAGGGTGGAAAATGGAGGACATGAGACACTTCCAGTGAATCTAACACAGGAACCTTCTGTTTCTCAGTGAGCCTGAATAGGATGAGCTGGATGAAGGAATGTCCAATTGAGTCAGTAATGACAGAGCATGTTGGATGAGGTCCTGTCTGTCAATTTCAAATGTGTAAGTTGTTTCTGTCAATACCTTCTAATGTGTTTGTACCAGTGATTGTGGCTTCCTGTGGGAAGCACAATGGGGCCCCAATTTTGAATGGAACCTTTGGGTGCTATTGCAATACAAATAACCATTAATAAAAAACTCTAGAACAATGTTGTTAACACTAGCAGTAAAAGTATTGTTATATTAATTAGATTGTCGTCTCTTTGGAAGAGGGACCACATTTTTGTGTTTTGTACAGCACCTAGCACAATGGAGTCCTGTGCTGATACTAAGCTCCTAGGCACTACTGCAGTACAAATGATAACCTCCCAAAGTTACAGGATTAAAGAGATTCTAACAAACTAATAGTTTGCAGAAGCAGCTACCATCTAGTCCTGAACTATTGTTCTCTTTCAGTAGGCTAAGGAGACATTTGAGGTGAAACCTGGAGATGGTTAATGTGGCTGTGGGGGCATAAGTGGGCTTTTAACAGGATTTCAAGACCAGAATCTTCTAGTTCAAGCAAAGCAGCCTTTCATTAGATCCGATCATGAAAACAGTGGACCAAGGAGGACCAATATTCACCAGTGTTCAAGTATGTCACATCCTATTTTAAGTAACTATATGATTTATACAAATCTGACATTATTTTTGACACAGCCATTTAATTTGCATAATTCCACTGAGAAGTGTTGAATAAAACCCTTCTCCAGATGTTTAAATAGGTTTCCTAGATTACATTTTCTCCTCTTTCCCCCTTTGAATCCTTATGTTGATGAGATCAGTTAAAGCTAACAGAACTACATAACAAAATTCAAGTACATTCACAGTGCTGAACCTTGGAGATTACTACTGGAGAATTCATACTTTTCAACTTCGCTTATCTTAGGTAAACATTTCTAAGTTCTGGGCAAAGCCTTTTCTATCCTGTAAATGTCATGTAATACATGAAAGGCTCTGAGACTGACAGACTTAGGATGAGGTACCTTACATTTAGTTCCTAAAGTGCCCCTACCCCTTATCTATGTGCCTAAATCATTTTATCATCCTCTTAATAGCAGAGCAAATTAGTCCTATCCTCTGATTTTGGTACACATTATGCTGAGACATGCCCAACTAATATGCTTTCTGATAAAGTAAATGATTACACTGTCAGAGCACAAATCTTATTTGGTCTCTAGTAAAGTCAAGGAAGAGAGAGCTGAGTCTGCATCGGGATTGCTTACTCGAGGAGAATTGGAGATTTATTAGTAGATTTCATTAAATATATGGAGGACCCCAGCAGTCAAGGTTGGAAACTGAGAATGCAAGAACTAACCAGTCTGTTCAAAGCAAAATAGGTTTAACAACAAGAAATATCATAGAAGTGTAATATGTTAGACACACGTCTACTGGGTAAATCCATGCTGCTGTTCAACAGTGAAGTGGTTTTAGAATTTTGACTTTGTCCATTTGTTCAGTTTGATCAAGTGATGTCTAAAGATGTGTCATTTAACACTTCAGCATTAGCTGACAGGAAGGCAGTATGTTGAGATGGAGTGTACATGGAAAAAAGCAGCTTCACTTTGATTTTAAGAAAATGTAGTTCTGTTTTGTGTGAGACGAATGTTTTATTTTTACTTGTGGGCTATCTCCTGTCACAGTAAATCTGGTGCAAGATAAAGATGCATAATTCTTGTCCTCACCCTTGGTCAGACAAAAGAACAAGTGGGACTGTAAGTGAACCAAAATAGTGACCAATTTTGACACATCTTTTGTTTCTGAATAAACTTCCTAAAATTTTATTACCTGTGAATGTATTTGGTATTCATAAGTGTTAGTTGAATATTTTTAGATGCTAAGTTGATTGTAACAGGTTTCATCCCCCAGTCTGTTAGGGACACTATAATTCTATTTGTTTTATAGGTAATTTAATCTTTTCTATTGCTTCATCTGTTTGAAAAATCAAGTGCAGTAAGTAAGGTGTATGAAGGGCACATGAACTTTTTGAACAGGAGCCCTACTGCAGATGTGGTGGGGGTGGTAGTAGTGCCATAGTGCCTAAGAAACCAGTCATGAACTACGACCCTATTGTGCTAGGTACAATACAAACACAGAACAAAAAGATGGTCTCTGACCTAAAGAGCTTACAGACTAAGTATAAACAAGAGACAACAGATGGATACAGATGGACAGGTTGGGGAGTACAAGGAAACAGTGAGATAGTATTGATCAACATGACCGTCTCTGCACACCAACATCCTCATCGTTGTCAAGTTTTGTTTGCAGGATTCAACAAAAAGGAGAAATTTTAAGGAAGGATTTGAAGGAGGATAATGAGCTAGCTTTGTGGATGTTTATGAGGAGCTTCTGCCAAGCATGAGAGGCAGTGCAGGAGAATTCAGCATGAAAGTGCTTGTTTGGAAAAGTAAAGAAGTGGGTTGTCATAAACGGATAGTTAAGAGTTAATGGAACAGAACTACTTCATACCTCTTTTGCCTGCAAAGGGTTAACAAGATCAGTGAGCCAGGCTGTCACCTGACCAGAGGACCAATCAGGGGACGGGATACTTTCAAATCTTGAGGGAGGGAAGTTTGTGTGTGTGCTGTTAGTTTTTGGTTGTTGTTCACTCTGGGGGCTCAGAGGGATCAGACGTGCAACCAGGTTTCTCTCCAATCTCCCTGATACAGGCTCTTATAAGTTCAGAATAGTGAGTACCAGGTAGATAAAGCGAGTTAGGCTTATGTTTGTTTTCTTTATTTGCAAATGTGTATTTGGCTGGAAGGAGTTCAAATTGGTATTTTGCTGAAAAGATTTTACTTTGTACTTGTATACTTAGGCTGGGAGCGTGTTCCCAGTGTCTATAGCTGAAAGACCCTGTACATATTCCATCTTAAATTTACAAAGATAATTTTTACTGTTTTTTTTCTTTCTTTAATTAAAAGCTTTTCTTGTTTAAGAACCTGATTGTTTTTTATTTTGGTGAGACCCCAGGGGACTGGGTCTGGATCCACCAGGGACTTGGTGGGGGGGAAGGGGGAGAGAGAGGTTAATTTTCTCTCTGTGTTAGGATTACTTTCTCTCTCAGGGAGAGTCTAGGAGGGAGGAAGGTGAATTTTCCTCTCTGTTTTAAGATTCAAGGAGTTTGAATCACAGTGATCTTCCAGGGTAACCCAGGGAGGGGAAGCCTGGGAGAGGCAACAGTGAGGGAAAGGGTTTACTTTCCTTGTGTTAAGACCCAAAGGGACTGGGTCTTGGGGTTCCCCGGGCAAGGTTTTGGGGGGACCAGAGTGTACCAGGCACTGGAATTCCTGGTTGGTGGCAGCGCTACAAGTACTAAGCTGGTAACTGAGCTTAGAGGAATTCATGCTGGTACCCCATCTTTTGGACGCTAAGGTTCAGAGTGGGGAATTATACCATGACATGGGTGATGGAGGCTGGCATCACTGGCCAATCAGAGGCAAGAGCTAACATCTCAATAGAGAATGACAAAAGTTAGGCACGGTGGGGATAGGCTGTGAAGGGCCTTGAAAGTGAACAAAACAACATATGTTTGATGTGGTAATTGGGAGCCAGTGGAGGGATGAGGGATGGCATGGTCAAAGCAAGAACCACAAATGAAAATAATACTCAATTATAAGTATAGTCCACACTAGTGATGAGTGGTGCACTTTTGAAATCAGGGATGAATGTCTGACTTGTGAGAGGAAATCAACACATATGACAGAGACCAGTACAGACAAAGTCAAATGGCAAAGTTGTCCAGTAATGTTAGTGCCTTAACAGCAAAAATTCACAAGTCACTAACTTAAGATTTGTGTGTCCTTTTGAGTGTTCTTTGTTAAATACTGCTACCATTCAATTTACAGCCTTATAAATGGTCAAATAAAGTATAAATTGGCAAAGGGGGGGAGAATTTAAATGACTTGGACAATTAAAGATAAAATCCTGGTTCCATTGAAGTCTGACAAAACTCCTATTGATTTCAATGGGGTCAAGATTTCACTCTGAGTATCTCTAGGTAATAAAGGGCCCTGTCCCAGCCCTGGGCTGTTGTAGCACAAAGGGACATGGTAACAATCTACTGGTATGAATGTTGTGCTGATCTATCTTGTAACATGCTGTCTTTGGTATATATGGTTGGAAGTGATGATCCGTTCCTTCTACGTGGTCCAGAGATTCAGGGCTCATTGGGAGCAGGTTGCATGTTTAAATGAGTTCTTTGTCCTCCTGAGCAAACGTCCACTGGTCTTGGCCTGTGCTCTACTGTATTGGTTCTTCAGCTATTAAATAGTTTGCACCACAGAGTTCTGGAGGGGGAGGGGAAGGGGAAGGAGGTGTGCGGGACTCTCTAAAGTAAGATTGTTTGGGATGGGGGCTAAGAAGGTTGCTGGGGATGTCTCACGCTTTTTTCTTGGTCCCTAAGAGCTGACTCTATACTGTCTCCCAGGCTGTTGCTTCACTGGGATGCTAATTAGACACATGCTCCTACATGCATAAGAACCGTACCGGGTCAGACCAAAGGTCCATCTAGTCCAGGATCTGTCTACCGACAGTGGCCAAAGCCAGGTGCCCCAGAGAGAGTGAAGCTAACAGGCAATGATCAAGTGATCTCTCTCCTGCCATCCATCTCCATCCTCTGATGAACAGAAGCTAGGAACACCATTCTTTACCCTTCCTGGCTAATAGCCATTTATGGACTTAGCCACCAGGAATTTATCCAGTTCTCTTTTAAACACTGTTATAGTCCTAGCCTTCACAACCTCCTCAGGTAAGGAGTTCCACAAGTTGACTGTGTGCTGCGTGAAGAAGAACTTCCCTTTATTTGTTTTAAACCTGCTACCTATTAATTTCATTTGGTGACCCCTAGTTCTTGTATTATGGGAATAAGTAAATAACTTTTCCTTATCCACTTTCTCCACATCACTCATGATTTTATATACCTGTATCATATCCCCCCTTAGTCTCCTCTTTTCCAAGCTGAAGAGGCCTAGCCTCTTTAATCTTTCCTCGTATGGGACCCTGTCCAAACCCCTAATCATTTTAGTTGCCCTGTATTGGCATGACATGATTGGGGGAGACAATAATCTCAGATAAAATACCTGACCAGTTTAATAATATAGCTAATTATTTTAACTGTGGTTCAGAGAATCCCACTGTCTAAGGATTTTCTAATCTTTTTAGAAACTGCATTTTTTTTGCTACAATCAGACCCAACCCTAATGTCTTTTTAATCAAAATGGAGGACTGTTCATAGCAAAGGCACAGTTGGGTGCCATAAGAAATGAAGAAGGGCAGTTATACTCTTCAAAAATCCATTTGAAGTAATTTTTCAGACAAACAGGTCGTTCTACATTGTCCATAGTTCATTAGCTAATGATTAGAGAAATTTAAAATGAAATGTAAGTGGAAGAGAATGTTTGCTTTCTGGTAGTTTGTTCCTTGCAAATTATTTACATACCAGCACTTTGATGTAAATTGAAGATCATTAGCAGATGAGCCATTAGTGCTGGACAAAACTCAGAAGATGCAAAATGTCAATGCAGATAAGTGCCAGAGTTTGGATTCTTCTACAAAGCTTAATCCAAAGTGTGCAAAATTGGAGAGGAAAACTACGAGAACTGAACAGGATCTCTCATGAAAATTCCAGCTCATTCTGTTTCTGGCAAAGCCAGAAGTGCCCCAGGAACTGCTTTTCTCAAAATATGTGCATATGTAAATTAGACATTTATCCATGAATGTACCCAGCTAACCAGCCATGAGTGTACTCAAATACCTGGTATGCATGTGAAAATCTTATTTCAAGGCATGGAAGACTATAGACAAGGTTATATAAAGAGACATAGATCCATGCACCCTTGTTCATTCTACACACTCAGAATTCAACATGGACTCAAGTACACATGGAGTGTTGAGTGTGCATCTTTAATGGCAATTTACTCAAGCCACAATTCTGAGTGATCATAGTAATTTCTTTCTCATTAGCACATTGTCAGAATAGATCCCCACTCACAAGTAGCAAATCAATAAGGAGGTGAGAATGAGGAGGCTATTTAACCGAGCAAGGGTGAACAACAGTGTCAGATCTTGAGGTCAGCTCAAGAAGGTAATACTGTGTCAAAGTGGGGAATGAGCTCCAGATAGCAGCTCTCAATATTTTGACAATTGGAACATTCCAAAGGCTTACATTAGCAGATGCCGTACTTCTAGCTGAAAGCACAAATATACCTTCACGGTGTGAGATGCTCACTGAAGAAGTAACTTGTCCCTTAGTCCTATCACTAGAAAATATGAATAATACCATGCCAGCCAGTGCCTCCAGATTTTTTTTACAGTAGAGACTGGAGTCTTGGGATTCTTCTCCTCTTCTTTTCTTAGTCTCCTGGTGCTGAAGAAGATTAATACTTATATAAATTTTAAGGGCAGAAGGTACCAATATAATCATGTAGTCTGACCTCTTGTGCAACACAGGCCATAGAATTTCACCAAGTGATTTCTGCATGAAGCTCATAACTGGTGGAGCTACAGCAGATCTTTAAGAAAAACACCCTATCTTGATTTAAAAACTTTCTATAATGGAGAAATCACCACATCTCTAGGTAAGTTGTTCCAACAGTGAATGCCCCTCTCTGTTAAGAAGAATATTTTGATGCAGAACTGAGTCCAATGTGTCTTTTGATCTAGCAGACCACCCAAGTCCTTTTGGCAAAAAACTGGTCTTAGGGAGTGGAAAAAAACAAGGAAGAAATTACTACCACACTGACAAGTTGAAGAATCTGAGGGAGTTCTGAGTTGCTGCTCTGGCTAGAAGCAAATGACAACATGTGGGGCTCAAGCCTTCTTATATAAATAACCACGCTAAAGGCCATTCTGCAGCTTGAGAGGTCAGATTTCCTAGAGGATTCTGGGAGTGTTATCAAGTGCACAGACAAAAGTAGGGATCTGTATTGACAATACTCAAAGGAGAAAAATAAATCTTAGTTTACTTTGTCAAAATGTATATGCTCATTTATGTAAAGCAACCTCGAAACTCCTTTAAGCTCACTTTGCTATGGAAACTAATGAGAAAGTGACTCAATTGGCACTGGCTGCCTACTTTCTTTTTATCCCATGAGATAATTCTGACAGGTTTTAAAATGCTTGTGATGACTTCTATAAATTTGTCATTAATAAGTGTTCTTTAAATATAGCAATTGCCTTTGTAATTTGCTACATATGAGTTGTATCTGTCTTGAATGAGCATTTTGGGAATGGAATTCCAGTTATTGATAACTTACTACTGTGCTTATTTGGTATGAATGAATCTCTCAAGGGGAAAGCTGAATAAATAAAACCCTACTACTGTGAAATTTTTGTTTATCCAAAAATCTATCTGATTTGGCTCCTTGTTCTTATTTCCCTGCGTGTACTACTATTTGAATCCTAGCATCTTCGAGTGAATGATTTTTCAAGCACCCAACAAGTTGAGATCAATAAGCACCAGATTGTAAAAAGAAGCAATGAGGCTTCTTGTCTTGTTTCACCACTGGATACCTTGATAATATCATCTCTACACTTCTGGCCAATGTAGTGTAACTTTTGGTACAATGCTCTTTGTGTCCTTCCCCTACACTTTTTCCCCCTTCCTTCAATTCACATTTTAATCAGCCATTCCACAATCCATATGATTTCAGAGAATAGTTTTGACAAATAATTTTTCACTGAAATCCTGATGGCCTCTCATACAATACCAATAAGTCCCCATCTTTAGAATCTAAGTATGGCCTTACTGGGTCAGACCAATGGTGCATCTAGCCCACTGTCCTGTCTTCACATAGTGGTCTGTGACAGATGCTTCAGAAGGAATAATAGAACAGGGCAATTACCATCCCCTGATGTCCAGTCCCAGCTTCTGATAGTCGGAGGTTTAGGGACACTCAGAGCATGGAGTTCAGTACTTGACCATCTTGGCTAATAGCCACTGATGGGCCTATCATCCATGAATTTCAACTTTTGTTTAACCCAGTTCTACTTTTGGCCTTCACTACATCCCCTGTTAACGAAGTCCACAAGCTGACTGTATATTGTGTGAAGAAATACTCCTGAAGTTAGTTTGATGCCTATTAATTTCATTGGGTAGCCTCTGGTTCTTGTGGTGGTTCCTTTCACATAACACCCCCTTATTTACTTCCACTACACCATTCATGCTATTATGGAACTGTATCATAGCTCCCCTTAGGGGTGTCTTCTCTAAAATGAACAGTCCCAGTCTTTTTAATCTCTTCTCGTACAGAAGCTTCTGCATAACCCTAATAATTTTTGTTGCCCTTCTCTGTATCTTCCAATTCCAATATATCGTTTTTGAGATGGGGCAACCAGCACTGCAGGCAGTATTCAAGGTGTGAGCACACCATGTATTTACACAGTGTCATTATGGTGCTTACCGTCTTATTATCTGTATCTTTCCTAATGGCTCCTAACATTCTGTTAGGCTTTTTGACTGCTGCTGCATACTGAGTGGATGTTTTCATAGTGACTCTAAGATCTTTCTTGAATGGTAAGAGCTAATTTAGATCCCATTATTCTGTATGGATAGCTGGGATTATGTTTTCCTATGTGCTCTATTTTAAATTTATTAACATTGAATTTCATCTGCCATTTTAATGCCCAGTCACCCAGTTTTGTGAGATCCCTTTGTAACTCTGTTAAGTTCAAAGCAGACTGCAATCTTCAGTAATTTTGTGTCACCTGCAGATTTTTCCACCTCACTGTTCACCCCCTTTTCCAGATCATTCGTGAATATGTTAAGCAGCACAGGTGCTAGTACAGATCCTTGGGGGCCCTGCTATTTACCTCTCACCATTGTGAAAACTGACCATTTATTCCTACGCTTTGTTTCCTGTCTTTTAACCTGTTACTGATCCATGAGAGGACTGTACCTCTTATCCCATGACTCCTACTTTGCTTAAAATCCTTTGAGGGACCTTTTCAACGGCTTTCTAATAATCCAAGTACACTATATCAACTGGATCATCCTTGTTCACACGCTTGTAGACTCCCTCCAAAAAATTCTAATAGATTGAGGTATGCCTTCCCTTTACAAAAGCCATGTTAACTCTTCCACAATGTATTGCATTCACCATTGTGACTGATAATTCTGTTCTTTTCTATAGTTTCAACCAACTTGCCTAGTACTGAAGTTAGACTTCTTGGCCCGTAATTTCCATGATCACCTCAGCCTTTTAAAAAATTCAGTACTACAATAGCTACCCTTCAGTCATCTGGTACAGACGCTGATTTACGCAATAGGTAACATACTACTGTTGGTTTCATATTTTGAGTTCCTTCAGAACTCTTGGGTGAATACCATCAGGTCCTGGTGACTTTTATTGCTGGTTAAGTTACCAGTTTCTTCTAAAGCCTCCTTTACTGACACCTCAGTCTGGAATAGTTCCTCAGATTTGTTACCTAAAACAAATGGCTCAGGTATAAGAATCTCTGTCATCCTCTGCAGTGGGGACTGATGCATAGAATTTATTTAGCTTCTCTGCAATGGTCTTGTCTGTCTTGAGTATTCTTTTTATGGCCTGCCTAATTATACTTTTATACCTGAAAAGGAACAAACTCCAAGTAATTTTCTGCACTAGGATTTCACTTCCAGTTTCTGAAGGATGACTTGTTGCCTCTAACCATCTCTTTTCCTCCGTTATCTAGCCATGGTGGCACTTTATTGGTGTGTGGGATTTTTTTATTATTATTATTATTATTATAATATTTGGGATACAAATTTACTTTGCACCTGTGTTATGGAGTTGAAATAGCTTCCATGTGCTTGCAGGCATTTCACCTTGGTGACTGCTCCTTTTGATTTCTGTTTAACTATCATCCCTATTTTGAAGATAAATTCTACTATGGTGAGCTTCTTTGGTATTTTCCCTCCTACAAAGATATTAAATGTAATAACATTATGGTCATATCACTGAGCAGTTCAGCTATATTTGCCTCCTGGACAGATCCTGTACTCCATTTAGGATTAAATCAAGAATTGCCTCTCCCCTTGTGGGTTCCAGGACTAACTGCTCCAAGAAATAGTCATTAATGTTGTTTAGAAACTTTCTCTTCATACTGTCCTGAGGTGATATGTTCCCAGTCAGTATGGGGATAGTTGAAATCCCCCATTATTTATTGAGGTTTCTGTTTTTGTAGCATCCCTAATTACCCTGATCATTTCACAATCACCATCCTGGTCGGTCAGTCGGTAGTAGATTCCTACTGCTATGCTCTTATTATTCAAGCATAGAATTTCTATCCATACAGATTCCATGTTGCAGTTTGAGTCATTTAAAATGTTTACTATATTTGACTCATGCTTTCTTTCATGTATAGTTCCACAGTCCCCATCATCACGATCTACTGTCAGTCATATATATTTTGTACCCTGGTATTACTGTGTCCCATCTATTATCATTTTTCCACTAAGTTTCTGTGATGCCTATTGTATCAATATCTTCATTTAATACCGTCTCGTACTTTCTCATCACTCCGGAAACTGTCACTTGTCGTCATTGTGTATCCCATTGTTTTGCAAGAGTAGAGTTGCTACTCTTAGTGTCTTGGCCTAAATTTAACCTAGGTAATTATATTATTCCCCCTGAAGTTTAAAATGGACTTTAAATGGGTTCTTTTCCCATTGTCTGTCCTAAATTGTTGTGCAGTGTGCTGCTGTGTGCTTGTTAAACTGTTGCATTGTATTCCAGAGGGGTCTTCAATAGTGCATGAAGTGACTTGTCTCTTATAAATACATTTTGGGGAAAATTCAGACCTGACATCCATTCATGTGATGTGAGAAGAGAGGAGCAAGTTGTAGCTGGATGGAGATATATTTCCATTCAACCTGACAGAGAAAGTCACAGATGCCCACATCCACCACTGTTTAGATGTGTGGAGATATGATATGGAGCATCTTACATCTATTGGCCAGCTCCAATACTGCTGAACACCAAATCCATTGGAAACTTTGCACACTCCAGGAACTTCAGTTAATCCAGCTATAAAACTGAATAAATCAGCATGGATTGGCATGACAGTCTCCGCCCTGCTTCGTAACTCCTAGCTGGTTTCCCAGTAGAGAAAGGAGTGCAGGAAGAGCCTTGTTTGTTGCTAAATGTTTGACGTCTTGACAAATGAAAAATAAAACAACCCACTTACCAGCTTTGAGGGCTGACAAAAGAGCGTTTTGCTCAGTTATTTGACAGATGACCTGCCCATTGCTATGGGAACCAGCAGGAAGCAAAGTGCCACATGATGGAAGCTGCTGCTGAGTGGCAAAGGCTAATAACATGAAATAAATGAAGGGGTTAAGAGGTTAGAAACATTCTAGTGGCTCGCAAGTATAGTCTGACTATGAAAATGTTTTTGAATCTTTAACAGATTGTTACACAGAGGAAAATTTTGAGAAGTAGCTATACTCTCCCCATCCTCAAAACTTCCAGCTTTATTCTTCTCGCATTTGCTTAGCATTTAACTATAGAATGGAGACTCAAAAATTGACACAGAGTGCTTTAAAAATGCAATAGAAAAAGTAGAGGAAAATCAATAATGGTGTGAGGAATGACTCCAATAGCTTGTATTTTCACAGTGGTAATCAAAAAGTAATTTTATATCCAATAATTTGTATTGATTGTTTGTGAAACTATAATGCATTATGCCATAAGCCTGGTTGTGTGGTTATAAATATGTGTACCATTTTGTTGGGCTTGTTCTTCTCTTATCGAGTTTCATTTTCTCTAAGAGGAATCTTATTTTGTGGTGTTAATACATGGCAGCGAGGTATAGGGCCATGCACATTATTTTAGCAAAGAGTCGCAGCCTCGCTGTCTGCTCTTACCTTATTTGTCTGGAGGAACAAAGAGGTGCCTGGCATAATGGAGCCCTTCAGCTAACACTGTTTGCAGGCCAGTTTACCCTGCAGTTGTCAACTGTTTTGACTTTACCAGCTGCCTACCAAATACTCGGAGAATTGGCTTGGGTAGAATGATATTAGCTTTTTAATACAAAAATTTCCAGTTCTGCTGTGAAATCAGGATGAGGCAGGCCATAAAGCACATTCTGCTAAAGAAATAAATGGCACTATAAAGATATTGCAGAAAGGGCAGGGCTGTTTTAAGCAGTATCTTTGTTTTATTTCTGCTGTTCAGGTTATTAATGTGACGCAGTCACAAACCAATAATTTTGGTAGGCACTTAAACAGGCTAGGTGGGCAGTTATCTGCTGTTTAAATCCCCCCATGCAAAAATAATAAATTCTCAGGCAGAACCCCTGTGGTTTTTTTAAAATACAAATTATGTTGGCATATAATTTTGGACTGATTTCTTTTTCTTGTAATGCATACTATCCATTATAGAAATATCCCTGTACTTGGATAGGTTTTATTAACAAACACTCCAGGTGAATACCATTAATACCTTGTCTGTTGTTCTGTTCAGTTAATATGTCCTCTTTGATTCTTGCCTCTTCTAATCTTTATGAGGGGCCATTGGGGACGTAATTCATCCTGTCATCTTCAGAAACTTCAATGTGAAAAGTATACATCACATAGAAAACCATACTGCGCACATTGCATACTGAAACAGACACACTGCATAATAAAACATAGACTTCATATACTATTCAGTGAAGCAGCTGCATTTTATACTGAAAAGAGTGATCCGTTACAGAATAGAACTCTTAGCTATGTCACCAGACAGCCTTTTTAGGGCAATTGGTTTCAGCTCAGTCTGAAGTACTAGCCTGCTGTTAGGCTGCGTAAACCCTACATTCTGAAGGTAAATCAGGATTTACATGTCAGTTATACTCTGACAAGTGACCTAAAAGAATAGCGTTGTAGGGTTATACGTTGGGCTGGTAGAAAATTGGCATTTCTTGTCTCATGGAAATTCCAATATTCCAGTCATAGGGGAGTGTCATGACTAGGACGTGGGCAGGAGCAGGAGCTGGGAGTCAGACCAGGTCAGATCAGTTACCGGGTGGTCAGAGGGCAAACCAAAAGTCAAGGGTCCAAAGGCAGGCAGAGACAGGTTACCAGGAGATTAGCAGCGGGACACAGACTTAAGAACAGAACCAGGAATCAGTAACCAAAGTCAGGCCAGCTCAAGATACCAAGAAGTCAAGCTGGGGAGCAGAGGCATAGTCCAGAGCAAGGTGGATTCCAACTGCATGAACAATTTCCTGTTCCTGTGCTGGGTTTATATAGAAGCTGTGAAACAATCAAGACCTGCAGCATTCTGGAGTGAGAGGGAATGAGCCTCCCAGCTGAGATGGTCAGACTTTGGCTAGCTGGAACTCTAAAAAAATAACTATGTAGACAGTGCTTTAAAATTGAGCCCACCCTAGTCCCTAGGCTTCAAAGCCTGAGCTCCAGTTAAAGTCACAACTTTGAAGTGCTGTCTACACAGTTATTTTTAGAGTGCTAGTGTGAGCCCCGCTAACCTTAGTCTGTTGACCAAGCCTGGGAGGCTTGCTGATGCTGAGTTCAAAATGCTGCATAGACATACCTACAGTCACTCAGTGATAAAGCCAGGATAGAACCTAGGCCTCTTGACTTCCAGTTTGATGTATTTTCCATGAGCTGTGATAAACTAGTTCCAGAGATAGCAACAGACCCATGTTACTGGTTTTGAGGTTCAATATTTTATTAGCTCTTAATCAGACCCCATGCTAGACTCTTTGCAAGACACTCTAGTTAAGGAAGAAGCAAATAGTTCCAGTCTTTAAAAAAATTTCTTCAGTTATCTACCACTTAGGAAGAAATTCTCTGTTTAAAATGGGGAATATCAATGCATCTGGTAGAAACAACATATAGTGGATATACTTGCAGATACAATCAGTTTCCAAAGTCCTGTATTTACACAGCAGAGAATTAACACCAGATTCCATAGGCTTCTATAGTGCAATGTTTGAGGGACACTGGTTTCTTCAGTACTAAGATAGCTTACATGTAAACATTATTTTTTACTGCACTAAAATTCAGTCCTTGGATTTCTTCCATGACTATTTGAACAGGATGCACATTTGTTATATATTGAGAGAGAGATAATGCCAATCTAACCTATAATGAATGTGTGTGGACAGTAGGTTCCTGTTCAGTTATCTTTTTACAGGGAAAAAAACCCAGCAGGAATAATCTTTATTTTCTGACATGTGGCTGTTTAGTTTCATTTGGTGATGGGATCACAGACATCACATGCTTGATTGTCTTATCACACCAGTTCTACACTTGGGTTACTGCCCAAGCCGTGCCAAGGAAACATCTCTACACGCTCGTGCTCCACACCCTTCACTTCCTCACCCTCGTGTCCCGCCCCGACACAAAGTGGCGGGACCTCCTGCCACCTCTGGAGGGTGAGGAGCCCCGGTGGGCCAGCCTATACTCCATCCTGGTCCCGAGGCCTGCCGGGGATATCAGTTGGCTGCTCCTTCATGGGGCCGTGAGCACGGGCATGTATTTGGCATGGTTCACCCCTGTTCCAGACACCTGCCCCTTCTGCAGCGTGAGGAAGACCCTGGCGCACGTTTACTTAGAGTGTGCTAGGTTGCAGTCCCTATACCGGCTCCTCATGAACATACTGTTGCATTTCTGGCTGCACTTTTCCCCTCACCTCCTTCTCTATGCATTCCCTATCCATGGCCCCACAAAGTCACAGGACCTCCTGGTTAACCTCCTCCTGGCCCTGGCTAAAATGGCCATCTACACAACCAGGGAGAGGAGGTGGCCAATGGAGACTCCTGTGACTGTGGGGCTTGTTTCCAACCCTCTGTCCGTTCACGTATCCGGGCAGAGTTCCTCTGGGCAGCATCCACTGGCTCCCTTGATGCTTTCGAGGAGCAGTGGGCGCTGTCTGGGGTTCTCTGCTCAGTGTCCCCATCAGGCTCCCTTCTTATGACCCTCTGACCGCATGCCTGTCCCTGTTCCTTTATTAGTTGTCCCCCAAAATCAGTTGGATTTTGAGGTCCTGTAGATCCTCCCCTTAAGCTGGGTGAGGATCCTTTATCAGTGGGCGGGCTTCCGCCCACTTCCTGGAATCCAATAGGTACACTGTTACAGTAATAGCATTTTCTAAATTAGAATAATCTTTCATTCATATTTTACATTGAGATTGCATAGGGGTAGGAAATTCTGAGAGGAGTGAATGGTCCCCATCCATCACCATCTGCTACCCCTGGGGCAGAGGATGGGAAAAGGTGAGTGCAGCAAAACCCACTAGTTGTTTGGCAGTATTTCTGACCAGCATCACCCTGTGCCAGAGGTGTGGAGCAAACACAGGGGGAGGGGGGAAAAGTTGTCTGGGCTCCTTCCACCAAGTGGGTCCTGTGATGGATTGGATCACAGAACTCCCCTTGGGAGCTGCCACGTGATGTGCCAGGACTACCTCCGCTCCTGTTTTCCCTGGCAGCTCAGGACCCCAGCACCCTGTCTTGCTGAGCCAGACACACCCCTCTGCTCCAACACAGACCCAGGGTCTGAATTACTTACCCCAAAGCTGCAGGTTCACCTGAAAGCAGCTCACAGAAGTGGGCTTGTCTTTAACACTCAGATGCCCAACACCCAATGGGGTCTAAAACCCAAATAAATCCATTTTACCCTGTATAAACTTTGTTGTACAGGGCAAGCTCATAAATCGGTCACCCTCTGGAACACTGATAGAGAGAGATGCACAGTTGTTTGCTCCCCCAGGTATTAATACAAACATATATAAGCCCTGAAGGGCTTAAAACAGCCCTGAAAGAGGGCTGTGGTAGGGGAAAACCTGGGCTGATTGGGGAAGTGGCTGCAGCTGGGCCACACCCCAATCAGGCCACAACTGGCCCTTGTAAGAGAGCAGTGCTTTCAGTGAGAGAGGCCTGGCTGCTGGGAAGCTCAGGGTATCTAGAGTAAGGCAGGGCTGGGGAGCTCCAGGCTGGCAATCCACCAAGATGCAGGGCCTTGTCCTAAGGCCCCCATAGAGGTACTGGATTGCAGAGAGAGGCAGCAGGTCCAAAACCCCCTGGCCTGTGATGTGTGGCTTATACTGCACTCTACTCCAGGGAGCGGGGGATAGTTGGTGACTGGCAGTAGCCTGTGACTGAGATGAGGGGAATAGGGATTCCTTGGGGAGAGGAGACCCTAAGAGTGAGGGGTTACTGCCAGGGGCAGCATTCCAGATAATGGGGCACCAGAGTCCTGGGAGGGACACCGTGGCCAAGCAGCAGTAGGACACTCCTGCAAAGGGTGCTCCAAGGCTAGAAAATGAGCTAATTCCCAGGAAACCAGCAGGAGGTGCTGCAGGGGTGAGTTCCACCCTGCTACATGGAGTAATTTGACTCCTGCTGAGTTACACCTGACTTACACAAGTGTAAACCAGAGGAGAATCAGGCCCATTCACAGCAATGAGAATCTTCTCCCCAAAATAAATTTTACAAAATGTACTTGTCTTTCCATTAGACATTCCCCAAAGAAAAATTTACTTGTGTATTTTTTGTTTGTTTGTTTTTTGTAGGTTTTATCAGGGTATTTGGAAATTTGAGGGGAGAGAGAGTCTGAACTGGGATTCAGAGCTGAGCAAGTGGAAACTTTAGTAATCAGGAGAAAACAGTACCCACTGATTCTCAGGTATTTTCACTTATCTGTTTTTTTTATTCAAGTACAAGTGTCTGATTTGTCCTCCTAGCCTACCAGTAATTAATGATTCATTTATGCAGTGCTTTTGTTTCATGTCTTAGAGTGCATACAAACTTAACTGAGATCTTGTTGCAAGTTCAGAACACTTTCAATCCATTTTTTTCAGCGCTCTCATGGTATGCTCAATAGGGATGTAATATGTTAAGATCTCATATGTTGAGAGGACAAAAAATTAGACTAAAATTTTTGTAAAATTTGTGCTCTCATGATAAATATTCAAAATTGTGTTAATCCAAGCTCACTTTTGTAAAGAGATCATACAACTACTTTCCCAGAACCATCTGCTTATATTAACTGCTTGTTCCCATTTCAAAGGTGGCCTTTATTGATAAGCTTCGGAACAGCACCTTAAGGTAAGATAAGCAAGTTAAGGCAGACAGTAATTAGGAAATGGATCTGTTGACTAATAGAAATCTACAGCTTTGAAGATGGTGTCTTGATATTTCACTTACCTCTATTAGAAACAATTGTTACTGGCAACTTTCAATGATTTGCAAGTTGTCAGTTACAATTTGTAACTTTTTTCCTCCTCCTGACTTTACAGAATAGTCTTCCCAGAAATGGATTAAGCATATTGATTCCTTCTCTCTTAGGTACCTGAAATGAGTTTAGACTATGCTACTTGTGCATTTATAATTTTATTTATCTCTGGGTTGCAACTTATTAAAAGCCATGAAGCCTAACAAATATGGCAGAGCATACATAATACCAATGACCTTTTAAGATCACCACTTCAAGAGTTACTGTAGTTCTGTGCTTTTTAAAGGTGCTTTGTTTTCTGATAAGTTATTTTTCCTGTAAAATCAACATTTATTGTGACTGAACCAGTAGCATAATTAAACAATTTAATATTGCTACTGTACTACCGTTAGATGGCAAGTTTCTGCTTATGAAGACTGTGTATAAAATGAGTTCTGACTTCATTACATTGCTCTAATTTTGTAATTTTCAAAGTTTGGCGTTAAGTGGAAAGTTGCTGTCGGAAATATGGAAGAGAAAATAACATCAGAAAGCAAGTGTGCTAGGAAATAGAAAACACACACATTCACCTCAATCTATTTTTGTTTCCTTTTTTGGTAATGAACTCTTTGTTAAAGCAACTACTGCTCTGTAGTACACAAAAATAAACACCGAGAATAATAATTGCTAGACATGGGCCAAAACAAAAACCTTTTCATCAGCTGCCTCCCACCAAATTGAGTGCTTCAAAAATGGAACAGAAGCCAAATCAAAATCCACAGCTAACAAGGTTTTGCAAAATTCAAACCCAGTCTCTTCTGCCTTCCTGTTACTTGTTCTGTAGCCCACATAGACATGGCCTGTGTGTGTATTTAACAGTTAAAATAAAATATACACAGCAAGTGAACCAGCATTAAAAAGAAGAGCCATATCATGGTCCAGTCTTGTCTAGCCATCTCAGTGCATAAGGATAAAGCCTCCCCTCATCACTACTGCAGGCACGAGGGAAATCAGGCATTCTGTGACCAATATTCCACTTTTACAGCCATGCAGGTGGGCACGGAGTGGGTGGAGGGGCGCAGGGCAACAAAGCAATGCTGAGCTGACACACAAGTAGACAGTGATATGATACAGGCCAGGGCCAGCAGCAGACTACTACCCCCTGAGAAGAATGGAGCATGGAAAGAATTGTGTATCTTATATCACAGTTCCTTCTCAGGACTCCTTCAGGAGAGGCACAGCAGTATGTGCCCAGGCTACAGAGAAGGGATGAAATCTTGGCTGATTGAAGACTTTGGGAGTTTTGCCACTGCCTTCAACAGAGCCGGGGTTCTACCCAAAGTGTCTCTCTGTGCTTATGCCAAGAACGTTGTGTTTAACCCATATTTCTGATCCTGTATATATTTTTGATACTCATTTTTAATACACCTGGGATCTGATTCCCAGCTGGTGTAAATTGTCATAGTTCCAGTGATTGCAGAGGAACTATGACCACTTACACTAGCTGAAGATCTGCCCCATCTTTCTCATTAATTCTGTCTATAACCAGAATGAGTTTCTTCCTAATTATTACTTTACTGGACATAATCTAACCTAGAATAATTGTGATGAGAAGCCATTAAGTAATTCAGTTCAATCTGAAAAAGCATACAGAAAGTCCTGAACCTTATTGGAACCTGAATTTCTTTGAGGCTATTTCCCCAAACAGACTCTCTCCCTTCCTCCTCTGCTTTGTACTTCTTTCACTGTTTGACCACCATCAGGCTATGGTGATACTCCAATGATAGACACTAGTCAGAACCCTAAATACGTTCTTCACTTGTCCTTGACTCCTTCTGTGTATTCAGTGTGGCTGTCTCCTTCCCGTCTCTGTAGTAATGTCAGATTTCCTTGAAATGTTGCCTCAGACTACACTACTCTGCCACAGGAATCATGGCAGGTTTAAGGTCCAATATCTTGTGATTCTACCAATCTAGACCTGGGAGTTTTATATCATTACAGAGAGAGACATAGTTTTCCACATTTGTTTCCAGCCGTGTGAAGTCTCAAGATTTTCAAGATGTGATATATTTTGAGTATCATACAGTTTCCTAAGAGTTTTTTTTGTTTTAATTATTCCTTTTCCTTTGAAGCCAGTACAGGTGGCTTCATGGTCACTAAGATGTCTGGCTTTACAGATGGAGAAATCGCCGGGGGGCGGGAATTCTACAGAGAATTCTTTCCTGGGTGCTGCTGGTGAGTCTTGCCCACATGCTCAGGATTTAACTGATCGCCATATTTGGTGTCGGGAAGGAATTTTCCTCCAGGGCAGATTGGCAGAGGCCCTGGAGGTTTTTCACCTTCCTCTGCAGCATGGGGCCTGGGTCACTTGCTGGAGGATTCTCTGCAGCTTGAGGTCTTCAAACCACAATTTGAGGACTTCAGTAACTCTGACATAGGTTAGGAGTTTGTTACAGGAGTGGGTGGGTGAGATTCTGTGGCCTGCATTGTGCAGGAGGTCAGACTAAATGATCATAATGGTCCCTTCTGACCTTAAAGTCTATGAGTCTATGGGGTAGTAATGCAGCATTTTACAATGACCTCAAATATTTTGCAAATACTTTTTTCCCTTTCAAATATGTGGCAAATACATAATATGTGATAGTACCATATGAAGGTTTTATTGGCATTTCTTTGAGGTAACCTGCATAAATAACCCACAGCTTTTACCAAAAAAAAAAAGGAAGAGGTTAGAAAATATTAATTTCTTTCCCTTTATTCAAAGTCCAAAAATGGAAAATGTTTTGGGTTTTCAAAAGCCAAAATGAAACTTTTTTGGTTTTTCAAAATGTTGATTCAAAATGAAAGGGTTTTTTTTTTTTTTAAAAAGGTAACTGAACTTGACACTTTCCACTGGATAATTTTAGTTTCAATGAAAGCATGTTTTCTGACTGGGAACATGTCATAAATACTACTAGTTATCTGTACATTTGAGGAGGTTCATGTTTGACATTCATTCTGTAACATGAAAGATGTTGCATTTTTAAGTGTACCGCTGTGGTCATGTGATAGTATAGGCATACATATTGTAAGTCTCAAATATTTTAGTTTTGGTCCTACAAAAGAGGAATTTGATCTTATGGTTAAGGCATTGGATTTGATCTCAGGAGATCCAGGCTCAGTTTGCAGCTCTGCAGAGACTTAAACTGTGACCTTGAACAAGCCATTTAATCCCTCGATGCCTCAGATTCCTACGTATGAAATAGTGATGCTATTTCCCTACCTTAAAAGGGTATTACAGATATAAAGTAATATCTGAGCGCCATTCTGATACTACAGTAATGACACCATGCCTGTTTTTCACTATCTTACAATACATCTTTTGGATTTCAGTATAAATCAATATCCTGCCAGAGTAACAGTTCATTTTTCACACTAACTACTTTAAACTTTATCACATTGGCAAATAGCTTTCTCATTATGGGATATTTTTCCTTTTTATAATGTTTTCAGAAAAAAATTGATCATACAATAAACAAAGAAAATATGGTATATTGGACATTAGAATAATGACTTGAAGTAGAAGAATTACACTAACTCATTGTATTTTGTATCTTTTTATGGAGAACCAAAGCAAGGTTGCTTAGATGCATAATCCAAAGAATTATTGACACATAAAGAATTTGAATATTCTATGCAGGTCAAATTTAGTAGGTGAACTAATCTTCACAGCTAAGATGTTTTGGGTTTTTTTTGCACAGGTGTTTGTGGTAATGACATTCCATTAGCCTCAAAGTTCTGCAACTCACATGAATTAAGTTTCATTTTCTCTAGCTCTGGGTAATGAGAACGTCCACAATTACATCAGATCCTATTTTGTCCATGGAGATCCATTCAGTTTCCCCACTCTACGTAAAATAGGTTGACGGGAACCTGATTTGCTCATCTGCTGTTAAGGAAGCATGTATATGCAGATCCTTCCAAATGTCATTCCCAAGAGCTTGAGTGATGGACTGGACTCTGACCTGAGGGGAAGAAAAAGTTTGACCATGTAAGTGCTGTGTGAAAGGATGTGTCCCCCCTCCTGCCCCCCGCCACCCGAAGAGCATGCCTTTGGCTTCTGAAAACATGAAGCCACTGCACACCTCTCAGCTCTATCCATCTTGTACTGCAGATGCACTGAGGACAGGATTTAGTTCAAAATCAGGGTTGATGTGTTAAGAGAGAATCTACAGCTCATGAGCTGGAATCTGTTTAGACAGTAAAAGGTGACAATGCCTTTTCCCTCCGTATTTACAATAGATCATTATGGTATCAGAGAATCTGATGAACAGCAGTTTGTGGACACTGACTGATTTACATGGCAGTGGTGTTATCTGCTTTGCTTTACTTTATAAAGTGCTTTACTTGTGTATATCCTTAGCTATCCATATGTAATGGCTATTAGCCTTTTTAATAAACCTTGTTTTAAGATGTTCCTAAATGTGGCAATGGGAAAACTTCAGAAACACTGTTATCCTGTGGATCTGTTATCTAGGCCTTAGGAACATATTTACACATTGAGCCAAAACTGTCCAGGAAGGAATCCATTGTAAATCATAGCGATTAGAGATGGCAAAGACCTATTGGATCATCAAGTCCATACCCCTGTATATCAGGACATTGTTTCCCAATAGATGGTATATTGGCTGCTAAACTGGCATTTTACTTTCTTAGCCAAAATGCCAAGGAAAGACCAGCTCTTACTAGGTCAATAAAACTGAACATTTAAATATTCTTACACAATAGAGTTGAGTACTGTAGTGTATGGACCAAAACAGTCCAGCAGATCAGCTCCCATTGCCATACATAGTTTGAAATTGTTAAAAGTCAAAACTTACCCAAAGCTGTATCCCGAAGCTCGAAAGATTTTGGTTTATTTAAATAAAGAGATTTTCAAGCTTCAGTAGTTCTGGGTACTAGGCAGGAATGGAGGTGACAGTTCCATGTACTTTGAGAGACTGCTCTTTTGTATTTCAGCCTAGACACTGGAAGCAAGAAACCTCACCAGCAAACCTTTCTCTTGGAAGCTGTATCTGAGCTTCATCATCTGAATTTTTGGGCACTTACCTGAACCAAGTCTTTTAAAGAGAACTCATCACTAGTTTAAACATATTTGATGGCTTTTGTATGTAATGTGTGATGCTCATTTGAAAAATGAGCCTTGGTAAAAGGTACACTACAGATGGTATTCCACAATGCATCTCAGGGATTTCTACATCAAATTTGCTGAGTTTACAAGTAAAAGAACATCAGCCCTGTGACTGAAAATTAAGATGTGATTTTTTTATCATATCTGTCTCCACTGGTATGTTATAGGTGTAATTAAAATGACACTAAAATATGTATCTCCACAAAGTGCTCCCCACCACGTGTTTGTTAGAGTTACTTGTCAGAGGCAAACCAGCCATTAAGGTTATTCAAACAAAGTTAAGACAAGAATTAATTCAGGGAAGTCCTATGGCCTGCGCAATACAGGAGGTCAAACTAAATGATCTTCATGGTTCCTTCTGGCTTGATCTATGAGAACTGAGACAATTAAAGTAAAATCATATTATGGCTCTTAATTTGTCCCGCTACATGTTAATATCACAGGAGGCGATGTGCCACCTATGCTGTAAGCAACATGTAGGTCCCAAGGGAAGAAGGAAGTAGAACTTTGTCAGGCCTCTTGCTTTCTATACTTTTACTGAGAGACCTTGAGGGTAAGGACACGTCTTGACATACACCATTCAACAAAGAATAGGAGAAAGGGCTTTGGAGTTTATTTAAATTGGAGCATTTGTTTAAAGCTTGTAAGACCATTTTGATAATTGAAAGTATATACAGATGTAGCATTTCTGCCCAGAATCGGTAAATCTCTTTTTACAGTAAATGTGAAATCCTACAATTCTGACTGCCTTTTTTTTTTCCCCCTTGACACTCACTCTGTTTATTCCCAAGGTGACCTGGTAATTTAACTTAGCTCCCCACACCCTCTCGAGCATTTGGGTTGACTTGCAGAGAAGATCTAGACCAGCGCCTTTACCTTTGTGCTATACAAAGTTGCAGTTAACGACATCTCTATGATCACTGAACGCTGGAACAAAAAAGCTATTCTTCATGAAAATTAGAACCACACATCACGCTTTAAAAAAACCTAGCAACCCTGATAAAAACAAACTCTAGAAGACTCTGATTACGGGGGAAGATAAAGAAGATACAATAATGCATTTCCCAGAATGACAGCTAGTGATATCTGCAAATGTCCTTCACTAGAAGGAAGAAAGCGCACTGTTCCAATCAATACACTGATAGTCTGTAATGTAAAGATTAAGATCAGAATATTTAAAAATTTAATACTTGGCCTCTTCTTATAGCACTTTGGAAGTCAATATCTTTAGAAACCTGGTCCACTTCCCTGCTTTGAAAGCATTATATATTTAAGGTTCCTAAATAATTCATCCAGTCCATGTGATTAAAAATGTAAAAAGTAAGTCCATCCATTATCTTCTGCAGCTGCTGCCTGGATATTAGTTTTTCTAACGGCTCGGTATTCTTTCTTTCTATGCTTAATTGAGACTTAAATGGATACATTAAAGGAAGAGTGCATAAGCGCCCCCCATCTACTAAAATCAAAAGGACACTTACTGTTCCTTGGAGGATACCACATATGCAAATATATACACACCCATCTCCAATATTTACATTTAATATCCCCTTTAAAATGAGATTATTCCACCATCAAAAGTTATTTTGATTTAATGGGGGAAAGCCAGCATTATGATTTACTGTGTTCACCTTTACTGTCACTTCCACAGTGTTGAAATGTGTATATTATGAGTTGTTAGGCATACAGGGCTGTATCCTGCTTGATTTATGTAATTAAAGTTAATGAGACTACTCCTCTGACAAAGGCAAGCAGCATTTGTCCAAAATGTATAAACTCGGAGGACAGGGAGCTTGACTTCTTGTTTGTTTGTAAAGCACCTAGCACCCCTTATGTGTTGCTAAAAGTCATAAAATATTACAAATGTTTTAAAAACTCATTTCCTGTGCTTGTCTCCTACCTGTTCCCTTCTTAGAAGTCACATAAAACTGAACTGCACAGCTACTTAAAAAAAATTAGTTTGTAAGTTCCAAATTAATTCTCAGGATAGAAGTGCAGCCTTGAAATTAAAAAAAACCATATATATGTAAATACTTTGACATTTGAAATAAAATGTGTGCGGCTGGCAAATCAGTTCTCCCTTCACTCACCTGCCAAGTTCACAGTTCTGTGTTTCCTTTTGCAACAGCTGAGGCTTCATCACCACGTAAAACAGTGAAGAGAAATCATCCAGAGAAAATGTTCCCTCTGCTTTTTTAGCTGGTTGCAATCTCAGACGGAGGTAGGAGAAAATGATTTCAGATTGTTGGTGCTAACGTAAAAATATTAGAGCTGCATAAGAAAAAAAATGCTTCTAAAATGTTGTCCACAAAAGAGCACACTTTTTTTAATACAAAATGTAAGAAAAATGTTCCAGTTTTTGATCAGTTATAATGAATGCATGTGTAATTTTTGTCCCCAGTACATAGATCTGCATTGTGCCTTGAATGCACAGCCTTGCATTTGAGAGTGGTCCACCATGCAGCAAGAACCACAGTTGGGATTCTTAGCATGTGTTCCACAGTGAGAGACATAGCCCTAATTTCAATCTATCCACTGTTGGGGGAGTTTAGTGCTGCTGCACACCCTATTTGTCTTCCTTCACCCCTGGGATCAGCTTGCAGCTTGGCTGATGTTTTATTAGCATCAGTTTTTGCTCCTCTTGAAGTCAAGGGAGTTCTGCCATTAGTTTCAGTGGCTCATGTCAATTTTTGTTCTGAAATGTTTTCAGCAGAATAGCTTTCTCCATTCACTTGTTAAGCAGCTTTTTTAACTAATTAGCTTCGCAGTTCATTTTTGGAGCATGGCATACGCTGTATTTTGCTTCTTTTGAAATCAGTGGCTCAATAGGGGCTTGGGGGACCACAAGGAAAGAGTGAATTCCAAGCCCAAGAAAATCCGACTGCCAGCCCTTTCAGACAAGGATATTGTTAGCTCATATGAGTCAACCAAGTTTATCTGCTGCAGTATTACATAGAGACAGAGGAGTTCTCTCAAGTAGTCATAATTAGAAACATTGAGCTCTTTAGAGGTCAAACCCAATGCCTTCAGCTTCACCTGGAAAACATTGGGTAGCTAAGGAAACTATATCAGAGAGCACAGGCATGATGTGTCCTGATGGAAAATACTACTTTGTAAACCAGCAGACACATTCTGTGCTAGGTGTATTTTCTGAATGGTTTTTAAGGCCATGCAGAACACTTTGTAATGAGCGGGTCACGCTCGTGCAGAATGTGTTGCAGTAAATCTGTGTAGAGGGTATGCTTATGCAGAGGCTATTCCAGTAATGCAATGTTGAGATGAAAAAGGTTTGGATAACTGGAGTGAAGTCACCATTCCGAAGAAAAGGCTGCAGCCTTTTTTAAGAGCAAATGTTAAAAAGGCACTAGTAGCAAGCGCTTATACCTGAATATTCAGAAACAGCTGACCCTTAGTGATGAATGGTGGGCCATACTCCCTTCTATTAAGAGTTTTGATAAAATCAATTCAATTTCTTCCCCTATTCTGATCAGAATCATCTCAGTTGCACGTGGGATGAGTCTCAGCCAGCCCTTGTCCATGGTCTACTCTCTGTTAAACACAGGTTAAATCACTGTCAGTTGCATAAGAGAAGGAAACATAAAGCAGGATGACATCAGAATCCCATTGCTATATATGATGGGACAACTGTGGCAGTGAAAATGATCCAGACAAGGGTTTGATGGCATCCTTTGCAACAATGATCCCTTACACATGTCCAATTACTTTATGTAAATGTGATAAGACACAAATAAATGTAAACTTGGTGCTCACTGATGTCTTACAGTAGCTTGTCTTTATAGTAATAATGCCTCAAATAAGTCTTGTGTACCACCCCCAACAAAGAAGAAAGGGTTTTAAATGTTGTGTAATTAAGCAATTAGTCTTGCTTTCTTCCCTTGAGAGATTTAAACTCCCCTAGGCTTCTTCAAGTGCTCTCCTTATTTATAAGCTGTGCTGATCCAATCAAGGAACACAAAAATGCCATGTGATTTATGGAACCAATCACAACTAGCCAACACAGCTTCAATTTTGAACCTTGAATACTAATAGTGAACGGTTTATGATCAGTCCACCCAAAAAATCAGGTGATTTAGTTTAACAAACAGTTTCAGGGAAATTGTGATCTGTTCAGTCATTCCACAAGCATAAAACGGCTAAATTCATTGAGTACATTATCCACTGTGAATTATTTGCTCAACTGTAACAAACAATAGATTAATTCCCTCTTCCTCTAGTCATAGCTCACTTCTAGATTTGTCTCTTGTACATAGTTTAAATAATCTCCTCTCAGGAGTTACATTTGCTGCCCTTTGGGAGCTGTGAGTTAGGGCTACACAGAGACATGAATGCATTGCTAAATAACTTGAAAATTCCCTTCTTTCCATCACTGATATTGCTGCAAATGCCTTTTCCCCTTTGTGTTTGCTAAATAGGTTTTATTTAATAACCTACAGAGTAATGAGATGGAAATGCTTGCTGGACTGGTAGACTGAACGCTAGGAGGAGAGGTCTGCTTTGTCCTTCAAAATCAAGCTGCAATAGGATCTGACTCATTCTGCAACTATGGCATGTATTTTAAAGCAATTACTAATAATGAAATAAGATCACAGTTCTGTGCCATCATAAAGAACATTCACCTCTGACCTTTCCGGACCAGATTTAACAATCACATACCATATGATCAATGTGTAACCATTCTCT
This sequence comes from Gopherus flavomarginatus, assembly GCF_025201925.1. Lineage (NCBI taxonomy): Eukaryota > Metazoa > Chordata > Testudines > Testudinidae > Gopherus > Gopherus flavomarginatus. Next base: position 115,421,827 of record NC_066619.1, read on the forward strand.
GAAATCTGTATGTTCCTTTAAAATGCCCCACCACCCCTGCAGTTACTACTTATTTCTTCAGTCTCTCAATTAAGCTTTATTTCTTTATTTTCAATCAGTGATGTGCTGCCAATATTTTAAGAAGGGATTCCCTCAAAATACGTACATACATAAAAATAAAATAAATTCTGCCTTAGCATTTTGATCTACCATCAAAAATAATCACTCACTATTTTTCCCTCCCCACCTCTGGAACAGTTTTGAAAATTCAGGCCTTAAACAACTCTGTGCCTCAGTTTCTCTATTCATAGAGTCGGGGAGTTTTCAGCGATAAGGGACTATTATATCACCTAGTCTAACCACCTGTGTAAAACAGACCATATATTTCATCCAGTTAATCCTGTATTAATCCCATTAAGTTGCCCATCTTAATAATAATGGCGTCCTGCATCACAGGGAGACTGAGGCATACTTTTAAAGCATTTTGAAGTCTTCTAATTGATTGTGCCACAGAAGTGTAAAGTATAATTATTATTTCAACCAAGAAGATTACAAGATTAGCAAACAAACTAATGAAATTTGTTTGGTGACTGAGGCATTTCTGATATTAGAATTATATGAACTAATTATTCAACTGTTTTTAAATTAATGCTATACAAACCTTAATTGGTTCTGATCAGAAGTGAGTAAAAGTTTAAAAAAAGTCATGCTACTTAAATTAGCATTATTAATATTTTTTTCATCTACATACAACTTGGCTATATCAGTACTGTAGATCTTAATGCATACACTGATACAAATTATATTCCTGCATGAGTTAATTTTCTTAAGTCATAAATCCTTATCAGAACCTGAAATTGCTGTTTTGTCTGAACACACAAATTACCATCCCAGATCAGAACTGTGCTCCAACTAGTCTGTTATCCCCTCTCCAAGAGTTGTCAGACTTAGATGCTTGAAAGAGAGTTGCAAAGAAAAAGTTACTTTATCCACAGCATTGGTGGATTTCTTCCTAACAGGGTGACCAGATGTCCTGATTTTATCAGGACTGTCCCAATATTTGCTTGTTTGTCCCATGTCCGGACCGATGTTTGGTCGGGACACTGGACAAACAAGCAATTTTGCCCTCCGCTCTGGCATAGGAGGAGCCCAGAGGGGCTGTCCCCACCTCCTTCCCCCATTGGATCCCTCCCCAAATCCCTGCCCTGGTCCTGCCCCCCACCCCGCCCCCTCACTGCCCCATTGGATCCCTCTCCAAATCCCCCCCCGTCCCCGCCTCTTCCCCAAGCATGATGCATTCCTCCTCCCTCCCAGATTTGCGCTGATCAGCTGTATGGCGGCACAAGCCTGGAGGGTGGGGGTGGCCCCCAGCACTCACTCTGCGAACTGCTCCAATCCAGCTTCTCCAGGAAGGTGAGCACGACCCGGCAGAGATCCCTAGGGTGACCAGAAGTCCTGATTTTATAGGGACAATCCCGATATTTGGGTGCTTTTTTATATGGGGTCCTATTACCCCCCACCACCTGTTTTGATTTTTCACACTTGCTATCTGGTCGCACTAGAGATCCCGCAGCAGCTCCCTCTGCCCAAGTCCCCAGTAGAAGGTGAGGCAGGCCTGGGCCTCCTGCGCCACGCCCATGGCTCACGGAGCGGTCTGGCCTGGGAGGAGACTGCGACCGGGAAGCGAGCCAGAGATCTAGCAGTGCAGCTCCGGGCTGGGGCATGCTCGGCTGTTACTGCCACCATAGAGTCGGGTGGAGATGGTGCTGTGCTGCCTGGTGGTGGTGGGGGGCGGGGGTAGGGGCGCTCCGGCAGCTTTTTTTTTTTTTCTCCGCCGCTGGCTTTTTTTTCCCCTCTGGCCCCCATCTCCCCCCCGCATCCCGATATTTCATCTTTGTCGTCTGGTCACCCTACTTCCTAACCACCAGCAGTTAGTGGGGTTTACATCCCATATTGATTTGTTTTATTCTATCTGATATGACTGTAGAGGTTCTCATTTTCCATGTAAATGTCTAATTTTTTTTTTTAATTCTACTAAGTTATTGGTCTAAATGCTATCTTGTAGCAATAAGTTCCAGAGATTAATAATGCACTGTGTTAAAATGTACCTCCTTTTATCATGTACATTCCTTTTAAATGTATTCCCTTTCACTGGATATCCCCTGATTTTTGTAAAAAGAGATCTTCTAATTAAAACCACTCAATTCACTTTCTCTGTATCATTCTATATACCTCTATTGTATGACCTCTTATTTACAGTATCTTAGCTACTAAACTGTCCCAGACTTTCTCACTTCATACTGTCTTTTCCACCTCTCCAAACATGTCACCTGACTCTGGACTGCTCCTTCTATTTTTATTATCCAAATTTATCTGAAATTCAGCTCAGTTCTAGTTCTGAAATTTTGTATTGGTTTCATTTTGATAAACATCTAAAAGTAGCCAAAAGTTGTAAGGATCTTTGAGGATCCCCTTTCCATATATCTCAGCTCCTTTCCTCACTACAAAGCCCTTTTTCCTTCCACAAGCATTAGCCCTCTGAATCCCTCAGCTGCTTTTGGCATAATGTTTTGCATATGATGCCTCTGACCTAATGTACTAGATTCTCATTCCTAGAAGACTCAGTGGTATTTCTGGGAGTACCTTCACACTGTGACAGAATTAGCATTTCCAGCATTGTAATGACATTCTTGGAAATAAGATCTTCTGGGAATATTTCATCTACTATTTACTGAGCCCCAACCTTGAGGGAAAACACAGGGCCAGATCCTCAGCTAGTATAATGCAGCCAAGTGCCATTGGCTTTTAATGTAGGTGTGTTGATTTACACCAGCTGAGGAACTGGCCCATAGTCTCTACCCCAAGTGACTTCCATTCTTACCCAAAACAAACAAATCACAGGAGGGTGTGAACAGGGCAACAGTTCAATGAGGCAAGTGGAGCTCTGGATTGCAGAATATTCATCCAATACAGTGGGGGCCTTAGACTTGTACATCCAGGGGTTTCATTTCTCAGTCAAGAGGTGGAGATGAGGGGACTGGGCAGAGGATCACTCTCCTCTTTCCTCTCCTCCCTCCTCCCCAAAAAGCATGGCCATCCTAACCCTATCTTAGAGGAGGGGGTGATGGTTGTCATTATCTATCTATTTATTTATTTATTCATAGTGCCTAGGAGCCCCAGTCCTGTACCAGGATCCCATTTTGCTAGGTGCTGTAAAGAGTTTACAGAGTCCTTCCATGCCTGGAGAGGCCAGACAGGGATGCATGCAAAAATGTGATGTACATAATTGTATTTGGTAGGGTAATGAGCTATCAGCTGGCCTGTAAATAGCACATGCATTTAGAGTGGAGCAGGTAAAATAATAATTTTTAGTGAAGTTAGCCCTTTCTTCTGTTTGTAAATAATCCACAAGTTAATCCTGACTTCTTTGAATCTATTTGCCAAATATTTTATGCAAACAATGTTCAGCCTCTGGCCCTATGATTCTTTGCTATTCATTGTTTTTGATTGGTCGCTTAAATCACGTAATGTTGTTTCTGCTCCCTTGTTCGGAAGACTGATCTTTTTTTTTTTAAACCAGAAGTACAGAAAGTAGTGACTTACTAAGAACACATTTCTGGTAAAATTTCCAGACAAATAATCGTCGGTGCTAAAATTTGCCACACTTGCAGGATTTGCACGCATTTACATGAATAAACTGGTAACTATCTGAACAATTGAAAACAATATATTATATAGTCAGATGATATATCTTGTGGCTAGTAGAGCAAATTCACTATTTTTATTCATATTAAATGTCCTATCTCTTTTGTGATTGTCACAGTGAAGTGCATATGTGCAACAAACATCTTGCAACAGAGGACCTTCCCTTGGAGAAGCAGGAGTCTTTTCAAACAGCCTTTACTCTAGAATAAGAATAAAGTGAAAATACTTGTGATAAGATTCCAATATATTAGTTGAGTGCTTTGGAAATTTTTTATCTGATTGGCTGCAACCTTTTCAGTATTGGAACATGGTTTTCTTATGATCTTACTGAGGCTCTCACATAAAAATTCTAGGCTGTCAAGTGAAATGAAACTGTTAAATATTGCTTCATTTTACAGGAATTTAGGATAGCAAAGTAATATTTGTCAAGTATGTGCACTGAGAATAATAATAGTACCTGCTTTCTTAAGTAGGTTCCATAACTGTGTAATACTCATCCAGGGAATAAAAAGCAAAGCTATCCTTCCCAGGAAATGGGCAAGACAATTTTGTCCATCCTTTCTTAAAGTTAAAATGCTTCCCTTCAGTATCTTTAAACAAAGTCTCATCTTTTGCTTTCTGCCATTTATACCAGTGGCAAGACCTAGGAGACTTTAACTGAGTTTTTGGATCTGTTTCAGATTTCTTTCAAAGCTAGTTCACGATCGCAATTCACCATAATGAAAAGTAAAAACATGCAAGGAGTTAATCCTTTGTGTCTCATTCTCTTCTTCACTTATCTTTCCTCAACCTCATATGCCTATGGTGATACTATTTAAGGGAAGTTCTGTTTTCAACAAGTTGATTGAGGACATGTATCATATATTCATAGGGTACGTCTACACTATGGGATTATTCCGAATTTACATAAACCGATTTTGTAAAACAGATTGTATAAAGTCGAGTGCATGCGGCCACACTAAGCACATTAGTTTGGTGGTGTGCGTCCATGTACCGAGGCTAGTGTTGATTTCTGGAGCGTTGCACTGTGGGTAGCTATCCTGTAGCTATCCCATAGTTCCCGCAGTCTCCCCCACCCATTGGAATTCTGGGTTGAGATCCCAATGCATGATGGTGCAAAAATAGTGTCACTGGTAATTCTGGGTAAATGTCGTCACTCATTCCTTCCTCCGGGAAAGGAACGGCAGACAATCATTTCACGCCCTTTTTCCCTGGATTGGTCTGGCAGACACCATAGCATGGCAACCATGGAGCCCGTTTTGCCTTTTGTCACTGTCACCGTATGTGTACTGGATGCCGCTGACAGAGGTGGTACTGCAGCGCTACACAGCAGCATTCATTTGCCTTTGCAAGATAGCAGAGACGGTTATCAGTTGTTCTGTACCGTCTGCCATGCCATTGTAAATTGGTGATGAGATGACAGTTATCAGTCGTTCTGTACTGTCTGCTGCTGTCATGGGTGCTCCTGGCTGAGGTCGGCCGGGGCGCAAAGACAAAAATGGAAATGACCCCCCCGGATCATTCCCTCCTTTATGGTTTATCTAAAAATAGAGTCAGTCCTGCCTAGAATATGGGGCAAGTGTGCTAGAGAACCAGTGTACTAGAGAGCACAGCTGCTCCTTGTCAGATCCTGCAGAAATGATGAGCTGCATGCCATTCTAGGGGGTGCCCCTGCAACAACCCCACCCATTGCTTCCCTACTCCCCCAACCCTCCTGGGCTACCATTGCAGTGTCCCCCCCATTTGTGTAATGAAGTAATAAAGAATGCAGGAATAAGAAACACTGACTTGTTAGTGAGATAAAATGAGGGGGAGGCAGCCTCCAGCTGCTATGATAGTCCAGGCAGGACATTAAACGGTGCGGGGGAGAGGAGCCCAGCATCCCGCTGCTATGATAGTCCAGGCAGTACAGAATCTTTTCTTTAGACATGAAAAGAGGGGGCTGATGGAGCTCAGCCCCCAGTTGCTATGATGAAGATGCTTACCAGCCGTTCTGTACAATCTACTGGGAATGACAGAGAGTCATTCCTATTTTTACCCAGGTGCCCCCAGCCGACCTCACCTGAGGCCAGCCAGGAGCACTCATGGGCTGATGATGATGATGGATAGCAGTCATATTGTACCATCTGCCACCGGGGAGGGGAGGGGAGAGGGTGCTGCTGTTCAGTGCCGCAGCATCGCATCTACCAGCAGCATGCAGTAGACATAGGGTGACATATAAAAAAGTCAAGAAACAATTTTTTTCCCTTTTCTTTCACGGGGAGGAAGGGGGGGTAAATTGACGAGCTATACCCTGAACCACCCTGGACAATGTGTTTGACCCTACAGGCATTTGGAGCTCAGCCAAGAATGCAAATGCTTTTCGGAGACTGCGGGGACTGTGGCATAGCTGGAGTCCTCAGTACCCCCTCCCTCCCTCCATGAACGTCCATTTGATTCTTTGGCTTTCCATTACACTTGTCACGCAGCACTATGCTGAGTCCCTGCTGTGGCCTCTGTCTGGAGATTTTTTTTCAAATGCTTTGGCATTTCGTCTTCTGGAATGGAGCTCTGATAGAACAGATTTGCCTCCCCACACAGTGATCAAATCCAGTATTTCCCTTACGGTCCATGCTGGAGCTCTTTTTGGATTTGGGACTGCATCACCACCCGTGCTGATCAGAGCTCCACGCTGGGCAAACAGGAAATGAAATTCAAAAGTTTGCGGGGTTTTTCCTGTCTACCTGGCCAGTGCATCCAAGTTCAGATTGCTGTCCAGAGCAGTTACAATGGTGCACTGTGGGATGCCACCCGGAGCCCAATACCGTCGATTTGCTGCCACACTAACCCTAATCCGATATGGTAATATCGATTTCAGCGCTACTCCTCTCGTCAGGGAGGAGTACAGAAACCGGTTTAAAGAGCCCTTTATATCGATATAAAGGGCCTCGTTGTGTGGATGGGTGCAGCGTTAAATCAGTTTAACACTGCTAAAATCAGTATAAATGCATAGTGTAGACCAGGCCATAGAGGCATACAGATGCGCTCTTGTTGGACATATGATGTATGTCTTCGGGCACTCCAGCACTCCCAGTGATACCCCAGTTATATTTAACCTTTTTCCATTTTTAAAAAAGAATAATTTAATTTCCACCTTTAAAATATTTTGATACCATCATTGTCACAGGGATTTGAAAGTTCATATTAGCTGATATCCTCTACCCTATTCTGTGTTACTGAAAAACTGTCTTAAGGATGCTGTTTTCTGAAATGTTTGATATGGGTTTTTCAGATAGCCATAATTTTAATTTTGGCAAATGACTGCAAGAAGAAACCTGCATTAACTCTACAAAATAATGGAAAAAATATACTACGCTGAAAGCCTGATACACATAGCACTGTCTCCACCCACAGTTCAAGTGTGCAGAGCATACAACCTAGGAAGCAATTACATTTCCAGAGTGAAAGCTAGTATAATTTTGAGAGCACATACCCTCTCTTTCTCACTGCAGGTTTTCTCAATAACAAAAAGTAACTAGAGATTTAATATCGAGTGTTAGCCTGAGAATATGTTTTAGGAATACAACCTGATTTTTTAACTTTTTTACACATTCGTGTCTTATACAAACCTGTCAGCGGCTTCAAAGCAGATTGACAAAGGGAGTTTGCTCACCTTTTCATCTCCAGACGCACTTGTATATTTCTAGCACAGCTCTTTTAGCAATGACCTAAAATTGTCCTACTCCAAACTTGCTCAATTTTCTTCACATGCCATTACAGAGCTGTCCGTGTAAGGCATAGGGAGTCTGATGGTATCATCTAGAGTGCAGAGCAAGCAATGGAAGGGCAGATGGTGCACTACCCCAGGATGATAATATTACCTCTCCCCTTACTTCCTCCCAGGAAAAATCCAAACCTATTAACTGAAGATTTGTAGCATAATGTGTTGAAATAAACTGCTCTGTAGAGATACCCAGATATGCAGGCAAGGATCCATTCTAGGGCTGAATTAAGGGTGCTGCAGAGAAGCAGCATGGCACTCAGGGGATGCAATCTGTTACATGTATACATAATAGGCCAGATCTTTGCACCCACTGCAGCCCCTATGTTACATTCCAGGCAAAGAAATTTAGCCAGCTACCCGGGGACTCCTACGGTGTAGGAGCAATTTCCAAGTGTAGTAGAGCCATCCTAGCATTTCCACGCCAGCACACCTCTGCTGGCCTTTGGCACAGGGGGTGTTTCTAGCACCTCCCAGAATGGAAGAGGAACAGGCGTGCTCTACCTGGTTGTCTCCCAAGGGAAAGAAACAGCACAGCACAGTACAAAACAACGAGGAAAGTCAGTACAATGCTGCTGATGTTCCAGATGAGGAAACCATTCCTAGTACTTGTAGGCAGATAAAGGAGAGAACCTCTTGATTTGTAGAACTTTGCAGCAAGACACAGCCACTTTATTGTTAAAGACAACTTGTTGAGGCAACACATTATCCTAGGCACGGGAAGGGTTGTCTGCCTCTAGTCTGACAGAACAGGTGCAAAATGTTGAGGACATTATAGCCTCTTAGAAAAGTTGTTATACTTTTTCAAATAATATTATAATTATTATTGTTTATGTATATTATGGTAGCACCTAGGAGCGCTATTCATAGACCAGAGAACAAAAAAGACCATCTCTGCCCCAAAAGGGCTTACAGTTTAAGTATAAGATGAGACAACAGATGGCTAAAGACAAACAGAGGAGCATGAGGAAACAATGAGGCAATATTGTTCCGTGTGACAGCAGTGAACATAGTACACCAGCTGCCTAACTAAGTATTATGTTTAGTGTCCCTTCTTTGGAGAAGAGGAGATTCCTTTAGCGCTAAACCTCCTATGCATTTTATTTGTACAATACAAAAAATTCAGAGTGACAGAAGTGGATTTGGGGGAGGATAATGGACCTGATTCTTCTTTGCACAAGGACCCCTTTATATCCCTCTAGCAGCCTGAATACATCTTAAAGTGGATAGAAATCTAATTTGCTTTAACATTAAGCTGCTTCACACTGCCAAAAGACTGTAAAGGGACTTAGGTCTTGTGTACACATAGAAGTTGCACCACTTTAACTACACTGGTATAGGTCAGCACTACAACCCCCCTGGACTCAATTACATCAGTGTAAAAGTCCTTGGATCAGTATAGTATAGGAAGTGGGAAAAGCTACACCGATATAAGGCATACTAGCATAACTGCTTCACACTAGTGCTGTATCAACAGAACTATATTGGTGAAAAAACCCACACCCCTAACTGACAGTTATACCAGTACAACTTTCAAGTATAGACCAGGCCTTAGTATAAAGGAGAATCAGATTTAATATCTATAAGGACGAATAATCATACTTTTAGAATAAGAAGGAACAAGATGTTGAAACAGTAATGAAAGCTCTGATTTATTTTACAAGGTTAGCACTACTGTTGAGTACTGTATATAGTAAGTGAGCATCTATGTATTGGATAAACTGGCAAGTGGCAGGGGGGTGGGAAACAGAGAACATGTAATGGGCAGGGTTTTTTTCCTGGGAACTCATTAATTTTTCCTCCTTACTCGAGACTGGTACAAGTCATAAAGTTCATAGGTATTTGGATCTGGGATTTTGGTTCATGGCCTCATTGTTCTCTCCATGGTGCTTCTTTCTGATGCTCATATGGCATCCTTTACCAAATGTCATCTCTCTCAAATCAATGATAGCAACAGGCCTCTGTTCTGGATTCTCACTTTATTTTAATTATACTTAACAAGAGGAGTTGACTTGATGCCCGGTTTCCTGGATTTCTCCCAAGCTCTTCCAGGATATTTTCTATTCAAACTGCTTTCATCAGTTGCAAGAAAATTAAAATCAGGGAGCTGGCTGTCCACATTTATTATATGTATCAGAACTCAATAAATTGTTTTGAGTACCTGACAGGTTTAGTATATGGAGCTTCATCTCTTACTTTATAAAGCCCATAATCATCTGACATGGAAAACAACAAGACAGTGATGCACATGAATTGTGCACCTATACTCTGACTTTGCTCCCATTTCAATGGAGATAATACTAATACCAATACTTAGCTCTTAGATAGCACTTTTCATCTCAGAGTAGTTTACAAAGGAGTATATCATCATCTCAGTTTTACAGATGGGGAAACTGAAGTGGCTTACCCAAGGTCACACAGCAGGTCAGTCTTCTTGGCATATGCCTAACATGCCTCAGGGGGCATGTGACCAGGATTCATCACTGAATTTGGTCTGCTGGTTGGATCATTAGCTTCCCCAGTCCAAGCCAGGTACTGATGGGGAGCATGATGTGAACACTGACCCATGCTTCCCAGCAGGTCAGGAGCAGAGCCAGAAAAAAATCGTAGAACTTCTGAGTCCTAGTTTAGTGCCTGTTCCATTAGATATTCTGCCCCCTATCTTGGAAAACATGATATCTCCACAAACCATTCCTAAGTACGTGCACTGAAATAATTGTAAGTCTGAATCCTTCCTGAATGATGAGATGTTGCTTAGGGCATGAGCAAGGCTTGGCCATCCTGTCTGCTGGAATGGCTGCCTTGTTGTGTTTCCAGAGCTAACTCTTTCACAAGGATAGAATGTTGGCCCCATCACTCAAAACACATCCTAGACGGCTAGTGAACTTCTTTTCTTCTGGTCCCCACCCTTTGACTTGTCCAGCTTGGGTGGCCCTACCCAGGAATTAAAACTCTCACCATCATAACTTGCAAGCCTTCCCACTGCCTCAAGGTGCAGTCCTCAGGGGAGAATGGAAACAATTGGTTACCTAATTACACGTATTAGGTATACCAATAATTTGTGTCCCCACAATAGCAAAAACTTGATAGTAGACATTAACCATGCAATGGTTAATGAAAAAGGGCAATATGAATAATTCAGTTATTTTCTGAATTGTGGGTACAATCTATAGAACCAATCCTAAATCTGGCTTGGCTAACCCGTATGTAGAATTCCATCTATGAAGGAGAATAGTTGGGTAACATGGAACTTCTAGAACTACTTCTATGCAACACTTCTCTTGGTCACTGGTTCTTAGGGCAGGCTAGGTGCCGGAATAGCTCCTACATTACACCTCTCACTCCTGAATCAAACCAAGCACTCCTCAGCCCCAGCTCAGGATCTCATCCTACATCTGCAGTGGACATGCCTTATCTAATATGTTGTATTTAGTTGTAAGTGTGTGGAAAAGCCTTTTCTATCATTTTGATGTTTCACATTGATCTTGAGTTCCAGGTAATTGGATGTTAGTGCTAGTAAACACACACAACCCATTAAAAACAGGTGCAGTGTGCAAGTCATTTTCATGCAGTCTGACATGACTGATCATGTGCACGTATTTGAGGAACAACTCTGCTGTGTTCAGAAATGAGAACCTGGTGACTAACGTGTGCCAGAATGTGAGGATTTTACACAGAAAAATTGTCTGCAAATGTAGTTGTCTCTGTAGGCTAATTAAGAGAGCCGCACATTTTAGTGCTGCAGGCAACGGTGATTTTATTTCACAATAGTGACTGCTGTATTAGAATGTGTCTGGAACACTGTCAAACAATGGTTATATTAGGCCTTGTCTACACTGGTGAGTTTCTGCGCAGTAAAGCAGCTTTCTGTGGTGTAACTCCCGAGGTGTACACACTGCCAAGCCACTTAGTGCGCAGAAACTCCTCAGTTGCAGTGTTGCAAAAAAACCACCTCAACGAGAGTCGTAAGCCTTACAGCGCAGAGGGTCCAGCACTGTATTACATTACAGCACAGAAAGCAGAGAGCCCAGGAAGGGAAGCAGGGGCTGATGTCAGGGTTCCCTCCACCCTCTGCCTCAGGACTGGTTGCTTCCTGCCGCTGCCTGAACTTACAAGACAGCATACTGACACACTGTCTGTCCCACAAAACACATTGTCTCTCCTCCCCCGCTCCATACACACATACACTCTCCCTGTCACACACTCTGCCCATCCCACTTCAGTTGAAAAGCAGCTAGGAGTGTAGTAGGATGCGTACGGAACAAAGGGATTGGGAAACCTGCATCATGTGATACTGTGCCTGTCCCATGAGGCATTGCAAGCCCTTCCCAAAGCACCTGCAGCCAGTTGGACAGTGGGATAGCTACCACGATGCACTGCTCTCTTTGCCATTGCAAGAGCTGATAATGTGGATGCGCTCCACCATCAGAAGGAGCACAGTGTGGATATGCAACAACGATTTAATTCCAGTGCTTTAATAAAAGTGGTATAACTTGTTACGCAGAAACTTGCTAGTATAGACATACCCTTAGACTGTTTATTCACCCTGAACAGTGCTCTATGTATCTTACCTGTGCTAGTGATTGTATAATTTTTGAATGAAGATCCAAACAAATTAGAATGTTGTTCTTTACTCTCAACATTAAAAAAATGGAAGCTTAAACATATTTTCGTAAAAGCAAATTGTTCCTGGGGCCCTCATAATTCAAGAAAGAAAAAGTTCCACTTTATTTCCTTTAATTTATATCACAAGCTTATCATTTTGATAGATCATCCTGTGTAAGAGTGGAGTGCGGGGGTCTTGTACCAGATTCCACAAATATGTTTGATTATTTACTACTTGTAACTCCAGCTCCCCTGTGCTTGTGAGCTGCTCCTTAATATTGTCTGGGCTCCTTTTTGATTTAACAGGCTCCTTTGCCATCCCTGAAAACTGTTCCCTTGCACACCTGCATCATTTTCTCTTCCAGATGGCCTCTAGTTGTTCTTGCTATGTATCGATTGGAGCTGTCTATATAAAGCCTCACAGAGGAGCATTTATTGTACACTACATTTCAAAATCTCTGATGTGCTGCAAGGGGGATTTATGTCAGTAAAATACAGACATGCCACAACCAATCTCTCCTAGGTGGCACATAGTGTGCTGCAAGGCAAACAAAAGGATGGTGAGGATGGATTGCTAGTCTGGTTCACACAATACTGTTAAGCCTACAGCTCCAGTGGTCCTTGGGTCATAGGGCCCTCACACCACAAGAGGCATATTAATATATCAGTGAGATGATTACTGATCAGGCTGCAATACTGCACGGTGTGGGGTATGAGTTGTTTTGTGTCAACAGAGATCTGTGGTGATAACCTGAAGCCCCTTGGGAATCATAGTGTTTCCCGCTTCATTGGCAGTAGAACATCAGGTATCCTCCTTACCTCTCCTTCCTCTCAATCCCTTTTTGATTTAACATGAAAACCCCCTCCATTATATACCCCATAATTCCTTACAGAAACACTTAGAGTTCTGAACACATTCTCTCTAGACACCCTTCCCTGTGGAATAGAACCTACGAGAACAGTTTGGGGCAAGTAGAAGGGAGAAATTAGCATATTAGATCCTGGGCCTTGTAGTGGAGGGGTGGCAAAGTGAAATGAGAATGGCTTTGCAGATCACCATAGTCTTAGTTGAACTGGCCCTGACAGGTCAGGAAATGGAAGCAGCAATCTTTGTGTACCTGAATGGTATTGGAAGGAACACATAATTCATTCAGTTCACAAAATCAAAAGTTTGAGGGGTGGAAACTGCAGGCAAGGGATAGAGAACTCTGCCTTAACAAAAGCAGCAAAGAATCCTGTGGCACCTTATAGACTAACAGACGTTTTGGAGCATGAGCTTTCGTGGGTGAATACCCACTTCCTCAGATGCATGTATTCACCCACGAAAGCTCATGCTCCAAAACGTCTGTTAGTCTATAAGGTGCCACAGGATTCTTTGCTGCTTTTATAGATCCAGACTAACACGGCTACCCCTCTGATACCTGCCTTAACAAAGGGACTTTTCCAAATTAAACACTACACAGGACAACCTTATCCTTTTCTTGATTAATTTATTTAGTACATGCAGGCCTTAGAAAAACACAATATTATTTAATTTTGTGAGACAGCTGGCTTTCCATTTGTGACATAAACCTGGAACCCAGTACTTTATGCAGAGAAGGACCGGTGTTGTGGGGGAGGGAAGTAAGGTACTGTTGCAAAACAAAAAAAAAAAAAAGCAAACATCATTCTGCGATGTATTAGCAGGAGTTTTGTAAGGAAGACGAGAGGTAATTCTTCCACTCTATTCCTCACTGATTAGACCTCAACTGGAGTATTGTGTCCAGTTCTGGGCACCACATTTCAGGAAATATGTGGAAAATTTTGAGAAAGTCCAGAGAGGAGCAACAAAAATTATTAAAGACCTAGAAAACATGACCTGTGAGGGAATACTGAGAAATCTGTGTTTGGTTTAGTCTGGAGAAGAGAAGACTGAGAGGGGACATAATAACAGTTTTCAAGTACATAAAAGGTTGTTACGAGTAGGAGGGAGATAAATTGTTCTTCTTAACCTCTGGGGACAGGACAAGAAGCAATGGGCTTAAATTGCAGCAAAGGAGGTTTAGGTTGGACATTAGGAAAAACTTCCTGTCAGGGTGGTTAAGCACTGGAATAAATTGCCTAGGGAGGTTGTGGAATCTCCATCATTGGAGATTTTTAAGAGTAGATTATAAAAATATCTGTCAGGAATGGTCTAGCTAATACTTAGTCCTGCTTTGAGTGCAGGAGACAGGACCAGATGACATATCAAGATCCCTTCCAGTCCTACGATTCTGTGATTGATCAGTGGGGGTGATACTAAACTTCTGAGAATTATATGATTCAATAGTCAGCGTTATCTGGTGCTGCGACATTTTTGCTTTACACTTATTGTGCAGCAGTATACAACTATAAGAATGGCAGTGCCCACTTGTCTGTTAGAGCCAATTTGTACACTTCCAGGAGCCATAAGCTGTTTCATAAATGACCTCTTCTGCCAAATAGGACCTTTATTAAAATTTAAAGGGATCATTTTTGTTTGGCACTTAAGAGTATTTGGGTACAAGACCTTACTAATCCTAATTAATCAAATATAGTAGATAATATAGTCATAATGTGATGACTGATGGTTTAGTCAGACTTTATTGAGTGTACATTTTAATGATATCAAGGAGAACTTTTTATTTAATTAAAGTCAGTAAGTGGCTAAAACTGCTTTCAGTGTTCTTTTGGACAGTAAGTAGGGCAAATATTACGGGAAGCAAGTGTACATGAAAAATAGTTTTATAAACTAGAAGCTAACACACTGATGTTAAATTATGGAGTTATCAGCAAGATTTCAGCACTCGCTATCTAGGTTGTTTTGTCACAACTACTACCACAGAGTGAGAGTACCTTACAAATGTTAGGAATAAAATAGCATCTTTTGCTTGGCCTTCCCTTCATGGGAGGAGTAACTTGCATGTTTTGACTGCAGTATGTTTTAAATTAAAGCTATCTTTGAATTATGGAAGGAATTATTAGAGAAATAAATTTTGTACTTGAGTCTTGAGTCAGCATTATACTTAATTACATTACTATGTGCCTAGTTCTCAGCATGCAAGTAATCCCACTGAAGGGCCTTAATTCTGAAAGAGGAGAGGTTTTCTCACTTCGATCTCTTGTGGTAATGAGTTCCACTGTCTTGGTGCAGTTGTTGAGAAAGTTCTGTTGCCAGCACCCAGAAGCCTTCCTCTACTAGAGAGTCAAAAAACAAATTGTTCCAATGAAGCATAGCTGTCATGTGCAGTTATTGTCATGGAGGAGAAGTAGCAAAGGGCCAAATCCATGGAAGGCCTTGAATTTCAAGATTGGGATCAGTGCAGAGAGTGGAGCTCTGGGCTGATGTGCTCACTGCAACCTATGTTGCTCAGCAGATAGCCTACTTCCTTCTGTATCAGTTTGATTTGTTGAGGGGAAGAAAGAGTCAGATAGGCCTAGAGGGAGAGGGGGAAGGTTTTAGGTTCTGAACATTGTACAACATTCTGAATATTTAGATACTTAACTCAAATGAATCTATCAATAGTTTTTGTTTTTGTTAGGGGGCAGGAAGAGAATATAGAAACTAACTTCAAGGCAGTTACACCAGGGATGGATTTGTCTCTTTCTTTATTTTACCTTTCAGCTATTGCATTTTAGTTCCCACTGTTAGTTATTACTTAGCTGACCTTTTTACATATACATGCATTAGGTGTTTTGAATGGAATCACTTCACTCTGTGGATATGATTGGTAGCTTCTGAATTTATTAGTATCCTTTTGTGAGTTACTGAGTAATCTTCTCTGTGTATTTCTTCTTCTACTGATTGGAATTTATCACAAAACAATAAATAAAATGATATGCAATAACAGGAAACAGTATGCAGACAATTGATATTTAGAGCCTTTCTTTCTCTTCCCTTGTGGAGAGGACAATGCTTAATCACAATAATTTTTTTATCACCTAATTTCTAGAAAGTCCATGTTTTGTGGGAGGGCAGAACAGAAAATGATAAACCAGTTTTGTGATTTCCCCACCCCGGACTATATGAATATCTGTTGCTTTAACTTGAGTTGTTGACATCACAAAGCAATAATTAGGTAAATTCTGCCCACTCTGGGTGTTGCAGCAGGTAAGATACCTATATGATTACCCACTGTTTCTAAAATTATGTAAGAGACGGATTGTTAATACTATGGGGCAGTGGTTCTCAACTTGTGGCCCATGGGCCACTTGGGGCCCAATCATCACACAGCTGCGGTCCATGTGACAACCTCACAGCCATAGAGGTAGTGTATATATTGCATGGATGTGGCCCACATAACACATAGAGAGTTGCATATATGGCTCACAGTGGTAAATAGGTTGAGAACCACTGATATGGGCTTTTGATGTTTGACCTAAATTATCTGGGTAAGCTAAAGCAAAGAGCTAATGCAAGCATTTCAGTACTGTTTAGGGTGACCAGGTATCTGGTTTTCGACCGGAACACCCAGTTGAAAAGGGATCCTGGCCGCTCTGGTCTGCACCGCCGACCGGGCCATTATAAGTCCAGTCAGCAGTGATGTGGATCTAAGGCAGGCTAGCCCCTATCTGTCCTGACGCCGCACTGCACCCCGGAAGCAATCAACAGGTCCGGCTTCCATAGGTGCCAACTTCTACTCATGCCAGTGGGAGCTCAACGGCCCTCTGGCCCTGGTCCCATCCTGATTCCACCCCTGCCCCACCCCCATTCCAACCCCTTCCCCAAAGTCCTCACCCCAAATCTGACCCCTCCCTGTCCCGACTCCTTCCCCAATTCCATGCCCCGGCTCCTCCTCTTCCTGCCTCCTCCCCTGAGTGTGCCACGTTCCCGCTCCTCCCCCCTCCCTCCCAGATCTTGCAATGCCACCAAACAGCTGGTTGGTGGCAGCAAGCACTTGGAGGTAGGCAGAGAAGCGGGGACACGGTGTGCTCAGGGGAGGAGGCAGAAGAGGACGTGGGGCAGGGAGGAGAGCTTGGCTGATGGTGGGTGCAGAGCGCTCACTAATTTTTCCCCATGAGTGCTCCAGCCCTGGAGCACCCACAGAGTAGGTGCTTATGCCATCTTCTAGGCAGGAGAAGGAGGGGACACCATGGCCAATGGGAGCTGCAGGGGGTGGTGCCTACAGGTGAGGTAAGCTCACACTCCAACCCCATGCCTTAGCCCTGAGCCTCTGCCCCACAACCCCGGAGCTGCTCCTGCACCCCAAACCCCTCATCCCTGGCCCCTCCCCAGAGCCTACACCCCCCAGATGGAGCGCTCACCCTCCTGCCCTCCAACCCCCTGCCTCAACCCACAGCCCCCTCCCATACCCTAAACCCTCTACCCCACCCCCCAGCCTGGAACCCCCTCCTGCACCCCAAACCCCTCATCCCTTGCCTCACCCCAAAGGCTGCAGCCCCAGATGGACCCCTCACCTGCTCCTGCACCCCAACCCCCTGATCCAGCCCAGAGCCCCCTCCTGCACCCTGAACCCCTCATTTCTGTCCCCACCCTGGATCCCACACCACCAGTTAGAGCCCTCACCCGCTCCCACATCCCAACCCCCTGCCCCAGCCCAGTAAAAGTGAATGAGGGTAGGGGAGAGTGAGCCACTGAGGGAGGGGGAATATAGTGAGTGGCGGGAAGGGCCTTGGGGAAGGGACAGGGGGCATGGTCTCAGGGAAGGGGTGGGCCAGGGTGTTTGGATTTGTGTGATTAGAAAGTTGGCAACCCTAGTGCTGTTCAGAAGGTATGCTGTTATGTCATATAAGATTTAAAAGATTAAATTCTTCCTGTATAGAAATGAAAATGCTTTTGCATATTTTTCTTCTGAATATGGAAAGTTATGTATTGTATGCTGCTTGGGATCTGCAACTACATTACACATTCACAGATTTTTAAAGGCAGAAGAGACTGTTATGATATGTAGTTTGACCTCCTGTATAATACAGGCCATAGAATTTCAACAAGTGATTCCTTCATCAAGCCCATAAATTCTGGTTGAGTTAGAACATATCTTTTAGAAAGACAACCAATCTTGAGTCAAAGATTTCAAGTGACAGGCACAATCCACAACATCCTTTGGAAAGTTGCTCCCATGCTTAATTACTCTCACTGTGAAAAATGTTCATCTTATTCCCACTCTGAATTTATCAAGTGTCAACCTCCAGCCTTTGACTCTTGTTCTGAATTTGTCTACTAAATTCAAGTCCTCCATTTTCAGTAGATACATTTAAAGTTTTTTCAAGTTACCTTTTAATTTTCTCCTCCATAAGCTAAATAGATTGAGACAACATTGGACAACACACTTGCCCAGAGAGTCTTGAAAACATGAACCACAAACAGGTAAGAGATGCAGTGATGTCTGCCTGCATTTTCAGAACTTCAAATCATAGCTCCAAGAGGTGTGACCTGCCTCACTCATTTCAGTGGGTGCTAGCTCAGATGCCAACAATAATACTTTAGATATCTACATTAAAACTAATTCATTATCAAACCATGTAAGAAAGGAGAGGGAGAATCATCTTAGATCATATTATGAAGATCTTCACAATCTAATATGGCAGCCCATTTCATTCTCACAAGTGAGTAAGTTTGGGAGGCATTACCACTTTATTTTCTGGCTGGCCAAGAAGGAGCTAAGCCCAAAAAGACCAGTGGGGCATCTGAGCCTCACAAATGGGACCAGAGCTCCTGAAGCCCAGTGCAGCAAATTAGCCATGATAAGGGGAAGCTAAACTTGGGGAGCCATGCAGAGCCCAGGAGTGTCTTTAGACCTCACTCAGAGGGAGCTGAACCCAGAGAACATGTGTTGTCATATCTGAACAACTGTACAATCTGTTCTGGGTGACATTTCCTAGGGGAGGAGCTTATTTTGTGGATGGAGCTTGGGAGATTTTCCTTACTTTTCCCCTACAGCAAGTAACAACTGAATATAAGAATTTTATGCAAAATGAAGACCAAAGATAGCATCTCTATTGGAAAAATTTCTAAAGAAGAAATAACAAGTTTGAGAAAGGCACAAAAATTAACAGCTCACAAATGGGAAGAAATGAGAGCAGAAAATATCTCTAATCAAATCACCAAAACTCGAAAGGGTTTCTTAATATCTCTGACAGTGGACTTCACAGAATCCAGACATGTTACTATGAAATTAACTATAATAAATTCCCTTGAATAGTCATAAAATGAAAAAGGTAATAATAAAACATGAGAATAAATTTATATCGAAGAACTGAAAATCGAAATTACTGACTTTAATTCTCCAAAATGAATTATCAAAAACTGAACTTAAAAATACAAAAAAGAACTAAGAAAACAGCCAGACGAAAGAGATGAAAGCCATGCAAAGAGACTACAGAACATAAATGAATGTTTAGCCCCTTTCAAACAAACCAAAGATGAAGTGAGCCTGGCTAGAAACATCAGGGGCACAGTAGGAAAATAGAGAGCTATACATGTAGTTTACTGGCTTATTAACTTGTATAAAGCTTATTACACCTGAGGGCATTTTACAATAAAGTTAAAACATAGAAAAATAACAGTCTCATCAAAACTGACTCTCAATATTCTTCATAACCACAATTCCCTAACTTTGGTATCGAAAGCAAGTGTGGCAAACTCAGGACACTTAGCTACCAAGAGAGGGGTAGTAATTAGTCCCAGAAGGCTTAACCGTGGAGGAATAAGGTTCAGCTGGAACAGGGGTTACCAGGGAGGTAATTAGTTTCAGCTGGCCCCAATGGCTGGAGACCTTTTTAAACCTTCCCCGGCAGGGAAGCAGGGGGGAGGAGAGAAGTAGAGTAGCTGCCAGCGAGTAGAGGCAGCTGAACTCTAAAACTTTTCTTGCAAGGCAGGTTGCACTCTCCCCAGAAGGAAAGGACAAAAGAACAAGGGCCTGACTGAGAAGGGATCAGCCAGACCCTGCGCGACTGTGAAGGGCTTTTGCTTTGCCCAAGCCTGTGTCTCCAAGGCTGAGAAGGACTGAGCTAGGGGAGGAGAGACAGGTACTTTGCCACACGTGGTGTCAGGAGTGGGATGTACTAGTGAGTGAGGCCCAGTGGCAAGCCACCACAGGGCAAGGTAAAAAAAAAAAAAAAAGAGAGAAAAAAAAATTTTTTTTGGAAAAATGGAGGATGTACTGAAGGCGTTGATGCAGGCCACCACAGCTCAACAGGAGGCTACCCGAATACAGGTGGCGGCCCAGCGAGAGTCTGTACGGGTACAACAGGAGACCAACCAGCTGCTGCTGAGCCAGGCGGCCCAAGATCGAGCCACCCTGACCGAGGTAGTGAACCAGTTGAAGGCCTTGACCACGATGACGCACGCGGCCCAGGGGACCCGGCCGCTACGGGCAAGCAACTACTTACAGAAGATGACAACGGATGACGATATAGAGGCGTATCTCCTCGCATTCGAGAAGATGGCACTGCGGGAGGCCTGGCCCCAAGACCAGTGGGCAGGTCTGCTGGCTCCATTCCTGTGTGGGGAGGCCCAGAAAGCCTACTTCGACATGACCGCAGAAGCAGCTATGGATTACCCTCAGCTGAAGGCGGAAATCCTGGCAAGGGCAAGCGTGACGCCAGCCATAAGGGCCCAGCGCTTCCACGAGTGGAAGTACCGGGAGGACAAACAACCGAGGTCCCAGCTATTTGATTTGATACACCTTGTGTGGAAGTGGCTCCGCACCGAAGCCCGTGGGCCTGAGAAGGTAGTAGAAACCCTGGTATTGGACAGGTACATGAGAGGGTTGCCGCCAGACATACGGGGGTGGGTCCGCCAAAATGATCCCTCCTCTTATGACGATCTAGTTGCTCTCGTGGAGAGGCATTTGGCAGCCCAAGAACTTTCTCAGACCCCCGAGCGAGGAAGGCGCCAGTATCGGAGACCAGCCTCTGCACCAAGGCCCCGGTTTGCCCCAGCCCCAGGCCGGAAAATGGAGGGGAGGCAGGAGGCAGAAGAGCCGCCGGCAGTCCCGGAGAGACTGAAGGACTGGGGAAGAAAGGTTCAGGGGATAAATCCCAGCAGCCCAAAAAATAGGGGGCTGCCCCCAGAGGGGTACCGTTGTTATGCCTGTGGTGAATTAGAGCACATTGCTGCCCAATGCCCTAATCTAGGAGAGCCCATGCAGTGTGAACTGGGAGATATAGGGGGACCATGCGAGCTAATAAGTCTAGTCGGGGTTGCGATGGTCCCCCATAGGTACACTAGGCCCGTTAAGCTGAGTGGTATAGAGACCACAGCTTTAATAGACTCGGGAAGTGCAGTCACACTGGTCTCAGGGAAGCTGGTCAGGCCGGGCCAACTATCCCAGGCCAAGCGCTCGGGAATATCCTGTGTACATGGGGATATCAGCTATTACCCGACCGTCCCCGTACGCATAGAAGTTCTAGGGAATCCCGCTGAGTTGACAGTGGGAGTCGTCCCGAAACTACCTTACCCTGTCCTTATCGGACGAGACTTCCCGGGGTTTGATGGCCTACTCCCCGGGAACGAGGGAGAAGGAAAGAAGGACTCTGGGACCCAAAGGGTGGCCCAGATCGGGGATCCTCTCCCCGCCTTCCACGAGTTTAGCCAGGATGTGTTCTTCCCACCAGGGAAGTCCAGGAAGACTCGGAGGGAACGGAGGGCGGATAAAAGGAGGGGGACGAGGTTCCTGACACGGTACCTGACGCCTACACTAGCGGGGGAAAGAGGGAACTCAACTGACAGCGGGACGGGGTCGGCCAACTACAACCCAATTGTTGGACCGGGTTCCCCAGGCTCTGTCCCTGAGGGCGAGACGGAGGTAGACCCCCCCGAAATAGGGCCAATAGGGACCGCACGCAGGACTTTTGGTCAGGATCAGGCCAATGATCCCATATACCACAACATTTTTAAGGAAGTAGTCAAGGTAAATGGGGTCCCAGTGGAGGGGAGAACTAAGGGCCCAGGGCCGTATTATATGATTAAAAAAGATCTTCTGTATAGAGTAGTCCACGTCCAAGAGCAAGTCATCGAACAACTCTTGGTCCCCTGGAAGCATCAAAAAGCGGTAATGGATCTGGCCCACAGTCATCTATTTGGGGCCCACCTAGGGATGGATAAGACCCTCGATCGGATTCTACAGAGGTTCTTTTTGGCTTGGTATTTATGCGGCCGTCCGGCGATATTGTTCCTCCTGTCCGGAGTGCCAAATACATGGGTCCCGACCATACTTAAGGGCCCCTCTGGTACCTCTGCCAATTATTGAGGTTCCATTCGAACGAATAGCTATGGACATAGTGGGGCCATTGGAGAAGTCGGCCCGGGGCCATCAATACATCCTGGTAGTACTAGATTACGCCACCCCATACCCCGAGGCCATCCCCCTACGGAATGCCATGTCCAAGACCATAGCCAAAGAGTTAGTCCAGATATTCTCCAGAATAGGGATACCTAAGGAGATCCTGACGGACCAAGGGACCCCCTTTATTTCTAAACTGATGACGGACTTGTGTACCATGCTGCACATACGGACCCTCAGAACTTCGGTCTACCACCCCCAGACCGATGGCCTCGTTGAACGTTTTAATAGGACGTTGAAGAGCCTGTTACGGAAGGTGATTAGCCAAGACGGAAAAGACTGGGATGCCCTGCTACCTTATGTACTGTTTGCCGTACGGGAAGTTCCTCAGGCTTCCACTGGATTCTCCCCCTTCAAGCTGTTATATGGTCGACACCCCAGGGGCATACTGGACCTGGCTAAAGAAGACTGGGAAGAACAGCCGAACCCGGGGAGAAACATTGTGGAACATGTGCTGCAAATGAAAGACCGAATAGCCCGAGTCACCCCTCTTGTGCGCGAACACATGGAGAAGGCTCAAGGAACGCAACGGACGTACTACAATCGTCAAGCGCGGTCCCGGAAGTTCCAGGTGGGGGACCGGGTGATGGTGCTCATACCCATGGTGGAGAGCAAGCTCCTGGCCAGATGGCAGGGGCTCTATGAGGTAATCGAAGCCTTAGGAGAAATTGACTATAAGGTCAGGCAGCCAGGTCGCCGGAAGCAGGAGCAGATCTACCATATAAATCTGCTGAAACCTTGGCGGGATAGAGAAGATCTGGTAGCTGCGCTGGGGGCACCATCCCCTAAAGGCGATCAGCCCAACCTGGTAGGAATATCCCCGGAGCTGACCCCGGAACAACGATCCGAAGTGGTCAGCCTGATCAAACGCAACCAAGATGTGTTCTCAGAAAAGCCAGGCAGGACTACTGAGGTTCACCATCACATCTTCACAGAACCTGGAGTGAAGGTGCACGTCAAGCCATACCGGATCCCGGAGGCCAAGAGAGAAGAGATTACCAAAGAGGTCAGGAAGATGCTGGCCTTAGGAGTCATTGAAGAGTCTCATAGTCAATGGTCCAGTCCTGTGGTTTTAGTGCCTAAGCCAGACGGCAGTATGAGGTTCTGCAATGACTTCTGCAAGCTAAACGAGGTGTCCTGATTTGACGCCTACCCTTTACCCAGGATAGATGAGCTGATTGACAAACTGGGAAAAGCCCGTTTCATGTCTACCCTTGATCTTACTAAGGGCTATTGGCAGATCCCCCTGGCTAAAGCCGACAAGGAGAAGACGGCCTTTGCAACCCCAGAAGGACTATATCAGTATACTGTTCTTCCTTTTGGATTGCATGGGGCCCCAACTACCTTCCAGCAGCTGATGGACAAACTTTTACAGGTCCCATGGGGAGTACGCTGCTGCCTATCTTGATGACGTCATCATATATAGCCCCGACTGGGAGACGCACCTAAGAAAGGTAGAGGCAGTCCTGGATACCCTGAGAAAGGCCGGACTGACTGCAAATCCCTCCAAATGTTCAATCGGATTAGCTGAGGCCAAATACCTTGGATATATTGTGGGGAGGGGCGTGGTGAGGCCCCAACTCAACAAGCTAGACGCCATACAGAAGTGGCCCTGACCACTCCGGAAAAAACAGGTCCAAGCATTCCTGGGACTCGTGGGGTACTATAGACGTTTCATTCCCCACTTCGCCACTAGGGCATGCCCACTAACGGACCTCACCAGGGCTCGGGGCCCAGATATAGTAAAATGGTCTGCTGAGGCCGAAGCCGCTTTTGCAGATCTGCGAACGGCCCTCTGCACAGACCCTGTACTGATAGCCCCAGACTGGAGGGAGGAGTTTATCCTGCAAACAGATGCCTCTGAAGTAGGGCTGGGGGCAGTGCTTTCACAAATGGTCGGAGATGACGAACACCCCGTCCTCTTCCTCAGTAGAAAGCTCCTGCTTAGGGAACGGAAGTATGCCATAGTGGAATAGGAATGCTTGGCGGTAAAATGGGCCGTTGAAAGCCTCTGCTACTATCTACTCGGACGGAGGTTTACCCTGGTCACGGACCATGCCCCGTTGCAGTGGATGCACCAAAACAAGGACAAAAATGCGAGAGTAACGAGATGGTTCCTATCGCTTCAACCTTCCACTTCACGGTACGACACAGGTCGGGAGCCCAACATGGCAATGCGGATGGCCTGTCGAGGGTGCACTGCTTTCCGACCCAAGTAGCCCAACCCCATAGTGTTGAGCGGGGTGAGGGGGGGATATGTGGCAAACTCAGGACACTTAGCTACCAAGAGAGGGGTAGTAATTAGTCCCAGAAGTCTTAACCATGGACGAATAAGGTTCAGCTGGAACAGGGGTTACCAGGGAGGTAATTAGTTTCTGCTGGCCCCAATGGCTGGAGACCTTTTTAAACCCTCCCCAGCAGGGAAGCAGGGGGGAGGAGAGAAGTAGAGTAGCTGCCAGCGAGTAGAGGCAGCTGAACTCTAAAACTTTTCTTGCAAGGCAGGTTGCACTCTCCCCGGAAGGAGAGGACAAAAGAACAAGGGCCTGACTGAGAAGGGATCAGCCAGACCCTGTGCGACTGTGAAGGGCTTTTGCTTTGCCCAAGCCTGTGTCTCCAAGGCTGAGAAGGACTGAGCTAGGAGAGGAGAGACAGGTACTTTGCCACACAAGACAACCAGGTCTCTGTTGAGACTGCAAAATAAGCGACCTCTTTGTAATTGGCACTGAACATATGCAATTCCCATTCATTTCAATGGAAGCTACATCTGCCCAGAACGTTTAGAAAAGCAGGCAGCTTTATTTAGGTGCCTAATGCTAGGCACCTAAATTTGCCCTACACTTTTTGGAGAATTTATCTTTTCTAAAACACTAAACAAAGTATAAAACTGAAACATTAAAAAACACTTCTCGCTCAGAAGCCCAACTGAGCAAAAACACTATCAAAGTTATAGAAAATTGCTAGTATGGTAAGATTTTTACACAGCAGTAGCTGGGAGGAGATGCTATTTATTCTCATAAGAGAATGGCAGCATTATTATGCTTATGAATAAGAAGTGCACAGTTTACATTGGAGCATGCAATCTTCGTATGCTTTGATAGAAGTTTACTTTATATCTTGTAGACATTGGTGACAACTTCACTATAGACTGTTCATCACTTAGCTAACAAACAGAGGAGTTCAGTGAATTATAGAACTCAACAAATAATTTAATTTGGTGAATTTCATCCTTTTTTTCTCTTCACAAATTGTCTGCAAACAAAATTCTCAAATGTGTTCATTATTCTGAATTATTCATGACCGTTTTCCATGGTACTGCAGATCATTCAGATTGCAAATATTACAATCAAATATACATTTTTACAGTATGCGCTTGGTTTATGTAACTAATTTATGCAATTTTTTGGATAATTTACAACACAACATATTTCAAATTGCTTATTCAATTGTGATATTAACAATATTATGTTAACTAATCAGGGAACAGAAAAAATAGCACACACATTTTAGAACTAAACACAAGGTTCACTGCAATTTTTACAACCAAATATACCTTATAACCTGAAATTTTTATATAATTTTAAAATGATCTTTTCATGAGTATTCATACTAGTAAAGCTTCAGCGTTTGAAGTTTCCTGGACAGTGAACACCAAAGCTTCTTGAACATGGTCAAATGAGAATTTGGTTTAGAATTCAAATGACTTTTCACATCAAATTTTCTCCACTGTTTGCTCTGCTCTATTTACTAGAATGCTTTAGAAGACAAGTTATTTTGCCATTTTTTCTGTTTAGCAAGGTTATAGGACTGTCTATTGGTAATATATTCAGCTGATGGGTTACTTCCTGCTGCTTCAGGGAACATAATACAATACAAAAGTTATCAGTGTTGTAAAGAAAGCAGTTTTTACTTTCTGTGGGACAGGTATTTATTTTAGGGGATACATTTAGGTAACTTGAAACATTTGAATCTCCTTCAATGTCTGTTAACCTTATGAGGACTTACTTACTCTAGTGGGCATAGAGGAGAAATAAATTGTATCCCATAATGGAGGCGGATGCGTTAGAAAAAGATGAACCCCTGAGGAAAGTAGGCAGTGAGATGAAAAGTGATATGTAAATGTAGGATAATATTATTACTATTACTATTAATTAGGTGAGCTGGGGGAATTATTTTATTTTATTTTATTTTATTTTTTGGCAAAAATGCATACTCACTAATAGCAAATCGTTTTTCAAATTCATATCAGGGTCACCAAATTATACTCTTCAAAAAAAAATAATTTCTGAAATAAAAAAATGAAAAAATTTTAAATTAAACTTTTTAGTTTTTTTAGTTCAGAACAACTGTTTGTTTTGAATTTTCCTTTAATTTTATTTTAAAAGTAACAAAAAGATTTTTAAAGGCTTGAAATCTAATTGAAATGTTGGCAGGATCAGTGCCCGACTAAAGCTTACTTACCTTTCTAAAAATAGATGTTTTCAGATCCATGGATAAAAAGTGCTATGTAAATACTAAGTATTATAGTTAATAAAGGGGGTAATTGCAAGGATGTCCTCATGTTGATGCTACTGGTCATGACACCTAGAAAAGCAGTGAACAAAAATTTCTAAAGATGAAATCCAGCCTTACTTGTGGACTTTAAAACTTTATTGGAAATACAAAAAACTTATTATGACTAAAAGAAGAAAAAAATTAACCATAGGTAGTACTACCTGGGCCTTCCTAATTCCAGTGAAAGCTACGTGCCGCCACGCCTGGAGATTGTATAATAACTCAGAGTCAAGAGTCAGCCCAATCAGAGGTTCTTTTCAGGCAAAGGACCATGTTCAATAGGTTGTTGAATAATTGATTAATTAATTTTGTGTTTTTATGCCCAAACTGAAGCACATTGGCGTAGTGACGTGACTTGCCCAGCACCATGCAGTGGGTTAATGGCAGAGCTGGAACTGAATCTCAGGTTTTTCAAACTCACAAGCCCATGATCGTGCTTACATGCTACCTCTCGTGGTCTTTTTTTTTGTTTTTGTTTTAAAAACACATATTTCCTCAAAGATTTTCACTGATCTCTCCCAAATCTGTGCATCACTTTGGATGTGGTAACTTTTCGTGTTTGGGATGGATTTTAAGGGATAGGAACTGAGCGCATCAAGGGAGCTGAGTAAATAATAGTTTTAACACTCTCCCTCCCAACTCCAGGATGACAGCATAGCATTTGTTCTTTTTTGAGATCCTATCAGTTCTGTACATTATCCGTTTACATTTCTTTGGACAATTAGCAAGACTGTACGTGTAAACCAGGTACTTGTGTGCAAAGAAGTTAGCTGCAAGCAGCAGAGTGTGTGCTGACCTTGGGTCTCCCGCTTTGAATATTTTGTCCCTAATATTATCTACTTCCCAGCATCCATGAACAAAAGTTTCTTTAATCCAAGCTAGGTAATGCTTGTTCCAAATGCAAGTTCAACTTTAATTTTGGTGCAAATGTTAAATGTGCTTCTAGCTTGCAGTTGTAGACTTGCTGAGAAACTAAAATAAAGTACATCTCTCTCTGTCTCTATCTCTCTCTGCCTCTTTCTCAAGATCCCTAATTCTTTTTAAATCCTTTTAGACTGAAACACTCTTTTCCTTAGAGTGAAATTGTGTTGTGGAAGCTGGGATTTCCCACTGAGGAGACCACAGTACATGACAGCTGGGATGAATTGAATGTTCTGCTCTCAACAGGATTACACTAAACCTGCATTCACTATGTGAGGGTGCTTATTCGAATTAGAAGATGCCCTATTTTCACTACTGCACTCGCACAAATTAAAGAAATAAAGGTGGAGTAAAACTGTATTTTATTTGCATGTTGTAAGTCAGAACATGTATTTTATCAAATATTCCCACCGCTCTTCCTTGTAAGCTTGACAGAATCAGGCCTAGTTGAAACATTTTTTGTGTGTCTTAAGATACCCTACAAAAATGATTGAAAGTGTATGACAAAGTCCTCCAAGCTGGATTCCTCTTTCTTTGGGTTCCATTTAAATGAAGCAAGAGACTAGAGCTGATGAGCTATTTGCAGCAAGCTATTTATTAATCAAATTTAGCCTTTTTCTACTCCCTTATTGTCTGCAAACTGATTATGATTTACCCATATTTGTTTCTTGCTCGCATTTATTCTACGAATGGTTTATACTAACCTGTTTCACTCTGCAGATTGCTTGCAAACAGTTCTCTATGAGTATTTGACATTCACATTTTGAGCTGTTTTGACTTGGTGCGCAGGTCATATGGTACATACCTATTCTTTGGTTCGATGAGTATAATGCTTAGAATCAGACTTCTGGAACAAATAAGCAAGATTGTGAATGAGAAATTTGCTGTCTGTGAATATGCTTTAACGTTTGCTTAAAATGTATTGCTGTCACCAACATTCCTGCCACTAAACGTGTTCATTAGAATATTAACGGAAGGAAAATACAAAAACTAGATTTGAACACAGGTGTTTAAATTCAAATGAATGTGTAAAAAGAACCTGGTTTTCCGATAAGCACCCACACTGTTTCAGGGCAGGAAGTAATGTAGAGTCATGGTAGAGCTGTGATATTTCCTCTTGCTACTTATAATTATGCCATTACAAGGCCTTCTCTTTTCTTTTGCTTTGTGCAAAAGAACTCTGTGGTTTTGAAGCTAAGTTTGCTGTTAGCAGGTTGGGAGTTCAGCTCCTCTCTGCAATAAGCAGGTTTTGTTCTGTGAGATGGTGCAGTAATCAGTGGTGGTGAGTGGGAACTGGTTTGCTGGACCCAGTGCAGGGATGGCAGGTGACCTTGCATTGTGCAAGGCTATTGCTAAGGCCATGAGAGTCACAGTGACAAGAGCATGTTGCCCTTCTTGGGAAGCCAATGTCAGGAGTTGGGGAACCTCCCCCTCAATTGCAGTGTTGGGAATGGGAAGCATTTTGGGTGGCATCAGCACGGGGTGTGTGGTGTTGTCCCACTTGCAGTTTAGGAGTGGGGCTTGTTCTTCACCACTGGGCTGTTTTGGAGGCAGGTGGCATTTTGGGAGATTGTCAGGTACAAGGGATGGTTCTGTTGGGGATGGGGTAGATACCCCATCAATAGATGGGATAGATACCAAATGAGAGTTGATTGCAGCAGCCAGTTAAGGGGGAGGGTCAGAAGCAAATAGAGCTGTGATTCTAGCATTGAGAGCTAGTCTCATAGTCATACTGCGATTACAGACATAGCCCTCTGCTTAAACCTATAAAGGTATATTTAAATGTAGCTAAGAAAATTATTAAGTGTCACATATCTTTTAACTCCATTTGCTTTTCATAACATTTTTCACCCCTTTGCACAGCTCCACATGACCACTTGGGGCATAAGGAATTGGAGAATCAGGCCCTGAATATTTAATATTGGCTTTTGGAGTTATGTGGGGAAATTTTAAATAATTAAATCATTAAGTAAGTTAAGGCTTATCTCCTTTCAGCCAAGACAAGACTATTGACACCATGAGGGAAATATTTTCTCTTAACAAATGTGTAAGCTGTATTACTGTATTTTATCAGAACTGTACATACCTTATTACTATATTTTTCTCTTTTTCCTCTGAACATCTTTTCTAAAAAATGCAACAAAATCTTTATTGTCCAAAAATGTCAGGGTGCTGACATTTCATAAGAATAACTAGCACTTCCACAACACTTAGTATTTCAAAGCACTGAGCAGACACTACACACACGTGCATCATTCCTTTGAGTAACAGATGTATTATCAGCCCCTTTTACAGGCATCACAACTGAGAGACATGGATTATATGTAATAGTGTTCTTTTCATAAGCAGCTTGATGAATGTTTCAATACCACAGAGATCAGGTATGGATCACTTTAAGAGCGCTTCAAGAGGCTCTTCTGCAGAAACTCAGTTACTAAGGACAGACCATTTTTTCCAGTTTGTGTGTCGGAATGCCAATACCTTTGTTCTAAACCAAGATAAAGCATGCTGTCAGAATAAAATGGACCACAGTATCATCACACAGTAGTGTCAGCAATGTACCTCCCATGGATGGCCAAGTTTTGTACCCATGAATAAACAGAAGTTTATAATGGAAACAGTTGACAAACATATAACCATAGCAACACTGTTTCTTCCACAATAATGAAATTGAATTTGAAAGCAGCATATTTTGGATTAAATATATGTATTCAAAGATGTACCACTCTTCTTTGTTAAAAAGAAAAATCAATAAAGTGTAATTTATTTTAATGGCTATACCTGAACCTAGAAGAACCCAACCTTGGGAAAGACTTACTGAGCCATGTCATCTCTACCTTTAGGCTCTGATCCTGCAAGCTACTGGGTTTGAGGAGATCCACACACCTATGCGGAGCAGCTTGCAGGTTTGTGGTCTTTGAGGCAAGAGGGTTTTGAGGTACACTTATAAATGCCTAAAGGTGGGATGATGATTTGTTATCATATCCTAATGGATGATTCATAATAACATTGTTATTGAAACCAATCTGTCTGCTACACTACATGATTTTGTGTATAACTCTCATATTCGGATTGTGAATCTTTATTTCCATACTATCATTTTGTCATTTTCAATCTACCGAGGCGCTTATCCTGTGTATCACTGCAGTTGCATTCTTTGTCCTTATTTAGATATATATCAGCACCACACTCCCTCTCACTTTTTTTTCAGCACTAAGGTAATTAATAATCAATTGGCCAATTTGGGACATACACAATGTATTGATAACTGGAGATTTTCTTTCCCCAGTAACAGGATCATGGATGCATAATTCATATTCCACAACTGATTTGTTTCATCTCTGCAAATCACATAAACGGCTTGATTAAAATATTGCATTAAAGCTATATATATGCATCTCTGATCGTTCTGAGATTGATCTCTGCACCCTTTGTCCTATATTTGCATAGCGAGATTCATCCTTTGAAAATGTGTAATGGAGATTGGATTTAATTCTTATTCTGTCTCACATGCCTTTTTGCCAATTTTAGTTTAACTTCCTTAACTCTGAGTTTTGTGATTTTGCAGAAGTTTACTTGAATGGAAACATTCACCATCAACTCAGGGCTCAGTGGTCTTAATTTGAGAGACTTCTAGAAATATTTTCCGTACCATTTCAAACAGGTAACAACAATTGTGGGTATTTGTGGTCCTCTGTTCTCCTTCCATGTGAGGCCTGGAGGCAAACTGTGTGAAGCAAGGAGTATTAGAAAGGCCCTTTAACTGTGGAAGTGGAAAGTGGAGGCTGTGGAGGTGTTGCTTCGCAGTTACTATGAAACTGTTACTCCAGAGGATGGAGAGAAAGAGAGTTGGGCATGTTGCATGATTTGTTCCAGTCACTGACTCATAGATACATAGATTGGGTTAATGCTGCTTAGTAGAACCATCTTCATATGCACACACCATATGTACTGTGGCTGGGACAGTCATTTAGGGATGCTATGTTGGTGGTGGCAGTATAAAGGAGCAGGTCATGGAAATCCATGGACTTGGGAGTAGAGTTCTCTGTACCTCCTCTGAACTGTTGCGTACCCCAGTCCATGAAAGGAAGAGTTTCTTTATTTAGATTCACTACAGCCTGAAGCCACCGAGAATTCTGAGTTAATTTTTCCTTTCCTGCAGGCTTTCTCTCTGGAGGGGAGCATATAGTCTCAGTTGATTGCTTTTTATGTGGTAACAAAAAAGCTTTAGGTTTGGAGGAATAAGATTGTAAACCCTCAGAAAGGCGACTAAACAGAGAAAAAGGGAAAATGAAGTCTAGAAACTAAATGTTTTTAAAATGTTGTGTTGTATTATTTTGACTACATATTTATTTGTAGCTCTATATCAAGAGAGAAGGAGTGTTTTGTCTTGTGATTATCTCAGGGAACAAGGAGGCCCCCCACCCAATTTTATTTCTGGTCCTATCACGGATTGACTGTGTTGTTTTTATTGTATAATAAATGGTATTTCAACATTTTAATTGCTTTTCTTAAATATAGTCAGGTAACAAAACATGTAAGAAGCAGAAAGCATTTACACAAAAAAGTGTACTTCAGTGAAGAATAAATGCAAATGTAATTCTTTTGCTTTGTCCTTACATCCCTGAGTATTACCAGTTAATTTAGTGGTCATAGGCCTCCTAATCCCCAAGGGACATTCAAGAAGCTGTACTATCTGTTTAACATTTTCTAAAACTTTTTGGCCCCAATCCTGCACACAATTATGTATGTGCTTAATTTTAAATGGGTAAGTAGTCCTGCTGGAGGAGGCATCGTTCAAGCACTTACATAAAGTCCTGGTTCTGGAAGACACTGAAGTACATGCAGTGATGCCAGCTCTCCTAATTTTATCATGAGTTTCAGAATATTTGGGTTGCTTGTGGGACCAGTCAGTCTCTAGGAGGTTGTGAAGAGCATAAGACAGACTGAGAGGGTGCTGGGAAATGTGGGGGGCAAGAGGTAGACTGAGGGCCTGCAGAAAAATGTGGGGAGACTGAGGAGGTACAGAAAGATGTGACTTAGTAGAGAGGAGAATGAGATAGTGAGGGGAAAGGGAGGGAAATATGGGAGGCAAGTGACTGTAGAGAGAGGGTGGTGGATAGAAGACTGTGGAAGTGCATAGAGGGAAAATATGAATGATCTACATTCCTATCTAGGCTAGCTAGGAAGAAAGACAGGAGGGCCATTCTCCACACCCCAACAGATAGAACTAGAAATGGGTAAGTAGAGTCCCCTGCGAACAGTGAACAGGGAGGCCTGAGTTCTGTGTACGTATTTCATGTTAAATTGTGAAGGTGAAATGATCACATGCAAAGTGAGGACAGGCAGATTCCCCCTAAAAATAAAAGTCATGATGCAAGGCAAAAAGCAATGCAATTTTCTTTTCATCTCATGATTTTAAGACAGTCTCATGTTTTGATTTTTTTTTTCTGGGGGATCAGGGGTTGCTTCATAGTTTTGGAATGCTTAGAGTTGACAATACTACACATGCTTATATACATTTGTAATCCAGACAGCACTTAAGCACATGCTTAATTTTAACCTTGTGCTTTAGTGCCAGTGGCTTCAATGAAATTTAAGCATGTGCTTAAGTGATGTCCTGAATGTGGATACTGTCCTGAATTTTCAGGAACATGGGCTGTCTGTCCCATATGTCCCTTTATGTGGTCTAAAAGAATTCCACTTTAATCTCTGGATTCCATTTATGAAATGATTAGAATTGTTCGACTGTTTAAACTGGCTTTAAAGCTTTAAGATGCAAGAACAATTTAGCCTCAATGAAATTGCTCACTGTTTCAGAGTACCTAATTAGAAATTAAAATACCTGCATGTCTTTTTTCCACCCTAAATCTCCTTCAGCATATTTTAAACAGAACTATAGTTCTCTCTTAAATAGCATCACTAAGCACTTGCAGAAATTCATTGCTCATTCATTGCCAATTTTCATTTATGGCTGAAATGAATATTTTCCTCCAATTATATATTTTAATCATTCCCAATCATCATTTCCAATTTTTTCCTTATATAAGAGAATACTAAGTCTTGAGAAAATTCCTGCAGAGTGATAAAACCCCTTAGATTTGATTAATATACATAGGCTGATCAGCCCTCATTACTTTAGGCAGCTTTACTTTAAAAAAAAAATCTTTATTACTGTTGATGTTGATTTATGGTGAATAAAATGGCCAAATTCCACTTTCAAGATGTGAAATCTTGGGATTGTATTGGTAGATTGTTTCCAGAGGTATGACTTTTCTTTGCTTTAGAAACATGTCTGTGCATATGAATGAAAAAATTCTTAATGTCCACTGCAGTGAGCATCATAGCCCAATGCTTGTTTTGGACCAGCAATGCAAAAAGATTTTGTTTGAAGCTAGCATTGTCTTCTGGTGAATAGCAAAGCAGCTAACGTGTTGATCACACTTGTCCCTTTGGATATTTCTATTTCTTTCAACTGGCTCCAGCAGTCGTCATCAGATGCACCATCACCAGTGCCTGTTGATCTGTCAACATATGCTTGACATTGTACACAGAGTACCCCTCTTCTGGATATAGGTGCATGTACAGGAGCAGGACAAAAAGGAAATGAGAATTCCCTTGACAACATCATTGGGCTCCATATCGTGAATTAAATATTGCCAGTAGTGTCTACTATGTCTATAGCTGGGAATTGTCTGTCTCAGAAGCAGGAATTTAAGAACAATGAAATCATAGTGATTTACAAGTTTTCATATTATGCCATTATTTTATTTAAGGGTCAAATGGACAATCAGATTTTTGAGGCAAACTTGAGTTGGCTACATTTTATATTCCTTTTAGTTGGTTTTTTTAAATTCTCCATTGTTTTAACATATTAATGAATAGAATGTAATTCAATGATGTGGTGTCAGTAGTGACTTCTTTGGTGGTAATCAAAAACAAGTGTTCCGGTGTGATTCATTGAGCAGCATGAGAAACCATCTCATTTCCAAAGTTAATGAATAAAAAAAATAGATTCTATCCTGTAGTTTTTAGAATCCCATTATTTGCACTCCCTGATGAAAGGAAAGAGCTTTATTTGTTCTGGAAACAACAATGTGTTTTATGAGCTATGGCAAAATGACTGTGAGAACAAATCTTTCACATTATCCTTATATGGCATCGCATGTTCAATTTGAGACTATGTCCCCAGAAATAAAGAAATGAAAAAAAAGGGTCCCTTACTGCTTTTAATCAACAGCAGCAAGAACCACATAATACCCTATGAAATGATTTAAGGCTTAGAGCTAAGGTCCTGATCCTGCAAGTTGATCTGCATGGACATACCCTCACAACTGTATGGAGCCCCATTAATGTCATTTGGGCTCCTTATGAGTGAAGACATCTACCTGTGCTTGCAGAACTGGGTCTAAGGCTGCAGTTCAAACACTGTGGTCTGTGGACCATCAGTGAACCATGAAGCACTTGCTGGTGGTCCACAGAGAGGTGGCTGGTCACATGGTTCTGGATCTCCTCCTTGTTTGTAACAGCTAGATCACACTGAAGACAGCTAACATGCATTAAATATTTTCCTAATATTGCTGTACATTCCAGATAGGCAATTTCCATAGTTATTAATATGAACACAGCTCATAAGCCTCTTGCAGAAGTCAGTTTTGAGAGGCAGCTTAGAAGAGAGGAGAGAGCTTAACAGGGAAAGGAAGAGAGTACCAGTTACAGGGCCGGTCTTCACTGCTAAAATAGGTGTTTGGTTTTTTAACCTTGGGGTAACTAATGTGCATAACCTATCCTGATGTAAAAAGACAATGAAGACAAGGCAATTGAGTTTTACTCAATGGTAAACCACATGAAGTCAACACCAGGAGAAGGCATAGCCCCCGCCTTGCCTAACTTAACTCATGATAGAACTAAAGTGCCTTGTCTTCACTGTGTTTTTACCTCAGTGAAGGTTAGTTACTCCAAGGTAAGAACACACCAATTACCAGTGAAGACAAGGCCACATAGGGTAGCAAGAAAGAAGGCATGAAGATGGACATAGGAAAAGGACAGAAAAGAGACAACCAGATGAGCACCGTGGACTGAGAGAAGAGGGTTTGGGGCAATAGAAACAAGTCAAATGCATACTTATAGTAAGGAGCTAAGGGGGGTGGGGAGGGGTTTCCACAGATGCAGATCAAGGTGGAATTTGATCTGAGCGGTAATAATGAGCCAGTGGAGAGATTGGTGGAGCACCTGAATGTGGCTGCATGAAAAGAAGATGACTGTTTGCAGAGGGGATTGGCGGGGGGGGGGGGGTTGCGTGGGAGGGAAGTGTTGAGTTTCAGAAGGGAGGAGGGAGATGCAGGAGTCAAAGCATGAGGTGATCACCACCTGAACAAAGGGTTTGGGTAGAACATACAGTAGGCAGGTTACAGCAATGTTGTAGAACTAAAACTAGCAGTAAGCATGATTTAGTGGTTAGGGTGCTACCCTAGGACCCAGGAGACCTGGGTTTGACTACTTGATCCATCACAGCATTCCTCTGTGAGCTTGGAAAAAACCACTTAGGCCCAGATCCTCAGAGGGGTGTCTAACTCCCATTGAAATCATTGGGGGTTAAGCACTTAAATACCTTTTGGGTTCTACATCTAATTTCACCACCAGTAAAATGGAGAGAATAGATAATAGCGTGTATAAGTACCCAAGATAGATAAATTGGATTTAGTGACAATGGGCCAGATTCTTATCTGTTGTAAGTCAATAAATATAGTTCCATTGGAGCTGAGAACCTAATCTCATATCTGTATGGGGGGGGAGAACATGGCGGCAGGCTATGGAACTGGGAGAATGGTGGTGTTACCAGCTGAGAAGAAGGAAGGGATGTGTATGTGTATGAGGATAAAAAAGGAAAGATTTAAAAGTAGTTCAGTGATTGAAAACTTGACTATGAACTTGCAGTGGGATGTCCAGAAGGAGATGTCAGAGAGACAGCCAGAGATTCAAGTCTTTATAGAGAATGACAGGTGAGGAACACAGAGAGATCTGGGAGTCATCAGCATAGATATGGTAATTAAAGTCATGGAGCAGATGAGGCTGCCCAGAGATAGTATAGTGGGGGAAGGGGAGAGTGCAATTGCACTGTGGTTATTCATTTTAATTCTTGCAATTATCACTAATACAGATAGCTAGAAAGCTAATTATATGACTGAATTACTTATTACCCCTGTAACCTAATATTTAATACACTGCAATTGCTCAGAATATTTTGATAAATATACTTTATTACAAAATTGCATAATTAGAGCATTAACTACTTGGGATACACTTCATAATTGCCTTGTAACTGCAGTGTAATTACACTCTTTCTTTTTTACATTCTGGTTCACGTACCAACAACACTTCTGTCTCAGTTCTGACCGTATAATCTTTATTATTGGTAATGATGCCAAAAGCATAAAGAACCCAGGTTGATTCTCATATCCAGGCTGAGTTTTCAGGGGTGACATTTAGTAATCATATGAAAGTCCACAGGAGAGAATAAATCTGGATATCTTAGTGTCATTTTTAATAGTTAAGTGACTTCAGCTGAACTTGAAGGGCTTTTAAAGAAGTTGTTGTTGTTGTATTGTCACAGCCCTGGTTGAGAACCCTCTGCTGAACACTCACCAGTCTGCTGTGTTTGGACCTACATGATGGATCCATGTGCTTTAAACTCTCCTGGACATGAGTAGTCTCCAGGCACTGACTTTCTTTGACCACTAAGTTCACGCCCTGAGCATAAACTCTCCATCTTAAAAGTGGGACCCCACTGTCCCTCTGCCCTAGGGCCCAAGGTCAGTGCTGAACCCCCGAAGACTCTCCAGCAGTTTAAGCACATCTCCTCTTCAGAACTCCACCCTAGTAGGTACCCCCTTTTAACCTTTCAAGGACATATGATACTTTGAAGTCATTCAGATCCAGACATTGCACAGGAATTTCTAAACCAATCACTCTTTACTTTTAGACCGCACAAGAGATATACAGTTCCCTACAAAATAAGAAACACAGGAATTCAATCTTTTGCCTCAGTTTCCTCACCACTCTTGAGTGTTCTTTGGGATTTGGGTCAGTGTCCTTCCAAGGGCCCAGGTCCCCACTCCTGGACCTCACTCCTCTAACACAACCTTTTCTTTGTTCTGGTCAGTGATAAAAAGCTGCTCTGAGCAGACATGGTCTTTTGCTCTCTGCCACGTGACCCTCCTAATCAGCTTCAATTCTCCTCTCTGGTGATCAAGGTCCCCTGTGAGGTAGTCTGTTGCTTGGTTACCACCCTCCTGGAGTCCAGACCTGAAAAACTGTATTATTGCATCTTTGGCCACCACCCTTTAGCATAACCATTGTCCTGCTATGGCAGAACATATTCATTGATGGTCCTTAGTGATCATCTCATGCAGAGGCAGACACCAGGCACAACTCTCTTTGACACAAGAGGAGTGATGCAAAATTACAGCAAAACAGCCATAATGCCTAAAAGTTCAGGGTGTTCATAAAACTAAACTGGAATTCATAAGTTATATATATATATATATATACAGGGTTCACCAAACCACCACAAGTATCTGTATGATGCTATATATTACGTGGGCATACTTGCTAAATACCATTGTATTTAAAAGTAAGATGAGGCTTATATTTTGTGCTTTGCTTTTCTTGGAGCTATGTGAACGATTGCAAATATCACAGACCTCATTAGTTTGCTCTTTGTGTGTTGTGTGTGAGAGACTGTCTTCATTTTTTCATCATTACAACTTTTGTCAGGGAAGCAGATTTTTATTGTAAAGTTTCTGCTGGCATTTCATTTTATTCAGTTATTACTCTAATATGGGAGGGCAGAGTGGCCACAGGTACAAAAGCTATCTTACATCAAATTACATTGAATAAATTTCCCCGCTTAGGAGAAGATGGCACTGATTTCTTCAATTTAGTAACAGGAGATTCTGATATTAAATTTGAGGCAACTGGAGAGTGATCATACTTTGAAGATTGAAATGATGATAATAGTGCTGCTAGTGGACAAAATATATGTTTATGAATATCACAGCCTTTTACTGTTGCTTATCGTTGTTGCTGCTCAGCTTATGGTAGATGCCTTTTTTTAAGCAGTGAAATTTGACAAGTGGCTTCTGTAGAGCAGTAAGAACTGAGGATCAGTTAACCTCCATACCAAGCCACACACATATCTTATATGTAATTAATTTTATAATGGGATTAATTATAGGGCTGAATGGCTCAAGGGACATGAAGCTTTCTCCCTGAAAGACTGCTGGTTTGATTCAGGGGTACGTTAGCAGCATTTGAAAGCTGTTACCATTTGATGGCTGTATGCTGGTCTGAAAAATATTGGTGGACCTGGTCCA
Organism: Gopherus flavomarginatus; assembly: GCF_025201925.1. Taxonomy (NCBI): domain Eukaryota; kingdom Metazoa; phylum Chordata; order Testudines; family Testudinidae; genus Gopherus; species Gopherus flavomarginatus. The sequence goes on from NC_066619.1 coordinate 115,461,027, forward strand.
TTCTTTTTGTAGACAGTCTGCATTGTTTTCCCTGTAAATTAGGTAAGGCTGTAGTTAAGCATGCTCCTATATGGTTCAGAGTAAATTTCATCCTGCCATTCTTTCCTATTTGCATTTTGAAAAAAAAGGGTTTTTTAGCCGATTTCTGTATCAATATTGTTTGTTGTAGAATTCCCCCAAGGAAAATTCTTGACTGGTTAATGGCTAACTGGTTTCTGATGGGAAGGATTATTGATAAGGGACTGTTTATCCCGAGACACCAACTGAATCTTTTAATCTCCTTATTGAATTCCTTAATTCTCTGAATTTCTTAATGTCTTCCTTCATTTATCTTAATTTCTTCAGATTGTCCCTCTAGTGCTGATATGTTTTATTCTAATATCCACTTTAAAGCAAGTTAACAATTCCCAGGGTTCACAACTTGAACTAAATCCTTTAGAAGATTTCTTAATAATTCAACCATTTGATGCAGTAGCTGCAAATAATCAAGTAAATGAACTGTAAGGAATACGATTAACATTTTCTTTGGCAAAGAGGCAGGCTCATGAGCTCTCACTACCTCACCAGAAAACTTTGTGGAAAGAGGGGCATAAGAAACTAGGACATCTGGGACACAGGAAAAGAGATGGTAATGTCTAGTCCTCCACAGAATTTTTTTCAATCCATGCTTTGAAGGCCCACTGGGTTTGGTCTGATATGAGGCCATATTTTACCATCTGCTGGAAAATCTGCAGGAGGGCCTGGAAATTCCACATGTTTGAACTCTCAAAGTTCCTCCTGTAGCATATTATCTGGGGATCAGCAGCAGGCAAGAGCCATGGCCCTCCAAAATCACTGATTTGCCATTGTATTATAAGAGACTGGTATGTTTTCATAATGATCAAATACCCTGCAAGCTACAAGGTCTTTTTCTCACACCCCTGTGACAGCAAAGTTCCTTCAGGAGTTGTGCTCTCATTAGTTTCCCACGGACATCTGTACCCAAATCCAATCTTACAGAAGGGAATAGTGGACTTCTGCTTAAGGTAATGTGGGCAGTGTCATCTCAATTTGGGAAATTCCCACAGGTTTAAAGGGAGATGATGTTGTAAAGAATGGCTCTTTCTCCAGCTTCCCCCCCCTCCCAAATCCAGGCATTCCCTCACAAAATCTGGGAACCCCAAATGCCTTTGTGGTGTTGGAGGGGGAGGGATTGATTCTGTTAATCTGGCAAAATTTGGGTTAAAGGAGAAGATTTTTAAAAATTATTTTATCCCTTGCACCGGAAAAACTGGATCTGGCCAACAGATTTTAGCTCATTGAACTGAACCTCGTTTTAGTTACAAATTCAGCCCAGTCTTAGCTTTTGCCCAGACATTTTTAGGAAGCCCAGCTTGGGGCATTCTCACATTTGGATGTGAAACAAAACAGCAACAGAAATTATGTTGCTACTGCTGCTACTCCCATGACTGCTGTAGGAGCTGGAGGAAAAAAACATGGTACTTTGGTGGATGTTTCTCTATTTATGGTCGTTAGAAATGTGATTGTTAGATTCATTCTGAAGATCTTGTCCTTCTCACATTGAAATTAATGGCAAAACTTCCATTGAATTCATGGGAGCAGGACTGGGATGAAAGTCCTAATTTTTTCTCCTTTACCCACTTTCTGCAACATATTAAGACTGAAACCCTTTGCCCTCCATTATTAAGTGGTGCACAGCAAGCAGTAATGTATTTCCTATTGCAGTCAATGGAATTCATAGAGGCGTAACTCAGACGCTTGGGCAATTTAAAGGGTGCATTTTAAAAGCGCTCACACTGGCATAGTTCAGTAATCAGGCTATTTGATTAGAAGCACTGAGATAGAAGACAAAGACAGGTGGTACAGTTTGGTAGTTGGCCAATTTGCGTGCTGTTCTAGTAGTGGGACTCAACAATGCAACTTTAGTTTTACACAAATGCAAACTTAAGCTGATGCTCCCTTACTCCACTGGAGATGGTATAAAAGGCACTAATGATTCTAGGATACCTCTACCACACTGAGCTCGCGGGAGGGGAAAAAACCAAGCTTGCCTCAAGTGTGACTAAACCAAACCATCAAGTCAGTAGTTAAATATTTATATTTGATAAAGAGTCTAAATATAATATTTGCTACTGTGACTGAGTAAAAGAAGGGCTGTAGTACACACAAGCATAAACAAAAGCAAAACAACAACAACAACAACAACAAAAACCTAATGACTGATCTTGGTTTTTACTCAGAACTCTCAGTTGTATTCAAAGGCAGTTGGGACTCCTTCCACACAGCTTCTGCTCCTTCATTCTCAGGATCTTACGGAAACTTGTAACTGGTAGACACATTTTTCGCTTTCCTTTTACATGAACTCTTAATAAAATGATCATCCACTTACTGTTTGGGCCAGTGCTGATATGCAATATTCTGTCACGTGATGCCAACTGGCTTGAATTCAGATGTGACTATTGGCTGTCTAGTATCCACAACCTGGATTGTGATTGCTATCCAGACCCCAGACTGACCTCAGATGCAGAGGCTTTATCTAGCTCTCTAATGGAGTCATACTCATAGATTTCATTACAACAACAACAACAACAGACCATTATGGAGCTATACAGTAAACTACACTAGTTCAAAAGGTAATGCAATAGAATAGGATGATCAAGCTCAGTCCATTAACAGAGTAATGCAAAGAATGATAACCTTGAGGATCTTCTTTGTGATGAGGTCATAAAATGTGACAAAAAGAGACTGCGGTTTTTATTGTTCCATTGATTTTACCTTCTCATTCCTCTATCCAAAGTCAATGAAGAGATTTTATTTTGGTAGAGTTATTAATTGAAAGTCTGTGCAAAAAAGAGTAGCAACATATTTACAAGCCATCCATTCTGTATGATGTCAATTCAGCGCACTGAGAAGAGGAATGAGGTCCAAATAAAGTAAGGACCAAGCTGAACTTTCACCCCAAACTCAAACCAAACGTGCACTTTAAAGAAAGAATGTCATACTTCTTTAGACTTCCAGGCTTTGGCCAGGTTCACAGGCAGAAAGGCTGATGATCTTGTGATACTTCAAAACCAAGAGCAACTGGAAGCCTCTTAATGAAGCCTAATTTCACAAAATATTTAGGTTGATTTCAGATTCCTAGACTTTTGGCATGAAATCCTAGCTCCCCCCTAAAGTCAATGGCAAAATTTCCACTCACTTCAAAGGATTTCACTCTTAGACTTTTGTATGCGTAGCTGAAATGAGCTGCATTGCTAACCTTTCGAGATTCATTAATTACTGCAGTAATTACTTTATTTTATCTGTCTCCCAAATGACAGTAGATAGGCCTGATATACTCATATATCATAATGACTCACATTTTGACTATTTCCTTTCAGCTTTTAAAGGGTTTTTCATGCACATAGATACAAGCAAGCCTTTTTGAGATGAATGGTTGCAGAAAAAAATAATTTGGGGCATATACCTTTGAAATGTGTCTATACCTTTATTCCGTTTTGTGATTAACAATTAAATGAAATTTGTTACAGATGGAAGGGATAGTAATGTATCATGCTTATGTCAGCCAATCAGTGAACTGAAACTGCACCATGTAAGTTTGGTGGCCAACTAAATAGTGTATACGTAACATTAATAGGGTTTGCACAAGCATCTCTGAGGACATGATAAGAAGATTTTGCTTCAGGTTTAATCCTTTTCTCCTTTCTTCCCTCCAGCTTATTTCCTTCCTGCTCTCAACACTCTACTTCTACTCATAATGTACACCTCTGTTCTTTTATCCTTCTTATATTCACCCACATATACTCCTCTCCCTCATCCACGTTACACTGTCTATTATCCTCTCCCCTTCCAAAACACCCATGCTCTCCTCCTTTCTGGTCTCGGCTTTCTCTTCATCCTCCTTTCATAGACTTTTCTAAAAAAACAAACAAACAAAATAACCCCAACAACCAAGGATACCAATGTCTGTAATAAAAAATTAGAGAAGAGAAATGCAGAAACTCTATGCTTTGTAGACAGAATTTTTAAAAAATGTATATGCGGTCATGTCTCTTTAAATATATACAGATTAGCTGGGTTTTCATTTAGTTGTGTTATGTCATGCAATCGATACTGAGATGATTGCTAAAACTGTTCGACTCTGGGCTGAGTTAGGCTACAATTGGAATTCAAAAATTGTCTTTTTCTGCTGAAGCACCACATCTCCAGCAATCATCTGTGTTATGGAAATTGTTCTCATGTACAAGAAGCTGATTTTCACTTAGCGTTAGAGCTACTTTTGACCTGCTACATGGAACAGTAGTTCTTGCAAATTAGAACTTTATAACTTATGCAGAAAACTAAAGTATTATAATTATAGGCTTTTATCATAAAAAGTTTTCATTAACATTGTTACAGGTCCCTATGGTAACTTACATTTGAATTTGATCTCTTCACCCATCATGCTTTCCATTCCACCAAAGACCAAATGTGGAATAGTGACCCTATAAAATGTGGGACAATTGCCCAAAATGAAGTCTGTAATATGGACAGAATAAAGAAATTTAAATGAGGCAATATTCATTGCTCTCAGTGAAGGTTAGCTTCCTTCTTAATCCTTCCTTTTAATCATTTTAGTGCTTCTGATCCTAGCCAGCTCAGTAAGAGATAGGGAAGTAGAGAAAAGTGATCACTTCTGAAAAAGGCAGTTTTGCCTGGGAGTTCCGGATGATTCTTCTCTACAGTGAGCGATCCTACTCTCTCTCCTCTAGCCTTTCCAAAAGGCTGCTAGTGAAAGCATTGTCCTGTCTCCCCTTTCTTTGCATGTCTCCATTGGCTTCCAGTGTATTACCACTAAGAATTTAAGCTCCGGAACATTGCCTCCAAAAACTGTTTTTAAAACCTGCCTCCACCCGCTGTACATCTCTGTTCTCATTTCCCGACACTTCTGCTTCCATTTCCTTCACTTCTCCCTCTCTGCTTCCCTGTTTCCTTCCATTCTTGGCTCTATACTTGCTATTGTACGGCTTCCTAAGCCTGCTCTATTCTGCCAAGCACATCATCCATCACGTCCTCCTATAAATCCATTTCCTCCAGCAATCCCTCTCAATATGTTTGCACACCCTCCCCTGGGGCTGTCTTCTTTTTCATTGCCTTCTCTTGTGTTTGTCTTCTCTAATTTTAAATGATCACCACTGCTGACTAATTTTAATTTAAATTTAAATATGGAATAATGTGTTGATCTATTCTTGTCAAGCTCTGTGTACCTGTATATGCAGATTTCCTGCAAAAATCCTCTCTTCAGAGACTTTCACTTTTTGGCATTTCCACAGCAAATGTGAAACCACAGATCTTCGGGCATTGGAATAATTTTCTGTTGTATATAGAGTTTGATCATAATGGACTAGATCATAGCTTTGCCCCAAGCCCTGAGTAAGCCCACAGTTGCACTGCCCTGGGAGCACACCAGCGATCAGAATGTGACTCAGTCACAATCTGGTTATGGTTTTCTCCTTGCTCCACTGGAGAAGTAATCTGAGTTAGCTATATGTGGCTCAGATTACTTATTCCTCCATGCTGTCTCCACTGTACCAGCAGCAAGTTGATATAGGCAGGAGTGGGCAGAGCCTGACTCTACCTATCTGCCCTCTTCTTGTCTATTTGTCCTGTGGAGGCAACTCTCCTCTTCCTGCTGTGACCAACAATCTGGGTAGTCTATCCAGGGAACAAGCCCCTTATACTTCCTTACTCCCCTTCATGGAGTCGTAGGCATCAGGTCACTATCCGTCTCCTTATGATTAGTTAAATTCATTAGGAGGGCTAGGAAAATGAACATGCAGGCTCTAAAGTGAAGGGATTCCACTTGAGAGTTTCTGTTGATCACAACAATGCTGTGCCACACAAGGAAAGGAGTGGCTCTCTCCATTAGGCAGGTCTCAAGCCCTTCAGGGTTTGAGAGGTCAAAACCAGCAGCTTAAGGTCCACCTGGAAACCAGCAGGCAGCCTGTGCAGATACCAGAGCATCTGTGTAGTGGACTCATGACATATCAAGCAGGCTCATGCATTGTGTATTAACTTTAATCTCTAAACAGATTGAAACTGTAGCCCCATGTAGAGCATATGGCAATACGCAAGCCTGCAAGGGGTTGTATAATTTGCACTATGAGTATAATGCATAGTACCTAGTACAATGGGGCCATGATCTCATGTGGGGAGACTGTACTAGCACAGTACAAAGAGTCAATAATAATAATAATAATTTGGATTTGTACTGGAAACCATTTATTGAAACACTCTTCCCTTATTAGGAAGCTGCTTTGAAATGAAAACATCACATTGCTTTCACATTAACATTGCAAACAAGTAATGCAGCAGAGCTGTTTGTACTAAACACAGAAAAGGTCACATTTTCAAACAGATGAGCCCTAACCCCTCTCTTTGTGGATGCATTCTGTGACCACAAAACATTTACCATAGGTGCTAATTTGAGAACTTGCACCTGTAAGTAGCTGATTTTCTCCTGTGATTGACTTGCTGGCACAAAATGCAAGGTACATTTTGTAGATACAAATGGCAATTGCGGAAAAAGGTGGTTGCCGTTTCGAAAATGCGATCTGTACTTTGGCCCTCATTCTCCCCTCACTCACACTAGTGTAAATCCAGCGTAACTGCACTGAACTCAGTGAATTTACACCAGTGTGAAAACAATGTGAGAGAAGAATCAGGACCCGTATGCATATACACACACACAAATACATACTCACTCAGTTAAACCAAATCAGTATGTGACAAAACTGCCAAGAAATGTGAATTCACTTGGATTGTTTGATAAAATAGTAATTATTACATGTCCTTAAAAGATGATAGCACCAAGGTTTTTGCAACTGTAAATACATTTGCACTTTGTCGTCTTTTTCTTAAAACCAAAGATATCCAGGCTGACACCAAAGATAGCTGCCCACCACTGAGGTCATCATTGTCTAATTAGTTTTGCTACATTGCCACAATAATTTTGCCTGACATGACATTGAATTGAGGCTCAGAAGGCAATCAGCAGCTAACAGCCATGGTGGGCATTAGTTACACCTCGTGACAGAGTAATTAGTAACTGACTGTGCCACTTTACATGAATGACTAGGAGGTACACGGTCACTTTTTCGTAATAAAATACGAGCCCATTACACATACACACATGCATGCACACACATGAATGGGCCCTACTGCAAGTTCCTACCCCGCTTCGTAGAGAAAATGGACCATGGTAGAAATATAGCATAAAAGGCAAGCACAGAAAAGTCTGACTGCTCTGGAAAACAGAGATATGAGGAAACTGGACCCCCAGATCCTAATTCTCCTGCTCCTCTTTTAATAACTTGGTTTATGGCAATTGAAGGCTGATGGTGAAGATAGGATGCTGCCTTGACAAGCTGGAGGAGGCTCATGTGAGCCCCTTGTTAAAAGAACCAGCCTTTGGGCCCTGTAAAGGAGACTCTCAGTTTTCATCTTAAAAACAGAGGAAAGCGGGGTCCTACGGACAAAACCTCCTTCACTACACATCCTTGATTCATCCGCACAGCAGGCCCACACTGTGCACTAAATGAGGCAGGGATCCTGTGGGTAAAATACAATGTGATCATGTAATTAAAGACTGTATCATAATTTATATGCACAGCAATATAAATTACAGTTGCACAGGCCTAAATATTCAGTCACCTCTACTCTCACTGCTGCAAAAGGAAATGAATCAGCCTATGAATTGTAGAATTGGCCTGGGGTACTGGGTTCCCCCTCAATACAGGTTCCCAAGTAGCCATTTTCCTTGCTTGTTTTCAAGGCTGACCAATGAGTGCCGTTGCTTATTCCCCATAGGAAGTTACAATCCTTCATGTAACCTTGATATAAACATCTAACCCATCTTGATTCACACAGATTCAATCTTCCCATAAAGTCTCAATTCCTCCACTAATGCTACAAAGAATGATGGTGCATTTGCAGAAATAAATTGCTGTGTTTAGGCTGACCAGGAAAGTATATTCTAGACAGTCACTTTAAACAGATTGTTTCTGGCATGATATGACACTATGGAGGAGTCATTTGAGGTACAACTTCTTGACTGACATAAGTAAACTAGACATGGGTAACTGAAAAAAAAATAGGGGATGGGAGTAAGCAAGATCCTCAATTCTCCACTTTCTCATAAATGATTTTTGCTGATTGGCAAAAACAAACAAACAGCACAATAACAACCGTCTTACAACTACTTGAGAAAAGGATGGAGAGTTTTTAGATTAGTTGTGTAAGAAATATAGAAAAAAACAAAGTCATGACCTGGGTAATGTCTAATAGAACAAAGATCCAGAAGCATAGTTTTCATAGCTTAGATTTTTCTGTCTACTATGAAAGAACAGGTTATGTGCATATATAAGCAACTAACATGAGAGACACGTGTCAACAAAGTGACTTGTGTCAAGGGATAGAGTGGAATGATTGCGTCGCTGAATAAATAAAATATATGCTTTCTAAAGGGTGAGGAAGACTCTAAGACAACAGTCTGCTGATTTCTGTAAAGGTACGAGAATGCATTCTTTTAGTTTTGACAGTAAAATTAAGTGCCTGCACAGGATTCTGAAATAAACAGATGTGCATAAATTCTTGGGGTGGGAGGAGGAATCAAAGATGAGATAAAATAAAAGAGAAGAGTGACATGATCTGTTCAAACATGATCTTACTATCTTAACACCTTATTAACAGTTAAATTGTTTAATGCGCTTAACTGTATATTAATGTGATAGACACATTTGTGAGAAAATATTTTAAAATTTCCTGTTAAATTCAGCTATTAAAGCTAACAGCTGTTCCATCGTCTTATTGTATTTCACTTTATTTTTACAGTTGGTGTCCTTTACTAGTGTCTGTATTCTGAATCATGCATTTCTCAGAAAGAAAGAATGTTCTCATAGGAAAGAGATGTTCTAATAGGAGGAAAAATAAACTCCTCACCAGCCTATTGCTCTAAGCCATGCACAAGGTGATACTTAATTGGAGTTACTCCACAACTACACTAGTGTGGCTGACATGACATCCACTGTGTCTGGTTGTCACTTTGACCCTTATGAAATGCATAATAAAACTTTTGCATTATTCTAGCCAATCAGCATTCAGGGTGTGTTTTCCTCCCCCTTCTCTCAATGCACCTAAGGCACTCATTTTCTGCGTCATGTTTTTCAGCTTTCTAGCATCAGCTTCTCGCAAGGGGGGCGGGTCCCAGAGTCCAGGCTTCAGCCTGAGCCTAAATGTCTGTACTGGAGTTTACAGCCCAAGCCCTCCAAACCCAAGTCAGCTAACATGGGCCAGCCACAGCTGTTTACTTGCAGCGTAGACATAAATGTCTTCTCTCTGAATCTCAGTGTCCATGTCTATTGCATATTCTATTGCATACCTTGAACACCTGGTCAATAGAAGGGCTCCCATTCATTTTAGTGGGGATTGGATCAGGCCCCTGATTCATGCTGGGCTCCTCTTATCTTAATAGGATATTCATAACATGGAATGAATTCATGCAGTGGAGTTCTGCAGGGTAGATCAAAGGAATGACCATGCAGGAGTATTTTGTCCTTAATGTGCTGCATCCTTAGGACTTGCCTCCTCTCATCTTGGAAGTGTGTAAGAAATAGGGACTGGAAATAGAACCCATGACAGTGAAGAAGACATCCACTAGGTCATTAAAATGCTTCCAAGATGTATCTTTGATTTGACTAAAATATTTGAAAATATTTTTCACTACAGTTCAGCTGCTCTGTAGAGTTCAGGACCTTTTCATAACCTTAAATAATGCACACTTTTGATTGTGGGTCTATTTCTTTCACATGCATAGCATTAGTATGTTGCCTTTCACAATAGGATATCACACATGTTTTTCAAACTGATATGTCAATATTGTATATAATATTGGGAATTAATTTACTCTCCAAACTGCAGAGCAACCAAGTCTTTCAAGTAATAATGGTGCAAAGTTAGCAGTTCTGACTCTATCATTTACATACATATGATCTTTATGGTAGGTACCTGTAGTGATTGTATTAGTCTCTGGTTCCCATTGTTAACTTTATCATGCAGAAAAGTCCCATTTAGAACTTACTGGCATTTTGTGGAACTGCATGTAAGCCCTGTATATAGCCACATTAAAGCCCCCAAAATAACAAATCTAACCAGTTTTTAACATGCTATCTGTAACTATAATTATATAGTTAATTAAATATGGCTTCATCCTGAAAAGTGATGTGCATCCCCAGCTCCTCCTGACTTCAACAGGAGTTAAAGCTGCTGAATACTTTGGAAGGGGTTGCTTAGTAGCTTGCAGGACTGGACTAATAATAGAGAGGGTGGGTAAAAGAATATCTCAGTTCATTCATTCATGACTTAGACCTATCCTGTTTAGATCTCAAGCTTTACTAGTTCTCTAGTTCAAAAAGGAATGATTTTGGGAAGTCCTATGGCCTGGGCCATGCAGGAGGTCAGACTTAAATGGTCACAGTGGTCCCTTCTGGCCTTAGAATGTATGAATCGATGAATTATGTAGTTATTAAGGGAGAGGGAGAGAAGGTGAGGGGGTGCGGGTAGAAAGCTGTACGAATCTTTAGTTCTAAACAATTTCAACTGAAACTCTCATATTTTGAGTCATTTCTGTCTTGTGATGTTTTATAAATGAACAGAGATTCTCAGATTAACTCATGGTAACCTTTTCTATCTTGAAATAAAACTCTGTCCCTGTTGGCATGCTCTGCCATTTGCTGCTAGTCACGCTGGCTCCTGTAGACTGTAAACAGTGCCTTAGGTTGCCACAGTGACTGACAGTGAGAGACAGTGTACACCAGCAGGGACAAAGTTTTCAACTGCATGTTTTTTGGTAAATACAAATTTTCAGAAATCTCTTATAATTCCCTTGGATGTTTGGACACTCTGTAAAAATCAGTGGAATAGACTGATAGAGGAGAAGAAAGAAAAGATGTTGAGGGGATTGTTGGAAGAATGAAGGAGATATTTAGGGACTTCTGAGAACATCATCACTGGGGTACCCACAATCTTAAACAACTTCACCTGTTAAAATGGCGTCTCTTTGTTTTAAGAGGTAAATCTATTTATCTGACGGGAGTAATAAGACATTATTTTTTCTTGTGAGCTATACTTGGCAACTGAAATTGTTGTGTTTCCCAGGGAACTGGACATCAGCTGGGGATTGCCCGAACACAATGTCTTTTGCTACGTTCCTTCACTGCCACTATCACATGCCCAATGCTGATGGGGAGGGAGGGGAGGCTGTTGTAAGAATCAGCTACACCACGTCTGTGCCTATTGAAGTCTCCTCAACACTGGGCGAACCCCCAGCTGTAGAGATGTGGAAACTTTCTACCCTTTGTGCCTCAAGGCACTATTCAATGTAAATAAAACATTAATATCTGCAGCAAGGGAGAAGAAGTTTTAAAAGTTACAATCTCATTAGATGAGCTCAGCTGAGGGACCATTCATGAGATGAAGCAGTGCAGCTCAGCTAAGAGGACTGGTTAGACAGCAGCTGCTGTGGAGCTGAGGGAACTGCTTTCTCTCTGAAGAGCTCCTACTGAGAGGTAGCAGCAGGTGACAGTGGATTGAAGCATTTGGGAGCAGAAAACTATGTATGTGTGAGGAACAAATCGGAGTAAAACTGGCTGTTCCCATTGTTCTTCTTCCTTCTGATAGTGGTGCTGTTCGTAGAGATCAATGCTATGCTGCTGAACAATGCCCTCCTCTTCAGTGGTGGCTCCCCTGTGAGCTATGCAACTGTGCAATGTCTCGAGTAACTGTGTTTGAGGAGTTTATTTGCTATCCAGTGTTCCAGATGCTTTCTCTCTGGCCTCACAGTCAGAGACAAATGTAATAGCTGCTAACAGCATTCAGAAGTCACAAAGTCTAAACTCCTTGGGGCAAGGACCTCAGCAGTGCTCAGCAAACAATAAATAAGAAGAAAGAAGGTTTGTGAGAAGAGAGAGAGTCTCTTCAGACATCATAATTTTCTCTTCAGATAATCTCTGCATGCTCAGTTTTAAAAAGTCATTACTCCAAAGTGCACAGCTTGGGGAGAGGGTAAGCAGTAGACTTGCACTTCATATAATACCCACCCAAACAGTAAGTAGACCAGAAGGCCTGCTTGGAGTATCTACTTTCTCCCTAATCAGTTCAGTCCTTCTCTGCTCTCAGTGGAGCTAATCCAGTTCCCATTCAAGTCAATGGGATTCTCAGCATATATTTCAATAGGTCTGAGCTTTGGAGATATGAACTGAGTGGAGAGTGCTCAGAAACTTACAAGAGCTATTCAGCATCTTGCAGGATCTGACTCTAGATCTGTTTTTTTCCCCATGCAGAATGTAGTTCTCTATTTTTAGGAATGCAAGGGGTATCAGATTAATTCTGGTGTGGCGAAGGAAAGCTCGTAAATAGATGTTCACTGTCTTGTGACACTGTATAAACAATAAGTGAGCATCTGAGATCCTGTGGAACTCTCCTGGGGAACACTGATAAGGTATCATTCATATTCAATCATCTATATAGAAAACCCTTGTCTTTTCTTATATGGCTCATGCTTAAATTCATGTGGCCATTAATAATGCTTCCTAGGCATTGCTTGAAGCTACAATGATATCTTCTCTTTTTCAGTTCATATACAGACACTAAAGAGCCCATTGCTGTTATGAAAAACCATATGTTTGCTTAATATCACAGTATAGTCCTCCCTTCCTTCCTCGTGAATAGGGTTAGGGATTCTTTGAAAATGGACATTCATGATCAAAGTGCTACCCTCTTTAAAAGTATCTTCAGTAAATAATCAAAGAACTTCCCTGCTGTTTCCTTTAGGATAATAGTGCTCCTTTTATAATTACTGGTTTCAATTTTTACTTTGGAGAAAGAAGGGTGGGGGAGAGTGAGTGTTCAAAAGATATTCAGGTTCCTGCCATTGCCTTCTTATGAAAAAGGGAACAGGGCTACAAACATCATTAGATTAAATTCCCTGACAATGAATGGGAAGGGGGTGGGAAATCTACAATCCTTTAATATTGTATTGAGCCCTTCCCCTTCTGCCTTTGTTGGATGGGAAGATTCTTTGACCATATACAATGAGACTTTTTTTTGCAGATTTTCAAATATATGAAAGAGAAACCTGTACATGATCTGCCAGCCATATTCAAGAGAGGTGAGGAACATTTCAGCTACATGTAAAATTAGCAAGTTAGATATTTACTCCTTATGGGGTGAGGAACTTGCCTTGCTTTGCCAGTTTGGATGATTTCCATGTACTTTGCTAGGTTTTTTGACCAACTGATTCAAAACCACAGGATCCACATTAAGAGAAGCAGCAAAACGAGCCCTCAGTAAATTAATTATAATTATCATACCACACAGATGAATAATAATCTGCTTAATAAATTTATAAGAGCAGAAAAGATTATGTGGATTAAAATGATAAAGGCAGTTTTTGCTGGAAGTTGGGAATAATATAGAACTTGAGACACTGGCAAGCTGTCCTTCAGCTTGATTTGGCTTCCAGCTGTGGCTCAGGTTTCGAGATGAAGCTATTTATTTTGAGTAATTGTCATAAACACTCAGTCAAAGCTGTAATGTGGGGCCACTGTGTAGTGTTTGATCTCTGGACTGCTCCAAAATACAATGTTATGCTATTTAAAATTATCCACTCTGTCAACATTTGCCAAACAGTTTAAACCGAACTGTTTTATTTCCTGGGCGAGGGTCTATGTCACAGAACAACAAGAAAACAGGTTATAAAATAAAATAAACCTTGGTACTTGAAAGTTATGTTCCCGCCTCCCCGTTGACTTGCTTGAACTGTGTTAAATTTTCATCAGAGGAATATTAGATTGAAGGCTACATTTTCAGAGAGTTTCCATTACTAACCTGGGTACTTGCACCAATGTCAGTAGTGTTCAAATATAATTTCCAAGGAAGCTACACATGGGATTAATGTGGCAGAACGGTGTGTTGGGTACATGGCCAAGAAAATGCACCTGCCAATATATTGTCCCAGATGCCCATCTAGGCGCAAGTGTAATGGTAAGTGGAGGATCCAAAGTTTGTGCGATAAAATGCTGCTGTAAATAATTGGGGAGAACCCAATGCCATCCGCTTTGTATGGTTACATTACCTCAGCCACAGACAAGAACCTCCTGAGGCAAACAGACACTCCTGTGGAGTAGATTTGAGTCTGTTCAGCAGCAGAATGCTTCCTGCTTTATTTTGGGTTCATATCAGCACATCAAGATCTAAGGACAAGGAGGAGGAGGTGGCAGCTCACAGACCACATAGACCCAACAATATCCCCCGAACAGGCTATGATTATTTTATAGGTTAGCTTCCTTGACTAGCCTAAGGACAGGTTTGAGATATGGCCTAACCCATGGGTTTTGGTCCATACATCCCACAGCACCTCTACAGCCTCAGCATATGCAGAAACACAAGCTAAGATTTTGTGTCTTTGTGCATAAAAGAAAATTGTCTCCAGAGCCAAGCAATCTTCTTCACCAAATAACTCAAAAACTCCTCAGAGCGAGAAACACTTTACTCTGTCACTAGATAAAAACAATTAAGATTAATCAAACTGAGAAACACTTGGAACAGTTTTCCTGATCAGGATTTCATGGACAGTACACTGGAAGCAGCGGCATTCTTCTTCACTTCCTGCACAATCATAGCATAACATTTTAAAAAAACAAAAACTTTTATGCAACAAAAAGTCCCAAACAAGACTTTTACCACTTCTACTCTGTTTTCCTTCCTGCTTCATCACCAGCTGTTTGAATAATACAGTGAAACTAGGGAAGATACGTCTGGTGGTTAAGGACAACAGATTATCATAATGTCTTACCAGGACTACATAGAGGAGTCTTTTTTTGAGACAGACAGCACCAACAGCAAGTCCTGAGAGTATTCTGTGACACTGTGCATCTCTGCCCATTCTACACATCTTTCTCTGTCAGGGCATCTTCATGAGAAAGGATGGCTTCCTGAGCAGTAGAGGGATTAATTGATTTATCCAAGATTATTAAAGCCAAGCAGTGGCAGAGCTGGGCATAGAAGACTCTTCTTCTTGGGTCTTGATTCTTAGGCCCGCATCCTCATAGGTATTTTGATGCCTGACTCCTATGGGGTATAGGATCTGGTCCTCAGACTTTTGCTGTACACATTATGCAGGAGAGAAAAATCACAGGCTAAAAACTGCCCTAGGAGATGTGACTGTTACACGGTCTAAGAGCGCGGTATCCAGTTTGGCCTCCAGGGACATTGCTCACTTAATATGCCTTATTCACAAAATACAATATAGCATAACTTGACTTGAGGACTATATGATAACATATCATTCTTGTGGTAAATTTCCCATAGTCTGCTTAATTATAAATTTACCACCATCTACAAACTTTCTTTACTTATGCAGCATTTCGTAAGGACATTGAGCCAAGTTCTGTATCTTACTCTGTACAATCTTGTGGAGGCACAACCTGCTATCATTTCTATCCCTGTAAATCTGAACTCCCTACTAAAGCAACTGGAACTTTGTATAGCAGACCTGATCTACAGTAGAAAATTAAATGGTTTAACTAAATCGCTCAAGAGTGTAAAAAATCCATCCCCACCCCGAGCAGCATAGTTAAACTGACCTCTTGGGCAAGTGGATTACCTATTGTCATAAACAGATAGCTAAGGGTTAATGTTCTTTTACCTGTAAAGGGTTAACACAGGGAACCAAACACCTGACCAGAGGACCAATCAGGAAACAAGACTTTTTCAAATCTGGGTGGAGGGAAGTTTTTGGATGTGAGTTCTTTGTCCTTTGTCTTGAGTCTGTTCTTCTCTCGGCTCTGAGAGTGACCACAGGAATCTCCTGGCTTTCTAATCTTCTGTTTCCAAGTTGTAAGTACAAGGATAGTAAGACAATAGGTTTATATTGGTTTTTTTGTATTTACATGTGTGTAGTTGCTGGAATGTGTTAAATTGTATTCTTTTGGAATAAGGCTGTTTATTCACTTTTTTTTCTTAAGCAATTGACCCTGTATATTGTCACCTTATTACAGAGACCATTTTATGTCCTTTTTCATTCTTTTTATATAAAGCTTTCTTTTTAAGACCTGTTGGAGTTTTTCTTTAGTGGGGACTCCAGGGAACTGAGTCTGCAGCTCACCAGGGAATTGGTGGGAGGAAGAAGTCGGGGGAAAATCTCTTTGTGTTAGATTTACTAAGCCTGGCTTTGCATACCCTCTGGGTGACGGGGAAGAGAGATTAGCTCTCTCGGTACTTGTGTTTCCAGGACTTGAAACAGGGAGGGTAGAATCCCTTTGTTTAGATTCACGGAGCTTGCTTCTGTATATCTCTCCAGGAACCCAGGGAGGGAACACCAGGAGGGGAGGAGGGGGAAAGGAAATGGTTTATTCCCCTTTGTTGTGAGACTCAAGGAATCTGAGTCTTGGGGTCCCCCAGGGAAGGTTTTGGGAAGACCACAGTGAGCTAGGCACTGTATAATTCCTGGCTGGTGGCAGCAAATACCAGGTCCAAGCTGGTAACTAAGCTTGGAGGTTTTCATGCTAACACCCATATTTTGGACGCTAAGGTCCAGATCTGGGAAGAAATGTTATGACATGGTGGTAGCGGTGGGATGAAGATAGAATCCAGAAGCCAGTAGGAATATTATGTTTTTCTTTTCTCTGCTAGGGTCTTTTAAGCAGAGAGGGTTTGGTTTTAAACAGAGCCAGAGAGAATTTTTTTTTCTGCTCTCTCTTGCAGTTTTTGGCTTGCATATTAAGCAAGGAACCATTAAGCTGTGACATAGGGTCTTTTGTTAGACTATAGCACTCCCGTTGAGAGTCAAGTACCCAGCACAGTACACATGCAAATAAAGTGGTTTTTCTGGTTTACTTTACATTTAAAAGATTAGCTAGAGGAAGAAAAAAAAAGGCACTGTTGCTAGGCAGACCCCAGGAGGCAACAGAGAGCCAGCAGTTCCAACAATAAACACCAGAGGGCACACCAACACAAGAAAACAGGAACCATGACGTCTAAGGCAAAAATGGAGGCTGAGGTTCAAATCAAAGACTCAGAGCACAAGCGAGATATGGAAAAAAAATACAGGAACTAGAAATAAAACAAAAAGAGATGGAGCTGAGAGAAAGAGAAAGAGAGGCAGCCTACAAAAGAGAGCAAGCAGACAAAGATGCAGACCACCAAAAACAGCTGGAACTCCAGAGGGAAGCCCACCGGCAGGCCCTGGAATTAGAAAAGGCTAAGCAACAGAACACAGCCAATCCTAACAACCCTTCGCCAATTATGGTTCCACAGCACAAGAAATTTCCCCACTACAAGGCAGGTGATGACCCTGAGGCCTTCTTAGAAAATTTTGAAAGTGCCTGTCTTGGGTACAGCATTTCTGAAGACCAGTACATAGTAGAATTGAGGCCACAGCTCAGTGGACCTTTAGCAGAGGTGGCAGCTGAAATGCCTAAGGAGAAAATGAACGACTATAAACTTTTTCAAACCAAGGCCAGATACAGAATGGGGATAAACCTGGATCATGCCCGTCGGCGTTTCAGAACCCAAAAGTGGAAACCAGATGTGTCATTTCCCAAACACGCCTACTACGTTGGGAAAAATTATGAAGCCTGGATATCAGGAAACAATGTTAAATCCATAGAAGAACTGCACCTCCTCATACAAATGGAACAGTTCTTGGATGGTGTTCCTGAGGACATAACACGGTACATACAAGATGGAAAACCCAAAAATCTCACCGAGGCGGGGGAGATTGGAACCAGATGGATGGAAGTGGCAGAAAGCAAGAAAGCTATGTCAAGGGGAACGAATACTCCAGAGGGCACACCGACAATAAACCCTACAACCGAGGGCAGCCAAAGACCCCACCTACAACCCAAGGAAAGCCACAGACACCCTATTCTTCCACCTCACCAGTCTCCAGTAACCCACCTCGACCCAGTGACCAGTCAGCTGGACGATGCTTTAAGTGTAATGAACTGGGACATATAAAGGCCAACTGCCCTAAGAACCCAAACCGAGTGCAGTTCATTACACCACCATCACACCAAAGATCCCCAGGCCCAGATGCCTCTCAAATACCCTTGGAGTGAAGGGAAAATTTGAGAGTGGGCAGAAAGAAGGTTACTGCATGGGAGACACAGGGGCACAAGTGTCAGCTATCCACCAATCCTTCGTCGACCCCAAATTCATCAACCCAAAGGACCAAGTGACAATTTACCCCTTCATGTCACAAGCTGTAGACTTGCCTACAGTTAAACTGCCTGTCCAGTACAAAGGCTGGTCAGGAATGCAGTCTATGACAATTATTCCATCCGCATGCTACTGGGGGAAGACTTGGCCAACCGGGTGAAGCGGGCCAAGAGAGTGGGAATGGTTACACGTAGCCAAACCAGGCAAGCTTCCAGACCCATTCCTGTTCCTGAGCCATCCATAGACGCCCCGTCTGTGTTACCAGAGACCCAGACAGAGGTAGTGGACCCGGATCCCATGCCAACAACAGACACAGCCACAGTGCTTCCAGTCCCAGACCAGGAACTGGAAAAGCAGCCAGCACCAGAACCATTGCCAGCACTGACGACTGTGCTTGCAAATCCATCTTCAACCCCAATGCCAGAGGGCGCCAGCGAGCCTGAACTGGCAGAAGCAGCAGACAACCATACCCAAGAGGCTCAGCCAGAGCCTGAAATACTCTCAGGTGCACCAGCGGAGAGCTGTTCACCAGCAACGGAAACAACCCCATCACCTACATCGCTTCCAGAGGGACCAAGCCCAAGTCCACAGTCTGAGGAAGAACTGGTGTCCCCAGCCTCAAGGGAACAGTTCCAGACTAAGCAGGAAGCAGATGACAGCCTTCAGAAAGCTTGGGCGGCGGCACGGAGCACCCCACCGCCTCTCAGCTCTTCTCACCGATCCCAGTTTGTTATAGACCAAGGACTTTTATAGAAGGAGATTCTTTCTGGTGGACACCGGGAAGAATGGCAGTCGCAAAAACAATTGGTGGTTCCAACTAAGTGCCGGGGGAAGCTCTTAAGCTTAGCCCATGATCATCCCAGTGGCCATGCTGGGGTGAACAGAACCAAAGACAGATTGGGGAAGTCCTTCCACTGGGAGGGGATGGGCAAGGATGTTGCCAAGTATGTCTAGTCTTGTGAAGTATGCCAAAGAGTGGGAAAACCCCAAGACCAGGTCAAGGCCCCTCTCCAGCCACTCCCCATAATTGAGGTCCCATTTCAGCGAGTAGCTATGGATATTCTGGGTCCTTTCCCAAAAAAGACGCCCAGAGGAAAGCAGTACGTACTGACTTTAGTGGACTTTGCTACCCGATGGCCGGAAGCAGTAGCTCTAGGCAACACCAGGGCTAACGCTGTATGTCAGGCCCTAACAGACATTTTTGCCAGGGTAGGTTGGCCCTCCGACATCCTTACAGATTCAGGATCTAATTTCCTGGCAGGGACCATGGAAAAACTGTGGGAAACTCATGGGGTGAACCACTTGGTTGCCACCCCGTACCACCATCAAACCAATGGCCTGGTGGAAAGGTTTAATGGAACTTTGGGGGCCACGATACGTAAATTCGTCAACGAACACTCCAATAATTGGGACCTAGTGTTGCAGCAGTTGCTGTTTGCCTACAGGGCTGTACCACATCCCAGTTTAGGGTTTTCACCATTTGAACTTGTGTATGGCCACGAGGTTAAGGGGCCATTACAGTTGGTGGAGCAGCAATGGGAGGGGTTTACCCCTTCTCCAGGGACTAACATTCTGGACTTTGTAAGCAACCTACAAAACACCCTCCGACACTCTTTAGCCCTTGCTAAAGAAAACCTAAAGGATGCTCAGGAAGAGCAAAAGGCCTGGTATGACAAACATACCAGAGAACGTTCCTTCAAGGTAGGAGACCAGGTTATGGTCTTGAAGGCGCAACAGGCCCATAAGATGGAAGCATCATGGGAAGGGCCATTCACGGTCCAAGAGTGCCTGGGAGCTGTTAACTACCTCATAGCATTTCCCAATTCCTCTCTAAAACCCAAAGTGTACCATGTTAATTCTCTCAAGCCTTTCTATTCCAGAGACTTACAGGTTTGTCAGTTTACAGTCCAGGGAGATGATGCTGAGTGGCCTGAAGGTGTCTACTACGAAGGGAAAAAAGACGGTGGCGTGGAAGAGGTGAACCTCTCAACCACCCTGGAACGTCTGCAGCGGCAACAAATCAAGGAGCTGTGCACTAGCTTCGCCCCATTGTTCTCAGCCACCCCAGGACGGACTGAACGGGCATACCACTCCATTGACACAGGTAATGCTCACCCCATTAGAACCCCACCCTACCGGGTGTCCCCTCATGCCCAAGCTGCTATAGAACGGGAGATCCAGAACATGCTACAGATGGGTATAATCCGCTCATCTACCAGTGCATGGGCATCTCCAGTGGTTCTGGTACCCAAACCAGATGGGGAAATACGCTTTTGCATGGACTACCGTAAGCTAAATGCGGTAACTCGTCCGGACAACTATCCAATGCCACGCACTGATGAGCTATTGGAGAAGTTGGGACGTGCCCAGTTCATCTCTACAATAGACTTAACCAAGGGGTACTGGCAAGTACCGCTAGATGAACCTGCCAAGGAAAGGTCAGCATTCGTCACCCATGCGGGGGTGTATGAATTTAATGTCCTTCCTTTCGGGCTGCAAAATGCACCCGCCACCTTCCAGAGGCTGGTAGATGTTCTACTAGCAGGACTGGGCGAATATGCAGTTGCCTACCTCGATGATGTGGCCATTTTTTCTGACTACTGGGCTGAACACCTAGAACACCTGGAAAAGGTCTTTGAGTGCATCAGGCAGGCCGGACTAACTGTTAAGGCCAAAAAGTGTCAAATAGGCCAAAACAGAGTAACTTACCTGGGACACCAGGTGGGTTGAGGAACCATAAACCCCCTACAGGCCAAGGTGGATGCTATCCAAAAGTGGCCTGTCCCAAAGTCAAAGAAACAGGTTCAATCCTTCTTAGACTTGGCCGGGTACTACAGGCGATTCGTACCACACTACAGCCAAATCGCTGCCCCACTGACCGACCTGACCAAAAAGACCCAGCCAAATGCAGGTGAGTGGACTGATGAGTGTCAAAAGGCCTTTACCCAACTTAAGGCGACGCTCATGTCTGACCCTGTGCTCAGGGCCCCTGACTTTGACAAGCCATTCCTAGTAACCACGGATGCATCTGAGCGTGGTATAGGAGCAGTTCTCATGCAGGAAGCAATGGATCACAACTTCCATCCTGTCGTGTTTCTCAGCAAGAAACTGTCTGAGAGGGAAAGTCACTGGTCAGTCAGTGAAAAGGAATGCTACGCCATTGTGTACGCCCTGGAAAAGCTACGCCCATATGTTTGGGGATGGCGGTTCCAGCTACAAACTGACCATGCTGCACTAAAGTGACTTCATACTGCCAAGGGGAACAACAAGAAACTTCTTCGTTGGAGTTTAGCTCTCCAAGATTTTGATTTTGAAATTCAGCACATTTTAAGCGCTTCTAACAAAGTAGCTGATGCTCTCTCCCATGAGAGTTTCCCAGAATCCAGTAGTTAAAAAGTGTTCTTAAAATGTAAAAGTCTGTTAGTTATATACTTAGTGGTATATGTAAAGGTGCATGTGTTGTATAAATCTGTTTATTTTAAAGTTCTAGGAGGAAATCGCCGCCAGTGAGGTTCCCCACTGTCTGCAAATTGGGGGGCGTGTCATAAACAGATAGCTAAGGGTTAATGTTCTTTTACCTGTAAAGGGTTAACACAGGGAACCAAACACTTGACCAGAGGACCAATCAGGAAACAAGACTTTTTCAAATCTGGGTGGAGGGAAGTTTTTGGGTGTGAGTTCTTTGTCCTTTGTCTTGGGTCTGTTCTTCTCTCGGCTCTGAGAGTGACCACAGGAATCTCCAGGCTTTCTAATCTTCTGTTTCCAAGTTGTAAGTACAAGGATAGTAAGACAATAGGTTTATATTGGTTTTTTTGTATTTACATGTGTGTAGTTGCTGGAATGTGTTAAATTGTATTCTTTTGGAATAAGGCTGTTTATTCACTTTTTTTTCTTAAGCAATTGACCCTGTATATTGTCACCTTATTACAGAGACCATTTTATGTCCTTTTTCATTCTTTTTATATAAAGCTTTCTTTTTAAGACCTGTTGGAGTTTTTCTTTAGTGGGGACTCCAGGGAATTGAGTCTGCAGCTCACCAGGGAATTGGTGGGAGGAAGAAGTCAGGGGGAAAATCTCTTTGTGTTAGATTTACTAAGCCTGACTTTGCATACCCTCTGGGTGACGGGGAAGAGAGATTAGCTCTCTCGGTACTTGTGTTTCCAGGACTTGAAACAGGGAGGGTAGAATCCCTTTGTTTAGATTCACGGAGCTTGCTTCTGTATATCTCTCCAGGAACCCAGGAAGGGAACACCTGGAGGGGAGGAGGGGGAAGGGAAATGGTTTATTCCCCTTTGTTGTGAGACTCAAGGAATCTGAGTCTTGGGGTCCCCCAGGGAAGGTTTTGGGGAGACCACAGTGAGCTAGGCACTGTATAATTCCTGGCTGGTGGCAGCAAATACCAGGTCCAAGCTGGTAACTAAGCTTGGAGGTTTTCATGCTAACACCCATATTTTGGATGCTAAGGTCCAGATCTGGGAAGAAATGTTATGACACCTATGCCAACAGAAACCTCTTCCATCAGTGTAGGTCATGTCTACATTGAAGCACTATAGTTGTACGGCTGTGCCACTGTAGCATTTCATGTGTAGACAAGCCCACGAAGATGTTCCAGCCAGGGCTGCAAGTGGAAGTATGTAGTTATTGCAAGGAAGTATCGCTGTATTGTTCCGTGTGTTTCCAATCCAACAGGAAGAAGAAAGTATTCTATTCTTAGGGGAAATTCATAATAGTTTTGCAGAATCAAGAGGTTCTAATAGTTCATATGATCATTATAGATCTTTTATTAGTACCGGAAATATAGCAACTGGCTGGTGCATCTTACAAACCAAAATTAAATGAATAACGTAACTGCTATTCCAAATCACAGCCTCTAATCTAGTATCCTGTCCCCAACAGTGGCTAGAACCAGATGCTTCAGAAAACAGTGCCCTGAAATAAACAATTATGCAATAACCTACTGATGGTAGAAGTTTCTCCCTTAACCTATGCAAATTGTGTTTGGTTTATGACGTGATGAATGAGGAATATCCGATTAAATGTTCAATCTTATCTAATTAACTATGGATAAATTAATTTAATTTAAAAAGGGGGAAATATAAAGTATGTCATTCTCATGTATAATTCTGATTTTTACATTTTCATTAGATGACCATTTTGTGTGTTCATACAGCTTAATGGAATTGTAAACACTTTCCAGAGCCTCCAACCCTGATACAACCCTTGCTACTTTAACGTGCAAAAGCTACATAATGTTGTCCTAATAATGTATTTAATCTGGGGGATTCATATAGGCAATTTCTGGCTGGCTCTTCGCAATTTTCTTTTGGCCCATCTAGCGAAGGGAGATGGAAAATGTATTTGGAACTCCTAGTACTCAGAGAGTTCCTAGCTGGCAAAACATCATTACAATCTGAAATAAGTTAGAGCACCCCGAGCCCTCATACAGGGGCTGAATCAGCCCCTACTTGCTCCCAGAAATGTGGCAACACAAAAGTGGCTTTAAGTCCCTATGTAACTGCTAACTCAGGTTCACTGCTGAGTGGGATCTGGCCTTTGGAGAGATGGCCAGTCAGTCAATTAAAAAAACCCCAACACATATACTATAATATTTATATATCTATAAGTCGCTCAGACAGATACAGAAATACATAAATGTATGTTATATTATCCTTATGCTGAAAAGTTCTGACTGGCACAATACAAAAATGAATTCATTCCTTTTGGCAAAGCTACAATAAGAATGAGACTATATTGATATTAAGATCTCTGTAGCAGCATATTTCATGAACTAACACATTTCATATTTTTATCAGAGCCTGTCAAGAGTTCACGTTTTTGTTATGTACACAGCAGAAGTGTAGGGAGAGAGGGAATCCGTGAAATGAGGTGTTGTCCAATATGCTGGGGAGACTCCTAACCAACAACCTGTACACCACTACGATTGTGCTACTGTTTTGTTGTCTGCACCACATTTTCTAGTGTGGCAGCAGGAAAACTCTACATATGACTGGCATTCTGCAATTAATACTACCCACTTGCTGCATTCATGACACTCGATCATGCTGAACTCTATTACTGTATTTATGGTGCTATCATACTGCTCAATGCTAAGAGCCTGGCAACCATGGAAACAGATACGGCTGCTCATTTCATACATTTTATCCCAAGTCTGCTCATCAGTCACTGCAAGAGGATAGTGTGAGATATATGTTACCTTTGCAGGTAAACTCTACTTGCTTCTTCCTGCACACAGACAGGATTAGCCTGAATTTAATCATTTTTTCCTCTTTCAAGGCTGTATGCTGTGGACATTATAGGGTGACACAGAGATTGAAACATATGCAGAATTTCCACACAATCAGTATAAAGCAACCTTCTAGTTATATGGATAGACAAGAAACAGAAGGTTTGGGTACATGCAAAGAAGGAAGGTAAAAAGAGGCACGTTATTTATTCCATTGAATGACAATTATATATTTCATTCTCATTGTATAGCTGTTTATTTTTAGTACTAATGGGGAGAGTCCAACCCTCCCCAGGGGAGTGTACAGCCCACAAGGCAGCAAAATAGATGCACTATCATTCCACAGAGGGGGCTGCATCGCTCACCCATCATGAAACAGGGCTTTGTGAGATTCCTTTCACTGTAGTGCAGAGGAATGTTTCGGAAGTAGGATAGGATGGTGGACAAGCAGATGAGGAGCCTCCATACTTGCCTCTCCAAGGATCCAGCAGCCATCCACGTATGCAGGAGGCTGAGCTGCTGTGAACTCTACTGAAGCCCTGAGGCTATAGTGCCAGACCTTTACTGGCTCTACTGGCAAGCCACAGACTGGGAAGGGGCATTTTTCTCCATCACAGAGTATCCCTGTGAAAAGCCCACTCAACCTGGCTTCATCCAGGAGAGAGGATTTGGCCCACCAAATAGCAGTACCCCATGTACAAACAAATCAGAGAAGAAAAAAGGGAGAGAAATGATCAAACCTATTTATTTTTCACCCTTTTAGTCCTGACAGTGTGCTCAGTGCTATACAAAATGTAGAGACAGTCCCTGCCCAGGGGATTACATCCTAAAAGACTGACACAGATAAGACAAGAGACACACTGGGAGAGCGTTCACTTGGAATAATTCTTCTTTGTTTAAACAGCACTTGTTGTCACTAAGGAATTGGTTTTGGTAGCATGAAAATGTTTGTAAATTGAAGAAATAAGAATGTTGACTGAGAAAGTGCAGTAGTTGTGTGTGTCTAATCAAAATGAGAGTCTGTGATAGGTTACTGGTCGGCCTTTTAATTAATGTCTTACTTTTTGCCTTATAATGTATGTGTTCGAGAGTCCATTGTTTGGGAGACCATTAAGTCATATAACAGTTGAGTTGCAGCATATGTAGTTCTTCCCACCCCCACCCTCAGGTATAGCCTCAATAAGATGGTTTCGTTTGTAGTTATCCTGATGGTTAAATATAGTTCGGGGGCTAATGCAAGGGAAGAGTATTAGGCAGCATAGCTACCCTTCCTCAGGTAAAAGCAGGAGAGTTCCTTCTCCTCTCCTAGATGTGATGGACCTCAGTTCTCCTTCCTCCTGCCTCTTCATTAACTGGTGAAAGGAAGGCTCCTCAAACAGGAGAATCTGCAGCAGCAAGAGGAACAGGTGCCTGGTTGTGGAGTTTATTGGGCACTAAGCCTTCCTACCTGCAGGGGAACCACATCACCATCTGGCAGGAGAAGCACTGGACAAGCTGGTAGCCTCTATCTGACACTTTCCTTCTGCATCCTTTATTCTTCCCCCTTTTTGATACCAGGGCTGAGCCATCTTGATGGGGTCTAGCCAGGACGTACCTCTCACTGAGAAGTGTAGGAAGGGCTAGGTAAGACTCTGTCTTACAGGATGGCATGTCCCTCTGCTGGTTCTCACGTCACTCCAGTATATCATCTCCTGGTTCTAGAGCTGATGATCCAGTAATCACAAAGGAGCCTGTGTCTTGATGTCAGGCCCCAGCTATTGAACCTTTGTTGATTTGTTTTCTGTGATAATAGCAAAGGCAGTACATTGTCACAATCTATACTGGAATATCAATATCATTTCTACTCTAGGCAATCTGCAACAAAGTCAGCTACTTTTTTCTCCTGCTATAGCTTTTGAACTGCACACAAGTGTTGATCAGGCCTATTTACAGTTGACTCGTTTTTGTTTTGTTTTTGTTTTTGGGGTTTTTTTTTTGCAAAGAAGTATCACACTATCTGCCCAAGGTGAACAATCATATGCTATCCTACAGAATGTGATGTCTTATTGGTAACCGGGCACATCACACTCAGTGACAAACTTATGGTGTGCTTTCACTCTGGAAAAGGGACTCTGTAAAATGGGAGTGATGGCTTCCATCACTAGCGTCTCTCAAATGTTTCCATCGCAAATGTGGTCAGAGTGCAAGTAAAAATGTTTGTTCTAACTGTTAGGCCTGATAATTCAGTCTGGGATCTAACAGTCCAGCTGGACTCTTCCCTTCTCATGCATGATCACCTGTAACAAAGTTTCTTCAAGCTAAATTAGGCCCAAAATTACACCTGTGCAATCTGCTATACACCCATAGTCCTAGTAGAATTGTCCATGCTGGCTTGACTCTCACCTGACTGTTTGGTTTGGGGCTCATGGGCTTTATGTCTCCTGAATCAGAATGGAGCCCAGGCATTATCTCTAGTTGGTGTCTTGAGGCACACTTCAGGGTCTAGCACCTCCTTCTGAGAGTTGAGACCCGTAGTCTGACTGCCCAGCTCTTGCTGACCTCTCAAGCTCTCCCATGGTTTGAGAACGCCCACTCCCATGATTACAGCCATATGTGTCTCTTGGGATACAGTTTAACTCTGAAGGGGCACGTGATAGGTGAAGCAAACAGACACACAAACTTTGCACAGGATTCTGAACATCATTACTCTTTACTTAGATAGCACAAGAAACACACAGCTCTACACACAATAATAAACAAATCTATGCACATTTCCCTGCCTCTGTTTCCTCACTTCCTCTGGAGAGTTCTTTGGGCTTAGGGTGGAGTCCTCTGGGTTATCCAGGATCTTTTTCCTGCAGCTCATTACTTTTTCTCTTCCTGGAGAGTCTCTCTCTCTCTTTCAGATAGCTTTCTTCTTTTTTCGCTCATCCAACAGTTAAACAGGATCTCCTCTGCTATGAAAATATGCCCCACTCTCTTGCCCAAACTTCCAGTGTGTCTTTGTAAATTCCTCAAGTTTATTTATTACATCAACAACACCTGGTTTCTTTGTCTTGGTGCTGAGGATTTTCCTCCATCTCTAGTCTCCATCAGAAAAACTTAATTGAGGTGGTTTCTGTAGGCTTCATCCAAGCCATTATTCCAAGGTGCTTCCACTTGAAAAGGAGACCACTAAAACTGTAACAACCCACTGTTGGACCTGGTCTGTGAAGGATGCTATACAACTCTGTCAGCAAATGGTGGAATCCAAATCCACAGTGAGGGATTCTATGATACAACAATTTCATAACAACAACTTTATATCATCAACCAGAATCCAGAAGTTTTACATAGACAGATTCTCCAAACTGTCACACAATCCCATTGTCTTTGCATTGTTATTGCACAGGTAGAACTTACTGGGATTGAGTGAATAATTCTGTTAATTGAGAAGAAGGAATAGTAATCAATCCCGGATGATTCAGGGATGTGTGGTTCTTTGTTAATTTATGTCTTTAAACAATATTAGATGTCTTTCTAAGAGAGATGCTTTAGTTCAACCAGAAGTTATGGGCTTGATGCAGGAATCTCTGGGTGAAATACTGTGGCCTGTGTCATGCAGGAGGCAATAGAAGAGTGATCATAATGGTCTCTTGTGGTCTTAAAATATACAAATTTATATACTAGACGCTGGACATTCAGGCTGGCTATAGCATGCTTCAAGTATACAATGTCTGACACTATCAATTAAAGCCAATAAAAATAACTAATAAAGGAAAGAACTCAGCTTCAATATAATTCCCAAACTCTAATTTAACAGGGAAAAAATCCGTCATGTAGTTGTAAGCCCATATTGTTCCGGCCACTATAATGATGTGATGTTCGCAGTAATTATAGTTAGAATACAGCTACCATTCAACACTTTTAAATCCTCTTGCAAGACGTGTCCACTTAATCATGTCTTGTTTGCTTTTGCTTAGTAATTAATAGCTTTCTCAGAAAACAGAAGGAAACATGTAAGGAAGAGGGCAACTAGCTTGAAGAACCCAGAGGAGAAATATACCTCCTTCATTTATCTATGTCACTGTTTGACTTACACATGAATAGTCATTGTGCTGCTGGCTGTGGTTCGTATTTCAGTACATTATAGTTTGGAAAGACATTGAAATACTTCAGCTAATTCTCTTGTGTACAAACCTAAGTAATATATACAATTTGTTGGCAATTCATTCAATAACTCAGGGTAGTATGTTACTCAGCATCAAGAACTCTGCTTAAGTAACATTCATATTCTATCTTCAACTTACACAAGACAGAAGAGTCTGAGTCAAAATTTCCAAAGGAGAGAACTGAGATCTGCATTTTAAAATGTGCCCACAACAGCTGTTTTTGCATATACAATTAATGCCTTTCTTTAATAGATTGCAGTATTCCCTTGCATGTCTTACTTATGATAGTACTTGCATTTTAAGAGCAATAATAAAACTTTTAGATCCCAATATGCAAAGTAATATAAAAGTTATCAAATCACATGGTTTCCAAGTAAATGCCTTCAGAATTGGGAAGAACTTTTTGACCCATTTACAGCACAGCACACTGGATTATTAGCACTATGGGATTTTCTGTTTTGATTTGTTATGTTGCCTTTCTTTAGGGAAGCCTCAGCCACGCTATTGGTAATGAAAATTTCCTGAGGCTGAATATTAGCCTGATGGACCAATGGCCTCATCTGATGTGGCAAAAATGTTCCTGTGCCAAAAACTAAGATCTGTTGTTTAAGTACAATAATTGTCACAAATAACTCCTTCAGTTCCATTATGGGCTGTTTGTTGTCTGTATAACTGAGGAAGTTTAAGGTGTGTTATTAACTAGATAGCCTCTCAGGCTTCTCTTAATTGTCATGCAAATATTTAATTAAGGACTTTTTAAGTGTGTGTAACCTTACTCAGACAGCACTGGCTCCTTCTCAAGTGTCACAGACTCTCAGATCAGTGTTCATGCCACTGACATAATGAACTATAATGCCTCTTCTGACGCACCTTACAGTTTATCATATCAAGGCTGTGTTAGTGCATGTTTTCAGATCATTGCTCCAATAGGTCCTATCAGCTTCTTCAGTGAAACAAAATAAAAATTATTGAACATGCTTGGTAGGTCATTATTAAAATTAAATAACTCAGTTGTTAAGAAAACAAAATAATAGTCAAAGTGGTTAGTCCACACGTTCTCCATCCTACTGTGAGAGCCTTCAGAATGCCCCTGCAGTATTCCATTACACACAAGGGTCCTTTGAAGCCATCATTCACCTGGCTGAAGAACCAGACAGGACTCCTTTTGGAATGGATCAACACCATTCCTCAGCTGACCACAGGAATTTGATGAGCTTTATGAGAACCCTCTCTTCATTTCACTTCACTTTATTGGGTATTAAAATAAATAAATAAATCTACACTAGTGGTGCAAAACCCTACAGGGTCACTATTTTGAGCCAAATTGTCCATAGGCCATTACTGAAGAACATAGAATATTGGGGTTGGAAGGGACCTCAGGAGGTCATCTAGTCCAACCCCCTGCTCAAAGCAAGACCACTCCCCAGATTTTTTACCCCAGTTCCCCAAATGGCCCCTTCAAGGATTGAATTCACAACCCTGGGTTTAGCAGGCCAATACTCAAACCACTGAGCTATTCCTCCCCCTATCACATGGTGGTGATGGTAAGGCATACATGATTGCCTTGTATTCACAAAACTTCCAGCCTCTGTTGGTCCTCATAGTGAATAGCTCTGTATTCATTTATCTGTCTGAGTTTTATATAACATAAAAGCAGGATTTTTAACAGAAAAAATGCTGTTACACTCAACTATAATTGTATAAGGCATAAAACATGGAAGGCAAAGCATTGCTCAAATAAAAATGAAATAATACAAAGACAGATTCTTCTCTTAATTATAGTAGTGTAACTTTTTTTGATGTCAGTGGTATAGAAACTGATAGCAGAATTTAGACCAGAGTATGTAAAACCTGATTATGAAGCACTTTAAGGATATTAAGGGAATCAAATTACTGGGCTGGTAGAACATTCCTAACCCTATAATTTTTCCTCTGAGTGTCCATTATGCTGCTCTGTGACTAACTATTCTTCTATTGTTCCATTTTTTATTGTTTGACTGTGGTCTTTTTTTAGGGAAAAAAGAATTTAAATTTTGAAAAAAACACACTTTTAATTGTTTTATTTTTTACTCATTTTTATATTGTATTTCAGTGCTTCCTGGTAATATATTTACAATACCAGAACTGTACTCTATACTTCTCTAGACTCTGGGGATTCTCCTTCACACGTTTCCTTTCTCACAGGCTTGTGTTTGTGTGACTCCTTACAATAAAAGCAGGCTCAGATAGCCAACAGATCAGTCATGGTCCACAGAATTATACATAATCTGCAACTGCCTTCACAATAACTACAAATGTTGGGCCCAAAGAAAATACATATCCAAGCATGCAATGACCCTCTGTAATCCAAATAGACTCTGAATCATCAACCTCCCTCTTTACTTCCTTTGCATTATATAATGTATACAGGAAGATAAACAGACAACACATTTTTGAGGCCACCAGAACATGCTATGCACAGGTCTCTGGATTTTGAAGGAGTGGCTACACTATTGGAACAGAACTCAGATCTGAAATCAGTTCCTGGCTCTGACACAGACTTCCTCTGTGACCTTGGATAAGTCACTTAGCCTCTGTGTTCCTCAGTTCTCCATTTGTAACATAGGAATAAACCTTAGAATGGTGTTGGGTGGGTACATGTATCAGCATTTCTGAGCACTATGATGATAGGATCCAGATTCTAGAACCATAGAAATCAAAATCAGTAGAGAAATAGCAGAGATTTTTGGTGAGTATTCATCAGTTTGTGTAATCAAACACAACCGGGATATTATAGAGTAGCTATTGCCAGACAATAACCATTTTTCTTTTGGAAACTCTAGCTAAAACACTATCTGCATGACTTTCAGTATTTTCTTAGAAATGCAGATGTAGGGTCATATATGGAGATCTCCACTCAGTTCAGAAAGTAGATTTGATAGAAGTGATAGAAAAGGTTGGATTTTAATAATTCAATTTAAATCCTGTCTCTAGGGTCTAGGCTACACTCAGATTTTGTGCTGGTAGAACTATTTTAGTTAGCAGTGTCTTGTTGTTCTTTAACTGTAATAATTATATCAATATAACTTCTCATGCGGATGTATTTATACTGATACAAAAGTGTAGCTTATTTCCTTTCCCATAGAGGGAAAAGCAACACCAGCATATGTATTTTTGTACCAGTATAACTGTGTTCACAGTAACCATACTGGTATAGTTGAAGTGATACAACTTATTGGGTACACAAGGCCCATGTTACACAGAGTAAGCTTGGGAGTTATGAACTCTTTCTGAGTAAACACAAGAACCATCCTATATGGTATTAATAAAAAGTTCAAAATATTTTGAAACTGACAATTAAGTTGAATTTGCCAATGGTAGAAATGAAACCTGTTTAGTTTAAAACAAACTAACTTTTAACAAAATGACCATATGTCAGACATTATGTAACCAGTATTTCTTTTTCAGAGCAGCCTCCCGCTGACCGGATAGGTACTAGTTAATTCATACTGCTTTGCTTTCAATGAACAACTGATAGCATGAAACACAGTGCTGCACAATTGTAGATAATACGTTACTTTTTGTGGTGATGCTAGCTAAATTTATCAACATAATCCAAGTATAATATACTCAGGTGCTTCCTCAGAGATTCTTTTTAATACTTAGCAATAACCACTATTCTGTACAATTAACAACAATTACAACAACCCACTTTTCTTTGGTATCCAACCAACAAATTGCTCACTAACAATTCAGTTGCAGCTATGTGAACCCTGATGTACATTGCCTTACGTACCTTCATATTTTTAAGAGATATCCATGCCATCTTTTGTTTGATGTTCTTCAGTATGTATGGATGTGCAAAATACCTTAAATAGTTCTATACCTGTCTGTGAAGGAAAGAGACATGTCTGTTCAGCTAAGTTGCAAAAACTCTTAAGCAAGCTTCCTATCTGTCTGTGACTAATTCTTCTAGCCGTCCTTTCATTATCCATCCATCCTTGTCTTTGTTTTGCAAAAGTATGCACTTGAGGTAAAGAGAGAAGGGGGAAAATATTGGTAATATGGATTTTGAGAATAATTATCTTTTCAGTTTTTCCTAATGAAAAGTAGAAATGGCCAGTTCCAAAGCTGTCTTCTCAGTTGCTGATAAGATTAATGTACTGATTAACACCTTTTCCAAGTTGGATTGGAGGTGAAAGCAATTCCATTTGGCAAAACCTCATCCCATTTGCTGACATCTTCATTAACCTCACTGATAAGGAAACCATTTCACAATAAAAAATTCTCAAGGCTAGAGATTTTATCTTCACAGCTTCACCTAACAATGCTAATTCTCAGTGTGAAACACGCAGGTTCAATTGCCTTGATAATTTCACAGTGCCCTATATCTTTTTTTTTGTGGTTAAAAGGTTGACATAAAGGAAACCAATTACTTCACACTCACTAGAGAAGGCTGATTTTCAAAAGGACTTTTCACCTTTTAAGAAAAAGAGAGAGCAAAGATACAGGTAAAAGTGACTAAAAGGGTCATCAGACGCAGAAAGTTAGTTGAAAGTATGTTTTGAAAGAAAAAATGCCATAGGGGTATATTTAGAGATGTGCCAATTTTCTCTCTTGTAATCTATAGTTTTCTCCAGTTTGCAAATAAGAACAGGTGACTATACCTCCTATTGTTAAGAGGACAAATAGTTTCTCCAGAGTTCAGGCACAGTAGCTGTGATTAAAAGACCTGGCTGATAAAGAGCAGGCAATGTTTTGGAGAAGAGGGACCTCAGATTTGGTCTGGCTTTTTAAAATTCTTTGATTAATTCCTAGTGGATGGAAACTGCCCCACTTCCTTCTTTTCCTTTCCCTACCTTTACATTACTTTGTTTTGTTTTCTTCTCCCCTTAGTATTTTGGGGTGGGGGAAGGTTTGTGGGGGTGGGAGAGAAAGAAAAATTAGTCAACATTTGGCAAAAGAGACCAACCAGTTACTTCTTATTTCAAAGGCTTATTTCTAACTGTGGTTAATGGCTGACTTTTTAACAGCAGTCAGTGTATTTGCAATATAAGCAGCTTGCTACAACATGAGGAGTTATACTCTCTGTCAGTACCCAGCCCAGGCCCAGACCCATCCAGAGGACCAAATTTGTTCACATGCCAAAATTGGTCACATGCCACCTGCATACGCTAAGTAAAAACTGCTGGTTCAGTACATTGGTAGTCGTGTGAACACGTCTTATGGTATGGGCATTGCATTAGAATGTATCAAGAGCTGTTTCACATAGGAATTTCATGAAATGTTTTGTCAAGAAGTGTTTGAAAACTTTGCCAATAAGTGACTATGAGCGGGATTCTGATCTTCTTTAGGGCATGTGTATGAGAAGCCATTTCTCTGAATTCATGGGAATGACGTAGGTCAATGGTTCTCAAAAAAAATTTTTTTTGGACCACTTGAAAATGGCTGAGGGTCTCGGCGGACCACTTAACCATCTTTCCAAATGTTGTTTGTACCATTAGCTAACTATTGTAAAGCGCTTTGGATAAAAGCGTGGTATAAAGAAAAACCTTAATAAAACTTGATTTTTTTGTTCTACAAATAAAACACACAATTTATATTTTAATATCAGTAGTCTTACCTTTCTAATTCAATGGCTGCCCCCTCTCTTCCCTGCTGTGGCAGCCCCCGAGCTGGGGCTGGGAAGGAGGAAGGTCTCTCCCCGGCTACAGCAGCCGCAGAGCTGGGCTGGGCAGGAGGGCCATCTCTCCACGGCAACTGCAGCTCTGGAGCTGGGGAAAGTCACCTATTTCTCTGGCTGCCGCAGCCCTGCATGTCCCAAATTCCCTCCACCCCCTCTTCTCATGCCACTGTCCCCTCCCACCTACCCCTTATTTCCCCCCAAGGCCACCACCTCACCTTACATGTATGTCTTTTCCAGGCTCCAGGCACCTAATTAGTGGAGCCATGCCTGCATGGCTCCATTAATTAGGTGGGGTGGCCCTTCATTCTCTCATGTGTGGCCGCACCTTAGAGGGAACTATCCGCAGGTCACCTGGAGCTCGTGGACCCCTGGTGGTCCATGGACCACAGTTTGAGAACCTCTGATGTAGGTGTAAAACCAGCATAAGAGAGATCTGAATTAGGATCTGTGCATGCAAATATATGTATATTTGTGCACCCATTTGCTGGAAGAAGAAGCTAGTTTTAGTAAAATGCAAACTCCCTTATGTAATTGCATGGAAGACTGTTTTTATAAACATATATAAAAATCTTAGCTTCAGATGTAGGAAGAGCAAATAAGTGTTCCAATATGGGGTTATACCAATAGTCCATTTAGTCTGGTAGCCTGCCAACACTTGATGTGGCAGAAGAAGAAAAACCCTGTTCCTACTCCATAAAATATCTGGCCTATTTTGCAATTCTATCCTCCTCCATGAAGGGGGAAGGGAGAAAAATCAACAAGACAGCAATAGGTAAATCTATTCCTGCTGGAATTCCAAGAAAGAAATTGCAGTTACAGCATTGGTGAACTTGTATAACAGTCTCTTAAACATGAGATTCAGTCTCTGTCTGAATGTCTTGCAAACATAACTACAATCATGTCCTCTCCAACTCCGACATTTCAGGCAAGACCTTTATGGTGCAAGGTTTGTTACCTCTGCTCCTAACAATCATACCTTTTGGACACCAACTTTGTGGGCCTGAATGGCACAAGATAGATTATCACTACAGGACGCAGTGAAATCCATGAATACCCTGCTTGTAGGCCTCTGCAATGCAAGAAAAGTCTTGTATACACTTCACAAGTATAAAACTTTCCTGTGGGCTTATTCAGTATGAAATTGTATATATCTGGAAATTTGTAATTTACTGCTGCTACTGTTTAGTGATTTTGTGAAACTGAAATGGGGATCTTTTTTTTTATTCCAAGCAATGAGCCATTTAGTTTAGTATGAGGCATACTGAAGGAGCGGGGCGGGGGAGGGTTAGAATGCAGAACTGTTTTATTTTTCTTTCTGCAAAATTTTAAAATGGACTGGAGAAGAGGCAGCCATTATGAAACATTCATATATAGATAGATAGCTATAGATATAGATTAATATAGCGTAAGGCCAGAAGGGACCACTGCGATCATTTAGTCTGACCTCCTTGCTGACACAGGCAATAGAACTTACCTGAAATCATTCTTGTTTGAACAAGAGCATAGCTTTTAGAAAAACATCCACCATCCAATTCTGTGATTGAGCCTGTGCTTCTAAAGCATGGAATCTCTAGGTAAAGGGATAGACCACACCACTAGTGGAATTTACAACTAAATGAATTTTAAAAAGATTTCCACAGTGTTCATTCTTTGGATCTGATTCTGGGTAGTTTAGGTGAGGGAGGATAAAAGAGTGTGTTGGGCTATGGGTGGAATTTTCAAAAGCACCTACATGACTGAGGAGCCTGAGATCCATTTTCAAAAGTAACTTAAACACTTAAAAGCTTGGAGCAGGGACTTTCATTTTGTTCTGTGTTCTAGCTCCTAGGAACTACAAGAATACAAATAAAAGTAATAAATAATAATATCATCACTGAGAGCTAATTGGACTTATGTTCCAAAGTGCCTAAAGCACTTTTCAAAATGGAACTGAGGCTCCTGAAAGTTACTTAGGTGCTTTAGAAAATTAAATCTTAAAGTCCAATTGGGAAGTACCTGACTCCTTCGAAACAGGAGTTCACATCCTGGTAGGGCTGACTCAGCTCTTCACTGTTTTCATAGAACTGGAAGGACCACAAGAGGTCATCTAGTCTAGTCCCCTGAACTCATAGCAGGACTAAGTATTATCTAGACCATTCCTGACAGGTGTTTGTCTAATCTGCTCTTAAAAACCTCCAATGATGGAGATTCCACAACCTCCCTGGGAAATTTATTCCAGTGCTTAACCACTCTGACTGTTAGGAAGTTTTTCCTAATGTTTAACCTAAACCTCCCTTGTTGCAATTTAAGCCCATTGCTTCTTGTCCTATCCTCAGAGGTTAAGAAGAACAATTTTTCTCCCTCCTCCTTGTAACAATTTTTTACATACTTGAAAACTGCTATCATGTCCCCTCTCAGTCTTCTCTTCTCCAGACAAAACAAACCCATTTTTTTCAATCTTCCCTCAGAGGTCATGTTTTCTAGACCTTTACTCATTTTTGTTGCTCTTCTCTGGACTTTCTCCAATTTGTCCATATCTTTCCTGAAATGTGGCTCCCAGACAGGACACAATACTCCAGTTGAGGCCTATTCAGCGCAGAGTAGAGTAGAAGTATTACTTTTCATGTCTTGCTTACAGCACTCCTGCTAATACATCCCAGAATCGTGTTAGCTTTTTTTATAACAGTATTACACTGTTGACTCATATTTAGCTTGTGGTCCACTATGACCCCCAGATCTCTTTCTGTAGTACTCCTTCCTAGGCAGTCATTTCCCATTTTGTGTGTGTGCACCTGATTGTTCCTTCCTAAGTGGAGAACTTCACATTTGTCCTTATTGAATTTCATCCTATTTACTTCGGACCATTTCTCCAGTTTGTCCAGATCATTTTGAATTTTAATCCTATCTTCCAAAGCACTTGCAGCCCCTCCCAACTTGGTATCTTCCGCAAACTTTATAAGTGTACTCTCTATGCCATTATCTACAAAAATGTAGTATTTTTTATTATTCTTTTCCTGTTTAAGTATATAGGATGCACAAGGGACTGAGTTAACTTTATGGGAGCAACCTTCATTTTATGAATCACCTGATTTTTGAGTACTTCATTTCTCAAACTTAACATGTTCATTCTGATATTTTGCATTTGTAGAAATATAAGGCTGAATATAATATAAGAACATAGGCCACTAACCAGAATAGACAATATCTTTTATCATTGGCTACTTTTTCTAACTCTTCAACCCTGAGTACTTTCTAGAATCTAATTTTGCACTGGAGTCTTTTTTGAAAATGACTACAACCACTATCGAGTTGCTGATAGCTCATATCCCACTAAATGGCCACACTGTAATTGGAAAGCTCCTGAACTGCTGCTGTTCTCTGCCTTTGCCTTTTGTTTCCTTGGCGTTTCAAATCCAGGCTTATCTAGCCCAGGATTTTGGCACTAACAAACAATTGGTCCGATTTTTAAACACAGGACACTAAAGTTCAGCACTGAAATCTGCATTTAGGTCCCTATAACAATATTTGGATGCCTCAGCACCCATTTTAGTTCCCCAGAGTAAGCTTCCATTTAGATGTCTAATTTTAGGTGCCCACTTTAGAAAATAAGATCTCATCTACACTGGAGGGTTTTGCACTAGAGTTGTTACACTCCTAAATCTGCACCAGGGCAAGGCATGGTTTAATGTGGTTCGGTGCGATCTACATTAGGGACATAGCTAAATCAGTATAAATAACCTCAAGGTTGGCAAGGCCTAAGACTATACATGTTTGATCATAATGTTAATTAGTTTGAAGTTCAGACACAAAATTATTCATGGTGCTGCCGTCCCATCCCTACCCCGTGCAAGTGAGCTGGTGCCAATACAAATGACTATGCAGGGCCGCCCAGAGGATTCAGGGGGCCTGGGGCAAAGTATGGGAGCGGACATTAAAAAAGGTGCCACCCGCTGCAGTGCTTGTACTCACCGGGCAGCGCTCCGAGTCTTCGGTGGCAGTGGGACCTTCACTCGCTCTGCTTCTTCGGCAGCACTGAAGGGCCCACCGCCAAAGTGCCGCCAAAGACCAGGACCGCTGCTGGGTGAATAAAATTACAAAGGCGCCTCTAGCCAGGGAAGGGATTTTCAGCCAGGGCTCACGGGGCCCCTGTGGGGCCCGAGGCCTGGGGCAAATTGCCCCACATACCCTGCCCCCAGGTGGCCCCGTAACTATGATGCCCATGGGCATTAAAATGTTGAGTAAGAGGCAAAGAGGGGAGCTTGATGCTGGGGCACTAGAAGTGTCTTGCTTTGTCTTTAGATAGGAGAAGTCGGTATCATCCCATATTATCGTGAAGAGAAGGGAAAGCTGGAACACCTCGTGAAATGGTGTGTTCGTAGGGCAGAGGCTGTTTATCTGTTTGTACAGTGTCTCTCTCAGTTGGGCTGCCAGAGTCTACCACAACACAACTACATAATAATATCAATAATGTTATATGTGTTTGTATTCCTGTGGTGCTCACCTTTTTAATATGTGTCCGTGATTACAGCACTTACTGTCCTTGCAGCACTCGCTCCAGCTCAGGCTCTTTTAAGCTAAAAGAAACCTAGGAAAGAGAGAGTTGGAGCTGTTCAAAACCTTCATTCCATCTCTCTTGCCCTTTCCCTTAGCTTTGTGGTTAATTGCAGGTTATGCACTGTGCTGATCGTGGGGAGATTGATTCATTTCAAAGGTATGTACACCTTTGTCCTGGAGGTGTGACAGAGTGTATGCCACTGTCACCTTGTTGGTAGCTCAGAGAGCAGCAGAGTATGTTCAGCTATGTTCCTTCCTCAGTGCCTTTATGGAATCTTTCACATCAGTGCAAAACTTAAGTTGATTGGGCGATGCCATCGTAAGAGGACAGTGCCTCGAGGCTGTTTTAGGGCAGAGCTTAGTACATAATTACAGGAAGAAGAGTGATGGAAGCCAATGGGAGAGAGTGAAATACAGAAGAGAACTATGGAGACACAGGAGAACTCCTGAATTAGCAAGCAGGCTGCATCAAGGGCTCAGATTTGTGCTGCAGACCAGAAGAAGAGATCTGAGGAGATTTGGGAAATATAAATGGGCAGACACTCCTTGTCATAAGAACAGCGGAGGCATTATGTAGCCTATGAATAGTGCATGAGAACAAGTAAAACCCTTTTGGGAAGCAGCTGCATCTCTGTTTGGGAACCACCATCTGAAATAATGGGAGAGGATATTTGAACCACACTGTATAGTGAATCTTTGAGAAGCAACGAGAGGATAGAAACAGGCTAAGTCATGTCAGCCTGTGAATGTATCGAGTAAGAGAACAGGGTCTGAATCACATAATAAAATATAGGATGGTGCAATGTGTGGCTTAGAACAGTGGTTTTCAACCTGTGGTCCACAAAGCTCTGGAGGGTCCATGCCTCCATTTTAAATTTTTAGGGGTCTGCGAAAAAAAAAAAGGGTTGAAAAACACTGGCTTAAAAGAATGAGGCAATAAGTACTATTGTTGCATTATGCTATAAATTTTGCATTTGTGTACCATATTGGTTATTTCTACCCAGAACAGATTTTCTCTAATTCTCATAAAAAGGAGAACCACAAAAATGTGTTTTTTAAAGCTAGATGATATGATCAGTCTTTACTGAACAAACCAATTCCAAAACATTTGATAATTAAGCTACTTGGAAGTTCCCACCAGATATTTCAGGTATTTTTCTCAGCCATATATTGATGTATGGTACCTAGTAATAGACTTATTGTAGTTATGATGAGATTGTGACATAAAGTCTCATCCTGATGCGGAGCTAATGAAGTGGAACCAGAAGCTCAGGGAAGCAGAAAGGTACCAGAGTACTCTATCCATGCATTCCAGTTAGTCTCAGAGAATACAGAAATTGTATGTGTTAAGTAATTCTAATCTCCTGCATTTCAGATTCAATGGATAAAGTACTTTTCTTGAGCCAACAATTCAAGAATTTAAAATTTCCACAGTGTAAGTTGAGATGAACCTGAACCCAAACTCCAGATTTGAACACTTCTGAATTTTAGGCAGTCTTTTTTAATACCAATGGGTTCGGTTCTTCTATTAAAAAATATCAGATAACCAAACTCAATCAGATTACAATTCAAAAATATATCAGCACTGTACAGAAAGAGTTAATACTTTACCCAGTCCGGGGAGCAGGCTTGCAGCTTACATTCTCACTACTCCAAAGATATGAACTCCTTTCAATCTCTATTCATACCCTATCCGTTTACATCAAATAGAAAAGACCTCAATTATTACAGACCTTTCTCCTCTTATCTTATCTAATTCGTACCTTTTGTTTTTCTGGGTACAGAGACACCTATCTCAATTATTTCTAGCACCTATCTATTTAAATAGACCTGTACCAATCATTCCAATTATCCTAGAACACTGTTTATATTTGGCATCACTTCTGAAAGGTTCTGCATACACAAGTAATAGTTTACCTGCTAATAATACGCAGTGAAGCTTGGCACGCTGGGAGTTTGGTTTGTAACAGCTTAGCTTTGGTACAAGCCATCCAGAAATATATGATATTGGCTAACACCTTGCTTCACAACAGGCCAATATATCTACAACAGATTAAAACAAACCCCCAGATTCAAGCATGTTGATTCTTGGGGAAGTTCAGATTCAGGTTTAGATCCAAAGTCTGTGTGTTGGGCCTATCTCTACATCTAAGAGTGCAATGGACAAAGTCATTAAAGATGCGTTATTGGATTATGTGTTTGGATGTTGCATACTGTGTATAGCATGGTGTGCTGACTGGAGGGAACAAATCTTACTTGACTTAAATGAGAGTTTTGTTCAAGTTAGGGTTCAGAATTTGGCCCTTGGTGATTTAATAGATTTGTTTCAGTTAGGTTGGGGTTTGGTTTCAAGTTATTTGGGGTTTGTTTGTTTTTGTTTTCTGATAGGTTCACAGTTTTCATTCTGTCTCTGAGGAGCATAATGTTTCATGATAATGGTACCTAGTATAACTTCTCTGATAAAATTATTGCATTCTGAACGTATCATTCCTGCAAATGGCATCAAAATGTAAGTATGACCATGGTAAGGATGTGAACAGGTCTGACGCTCAGTTCTATTTGGAGTTGTATTAGTTAATACCTTAGTGCGAAAACAGCATAAAAATCTATGAAAATAAGAAGGAAAGAGGTTAATAGTGCAATGCAGTGTGTTGTTTTAATCAATGTTAGGATAACCTTGGGATGTGGGAAATGTCAATTTCTATTGGCTATGCCAGTGTTGAACCTGAGGTTCAGCCAAAGATATATGCAGTCCAGGAAGAAATGTTCATAATTAGAAACAAGAAGAGACAGAAGTTGAAAGCTTGTGGTAGTGGTAGCAGCAGAAGTGCTTTCATCAATATCTTTAGACAGTAAGCAGATCACACAGCTCTTTGTGACAGCTAGAAAAGTTCTTGTAATGCTTGTGCCAATGAGCTCTTTTCACACCCCTTTGGAGTATTCATTTTGTGTTCTTTTTTTATTGGTGGGAAGAAGGAAATAATAATAATTAATAATAATAGAAATAATTAATAATAATGATATGCCATTAGATGTTTAAATGATGCTGCAGTAATAGCATTGCTTATTGACTCTGAATGATACTGTATTGATTACTTGGATTAGTATGTGTGTGCCTGTGTGTGAACTAAGGCATATTCTTACCAAATACACAATTAGTGACCGTCAACTAGAGGTAGCAATAGTATGATATAAAACAGCACAAACCCTGAGAAAAAATGTCTGCACTATCAATATATTAAGGGAGAAGGGAAAATATTTTCTATTCCAGAGTCCAAAATACAAGGAAATGGAAGGAAGATTTTTCCTCTGATGATCAGAAACCATAAAAGCTTTTCCATTAAAAGCAACGAGAAAAAGTTATACCTAATCCTAGAAGGAAAAAGATATGATCAGAAATAGCATCATGCCATGAAGCAACCTGCTACTGATTCAAAAATAAACATAACTAGCTCAGCCCTGTCAGAAGAACTCACTACGGAATAGTAATTTCCTCTGTCTCTGACTCTCAATCCCATATTTCAGTTTTTGTTTTCCTGCTCCCATAGAAAGTCTCTCCCAATCCTGCTAACTGCCCAAGAGCAATTCCCCAGACAGAATCAGAGAGCCCCTAGCACAGCTGGACTATCTGAGTGCTGCTTATTTATTTTTTCATGCATTCTGTCTATGGGCAAATGAGCAAATACACACTCTTTCATTCCATTCTCTCCCACATAACACAATACAGTTTGGAGAAAGCAGCCACAGTAAAATCAGCCCACTTCTAGACTTCAATGGAGCTATACCAATTTTCTTTAGCTGAGGATCTAGCCCTAACTGTTAATTGTACACTTCGATTCTATCTATATCTATTTCCCTAGTTTCCTATATGTGACTTTGAATGCCTCTGATTACTGCTTTTCTAGTATGTCCATAGTAGATCTTCATGTGTAAGGAAGCTATGCTGAAGCTGGCAGATAAAATGCCTTGTTCAGTCTTCCACATAAAAATACCCTGGGCATCTTTAAGGTGAGCTGAATAAACTGTAATATGTAAATTAATGAGGGCTGTCAAGCAATTAAAAAAATTGTGATTAATCACACTGTTAATAATAGAATACCATTTATTTAAATATTTTGGATGTTTTCCACATTTTCAAATATATTAATTTCAATTATAACACAGAATACCAACTGTACAGTGCTCACTTTATATTTATTTTTATTACAAATATTTGTACTGTAAAAAAAATAGTATTTTTCAATTAACCTAATATAAGTACTGTAGTGAAAGCTCTTTATCATGAAAGTTGAACTTACAAATGTAGAATTATGTACAAAAAGTAACTGCATTCAAAAATTTTTAAAAATGTATAACTTTGGAGCGTACAAGTCCATTCAGTACTATTTCTTGTTCAGCCAAGCTCCCAAACAAGTTTGTTTACATTTTCAGGAGATAATGCTGCCCACTTCTTGTTCACAATGTCACCTGAAAGTGAGAGCAGGTGTTCACATGGCCCTGTTGTAGCCAGCATTGTGAAATATTTACATGCCAGATGCACTAAAGATTCATATGTCCCTTCATGCTTCAGCCACCATTCCAGAGGACATGCATCCATGCTAATGACAGGTTCTGCTTGATAACAGTCTAAAGCAATGCAGGCTGACACATGTTCATTGTCATCATCTGAGTCAAATGCCACCAGCAGAAGGTTGATTTTCTTTTTTGGCGGTTTGGCTTCTGTAGTTTCCGCATTGGAGTGTTGCTTTTTTAAGACTTCTATAAGCATATCCACACCTCGTCCCTCTCAGATTTTGGAAGGTACTTCAGATTCTTAAACCTTGGGTCGAGTGCTGGAGCTATCTTTAGAA
Source organism: Gopherus flavomarginatus (assembly GCF_025201925.1). Lineage (NCBI taxonomy): Eukaryota > Metazoa > Chordata > Testudines > Testudinidae > Gopherus > Gopherus flavomarginatus. The sequence goes on from NC_066619.1 coordinate 115,504,704, forward strand.
ATTTCACATTGGTGCCTTCTTTGCGTTTTGTCAAATCTGCTGTGAAAGTGTTCTTAAAACGAACATATGCTGGGTCATCATCCAAGACTGCTATAACATGAAATATATGGCAGAGTGTGGGTAAAATAGAGCTGGATACATACAATTCTGCCTCAAGCAGTTCAATCATAAATTTAATTTTTCCCTCAAGGAGTTCAGTCACAAATTTAATTAAAGCTTTTTTTTTTTTTTTGCAAGCGTCATCAGCATGAAAGCATGTCCTTTAGAATGGTGACTGAAGTTCGAAGGGACATATGAATGTTTAGCTTAGCTGGCACATAGATACTTTGCAATGATGGCTACAAAGGTCCCATGCGAATGCTTGTTCTCATATTCTGGTGACATTGTAAATAAGAAGTGGGGCAGCATTATCTCCTGTAAAAGTAAACAAACTTGTTTGTTTTAATGATCGGCTGAACAAGAAGTAGGACTGAGTGGACTTGTAGGCTCTAAAGTTTTGCATCGTTTTCTTTTTAAGTGCAGTTATCTAACAAAAAATCTACATTTGCACTTTCACAATAATGAGATTGCACTACAGTATGAGGTGAATTGAAAAATACTTTCTTTTGTTTATTATTTTACAGTGCAAATATTTATAATAAAAATAAGAATATAAAGTGAGCTGTGCACACTTTGTATTCTGTGTTGTAATTGAAATCAATATATTTGAAAATGTAGAAAAACATCCAAAAATATTTAATAAATTTTAATTGGTATTTTATTGTTTAACAGTGCGATTAATCGGGATTAATCTTTTTAATCACTGTTAATTTTTTTGAATTAATCGCGTGAGTTAACTGCAATTAATCAACAGCCCTAAAATTAATATATTATAAAATATATCTTTCCTGGTTACATGAGTGATACAGGGTCACACAATTGCCGTCTTTTTGGTGAATGCAACCTCCTTTGTTGTATAAAATAATACAGTGCAATGCAACACAATACAACTTTATTTATGAACAGACTGGTTCCTCAACAGAATTAAATCAGTATGTGGTATCCTACATGTAAAAATAGTGCATGGTGAATAAAGGAATATGTTTGGAAACAAAACCAATAACAGAGGAAGAGACACACTAAGTTGTCTAAGAAAGCTGGGGGTTGAAATAGGAAATGTGAGCTGACAAAGTGAAGAGCTAGAATGGGATACAGATGGGAATATCCTCATGCTGCTGGTGCAGAAGGTGAGAGCAGGGACAAAGAAGATGCTAACGTTATTGTGAGAGAGACTAGATCAGAGCTACAGACTGTAGCAGCTCCACAGAGGTTTCTCCTTGTACACTGGGGGCAAGTGAAGCTGTTTGACAACGGTGTTGGTGTGGTTGTGTTTCTTTGTGCATTTGAGAAAGCAGCTGAGCACCATTTTGCTTATATTGGAGTGAGAAGATCTAGGATTTGGGAAAGGTCTAAAAAAGGTATGCTCACATATCACAACCAGAGGCAACAGTATGAATAAAACCTAGAGGCAGTAAGTGAATCAACTGCTGGTGAGGCCTGCCCATTCCCCAACCCTGCAGTGCTTGAGGGTGGGGGCTCATCAGGGCCCCTAGTTCCCCTCAATATGGGTTTTGAGTGGCTAGTGGGCCATCCTGCAAGTCCTAGAAACCTTAGAGATTCTGCTTCGACCGTCTACCTCCACTTTATTAAGTCATAGGAGGCTTACCAGTGGGCCCTCCAAAAACAACCCTTGCAAGCCGTACAAGGCTACTCCATGCCCCACCACCACAAACCTTAGGAAACACAGAAATATATACAAATAAAGCTGAGTCACACAGGTGTTACTGGATTTTAAACAAAGATGATGGGTTAAATAAAGCTAGTAAGATGTAGATCCTGATAATGTATGGGCACAACAGTACAGACGAAGACTGAGCAAACAATGTGTCTTCAGAAAAAAGTTTCTTTTTCTAAACATATGTAAATAAATACACCTATAAAAAGATGAAATGAATGAGTACCTGCAATAAATAGAGAGAACATAAGAGATAAATAAAGGAATGAAAATAAATTCTCTGCTCTGTGACTAAAAATAGCACAGTGAGTATTTGAAGCAGATGACTATTATTTTTATTTCTGATGGAATATATAGTTTCATGAGTATTAGGCTCATATAATTTTTCCTTGCTTTCATCTCCATTCTATAGTGCTTATCAATTTTACAAAGCTGAGATTACAACATTGTCACTCTCTTAAAAATGCACACACAAATTATGGACACAGAATAGCAACCTAATCAAATCACACACATTAGTCTGTCTCTCACAGCCATCATAATAAAAAGAGGATTTAGAAAAATCAGACAAGACAACAGAACTACTTACATCTAGTAGAATCAATGCAGTCACCTGTAGCTAACTTGGTACCAGCGGTAGGAAAAATAAAAATATAACCAATTCCATCAATACCACTAAAACCTGACTGGATAAATTTTTCCATTGTTCCTAAAACAGAAAAGCTCAGATCTATTGAAGTCTGGGTAGAAATCTACCCTGTGTAAGTTGTGTCATCCTCTAAATACAAAATGACAGAGAAATTAATCTAAGTTATTTAGAAACGGTTCAAGAGAAACTTCAACTCTCTTGCTATTGAGCTAGGTCTGATTGATAACCAGGATGTATCTGAAAATAAATCAGATTATATTGAGAAGTGAATGAAAAGTATAGGAGGAATAATCCTGGCTCTTTTGGGAGCAATAAAAGTCAAAGATAGAGCATATGGGGGGGGCTGGGAAGGCGGGGGTAGAGGGACAGGAGGAAAGAAAGTCTTACAGAAAAATCTACCTGTTTTTCTGGTCCAAAAAGAGGAACTATCAAAACAAATTGATTACATATTGGAGCTTGCAACCATTAGCCAGTTTTTTTAAATAACAGCCAGTTCCTCCCGATTTGCCCAGAGTATACCATAACTGTCGTGGGCCTGTGCACAGAGACCAAAATATGCACTTAACAAGAACTACGAGATAGTGTATATATGACTTCAAGAAGCAAAGGGAACAAGAGCAATATTTTTTTTTATCTGTATACCAAAGTATGGTGTTTAGTCAGAACTGTACAAATATCATTTCTCTGTTTGAGAGTGTAGCTAGCTGCCCTAGAAACAGCGCAAGAAACAATGCTGTGAAAAGAGGTTCTGCAACTCCTTCTACAATTGTACAACTAAGTCTGTGTCCAATTAAAATCTATTGTAAAGAAACGAGTCAGTGGAGAAAAGCCAGCCCCAGGAGCGATTGCTGTGATGTTACAATTGCAGTTAATAAAAAATGGGAAAAAACTGAAAAAAATCATTTTTAACTTCTATGTGATGCTGAAATATTAGCCATACACATCATATTCATTAGAAAGGGTTTTAAGACTATAAACATTAGGCTGTGCATGAAAATTTTGTTCTTCATCCTGTGAATGAAAACTTCATTCTAAAAATTTAGAGGACGAATGTTAAAAACACCAAAGTTCTTGTTATGCCTATGAGGCTTATTAGGAAACAATAAGAGTGTTACAGAATTGTGTATAAGCCTTACTCCTGAAGGAATTCTGCATCAAAAATTTTAAAATTCCGTGCAAAAAAATAAAATTATGTGCATGATATTTTAAAATTCTGCAAATTTTATTTGTCAATAAATAAAGGTGGCTCCAGCATGTCAGTGGGGAGCACAGGCTACTGGCTGCATTGAGCTGGAACATCATCCTGAAGCCCCCACCTCCCCAGGTACAGAGACTCAGCAGTGAGGCTGCACCTGATCCTCTCACAGCGCAAGGGCTGGGCCTGTCCCAGAAACACCCCAGGACCCTGCCCCTCTGTGCCAGGTGCACCAGGAGTGGGTGGGCAGGCTCAGCCCAGCAGGATCCAAGTATAGTGGGACTCAGTGTGGGGGGATCCAGGTGTGGGGTGAGCGGTTTCTGTGTGGGGCAATCTGGGTGCAAGTGGCTCAGTGGGAGATCTGGATATACAGAGGCTCGTTGGGATGTTCTGGGTGCAGGGGCAATGGGACTCTGCAGGGGATCCAGGTGAAGGTATTTGGGGTTGGGTCTCAGGATGGGGGACTGGGTTTGGGGGACTCAGTGTGGGGGTCCAGGTGCTGGGGGAGTGGGGCTTGACAGAGTGGGGGTCCAGGTGCAGCTGGTTGGGGGTCAGTGGGGTGGGGGTCTGGGTGTAGGGGGCTCATTGGAGAGATCCAAGCGTAGGGGGGTAGGGCTTGTCAGGTTGAGGATTAGATGGGCCTGCTTGATGGAGGAGCCCCAGCTGCTGCCAAGGTGATGTCACATGGTGGGCACCTGCTTCCCCCTGCAATTCCCCTATTCCCTTTTCTTCTCCACTCCCCTCCCTTCACTCCCACGTTCTCCTCCCCCTGTCCTGTTCCATACCCCTTCCTTCCACACTGCCTCTTCCCCGCACCCCCTTTCCCTCATTTCCCCCTACCCCCCTAACTCAGCCCCACTGCGGGCACTCACTGTTGCACAGAATAGAAAACAGGTTCCCCGCACACAGACGGAGAGCACGACTGGCACCTGGACCCAGGAGGTGGCATTCAGCTGCTGAGTCAGGGGAGCGGAGACACAGCCTCCTTCATCTGGGCAGCCCTGCGCTTGCAGAATGAGGGGGGGCAGTGCCATGTAACCCTGTGTTCCTCCTCATGCCTCGCCTCTGGAGAGGGGCAATCCCCCCAAAACTATGCCCATGGTTGCCCCCTCATCCCCCTGCATGCCTTCCCTTTTCTTCCCTGTCATTTTCTGCAGGGAAACACAGGAAATCTGTGGGCATGAGGGGTGTCTTCTGTCCCACAGAATCCCCCCAGGAGTAAAGCCTAGAAGGGAAGTGGAATAAGTGAGGCATTCATGATTGGAGAGAGAGAGAGAGAGCTAGAGAGAGAGAGAGCTAGTGGGCGGAATAAACTATCACTGTATTTAGAAAAAGGGAGATCAGTTGGAGAGGTGAACTAGTTTACTAGAAACTTCTGGAAGTTGGGCAGGGCATCTGATGATGCCATTGTATATAAAGCTGGCTAGTTTCATCTTATTTATTGGTCTCTCATGATGTTTAATTCACTAGCAGGTTGTTTTCATTCTAACTGTAGTAAATGTGAAAGCTGCTAATCAATACTGCAAAAAAGTGATTAGTGTTCAGTAGTTGCCAAATATTAATGTATGACTTTATATAATAGTCTTATATAGACATGTCTGAAACTGACGTAGTGAGAGGAACAAAGTGATTGAATGGATTTAACTAATGAAAACAGATAATTCTGCTAATCTAAAATGTAAACAGTCAAAAGTTCTTGAGGAGCAAGATAGAAGATATGTGTGGTCATCATAAAAGGTATAGAAAATTGGTACCTTCCAATTCTTATAGAGTAAATGTGCCACTGAATGAAACATTGCAGAAGGGCAAAGCATCAATGAGTTTGATGATCCTACAAGTGAGACTTTTCTGATGCCATTGCCATCCCTAAAATGTAGCTCCATAATGATCATTTAAGTCCCAGTTCCAGGCCTTCCTGTAGCAATTCAAAATCAGCTTAATTCAGGGATGATCACTAGTTGTCTTCAACACCAAAATACTGCGGACCTCAAATAATGATTATACCATAAAAACCTCTGATAGACAGAGCTCTGAACTTTACACAAAAGTTGCAACCTTCTTTTAAGTTAACATCTCATTCAATGTAGGACAAAATGAGCAATTTAATTAAATAACCGAAGGACTTTGTTTTCACTTCTCCAGAGAGATTTATTGTCACATGATCACAAATTGAGAGAAGAACTAAAAAGAATCAATAGTGACATTAAAACAAGATTGTTGGTCAAACCTGAGAAATGACCCTAGAAACATCCATATATCCATATGCCTACTTCATTCTGTTGAGTCTATGTCTGAAAAGAAAACTGAAGAATATATCCATATTACTGAAGATGTCTCTTAAGAATGGAGGTAAAAGAATGATAAGGAAGTCTTTGTCATTTGCTCAAACAATGAAAAGAAAATGAAATAGAGGGAAGAACTCCTTTAGTGCAGTCTTCCTAAACTTCTGGCATCTAACACTGTCCTAAATCCCAGTGTGAAAGTACAAAAAATTCTCCACAGTTGCCATCAAACTAATGGTTGGTTGTCTGTCTGATTGTAAAAGAAGGATTGATTCCTAAATTTCCCAGTGATACCCTGAAGATCTCTCAGGTATATTGCATGTTTGCATTTTCATTAAACTGCCACACATATGCTGAAATTTGCGCTAAGCATGAGAGGAACTTTGAAATAAAACATGTTTATGAGGTACTCTACACAGAAGCATTACATTTACTGCAGTAACTGAATAAGTTTTCAAAGAGATTAACATATTATAGACTGACGACACTGCTGTTGGAGTATCAGTGGAGATCTGGCTGGATCTAAGTGACAACAGAGAAATGAAACTATACTAGAACAAAATTGAAAGGCAATTCAAAGAAGCTATGGCATCTTTTCATCATTTACAAACTGGCTAATCCGAAATACAAAGTCTAGTTAACCTTGGAACAGGAATAAGGCTGAAATATAGCTAAAGGAATTCCCTTCCTTCACCTAATAATTGTAATTGGAGACTCTGGGATTTCTACCCCAAATCTATGACTGAGTTAGAGGCTGTTGCATAACAACGGTGGGAATTATGGAAGTAAATTCACAGAAGACAGAACAGTTGAATTCAGAATTCTGTCAATATTTAAAAGACTTGTTAACCTATCCAGCCAGCTCTGTTGGTTGAGCATGTTTGTGCCATAATCATATTAGTTTGCACTGAATTTATGAATAGATTAAGTTCTAAAACAGCAAATACTCTGGTAGGAGCATATCAGTATCTAAGGACAGATACAAAGGAACTACAGGACTCAGTTAATGTGTTCCTGTTTTTAAGATACAGAATTATAAATAGTCTTACAAAATAAATAACATAGTCTATTATAATTATTTTATTTTATTTGTATTACACGAACACCTAGGGACCCCAACTTAGATCAGGTCCCCATTGTGCACTGTTCAGTTATAGACAAATAGACAGCCCCTGTCTTGAAGAGATTACAACCAAAATGTATAGGACAGGCAAAGGGTGGGAGAAAGGGATAGAACAGACAAACAGTTGCCAGGGATGGTCTAGGTATACTCAATTCAACCTCAGTATAGGGGGATGTACCAGATGACCTCTTGAGGTTCCTTCCAGCCCTGCATTTCTATAATTCTACAAGTCGTGGCTTGTAAAATTTTTCTCTTTCTTTCTTTCTTTCTTTCTTTCTTTCTTTCTTTCTTTCTTTCTTTCTTTCTTTCTTTCTTTCTTTCTTTCTTAATGTTTTAGTGTTGGTTTATTTTGTTGGGTGGGGTTTGGGTGGGAGGGGATTATCTAAACATAAAGACAAGGGAAGGGAGGGGCCACAGAAGGGAGGTTGATAAGGGAATAGGGCAGGGAAGCAGAGGGAGTGAAGGAGAGCACGGAGAACAGGTGGAGGTGACACTGCAGAGAACAGAATGTGAGCAAGGAACGGCAGAGGGTTGGTGCAACCAGCCAATCAGCAAACAAGAGAGTATCCAGAATGAACAGTATGGGAAGTAGGCTGATGACATCAGTGTCTCACAGTCCCAGCTGCAAACTGCTGCCATGTCTGGTCTCCCAATTTGAGAGTTTCTCTGACCCTCACAGCTGCCTCCTCCCTGGAATTTTGTTTTCATCTGAGACCACATGGCTCTGGAGTGAGGTGCCACATGGCTCTTTATGCACTAATAGGTGGGAAAAGTCATCCTATACAACACTGAGTCTGGAAGACGTGGGAGGGAGGGATGACCACATATGAATCTCATCGTTCCCCTGCTGCAGATAGTATAACATATGCTCTCTGTTTCATCTCTTGGAAACTTTGTGGGTGAGAGTTTTGAGTTGAGGGAGTTGTAATTTTTTGTTTGTTTTTATTTTCTGAAAAAAATAACAGAGATATTTCCAATAGGGAATAATCACAACCACCTTGCTTATCTAAGCATGTCTGAACCAAAGCTGTAAAGTCTTTGAGTTTCCCCCAGTATTACCCACAATGCTAGTATCATAAAAACAAAAGGCTTTTTCTGCCAGTCATGGTAGGTTTGCCTGAACCAAAACTTCCAAATCAGCCTCTTCTTCCTCGAATCTGGGGGACCTTCAGATCTGAGTCCAAGCTGTGAGATTGAACCTGACTGCATATTTTGGAGGATATTATGAAAAATTCCTGAGTCATAAGACAGGCCTATCCATTCAATAATAAGTTTTTAACATCTTGTAAATGATTTACCACATTATATTTAGGCTTGGATGCATTAGTTTTTTGTCGGTAAATGTCCATTTTGGCATGCACACACAAACTGCTTTAAAGTATTTTCATCGATAATAATCAAAATTCACAAATAGGCAAAATAAGAATAATGCTATTTAAGAAATTATTGTGGTTTGATTTAAGGTTATTTACTGAGTATATGTGAGGCTGACAATTTGTGTTTTAACAGTGGTAAAGCTTTAACTTTTCAAATCTCAGCGTCTCCTGTCATTAAATAATTAATGTTTAACCACCTCCCATTGTCTGACCTCTCCCATAACCTCCTGTAATTGTGAACATTTAAATTGATAAATATTTAAAAGACTACTTCAGAATAAACATTGATATTATCTGTTGCAATTATAAAAAACTAAAAATCACTTTCTGCCAAACCTAATCACATTTGTCCACTAGCATAGCTGCAAATCCTGTTAATAGTTCCTTTTCTTGTGTGCAGGTAAGGTACTTATATTTTGCTATCAGATACCAACATAAAAGTGTTCCAGTCGTCTGTGTTTCTTGCATAAATGTTGAGATTGAAATTGTATTAAAAAAATCAGTAAAATATAAAGTTCCAAAGGTTTCATTATCCATTCAGCCCCTGAGCAGCTACTGCTTAGGCTATGGCAAAGAGCATTTGCCTCGAGTGAATTAGTCTGCATCTACTGCTTCATGCTGGATTTCCCCCCTCAGCAATTAATGAACACAGAACATTACTGAAATATCACTTAGCTCATCTGCTGCTGCTTCTTAGATGATTCACAGCTGTGGAAAGAAATCGTCAGCAAGCTGCAGTGACAGGATAAAACTGTGAAAAATAATGGTATAGCCCAAAGCTCTAATTGCAAGACTTTTGTCTACAGGTCCCAATTCATGTGTTTAATCTTAAACGTGGGAATAATCCCATTCCTCTACAGCAAAGCACTTCAGTGGATTTCAAGCAAATGGTAATTGCTTTGCTGAACAGGGACTGGACTACTCTTGTGCTTAAAATTAAGCACATACTTAAGTGTCGTACTGAACTGGGACCTTCCTATACAAATATGTGAAGACTGCATACCTGCTTCACTCTCCTTTATAGGAGATTTCTTCACCATATTTTTTTCTAGTTGTTATAAGAGAGGTCATTGCAACTGGGAAATAGGTCAGAATTGACTAATAGTGATGTTTTTTCCCAGAGGTTAAAATGTGTATGCTGTGTACTAATATGGATATCTTCATGTCTTTGTTGAGTTATGTATCGTATATATGACTGTAGTCCCAATTGCAACCCGTCCTCTCAGATCCGTTCCATCTCTGCTCTTCTGGTCTTTTTTTCCTGTTTACAACTGCTTTACCAGTATTCAGGGTCTTCTTTGCAATGGATATCTGTAACAGTAAAGAAGGATGGCCCAACACTAGAGGGCCACTGCCATGTAGGAGGGAAAGAAATAGGAATCACCCTGAGGGACTGGGGTTATCAGCAGGAGCTAGGCGTTGCCAGTAGAAGTGGAAATCCTAGTGGGAAAGGGATGTTGAAGGAAGTAGGGTGTTGGGCAGAGAGAGAGAAAAACAGGTCACTTGGCAGATAGTCTGGAGGAAAATGGACACTGGTATTATGTGCAGGAGAAAGAAGACCATAAAACAGAGATGCACTGATAGGGGAACAGAGAAGAATGGACCAGTTGAAAAGGAAGCATGTGCAGAAGGAGAAGAGAAACAGATTAGCTGGGAGGAGGGAGATGAAATGAAGAGCAAGAAATAATAGAGTTAAAATTTTTTTGGAAGGACAAAAAGACTTGTGATCAAGAAGCCTAAACGTACAGGAATACTTTCCTCAAGTTACCATTCAATTGCTTTTACACCAGGGATGTCACCTATTGTAAATCAGAGGGGAAATCATCCTCGAGACAATTCTCTGGCTGTGGTAACTGCTCCCACTTACTGGGCAAACAAATGTGTGCAGTTTTGGGTGTGAAATTACAAGCATGCAGTTTTAAAATTCAGGCCATATATACATATAACCCCTCTCTCTATATGTTGAATTTATACCAGGCCTGAATTTTAAAATTATGTTACTATTATTTTAAATTATTATTTACATACACATCTATCTATATTCCGTCTTTTATTAGATTTTTTCTTCTGTCTGTTTTTCACAGTCCCCCATACTACTTTTTTTTTTAATTGCTCCACTTTTTCTCCCCTTTTCAGCATCTTCATTTTGAATTCAACCTCCTTTGGTAATAGAGAGTAAATATATGGACCATATATGTCTAAGATAAAAATATGGTTAACCCTCTTGGGGCCTGCAACAACATAGACCAGGTTAAAATCTCTGTCAATGTGAAGTTATCTTAGGTACTTGTCTGGCACCCTTTACCATAGTGTCAGAACCTTCAAAGTATTCTTATAGCACCCTTGTGAGATAGGAAGGTACTGTTACCTAAATTTTACAGATAGGGAGCTGAGACCCAGAGAGACTAAGACCCTGATCCTTATAGGTACGTAGGTGCCTCTTTAGGCTGCTAAATCCACCAAGTGGGATTCTCAAAGGCAGTGAGGGAACAGCTATCTCCCCAGCGGGTCCTGATCCTATAAGTGTGTTCAGAGCATGCCTAACATCTGTTACCTGCTGCCCCCGGAGGGCCAAAGGCAGGCCACCAATATGTGGAAGAGCAGGGTAGCACTCTCACAAAAGACAGCCGGGGCACAGGGAAATGTAGAGAAAGTATAAGAGGGGTATTGAGCAGGAGCAAGATGATTTTGGCTATAAGAGCATGGGCTACCTAAGCAGCTGACCTGGCTTAGATGTCAAACTCCAGGAGATCCCTCACAGACAGAGGCAGCTATCAGTCACGTGCACCAGGACAGCTCCTTAGCAACTCTCCTCTCCTTGCCATTTCAGTTCTGGCTAGCTTAGGCAGCTGCCTGATCAGCTTACTAGCTTCTGAAAATCCCCTTCTTAAGTGCTGCAACTCACCATAGCCTGGACACTCAAATCACAGCTGACTAGTTTCTAGGATGGCAGGCCACCTAGGCATTGCAACATCTAAGTACCCTTAAGGATCCAGGCACAAGTGACTTGTCCAAGGTCACACAGGAAGTCTGTGGCAGAGTAAAGACTTGAACCCTGGTTTCCCAATGCCTAGCCTCATGCCCTGGCTACTGGAGCATCCTCCTTTTTGAGAGAAGTCTTGCTTATTAAATGTTCCTCATGTGAAGGTTGAATGATTAGCGAGGATCCAATGAAAACCTTAAAGATATACTTCTCTGGGAGCGTAATCCCATCAAAGTTAAAATGAAACATGCTAAAGTGCTTTACTGAAAGTGATGGGGTTACTCCCTCTCCTGTGGGTCACACAAGAAGCATTAGAGACAAACCCCCTTTCATGAAACTGTTTCTCCACTGGGAAACATAAATGAGATTTCCTTCATGCCCCTCGGAAATCACAGAATCAAATGGATTAATATTTTATTTCTAATAAGAAATGGCCAAGGAGTGTCATGTCAAGAATAGGACAAGGGGTACTTATAAATGTACCTTAAAGATAAAGCCAAAAGGGCCGTTTCTTTTGAGATTTAGTAGACTACATGAAGGCTTGTGCCTTTTTAAACATAAACAATGGAAAATAAAATGAATATTGCTGAAAGGATATGGGAGTGGAGGAGAAGAGCTTCTATTATTGGAAAAAAAGAAGAAAGGAATTTTAAGTTTGGGGCTGATCCTGAAATAATGGTTTTCATCAATACATCTTAGTGGTTTTCAGCAGTACATCTCAAAATGCTTTGCAAAGGAGGTCAGTATCATTCTCCCTCAATTTACAAATGGGGAAACCGAGGCACAATGCAGCAACTTGCCCAAGATCACTCAGAAGATCAGTGGTTCAGCCAGGAATAGCACTCAGGTCTCCCAAACCCTAGTTCAGTGCTCTATACGCTAGGAAACATTGCCTCTTTGTTGGTGTCTGAGTTCCTCTAGCAAAGTGCTGAATTGAAGGCACGCAGAAACCCTCAGGATTGAGCCCAAAGAGAGAATCTTGCATTGCAAAATCAATAAGTCATTTGCAGAGCTGTGCAGAGAAAGATGGTTCCATTTCACAGAGGCTTTTGATATTTTAAAATCTGGTTTAGTTCTGATTTGAACCCAGACCTCAAATTTTTTCATGAAAGGGAATGGAGCCTTGGCTCCAGGAGAGACTGCCTGACAGCTGCTCTGACACTGTAGACCTTGGAAGCACAGATAGTTCTACTGGCAAGGAACCATAAACCTGGGAGCCAGGCCTTCCAGCTCTCTGTCATCTCACGTGTCAGGCCGAAGGGTGGCCAGGAGCCTCAGAGTTCAAGAGCCAGCGTTTCCAGATGGGCTGCCAAGGGACTGGGTGGCTGACCTGGCAGGAAACCTAGCATGCAGGATTTGAATTCTGCTCAGATTCTGTCTTTGTGAAACATTTTGATGTTGACTAATTGGCATTCTCTGATGGAAAACGTTTTATTGCAGAATTTTTGACCAGCTCTAATCATTTGCATTGTGTCTTGGTGAAGCCTCTCAGTTGTTCTGGTACTGAACTCCCAAGTTCACATCCTGGTCATAGAATCATAGAATATGAGATCGTCTCATACAACCCACTGCTGATATTACTGTTCAGGTCAGCACTTTATTACTGGTGTCAGGTGAAAAGTTTCTAGTTCTCTACTCTGCTGGGATTTGCGCCTTGCTCAGCAGTAAAATGAGTCTACAAAGTTTTTGATTGTCTTTAGTTTAAAGGAGAAACATCTGCTGGAGCCATGGGCTTCTTGCTGCCTGAGCTCAGCAGTTGCAGAGATTTCTGTGCTTTATTCTTTCCCCCTGACCAGTTTCACTGAAGTCAGTGACAATTACTACTAGGGGCTGGAAGAGGACAAGGAAGAAGAATTCAGGAAGCCAAACGAGATAGAAGAAACAAAATATTAGCACAGAATGCTCCTCCATGTTTAAGCAAAAAAATATTTTAGAGTTTCTTTTCCACAGAGCCTCAGATTTTCTTCTCGTTTCCAAAATTTATTGAGCTGCAGTACAGCCCTGTACTCAAAGTAAGAATTGTCACTTTGAGAATAGGGCTGATTTATCAGAAGGAGACATTTGTGTTCTGTGCAGAATGTCTGATGAGCTGAAATTTTTTCTTAACAACGTCTTCCAGATTATTATCCGAAACCAATAGAATACCACAAAATCAAGGGCATTCCAAGAGAAAAAGCAATCAGTTGTTATGGAATAGATAATGTGTTTGCCTGCAAATTGAAGGAAGAAGCATCTTGTGGATGTTATTAATCTTCCTTGAAAACATTTTAACATGCCAGTGTACTGTGTTTTGAACTATTTCAGAATTGTTTTTTTTAAATCCCATACATTTATGATCAAATTACTGGCAACAGTATGGGAAAATATGCTAAATTAACTATTTTGCTCTAAATCAAGTTTATAGGTTTTATTGTAAGAAAAATATAAATGTTAAAATCCCCCTTTTAAATGGTAAACATCTCAGTTTAGCTATATAAAAAAAGTGATTTGGGAGGAGGTTGGACAAAAATTTCATTTTTGCAAGTGGACAAAGGAAGGAAAAAATAGATAAGGTTTATTTGAAGGTTAACAGAATCATGGTATCCCCAATAAATGTTTAGTATGTTCTAACATGGTTACAGTTGTTATGCAAAAACACACATTTTGGTGGCAGAGGCAGTTTATTTTATAGTTGAAAATGTGTGGGAAAAGATTCAGTTTTCATGGAGATAGATCCACTTTGAGCTTTAAAGCACAAGTAATTTTGAAAATAAAAAGATAATTTTCTATGTTGAAAAATATCATTTTTAAAGTGACACTAAAATAGTTTTATTTTAATGCTTAGTGCAATTGCAGTATCTGCCAATCTACTACTTTATTACTCTCACCGCAAATAATGTATGTGATTCAGACATTACTATTTAAAATGGGACGTGTGCTAGTGAAAGCAAATCAAAAAGGGCAATTTTTCATTTCTCATTTGACATGATGTAATTTTTGCACTGCTTAGCTCTGATGCAACATTAATTTAACTCTAATATAAAATAATGTTTGCTCCATTTTCTCTGCCGTGAAATCACTATTAATTTCCCAGACTCCCCCAACCCCTCTTTACTGTGAATTAAAACTGCTCCTATTATGTGCAGTGGAAAAATACTGGGTCCTGCAAGCATTCTTTCTACACTATTCTGCCAGATATGTTAGTGCAACTATTTTACCAGCATTTCTATCCAACTTGACAGCAATTTCTTTTTAGTATGAGGGAAATATGTACTATATTCCATTGTGATATACACCTTGTTATGCAATCATGCTCCCACCAAAGTGCATCATTGTAATAAGGAGAGCCAGAGAGGAGTGACATTTTGAAAGGCAGATAATCTGTTGTCATGAATGCAGAAACATACCCTTTATATTAAGAACTATAGTGTGAGCCAAATCCTGCAACCCGACGCATGAAAGAAAAGCCATTGACACGCCAATCAGACCATTCACATAGGTAAGGCAAACACTATGAATCCCTGAATAGGCCAACAATAATGGGTAAATCCTACCTTATGTTGTATGTGCATGTTGTGTTGTAAGGCCTTCTGCAGCGGAAGCAGTGTGTTTCTGCTAAACGAGGAGCACAGGCTGGTTCTGGAGAGGTTGGGCAGAGAATGCACACCCCTGGGCGGTGTTGTAAGGCCTTCTGCAGCGGAAGCAGTGTGTTTCTGCTAAACGAGGAGCACAGGCTGGTTCTGGAGAGGTTGGGCAGAGAATGCACACCCCTGGGCGGTCTGAGTGTCCTGCATGCTATCTCAGGAGTGGTGGTAAGGTGTGTTGGGGGAGAGGCAGGGCCAAGTGTGTGGATTCTTTACTTCTTTCCTTTGCTAGAAGAAGGGTATTGGGGGAATGTTAGGGGAGAGGCTACTCCAGGCACTAGGTTGGAAGTAGTGGCTGCAGTTTCACTTCTTTGAAGCTCCAAAAGCTTGGGAATTATGTTTTTCCCATTCTTCTTCTTCCCCATGATACTACTTATTATTCTTGATTCTAAAGGTATGTGATGGTCAGTGGTGTTTGATGAACTATAAGTGTGCGTAGTTTGAACAACATTTTTGTCACATGCTTTCATTTTTCCTGGGCAAAAGGAAGAAAGGTCCTCAGGGCTAGCTATCACCCCTCCTATGCAAATTTCAGACAGAAAGCCAACTGTAATTTAGAGTCCTTTAATGAGGTGCTCAGCAGGATTTCAGAGCTCCATAGCCAGGGCCAGAATGGATTGTGATTTTAGGAGACATTTTGGATTTGTTTTTCACTCCTAGGGTTCTGAGATGATAGAACTGAAAAGCTGGACTATATAATAAAACCACATTAGGGGACGTTTTCAATCTGGCATGCGGAGAATCGGACATTCATTTACCACTGTTGTATAGAATAATCTCTTTTGATTCAGAGTCACACATTTGAAATGTCTTATTTATTTGTGTTTTCATCTTGAGACTTAAATAGAGCATTAGGGAATTGCAGGGATGGGAGGTGTGACTTTAGGCACCACCCTGAGCTAGGATAGAGCCTAAACCACATCAATCCATCAGTAGCCTTTGGACGGTTTATTTCTTAGAGAGACACTGAGTTTGTCCCTTGCTTCCTGATTTCTCTGTGGGGTAGTTATTTGCTGTTGGTATATAACGGCAGTAAATTACTACTCTCTCCATGCTAGCGTGGTTACTTTGTTCCGAAAATAGGGAGCGGAGACTTGATTCCATCCATTTCCTGCCCATGTAAGGGAAGGTATTGAGTAGCCCTGCTTGTTTCGACACTCCAGGCCCCAAAGGTGAGATGGTGGTATATGTAGAGTACTTATTCCCCTTGCTCAGGCCTGTAGTTCAAGTCAAAGTCTAGTCCGTCATGCTTCCAATGTCAAGAGAAGAAAAAAGAAAAGTCCCCAAACATTAGACATTTCTTTGATGAAGCCTGAATTGTTGCAATGATTGTGCTCTTGGAGTATAAAGTCAGTCGTGCCAACACAGGATTAGATGGCACTTGTGCGTATATGAAAGAAAAATCTTACTTTGAAGTTCATTGATTTCCTGCTGCATCATCTCATTTGAGAATGATCTGCTGGCTAAACACTGTTTGGGTTGTAAACAATCTCTCTGTATGTGCATTCTGTGTCCTGCCGTGAACCATTTTCAGTCCCTCTCAGCCTACCCAATTATACTGTGGACAGAAATTATAGAGAGAGAACAGTGTGTAACACAAGTTAATCATTGTATGATAATTGTCATGTTAAAGTGATCTCTCTGCACAGTATTGGTCTTCTCCTTTTTTCTTGAGTCATTCTCTCCCTTATTGTTTGTAAACTTGTTGTAATGTGTATTTACAAATGAAAACAATTAATACCAGTCGTGTTTAAAGAAGAAATTTCTTTGTTAACTTTCACATTCTTGAAAATAATTGCTTAGTGAGACATTCTCCATGTCTTTTGATGCAGGAGATTAAGTGAATAGCAAGTTTATTATCCCTTATTGTTGTGTATTCATTAAGTGCTGACAGTGTGGTTGGTGCTGCAAGAGGCGCAAACACAAAGCAAACTTCTTATCCAAAAAGCTTATGGTCAAACCCAGTGCCATGAGATCTGTGTTTACACAGATTCAGACACACTGCTGGGATAAGGGGGTGCAAAGCAGCTGCTGCAGCAGCTGCTATTCAGTCCTACAGGTTGAATGGAGGCTGCAGATGGGCCTTCTTTTAACCCCAAAGCCAGCCTGTGGTTGATGGGAGAATGCAATCCCTGACAAACTCACCGAAATCCATGCACAAAGCCCTGTTACTGGGAGTTGATGACTTCCAGCTGTAGCAATCTGAGCTCAGTCCAACTTACTCAGCTAGTGTGAGGCTCCATTTTGACTCGCAGAGCGGTTACATATAGTGCCTGTAATAGACCATGTGGTCTGAGTTCGGCTCTCAGTTTTGTTACAAGTCCAGCTACTGGATCAAGAATTGGTTAATTCACACGAAGATGCATCCTCCCCCCTGCCCTGCTCCCTGCACACTGTTTGTTGTTTAATTAACACAAAGGATTTTAGATCTCTGTCTTGCACATAAACATACACACAACATGGTCACAGAAGAAATATATGGAGAATGATACTGAAACTTTACATCATTTTTATTCCACAGAGGGTGTTCATACATTTTGGTATCCCCAATTCAGCTGATCAAGTTTCAGATCAACTACACAAGTTGCATTTGTCCATATTTAATGACAGTGTGCTGGTTGCATTGATTAACTGGCTGTCCCTTAGCACTGAGTGACACAAGCAGGTTGTACAGCATGACAAATTGGCAGGCAACAGATCAATCTGTTTTCCCCATTAGGTTCTCCACCTTAAAACTTGAAGATAGACAGGATAAGAGAATGCTTTATAGATATCTTCATCAAAGAAAATGTAATTGAGTTGAGAGGGAAAAGCTTGAACAACCTGTACATTTAAAAGCCACCATCTCCAAGGGGGCAATAAATGAAACACTGTGATGAATACTTGAAAATTAAGACCATTAATTCCTTGTTCTTTTGAGGTAGCTCCTCAATTTATAATGAAGATTGTTGGTCAATGCTGGGATTTGGGAGGGGGAAAGAAAAGTTTGACATATTG
This sequence comes from Gopherus flavomarginatus, assembly GCF_025201925.1. Taxonomy (NCBI): domain Eukaryota; kingdom Metazoa; phylum Chordata; order Testudines; family Testudinidae; genus Gopherus; species Gopherus flavomarginatus. Next base: position 115,522,706 of record NC_066619.1, read on the forward strand.
TTTATATAAGAGTATATTTGAGGGCAAGCTTTATATATGATTCCTTTAGGCATCCCAGTTAATTCAAATGGCACCTCAGCCTAGATCTTACTTTTCTATGGTTAAAATAGAACTTATGTGACCTTGATATTGTTTTGCGGCAGCTCTAAAATGCACTGATTCTGTACTGTTACTGCTAGTGCACTTTGGCATTGGGTGAACAGGGAATTCATGAGCATATCATTGCATGTATCCAGTATTCAAATGTCAACATTCTATTATTATTGTTTTGTTCACAATAGCACATGGAATGCACAACTGAAATCAAAGTATCCTTCTGCGGGGCACTGTACAAAAACATTAGTAGGAGATAATATCTACTCCAAATACCTTACAGAGAAAAGACCTAATCTTGCAAAGACTTACCCACATGCTTAACTTTACACACTGTAGCACTAATTCAGTAAAGCACTGAAGCATATGCTTATCTTTAAGCACATGCTTAAGTCTCATTGACTTCACTGAAAGTTCAGCACATGCTTAAGTGCTTTGCTGCATCAAAGCCTAAGTGTAGTCCCAACAAGCCTCCTCATAACGCATAAAGTTAAAAATATGTCTGAGTCTCTGCATGATCAGGGCCTAAATAGACAAAATCAGGAGTGGGAGAAAGGAAGTAGCATTATGCCTATTTTGCACATGGGGCGCTCAGGCATAGAGGGGAATTGACTCTCCCAAAGTCACATGGTGTGTCTGTGGCATAGCTAGCAACTGATCTCCTGAGTCGCAGTCCAGTGCCCCAAACACAAGACTAACCTTCCTCTATTCAAGCCAACCTATTTTACCTAGCTGTGATTGAACACTACTTTGGTGGTTGGATGAACATTTTCTGTAAAAATCTGAATATATGTGGACGTTTGTCTACAGTATTTGTATTTGCAGCATTAAGCAAAGATTAGTTGTTTTCTTTATCCCAGCATATTTGACCTGTACAGTATGTTTCATGTACTCATAAAAAGGTTATATAATCAACCAGTGTTTCCCCTCCTGAACTCTACTATTATATATGTCTGACTTGAGCATCTGTAGGTTTGAATGGGATCAAAACCAGAAATCGCACTCATCTCTGTATACAATAACTGTTCTTACAGACTCAAAACCTAGGCATCTCGGCTTTAGTACTGATTTTTATTGGATTACTCCTGCAGTAGGCCTGTACATTGGAATGATGTATCATGGCAATTCGAATGCCGTTACTCCAGTATGATTTAGATTGTAATCCTAAAGCATAATCTAGATACAATGCTAGAGTAATCTCTGAGGATTTTATTATTATTTTTTCTAGGCAGGGAAGCTAAAATATTTTTGGTGCATGAATTATTTAATATTGTCTAAAAGCAACATTAGTTCCTTGAATTTGGCGAAATGTTTGTTTAAACTGAAAAAAAAATGTTCAAGTGAGTTCAGACCAACTACTGCCAAAACCAGAAATCAAATGAAATGTTTGCATGGTAACATTTGTCAAGGTTGGCACATCAAGTGCAAATGACTTATCTTTCAAAGCACATACCAATTGATTTATTTGGGGGAGGGGAAGGACTGCATTGACAGAATAACACTCTTCTAACATTTCAGGATTTAATATTTAAAATCTGCCCCAGAAGCAAACTAAAGCTCATGCAAACCTTCTTTGTACTTACTGAAAGGAGAAAATATTCTTTTAAATGTGTTCTGGTTTATAGATAACCTCTGGTATTGCCATGTTATTTTCCCCATGTCAAGTTTTTCAAAATGGGTGCCTAAAGTTTGACTCCTAAATCCAAATTTAGGCACCCAAATCAGTAGCTTGAATTTCAGAAGCCTGGAGGGGACCTGGCATTTCCCATTGACTTCCTAGAAGTCAGATGATGTGATGGTGCCTACCCTGTGCTATGTTGTGTCAGAGTGACAGACAAATTGAATTAACATCACATGGCATGTGCTATCATGAGCAATGTATTTCTGATTTCACATATACTAAACATTCAGTGTGATGCACTATGGGCCTGATCATGTGATTCTTGCTTTGAAAATTGTCCTGCTGAAATCAGTGGAATTACTTTTGTGAATAAAGACAACTCTTTTACATAAACATTGCTGGATTGCTCCCTACCTTTAGACTAATGCATCACCAAAGTCAAGACAAAATAAATTCATGATCTGTTATGTGATTCCATACACATTTGGCTCTTAAATATTTCCAGTGTGGTTACAAATGATCTCCAGCAAAAGTGATCATGTTGACAAAAGAATTGAACACCTGTCAAAGGCAGGGCAAAGCAGCCACTAGTCAGGTGAGGGGTGGGGTACTAATCCGGTGTGTGTGGGGGGGTGGAGGTGGGGATTCAGCATAATCCCCAGATTCTGGAAAAAATGCAGTTTATTTTATAAAGGATGTGAGGTCCCTTGAGTCATAGATTGGCATCACAGGGAATGAAATAAATTAATGAAATAAATAAATAAACAAACAATACACAGGAAAACACTAAAGTAAAAAAAAAATCTAACACACATATACATATAGATTAGACACAGAACGTAAAGAGAAAGCAGGTGTGAAAGAAAACCCATTTTAATGAGGAAGCAAGGGCTGGATCCAAAGCTGTTGAAGTAACTGGAAATGTGCCCATTGATTCTAAAGGGCTTTGGATCAGGCCATAGGTAAATAGAAAATAACGTGTGTATGAGAGGAGGGAAAGATGTGGGGGAAAGATCTGATTTGAAATATTGAGCAACTATGGCAGATCCACTGCTCATTGTCAAAGAGTATTGATTATTACTGGCCACAGTCTTCCTTGAGCCACTGAGAGCAAAGTTAGACCATAACATTATAACAGCCTCCAAACTCTGCTTCTAGTTGTTTTGCTGCAGTGGCCAATATGTCCCCTTTTAAATAAAATAATTCTGTCACTTCTGTTCATGTTTATCCATCCACTTCTACTAGCTATGCTCTTTACATTCTGAAAAATTGCCTTTTGCATAGTACAGCTTTCAGTTGCTGCCAGGACTTTGCAGCAGGACACAAAATCAAAGTTGTGTTTTTAACTCTCATTCGTTTTGGGCTCTGTATGAAATAGCGAATAAAGAGCTCACGCTGCCCCTTTCTTTTCATTTGAGAAAGGAGTATGTTAGCTACCTTCCACTTGTATTTTCTCTGTATATTTGATCTATGTGAATGTATATTTGTGCTTGAGAAGTTTATGCTACTGGCAGTACAAAGCCCTGATGGACCCTTTCCTTCCACTGTCAATGATAACTCAGAATAACTTGCTGAGAGATGAGAAGTATAATTAAGCACTTTGCTCAGTTATAGGCTTTTCTGAATACAGCACATCGGCTCTGAACAGAAGGCTTAGGGATTCGTGCCATGCCTAGCAAGAGGGAAGACAGCAACAACCACACTTATTGTATTCAGGTGCTCTGATTACATTACACATACAATTGCTTTCAGATACCTCTGGCACAGTAGAGTAGAGACTTAACATGACTGCATGGGAAATGGAGAAATATACTGACTGCCCATTTGGAAGATGGTGATGAAATATAGACGCCGGAAAGATTTAATGCTGGGACTTTTTCCAAAATGAGTCAAATTGATTTAGGAGCACAAGTCTCATTGACTTTCGATACCTAAATGCTCTTTTGAAAATCCCACCGTAAAATTGTCTTTAAGAAGGTAATCTGTATATTTTAGTCTAAGTAATTCATAATTTTTGAATTATTTTTAATCTAAGTGTTTCCTTTTAATACATCATAAATGAAACTCCTCCCACAACTCCAGCTCATATTTGCCATTTGTGTAAAACTGGAAAGACAAGTTGTGCTTTCATCATTTGTAAATACTACAGTGATGAGGATCATACTAGAAGATAGATATTAAAACAATTGTCGCAACATGGTACTGCTATGTGCTGCTCATCATACTGTCATCAAACGTCCTTCAATGGACATGGTGACCCTTGAGACTTTGATCTTGGTCCATTCTTTGAGGGCACGAAGACAAGGCAGCTTCTTAAATAATGCAACTTGTGCAATCTCCCAGACAAATGGCAAATTAATCAGTCTCCGGATCCTTGTTTTTTGAAGACTTGTGCATTTTTAAAGAAGACGGAGTAATTGTTTAGTGACTTGGTGCCATTGATTTTCATTATGGATGGTGTTGGCTGGGTCTGTGTCAGGTCATTGGGGAGAGATAGCCTTTGCATAGCTAAATAAAATGGGAAAAAGGCACTTCTTGTTCCATATTCACAAGGAAAAGCTCCAGACCTTGAAGAAAGTTTTGTGTGACCTTCCCATTAAAGGAACTTTCCACATGGAGTCATTTGAGTACATAAGAAAAATAAGATGCAGCTTGGCTGCAACCGGTGGTCTAGGTTCAACAGGACAAAACTTTTCTACTAGAGACATTTTGACTGGAGAGCTTGAAACAAAAGGAAGTAAAATTATGTAAAATATTCTATGGAGCACTAACTTGGCTCCCTTAACGATGGCAAGCGGAGTGGGAATGGAGTGATCAAATGAATTCCATTTGCTTAAGATGAGGCACAGTTTGCAAGTTCTTATGAGCTTTTGGTAGTTATGTTGGGCAGAAGATTGAAAAGTCAAAATATATGATTGTATCCAACCAAGAAATGGATTTTAAACTGCCAACTCTGTGGCTGGGTTACTGCTAAAATATTGCTTGCTACATTCAAGGTGTCTGAGCTTATGGGGTTGTGATTTTTATACCTTCAAGAGTGACATGAAATTGTTTCTAAATTATGCTAAATATGCTGCCTTTTTCCTGCCCAGGAATGCTGAAAATATATTTAGTGCAGTCTCGGTTTTGCTTTTGCTTTTTAAGTTAAGCAACCTGCTGTATGCTGCTTCTGTTCCCCCTTCCTCCCCTTAACCCCGCTTCTGACTCTCTGCAGCTTTTGTCATCGAAACTTTCTCTAAATTAAGTGTTTTCAGAGACCTCAATCTTGTTGAAATGAAGTCTGTAATTTTAGTGTTTTACAATAGGTACTGGTTTTTAACAAGAAATCACACACTTGTCATATTGTGACGACTCATTGAATTTCTCCAGAGAAAAGCATGACTGTTGGCTGGGAGTGTTTTTTAGATATCTGCCACAGTAAATTCCCTCTCATAATGATAACTAAATGACATGAGTCAGTGAGCTGTTACACAGTTTAGTAGATAGATAGAAATTAAGCTTTACTGGAATGAGGTATTTTAGAAATTTGGCCATTTTTATCTATTTGATAATTTGTTTCTAAATATAGTCATCAGGAGCTGTTATTATTTACTCGACCTGCTTCTGTAAATACGTCGATTAAAACCTTATAAAAAGCACTCCCAGATAATGGGTAATGAAACATTGTTAAAGGGGCTGTTAGAGCATTTTGGGATGGTTGGCAGGTAATTTAAGTCTACAATGGTGTTTGATTCATTGACCAAACATTCCTTGCACAGAGGCTAATCAAAACCTGTTTAGAAGTCTATTAAACATCTTTCATACTTCCTGTGTTTCCAGCATTGCTCTAATAATAGCTTCGGGATGCATAATAACCACTTTTCATTCCTATCAGTCAGGTCAGAAGGAGGTGGGGAAGTAGCTAATGTTTGCGTGGTTACTCTTGGAATTGTTTTTTTAAGAAGAGAACATTGGTGCATTTTCCAGGAGTTAGTTAAATGGATTCCCTTTAATGGGGCGGGGTGGTGGCAGTTGTTTTTAAAATCCATCTTGCTGTTGTGAAGCAGTTGGTTATAGGCAGAGGGACTGTGTCTGAGATGACTTGCACTCTTTGTTCACCAGTGTAACTCAATGGATATCAGTGGCATTACTCCTAATTTACATTGGGAACTATGAGGAGAAAAGTAGACACAGAGCATCCATGAGACAGATATGTATGGTAGCTCTCCCCTGGTGTAAAGATGGCTAACACAGTATAGGTGCCCATCTCCTTATGTTAAGAGAAGGGAAAGTGTGTGTTGGAGATGTTCTGGGGGTGGAGTTGAAGTGTGAGGGAGAGAGTTCTGCTATATCCAATCCTCTACTAGCATAATCAGGAGTGCTCAAATTCCCAGCGGCCTTGCCAGGAGCATAGTTTAATACGCAGCATATCTGTGTGTGTGTGTGTGTGTGTGTGTGTATGTGTGTGTATTGTACTGTGGTCACCTGATAATGTGTCTGTGGAAAAAACAAGAGTATCATAACTTTTAAGAATCTGTTTTTTTTTTACCTTTAGTAACTCATGATTAAAGACAATCACAGAATCACAGGAATGGAAGAGACCTGGAGAAGTCATCTAGTCCAGTCACCTGCACTCATTGCAGGACTAAGTATTATCTAGACCATCTGTCTAGAAAGCTGTCTGTTTAACCTACTCTTAAAAATCTCCAGTGATGGAAGTTCCACAACCTCCCTAGGCAATTTATTCCAGTGTTTAACTACCCTGACAGGAACATTTTCCTAATTGCCAACCTAAACCGCCCTTGCTGCAATTTAAGCCCATGGCTTCTTGTTCTATCCTCAGAGATGAAGGTGAACAATTTTTCTCCCTCCTCCTTCTAGCAACTTTTTATGTACATGAAAACTGTTATCTCAGTCTTTTTTTCAGTTTTTTCAATCTTCCCTCATAGGTCATATTTTCTAGATCTTTAATCATTTTTGTTGCTCTTCTCTGGAGTTTTTCCAATCTTTCCCAAAATGTAGCACCCAGAACTGGACACAATACTTCAGTTGAGCCTAATCAGTGTGGAGCACAGCAGAAGAATTACTTCTCAGGTCTTGCTTACAATACTCCTAATACATCCCAGAAGGATGTTTGATTGTTTTTTGCAACTGTGTTAAACAGTTCACTCATATTTAGCTTGTGATCCACTATGACCGCTAGATCCCTTTCCTCAATAATCCTTCCTAGGCAGTCATTTTCCATTTTGTATGTGTGCAGCTGACTGTTCCTTCCTGAGTGGAGTACTTTGCATTTGCCTGGATTGAATTTCATGCTGTTTACTTCAGACCATTTCTCCAGTTTTCTCAGATCTTTTTGAATTTTAATCCTATCCTCCAAAGCAGTTGCATTACCTCCCAGCTTGGTATTGTCCACTAACTTTATAAAGGTACTCTCTAGGCCATTGTCTAAATCATTGATGAAGATAATGAACAGAACTGGACCGAGAACTCATTCCTGTGGGATCCCACTCGATATTCCCCTCCAGCTTGAATGTGAACCACTGATGATTGCTCTCTGGGAACAGGTTTCCAACCAGTTATGTAGCTTATAGTAGCTACATCTAGGCTGTATTTCTCTAGTTTGCTTATGAGAAGGCACATGAGACAATATCAAAAGCCTTAATAAAGTCAAGATATATTGCATCTATCGCTTCTCCCATCCTCAAGGCTTGTTACCCTGTCAAAGAAAGCTATTTGGTTGTTTGATGCCATTTGTTCTTAACAAATCCATGTTGACTGTTACTTATCACCTTATTATCTTCTAGATGTTGCAAATTGGTTAATTATTTGCTCCATTATCTTTCTGGGTCCTGAAGTTAAGCTGGTCTGTAATTCTCCAGGTTGTCCTTATTTCCTTTTTTATAAATTAGTACTATATTTGCCCTTTTCCAGTCTTCTGGAATCTCTCCCATCTTCCATAACTTTTCAGAGATACTCACTAATGGCTCAGATATCTCCCCAGTCAGCTTCTTTAGTATTCTAGGATGCATTTCATTAGGCCCAGGTGACTTGAAGATATCTAGCTTGTTCTTTCCCTATTTTAGCCTACTATCTCATTTTCATTGGCATTCATTAAGTGAGACGTCCAATTACTACTAACCTTTTTGGGAAAACTCAGACAAAAAGGTCATTTAGCACTTCTGACATTTCCATGTTTTCTTTTATTGTTCCCCCTCTATCCCCTATTGAGTAACAGGCCTACTCTGTCCTTGATCTTCCTCTCGCTTATAATATATTTGTTGAATGTTTTCTTGTTACCCTTTATGTTTCTAGGTAGTTTAATCTCATTTTGTGCCTTGGCCTTTCTAATTTTGTCCCCACATACTTCTGTTATTTATTTATATAGATCCTTTGTATTCTGACCTAGTTTCCACTTTTTGTAGGACTCCTTTTTTTGAGTTTCATCGAAGATCGCCTGGTTAAACCAGGGTGGTCTCTTGCCATACATATCTATCTTTCCTATGCAATGGGATAGTTTATTCTTATGCCCTTAATAATGTATTTTTGGAAGACTTGTTTCCCACAAGATCTAACCTACTAACTCCCTGAGTTTGCTAAAGTCTGCTTTCTTGATATCCATTATCTTTATTGAGCTGTTTTCCCTTCTATGATTCCTTAGAATAATGACCTCTACCATTTCATGGTCACTTTCAAGACTGTCTTCTACTTTCAAATGCTCAACCAGTTTCTTCCTCTTTGTCAAAATCAAATCTAGAACAGTCTCTCTCTTAGTAGCTTTCTCCACCTTCTGAAATAAAAAATTGTCTCTAATACATTCCAAGAATTTGTTGAATAATCTGGACCCTGCTGCGTTATTTTCCCAGCAGATATCTGGGTAGTTGAAGTCCTCCATCACCACCAAGTCTTGTGCTTTGGATGATTTTGTTAATTGTTTAAAAAAAGACTCATCCATTTCTTCTTCCAGGGATGTAGTATGTAGTAGACCCCTGCCATGATATCACCCTTGGTTTTTGCCTCTTTTATCTTTACACTTTCAGTGTCTGTATCCTATGTCCATCTCAACCTCAGTCCAAATTTTTAATATAGAAGGCAACACCTCCTCCCTTTTTTCCCTGCCTATCTTTCTTGAGCAAGCTGTACCCTTCTATACCAATATTTCAGTCATGCACATTATCCCACCAAGTATCTCTGATGCGAACTATGTTATATATTTATTAACTAGCATTTCAAGTTCTTCCTGCTTATTCCCAGGCTTGAAGCATTTACTACATGGTTTGCTTCTCCACAGACTCAGACTGCTTATTTTAAAACTCGAGGAAGAACTATTGAGTACCCTAGTCTCTGGCTTGGGGTGAGGGAAACTTTTTCATTTTATCTAGGAAAAAGAAGGAAATATTCTCCCCAAAATGGAAGGGAGCTGATATAGGCCATGTGAACAGGAATACTTAAAACAAACACAATTCTGGAGTCTGTAAACCAGGCTTCCTGCTAGAAATTTGTTCCTCATTCTGGATATCTTTTAAAATAACATCAGCAGTTTGGTCATAGCTAAAGATTTCTAGTAATCAGAATACTCAATTCTGAGATTCAGGATCCACTGAAATAGAATATATTTTTTTCCTTCTAAGGGCCCAGTATGTGATACCCTTACACTAAGAAGAACCTGGCACCCATTTTTTTAAGGTATTTGTGCACCTAAATCCCACGACATCAGTGGAAGTTAGGCACCTAAATACCTTTAAAATCTGGCCTTATTCTACAAGTAGTCCCATCAAATTAAATGAGAGTATTTTTTGGTGTAAGCACTTACTTAATTATATCACATTTGTGCTAAGCACAATATAAATAGGTCTTCTGTTTGGGAGGTTTATTAATATCATGGGGCGTATTTTTAGCAATTTTTGAGTTTGATGTAGTTGTCCAAAAATAAGGGGTTTTTCAGGGCTCTCTTTTGTATATACTTTAATGAGTAATGTATATTAATCACATACTGTACTGAATAATCTCTTTGTAATGTTCCCTAGTTCACATTATCATGGTATTGTTTCAAACAGCACTATATGTTAAAGCATGCTAAGGAAACTTTAGTGTACAACTCAGACAAATTGGTGCACAACACATTAGTACACTTTAGATATCACACCCTCATAGCCTGCATTCCTGTTCCATATAGACAAACTCTTACATACAGGTAACCATTTCCAGTATTTTTCCAGTGTTAGCTGGATAAGCACAGATCTTTTTCTTTTCTTGGGGTGGTTATGGATGTTTATCAGTTAAAACTAGAAATCAGAAGCTCTAAATATGAAACAACCCATACCAAATATTACAACCTGGTGGAAAAGGGCAACTGACTTCTTTGAGCACAATGTTAGCAAACTCTTTCAGTCATTTTCCTCTCCATATAACACAATTTTAATATCCTAGCCAGTGAATTACACCTAAGGAACATTTACGAGATACGGAATTTAAGACATGCTCTTTTCTGACAATAGACTCAATTTATATCTGAGGAATCTGGTAAATTTGCAGAAGCATGGAGTTTCATCACAGACTAATCTTCTTCAACTCTTAGCTGAAGAGTCGGCTGTAATGATTATTCACCATTTAGTCTGTTTCTGTGCAGCTTCAGGGCTTGACGGCCTGAGAATCCAATGTCTTAAACTTGATGAACACATGTAATAAGGGGTCTGCCTCTCAGCTGCCTCCATCCCTTGGTTGATGGAATTTGGTCCTGGATGTTACAAGTCATCCCGAGAATGGTGTTCGCTGGAACATTTTGTGGCATTCTCATGACATGTCTGAAAAGCAGAAGATTCCATCTGCAGACAATGGCCCCAGTAGTTTGTAGACTGGATAGACCATAAACATGTGCATTACAAATGAAGTCATTCCACTTTATGAACAATATAAGACACTGGCACTTTATGTGGAAAGCCTGCAGCTTTGCCCAGTCTGAGTGGCATAGTGTCCATGTTTTACAACCATACAATTGTATGGAGAGGATACAACTCAAAGAGATCCTGAACTTGGTTGTTGTACTGAGATGATGTTGATTCCATGCTGACTGTAAATGAGTGATGGCAGATACTGCGATGCCAGGTGAAAGAATCTTGTGTGAGAATTGAAGGAACTGGTGAGTATAGAACCCAAATAGCAAAAGCTGGAGAATGCTTTGACAGAGATTGGAGTCGTGGGTGAACCTGGTCCTAGATTTTTCAGCTTTGGATTTGACCACGAAACATGGATGCCAACCTTAGCCAACTCCTCCTCCATTTGCCTGAGTGCCTCGTGAAACTTGTTGGGGCTCTGTACTAGAACAACAACATCAGCAGCATAGTCAAGGTCTGAGAGTGAGAGATCATCAATCTTATTGCCTAGGGACCTGACAGAATGCTGCATTATGAAATCCATTGCCTGATAAAAAATGCAGGGGCCAACTCATAGCCCTACCTGACACCAGATACTGGTTTAAAAGGTGCCAACATCTGATTCCCCAGACATACACAAGCAGTGGTTCCATTATGCAGTTTGCTAATCAAGTCAAGAGTTGTTGGGACACCTATGCCTTAGGGGTTGCCCACATGGCATTAACGCTCCGACAAGCAAGTAAGCCCTCTGTGATGATGAAGAAGTTTGACAGTGAAGCATTCTTCATGTGCCAGCTTTAGCCCACAGGTTTTGTATCAACATCAGTAATGATTCTTAACTCTATCAACTGCCAGATGACGTTGAGATTGCCTGGTCTCTGTTCACCTCCATCTTTTACCAATCCGCGGAGCCAATGATTGGCTATAGGTGTCCAGCACACTGACCATGGCTGTCAGAGGAGGCCTTCCAGACAATTGAATTAAAGGCCACATCCTGCCAGTGTGGCAATAAGTGTGCTCGTGATCAGCTGAAGTGAAAGTTCAACACCCTGGCACTCCGTGATTGTGTGGCATATTATAAACAAGTAGTAAAGGTGGCTTAGCCCAAGAAGACTAAAAGCCAGCATTCCATACAATCTGCAACCCCAGTGGTCAAGAGGTGGTCGCTAGGGACAGCGCCCTGAATGACAGCCAAGGCCATCCATGTAAATCAGATGATGACGTCTTTTTACGCTAGGTGGAACATTATTACAGTGCCCTGAACCACCCTCCAGCTGCTGCTTGTTGAGAGCTGGATGATTTGACAGTACTGTGGTTTCAGACCCAGACACTTGTACTGATGCACCACCATTGGATGAAGTGAAGCGCGCCATCTGCAAACTGAAAAATGGATGTGCAGCCGGCACTGACAGCATCCCCACAGACCTGCTAAAATGTGCTATTGATCCTGTAGCAGAATCACTTCTGGCCATCTTTCGCCTGGTGTGGAGAACTGGACTCTTGCCAACCACCTGGAAGGACAGACAAATGGCATGGCTGAAAAACATGTCCACACAACTAAGCAAATAGTAGAGTGAATCGGGGTGAGCAGTGGCTTCATCAGCACAAATGACAAGCAGAAGGTATGCTCTAAAACCCACTGAAGTGAGACAGCAGCAAATGAAAGAAAAGACATGATAAACTGAGACAAGGTGAATGAGAAGACAGAAATCCTATTATGATAGGACTTGCCAAGCCATTGAGACTTTTTCTGATAAACAACCGCATAAAGATGCAGGGATAATATGGTCATTGGTTCCCAGGCACAGTTTTGATGCCAATAGAACACGCCAGGTCACATGAAACACAGACAAAAGATGTTACAAAATTAAAGACATTTGAGAAGTGTTTCTATCAACAAATGGTAAGGAGAATGAGCTGAAACCTCTGAAGACAAGAGAATTCCCAGGGGAAACACAGAACCAAAAGAGATTTTGTAACCACTATGGACCAAAGCAATCAAAATACTCAGTTACTCAACCTGTACACAAGTTACATGGTGACCGTTTAGCTATACCTATAAACTGTATTATAAAGCCCAGTGCAAATAATAATTAATCAGTACCCTCAGGCCAGGTCTACACTACAGACTTATATTGGTATAATTACATCGCTCAAGGATGTAGGTGATGTAGTTATACTGACCAACCTCCCCCCAGTGTAGACAGCGCTATGTTAACCAGAGAGGTGGATTAACTGTGCTGACAGGAGCAGCTCTCCCATTGGCGTAGGAGCGTCTTCACTAAAGCACTACAGTGGTGCAGCTGCACAGCAGCACAGTTGCAGTGTACATTAACTTCTCTTAAGTACTTGAGATGATGTCTCCATTCATACACAGATTGATATGTCTCAATATAATAGTTATCACAAATAGTTCACTTTAAAGAAAAACTCATGCCACTGTTTCCCAGAGCCTCTTCTGCATTGTGCTTGCATGAACCCAATGAATAAAGGCAGGTTGATCTCCATAGCTTGTATGCGTGAAATATAGATTCCTAAACCTAAAAAAAGACAAAGCAGTACTGACGGGTCAGCACAACATTTCTTATAATAAAACTTAAACATTGCAGCCATATGGGACAAGCAGAAGTGGCTCTGTCAGTCAGCACAAGAGTTGCACAATGGTGGTATAGCCAAAATGACTTTCAAATTGTTTCTTTTGCATTATCTTTTTAAAAAGCAATATTCGTGATCTACTGTAAGTGCAATTGACATGGTAGGATAATCAATGAAGAAAGACCTACAAGACAGGTATCCTAACATCATATTGACTCACTGACAATAAATTGAGACTGGACATACGAGGCTGTTCCAGAGGACAGTAGCCCATGACAGTGCAAAACTCAATAAGAGAGAAAGAGGCTAGGTTGTGTTTTTTTCCCAATGGAGTCAGAAATAGGAGACAAACTACAGCCTTTCCCTCTAAGAAAATGAATCAAAATTGCTTCTGCTAAGTTTTGTGACCATACAGAATATGTTTAACCAATCAGGAGACCAGAAGAAATTCCACCTGATCCTAACTATGTGACCAGATTCAACCATCTCAAAAAGCTCAAACAATATATCACAAACACAGTTTCAGAATGTTCTTACATATCTAGATACTGGGGGTAAAGGGAGGGGGAAAAGTGTCTGTTTTTGGAGAACGTTTTACATCTGAAAAACTACCTCTAATGAAAAACTGCACGCTCACAAAAGCAGTTCCAACGTGGGGGGGGGGAAGTTGATTATTAGTAATTTTGACTTTTGAGTTAATGTTTTATACATCTTCAGTTGTAAAATTTCCACCTGTGCGGATATATAGGAAAGGAAGCCATGATTTATTCAGCCATATAATATCACACAACAAATGGTTAAGTAGTTAGAGGTAGGTGAGTATGAGCAAGAGAAAGAGACTTTCAACTTCAAAGCTATTGGTTCCCTTTTGGAAAAAAAAAACAATTTAGTCCCTAAATATGTTAGAAATGCAGAAGGAGAGCAGCATGTGTAGAGTAAAGAAGAACCCATACATAACAAGGAAACAAACTTTTAGGCTCAAATTCTGCTGTCCTTACTCAAGCAAAATTCCTGTTGGCTGCGGGAAGGATTTCAAGGATTGAGTAATAAATCTGAAAACTCAAGCAGTCCTAAATGTTTTATATGACCACTCAGTGTAGAGTGCTGACATTTGACCACTTACCCTACACAGGTTGAAGGGTGAGTGTGAGGGTCACTGAACAGTGAAATGTCCCAATACATCACACTTACAGAACCCCCTGTGCTAAATAAGTTGGTACCGATGCACTGTGAAGATTTAGTGTTTGCTCTTTGTCAACATGTCTCCTTTAAGTCCCATGTTCACTCAAGGATCAAATAAGGATTTAGTGCACAGTTAAAAAGGCAGCCATATTATTTACCCTACCTTCATACTGATTATGAGACTTAACAGTTTTGTAACCGGATATCACTGTCAAATAAACATTTCTTGATCTGTACCATATTTGTCCTTGATAAGTGATTTGTGTGTGTGTGTAGTCTAGTGTTTGCAGACTGATTTCTATTTTGAGGGCTATAGTGAACTCTTTATTCAAACATGAAACTCCCAAAAAAACAATGTGAGATATGTGAATTAACGAATGGTAAACTATAAGCCTCAAACTGTAAGGAAACAAGCTAAAAACTTCTTGGGTCTGATCCTCCACTTTGTTAATCCAACTTTATATACTAATCTAAATCCACAGAATTAATTAATGGCCTTGTATACCATAAAACTGGTACAACAGAGCAGAGATTCAAGGCCTGCCCTAATTCCTCAACTACCACAAGTGGACCTCATCAAGAAATGATTTTGTGGCCAGAGCATTTTGATGAAAGCAAAAGATTTTGTCAAAAATTTTCTTCAAAAGTTTTTCAGTTTTCAGGTAGCAAAAGCCAAATTTTATTCTGTTTTCAACAACTGAAAATTTTCTTTTTTTTTTTTTCCTGGGGAGGGGAATGATTTTTCAAAGAAAACCAAAACAATTTAGTGGAAAACAAAACAAATTCCCATTTTGCCAAAAAAGCTGAGTTTTATAGGGGGAAAAAATTGGATCAAAATATTTTTACCATCTCTAACCACATTTAAAGTCTGAATCAACTCTCATTGAATACAATGATACAATCGTTGCAATGATTGCACCAGTACAGCTGACTCGGTTTGTTATTGAGAGAAATTGTGTCTGCACTCAGAGGGTATTAAGCCACTATAGACCACACATTAGAGGCTCAAATCTAGTCTTCATGGAATTGAAATATGTAGAACAGCAACTATTTGCAGCACTAACGGACAACCAATTAATTAAAAATGCTAAATAACACATTAGTATCAGTATGAGGAATTCAATTTTACTTGCTTGTTTTGCTGCAGTCTTCCTTATTTATGTGCCTTAGTCTTATTCTGTGCAAGAAGAAAAGCAACTTTGATCAAAGGACATGCTCACTGCTCTAGAGTTTATGAATGACCTTATTTTTGCTTATTTCCAAACTGGGAAGGTTATGAGAGAGAGAGAGAGAGAGAGAGATGTTGTTCCCAGCCTCATTCAAATATGCTGTGGTGTCTTCATTTGATTGATGAGCCTCGATTCTACACCTGATGGAGAACACTGACCAGTAATGCAAAATACAGATGGAAAACATCCCATCAGAAGCTTCAGGAAAGGCTTTAAATAAATTCAGATGGAGAAATTATGAGCAAATACCCCTCAACGTTCCCTTGCTCCTATTTTACTACAAAAGAGGAAACAGATTCTTATCGATTTTTTATGTAACTCTTAGATGTAGAAAACTCCTACAGCATCAAACTATTTTGCCCACCCCACTGCCAGATCTTTTCCTGCATTTTACTTTGAAATGGTATGTCCCAGCTACCTTTAAAAGATGTTTGCTTCCAGTTTCTTCTCTCCCCTCCCTTCCACCCCCGAGAGACCATTCTCAAGCAGAGCTAGCTGATCAAACCCATTATAAAGAGTTTATTTTCTATTATGAATAAACTCTGGGTTTTTTTTTGCAAATTGGATGTGACCCATTCACCTAGTTCCCCCCTGCACACACTCCACCCAACCCTTTATTTTTGGCAGTCTTATTGTCTTCTTTGGAGTCAAGGCAAAGCTGGAATTTCCAAAATTTCTATCCATCCCTGTTTCCCTCAGAAGTCCACAGCATCCATAGTAGGGATGTGAATCCTCTGGAAAGATTTCTATCATCCCCCAACTTGCTTTTGCCTTGCAAGCTGTGTGAAGCCTGAATTGACCTGCCTTTCCTGCATGAATACTGTATGACAGGTTCTAACAAGGAGATATAAATACCCAGAACTAGGCTAATTCCATGTATTTTTTATGCACATGGGAAACAAGATGCATAATCGCATTACTTTTGTACTCCTCTCTCTTTATTTTCACCACAGCGTGTTTGTTTCCAATAGCAGCATCTGCTGCTCTAGTTGTTCAGCCTAACCTGGTAGAGCCAGGATACTAAATGACAAGAGTTAATTTTCTTTTACTGTCATGCCCACCTGGGGGATGTTATGTCACTGACATACTCGAAAGGGAGCATTATGATGGGTGACTGAATCTAATGTTACATTTTTAAAAATAATTCATTTGGCATCATGCAGTCACGCAAGCTACTCAAGAACTGTGAGCCTCCTGGTCCCAAGGAAGTCATATATTACAAGAAGGAATGATTTTGGCTTCTGGGTGGATTTCCACTGATTAGAGCACTTTGTGCAGTTTTCAAGTTAGCAGAAGAAACTTATTTGCAGTCTGCCTGAGTTTGTACATTTTCATCGTAACCAATGTGCATGTTGCAGACATCCAATACATATTTTATAACCTCGGTTTTTCATAAGGCTGAGGGAGGCAGAGGAATTATAAGGAAGGATACAGTATACAGTACACATAGATGTAACATAACTTCAGTTAGCTGGGGAATGGCTAATCATGGTTCTACTCTACATCATTTATATCTCTATATCTGTTAAAGAAGAACAAATTGGTCTGAAAAATTAAAGAACCAGTATCAACCTCAGTCTTACCTCCAGACAATGCATGGACCAATTTAGGTGGTCAGAAGTTCTGGATACTCTCATTGCTAACACAGGAATTGCCAGTGTGGATCAGACACTCGGTCCATGTAGTCCTGTCCCTGACTGTGGCTGGAAACAAAGATGTAAGAACCCTGCAATAGGCAGATGTGGGAAAATCTCCCCCCCACCCGCCCAATATTTTTTGCATCCTCATCTCTAACTTCTAGAGATTGGTTTAAACCCTGAAGCAAAAGGTTTGATAGCCCTTCCCAATACACATAGCTGGTTTTTTATGCTTATTATTATACTCTTTTCTCCTGGCATGGCCCTAGTGAGTTCTGTCATTTTCTTTACCCATAAGCCTTGTTTTCTTCTCATGATAAACTCCTTACTTCTCCCTCACTCCAAATAGTTTTGACTGATATTATGTAAATATCTCCATTATAAGGTGCCTGGCTTCCAGCAGTTCTGGCAGCCTCTTTTGGATCCAGGCCAGCTGTTGTATTCAAAATTCATATGCTAGAGGGTATTCCCACATTAAAAACATGCACTGCATTCTGGGTGCCTCTGATTTAGGAAAGCCTGGCTATGCATAGGATTAGAATACAGAGGCTGGTCTAGGCTGTTAGAAGGGGATTGCAAGTTGATTTTTGGTGTCTGTGAAACTCTGTTCATTTAGATGTGATTGTTGACCATGGTGATCACCTGGGTTGCAAATCCTGTTCTGCCAGATTCTCTGCAATGAAGGTGTTTGTAAGAATTCAGGGAGCTGTTTATATTGTTGTTGCTTGCTCCTCAACTAATTTCAGATGCCGTTTCTGACAGTATCTATCTCTACTGGCCTTTGTGTACTCTGGGATTTACAATGAGGGTGGGGAGGGTGCTATGCCAGCATTAGGTGGGACAAAATCCCCCCCGGAAATAAAGATTTAGCCCCTAAGTGGTTGCCTTGCAGGTCTCTTCAAATATTCCATGCATCTAACCCATAAAATGCTCTGGCAAAGTCTTTGATGATCAGTTTTACTCATTTCTTCCTGGACAGCTAAGGCTCCTCCTCAGTAAGACTGGCCTTGCCTAGCCTGGGACCCAGACCTGTGGCATCAGTCATGAGCTCAAAAAATACCATACCTCCTGAGTGCCTGGTAAATTATTGGTGGTATTATAATTACTTTTCTACTAAGGGTACTTTAGTCAATGGAAGGACGTCATTGGAATGGGATCCTGGAATAGTAGAATTAAAGGTCAATATATCCACTAGACTGCTCAAATATTTGAGAATGGGAATTGACCAGACTAAAATTGCTAAATGGTCTAGATGTGGAGTCTCAGCCCCAAATAAAAAGCTGTTTGCTACTTAGACACAGAAATGTAAGAAGTTGGGTGAGAAATAGATAAATAACCATTTTACCAGAAAGTTACTCACCAGAAAATTCACTCAAGAAAATTAATATTGCAAAGGATGAGAGAGAGCATTAGAAAAAATCCTACATATTGTACTTGTGTGAGGGAGTTATATGTACACATAAGACAATATAGTGCAGTTACAAAATTCAAGTGTTTTGTGATATGACCAGAACTCTATGATGCATCTAATGCTTCATAGCGTCTTACCTGTGTTGTGTTTTTACACAATATTTGATCAAGTGGACACACCATTTTGCACAGAACTCCCTAAGTTATCTTTAAATGTGTATGCCCAATATAGTTATGTCCCACACATTTTTTTTAATATTTCAGTTTGTTACTGTTGAGATGATTTTAAGTTACTAGTTGAGATGATTTTAAGTTTGATTTGAAGACAAATATGGAATGTTTGAGAGGCAAGACTGTAATACAACATAACTGATATTGTGTACAATACCTTGCATCCCAATGGATTACAAAGTGCTTCAGAATGTTACACTCCACAATATAATTGAAATACATCCACCTCTGGACTGGAAGATGGCCACTTTCAGCAAATGTCTCATGACATTTTTATAACATCAGTTCTGAGTACCTTAACATGACTCGTGTATCCTTCCAGCAACTCCCTCAACTTCTTACTTGCTGCATCAACCCTGTGAACAGCTCCTCCTCTTTCAACAACTGGTCTTGCCTTCAGACAGTAGTCAGCAAGCCAAGCCCTTACCCTGATATCAGATCTCTTTAGCCCATTCCAATGCAATATACTTCATTGCATCTCCCTATCTAAGGATGACCAGGTGTCATCCTATCCCAGTTTGGAGCAACAAGACCTATGCTAATCTGACTATGCAGTATAAAAGCTGCCCTGGAGTTTATGGTCAGAGTCCACCAGAGGTTTAGGAATTCTCTTCTGCAGTGAAACATTTAAGAGGGGAAAGGGGGAAGCATTAGCCAGTTGCAGAGGAGAAGCAACCGTACAGCACTTTGCTGTTGGTGGGTGGCCAGAGAAACAACATAATTGTATCATCAGATGTATTCTCTCTGCATGCTGCACTGGCTCTGACCAGAGAGCCCATACAGCAGGCTCTGGTCAAACTGCCCAATAAGACTACAAGACTTGGTTTAGTGGTGAAGGCTCCCAGCCAGGTTTATTGTCAACAAAACACAGTAATTGCACTTGGGAGACTCTATGAGGATACTAAGACATGTATGCACATGACAATGGATGCAGCTCAGTCAATGGCGAGACTTTCTACTGCTCCATAGGCTGACACTCCCTCTGAGATACATCTTTATACACCAATACAAACAAGTTGTGTATTACCCCAGATGTATCAGGGTACCACCCTCTGACGTATTAGGGTGCCACCCATTACCTCGTACCTTTTGGTTTGATCAAAACATCTCTATCCATCATAATGTCATCCTGACCTTATGCTTAAGATGGGTCAGTGTGTTCCTGTTATCTTTGGGGGATATGTTTGGGATCGAGGTGTTCTGGTACCACCTTTCTGGAATGTCTTTACGTATATATTATTGTGTGCCTAGCACTACTTAGAAATGTGTGTTTCTCCAATATCAGCCCTGTTCTTGCCACATTCTGTGAGCAGGGCCTGCCTCTTGCTCACAACTTAACTTTGTTTTATCAGCAAAGTTTTGACTACTTTAGCCCAGGCCTCAGGCCTCATACAAGGCCTCTGATACATGGGCTTATGTTTCAGGCCCTCTTCTTACAAGAAGTAACTTCTCAGATATATGTGGCATGGCCCCAACTCTCAAGTCGTGTAGTGGCTACAGAGCTGCTCTGTGGAGGCTACTCCAGCAATTAGGCTGGAGTACACTCTATGGCCTCTTGCTCACCCCTTCCCTGATGTTGGGAAGAACAGGAAAGGGTGGGACCTTATGGAGTAGAGCTCCTCACCATGCAGGGAGTGTGCAGCCTGCAACGCTCCCCAACTCTGCACAGCAGGACTGCACTAGTTTCACTGCTGGTAGTGACTCCATGGCTGGGGAAGCAGGATCAGGATTGGCTCTTCAAGAGGTATGAACATTCACTGTGGGCTTTATCCTCTGTGCACTGAAATCAATGGCAAAGTCTTCAGTGGTTTGGGATCAGACTCTGCAATAACCAGCAAAGTCTGCTGAAATGCACTGAGGGCCCAGTCCAAAACCCACTGATGAAGTCAGTAGAAAGATTCTTTTTTACTTCAGTGGTCTTTGAATGTTATTTGGGGACTTCGCTTCTTTAAGAAATGAGAAGAGTTTCACTAGGGTGAAATTCTACATTTTGTGTGTGTGTTGCATATCCCTCCCCCCCCCACACACACAATATCAGCCTCTGCTTAGGCAGAAAAGTCCTATACATTGCATGAGTTGGCACTGAGTGTGCAACTCTTCCTTTCTGACTCTGCAAAATGAATGTACCCTTCTCAAAGAGAATGATTTGCCGAATGGTTTTATGGTACTGAAAGCACAAGTGAAGAACATTATGGTGAATTGATGGGCATTCAAATTGCTTAAATTGATAATTTTCAGGAAAAATAGTAAATTGGTAACCATCAAGATGGCATTGGCATAAATGGCTCCTTAAATGTAAATTGTGCACTGCAGTATAGTGATAAGTAGAAATACTTAGTCTGAGGATGTTTTATTTTTTTTTTAAAAGTACTTCACAATTACTATGCTAATTGTATAAATTAAAAGATTATATTGACACATATATTTGGGTTGAATTCATTTATGTGTAAAATAAAGAACTGAGTTAAGCTAAATTACGTGCATTCCCCCTCATAATTGCTCTATTCTGTACACTACCAAATAGCTCTTCAGAATTTTATTGCCCTGCCTGAGCAGTGAGTTGCTTTTGTTACTTAGTTAACTAACGATGCCAAAGCACTGTGTTTATGGGGTTTCAGACAGTAGCAATGATATAAGGGGATGATGGGGAAGACCATCATAAAGCGCACTGGTAGGGACAATTTTCTCTACAGCTGAAATCCGATGTTCACAGGGCTAGATCCTGTAAGGGGCAAAGCACTTTGGCCAGATTCAACAAAGTGCTTAAGCAGAAGCACACATTTATCCTTAAGCATGTGCTCAAGTCCCACTGAAGTCAATAAACACATGCATTGCTTGATAAGGACCAGAGTGTCCAGCATCTTTCGGGACATTTGAAAGTAATTTTTAAACTAGCAATTGGCTGGGCGTGTAGGTAGGACTTGTTTATTGTAACCATAGAAATCTGTTATTTATTTTCACCAGGAAAAACCCATGCAGATCAAACAATGCATTTCCAAGTGGCCCATGCAGCAGAAAGAGAAATGAAATAATGGATGACACCCCTAAATCCACTGAACTCAATTGGAGTTTTGCCATTGATTTCAGTGGGTCTGGGATTTCCCCCTACCTTATTATGATCAAGAAATAATACTGCTCATAAAGTTATGTAGTGCAATTACAAAGGGACAACTGTATCTAGTGCTCAAACCACTGCATACTCCTTCACATAGAAGTGAGCTGCCTTCCTGGAGGCCCTCATATAAATGGGAAGCTGTAATCAGTTTAAATCGAGGTAATATTCCATTAACATTAAGGGAAAGGGATAGAGTTAAACTTGCAAAAATTAGGAAAATCTGCTAAAGCTTTCATATTGTCCTGCCTTAAACCCGCCCCTTGCTGGGCAAGCATTGCCGCATACCTGGTACAGACCTCTCCCGAAAACTCCCACAGCACTAAGAGGTGTTCTGTATCCTGGCTGATTCTTTACATAGAGCTGGTAATACAGAAGCATGTGCAATTTATAAACTATTTATATTTATCCACGTGCTTCAAATCATACTGTGGAAATAAATAGCTTCCCACTGGTATGTATGGAGCCTGTCACTTTGATTACCCTTGCTTTTTTTTTTATGGGGTTACTGTAAGTCACAGAGTTGTTTTAAGGTAGATTTGGTCTTTAATTTTGTTTTCAGTATGGCTTGGAGCATTGATCTATTGGCTCTCACTGCAAGAAAGACATTCAGGACAAATCTTGACCCCACCACTAAGGGACCTCTTCAGATGAACTGAGTCATATTAAAGCCAGCTTAACTGGCAAATCAATGATTCCTTCATGTAGGATGGAATCTTCTGGATGCATAGGGCTGCTGTAATGGTTCCTTGGCCAGCCCCGCTTGGCTACCATGATAGAGGGAAAGTGGGCATGGTCAGCGCATGATCACGCACTCATGCCAGAATGGGCCTTTAGTACTGTGTGGGCAGCTGGGCATAAAGTGAGGCATCAGCAGGACACAGCCTGGGATCACGGCCACTTAAGGAAATACAGTCTTAGATCCATCACAGCAGGGCTTGTTGCCCCGGGACAGGCTTTGTGCTGCCCTTCCACGCAGGGCCAGCTCCAGCGTTTTTGTCGCCCCAAGCGGCAGGAGAAAAAAAAAACAACTGTGATTGGTGGCTTTTCGGCAGCAGCTCTACTGCTGCCGCTTCCTTCTTCAGTGGCAATTCGGTGGTGAGTCCTTCCCTCCGAGAGGGACTGAGGAACCCGCTGCCAAATTGCTGCCAAAGTCCCAGATGTGCCGCCCCTTTGCGTTGGCTGCCCCAAGCACCTGCTTGCTGGGATGATGCCTGGAGCTGGCTCTGCTTCCACGTCCATGAGCTGTTTCCAGTGGGTGAACCAACCCCCTAAGAAGTTAGAACAGCTTCACAAAACTAGAAGCTTTTCTTTTCTATGTGAACCTTGCCTTGGAGTATGAAAACTAACCAACCTCCACATGTGCAGTAAGGGGGTGAGACTTTAAAATCAGTGTGAATCTGACTGAAGAGTCCAGTCCGCCTATAGGGCTAGACTGTAGCATTTAGTCACAGCCCTCAGCCTGAAGTGCTGATCAGCTGCACATCGTCAGAGGGACCCCCCCATAAGGGATGGGATCTCAAGGGGCATAATCCCATATCGAGTGCCTTGGCATGCAGGGGGAGTGCACAAACTGCACAGTTGCTTGGGAGTGTATAGTTTGTTCCTCCCATGGCAACTGGCCAGCTCTCCCACGGCCAGTAGGTCCCTACTTCCTTCCATTCTCCTTTGGGTCTGTTTTCACCCCCATGGCTACCTAGGGGGAGTTGGAAGGTTCTTTGTGCCGTCCCCACAAGCTATGCTAAAGCCAGGCACAGTCTGGCCCATATTGTCCAAGCTGAGATAAGTAAAACATGTAAAGAAACAGAGTGTTTCAAAGTCTCTTGTTTAATAAGTCAGACGTTTCATCCAAGCATTTGAGAACAGAATTTGGCCTCTGATTTCTATGCTGACTGTGCCCCCATACCTAAAATAAATGTGTATCTGCATCCAATCCATGATCTGCAAAAATGATCTGCAGATATCTGCAGATTTGCAGGGCTTTAGTTATAAAATTTGGATCTGCATCCATCTTCAATCCACAGAAATGGACCTTGTACATATGAATCCATGGATGTGGATATGAAGTGGATATCCACGGATTTGCAGGGCTCTATCAAAAAGAAATTATTAATAACAGCATAACTTTCATTATTTTACAGTGACCTTGCAATATGATTTCTATTGATGCCTGCACTAAAAATACAAAAGGCAGTACCAATGCAATCCTGCTTTGTATCCTTGTGTAGACAAGACCCAGGAGCCTTATGCTGCCAAATGTCTTATTTGAACAAGCTCCGCATTGTGGTATTGCCCTTTGCTTATTTGCTGTTAGGTACTGTAAATTTGAATACCATCAGTGTATGTGGCCCAGTACAACACATGGAGGGAGACATAGTTCTTTCTCTCAAGCTGTTACAGGCTGAAATTAACAAATACTATAGAACCAGATTCTCAACTGGTGTAAATCAACATAGTTTAATTGCAGTCAGTGTTCACTATAGGCCAAATTCTGCTTTGGCTGAATACCCATGCAATCCCCTTGGAGTCGGTGTTACACAGGATGTATGTCAGAGGAGAGTTTAGCCCCAGCAAAGGAACACCTGAAAGCACAATATAAAGGCATAGGAAGTTTAAAATGCACATGTGTAGAACTGTGGAGGCATATCATTGAAACCAGAATGGAATACAAGGATCTGGACTTTGGCCCTTAGAAATATCTCTAGTGCTTTCACTCATCATTTCTCAATGGGACTCCAGATCCTATCACAGCATCCCATTCTGAAGGACTAATCTCTGAACTATGATACAATATTTGCATCTATAAACCATTCTTATGACTTATGAGTAGTGATGTGCAGAAACAGATGAACAAGTAGATATTATCTCTCTGTGACTGCTGAACAATGACAGATACCCTGAATTATCCCTGGTTCTACCAGAACATCAGGACAGTCTTGCCATAGAGAAAACTTATATGTTAAGATTTGTGCAGTGTCATGTAGAGCTGGGGCAGATCAGTTTGGAAGCCAGCATCTGGCATTTTGCCGGATCAATTTATCTCTCAACCAGTGGCTGCCATCACCCTGAATATTGTCTTTCACTGCAGTACTGTCCTCACTGGCCTTCCTCTTATGACATTCCAGCATTTGTCAGTATCCTTTACCTTGGATATTTATTTCTAGTCATTTGGGAAATATGTTTACTAGGTTTAAGACATTTGTGTCCCCTCCAACCCTCCCCCCTCCCAACTCTGGAAGTCTCAGTTTTGAGTGGCTTAACCTGGTCTTGCACTTTTGGCCACATTGCAAGACCACCACACTTTCTACCATGATTGGCAGCTTCTGTTGAGGAGGAGCCTGTTTTGTTGTAAGAACGTTACAGGTCAGGAACAATAGGAAGCAAGATGGACTCTTGCGCCACTCCAAGTCATCCTCAAGCAAATGTATTTTGCTCTTCATTTATCATGACTGTCAAACTCATGCCAACATTTTATGTAGGGCTTAAATTCTCATATAGTATTTTCTGGAGCCACGCCCCCAAACCACCCCTTCACTATTCAGGTCTCGGGGCGTCAGTCCCACGCAGCACGCTGGAGCTCGGGGCTTCTGCCCCACTGGTTTGAAAATATTTACCAGAGTTCTGCACCAGACAGCTCTGGCTGAATTTAAGCCCTGGTTTTATGAAGACAAGGTGCTTAGGTCCAAATCCTCAAAGTTATTTAGGTGCCTACTTACCACTGATTTCAATGTTATTTGCAATCAATGGGCGTGAGGTGCTCAAATATCTTGGAGGTTCTGGGTCTTAGCCTCCCGGTGCCTTGGTTCCCCATCTGGAAAAAGGGCAGAGCTGTTATCTATAACCTTATAGGTGCATAGCAACAGTAATTACATTAAAGAATGTGAGGTGGTAGCTTAGGTAGTAGTACGAGTCTTAATGCATGAAGCAGATGGAAAAATATAGATTAAAAATTCTTTGGGTGTTATAAATGTTGTTCTAATCCATGGAATTCTAATGAGTCGTGGTTATCAGCGCCACATGGAGCATTAGAAAATGGAAGGGGTATTATTGGAATATGTGACGTCAAATAGATCGGGCTAGTGCCCATTTAGTGTGATATCTTCCCTTTGGGCATGGACAGTGTCAGGTACTTCAGAAGAAGATATAAACTCACTGTAAAGGAACATACAGGCTACATCTACACTGTGAGTTAGGGGTGCAATTCCCAACACACAGAAACATAGTCAAACTTGGTCTCATTGGGATAGCAAGCTAAAAATAGCAGTTTAGCCATGGTAGCACAGCTAGTGGTGAGCCAGGGCATGGGCTAACAACTCCAAGTACAAACCTGCCTGAACCCCATTGGTATGTACTTGGAGTGCACAGCCCAGGCTGTTTGTGTCACTGTGAGTAAAGTACTACTTTCAGCACACTAGCTCGACAAGAGCTATCACAAGGATGTCTACAGGAGGTGTGAATCACACCCTTAGCTCCAAGGGTAACCATAGCCTAAGTTATAATATGCTCAGGAGGGAAGTTTCTAACTAACCTCAGTCTTTTCCTCTTTACACAACAAATGTAACATGAAGGAACCACACAAGTACTGTGGTAACCTAATAACGATGTTTGTTAATTATATACATCATACAAGGCCTAGCTACATACTCTGGCAGGGTTCTGGAACATAGAAGACAGTGAGGGTCACTAAAGGACTCACCAACTCTTTCAGCAGATACTATCCTTTTCATTGACTTTAGTGGGATTCAGATGAAGCCCAAAGTGCATGTATGAGTATGTGCAGTTTTTCATACAAATACATCGAGTCTGGAGCCTGGAAGTCAGGCTTTTAATGTACAAGCAGGATGTGGCTGAGAAGTCAACACATTTCTACTCTGGGGAATTTTATGATGATTTTCAGAGAATGAGATAGCAACCTAATGTACCAATTTACCATATCACAGGTTACAAAGCAGGAGAATTATGGTATAGCTGATCATGGCTACATTCCAACAAAATACTTAAGCATGTGCTTAAATCTGCATCTATTCAGCAAAGCTGTATTGGGACTACTAGTAGTAGGAGGACATGTTTTTGTATTGGGAGGTTGTTTATTCCTGCCCAACAAATGATATTTTTTCTAGAATGAATATATATGTACATATTTATATAATATACAATTGAAAGTTAAAGGACATTTTTGCATGTGAAACAGGAAAGAGTAAACAGAAGCAGCAGCTAACTTGGCAGGACATTGTCATGCATCTTCTCAGTGCTAAAATACAAGAAATTCAGTGGTAAGTGGAAATCTCAGCAGTTTCTCAGCTTTGCCCTGTCAGAATAAATCAAATGTATCAATAGAGTTTTGTCACAAACAGCAACTAGGCTTTATGGGAAGATGGATGTAATCAGCATTATGCATTGTAATCAAGTCATGGATCAATACAGATTAAATATTGACAAGAGGTACCTTGACCAGTGTGAGTGCAGAACAAGTCTTTGAAAGTTTCAGGAAACATCATCATTATACCAATGAATTTGTGTGATAATCCTGCCACTGCTTATGTTATTCATTATACAATGCTGGACTCTGAAGATGGGTTTTCATGTGAAAAGAAAAAAGCCCTGAGGCTGAGGAAAAGAACTGATATTGAATTTAGCAGCAGCTTTAGACAGAGCTTTTTAATGAGCTGGTTCATACACCATTAACCCATCATAAGGCAAGAGAAGGGGCAGTGGGTTGGATATGCCTTGGCAATTGAATATACTTTAGTCGTGCAAATATGGAGCTACCTAGGAGACGAGTAGAATGGTGCCACATCTGTTTGTGTGGTATGTCTGAAAGGAAGGAATGCTTAGCTAACACGTTACAGTATTTAAGTAAGCTGCATAATAAAATATGAAGGTCACAATTTAGTGCAGAACTCCTGAACCTTTCTGAACACTGATTGCAGGCCACAATCCTACAAATGTTTATATCTGTGAATGCTTATACTCATAGGATTATTCCCAACGGCGGGACCCAGTGAGACTGCTTGTAGAGGAAAATTACTCAAGTGTTTGTAGTTATTTTCAAAAAACAAAACAAATTAAGTGAGCTACCGTGAGTGAAAGAAAATGTTCCCATTGGTTTTAGGTAGCTCCCATCAGAAACGTAGCTTGTAATTGTTGTGGCTACTCTTTGCAGGCAAGTGAAAGAAGAGAAATCAGGATTGTTTAATGCTTGGCGTGTCCCCAAATGACTCACAAGACACAGTAGGAAACTGGAACTGGACTAAGCTACGGTGGCACTCTAAAACGTGACTGCCTCTTCCTCTAGATTATGCAGGACAGCACCCTAATGTGTCTCTATCTATAAATCATAGAGAGGCCTTCCAGAGGACCAAACATCTTCAATGTATAGCATAATATGCCATAAAATTTGTGAATATTGTAATGAATGAGCCAGTGTGTGTCTGTATTACTGCCCTCTATGGGAGAGATCCGGCACTGTGTGTTCTAGACTCATACAGTTAAGAACTCTGAAAAGTCTGCATTGCCTTCAAATGGCGGGGGCATATTGTTGTGTAGCAGGACGTTCTGAGTTCTACCCCTGCTATTGCTGTGAGAAGCACCATGACAATCACAAAGTCTTAGGTAGCCATGCATTTGTTACAAACCTCCCTATAAGGACTTTTGTGGAGAAAAATAGGGACATACCTTGCAACGGCACTGATGTACATGAATACATTGAGTAAGAGAAGGGTAGAGCAGGGGGAAAAAGTAACTATCCTGTTAAAAAATGGGGAAAAAATGAAATTCTCACTCCAAAACAAGGGGCAGTTAGTATGTATGGAGATATAAATGTACAGGAATGGAGTTGCTGGGTTCTAACCAATGGATTCCAGTATTTCAATGACTACCACTAAGTATTTTATTGGCTGCTTAACGGAAATACCACATGGTCAAAACCATTTGGGGCCTGATTCTCTGTTCTGGCTAAACTGTGCTCATCCCAGGAACACAGTAGGACATAATGATTTTAAGCCAGTCTGCTGGGACCCCTGTTCTGAGGCAAGTCAGGGGCTAGTTTAGCATTGAACACAAGATAGGGCAGCCCCAGGCCACAACCCTTATGCCGAAACATAAGGAAATAAGTAAAATTGAGTTATTCACATGCAGATATTGTGCACCCAAAGTAGCTTGTTCTTCCTCACTTTTGTTCTAAGATTCACATACATGTTAATATTGAGTTGGTTTCACAGTATGGACTTAGATTCTTAAGTGACTTAGGCAATAGGACGTAGGCGTGTTTAAAAAAATTGACCTCTAAACAGACAGACAGACAGACATTAGTGGATCACTTCATTTTTGGTTGATCTTGTTATTAATAGGCATTAAAAAGACAGTGAATATATGTTTATCTAATAGAACTATTTTATTCCAACTAGTCTCCATTTTAAACTATCAACAGTGGAAAGGCCTGATGCTGAAATCCCACACCAAGCAAAATTTCCACTTATGTGCCACATTTTCAAAAGAATGACTTCCCTTCTGCAAGAATCATAGAATCATAGAATATCAGGGTTGGAAGGGACCTCAGGAGGTCATCTAGTACAACCCCCTGCTCAAAGCAGAACCAGTTCCCAGCTAAATCATCCCAGCCAGGGCTTTGTCAAGCCTGACCTTAGAAACCTCTAAGGAAGGAGATTCCACCACCTCCCCAGGTAACACATTCCAGTGCTTCACCATTCTCTGAGTGAAAAGGTTTTTCCTAATGTCCAACCTAAACCTCCCCCACTGCAACTTGAGACCATTACTCCTTGTTCTATCATCAGGTACCACTGAGAACAGTCTAGATCCATCCTCTTTGGAACCCCCTTTCAGGTAGTTGAAAGCAGCTATCAAATCCCCCCTCATCCTTCTCTTCTGCAGACTAAACAATCCCAGTTCCCTCAGCCTCTCCTCATAAGTCATGTGCTCCAGCCCCCTAATTGTTTTTGTTGCCCTCCGCTGGACTCTTTCCAATTTTTCCACATCCTTCTTGTAGTTTGGTGCCCAAAACTGGACATAGTACTCCAGATGAGGCCTCACCAATGTCGAATAGAGGGGAATGATCACAACCCTCGATCTGTTGGCAATGCCCCTACTTCTACAGCCCAAAATGCCGTTAGTCTTCTTGGCAACAAGGGCACACTGTTGACTCATATCCAGCTTCATGTCCACTGTAACCCCTAGGTCCTTTTCTGCAGAACTGCTTCCTAGCCATTCGGTCCCTAATCTGTAACAGGGAATGGGATTCTTCCATCCTAAGTGCAGGACTCTGCACTTGTCCTTGTTGAACCTCATCAGGTTTCTTTTGGCCCAGTCGTTTAATTTGTGTAGGTCCCTGTGTATCCTATCCCTACCCTTCAGTGTATCTACCACTCCTCCAAGTTTTAGTGTCATCTGCAAACTTGCTGAGAGTGCAGTCCATGCCATTCTCCAGATCATTAATGAAGTTATTGAACAAAACCTGCCACAGGACCGACCCTTGGGGTACGCCACTTGAAACCCACTGCCAACTAGACATGGAGCCATCGATCACTACCCTTTGAGCCCAATGATCTAGTCAGTTTTCTATCCACCGTATAGTCCAATCATCCAGCCCATACTTCTTTAATTTGCTGGAAAGAATACTGTGGGGGACCGTATCAAAAGCTTTGCTAAAGTCAAGGAATAACACATCCACTGCTTTCCCCTCATCCACACACCCAGTTATCTCCTCATAGAGTTCAATTAGTTTAGTCAGGCATGACTTGACCTTGATGAATCCATGCTGACTGTTCCTGATCACTTTCCTCTTCTCTAAGTGCTTCAGAATTGATTCCTTGAGGACCTGCTCCATGATTTTTCCAGGGACTGAGATGAGGCTGACTGGCCTGTAGTTCCCCGGATCCTCCTTCTTCCCTTTTTAAAAGATGGGCACTACAGTAGCCTTTTTCCAGTCATCCAGGACCTCCCCTGTTCACCATGAGTTTTCAAAGATAATGGCCAATGGCTCTGCAATCACATCTGCCAACTCCTTTAGCATTCTTAGATGCAGCACATCTGACCCCATGGACTTGTGCTCGTCCAGTTTTTCTAAATAGTCCTGAACCACTTTTTTCTCCACAGAGGGCTGGTCACCTTCTCCCCATATTGTGCAGTGCAGCAGTCTGGGAGCTGACCTTGTTTGTGAAGACAGAGGCAAAAAAAGCAT
The DNA here is from genome assembly GCF_025201925.1 of Gopherus flavomarginatus. Lineage (NCBI taxonomy): Eukaryota > Metazoa > Chordata > Testudines > Testudinidae > Gopherus > Gopherus flavomarginatus. The sequence goes on from NC_066619.1 coordinate 115,553,864, forward strand.
TGAGTACATTAGCTTTTTCCATATCCTCTGTCACTAGGTTGCCTCCCTCAGTCACACACTTTCCTTGACTTTCTTCTTGTTGCTCACATACCTGAAGAAACCCTTCTTGTTACTCTTAACATCTCTTGCTAGCTGAAACTCCAAGTGTGATTTGCCCTTCCTGATTTCACTCCTGCATTCCTGAGCAATATTTTTATACTCCTCCCTGGTCATTTGTCCCAGCTTCCACTTCTTGTAAGCTTCTTTTTTGTGTTTAAGATCAGCAAGGATTACACTGTTAAGCTAAGCTGGTCATCTGCCATATTTACTATTCTTCCTACACATCGGGATGGTTTTTTCCTGCAACCTCAATAAGGATTCTTTAAAATACAGCCAGCTCTCCTGGACTCCTTTCCCCCTCATGTTATTTTCCCAAGGGATCCTGCCCATCAGCTCCCTCAGGGAGTCAAAGTCTGCTTTTCTGAAGTCCAGGGTCTGTATTCTGCTGCTCTTCTTTCTTCCTTGTGTCAGGATCCTGAACTCAACCATCCCATGGTCACTGTCTCCCAGGTTCCCATCCACTTTCGCTTCCCCTACTAATTCTTCCCTGTTTCTGAGCAGCAGGACAAGAAGAGCTTTGCCCCTAGTTGGTTCCTCCAGCACTTGGACCAGGAAATTGTCCCCTACAATTTCCGAAAACTTCCTGGATTGTCTGTGCACCGCTGTATTGCTCTCCCAGCAGGGTGAATAAAGTCTTCCATGAGAACCAGGGCCTGCGATCTAGTAACTTCTGCTAGTTGCCAGAAGAAAGCCTCATCCACCTCATCCTCCTGGTCTGGTGCTCTAAAGCAGACTCCCACCACGACATCACCCTTGTTGCGCACCCCAAGCTGTAGTTTCTGCTCCTTTCTGCAGCTGCCATTAGTTTGCCACAGCACATCTGAGTATTTATGCTTTAACCATCATATAGTGGGCACATATCAGGTATCTTTGGGCCCAATGCTGAGTGCCCCTGACTACCCTGGTCCCTGGAAGGTAGTGAGACAGGAGAGGGCTCAGCAGCAGAGAGAGAGAGAGAGAGAGCGTGTGTGTGTGTGTGTAGACATGTTTTTCAGGTGAAGGAAGCCAGTCCCTGGTCCTTTTAAAACTGATCCCCTAAATAGTTACCCACAGATAGTTACATACATGACGCTGTTAATGGTACAGTCTATGAAATTCGATAAATAGTATGATTTTATTTTTAAAGAGCAATAAAAAAATCTTTAAAAAACGTTAAACCCACAAGTCTGAAAGTTCAAAGTTAAGACAGGCAGTCTGTGCTTAAATCAGGCCAGTTTGTCCTGTTTGTCAGAACTGAATGAGAACAAATTGTCAGCCTTAACTTTGAATTCTTTGAAGTGTCCATGCAGGATGTTCTGTTGATTTGTATTACAGTTTTATTGTTATTTAAATCAAGCTGTGAGGGATGTATTTAATAAGTAGATTAGTGTCACTGTATCGTGCACGCTGCCCTCAAACACTATTCTCAGGCTGGCATATACAACTCATTTGCACAAATGTGAATACTTGGCAAATGTGAAAAAAAGTGTTTTGCTTTGGATCAGCATCCTCCCTTCTAATGCTGCCACCCATGCTGGTAGGTGAAATCAGCAAACAATGGAAAAGCCATAAAAAGAACAGTTAACAGTGAGAAAAGTCACCAAAAAAGTTTTTGACAAAAAACATTTCCGCTAAGGAAGTTTGATCACAGAGAATCTCATTCCCTAATGATCCTCACAGGGTAAGGAACAGTCAGGCAGTGCATTTCAAGCATTAGAGGTCATCAGTAAGGACTTCAGGAATAAAATATATTTATTCTACATCTTGCAGTAGATTGCTTTCCAACCTCATCAGGATCAAGAAACAGCAGGTAAGCAAGCATTTGTGTAAGTAACTTTTTATTTTTATGTCTTCCTGTCATTTTATCTCCACTCCAGGATCAAACATCCCTTTCGATAGAGGAGGCTGAAGGACAGCTGCAGAAGAGGAAGCCCAAAGTGCATTAGATGTCAGACTACATGGAAGACAAACTCTGTCATTTGTCTGAATGAGTTCAAACTCTCTCTTCTCATTGCCATGTGAGTCAGTTTCAGAAACGAAAGCAACTTTGATTCAAAGCACCAAGACGCTCACAAGAAAATGAAACTTTTCTCCCAATATCCAGTCAGTTGGTGCAATGGAAAAACTGTAAAATGTTAAGAGTTAAAAGTAAACAACGAGTTGTGGACTAGAGAAAGAGACAGACTGACAGAGACTAAAATGGCTTTTTGTTTGCATAGCACTAAATAAAGAGAACGCAGTAAACTTTCCTCCTGAAGAAACCAGAAACATGTCTGTTATAGTTCATTTCCCTCCCTGTATTTCTTGGCTGCAAACTAAGGGTTTGATCCAAGAATTACCAGTGACTTCATTAGGAGAAGGATCAGGTCCCAGATGTTGTCCATACTCTTGTAGCAGAGGGAAAAACCAAACAAAACAAAGGTCCTGAAATTCTATATCTGAAACAAACCACATACTTAGTTATAAAATCATAGTCATTCAATCACAGAATTTTCCTTTTTGGTTTTGTTTTCTAAGCCATATTTAAATGAGTGCCACATTGCTGTCCCTGCAGACTGAAGATCTCTCTGTATTCATGAACCCATTACGCAACAGCAGCAGGCCAAGCCTAGAGATTTGAAGGGAGCTCATCTTCCAGGCCTATCTGCTGAGATTGCCACAAAAAGATCAGTTTCAGTGTGGCCAACCCCAAACATTTGCAGGTCATCAATCAATGCCCCCAATATCAGCTATGGCTTGAAAATTGATAAATTTCAATAATAAAATAATAAAAAGAACCCATTTATTATTAATTATTATTATTATTATTATTTGCCTTATGGTTTTTGAACTGCAGGGTTCATGTTTTCAAGCTTTTCCCCATAAATGATGCTCACAAAGCTCAACAGGAAAGAAAAAGAGGAGGAGCAGCTTATGCTCACATGTCTGATTGCATTGCAAGAACGATGCTACTGTTATGTTGCCATTTAGGTCCAAACTGCTCCCACTGCATAGCAGAATGTTCCATTTGCAATGGAATATGTAAGGGGGACTGCAGCCACTTTTTGTCTCTGGCTTTGTGCACCTACAGGCATGACATGCACTGATTCCACAACTGCTGGTCAAGATCTCATGGTTGCACCAATTGTTCCCACTGAGCAAATGGTGTTCACACACACACACACACAGATACACACGGTGGCCAGAACGTGGAATTGGAGAAAGTATTTCTTATCAGACCCCAGCAACCATTTTTCATGATGTATGAATTATTCAAGTTAGACAATACTTTGAGTCCTATCATGCTGCCATTTACTTCAGTGTGAAAACAGAATTAGCCCTTTCAATTTGTTGGACCTGATTTTCATTTATCCTAAGGCCCCTTCACGCTGCTCTAGTCATGTGAAGAGATCTTAGAATAAATATAAATATAATTTTCTTCCACTTTATAACATTCTGACAATGTAAAGAGGCCTTAAAGTCACCTACTTAACTGAGAATCAGGCCCATGGAGTTTCTGGAGGGGATTATATCCTAGACCACATTTTATAAGTGGCCTCAGTATGCTTATGCCTGAGTTTTGAGCATGCAGTTTTGTGCACCTAAGCACTGTGTAAGCACTCCTGGGTCCTTAGAAGCTCAGTAATTGCTAGGGTATGTCTACACTAGGAGCACTTTACCTGTGTGGGAATACTCGTATACTAGACCAACAAAGCACTCCCTGTGGGGATGCAGCTATATCAGCAAAAATTCACTTTGTACCAGCGTAGTGAAACCAACTCCCACGAGCAAAACAAGCTACTCTGGCACAAGCACAGTTTTGCCAGTGTATCTACCCCAGGAGCATCTGCTGGCATGGCTATGTTGGGCAGTGATCCACCTTCTTCACAATGCAGACTGACACAGCGATGCCAGCAGAAATCCATACTGTAGCATCTCCACATTGTAGCATTAAATATACTGGTTCACTGACACTTATAGATGGTCTCAGGTGGCATGTGGGTAATAGAGGTCTCAGAGCCAGTGTGTTTCTAATCTAAATTAACATCTATTTTTATATATATTTACATAAGCAAAACACACCTTGTACAGTTAGCTTAAATTGAAAAGAGCCTTCTCCATTAAATGGCCACCGTTTAACTCCCTGTATTATTATTATTGCTGCTGAGATAAGGCACAAGAAGTGTTTTTTCATTCTCTCACAAAATGCTCAGAAGAAACTCCATCTTGGAGTTGCATGTTAATGAAATGTAAATGTGCTCTCTTATAAAAGGAGAAAATACTCTAAGCCCTCAGGAGGATCACACAGCTAAATGAAACATGGATAATTGCATCTGGGCAGGTTATGTTCAGCTGTGCTACACATAAGACTTTTATGGGGTAGGCAGCAATTTTTTTTTCAGTTCCAGAGAATGGGTACAAGTCACTGGAGAACAGTCTCAAAGTGGGGTTATTTTAGACACAAGTCTTTGTTTCTAGTAAATATCTGAGACTCCCAGTCCTAAAATGTGTGTTCTTATACACTGATGGCATTGTTTTTTATCTAATCACCAGTGTTTATGGATTTTTCATTGTTTCATGGGTTTATGTATTTGTCTGTTCAACAATTCTACCATATATAGAGAAAGGCGAGATGAGGTACTAAAATATGTAAAAAAAATTCTCCCTCGTAAGAACATGAATATATGAAATCTAAAGATGCCAAATATGTAATAAATCTTCTCATTAAATAAAGCTACATTGTTAGGAAGTTTTTGTGCAAGGCATTTTTTTTATCCAGAGATATTCAGTCACTTTTATATCATGCACAAAGTAAATTAGATTCATAACACTGATGAGTAGTAAATGATGAAGAAAATGTATCTAGAAAGGAACCAGTCGCTGGTCCAGTCAGGAAAGAGCAAGTCATCAAGCTTATTATCAGTAACATGTAATTGATTTTTGGATGGGAAGAGAAAATGGGGTCTTATGCAGTGATAAAGTTTCAAGTCTGTTAAGTGCTGGAGCCCAGCCAAAAGAGGACAAACAGGATGACTCGTGCATCAGCTCATCTTCCTCTTCCCCTCTCACCCTCTTATGCTGTAGTCTGAGGTTCTTACTAATGAAAACCGAGCTTACTTCATTTTGGCTAATGGACAATAGACTATAATTGTCCCAGAGAGCTACATTAGTCTTCTTATCTCTATGAACCTCTACTCATATCATTATAATAAGACAATTACACTCACACTGGACTGCATAATAGACCAAGATGTCCAGCAATGAATAATTGTAATTGATCAGAGCTCATTATATTCCAAAATAATTTCAAGCTGCTTTGTTAGTCTGTAGCAGAATTTAGGAGCTTGTTGACTGTGACTGGCTTGCTCATTAGCTGAACTGAGCTTGCAATAATCAGTGCCTACCATAAATCTTAATGTTTTGTTACCTAGCTTATTGCATATAAACTACACCACACATATACACTAGACTGTAAATATACAATTATACATAATATTGTAATCAGATTATTCAATGCTAGTGACCCCCGTAGAGGATATAGAGTCTATTATACTCTGTGTTTGTATGACACTTATCATAAAGCCCTGATTGGGGCATCTACGTTCTACTGCAATATAAACAGGGCTAGATTTGGACACATACCACACAAAAGAGTAAGAACTCATTTTACACCCCTAAACAGGCTACTCAGACCTCAGATCTGGGCACAAAGGAGTAAGTGGGACTAGGGAGAAATTGCCTCTTTTGTGTCTCAACCAGACTGGCAGCTGAGGGAGCAGCAGAACTGATGGGCCACAAAACCTGCCAGCAAGGTGGAGCAGTAGCTCCCCTTTCTTCATGATGGCTACAAATGGCCCAGACCCCAAGGAGGAGTTGGACTTAGTGGTGACAAGCAGTGCTACAATACAAGCAATGGACCAACAGGGTCAAGGGAGAGAGCTGACATGGTAGGCCCCCGTCACCTGTCCTCTCACCACTACTTGATTATGATATATAGGAACATCTTCACAGCTCCCCTTCCTCTTTCTTATCTGTCATCAGTCTTGATTGATTTGGGAAGTTAATAGCATCACCAGGACTCGTGAATGCCTGGAATAGAGGAAAGTAAAGGACTCGTTTCCTGGATATGGAGCTATGGAGCTTGTTGAAAGCGGGAAAATTTAGATCCAAAACAGGCTATGATAGCATTTTGCATTCTTGTTCCCTGGTCATGGTCATGTGTTTCATGAGTTACGTTTATGAAGCAGCTGATATTTACAGACTGTCACTATATAAGGAAAGTATTATGTAGCAGGGTACTGTTATATTTGTAAAAACAGATGATACCTTGCTTTTCACATCAATGATTGTGTGATTAGAAAAGACTTCTGCTATTGTGAAATGTATCAGTGTTTTCTTCACGTTACAGTTCTAAGATGCATATATATATATATATGTGTGTGTGTATGTGTGTGTATATATATATATAAGCAAGATTTAACCACATACAGGGTCAGAATCTCAACTGGGGTAGTTCCATTGACCTCAAATTCCTATTGATTTGATTTACTGAGAATCTAATTCTCAGGGTCCATCTCTTAAGCAGAACATATTTTTTTACCAAAAATGGCTTTTTCACTGCAATGTACATTTTTAAGAGAAAATAGGTTAAAGCAAAAAAAGGGGCAAAAAACTGAATTGCACTGTCTAGAACTGCTTTTGGTTTCCTTCAGAACATTTTCATTTAAAATAAATTTTGATTTAGTTGGGGACTGGTCCTGCTTTGAGCAGGGGGTTGTATTAGATGACCTTCTGAGGTCTCTTCCAACCCTGATATTCTATGATTCTATGTAGCATTTTTTCAACCAGTTCCATTCTTGAACCTCACATGGTTGTTATGCATATAACAGGATATTGAGGCACTGAAACCAAGTTCCATGTCCAGCCAGTACCAGCTGCTGCTTGTTGCCACTCATCTTTCTAACAAGAAAATGTGCCCTCGAGCCTTGCCTTGTACTGTTGACGTATGTAATTCAGCTGCATTGCTGTGGAAGGGCAGTAAGGACAAAGCTTCCTCGTTTGCACCCTACCACTTCCCCTGCAGTCCCAGGAGCAGCTCTCCTCTCATGTGAGCTGGGAGCACTCAGAGCAGCTGCTGTCTTTTCCTTCCTTCCTCTAGCTCGTCAGGATCCCTGCTGACCACCTGCTGCATCACAGAGAAGGCAGGAAAGAGTAGCTCTGGATGCTCCATTGCCTGCTTCCCTCCTGAGATGTGAGAGGCCCAGAAAAAAAGCAAGCTAGGATCTCAATTAGCAAAGGATGGATCCCCTCCCACACATGCAGCAGCCCAGAGTGGCTAAAGAGGAGAAGCTGAGAACCGACAACCTGTTATGGCTCTCTGATTTTTCTAACACAGCTCAGGTTAGAGAAGTCCCCAAGCTTGTGACAGCTGGCAGCAATCCCCTGGGGATAGTCAGAGCAGAGCACTCTGCAGCTGCTGTCCCTCCATACAACCTTGAGAAGTACAAAGGAGCATGTCAAGGCAGGAAATTTGCTCTGGAGTACTGACTGGAGCACCTTGATCTTTTTGAACTGATATGTTTCCCCGCCCCCCCGCAGGTTAAAATCAGGTGATACTGAACATATGCCCCCTCCCTACCAGAAATAGGCACCTATATCCGTCTGCCAGTATACCCCAACCTAAACCTGTGTGATTACGTTGTATATTGTTTCCCTTTCTTTGGGCTGAAGACATTTTCTCTCTGTTGCAGACACCAAAATCTCTGATGTAAGACTTCAGTGGCTGCAGAGCCTCCATGGGGAGGATTGAGTTGTCACTGAGGCACATCTATTTGAGCCTCAGGCGAAAAGTAAAACACTAGCTTGAAAAGTAAAACTTCAGGTGGAAAATGTGTTATGCCCAACAACACTGAAAAGTTCACCTCTCTGAGTGAACTGGAAGTGCTTAGTTTAATTAAACCGTCACTTTCATTATGAACCCCTACCACCTATCATGGCATAATTTATACACACACGCAATATCTGTGCATCAAAATGGCAGGAGACATATTCACATTTTCAGCTGGAGGTTCTTGCTGTCAACACCACCAAAACATGATACGAGGTGTATCGGTCATTCCAATTCCTGCTCATGTAGGTTCATGATGGACCAGCACTGTCTGACAATTCTTAAGAGTTCTGTTAAAAAGAAGTGTTCAATGTATTTGCTTTCAGCATGATCAAATTTTTAAATACTTCCTAGAAGCTTTTAGGTGACTGTCCCTGGTACGCTCCCCCTCCAAGTTCCTTCTAGCATTTGTGCCAAACCATGCCAAAATTTATGTGAGGGGCAGGCTAAAAGCATCTGGCAAGAAACAAGTTTCTATTATGTAAATGAAAGTGCACTGTACAGGGTGTTATTTTGTTTCACCAAAGACCTACATCAGCAAAAGAATAGTTCAGAAGTCTTGGAAAACAAAGAATATGAAACTGAAATATCTTTGTCCTCTTTGTGTGGGGGATTTTCAAAGGCTATAGATGCACAAATCCCATTAACAGATAATGAGATTTCTGCTCACACATACCTACCCTTCAGCACTTTGAAAATGCACCCTCTCATTGACTAATGAACACTACACTAAGGCTGTTCTAAACACATCAGCTTTCTTGTAGGGAAACAGATGATCTTATAGGAAAAGTAATCTGATCTATAGAAGTTTAAGAACTACCAAGCTTGAAGGCTCTGGCAACATAAAGAAAGACAGCCTAATACAGGTGATGTCCAATTGCTACACCAGTATCTTTAAGAAGGATCTTTCTTTCTAGCCAGTTAAATCCTTATCCAGTTTTATTATTTGGGTTCAAAAAATATCGTAATCAGACAACTTAAGCGTAGTGCAAGTTTATATATCTTACTGGTAGCTATGTACAAGTAGTGACAAAGTCACTGCCATCCTCTATGAGGGAGTAGGTGGACTTTGGCTGGAATGTGTGTCTCCCCCCCTTCAATTTATAATTTTCCATTTTGCTAATAAAACAATTCCTGGACTATGATGAAAGGTGCCATAAAACCCATAAGCTATTATTTGTATTATGTATTTTAATGTATGTAATAGGCACTCAGAGCATAAGATGAGTCCTACAGACTCTTATCAATCCAAATAACGGCCCTGCTTTGCACACCCTCAATCTTTGGTTTAAAGACTCAAAGTTAAACATTTTATAATTAAAGAAATACCTTGTTCTTATAAATCATTCTCCGTTCATAGATCTGAAGGCATTTTATATAGGAGGCAAATTTCATTATTCTTTTTTTTGGAGGTAGGGAAGCTGAGAACAAAAAGGTGACAGTAAGTGACAAAGCCAGAAATAGAATCTACATGTCCCATGTCTCTGCCTAGTGCACAGTCCACGAGATTTGTATTGTGGTAAGGATCACCTTTCTTTTGGCCTGATTTCTTTAGGATCTTCTTAAAACCATTGATTTCTTTTCTTTCTTTCTTTTTTTTTTTTATTGCAAGGTGCGGGCTAGCTTTGACTGAGTATTTCTATGTAAGGTTTTGTTTGAGGAGTTTTTCTTGGTTTGGGTTTTAGGGTTTTTCCCTATATTTTCTTTGGAGACTGTATCATTATTTGTTATGAGCATTATTGCTGCTCATTATATTATTTTTTTTAAATTAGATTTTTGGATTTTGCACCGTCAAGGAGCAGAACTTATTTTGGGGCATTCATAGCCTAGTGGCAAAATTGGGTGATTCTGTCACTCCGCTTACCATAAAGCTACTTCTTTTGTTGTGTGATTCATTAAAATGAACACTAGGTTCAAGATAGGCTTTTTGAAGAGAGAAAACTAAGGGCACAGCTAATGAGCTTGCTGAGGTTTGCAAAATCTAATGTATTTCCATGTGTTGCTGCCGAGGTTGCTTCTTGCAGCAAGGCAGGCCACTTTCTCTCTCTAAGGTCACTTCTTGAAATAATTGCTGACAATAACAGTGCAATAACAGCGTACACAGAGTACAATTTATACATATCTATTCTACCATTCAACTTCAAAGCTTCTGCTTCCTCTCAGATAGCATCAAAGACCCCTCTGAAGTTAATGACAATACTAAACCAAATTGTTTCTGTCTGAATAATCCAAAACTCTTACAAAAACATCTAGTCTCTGTTCATCCATTGTAGTTGTCTTACTTTCTGTAACTGCTTTAAGGCCATTTTTGAGTCCACAGCTTGAATGTTTCCACTGGGCCTGCCATTATAATATAAACATGACAACTTCTCTCCAGGGAGAAATGTAGAATTTTAGGCTTGGTGAGGTATTCAGCCCTCTCTGGTTCTCTCTCACTGACCTCTGGTAACGTATTTGCATAGATTATATATTTATTTCAATTTTTTCCAGTTTTTCACCTCTCAAGTGCTCTAGATGCAATTCCAATCAATTATAAGATTGTTGAAATAATTGGGCCATGTTTGGGGTCATGGAGAAGTTATTATTTGTGGCCTTAAAATAAAAAAAATGAATCTTTCAGTGTTATCTTGTTCATGACAGATATCAAAATGATTGCACATGTGCACAAGACCTAAAACAAAATGTAATTGAATGCATCCCCAGCTCAGATGTGGAATAGCAAATCAGCTGTGAGTTTATTAGCTATATTTAATCTCCTAGGTCTCACTTCCCTTTTACTGTTATCTTTTTAAATCTGATTTTAATCTACTTTTCCTTCAAGCATGTTATATGCACTCTCCAAAGGGTACGTCTTTGACACTGTGCTGTACATTTTATGAGACCTGGGAGAAATCTTCAGAATGAAACCTCAAACCAGGTGAAATTTGCCTAGTGTAGCCTACGGGTTCATTGTCAAAAAGTGATCTAGGATACACAAGTCTTCTGTATGAACCTAGAATTTGTGCCAAATGTGTAGGTTCAGATGGATTTTGAACCTCAATGATCAGGACAAATTAAACTGATTTGATTTGATTTGGTGTGGAGGGAAGCACTATGGTAAAGTAGCAAACTCATATGGAGTTCCAGGTAAAATAATTGCAATTAGATAATGTATGGATGAAGACTTTTGCTGTACCATAAGAACTGATGGAAAATTAAGCGACTGGTTCAAGTCACAGTTTTGTATAAGACAAGGGGGCATGAAATCACGATCATTTTTCAGCATGGTTTTAAACTGGACATTCAGAATGTTAGACTAGTTGGAGGGTGAGACATTGGATGATTTGAATTAATCATGCTACTGTTTGTTACCTTAGAAAATTGGTATTGCTGACTTGAACTTATAATAAATACCAAAAAGACAAAGTCGTTGCATCATGAAAAAAGGGACATCAGCGTGTTGAAATGCAGCAGTGGTGACATCAGAAGGTTGGAGGCAGTAGAGATGAGAGTTCTTCAGAGGATGGTAGGTGTAAAGTGGAATGATTTTAAGAGAAATGAAGTTAGAAGGAGAATAGGATGTGAAGTCAGGATACGGGATTGGCTGCAATCAAAAAGATTATAAGAACATAAAAATGATCATACCGTGTCAGACCAATGCTGAGGGGCCTTGTCAAAGGCCTTCTATAAGCCCAAGCACACTATATTCACCGGATGACCCTTGTTGACATGTTTGTTGATTCCTCCCTCAAGGACTTCCAATAGATTGGTGAGGCATGATTTCCCTTTACAAAAACCGTGTTCACTCTTCCCCAATAAATCATGTTCATCTGTGTGTCTGATGGTAGGGACACTGCTGAAGACAAACGGATGTTAAGATGACAAAGAAAATAATGTAAAGCACAACCAGGTCAGTCAGACCTCGAGGCTGACCGTTGACTAGATGGCAGAACATCGTACACAGGGATATGACCAGGCAGGGCTTACTAAAGGAATGAGCCATGGACGGCAATGAACGGTGATGCTGCCCTGCTCCCTGTGTCTGAAAAAGATGCTTTGGGATGAGAAGAGGAAGAAAAAGGTCAGGACTGAGTTTGATTTTCTATTTTGGGTTAATTTCAACCCGACTCAAAGTGGAAATTGGGTATGAAAACTCCTATGAACTGAAACCATCCAAAGTGTTCCAACCCAGTGAAGAGAAAGTAATATGCTTCGGAAAACTGTGTACCCTATAACCAACTCCTTGGTCCCAATTCTGCCTCCATTGAAGGCACAGTTGGAAGCAGGATTAAGCCCTTTAGTTCTAGGTAACTAATATTAAGACTCTTTGCTAAGCTGTTTCTATTGCTGTACAATAAGGATGATGTTTCAAAAAGCACTCAAGCATGGACCTAATTCTGCCCCCATTGAAAACAAAGGTAACATTCAAAATATGTTCTAGTAGGGAGGGCACTCACCCAGGACTTGGAGGAACTGGGTTCAAATTCCTGCTCTACTATAGACTTCCTGTGTGACATGAGGTAAATCACTTAGGGTCAACTTGATATGGCATATAGATGCATAGCAGCATTTTCTAAAGCATCTATGTGCTTTCAATGGGTCTTAGGTGCCTAAGCACCTAGTGGAATTTTCAAACTTGCTTATCTTCATCTTTAGGCACATAAACACCTTTAGAAATGTAGCCTCGTCCTTTTTTCCCAAACTATATCTCTTCCACAACTTTAACCATTTTATCAATTGGAATTTTTGCTCAGTTTGAAGCTTGAATTGTAGACGGTTTACAGGCATGTGATGCTGCTCTGTTTCATTTCCAGAAAGTGACATGCTACTTACAGTAATGTTCACAGTAGACAGAATGTACACAATAAGCAGCCATCAAGAGGAGACCGTGCTTATTGAAAGTGTCTTGAGGTCACTCGAACAGTTGCATTTGAAGTTTCATTTTGATCTTCAGCGAAAGCAAGGTGATGGCAGTTTTTGCTATGAATACAGTGTTCAAGAGCTGAAGGAAGAAGTCACATTTATTTTGTTATGTGCTTGAACATAGCAAAAAGCACAAGGATCCTTCAGCTCACTTCACCATATCACAGTGCAGTGTTTGACACTAAACTCATGGAAAGTATCTCCGATGTTTGTGTGGCTGTGTGACTATTTCTTCCTCAGAATTTCTGAATCATTTAAAACAATACCCATCGGTCTGAATGATGCACCACAGCAACTTCTGATAGTATAGGTCTCTCTCCCTAAATTCACCTTGGCTTCAGTGTCAGAGAAGTCAAAGTGGCCATCCATCCTCACTCAAGTGAGAAATCCATAGAGGTTGTTTTTGCGAACATTAAGTTGATTGGAGTGAGTGGGAGTGTTCTACCCAAGTCCATGGATGAGCGAGACTCAATGGAGTTGGAGTGGAGGATGTGTCATGCCGACTCAAGTGGAGTATTATCAGTGGGAGTTGTGTTGCTGTGTGAATAAAGATTATTTTTCAGCATGAGCCAGGGAGAGGCTGGTATTGCATTGTAGATGGTTTTGAAGAGTTTGTCCTGGAAATCTCTCTTCATGTATCTAACTAGGACAGTGGGACTCTTAATGCCTACTTTAAGGTAACTGTCATAGGGAAGACTAGACCTTTTAAGGGGGAACTGGTCTAGCTCACCTGTGCTTCAGTAACATATCTCACATTGGGCCTGATAGAAGGCAGCAGTTCTCCACAAAGGGAGAGGAACAGGAAACAGAGAGAGAATGCTGTGGTAGTGACTACAGAAGAGCCACAGTGAGCCGGAAGCTCCTGCAGGAGATCCTTCACTGGGAGAAGAGTTTGCACTTGAAGAACAGTCCAATTAGTAAGGGCAGGAAATATTGGGTACGACAGAAGCTCAGGAAGAGCTACCAAGAGCAGACTCTAGGGGAGAAGAAAAGAACACACCTGCTAGTAAGGGCTAGATGTGGCCTGTAAAAAGAAGGAAATTGAGTTGAACTTTGTAGATTTTATGTTGGGTTTTTGAGTTTTAGGTTGAACTTTCATGTTGTTAAACCCAGACCTTAAGAAAGCATGTCTGAATTGAGAGAAGCCTGTGTGTGGTGTTTATTGAAGAGCCCTGAAGAGGTGAAATTGAGGCAATGTCACCAGTGGCTATGAGGTGATGCTTGGGAGGCAGATTCCCATCTAACACAGTGTTAAGCAGTGCGGTTTTAGAGGTCTGTGGAGGGGACTGGGTCCTTTGTGATGGATAGGAGGAGAGTTGATGTAAAGTTGATTTATTAGACTGAGTCTGATATGTTTAATATCTTCCCCACTAGAAGTTTAGGTTTCCACCTGACAGAAACTGCACTCTTCATTTAATGCTCTTTATAACTGTATGAAGTTTCTGGCTTCACATGTATTTCTAAACCAGGATAGGTGAAATGGCAGAGCTATTCTTGATCCAGATGTCTCTGGCCAGGTGATGTGTAGCTCTATTGATTGCACCAGACCTCTGATGCAGGAGATGTACTACTCCAAAGCTGAATTTATTTGAGTATGTCCATCTAATGTGCAAGTTCCCAGATGAAATAAGGGTTTCTTGTAGAGATGATCCTATATTACCTGTGACTACCATCTTTGAGCTGAATAACATTGTTGAAGTCACCAAGCCTGATTTTTCTAAGTGATATCAATGTCCATACAGATGATGGCTTTTCTAGTTTAGCTCAACATCAAATGGCTACAACGAACATGGGAATGTATCAGAGTTGTTTTTGTCTGAGTACATACATAGCTGGAAGGAGCTGTTAGCTTGAGCACCCTGGATGGAAAATATACTGTGTAGTATAACAAAGAGAAAGAAGTAATCAAAACCGTAGCCACTTAAGGTTTGATTCTATAGATGAAAAAGTCCACCTTAAACTTCAGAAGTAACCAACCTACAGCCAATGCAGATCCCACAGCACTGGTATAACATGCTTTCTCTTTGCTGAACTCTGCTTAATATATTGGCTGGCACATTCTACCCTAACTTCAGATTCTGAATGGTTTGAAGGTGTATCCTCATAAATAAAATAAATAGTGATGCAATTGGAAAAGAGCAAAATGCTGCTATAAAGGTGATAAAAGGTGGTACAAGTTCAGTGTCAGACAATTAAACATCATAAAGGCAAAGAGAAAACATGTGTCTGTTTGTGATGGGATTTCCCCCCTTTTCTTTCCTAGTTTTCTTTTCCCCACTGCCTTAAACGTTCATTGCCTCTCTCCTTCTCTTTCCTGTGTTTTGGTTTCTTTACCATAAGGTTTGTCTCATTTTTTTCCTTTACTTTTTCATTCTGTTGAGATACAGTGACCTTTAATGGAATCCCCCTAATGCATTTCTATATTCATGTTGCCCATACACACTACAAACCAAAAAAGGGCATATAAGAACAAGATTGTGCCTAACTGTCCACTGGCACATTTAGAATGATAGTTTTGGCTAGTGTAAAGCAACCTAGCCCCACTGAAGTCAATGCAGATTTTCACCAACTAAGGATCTGGCCAATAGAGTAGATGAGCAATTTAAGTGTTGGTCTCTATTTTCCTTTTGTAGAGAGTTTGCTTCTTTATTTACTCTTTTTCTTATGTTTTCTGTGGTTTTGCTCTGGTTTTTGCTCTAAGTTATTTTTCCTTTGTGCTAGGATTGTGTTTATTTTGTTTGGTCTTTCATCTCCTTTTGGTATTTGCTGACTATGAAGTTTACTTGGCTCTTTAAATGATCTCTCTTTCAGTTGTATGAGGGCTTTCCTTCTTTGTTTCTCTTCCAGGCTTGGGCCCAATTACAGCCCTCAGGACAGGAGTTAGGGTTAGGGTTAGGGAATTGCTTATCCAGCAGGGGAGTAAACTTGGCTTCTTGTGTTAGACAGGTGTGTTCACATTCTTTCTAGCACCCCTCCTAACTCTTCTGACTTAGAATCTCCCAGAAGGCATTCTCTTTTCTGTGTACAACTCTTGTTTGCCTTCTATGGTCTCTAATAATTCAGTCTTTGTCTCTTGCATGTCAGCCAGTCCTTCTTAAAGTGAGGATACCTGTCTGTGTGCTTGCTGTTCCTTCTCACTCGTGGAATGACCTGAAATGTTTGCTGATAAAAGCTGTAACAACTGAGTTCTGGTGTAGGAAGATCAGGCTTTGTTCAGGCTCAAATGATAAGAGATGCTAGTCAAACTCCTGATTCATCAGTTGGCTTCAAATCAAGGGTCAGCCCTACAGCAGGCTGACTAATTTGACTCCAATATCTATTCATGTTTCAGGAGCTTGGCTGGAGTCCACTAATAAATATTTAGTGCCAAATCATAATTAACTCCATTAACAGTTTGACACAGATCCTCCCTTTGGGGAAGCATGGGTTGGTAGGTGACACAGAGAAGTGATAGGCAACTAAGTAAGATCCAGGTACTTTCCATTTGGATATTTCAACTGACTCATCCCATTGGGAAGATTTTAAATGTTTTCCAAATTAAATTCTCAAAATCAGGATGCTTGGTTACCAGGGGCACTGGAATAGGGGGGTCAGGAGGCCATGGCCCCACCACTTTTATAGCCCTCTCACTTTTTACCGACTGTAAGGATGAATGATGAGGGGAAGGAGGGTCATGGGGGAAAGAGGTGGTGTGGGAGTGGGGCCTCAGTAGAAAGGGGCAGGGAAAGGGTAGAACAAGGGCAGGAACTCGGGGGGGGAGGGTGGCATAGCAGAGTGGTGCCACAGTTTGGGTGCCCATGGGGCCCCTTCTCCTACACTGTTAGGAAGCGTCTGCCCACTCCTGATGGTTACTCTAGCTGTAAAGTGAAATGAAGATATTTTCATAATCTTGGGAGGTAACTTTTGGATAGTAATATTCTCAACCGGGAAGAGAAATTCTAGATCACTGCACTGTTCATTGTGCATATACAAATAATAAATGGACACTAATTTCACATAATTAAGAATGATTTCAAAGCATTTCAGACTTTGACCCAAATTCTGCCCCCAAGTAGAGCTGTGTAACACCACTGAATTCAATGGAGTTGCATGAATGAAAGAAAAGGTAGAATTTGGTCCTTTATATAGAAATCAGTTAACAAAAGGCTGCCACCTCTGAAGTGTAGTGTGGTAGCTGTCTGCCAGTGCACCATAAAAATAATACAAAACAGCATAAGCCATAACAAACTGACCACACACCATTATCAGCAGAATATCAGTTTCTGGCAAACATATACAGAGCCTGCTTCTCAGTTCAGAAGACACTAAAGTTTCTACTCCTGCATTATAGTCGTTTTACAATTAATCTGTCACTTTCATAGATACTGATTTAGGGTCCTAACCAGAAATAAATTATGCAGCAATTACACAGATTTTCTCTTTTATCGATGTTACTTGCTCTGAATGGTACCTTGTCTACTTTCCCCCCACAGCAAGTAGATGCATATTCTTGAATACGGGTTACTCAACTTGCAATGGGACAATCAGCCTAATACTAGTTGCAACTGTCCCCAGCTAGGTTAAAGAACATTTGGCAAAGAGAATAACTGACACAAAATGCTAGTTCACAGATGCAAAACTCAAACATACCTATCTGTATAGATTACAGGGACAGGTGAACTAATTCGGGGAAAAGAAAAGCCAGCCCGAAACTTTGCTCCAAATTCAAACTAAACTTGAATCTTACAAGGGCGAACAGTTGAAATTTTTTGTGCATGCCTCCATGCCACTAGGTTTTGGTCAGTGCTGAAATAGACATTACAAAATACCTTAGAAAAACCTTCTGAAACTAGACCTATTCCATTAAACATTCTAGCCGAGCACCTGAAGATCCCATTGACTTCATTTGCAATTGTGGATTCTTTAACATATAAGCTCTCTGGGGAATAGATTTACTTTGCTGTTGTTCCCCTGCTGGACAGCAAAACAGACTGATAATGCTATATAAAGAGAACAGATAATACAGAATCAGATGCAATTACTTTAAATTCTGTGTGAGTAAAGGTTACTGACATTGACTGCGCAGCTCAGGCTTAGGTAGGGAGGCAGCACCAGCCCTTTTGTGGAAAATGCCATGTTGAAGTATTTCACACACAGCCCCACGATCAGGGATTAGCTCTGAAAGAATTCCAGCCTGACTTTCAAACCAAAGAGGTTTGGAGAAGAAAGGAAAAGCTTCAAAATAGTAGCTGACATTTTGTATGCGTATCCAAACCAACCCCACCAAACCTTGTGCAGCACTTAGCGCAGTGGGGACGGGATTATCGCTGTGGGCTTTGGATGTTACAGTAATAGAATTTATTGTTAACAATAATCCCATCTCACTCACTCTCTGATTGTTCACCTCTAGCTGGTTAGGTTCCAATATGGGTAACTCTGGTATACCTCCTTACAATTCCATCTTCAGTTTCCACTGGATGAGGTATTCTTTACTGTCTTAGCCTAAACTCTTGCATAGCACCGTTTTGTGTAGTTAAACAGAGATTTGTATTTCTTCCAAGAGATGACTCCATGTCACTCATGGATGAAGTGACCTCTACTATAGTTTGCTTATGGTACTATAAGGACCTAATCCTGTTAAGATTTATCAACATGACTGGATCATCTATGAATTCACCCCCTTCAAGTCCTTGTGACTATTCAAGAATTAAAGTTAAATGTGATTTTAGAATTGGGGCCTGAGGCTGTAATGTTCCTTTGGTATGAAAGGAATTATATCAATGTGCAAGAGAATGTGACAAAGGATACGTCTGCAGTACGAAATTAATTCAAACTTAATCTATTCAAATTGTCGGAAGCGATTTTATACATTCAGTGTTGTGTGTCCCCACTAAAGCGTGTGAATTTAGCTGAGTGCGTCCACAGGACCGAGGCTAGCATCGAATGACAGAAAAGTGCATTGTGAGAAGCTATCCCACAGTTCCCACAGTCCCTGCTGCCTATTGGAATTCTGGGTTAAGCTCCCAGTGCATGATGGGGCAAAAACATTCTCACTGGTATTTCTGGGTGTGTGTCGTCACTCACTCCTCCCTCTGTGAAAGCTACGGCAGATACCATAGTGCCAGAAGACGATGCAATACAGTGCACCGCCTGTCTCCTGGTACTATGAATCCACCTTGCATGTTCTCTCGTCTTTCTATCTACTCTTATCTAACCATTTCCCTCCTTCTTTCGGCTACCATGAACTGAGCAGCACAGCTTCCGCCACAAACTCTGCTTTCCCACTCCTGCATTGGTAGCTAATTTTTCCTTGTTGTTGGTCCTGGGCTCCCATGGAAGCTACAGAAGGCAATAATTCCCTGCCTTGTTTTGACCATAATAAACTGAGCCGCACAGCTTCCACCGCAAACTCTGCTCTCCCGCTCTTGAAGCTTTAGCGAGCTCCCAGCTTTCTTGAAAGCTACAGAAGACAACCATTTACCGCCTTTTATTGGTCATCTTGAACCGAACAGGGCTCCTACGTTTAGTGCCCTTTTTCCAGGATTACACATGCAGGCACCATAGCGCAGCAAGCATGGAGCCTGGTCAGATCTCCGCTGCAGTTTTGACCATTGTAAATACCTCGCGCATTATCCAGCAGTATGTGCAGTACCTGCAAAACCAGGCGAGGAAGTGATGACAGTGCTATTACTATTCTGATGAGGCCATGGACACAGTCGTTCCTAGAAGCGCGGCATGTGGCGATTGGGAGATAATGGTGGCGTTGGGTCAGGTTCATGCAGTGGAATGCTGATTCTGGGCCTGGGAAACAAGCACACACTGGTGAGACTGCATAGTGTTGCAGGTCTGGGATGATTCCCAGTGGCTGTGAAACTTTCATATGTGCAGGGCCACTTTCGTGGAACTTTGTGACTTGCTGTCCCTTGCCCTGAAGCCAAAGACACCAAAATGAGAGCAGCCCTCACAGTTGAGAAGTGAGTGGCCATAGCACTGTGGACGCTTGCAATGCCCGACAGCTACCGGTCATTTGGAATCAGTTTGGCGTGGGCAAATCTACTGTAGGAGTTGCTGTGCTGCAAATAGCCAACACAATCATTGACCAGCTGCTATCAAGTGTAGTGATTTTGGGAAATGTTCAGATCATTGTGGATGGCTTTAATGCACTGGGGTTCCCTAACTGCAACAGGGCGATAGACGGAATGCATATCTTGGCCCCAGCACACGGAGGCACCCAGTATCCCGCAAGGGATACTTTTCCATGGTGCTGCAAGCACTGGTGGATCGCAAGGGACATTTCACCCATATCAACATGGGATGGCTGGGAAAGGTGCATGACCCTCGCATCTTCAGGAACTCTGGCCTGTTTGAACAGCTGCAGGAAGGGACTTACTTCCCAGACCAGAAAATTACTGTTAGGATGTTGAAATGTCTATAGTTATCCTCGGCGACCCAGCCTACCCCTTAATGCCATGGCTCATGAAGACATACTCAGGCACCTTGGACAGTAGTAAGGAGCAGTTCAACTGTAGGCTGAGCAAGTGCAGAATGGTGGTAGAATGTGCTTTTGGACATTTGAAAGTGTGCTGACACAGTTCACTGACTCAGGTAGATTTCAGCACAACCAACATTCCAATTGTAATTGCTGCTTGTTGTGTGCTCCACAATATCTGTGAGCGTAAGGGGGAGACGTTTATGGTGGGGTGGGTGGTTGAGGCAACTCGCCTGGTGGCTAATTTCGCACAACCAGACAACAGGGCGATTAGAAGAGCGCAGCAGGGCGTGCTGCACATCAGAGAAGCTTTGAAAGCCAGTTTCATGACAGGCCAGGGTACGGTGTGAAAGTTGTGTTTGTTTCTCTTGAAGTTACCCACCCCCTATATATATATATATGAAAGGAAATAAAGTCAAAATTATTTAAAAACTGTTCTTTATTATTTGTTGCACAACACATTGAGAGAAATCAGAAGGTAGACCGGGGGAGGGAGGGGTATTGGGTTAGAGGGGTGGAGGAGGAGGGAAGGACAAGTCCAGAAACCAAATCAAAAGTTTGCATATGCCAGCTTTCTGCTCCTTGGGGGATTCTCTGGGGTTGAGTGTGTGGGTCTCTGTAGCCTCCCCACTTGTGTACTTGGGTGTCTGGGTGAGGAGGCTATGGCACTTGGGAGAAGGGAGGGCAGTTATACAGAGGCTGCAGCAGCAGTCTGTGGTCTTGCTGCCTTTCTCGCATTAGATCCACCATACGGTGCAGCAGGTCAGTTTGCTCCCCCATGAGCTTGACCATAACATCCTACCTGCTCTCATCGCGCACGTCTCTCCTCTCTTCATGTTCCTATAATGTTTTCCGGGACTCCGTAATTGTTTGCCTCCATGCATTCAGCTGGGCCCTATCAGTGCAGGAGGACTGTATGAGCTCACCGAACATGTCGTCCCGAGATAGTTTTTTCCGCCTTCTAATCTGGACTAGTCTCTGGGATGGAATAGATAGGGGCCACGTTGAAATATTTGCACCTGCGGGAGGAGAAAAAGGGAAGTTAGTATTTGAAAAGATACATTTCAGAGAACAAAGGGGACACTCCTTCTCAGTGAAACAGGCAATTCATAGTACACAGCACATGTTCTTTCTGTACAAGTTAACATTTTGCCTCATACTGAAGTGCCTGCCATCACACATGGCTGGGCAAAAGAATTCAGCTTGCAGGCAGCCTAGGGGCATGGGGGGTTGTTTTTCTTCTACATTCATTTAAATGCTTTCAAACTGCTGTGCCCCCTTTCCCATAACAAGCTATGCCTGGTGGGTTTGCCATATAAAAGGAGGGCTTGCAGGCTCTCTGGGATGATCGCTTCCCCCCCAACCGCCACATCCACTGCATGGTTCCGATGGGGCTCTGAGCAGGGATGAGCCTTCTAAACTAAACGTGAACAGCCCAGCATGGCTGGGTTTTGTCCCCCCCCCAGCTCCCCACCACATGGCTCAGATCAGGCTCTCACTCACCAGAGGTACCTTCTCCAGGGTCATGGTCCAGGAGCCCACCTTGGGAGTGGGGGGAGGCTATTGGCTCCAGTGTTAAGAATAGTTCCTGGCTAAGGGAGGAAACGGATTCCCCACTTGCCGCCTGTGCACTGTCCTCCTCCTCTTCCTCCTCTTCATTCTCCAATGACTCTTCCTCCTTGCTCTGTGCAACTCCCCCCTTGCAGGTGTCCATGGAAAGTGGTGGGGTAGTGGTGGCATCACTCCCCATAATTGCATGCAGCTCATGGTACAAGCTGAATGTATAGGGCTGTGACCCAGAGTGCCCGTTCACCTCTCTGGCTTTTTGGTATGCTTGCCTGAGTTCCTTGATTTTTGTACAACATTGTTCTGTGTCCCTGGAGTAGCCTCTTTCCGTCATGGCCCAGGATACTTTAGCGTTCATTTTTTTGGAATGTAGTTCTGCCATAACAGATTCATCTCCCCAACATGCAGTGAGATCCAGTACCTCCCATTTGGACCATGCTGGAGCTTGTCTGCGAATCTGAGACTGCGTGATCTCTCGTGATGATGGACTGTCCATGGTTGCCTGTGATGGTGGACTATGCTCATGGTCACCTGTGCTGATGGTGACCAAACAGGAAATGAAATTCAAAAGTTCCCGAGGCTTTTTCTACCCACCTGGCTAGTGTATTGGAGTTGAGAGTGTTGTCCAGAGCGGTCACAAGGGAGCATTCTGGGATAGCTCCCAGAGGCCAATAAAGTCAAATTGCATCCACAATACCTTTAACCTGGGATTGCAATCTCGATTTAAGCGCAATTCCACTTGCCAAGGTGGAATACAGAAATCAGATTAAAGAGCCCTTTAAATTGAAAAAAAAAAACAAAAACGGTTAGGTCATGTGGATGGAATCATTTTTTTCCCCCGAATTAACTCAGCTAATTCCAAAATAACCAACTAGTATAGACTAGGGCAAAGATTCAGTCTTTGCAGTAACTATGATGGATGTGGAGCTGCTCTGATAATATCTGAATAGTGTCAGTACTTTGGGGGAGTTTGCTGTACGGCTATCCTGGGCAGTTGGGGAAACAAGGGTAAGCAAAAGCATTAACTCCACATAAGGCACTCCCTTACCCCAGAAAACACTTTGGGTTATTTTTACAGGACAAGGGAAAGCAGCTGGCCCCAATGAGATTGGCTCAACCTTCCACTGAGCCTACCAAACTGTTTTATGACAACAGAGCCCCAAAGCCTGGAAACTGAGAAAACAAAGGACTCTGGCTCACTCTATAGGGGAGTGGAGGGGGAGACAGTTATTGGGGAGCTGTTCAAGGGGAAAAGACTGACACACTGACATAACCTTAGTCCCAGATTTGGACCTTAGCGTCCAAAATATGGGGGTTAGCATGAAAACCTCCAAGCTTAGTTACCAGCTTGGACCTGGTACCTGCTGCCACCACCCAAAAAATTAGAGTGTTTTGGGGCACTCTGGTCCCTCTGAAAAACCTTCCCTGGGGACCCCAAGACCCAAATCCCTTGAGTCTCACAACAAAGGGAAATAATCCTTTTTCCCTTCCCCCCTCCAGGTGCTCCTGGAGAGATACACAGACACAAGCTCTGTGAAACTACACAGAGAGACTCCCCTTCTCTGTTCCCAATCCTGGAAACAAAAAAGTACTTTCCTATTCCCCCAGAGGGAATGCAAAATCAGGCTAGCAATCCAACACACAGATCTCCCCGATTTCTTCCTCCCACCAATTCCCTGGTGAGTACAGACTCAATTTCCCTGAAGTAAAGAAAAACTCCAACAGGTCTTAAAAGAAAGCTTTATATAAAAAGAAAGAAAAATACATCCAAATGTCTCTCTGTATTAAGATGATATAACACAGGGTCGATTGCTTAAAAGAATATTGAATAAACAGCCTTATTCAAAAAGAATACAAATCAAAGCACTCCAGCACTTATATTCATGCAAATACCAAAGAAAAGAAACCATATAACTTACTATCTGATCTCTTTGTCCTTACACTTAGAAACAGAAGATTAGAAAGTAGAACTACTTCTCCAAAGCTCAGAGAAAGCAGGCAGCCAGAAAAACAAAGACTCAGACACACAATTCCCTCCACCCAAAGTGGAAAAAATCCGGTTTCCTGATTGGTCCTCTGGTCAGGTGCTTCAGGTGAAAGAGACATTAACCCTTAGCTATCTGTTTATGACACGCCCCCCAAATTGCAGACAGTGGGGAAGCTCACTGGCGGCAATTTCCTTCTAGAACTTGAAAATAAACAGATTAATACAACACATACACCTTTACATATACTCCTAAGTATATAACTAACAGACTTCTACATTTTAAGAACACTTTTTAACTACTGAATTCTGGGAAACTCTCACGGGAGAGTGCATCAGCTACTTTGTTAGAAGCTCCTGTGATGTGTTGAATTTCAAAATCAAAATCTTGGAGAGCTAAACTCCAACGAAGAAGTTTCTTGTTGTTCCCCTTGGCAGTATGAAGCCACTTTAGTGCAGCATGGTCAGTTTGTAGTTGGAACCGCCGTCCCCAAACATATGGGCGTAGCTTTTCCAGGGCGTACACAATGGCATAGCATTCCTTTTCACTGACTGACCAGTGACTTTCCCTCTCAGACAGTTTCTTGCTGAGAAACACGACAGGATGGAAGTTGTGATCTGTTGCTTCCTGCATGAGCACTGCTCCTATACCACGCTCAGATGCATCCGTGGTTACTAGGAATGGCTTGTCAAAGTCCGGGGCCCTGAGCACAGGGTCAGACATGAGCATCGCCTTAAGCTGGGTAAAGGCCTTTTGACACTCGTCAGTCCACTTAACGGCATTTGGCTGGGTCTTTTTGGTCAGGTCGGTCAATGGGGCAGCGATTTGGCTGTAGTGTGGGACAAATCGCCTGTAGTATCCGGCCAAGCCTAAGAAGGATTGGACCTGCTTCTTGGACCGTGGGACAGGCCACTTTTGGATAGCATCCACCTTGGCCTGTAGGGGGTTTATGGTTCCTCGACCCACCTGGTGCCCCAGGTAAGTCACTCTGTTTTGGCCTATTTGACACTTTTTGGCCTTAACAGTTAGTCCTGCCTGCCTGATGCGCTCAAAGACCTTTTCCAGGTGTAGTAGGTGTTCGGGCCAGGAGTCTGAAAAAATGGCCACATCATCGAGGTAGGCAACTGCAAATTCTCCCAGTCCAGCTAGTAGACCATCTACCAGCCTCTGGAAGGTGGCGGGTGCATTTCGAAGGCCGAAAGGAAGGACATTGAATTCATACACCCCCGCATGGGTGACGAATGCTGACCTCTCCTTGGCAGGTTCATCTAGCGGTACTTGCCAGTACCCCTTGGTTAAGTCTATTGTAGAGATGAACTGGGCACGTCCCAACTTCTCCAATAGCTCATCGGTACGTGGCATTGGATAGTTGTCCGGACGAGTTACAGCATTTAGCTTACGGTAGTCCACGCAAAAGCGTATTTCCCCATCTGGTTTGGGTACCAGAACCACTGGAGATGCCCATGCACTGGTAGATGAGCGGATTATACCCATCTGTAGCATGTTCTGGATCTCCCGTTCTATAGCAGCTTGGGCATGAGGAGACACTCGGTAGGGTGGGGTTCTGATTGGGTGAGCATTACCTGTATCAATGGAGTGGTATGCCCGTTCAGTCCGTCCTGGGGTGGCTGAGAACAATGGGGCGAAGCTAGTGCACAGCTCCTTGATTTGTTGCCGCTGCAGACGTTCCAGGGTGGTTGAGAGGTTCACCTCTTCCACGCCACCGTCTTTTTTCCCGTCGTAGTAGACACCGTCAGGCCCCTCAGCATCCTCTCCCTGGACTGTAAACTGACAAACCTGTAAGTCTCTGGAATAGAAAGGCTTGAGAGAATTAACATGGTACACTTTAGGCTTTAGTGAGGAATTGGGAAATGCTATGAGGTAGTTTACAGCTCCCAGGCGCTCTTGGACCGTGAATGGCCCTTCCCATGATGCTTCCATCTTATGGGCCTGTTGCGCCTTCAAGACCATAACCTGGTCTCCTACCTTGAAGGACCGATCTCTGGCATGTCTGTCATACCAGGCCTTTTGCTCTTCTTGAGCATCCTTTAGGTTCTCTCTAGCAAGGGCTAAAGAGTGTCGGAGGGTGCTTTGTAGGTTGCTTACAAAGTCCAGAATGTTAGTTCCTGGAGAAGGCGTAAACCCCTCCCATTGCTGCTTCACCAACTGTAATGGCCCCTTAACCTCGTGACCATACACAAGTTTAAATGGTGAAAACCCTAAACTGGGATGTGGTACAGCCCTGTAGGCAAACAGCAACTGCTGCAACACTAGGTCCCAATTATTGGAGAATTCGTTGATGAATTTTCGTATCATGGCCCCCAAAGTTCCATTGAACCTTTCCACCAGGCCATTGGTTTGATGGTGGTACGGGGTGGCAACCAAGTGATTCACCCCATGAGTTTCCCACAGTTTTTCCATGGTCCCTGCCAGGAAATTAGACCCTGAATCTGTAAGGATGTCAGAGGGCCAACCTACCCTGGCAAAGATGTCTGTTAGGGCCAGGCACACAGTGTTAGCCCTGGTGTTGCCTAGAGCTACTGCTTCCGGCCATCGGGTAGCAAAGTCCACTAAAGTCAGTACGTACTGCTTTCCTCTGGGCGTCTTTTTTGGGAAAGGGCCCAGAATATCCACAGCTACTCGCTGAAATGGGACCTCAATTATGGGGAGTGGCTGGAGAGGGGCCTTGACCTGGTCTTGAGGCTTACCCACTCTTTGGCATACCTCACAAGACCGGACATACTTGGCAACGTCCTTGCCCATCCCCTCCCAGTGGAAGGACTTCCCCAACCGGTCCTTGGTTCTGTTCACCCCAGCATGGCCACTGGGATGATCATGGGCTAAGCTTAAGAGCTTCCCCCGGTACTTAGTTGGAACCACCAACTGTTTTTGCGGCTGCCATTCTTCCCGGTGTCCACCAGAAAGAATTTCCTTGTATAAAAGTCCTTGGTCTATAACAAACCGGGATCGATTAGAAGAGCTGAGAGGCGGTGGGGTGCTCCGTGCCGCCGCCCACGCTTTCTGAAGGCTGTCATCTGCTTCCTGCTCAGTCTGGAACTGTTCCCTTGAGGCTGGGGTCACCAGTTCTTCCTCAGACTGTGGACTTGGGCTTGGTCCCTCTGGAAGCGATGTAGGTGATGGGGTTGTTTCCGTTGCTGGTGAACCGCTCTCCGCTGGTGCACCTGAGGGTATTTCAGGCTCTGGCTGAGCCTTTTGGGTATGGCTGTCTTTTGCTTCTGCCAGTTCTGGCTCGCTGGCGCCCTCTGGCGTTGAGTTTGAAGATGTGGTTGCACTTGCTGGTGCTGGTTGCTGTTCCAGTTCCGGGCCTGGGACTGGAGGTGCTGTGGCTGTTTCAGTGGTTGGCATGGAATCCGGGTCCACTACCTCTGTCTGGGTCTCTGGTAACACAGACGGGGCGTCTGTGGACGGCTCAGGAACAGGAATGGGTCTGGAAGCTTGCCTGGTTTGGCTACGTGTAACCATTCCCACTCTCTTGGCCCGCCTCACCTGGTTGGCCAAGTCTTCCCCCAGTAGCATGGGGATAGGATAATTGTCATAGACTGCAAAAGTCCACATTCCTGACCAGCCTTTGTACTGGACAGGCAGTTGAGCTGTAGGCAAGTCTACAGCTTGTGACATGAAGGGGTAAATTGTAACTTTGGCCTTTGGGTTGATGAATTTGGGGTCAACGAAGGATTGGTGGATAGCTGACACTTGTGCCCCCGTGTCTCTCCACGCAGTAACCTTCTTTCCGCCCACTCTCAAATTTTCCCTTCGCTCCAAGGGTATTTGAGAGGCATCCAGGCATGGGGATCTTTGGTGTGATGGTGGTGTAATGAATTGCACTCGCATGGTGTTCTTGGGACACTTGGCCTTGATATGTCCCAGTTCATTACACTTAAAGCATCTTCCATCTGATGGGTCAGTGGGCCGAGGTGAGTTACTGGAGACTGGTGAGGTTGAAGGGTAGGGTATGTGTGGCTTTACTTGGGTGGTATGTGGGGTCTTTGGCTGTCCTCGGTTGTAGGGTTTATGGTCTGTGTGCCCCCTGGGGTAATCGTTCCCCTTGACAGTAGCTTTCTTGCTTTCTGCCAGTTCCATCCATTTGGCTCCAATCTCCCCCGCCTCAGCGATATCTTTGGGATTTCCATCTTGTATGTACCGTGTGATGTCTTCAGGAACACCATCCAAGAACTGCTCCATTTGTATGAGGAGGTTCAGTTCTTCCAAGGTTTGAATGTTGTTTCCTGTTATCCAGGCCTCATAGTTTTTTGCAATGTAGTAGGCGTGTTTGGGAAATGACACCTCGGGTTTCCACTTTTGGGTTCTGAAGCGCCGACGGGCATGATCTGGGGTTATCCCCATTCGGTATCTGGCCTTGGTTTGAAAAAGTTTATAGTCATTCATTTGCAGCTTAGGCATTTCAGCTGCCACCTCTGCTAAAGGTCCACTGAGCTGTGACCTCAATTCTACCATGTACTGGTCTTCGGGGATGTTGTACCCAAGACAGGCTCTTTCAAAATTTTCCAAGAAGGCCTCGGTGTCATCACCTGCCTTGTAGGTGGGAAATTTCCTGTGCTGTGGAGCAATAATGGGCGCCGGGTTGTTAGGGTTGGCTGGCACATGCAGCCCAGCTTTTGCCAACTCCAGTTCATGTTTTCTCTGTTTTTCCTTCTCTTCATTCTCTTTTTGTTGTTTTTCCATTTCTCGGCGGTGGGCCAACTCTTCTTCTTCTTGTTTCCTTCGGTGGGCGAACTCTTCTTCTTCTAGTTTTCTTTTGTGTGCTGCCTGTTTGATTTGTTCTTCTCTTTCTTTCATCTCCATCTGTCGCCTGTGTTCAGCTTCTTTGATTTGTTCTTCGGCCTCAATTTTTGCCTTAGAAGTCATGGTTCCTGTTTTCTTGTGTTGGGGTGCCCTCCGGTGTTTATCTTTTGAACTGCAGGTTCTCTGTTGCCTCCTGAAGTCTGCCTAGCAACAGTGCCTTTAGCTAATCTTCAATGTTAAGTAAACCTGAAAAACCACTTTATTTGCATGCCTATAAGTGCTGGTACTTGCCTCCTAATGGGAGGGCTATTGCATGACAAAAGACCCTCAACAGTCTCTTAATGGCTTCTCGCTTAACATGCAAGCCACAAACTGCCAGAGAGAGCAGAAAAAAAAATTCTCTCTGGTTCCCTTTTAAAACCAACTGTTTCTCTCTGCTAAAAAGCCCTTAGCAGAGAAAAGAAAAATATAATATTCCTACTGGCTTCTGGATTCTGTCTATATCCCACCTGCTGCCACTCATGACATAACCTTAGTCCCAGATTTGGACCTTAGCGTCCAAAATATGGGGGTTAGCATGAAAACCTCCAAGCTTAGTTACCAGCTTGGACCTGGTACCTGCTGCCACCACCCAAAAAATTAGAGTGTTTTGGGGCACTCTGGTCCCTCTGAAAAACCTTCCCTGGGGACCCCAAGACCCAAATCCCTTGAGTCTCACAACAAAGGGAAATAATCCTTTTTCCCTTCCCCCCTCCAGGTGCTCCTGGAGAGATACACAGACACAAGCTCTGTGAAACTACACAGAGAGACTCCCCTTCTCTGTTCCCAATCCTGGAAACAAAAAAGTACTTTCCTATTCCCCCAGAGGGAATGCAAAATCAGGCTAGCAATCCAACACACAGATCTCCCCGATTTCTTCCTCCCACCAATTCCCTGGTGAGTACAGACTCAATTTCCCTGAAGTAAAGAAAAACTCCAACAGGTCTTAAAAGAAAGCTTTATATAAAAAGAAAGAAAAATACATCCAAATGTCTCTCTGTATTAAGATGATATAACACAGGGTCGATTGCTTAAAAGAATATTGAATAAACAGCCTTATTCAAAAAGAATACAAATCAAAGCACTCCAGCACTTATATTCATGCAAATACCAAAGAAAAGAAACCATATAACTTACTATCTGATCTCTTTGTCCTTACACTTAGAAACAGAAGATTAGAAAGTAGAACTACTTCTCCAAAGCTCAGAGAAAGCAGGCAGCCAGAAAAACAAAGACTCAGACACACAATTCCCTCCACCCAAAGTGGAAAAAATCCGGTTTCCTGATTGGTCCTCTGGTCAGGTGCTTCAGGTGAAAGAGACATTAACCCTTAGCTATCTGTTTATGACAGGGGGGTCTCTCTGTGTAGTTTCACAGAGCTTGTGTCTGTGTATCTCTCCAGGAGCACCTGGAGGGGGGAAGGGAAAAAGGATTATTTCCCTTTGTTGTGAGACTCAAGGGATTTGGGTCTTGGGGTCCCCAGGGAAGGTTTTTCAGAGGGACCAGAGTGCCCCAAAACACTCTAATTTTTTGGGTGGTGGCAGCAGGTACCAGGTCCAAGCTGGTAACTAAGCTTGGAGGTTTTCATGCTAACCCCCATATTTTGGACGCTAAAGTCCAAATCTGGGACTAAGGTTATGTCATGGTGGTAGCGGTGGGATGATATAGACAGAATCCAGAAGCCAGTAGGAATATTATATTTTTCTTTTCTCTGCTAAGGGCTTTTTAGCAGAGAGAAACAGTTGGTTTTAAAAGGGAACCAGAGAGAATTTTTTTTTTCTGCTCTCTCTGGCAGTTTGTGGCTTGCATGTTAAGCGAGAAGCCATTAAGAGACTGTTGAGGGTCTTTTGTCATGCAATAGCCCTCCCATTAGGAGGCAAGTACCAGCACTTATAGGCATGCAAATAAAGTGGTTTTTCTGGTTTCCCTTCATTGAACATTAGCTAGAGAGAGAAAAGGAAAAAAAGCACTGTTGCTAGGCAGACTTCAGGAGGCAACAGAACCTGCAGTTCAGAAGATAAACACCGGAGGGCACCCCAACACAAGAAAACAGGAACCATGACTTCTAAGGCAAAAATTGAGGCCGAAGAACAAATCAAAGAAGCTGAACACAGGCGACAACTGGAAATAAAACAAAAAGAGATGGAGATGAAAGAAAAGGAAGAAAGCATGAAACTGGCAGCCTTCCAAAGAGAACAGGCAGCCCAAGAGGCAGCACACAAAAGAAAACTAGAAGAAGAAGAGGTGGCCTACCGAATGAAACAAGCAGAAGAAGAGTTGGCCCACAGAAGGAAGCAAGAAGAAGAAGAGGCGGCCCACCGCCGAGACATGGAAAAACACCAAAAAGAAATGGAAAAACAACAAAAAGAAATGGAAAAACAACATGAAGAGAAGGAAAAACAGAGAAAACATGAACTGGACTTGGCAAAAGCTGGGCTGCATGTGCCAGCCAACCCTAACAACCCGGCGCCAAATATTGCTCCACAGCACAGGAAATTTGCCACCTACAAGGCAGGTAATAACACCGAGGCCTTCTTGGAAAATTTTGAAAGAGCCTGTCTTGGGTACAGCATTCCCGAAGACCAGTACATGGTAGAATTAAGGTCACAGCTCAGTGGACCTTTAGCAGAGGTGGCAGCTGAAATGCCTAAGCAGAAAATAAGGGAGTGGAGGGGGAGACAGTTATTGGGGAGCTGTTCAAGGGGAAAAGACTGACACACACAGACACCTGCTGGGGTGTCTGAAGAAGTTAAGCTTGCCTTGATTTCCATCAGGTGATAGACATGCATAGACATGCACATAAACTCTTAATTGTTTTAAAATCCTTGTCTCATCATGCTTTACTCCTACCATTGAGTTTAAACACTGCTTTGCTTTCAGAAGGCTGTCTGATCACAGTGTTCGCCACTGGTTACAGACTCCTGAAGGGAAGAACCACAGCTACCTGAATCCAATAGGACTTAATGGGTAATCACATTGACCCACAGTAGCCCTGGATAGGCAAAGAAACCTGAAGGGATGCATTCAGAGAGACCAGAAAGGGAACAAATGTGCAACTAGCCGTCTAACTCTGACCTTAGCATTCTGGGGGTACTATTTTTTTTCCCAAACGTTGTCTCTTATTTAAGTGCCCCTTGTATAGTGCACAACATTGGTTATTTCCGTTAACACTTGCAAGTCGTCTTTACTGACCTTTTGTGTTCAGGGGCACAGTCAACAGGAATAAAAAAGAATAGAAATAGTGGATGATCTTCGTGGAGAAGGGGGAAAAAAGGACGCAGAAATACCCTAGGAAAGAGGAGCAAACTGGACAGAGCATTAGTCTGAATAAAGAAGGCACAAAAGGCAACAGCCATCACCCAAGGAGAGACATATCATGTGCCTTTTGGACCATTTCCAGAGCTGCTTGCATCCTATGCACAGTCAGGCTGGGTAGTGGTGCGGAAGACTGCCTTGCAACCTGTTGTCTTATTTTTCTTCTAGAGAAGAGAATCTGACGTCTTTATCTTAGTCATTGAACCACATCTACATGAGGCACACCCCATCCCCAGCCAGATTTTCACTTATTTTTGCTATGCTTTGACACAACAGAAGCATACTCTGCACCCCAGCTGACCTTTTCTCTCACTGACTATCACTAGTGGTTATTGTTCACATTACAGGAGTACCTACAGAGATCCAAGCAAGATCAGAACCCAGTTGTGCTAGGAAGACACACATTTTTAAGTCCCCACCCCAAAGAATTAGCTACAAGGGAATGATTATTATCCCTATTTCACAGAGGGAAAACTCAGGCACAGAGATTTCTATTTTCTCTTAGACCACTTGGGATGTCTAACACAGCGTAATGAACTGAACCAAGTTTTTCTGAGTCCAGTCTAATATCTTGATCCCAAGACCACCCTTCCTCCCATCCTATATATGCACTGGGTGTGGGAGGAGAGAACATTGGGGTGTACATTAAACACAACTGTTCCAGTGAACATTTTTGTGGATTTATTTACTTTGCACATTGTCTGTGATTACAGAGCAATAGCACTCTTCTCTCTCCTAGTTCCACCCCTCTGGTGCACCTTGTTTAATATTCTTGATGACAGAAAAGGTCCTTGAGCCTTAAAGCATCTTTTTCAATATATTCATTCAGTTCATTAACAATCAAATGACATACACTTTTTGTTTATAATATCCAAGGGCAGGAGTTTGGAAAGACAAAGAAATAATCTCAATATATGCATAAACTGAGCTGGGCCTACAGGTCACCTCTTCAGTTACCACACACCATTAGTTTAGCATTTCACACACCTTGCAAAAATATTGACTCCTTAAGGAAAAAAGTCCTTCTCATCATCTCTCAAGCAAGGCTCAACACTGGTATCTGCAGTGGTGCTGAAATGCAGTCTGGTCCTGTCTGTTGTTGTTAAATCTTTTCATCATTGATTCACCTTCAGCCACTTCTGGCATGTTACCCAGCATTTTCTAAACCCAAAGCTCTTGGCAACTTTACTCTTTGCAAGGTGGTGTCAGGGATGGGCACAGCACATCCATCTGATATGTGGTTGGTCTAAATAACACCAACAAGAGTGTTTTCATTTAAAGTTTGTACTTAATTTAGTCTCAAGCACTTATACATGTCCGCAACAGGTAAGTAGAATACCCCAAAAAACAATAATTACTAACATCTGCAGTGGTCTTTGAGTGGATGCCCCCTCCTTTGGCTTGCCTTGGTTCTACTAAAGTTCCTACAAAGGTCTAGTGGCTACCGTAGCTGCTTTTAGCAATGAGAAAATTAACTGATATTCCAGTTACTAGCAGTGGCCTAAAAGCATTAGGCAGTCTGCTGGTTGTCATAATCTCCCCCTTACATACACTGTACATTTTTAACGTATAAACACTGCCTTTTGGTGCCACACTTTAATTATTTCTTAAGCCTGTGAAGACTTTATAAATTATTGCAGTTCATGGGCCAGATTGTCTTTTAAAGCCAGTATACTGTATAGCTAAAGCAAACTCTTTTGTATGCATCTATTCATGCTTCACCTCACTGTAGTAAGAACCCAGAGAGAATTATTGCAAAGGCAGCGCAATATATACAGGGAGGGTACTTCACAAATGAAGAGCAAGTGTCAGATCCTCAGCTGCTGTAAACTGACTGACCCTGATTTATACCCGCTAAGGATCTGACCCATAATGTGTGAAATTGATAATGTGGCCAAAATGTACCTAAAATTACACAGTATCTGTAATTTGCTAATGGTCCTACTGACTAGCAAATATCCACAGGTGTGGAAATCATTCTTCTAAAGCACAAAAGTTACCCACATAGTTTAGAAACAAAGCCATTTATCAGCACTAGCTGTCTCCATTCCATCAAACAAATGTTCCCAAGCTATCTGTTGCTGTTAATTCAGAGAGTGCAGAACAATAGAAAAATCTCCTGAAATAATATTACTGTGTTACCTGTGAAAGCTACTTCAAAGAACAAACAAAACAGACATTGCAGTGCATTGCAGTAGGCATGTCATCACTATAAACAAATTCTCCCTTGAGAGTATATGGCTAATGGAACCTTCGTGGATGTTTCGTAAGTACCTGAAGGCAAGCCCAGGCATTGTATGTTTGTCAATGGTCCCTTTTTTAAAGGGACTGCCCCATTATTGATATTTAGCATTCCACACAAAAGTTATCTAATGTACTTAGGTACTATGGTAACAAGGGCCTTGATCTTTTATGTGTTCATCCTCACCAATCCGTGTGAGGTAGAGAAGAGTTATTAACTCCATTATACAGAAAAGGAACTGAGGCAAAGGCAAAGTGTGACGTGCCCAAGGTCATGCAGGAAGTCTGAGTCAGAGTAGGGAGTTGAATCCATATCTCTATGTCCTAGGTTAGTTCCCTAACCACTTGGCAATCCTTCCTCTCTTCCACTGATACTGCTTCACAAGACCAGCAATGGCGACTCTGTAAAGGTTAATTTAATTGCAATTCTCTCATGAGATCTTATGTTAATTATATCACCTTATTACAGGCACAAGCCATATCGTGCAAAAGAAATGTCTCCTGGTAGTTACCGTTTTTCAACAGACAGCAAATTAACACAAATATGGCAATGACATACAGTACAGCTTGCTTATCTAGAAGACTCACACAAGTTGAAACCCTTAAGCCATTTAAGGATTTTTTAAAAAAATTTTTACAATGACCATTAAAACTCGCAAACATTTTCAGTTATAGTTGGTATCAGTAGTGGCTGCTATGCAAAACCATTTCCAACATGACCTGACTTTTTGAAGTCACTCAAACCTCTTTTTTATGACATAGTTGTTCATTGACTAATGTGAACATCTGGGGAAACTTTAAGCAAAAACTATTTAACATGTCTTAGTGAAAATACCTACTTATTGTTACTTTCAGCCAGCTTCCTTGGGCTAAAACTGCATTATTATAGCACTTACATGTTTCAGAAATGCTGCATGAGCACAATAGGACAGCAAAAATTATGCTTTTTCATGGTTCAGAAAGCTAAGTCTGCACAAAATTTGTGCACGGAGCATATTGACATGAACGTGTACGAGACAGAAGGAGTAGGACCTAAAGGAAACAGGCCCTGCACCTTTTTATGTTTATTTTTGTACAGCACCTAACACTGTGGGGCTCAGCCTGGTTGTGCCTTTCAGGTGCTATTACAATCAAAATGTTTACAATAATTGTACCCATTTTTACCACTGACAAACTGAGGTACAGAGAGTTTAAGTGTCACAGTCACACAGCTAACCATTGGTAGGGATGGGAAAATATTCAGGTTCTGATGCTCAGTATGTTGTAATTAGCAGACAACAATCTCTTGTTCCCTCTTCATTGCCAGGCTGTTTGTTTGGGTCTTTTTGGTTTTGTTTGGCTTATTTTCTTTCTTTAATTTTTTACAGAAACTATCTTGTTTTTTTTTCAGAAGTTTTTCCAGAGGTTTTTTCCAAGTATTTTTGATACTTGTAGATGAGACTGGCCATTTACCCAAAGACACACGAAGAAGATCAAAAGCTTGTTTCTCATCACATTATCACTATGCCAACTTCCATTGTCTTCTTTCTTTGGCTTCTTTAGACAGTCAAAAGGCTCAAAAGAAATGACCTCTGATATACAGACTGGGCTTTCAAGTGAATCATATCTTAAAAAAAAACGCAAAACAGAAATACATTCCAGTTAGTGTAGCCTTAGATTTCATTATGAGGTCATGGAAATGTAATCACTTTGTCAGACTTTTGAAGGGAAAGATAGT
This sequence comes from Gopherus flavomarginatus, assembly GCF_025201925.1. Classification (NCBI taxonomy): domain Eukaryota; kingdom Metazoa; phylum Chordata; order Testudines; family Testudinidae; genus Gopherus; species Gopherus flavomarginatus. Next base: position 115,589,806 of record NC_066619.1, read on the forward strand.
CCTATGGCTGAAGCCGAAGACTGGGCATCAGAAGAACTGCATTCATTTGCACGTTTTGGTGTAGAATTTGTAACATTGTCTGTGACCTTGAGCAAGTCAGTTAATCTCTGTGCCTCAGTTTCCTCCTCCATAAAATGAGACTAATTATATTTACCTTCCTCTGTAGAGTGTTGTAAGGTTTAAGCTATTAACATTTGAGATCTTTAGAGGGAAAGTGATTTTATATTGATATTGCTGTAGCTTGGGCTTGTGGGACTCACGCTAGCTCTCTAAAAAAGAGCTGTGTAGACAGTCTTTGGAAGCTGCAGTTCGGACTGGCCCTCAGGCTCTGAAGCCTGGAGAGGAGGTGGGCATCAGAGCCCGTGCTCCAACATCCAAGTACTATCTACACAGCTATTTTTATGATATTAGGAATCTCAGAGCTAAGTGCTATGTAAACACAGACCAAAAAGATGGGGCCTTCCCACAAGAGCTGGTTCCAGGAACACAAACACCCATGCATATAACTTTATTCATGGGTTGTTCCACTAACTTCATGTGTATGCCGGACGAGACCCATTATGTAAAAAGTGTTTCTACTTCACTTTTTGAAATCTAGGTGCTTCTTGACTTAAGGTTTTCTTCACTAGAGTAAAAGGTGACTGATGTGGAGCAGCTAGATATGTAAGTTCATGAAGGCAATAGAAGCGATTTCATCATAGCTTCCAGAAGAACGCAAAATATAGCGTTGTATTAGCATGCAATTAATCAACACGTGCCCTCTGCTATTCACAGCATCTAGTAACATGTTTCTCTTGTCTTGATTTATGTATGTTTGTGAATATATTACTGTATTCCTTTAAAAAAATAATACCATGTGTATATATGTGTCTGGTAGTTTGAGTTAAATGTCTTTTTCCCCCTTAACCCTAGATCCAGCTTCTACCAAGCTGGGGACCTGTTGGCACTTTGCAGTAAATACTTAGCTCGGAGCCATTGTAACTTGCTCTAAGTCCCAAAACACATTTCTGTGAGGAACTTGTGATTTAAGAGGGGGTGGGGAGAGATGGATGTTGAAAAACTGCTTAGCTGAGCCTGACATTTTACTTTTTAAATATTAATTATATTGTGGGCTTCTTCCTATTTACATACTTAAGTGTTTGCTTGGGACATAAATGGTATTAAATTGTCTTGAGAAAGCCACAGAGCAGCTTTGTTAGATAAAACTTCTTGCAGCTGGTAATTTTTGGCAATTAATATTATGAATGCTAATGGCATGGGGACTGGGGGGAAGTTGCTTCCAGGTTGCTACTCATCTCTGTGAAATGAAAGAAAATGTCAGAAGTGGTGGGCCTGCTGAGAGCATCACTTCTGGGATGAAAAGAGGTGGCAAATGCTAAAATTACCATATTTATGGACACTACAGAATTTTAAGATCTGAATGAGTTTGCTCATAAATATAGTTTACTGTAAATACTAAAGAAGACTTTTAAAAAGTGAGCACTTCAGTATTCTCAGCGATATATAGATAGTAAAAACCCTGCAACCTAATGCATTTCTGCTTATGAGAAAGACGTCTGAGCTGCAAAATTTGAATATTACTCCAGGTCCAAACTTTGAGGATGTGGTAAGCCAGAGTTATGGTTCACTCATAAAGTTTAAAGTCTGAGTTGCTTATCATTTTCCAGCTCTTTTGTTCACTCAGGCAGCACAAAGGGATTGGACAGCAGCTGGATCTGGCCAGCTAAGTGCTCTGGGGAAGGGTAACTCTTAGGCCATGTCTACACTACTCGCCCAATCGGCAGGTAGTAATCGATCTATCGGGGATCTATTTATCGTGTCTCATCTAGATGTGATAAATCGATCCCTGAATTGACACCCATACTCCACCTCGGCAGAAGGAGTAAGCAGAGTCGATGGGGGAGCTGTGGCAGTCGACTCACCGCCGTGAGGAGGGCCAGGTAAGTTGAACTAAGATACTTTGACTTCAGCTACGTGAATAGCTTAGCTGAAGTTGTGTATCTTAGATCAATCCCCACTCCCCTCCACTGTAGACCAGCCCATAGTGATAGAGTTGGTGTACTCTTGCTTGTGCCATCTCCCATGACTTGGCCCTCGGTGGGAAGGGCATAGTGCCAGAGTACTAACCCCTCTAGTTTTATTGTTCCACAGAGACTAACTGGCCGAATTTAGAACAGCTCCTATGCAGTTGTTACAGGATGCAGTTGGTACAGATGCACCATGAAAATCAGTTAATCAGATCCCCTCTGCTTTCAACCTTCTCTGTGCAAAATGGATCTTAGCACACTAGAATCTAGAACCAAATTTTCCAATTGCAGGGATGTTCAGATCTAGGAATTTAACTGGGCCCACCTAAGCTTTTCATTAAGTCCTCACTAATCCTTCATTCCCCAACATGAAAGATTAGTATAATGATTCAAGTGTCTTTTTCATTTTTAACTCCCCCCCAAAGCAATTTAAAAGCTGCATGCAATTAGTGGGGGCCTGTTGCCTAGTAGAATACCATCCAAAGCCATATGTTTTGCTCTAGCAACACGAGAAAAGCCCACTGATATCAATGACAGTTACCCATATAGACAGAGTAGTAGATGATTCCCAATGATCAGGGTCACTTCAGAGAGGAAGAGTGGCTTTGTGCTTTTGAATATTATCATGAGGCACTTATTGAGGCTCAGGAGATCTAGGTTCAGTTTCTCTCTCTGCCAAAAACTTCCTATGTAAACTTGGGTAAGTTACTTTCTCTCTGTGTGCCTTAGCTTCCCTTTATCAGATGAGGATAACAATACTATCCCTTCTTATAGCCAATGACTGTTTAGATTGTAGACTCTTCAGAACATGGTTGCGCAACACCCAGGACCAATGAGACTTCTAGGTGCTGCTGTAAATAAGAATGATAAAGGCAAATCTGAGGCCTTCTACACAGCCTCAGCAGAAGTTCCAAAAATGCAGTATTCTTTGTCATGAGTATAGAAGGAGGAATGGGCAGAAACAAGGTAACACATACTCCTTTGTTTGTTTCAGTAGGACAACTGTGATTTCTTTCTTCCTTTTGTACAGTTTTATTCTCTTTCTTTGCTATCAATAAATAACATAAAAAGAGGGCAGTTTTGCCTCTCCAAGCAAAACAATGGCTGAACTTCCTAGAAATGTTTTTTTTCTGTTATGGAAAATGATGATACTAGTTCTCCTCTAAACTTTCCACTCTAGCCCAGTGTCAAACAGATGGAAAATAATGTGCAAAAATTTGTTTTAAATTCCTATATCATACCATGGGTTTGAGACCAGTTTTCACATCCTCAGAATTTTGCTCTGTGCCCACTTTTGAGGGACAGAGTCTTTCATATGACTGGCTGCTGAAGTCCACTCCTAGTTCAACTGGTAGCCATGGTTGGCAATTTTGTGTTGTAGAGAGAAGATAGGACACAAAGAATACTGAGTCAGTCACACATCCCAGATGCTTTATACACACAAACTCAGACAGTAGATCAGGTAGAATGGAACTGGCTAGGAATCTGTGCATTCTAGTTCCACCTGGGGAGGTGACAGAAAGATGTGTACTAGGTTTTGTCCTACATCTGACTGTTTGACCAAGGTGCAGCCAAGCTGAGGTGTCATTGTTATCCGCAGTCACAAAAGAGGGCAGCTGCTGCCAAGTTTTTTTTCCTCTGAGCAGACAGCTGTATACACGATTGTGCAATACTAAGGTTTCACTGACACTTTTAATACTGTGACTATCCCAAATTCATGCCAAAATGCTTTTGTAAGTGCCAAATCACATAGTTCTATATCCTCTACTGTCATTTATGTCTATATGAGGTTTCAGGAAGGCTATGAATGAGGAGATGGTGATAGCTTGGTGAACTGAGGTAGGGAAACCATTCCACACCTAAGGTGGCATGTAAATGAATAGCGCCCCTGAGTCCAGACTGAGACTGCTGGCAGAGCAAAGTGGGAGGAAGGATTGAAACATGAGATATGTGATGGATGCCATCTTGGCTGACACACTGGGGAAAGAGCCAGGGACCTCCAGAGCTAAAAACATGAGCTAAAGAGCCAAGTCTCTCTAGTTGGGGCTGTAAAAAACTCATTTTCTCTGTGGATCAGGCATACAGGGGGATGTGTAACACACACTCACCAGTGGGTTACAGTAAGATCTGAGATATATGATGAAATGGAGTTGTAGAGAACCTAGTAGGTGATGACTTTTTGGAAGGTAGATAATGGATACCATAGCAGGAGCTTCCTTGGTTACTTTTGCACAATGATTCCATGTTTTTATCTCTGGCACTAAACTGTTATAGATTAGATGTATATGATTAAAGGTTTTCAGATCCAATCAGAAATTCAATTTGAAAGCTTTGAAAAAAAATTGAACAGAATCCTGACAGCACTTGTTCTGTATCTGACATGGCTGCACCAAAGCATTACATGGAATAGAATTTTAATAGCTCATAAAAAAGCTCAGATGTGCTTTTTCCTCATCTTTGTCACTGACTGAGCTTTGGTTTTTTTTTCTAATATGCTAAACTTTGATATATGTTAATTTATTTCTTTGCTTTAATTTGACTGTGTAATTTTGTGTTTGGGGATCTCCACACCACACTACCCAAATACAAATGTATTCATTTAAACTTTGTATCTCTTCTAGGACTAGATAAACTGCACGAATGTGCAAAGTAACCAGACTTGCTCTGATAGTGCTGGGGCATATTTTGTTACTCCTCATTGCACATTGATGGGTGAGTTACCTGCCTAGCTGTTATGCATATAGTAGAGTACCCAGATTTTACAGAATATACTTGTACTATTTCTAATTAATTTACACTTTTGTCACTTTTTTTATATATATATCTAATTAGTAGAGGCAGAGAGCAAATAAAAACTATCACCACAAAGTCCTACATAGAAATCATAGAAATACAAAGTAGGACGAGACCTCAAGAGGTCATTTAGTCCATCCTCCACTCAGGCATGATGAAATATAGATGTTCACTTCCTACCCCTAGTCAGAAATGTATGGACTACATGTGACTCCTCTACCTATTTAAGGTATTGATATGTACCCTCAAGAAAAATTTGGGTACATCTAAACTCATGGAAGCTCCCTGCCCAATATGAAAATTGGGCCTATTATTGAATGACCTCCCATTTGAACAATTATTCACTTTCTTGTGGGGGAATTGCCATAGTTTTTCCCTCTTCATTCTTAGAATTACATTTCTGAAACTCAATACATTAATTAAATAGCAGCACATTGCCTTAAGAAAAGGAGTGACCCAGATATGTTCTGCACTTTTCCCTGCTGAGGGCACATCAAGCTCCTTTTGGAACCCAAAGAAGTCCTACTGATCTTGTAATATTCCTACCATCTCAAAAAATTGGAAATTTCCCTAAATCAGCTGTCCTCTGGGAAGGAGACAGGTGATTCATGTGAGACTTCAGCCACCTGTGGCTGTCAACCAGCACCAAAACATAAGAACCTCTTGATTTTGTATCTGACTTTGAACCAAAATCATAAGAGTGGACTCAGAATCAGAGATTTAGCTCTGAAATCCAGAGGTCCTGAAATTTGAAGGAATGTGGACCTGAGGTTCTGATTTTGTCCCATATCTAATAAATGATATGTACTTCAATGACAAGCTGCCACAACATACAATGCTCATGGGCACATGGTATATAAAATTTTATACTTAGTGCAAGATCTCTCAAATACAGCCGTTGCACATTTTTTGAAGTTTGACTCTTCAATGGATTTTTTGCTTAAATTCTGCATTACAGCAAAAAATGGATACATTTTGTAACATCTTAGCAAAATGTATATGTCATTTTTTGTCCGGAGGGGGAACTCAAGGGGATTTAAGTCCTCTAGACTAGATGTGTGGGTCACATGCAGTGGTAACACATCAGTGAGGTATGCCATGCTACAAATAGGGCTGCATATGCACTTACACACATTCAGGAGTCAAGAATCCCAACAGAAGACATAGAGAGAGGCAGCATCTGCAAAAGCATTGACAATGATGTGCTGCAACATTTAAGCCTGCTGTCAGGTCGGGAGGTGAAATTTGATAGCCACAGAGCCATTATGCCAGCTTTGTGAAGGCTTTTGCTCTGACAATACAGTTTTTGCATGTCTTGTTAAACATTAAACACGAGACCTAAAGGTCCATGGGATCCATTAGTAGCAGAAGATCTTGCCCAGTTAGGCTGCCTTTAGAACTGATGGCAACTATAAAGTGCATGGGATGCCCACAAAATAATCTCTATACATAGAAAAAATAGTTTCCTACTTTTTGTAACTGTTGTTCTTCGAGATGTGTTGCTCATGACCATTGCATTCTAGGTGTACACGCGCCCACATGGGCAGTTGTCAGAGACTTTTGCCTTAGCAGTACCCGTAGGGCTGGCTGTGGTGCCCACTTGAATGCTGTGCTCATGCATCGGTATATTAGGCGCCACCAGCCCTATGCCCTCTCAGTTTCTTCTTGCCAGCAACTCCGACAGAGGAGCAGGAGGGCAGGAAATGGAATGGACATGAGCACCACATCTCGAAGAACAACAGTTACGAAAGGTAGGTCACCATTTTTTTCTTCTTCAAGTGCTTGCTCATGTCAATTCCATTCTAGGTGATTCACAAGCAGAATCCTTGGAGGCAGGCTCAGAACCATCCCGTGCTTGCTGGGTGATCGCCTAATGAGATGCGAACACGTGGTTGGAGGACCAGGTAGCAGCCCGACAGATCTCTTGGATCAGCACCTGCCCCAGGAAGGCTGTCAGTGATGCCTGCACCCTAGTCAAGTGGGCCATCATGATCGCCAGAAGGGGCACCTTCACCAGTTCATAACAGTAACAGATGCAGGCCCTAATCCCAGATGAAATTCTCTGGCCTGACACCAGGCAACCCTTCAGCCTGTCTGTGACAGCAATGAACAACTGAGTTGACTTCCAGAATGGCCTCGTCCTATCTATGTAGAAGGCTGGCACCCATCTGACATCCAGGGCAAGTAGCCTGCATTCCTCATCCATCGCATGAGGTTTTGGACAGAAGACCAGAAAAGATACATCTTGACCTGTATGAAACTGGGAGATGACCTTGGGCAGAAAGGCTGGGTGTGGATGCAACTGGAACCTTGTCCTTGTAGAAGACAACATAGGGAGGCTCCTATGTGAGCACCCTGATCTCAGACACCCTGCAGGCCAAAGTTATAGTGACCAAGAAAGAAACTTTCCAAGAGAAACAGAAGGGATTATGTAGCCAAGGGTTTGAAGGGAGGACTTATGAGCTTTTCCAGTACAAGAGTCAGGTCCCAAGGGGGAACTGGGTTCCAGACATACAAGTAGAGGCATGCCAGACCTGTTAAGAACTGCACAGTCATAGAATGGGCAAAGATCAACCTGCCTTGGAACGGAGGGTGGAACGCCAAAATGGCCACCAGGTAAACTCTTACTGAAGAGAGTGACAGGCCCTGGAGCTTGAGGTGCAAACAATAGTCTAGGATGTCCTGCAGCGGGGCTCTCTCAGCCCAAATTTGCTGATCTGTGGCCAAGCACATGAACCACTTCCACTTTGCCGGGTAGGTTGCTCTGATGGATGGCTTCCTGCTGGACACTAGCAGAGCATGCCCGCTCATCCGTGCTCAGCCACACAGAATCATAGAATCATAGAATATCAGGGTTGGAAGGGACCTCAGGAGGTCATCTAGTCCAACCCTCTGCTCAAAGCAGGATCAATCCCTAACTAAATCATCCCAGCCAGAGCTTTGTCAAGCCTGACCTTAAAAATCTCTAAGGAAGGAGATTCCACCTCCTCCCCAGGTAACCCATTCCAGTGCTTCACCACTCTCCTACTCAAAAAGTTTTTCCAAATATCCAGCCTAAACCTCCCTCACTACAACTGGAGACCATTATTCCTTGTTCTGTCATCTGGTACCACTGAGAACAGTCTAGATCCATCCTCTTTGGAACCCCTTTTAAGGTAGTTGAAAGCAGCTATCAAATCCTCCCTCATTCTTCTCTTCTACAGACTAAACAATCCCAGTTCCCTCAGCCTCACCTCATAAGCCATGTGCTCCAGCCAACAATCATTTTTATTGCCCTCCCCTGGATTCTTTCCTATTTTCCACATCCTTCTTGTAGTGTGGAGCAGAAAACTCAACACAGTACTCCAGATAAGGCCTCGTCAATGTCTAATACAGGAGAATGATCATGTCCCTTGATCTGCTCGTAATGCCCCTACTTATACAGGACAAAATGCCGTTAGCCTTCTTGGCAACAAGGACACACTGTTGACTCATATCCAGCTTCTTGTCCACTGTAACCCCGAGGTCCTTTTCTGCAGAACTGCTTCCTAGCCACTCAGTCCCTAGTCTGTAACAATGAATGGGAGTCTTCCGTCCTAAGTGCAGGACTCTGCACTTGTCCTTGTTGAACCACATCAGGTTTCTTTAGGCCCAATCTTCTAATTTTTCTAGGTCCCTCTGTATCCTATCCCTACCCTCTAGCGTATCTACCACTCCTCCAAGTTTAGTGTCATCTGCAAACTTGCTGAGAGTGCAGTCCACGCCATCCTCCAGATCATTAATGAAGTTATTGAACAAAACCAGCCCCAGGACCAATCCTTGGGGCACTGTGCTTGAAATCGGCTGCCAACTAGACACGGAGCCATTGATCACTACCTGTTGAGCACCTTATAGACCATTCATCTAGCCCATACTTCTTTAACTTGCCGGCAAGAATACTGTGGGAGACCTTAATAAAAGCTTTGCTAAAGTCAAGGAATAACACATCCAATGCTTTTCCCTCATCCACAGACCCAGTTATCTCCTCCTGGCAGGCAATTAGGTTAGTCAGGAATGATTGCCCTTGGTGAATCCATGCTTATTGTTCCTGATCACTTTGCCCTCCTCTAAGTGCTTCACAATTGATTCCTTGAGGACCTGCTCCATGATTTTTCCAGTAACCAAGCTGTCAGGTGCAGCACTGCCAGGTATGGATGCAGCATATTGCTTTGGTTCTGGGACAGCAGATCCGGTTGAAGTGGCAGCTGCAGCAGGGAAGCTCCCGAAAGACTGAGCAGCACGCCGAGCCAGTGCTGGTGAGGCCACGCTGGGGTTATGAGGTTGATGTTTTCTTTGTCTTGCTTCACCTTTATCAGGATCTGGTGGATTAGTGGCACCGGTAGGAAGGCGTACATCAGTGCTCCCGGCCACGAAATTAGGAAGGTGTCAGACAGGAATCCATTCTTCCTTCCCTGCAGGAAAGAGAACATGTGGCACTTTCTGCTCTGCCTGGAAGTAAACAGGTCCACCTGGGAAGTCTCTCACCTGTGGAAGATTAGGCTCACCACTTCCAGATGGAGCAACCATTTGTGGCTAGACAAGAAAACTCTGCTGATATGATCCTCCACGACGTTCCTCATGCCAGGGTAGGTGGGCAGACACCATATGAATGGTATGACGCACACAAAAGTCCCAGACTGTGAGAGCCTCCCAACAAAGGGCCGAACACAGGCACGTATCACTGGCACCACTCGCCCTCCTACCGTTCGGTCTTTCGGCACAGAGCTCCATCCCAGGTATGAGGCGTAGGAAACCAGAGTCAGTAACAGAGATGGGGTCACAAAGGGAACTCTCTGCAGCACCAACTGGGGATTCAGCCACCAGTTTGGGGATGAAAGGACATGGTCCAGCACCCTGATCACTAGGTCCAGGGTGTGTCTGTTAGCAGCATAGACCGAGGCCAACCACTCTTGTAGGGGCCATAGGTGGAGCTGAGCCTGGCTGACCTTCATGGACTGGTAGAGCGACCCGGGCAGGGATGGTGGCCAAGAGAACGTTAAACAGCGTATCTGTCTCCTCGGCCATTTCCTCTACTTGCAAACTCAAATTGTCTTCCACCCTTCAGAGCAGAGCCTGATGCCCCTTGAAGTCATCCGACAGGCTGGCCCTTGAGAGTCCCGCAACTGCCTCAGCCAGGGATGATGATGATGACTGGGTTACCGGAGGAGGTTCCAGGGCTTCATCCACCACTGGGGAGGGAGGGTTAGGGGTGGGTGCCACATGCTCAATCCCGACCTCCGAATGATCTGCACGCACTGAGCCTGGTGCTGCCGGTGCCAGTTGCTCCAAGGTGGTGGACAATGACCCTTGAGAAGGAGGCATTGCCATGACTGGCATTCCCCATGTGCTCCAGTAAGGCCACTGCTCTGGCTACTGGTTACTGCCACTGCTGTGCCGTCAAAGTTGAAGTGGTCTCTGGCCCCAGTCACATGGGTGGGACCTGGGCAAGGGGCTAACCTGGCCTTCTGTACCAGAGGCTTTCCCTTCTGGCAACCACAGAAAGGCCATCGATGCCTGGGGTGTGCCTGCTGATGGTTGCTGTCGGGGACCTGTGACCAGAGCGGGATGAGTGGTGCAGGTATCTGAGTGAATGGTAGTGGTGCCAGGGAGACCGGAGCCTGGATAGGGAGCGTTCCCACGTGGCAGGTGATGGGGATCTGCGATGAGAGACCGAACGGTAGGAGGGCGGGCGGTGCCAGTGATACGGAGACCGACGCCTTTCTGTAGGTGATCTACGTCTGGGTAGTGGTGACCACAATCGCAGTGCCGGTGACTGAGAATGAGCCCCAGAGGATCTGGGCTGTGGCTCCGGGGATTTGCAGAGGTGAGGTGGGGAGTATTGTCTCATTTCAGGGAATTGTCAGCCCTCCACTAACCCCCCTGAAGGGTCTTGGCGACTGGCTTGCCCTCTTGGGGAGCCTCTGCTGCATCCTGCTACCCCCTTGCATCAACAGCACTGGTAGAGGCCTCTGTTCTCTTCATGCCGGGGAGGTCTGGGTGACTGCCGATGCCGGCAGGGACATGGGTTCCTAAATTGCTCCACTGAGTTGGTGATGGACCTTTTGAGGAGCTAAGAGCTCAACTGGTCAGGCGCATATTTGCGGTTCCGGAACGGCTGGGTGGGCTGAACTGGATCCTTTGCCTGAGGACATGTGGGTCTTTTTGCCTGGTGTCAGGGAGCTGTGCTTCCATGTCTTCTTTTTAGGCATCGGAGATGTGGAATGGTGCACTATGCAACGGTGCCGGGATGCTCGCTGAGTCTTGGTGGGAAGGCTCGGATGCTGGGCGAAGGGCAGAGTCCACAAGGGTAGCCCCTAGACAGATATCCCACTCCTTTTGAGTCAATGGCTGAAAGTTTTTATAAATGTGGCACTTCTCTGTGATGTGCGATTCGCTCCAGCACTTGAGACAGCTGCTGTGGAGATTGCTGACAGGCATAGGCCTGCTACAGTCCACGCAGGGCTCAAACTTGGGAGACCGGAGCATATCCTGCCTGGGGCGAAGTCCCGCTGGGACTCTAGCTGCTAACTATTTACAACTGTGACTGACAACTAATAACAATTAAAACTATTTACAAAGCCCTAAGGTTGAAACTTGTAAAGAGGCGAGAAAACTGCTGACCGCTTGCACCTCAAACCTCTTTGCCCTGACCCCACTCCCACACTCCCTCCCAGAGCCCGCACCGTGAGCCTCCTTCTGCACGCTAACCTCTGCACCAGCCTGGAGCCCCCTCCCACATCCCAAACCCTCATCCCCAGCTCCACCCCAGAGTTCGCACCCCCCCAGTCAGAGTCTTCACCCCCCCACACACCCCAACCCTCTGCCCCAGTCTAAGGAAAGTGAGTGAGGGTGGGGGAAAGTGAACAATAGAGGGAGGGGGAAGTGAGTGAATGGGGGCAAGGCCTCATAGAAGGGGAGGGGCAGGCCTCGGGGAAGGGGCGAGGTAAGGGTGTTTGGGTTTGTGCAGCTAGAAAGTTGGCAACCCTAAAGCCTTTCACTAACCAGACTACATCTTCCAAATCACACACTGTGGGAGGGGACAAAGCATTACATGCTTAACCTTTCCATAATCACCCTGCAACTGTGCTGCAGGCCTGGAAGGATCAACTCGAGCATTATATAGGCCTTGGCTACATTGGCGCTTTACAGCGCTGCAACTTTCTCACTCAGGGGTGTGAAAAAATCATGCCCCTGAGCGCTACAAGATACAGCGCTGTAAAGCGCCAGTGTAAACAGTGCTGCAGCACTGGGAGCTCGGCTCCCAGCGCTGCAAGCTAATCCCCATGGGGAGGTGGAGTACATGTAGCGCTGGGAGAGCTCTCTCCCAGCGCTGGCGCTGCGACCACACTCACACTTCAAAGCGCTGCCGCGGGAGCGCTCCCGCAGCAGCGCTTTGAAGTTTCAAGTGTAGCCAAGCCCATAGTAGCTCAACTTGCACACCCACTCACTTTTGGCTTCTGGCTTAAGAGTGCCAACGTGATGCAAACACCACTCCACTAGGAGTTGGCTCAAGAACACAAACACATTTCACACATCTCACCGCTTAATCTCGAGCAGCCCTCTTCCCTACATTCCCCCCGACTCAAACCAGTGACCTACAGCTGGAAGTCACCATGTCCAGTTAACAATCCCCTGAGCCTTCAAATCTCTTGCAAGAGCAGTAATAATGATAACAGGAGAATATAAAGTCTCCCTTTTCATTAGACTCAGGTTTAACAGCAAATAATGTATCTGGGTGAAACTACTGTGCTGGAGCATTAAATGAATAGGGGAAAATAAGCGACTAGGAATAAAAATAACAAAAAAACTGTGCATCCCAGCAGTGCCGATGAAAATGTACTTGTGAATAAAAACTGATGTTGTGCATCCTGCATGGTATTGTTTTCCCTTGGATGACAGAACTTGCCAAAAATAACATTTTAATGAACAGGTGCCATACATCAGACAGTCCTGGGAATTGAATATAATACATTGAACTTGACAGCAATGTGATGTGACCAGCTGTGCTGAAGTCCACTTTGCTCAACCATGGCAAATTTATGTCACAAATCTATATGTACATTACGATAACTGCAGTACGTGCCTGTTGCTGTAGTTAAGTAACAGCTTTGTGGGTTTTTTTTTAAATTTCTTGGTATATGATGTGTGTATTTTTAACCCTTCATTATTTTTGCCCTTTAGCAGGGGAAAGACTCTTCTTCTAATGCAGCACCAACTCTATTTAGCTCAGGATCGAGATTTCATGGCAAAGAGTCCCCCCCCCTTACCCCCACTCCCAAAAAACCAAGATTTCTTTAAATTACTTAGCGCCATATGTTCTTTATTCATGAATGAATCAAGTAGTTTAGTAGCTGAATTTGCCATAATAAAGTTCTAAAAGCCGGGAGCAAGGAACTCACACCCTCTGTACAATCTGAGTAAACTAGTGCTTATCAAGAGTCTCTGAAATTATAATTAGAAAATTTCTCCCTGGTAGGGTTTAAGATTATTACACAAGTGCTGCCATGCCAAATAATTAGCTGCCATTCCAGGAAATCCCCTTATAGGAATGATTTTCAATAGCAGCAAAGGGGCAAGTATGTGTGTGGGGGGGAGGGAGGGGTTTCTAAGGAAAAGGAGTATAGTATTTTATAGTGCACAGTCACATGCTCTCTCACCACACTGCAAGAGACTATTTGGTGATGGAAACAAAATTTAATTTGCAGGGGTCCCTTGGCCTGTTCCAGCAAGATGAGTAGCAGGTCAGCAGGTGGTAGTGTAGTTTTAAGAACTCTTGATAGAGATCTTTTAGGTGTTTGCCTCTGTCTGAGGGATTGGAGCAAATGCAGTTGTATCTTAGATCTTGGCTGTAGGCAATGGATCATGTGATGTGGTCTGGATGAAAGCTGGAGGCATGTAGATAAGTATAGCAGTCAGTAGGTTTCTGGTATAGTGTGGTGTTTATGTGACCATTGCTTATTAGCACTGTAGTGTCCAAGAAGTGGATCTCTTGTGTGGACTGGTTCAGGCTGAGGTTGATGGTGGGATGGAAATTGTTGAAAACATGCTGGAATTCCTCAAGGGTTTCTTTTCCGTGGGGCCAGATGATGAAGATGTCATCAATGCAGTGCAAATAGAGTAGGGACGTTAGGTGATGAGAGCTGAGGAAGCATTGTTCTAAGTCACGCAACCACCTTCTTGGTTACTCATACCATCTTGTCAACTGCTTGAAATAGGCCATCCTCCCATTTTTTCATGTTCTCTGTGTATATCTATATCTATATCTTCCTACCGTATTTTCCACTGCATGCATGTGATGAAGTGGGTTTTAGCACACGAAAGCTTATGCCCCAAAAAATGTGTTAGTCTCTAAAGTGCCACAAGTACTCCTCATTCTTTTTATTAAATATCTGTGAGGCAAGGGTTGGGAAGTGGGGGAGAAAGGTGCAGTTTGGGCTGGTAGCTGGAGAAGCCAAAGAGATTTTAATTCATCATTGTTTGTTGTTAGAGTAAATATCAAATCATTATGGGGATGTGAGAGGGTCAATGTATCTATATAGCTATGAGACAAAACACTGGGGATGTGCGAATCGTGTTGGGCTTGGATTCTGTTTACAGCAAAATTAGCAAGTACTTAGTCAAACACTAGCCCCAAAGCACCAACCCTGACACAGTATCCAAGTTTATAGTGTAAAAAAATAGAACAGACTGGACTCCCTTACTCTCATGGAGGGAGTTTAGTCTAGTGTCTAGAGAATTGGCTAGGAAATCAGAAATCCTGTATTTCATTCCTAGCTTTACCAGCAATTCATTGTGGAACCTTAGATTAAGGCTAGATTGTGACTTGTACTACAACCCCCTGCAGGCAGGTAAGGAAGCACAAATCCACTTTACATTCCATCTAGGCTGCTTCAACTTTTGGCCAGGCACACAGGAGTAAGCCAGACTATGCCAGAGCAGATGACAGGAAGGAGTGGGGAATGGGAGGGAGCCTTTTCTCCACTCCATCTAATTAGTAGCCGGTGCAGCTGAGCTAGTGCATTGAGGGATGTAGGTAATGATTTATGGCTGGTTAGGCCAGCAGTACCTGTACCATCCATTATTCACACACCAGAAGCAGTGGGGAAATAAGGACTCCCTGGGCTACAATTCTTTCCCTGGGATTCTCTGGGGGTGGCACAGAGACCTACCGCCCCTTACTATGTGCTGTAGCAATGTGACAAAGCCTAGCTTTTAGAAGTCTAGTCTGGCTTTTACAGCCAGAGCTTGCCCAGCGAGATGGGTGGGGTAGCAGATATATGCCAAAACAGGGAATCCAGAGACATGAACCAATAAATCTTCCATAAATGTTTTGAACCTCAAAAGTGTTCCAGTTTGGTTCAAATCAAGGCATGTGCAAATCAAGGCAAGTGAAGTCCAGTTCTCATTTTTCCTAAACCACTGTACATCTCTAGTATTAGGCACTTGATGGTTAGGGGGAAGGGGGGTTCCTCTCTGGTTCCTATTAATTACTGTCGGCCAGATTAACTATTACGCAGCCACTTGTGTACTCCTTTATACCTGTACAAAGTTAGAACTCTACTACTGAAATGCTCCCACATCAGGTAGATAGCAGTTTACCACTCCTGGTGTGCAAGACGACCAAGGGGCAAAGCAAAGGTGAATCAGGACCCTGCACCCTTTTAAAGTCCAAAACTCTTCTCTAACACGCTCTCCTAATTGCATTTTGCTTTCTCTACTCCCCCCCGGATTGTCCCACTAAATTATAGAGCAGGATCTTGTATCACACTTCTTTTTTCAGGGTCAGATCCTCAGAAATGCTTTATCAGAGCCGCAGAACCTGTAATAAATGGAATTATAAAGGCTAACATAAAAAAACCCTCTTATTAACAAAACATCACTTCACAGAGATATAAAATAGACTTTAAAGTCCGAACATCTTTATTTAAGATTGAAATGTTGGAGAGCTTCTGAAACTTTGTACTGCCCCAAATTCTTTGTCTTTCTTTCTTTTCCACCAAAAATGCCTTGCCTCAGTTGATGCCTTCTTTTCCACTTTCAGATTAAAAAAAAATAAAATTAAAGACCTTAAAAAAGAATTTAAATACAACGTTCATCATTAAAGATCTCTTTGAAAGCAGCACTAAGAAATGACTATTTTTACAGCTCTGCCTTTATTTAGGCTCTCCTTTTATAGAAAAAAAGAAAAGTTGAAAAGATTTTTTTTCCCCTCTGCAGCATCTTTGGCACTTGTTTCTTGTTAATGACTCATGATCTTTTCTATGCTAATATTACAATTTATTGTTTCAGAATCCGTAAAGTCCCAGTATATCTGTAAGGACTGGAGTTAATACATTAATAAGCAAGACCAAGAATTTAAAGGAAGAAAAAAAGGTGGTGGGGGGTGGAGGGAGATGCTGAGGCCACAAATCGTTATACCATTTTTAAGGTTCCAGGATTTAGCACCTGGTCTTACTCCAAGGGCTAATAGTTTTACTTCATGTACTCATGAATTTACAAATCATCACTCACTTCATAAAATATGTTTTCTTCACCCTTTAACTCCATTCCATGCACTCCTCCCTTCCACTGGCAAAGATATCACGGTAGCTAGTGGTGACTTCTTAACTCAATAATTAAAAGCCAAAACCATTCTGGACTATCATAATTCCCAAAATTTTGAGGGCTATTAGTTCAGGCAGGATTTAAAGGATACAAAGAATAAATCTCAAAAGGATCGGAGGTCATATTCAGATAAGCATCCACAACTTTGGATACCTGTCCATATTGTTTAAATTCCCCTGCAATCTCAACAGTTACTCACTCTGTCCCCACAGCCCATCTGAGAGTCTTCCAGACCCCCCATTTTCTCTCTCCACAAAGACAAGATTTGGCTCTTCCATACATGTAACCAGACCTACCCTTCTCTCTCTGAAGATCTGGTCATAGTGTTAGTCTTCATCTGGGTGACAGCTGGAGACCTATATAGCTTCTCTTTGAAAATCCTATCTTCTGAGGTCGTAGCCACAGGAGGAGTCAGCTGGGCTTCAGCGTCTCTGATAGGAGCCATGTCTCCTCATTCAAGTCTCAATCCTGAAGTCCTTTAGTCAGACAAATTTTCCATTGGCTTCATGGAGAGTGATGCTTGAGAGAGAATCTGCAGGAACAAGGTCTTAAAATTTTGCATGCTCTGGGGCTATAAACACCAGAGTGTATTGCATGCCCCAAACTATAAGAAATTTTAATACTGCACAAGAAGCAGGGTTCAGGAGCATGGCTGCTTGAGCTTCTGGACCTTACCGTGAGATTGCCAAAACCCAGGGATGTAGGAGAAGGACTATGTGCTTCTACCATAGATTTCTTATCAGATTGACAAACATAGTTTTGCATTTTTAACACAAAGGTAGTCACATTTCCAATTAAACATTGAAAATCCAAATCTGCAATGGACCAATACCTATTTACATCAGCCAAGAACCTGGATCATTATCAAAAGTGACTAGTGATTTTAGGTGGCCAGCTTGAGACATGGGGCCTGATTTTCAAAGGGTGGGTGCTTCATAATTTCTGAAAATTAGGCCCATTTAAGGTGTCTCAGATTGGACACTCAAAAATTGAGGCATCTGAAATCACTAGTCACTTTTGAAACTCTTGGCTTCCACATTATAGACATTATTGTTCAACCACAGAGTTTGGGTTGCAGAGTGGTTCCCCGCCTATGCGTTTTATTCCCATATAAGAAAATGGAACAAGAATCTGCTAAAATGCTACCAATTTTGATTTCTAGGCAAAAGTAAAGCGGAAAAGCAGCTCAGTTGCCTCTGAAGCAGATTGTTAGGCTGAAGGAGACCCCCAGCCGTCTCTGTAGATGTCTCTCCACATGCCAAGTGCTGTTGATCTCTGGTGGCCAAACATCAATGGAAAACACAGTATTTCTCCACTCACCCTTTCCTGGGCACTGCACACTGCAGCACTTCAGAGATGAATCAGCTGCTTTCATGTTATTTTTTATCTAAAAGTTTAATTTATGAGTGGTTATCAGCTTTCAGTATAGCCTTCCTGGAAACAAACTTAACTTGAAAGCTGCCTGGATGCCCTACATTCACAAGCATTTTAAGTGGCAGATTTCTTTCAGATTTTAGTAAAAAATATCAGAGATTCTTATAACAGAAATTAAAACCCTGTAGGAAACTAGGCACCTACCATGCTTTAGACTGCAGCAGCTGGTGCTCTAATATTAAATGGAAAGATCCAGTGACGATGCCTTTCAACTGGTTCAGTGACTATCAAATAAAAACAAAAATGGGCAGGAAATTGGAACGCTTTTAACTGCATAGGAAATGTGACGATGCGATTTATGGATTTTTAAAAAATGTGAATGCCTGACTGAGTATAAGTGGGTACTTTCTATATATTATTAATGACTGGAACTCCTATTAACCAGTCAGAGTAATCCATTTTCCATGACCAGCTTGTAAGAGGTTTCAAACAGCAGTGCTGTTCAGGCAGACTTGTATGCTCAGCTCCTGTTACCACTCATACAAGTGAGGTAACTACTGTCCTCCTTTGTTACATCAAATGGATCTGAAGACTCTAAACTTGTCTGGGATGAGGAGCTGCAGAATAGTGAAAGTCTGAATAGTGAAACCTTGAGGGGCACCAAATATCACAGAGGCCAGTCTGTTGTCAAGGGTACCTGAATGCCAAGTATATAGAGGAGCCATGCAATCAGAATTAAAACATGGCCCTGAAGTTGTCTGACTTAAATGTTTACATTTTAATTTTCATTTTTTTCTAATGCACATTTCCAAATGAGTCATTTCTTTGAACCTTGCACTGCATTTTTTTTGAAAGTAAGTTGCACCCCTTGCATTGCTATTATGAATTACTGACATCAGATTTATTAGGGGGGGTCTTGCCCAGCTCTTTGATGTAAAACAACAGGAGACCCACACTGTATGTTTTCTCTGCTTTGAAGTTTTAGCTCTTCCTGAACTTGTGGCAAACATAATACAAAAGCCCTACAGGTGAAGGAAAGGCAGGACAGCTGCTGAGCCAAAAGATCCCCACTCCAGCTTTGTGACAATTCCTTGTAATTTTCCACAAAGCTTCACAAGAACAGACTGTTGGTGAAGAGGTGCATGAAAATATTCCCTAGCCTTTGTGGCTAAATAAAGTCAATGAACTAGAAAAGTGATATTGATAAAACTGGCTCCAGTTATCCGTAGGGTACATCAGATGTGAACTAGCCAATGATTCATATTTAACTTGATTAAACCTAAATCACCCACTCTTAAGAATTCTAAAAGGAGAATGGCTTTTGTTAACGAGCCATAAACGTGTACTATGGGAATTCTCCTGGAGTGACTAAGTTGGGTGGAAAATATAGAATCTAACAAAGGCATATTCTAAATACTGTGCACATTCAATGCAGAGAAAGCCCAATGCAATGTTAAGTGTGCAGAGATAAAATTTTAAAAAAAGTCAAGAGATCAACAGTTATGGAACATCTCCATGGCAGTGATAACTCAGCTGCACTGTATGGATGTATTATTTTGAAATATTTGACATGGCAATGGGAATCCTGTGACTCTTGCTTGCTCTATCATACACAATAATTTCGTTGTCACCTTAGTTTGGTTGTTTTTTATCCCCTGTTGTATTTTGTCATATGTTTAGATTGTAAGCTCTTTACATCAGGGACTGTCTTCTTTATCATTGGTGTGTGCAATGTCTAGCACAATTGGGCTTTGATTCCTGCAGAAGTGACTGCATTACAAATAATATATAATGAGAGGGAAAATATGACTAAAAAATTCGGCATGTGTGTAATGTGGGCAAGCAAGTGCTGCTGTGGGAATAATTTGCACGTTGCTGGTCTTAAAGAAAAAAAGAAAAGAAATTAACTGTGCAAACGTAATGCTGCACATTAGCAAAAGGCCATGAATTATTTCAGTTCAACTCCTCATGTAAATTAGTGAGGATTCCTGCCTCATTGTCAATGGTATGAAATGGCCCCAAATATTTTTTTTTTATTTCCCCCACAACAAGAAAAAATTCCCAAAGCTCTCAAGTTATCTAAGAATTTAGGGCAGCATAATCACTATGTTGATTTAATGCAGTAAGGCCCTGAGCCAAAGGCCATTGAAATCAATGAGAATTTTTGCATTACCCTCAAATGTTTGATTATTCACTACAAAAACATTTTATATTTTACAATGTGCCGTGCCCATTTCATACTAATATTAAATCACACGGTATTGTTTCTGCTTCCTGACTGGATGATTTCAATGTAACTGAGCACTGCAGCAAGAACTAACATTAAAAGATACAATTTGATACTCATATCTTGCTGGACACTGAAGTTAGTTACGTAAGTGCCAACTTGAATATGGAATTTTATATTCATTTGGAATATTTGCAATTCATAATTCCGTGAGTTAAGAATAATTGGTTCAAGAAATTAACAAATTTGGAATAAACTAACTGGAGAAAAATGTGATCTGTTCTGGGGCAAAGCAACAGAAAAAAAAAGATTTACTTCATCAAATTCTATGCTCAGCTCTGTTAATAAAATATGATGATAATAAGCAAGCCTTTAGTGACTCTTTTAAAATCACCTTTCTTAGCAGGCATTTTTATATAATGAGTTATAAAGTTTAGCAGGCTTTGAGTTTGCTTAGCTATAAGAAGTTTACATTCTCTCTTGTTTATGTCGTAGCTTGCTTACTGTTCAGTGCAGTGGGCCTATTGTGTAGAACAGGAAAAACTCCACTGGTGTGAGAGGAGACTTTAACCTTCAGCACGCTGTCTCTGAATTCCTTCCATCATTGCCTGTTTGTTGTATATTCTGACATTATAATGAGGAAGTCCCCTTTCCTACTCATTCTTTGTCCCCTTTTAGAGAGAGAGTCAGTTTCACAGGTAATGCAATGAAATGCAAAATTCATGATTTGATGGCCAAACTCCATCTCATTTAATAAGTGCTTCCCAGTGCAGCCTGCTTAAGTATTTAAAACCATCTCTTTCTTTGGTAAAACTCTGACATGATCCTTGCCCAAGGTCACGCACTACTTTTGTTGTCACTGTTGCTAAGCACAGGCTTCTTTTACTATTGTCTTAATGTTTAACCATTGTTGCATTTTGGAAAAGCAGAAGTATTTGTTTCATATTCTTCGTTATGTGGAAAAGGATATCGGGTAAGGTAAATCATCTTGAAGAGTGATTTATCCCACTTGCCCATAGCTTTCAATGGAGAATTTATTGAACAACTCACAAGAATTCCTAACAGTTATCTTGTAATTTGAGCCAGGGTACTGGAAGGCCACATCATTTAAGCAGTAGCGCATGTATCTAGAGATGTGCCAGACGGATTTAAAAATAAGCCTTGTTTTTATTTTAAAGGTGTCTTTTAAGTTAGTGGACTAGTGCTGTCAAAGAGGCAAATGCTTTGGGGAAATAGCTCCTAAGAACAAACGACAAAACAAAAACCTTAATACAACAAGTAATATTATTGATGGGGACAAGAGGACAGATGGGTAAAGCAGAAAACCTAACTCTAAGGAGTTAAAACCAAGATCAGATTAGCCACCTCTAAACATCTTGTGTAGTCATTTTCACCATAGTCAAGTGAACATCATGCAAGGGCCATCTTTCTGCCATGAGGGTGTTTCACACTGAA
This sequence comes from Gopherus flavomarginatus, assembly GCF_025201925.1. Classification (NCBI taxonomy): domain Eukaryota; kingdom Metazoa; phylum Chordata; order Testudines; family Testudinidae; genus Gopherus; species Gopherus flavomarginatus. Next base: position 115,611,304 of record NC_066619.1, read on the forward strand.
TTTGTGGCTGTATAAGTGACTGTACATGGTGTGAGGCAACAGAGACTCAGACCCATAGTCTATAATCGGGCAAAACAACCATTGACTTCAATGGGAGTATTGTCTGCATTAAGTCTGAAGGATTTGGGGCACAGATTATTCATTTAAATAATATGAAAATAGAAAGAGGGAAAGAGAGAGACACTGAATAGCTGAGAGAGGGAGGGAAAGACGACTCAGTCACCATTCCTGGTCAGACTTCTTACTGCATTTTCTTCTTGTTCTTCACAGGGGATAAAGTAAGAATCCCCCATAATCATTACCCTCCTCTTGAACTAAACCTTTTACGAGAATACAAAGGTTTTATCTTTTCTTCCCTAGTCACTTGTGCAGTTCCTGCTCTGACCAGGACCCAGTGTCAAAATATCAGAAAGTTTTTCCTCACACTATTAAGTGCCCGACAGTGCTTCTAACTAGACCGAATGCAGGAAATATCTGAAATCGCTTCTGAGAGCCTGGTTTTGGGAAACATCTAAGGCCACAAGTCTGAGTCTAATTTCAACTCCAACCAGTCAAAATTGGAATGGCTCAACAGTAGGGTTACATTGGTGTAAACCTGGCATGAGATCAGAATCAGACCTCAAGTGTGGATTCCAAAGCTATTTGGATAAATCTCTGTATTTGGGGTGCCTTTCTAAACTGAATTTTTGTGAAATGTTCTCCATCATTATCTTACCACTCCTATAGAAAGGGGCAGGTTCCAGGCAATGTTAGGTGACAAAGATAAATAGCTTGTTAATAGTGCAGGGCCTGATCCACCAGTTTTACATATAATTCAGCAGAGATATATCTCTTTCGTACACTGAGGCAAACCAGGAATTAGAGGTCAACTTTCTCTCGTTGTGTTCCTCATTTAGGGTGTCTGTTACATATTGTATAGACCAATGTCACATATTTAGGTCCTGATGAACTGGGAGCTATGGGCCTTTAGTCCTGCTCATTTATATTCCATTTAGTGGTCTCTAGATTTATACTCAAAAGTCCCAAATCCTTCATCTCTTTCTTTAAAAGCAGCAAAGAATCCTGTGGCACCTTATAGACTAACAGACGTTTTGGAGCATGAGCTTTCATGGGTGAATACCCACTTCCTCAGGTGCATGTAGTGGAAATTACCAGGGGCAGGTATATATATGCTAGCAAGCAAGCTAGAGATAATGAGGTCAGTTCAGTTAGGGAGGATGAGGCCCTGTTCTAGCAGTTGAGGTGTGAAAACCAAGAGAGGAGAAACTGGTTCTGTAGTGGTTTTCACACCTCAACTGCTAGAACAGGGCCTCATCCTCCCTGATTGAACTCATAGACTCATAGACTATAGGACTGGAAGGGACCTCGAGAGGTCATCGAGTCCAGTCCCCTGCCCTCATGGCAGGACCAAATACTGTCTAGACCATCCCTAATAGACATTTATCTAACCTACTCTTAAATATCTCTAGAGATGGAGATTCCACAACTTCCCTAGGCAATCTATTCCAGTGTTTAACTACCCTGACAGTTAGGAACTTTTTCCTAATGTCCAACCTAAATCTCCCTTGCTGCAGTTTAAGCCCATTGCTCCTTGTTCTATCATTGGAGGCTAAGGTGAACAAGTTTTCTCCCTCCTCCTGATGACACCCTTTTAGATACCTGAAAACTGCTATCATGTCCCCTCTCAGTCTTCTCTTTTCCAAACTAAACAAACCCAATTCCTTCAGCCTTCCTTCATAGGTCATGTTCTCAAGACCTTTAATCATTCTTGTTGCTCTTCTCTGGACCCTCTCCAATTTCTCCACATCTTTCTTGAAATGCGGTGCCCAGAACTGGACACAATACTCCAGCTGAGGCCTAACCAGCGCAGAGTAGAGCGGAAGAATGACTTCTCGTGTCTTGTTTACAACACACCTGTTAATGCATCCCAGAATCACGTTTGCTTTTTTTGCAACAGTATCACACTGTTGACTCATATTAAGCTTGTGGTCTACTATGAACCCTAGATCTCTTTCTGCCATACTCCTTCCTAGACAGTCTCTTCCCTCTTGACCTCATTATCTCTAGCTTGCTTGCTAGCATATATATACCTGCCCCTGGAAATTTCCACTACATGCACCTGAGGAAGTGGGTATTCACCCACGAAAGCTCATGCTCCAAAACGTCTGTTAGTCTATAAGGTGCCACAGGATTCTTTGCTGCTTTTACAGATCCAGACTAACACGGCTACCCCTCTGATACTTGACATCTCTTTCTTGTTGACCAAAGGCCCCTTCTATCTCCTTAGAATTTCTTTCCAAGCATAGTGTGGAGAAAATACTCTGATGAATATGAGAAAGGGAAATGCTGCTCAGGAAAAAGATAGGGAAAACTGGAGCAAAACACATTAAGAGCTAAGAATATTCACTTACCAGCTGGAAAAGCAGGAGATGCAGCAAGCAGCAGTCAGTTTCAAAACTGCCCCTTTAGAGCTGTAGCTGCTAGGCTCTACCCAATTTAAAATAACAGCCCTAGAAAAGCATCTGTGAAAAAGTTCCTGTAGGAGGGAAGTCCTGACCTGAGGAAGGTTAGTAGGATCAAAGGGAATGACTGCATCTGTGTTGTACGTGTCTCTACTATGTTTCACTAGTTAAGTAAATAGATAGATAAATGAGCCAGATCCTCAGGTAATGCAAATCAGTGTAGCTCCATTTGCACCAGTGGAGAGACTGTCTTATTATAAATAAGTGAAACTTAAATACAGGAAAAAAAACAAAACCAAATTGATAACCGAAGCAAACAACAAGCTAACGGTAAATACTGTTTGGAATATTTGATGGTTTTATTTCCCTTTTCATAGTTTTTTAAAATTAAACCTGGAAAATTGTTTTTTCACAAATAAATGAATGAAACCTGTTCAGTCAGCATCATATAAATAGAAAATAATAAACCTAGCAAACTTTATTGCTATTCTTTTATAAATCTAGGACAAATTATCTAGCCACTACATTTGCTCCAGGATTCAGGAATCTGATCAGAAACAATTCTCTAGCAGATCCAAAACGTGCATGTAATTCTGGCCTAAATCAGACCATATCCTTTTTTCTGCCCGTTCTAGTCATTACATCTTCATATATCTGAAACTTTATTAGCCTACAGGCCTGAGTAGGAGGAGGGCTTTATCTGGGTTCTCTGGTAATCCTTTAGGTTTATAGGGGTGTGGCTAATACCCAAAGCTTTCAACCCCAAGTATTAAAAATAATCATGAATTAGTCCTCCCAAAATCATGAGATTGGCTTAAACATAATAATTTTTTTAGAAGAATTACAAGTGTTGGTTCTATCTATTTAACTTTCTGGTCTCTGAGGCTTTAAGATACACTTGGGACAGATTTTCAAGCTTTTCTCTGCAACCAGGAGGGCTAAAAGCTTACATTTTAAATGGAAGCTAAGATTCTCCTCCACTCATCTGACTCCAGGAACTTGGGGTTTAAGAAAATCACCAGCTATTGTGAGAATTGGCAGCAGTGGGTTAAATAAATATTACAATGTATTAACATACTTTAGCAGTCTGTGTGAGGCTGTTAAACAGCAGCAAAAACTGTGTGTGTGAAACATTGCATGATAATCTGGAAACCTGCTTAACTATCCTGTTCCTAAAAGTTCAACGAGAGTTTCAAGATGGAATAAACCTGCCCCCTGCTCTCCCCGCCTCCACCCCAAGGTGAACATCACAGCACAGTTCGAGGCAAGGTGAGGTTTGACAGATTTGTGTCCACTCTCACAAGACAGCACTGATTCACTACTATGCCAGAACCAAAAGTGGGATTAGTGGCCATATTTTGTTGCTCCATATGACATTTTCCCAATGAATATGGTTCCAGCCAGAATTCCACTAGCAAACTGTAGCTTCTGGATATTCACAAATATTCAGATAGGGGAAAAAAAGACTGTGCCATCTTTGATGACAAGTTTGTGGATGCAAACAAAATTAACTGCAAACTTCTGCTCACTCAGTAATGCAAATCAAATGAACTGAGGCTCAATTCCAGTGCCTTTTGAGGTTCAAGTCAAATATTTCACACATCAATAGCTTTTCGTTAATTATACTCTTTGGTTTTTTCCCCCACCCCACCGCCAGCTACTGAACCTTCTCTAGCAACTGTAAAAGATCTTCAGCAATACCAATTTTTTATTCAAGCAACCACATTGCTGTGTCTAACAAATCCATGCAAAAACCCAATGTGCACAGAGAAATTGGGGCACTGACTCTGACTCAGTTACACCCAGGACTAACAAGGCATCATTGTTGTGCACACAAAAGGGAAACATTACTGGGTATGAAAGGGGTCTTCAGCCTAGGAGAGAAAGGCACAACAGGAACCAATGACTGGAAGTTAAAGCCAGACAAATTCAAATTAGAAATAAGGCACACTTCTTAATAGTGACGCTGATTATTAATTGGTAGAGACTACTAAGGGTGTGGTGGATTCACCATTTCTTGAAATCAGACACGATATTGGACACAATACATGGGTAACTAGGTTAAATTTTAAAGTCTGTGATATACAGAAAGTCAGACTATATGATCTAATGGTCCCCCTTCTGGTCTTAACATCTATTAATAAATGAACCACCTTATGATTTAACAGTTTAGCTTCTTTCATGCATTTTAGAAAAGTTATGTATTGTACATCCTAGTGGAAAAGCACAGTATTTGCATGTTTCACTAACAGCAACAGCAGAACTATATAGAAGAGTTATACTCCATAGGATCACCTGTTCTGCATCAAACGATAGTGCCTTGTCTCTGACGCTTAAGTGGAAGGCAAAAACCTGTATACTACAATTAGATAATTTGTGCAGTGCTATACATGAGATGTGGAAGCACAGCAAAATGCTGGAGGATTTCACCAAAAAATATCTTTGTGTTGACTGACATGTCAGGGAAAATAAGACTCAAATAACTGAAAGGGACAGGCAAAAATTCACATACACATTTTAAAGTTGGGGGCAAATTTTAAACAGACAAAGTAAGAGCAGAATCATGAAAGACTATAGACAAAATTTTACCTTCTTGTTCTCAGACCTGCATAGGGAAGGAGGCTCTGTGAGATATAGAGGAATATAGGGCATTTTCTTCAATTTATTGGAAGAGTTTAGGTCCAGAGAGAAGGCAAGGGATAGTCAGGGTGGAGAAAACCCAACCTTATCCATGGTCTGGCCCTAACTACTGCTCCTATACTTTCCCTCTTCCTGAAGCAGTGCTGTTGTAAGAGTTGTCATCTTGGCAGACATCAGGCAATTGACCTGAATACTTCCAGACCTAAAAGTATGAGTCTCTACAACTTAAGCTAAAGAGATAACCTCCCTTGTGAGGGCTGTATCAGACTCACATCCTCTGTTTTTCAAGCACAGAAGGGGACACATAACTCTCCCTGGCCAGTGAGCTGCAGTGTCACGAGCTACCCACATTATGCCTGTTCAAAATTCCTCCATTCTGAAAGGGATGCAGTCATGGAGCCTAGTCTGCACTGAAGCAGCAGTAATTAAGGAAGGGAAGCAAAGTGGCTAGCCAGTTATCTGGAGGCGAGATAGCCTTGGACTTTCCTTACCCACAATCTCAACCCATCAAGATCCCACTGAAATGCCACTGAAGTGGCTTCTCATAGAGGAGCCATAGAAGGGGTTCTGTAGGACTGGGGGCAGGTGGCCAGAGAGATGACATGCAGGAGGTGCCATTCCCTCAGCAACATGTTCCTTGGTCAGATCTGAATCCCTTCCTTAGAGAGAAGTGAAGAGAATGATCCAGCCTAAACTAAGAAAAGGCATGAAAAAAAATCATACAAAACCCTCTATTGGTAAAAATCTGATCCATCAAATGACTGAGGATCAAAGACAATCTGCAGCCCAGGGAAGGGAGAAACTAAGATTAAAACTCAGTACCAGATATAGTAGTTACACAAACCTGAATCTTGATTCTGGATTCTTTATATGACACTGAATCTACTTACAAAGTGACCTCCCCATACCCACCCCTGCCCAAGAACCTTCAGGTTAACTTGCTGATACAAAAGTCTGGGCACCTTCTAATCTAATAAAAAAATGTAACACATAGCCAGTAAATACACCCTTTTGTCTCTGATGCATGTCATGAAATTGAAGTAAATAGATTTTAAACTCTAGCATTACAGACGATGAGATTAGAAAGCCATTAGTAGCCATACGAGTATTAGAGCACTGGGCACCAAAAGGCCGTTATGGAAAAAATGTCTTGACCAGATAAAAACATATTGATATCATCCTTCTTCTATTATTCAATAAAGTGTTTTATTTTGAGTCCTGTTGTTTGTGTGCTATCCCTTTGTGTAATGGAGCCAATAAAAGAAAAAACTTTCTAGAGTTCTGGTCTCTTTATACAGTGAGGGAAGCAAAAAGAATTGTTTTATTGACAGTGTGTAACTGCTGTAATAAGGTTTACAAGTTTTGGTCAAACAAATAATGTCACAGTTTAAGATTCCCTTCCATCCAATAATCATCTTTCTCCCTTCCCGTAAATCCTTACCCTCTCTCTCGCTTTTCAGACTAGAAACATGGGGCCTGATTGTACCATTCCATTATGCAAGCAGGAGAATGGGAAGGGCAGATCCTGAACTGGTGTCAAGCTGCCTAGTTTTGTTGAAGTCAATGGCAGTAGCCTGATGTACATCAGCCAAGGGCCTGGCTCAAATTATTGAATGATAAGATTCACACAAAATATGCTGCTACGGAGGAGTTCGACTTCAAGCCAACTATCCTTTTAAAGGACACCTAGGTACTTGTTTTCACAGGAAGCAGTGGGAAGCATATTAAAGGAAATATGCTGTCGGCACCAAACCAGAAGCTAATTTACAGGTAATGACAGTGATGCAAGCAGATGCTGTGATGTAATGTGCATGTGATGTAGCAGAGGAACTGGACAGGCCACATAGTGCTGTCTGTAGGCAATAGTGGAAGTTGGCACAATTACAAAGGGGAGATGTAAGCTTTCTGTGGCAGAGCAATGAGCAAAATTGGGCATAACTGGAATGCAGGCTGCCCATAATGAGGAATATGGTCAGTATGGCAGCCACTAAAGAGCTGGGGAAGACATAATGGCTACACAAACATAATGGCTTTCACACTCCAATTCTACAGCCCTGTAACTCTATTGACATTATGGCTGCATGGTCCAATGCCTCTCTTATTCTTGGGTACATCACAATCCATGATAACTCTAATCTGAAAAAAGAAATATTAGGAAGGCATTAAAATATATTTGTATCTGTCTTTTAATGCAATTTATCAGCTGTAAACATGGAAGCTAGTCAGCAGTACGTGACCAAACAGCAAGTGTTCTGAAGAACACCAATGGTCTGTGGACCATGGTTAGAGATCCTCTATGCAAGCACATTGCTATTGTGCCTGGCCTTACAATAACAATAAAAAAAGTTGTCGTTTTTCATTGAAACTTAAAAAAAAAATCATATTAAGTGTCAGCATCCCCACCCTTTTTGGGGGTGTTACAATATTTAAACTTTGGGCCTAAACTACTTCATATTGCCCTTTTAAATAGTAGAGGGAACATTATTAAGACTGTAAAAGAGATGCACTGTGTTTGTGTGTATATGAAAGACTGGGCAAGGTGGCCATGTGAATAGACTACACTGGATGCAATCTAAAACATGGAGCGTTGGCCAAAGAGATTCACTATGTTGGGACGGGTGTGACTACATATTTGTTTAGAGGTTATCCCTCTGGAAAATAAATAAATAAATAAATAAATAAATAAATAAATAAATAAACAAACAAACGTGGAATCTATACTAAAGGAGATTGCCCACATTACTACTCATACAACACCTGTTCTCTCTCTCTCTCTCAACAGTGTCTGTTCCACAGTGTGTTCAACCTGCAGGGTTTATCTAAACTGCATCTACTACAAATAAATACAATATTAGTACAAAATGATATATAATTTGTATGCTGGTACTCTAGTATTAAACCAGAGAAACTCCATTTGTTTCAATGGATTTGCTCTATATTTACACTACAATACTGAAGATGAGAATCTGTCTTAAAGCTTAGAAAAAAACCCTGTTAGATCATATTACTAGAAACATTTTCATATGAGTGAGAGAGAGAAAGTAATGTATAGATTACAAGGTAAGAAAAGACAATTTGACTGCATATCGGGCTCATTCTTATATTAATAAGCAAACCTCTGATCCTGGAAAGACTTTTACACAATGTTACTTTACACATGTGAGTGACCCCACTAAGTAGTGCAGGAGTATTATTTGCAGGACTGGAGCCTAAGGCACTCACTTCTATGTCATGTACATTTAAAAAAAATCAATACAAATTTCCAACTATTTGTCTTATTTCAAGTACTGCTGCATGTTTCCCCTATGGTTTTATGAATTGTCAGGGATCCCTTATGGACTCCGAGTTGTGTCATCAATATGTGCGGGGCAAGCAATTATGCCTGCCGGCTTTGGTCACGGATTCGCAGGAAAATGAATCCATCCACAAGTGAGCTCAAGCGATGATGGCATCTGGCTTACTCATTTTCACAGCACACTTGCACTGTACCCCACTGGCTTCCTCCTCTACACCATTTCATCATGTGGATTGTTTAAAAATAAAAGCTTGACGTTTCAAGACCTGCTGTGGCATGCAATGAGGCACACAGGGAAAAATATAAACTACCTGAGTGAAAGCATCTGAGGGAAACATTTGCAACTGCGGTGACACTTGAGAGTTTCTGAGGTACTGCATTTGTTTGGAGTCCATGAGGCCATGGGAAAGGTCTGCTAATTTATACAAAACCTTATCACATCCTTTTACAATATAGAAAAAAACAACAATTATATAAATGCCTAACACAGATTAGGGACACGTGAACTGGCTCAGAAAAATAAGAACAACTCCTGGACTAATTTTTAGTACCAAACCTGATTTCAGTCTCTTTTTGAGGTTCAGAAAATCTTGAAAGATTTTTATGGGTTCCTCTTTTTTTTTATTTACTTATTTAGTTTCTTTTTTTGTATTAAGGAGGGACTGAAGTACCACTAAGCTCCTGAGATTTCCAGCCCAATTTTGTAGACCCAGAATGTTCTAATAGTTCAGAAAAGATTCCCAACTTCTGCACACTTATGAGCAGGTCCTTAACATCCACTCTGTAGTGTTTTCCTCAGCCCTAGCAGACATTAGATTACTGTTGGGTGATTCATACACGTTTATTTTTTAGGATGACAAGATGGGTGAGGAAACATCTTTTATTGAACCAGCTTCTGCTGGTGAGAGAGATAAGTTTTCGAGCTTACAAAGAGCTCTTCTTCCGACCTTGTCTTTCTAATTGCCTGGGACCAACATAGCTACAACACTAATATATGTTTTAGGATGGCCTTTAAACTTGTTTTAGCTGTTTCCCTCTACCTACGCCGTTTATTATTATAGCGCTTTTCCAGTAGTTTAGCTAGATAAGAAAGTCTGTCCCCAGATCCTGATGCCCTATTCATGCTTAGTAGCACTTTACTGCACAAATAGTCCCAGGGAAGTCAGAGAGACCACTTCTAGAGTAAAGTGTTTCTCAACAGAGCGCATGTCAGAGCTGTAGGAGGAAGCCATGCTGTGGGAGAAACAGAGCAGTACAAACCATATCAGGCACAAGGAAGGAGGCCCTGAGGTAAGGGTGAAGAAGATATTTAAAAAACAAACAAACATGAACCAACATATCAGATCTAGTCCAGTGAAAGACTACATGTCCTACAGTACAAGGACAGCACCCTCTGTGCACACCAGAGGATGAACATCACTTTAGTAACATATTGTCCTGTGTCAAAAGAAAACTGAACAAAAGGAATAATAGGGAAATTAAGGAAAAATATAATGAGACAACAAAATGAAAGCAAGCAAGAGGAGAAACAGGTAGGGTGAAGGAGGGAAGGGATACTAAATAAGGTTTTTTTTCACTTGTATCCTGGGGACCTATAATAAAATATGATCATTGAGAGGCAAATGCAAAGTACTACACTTAGGAAGGAATAGTCAGTTGCACAAATACAAAATGGAAAATGACTGCTTAGGAAGGAGTACTGCAGAAAAGAATCTGAAGATTATAGTGGATCACAAACTAAATATTGCATCAACAAGGTAATAATACTGTTGCAAAAAAAATGAACATAATTCTGAGATGTATTAGCAGGAGTGTTGTAAATAAGACTTAATTCTTTTATTTTACTCAGCACTGACTGGCCTCAACTGGAGTACTGTGTCCAGTTTGGGGCACCACACTGCAGGAAAGAGGTGGACAAATTAGAGAAAGTCTAGTGGAGAGCAACAAAAATGATTAAAGGTCTAGAAAACATGACCCTTGAGGAAACATTGAAAAAAATAGGATGTTTTTAGTACAGAGACAAAAAAATTGAGGGGGACATGAGAACAGTCTTCGAATACATAAAAGGTTGTTATAAAGAGGAGAGTGACCAATTGCTCTCCTTAAGCATTGCAGACAGGACAAGAAGTAAAGGGATTAAATTGCAGCAAGGGCGATTTAGATTAGACATTAGCAAACATTTCATAACTTCAGGGTAGTCAAGCACTGGAACAAATTACCTAGGGAGGCTGTGGAATCTCCATCACTGGAGGTTTTTAAGAGCAAGTTAGACAAACCTCAGTCCTGCCTCAGTGCAGGGGACTGGACTAAATGACCTATTGAGGTCCCTTCCAGACCTACATTTCTATGAGTCTATGATTATTTATTTTTCTTTCTGCTCCTAGTCTCTTTGCTAGGCATGATGAGATATTTTTGTTTGTTTTTTTCCTTTAGAAGTCTTGATAGATCTTTGACTGGACCACCTTACTTTTACAATGATACTTGACCTGTTCAATATTTTTCCTTTTCCTCTTCACTCAAACCTGCCAGAGACATTGTTTTAATCCCTCTGTGCTTTTGTAATTTAACAATTTCTGATTGCAGTTGGGCTATTCTTCAGACAGTACTTTCCTTTTTCTATTCACATTATATTCCTGATAGCTGTGAAGTGTCACTGAGCTCCTTTGTGCTTGCACCTTGATCTCCAATTATGTCTTTTCTTTTTATAGAGCTGCAATAAAGTTGCAAAACTCTTAATATCAGGTTAAATCATTGTAACTTTGATTTATGGCTGTAAACACAAATATCTACAAAAGACTCTCATAATATTATCAGCTTGAGCCATCCTGTTAAACAGATGAAAGAACAAAACACATAGGGCCAGATCTTTAACTGGTATAAATCAATGTACCATTGATTTTAATGGAGCTACACTGCTTTATACCAGCTGAGAGTTGTCTTTGCACTCTTCGTTGTCTGAGGAAGCTGAGCCCCAGGTCTGTTAGAAACACTGCTGACTATTAACTTGCAGCTGACTTGTTCAAGCAGTTGATTTTCCTCGGTATTTGCAATAGTACTAGATATTCTTTATAGCACCATTGTAGAGGAAACATGTCTATCTATTGCTGAACAGGATGGACCATACTGAGCTATTGAATTTAAAGCAACTAGTTTCAATGGGGCAGTTTATTTGCTTTAAAAAAAACCCAATGGCATTGAGGTACAGAGTGACCAAATTATGGCTAATTTCATTGGTGAACTGTGCTATTTTTCTTATAACAAATAGAGATGAGTTTTCGCCATAAATAAAAAGTTTTCTTCAAACACCATAAACTTTCCAATAGTAGTAACAAGAGAAGCTTTTCGCCTTCCTTTGCAGGATGGGGCATGGGTCACTTGCAGGCTTCAACTAGCGTAAATGATGGGTTCTTTATAACCTGAAGTCTTTAAATCAGTGGTTCCCAAACTTGTTCTGCCGCTTGTGCAGGAGAGCCCCTGGCGGTCCATGCCTGTTTGTTTACCTGCTGCATCTGCAGGTTCATCCATTCGCAGCTCCCATTGGCCTGGAGCAGCAAACCGCGGCCAGTGGGAGCCGTGATCAGCTGAACCTGTGAATGCAGCAGGTAAACAAACCAGCCTGGCCCGCTAGGGGCTCTCCCGGCACAAGTGGCGGAACAAGTTTGGGAACCACTGGTTTAAACCATGGTTTGAGGACTTCAGTAACTCAGCCAGGGATTAGAGCTCTATTACAGGAGTGGGTGGGTGAAATTCTGTGGCCTACAATGTGTAGGAAGTCAGACTAGATGATCACAATGATCCCTCTGACACTTAAAGTCTATGAATAAGCTTTTTGTACATTCAAGGCCAGATTGGGAAATCTGACATGATTCACATTAAATTTAGAAAACTTACATGCACATTCATGAGGTTTTTTAAAGGATAACTTTTCCAAAATTTTGAAAGCATTAAAGACTGGATCCTCAGCTGATGTAAATTGGCACAGTTGTACTGAAATCAAGCAAGTGATCCTGGTATAAGCTGGTTGAGGATCTGTCCCATGCTGTTTATCATAGGAGATTTTCACAATAAATCCTAAATCTGGAGGACAGAGCTAGTAATGGGACTAAATCACTTAGGACTGTTTGAAAACCCTACCCCTGAATCTCTTCTATGAGCTGCTTTTACAGCTGTAGTCCCTTGACTTAGAAAACTTTGCCTCTGGCATTCCGCACCCTGCACTGTGGCTAAACAACAAAGTAAAAGAAAAAGGCAAAAAGGCATCCTTTAAAAAGTGGAACTTACATCCTAATGAGGACAATAGAAAGGCGCATAAACTCTGGAAAATAAAATGTAAAAGTAGAATTAGGATGGCCAAAGAAGAACAGCTAGCCAAAGACTCAAAAAGTAATCGCAAAAAAAAAAAAAAAAAAAAAAGTTAAGTGCATCAGAAGCAGGAAGCCTGCTAAACATCCAGTGGGGCCACTGGATGATCGAGATGCTAAAGGAGCACTTAAGGATAATAAGGTCTTTGCGGAGACACTGGAGGAATTATTTGCATCGGTGTTCATGGCTGAGGATGAGGATGTGAGGGAGATTCCCAAACCTGAGCCATTTTTTTAAAGTGACAAATCTGAGGTGTAATTAGAGGAGGTCCTGTAACAAATTGATAAACTAAACAGTAATAAGTCACTGGGACCAGATGTATTCACCTAAGAGTTCTGCAGGAACGCAAATGTGAAATTGCAGAACTACTAAGTGTAGTCTGTAACCTATCATTTAAATCAGCTTCTGTATCAAATGACTGGAGGATAGCTAATGTGATGCTAATTTTTAAAATGGGCTCCAGAGGTGATCCCAGGAATTACAAGCTGGTAAACTTGACTTCAGTACCGAGCAAAGTGGCTGAAATGATAGAAAACAACAAAATTGTCAGACACATAGATGAACATAATTTGTTGGGGAAGAGTCAACATGCGATTTTGTAAAAGGAAATCATGCCTCACCAATCTACTAGAATTCTTTGAGGGGGTCAACAAGCATGTGGTCATGGGAGATATAGTGGATATAGTGTACTTAGATTTTCAGAAAGCCTTTGACAAAGTCCCTCACCAAAGGCTCTTAAGCACAGTAAGCTGTCATGGGATAAGAGGGAAGGTCCTCTCATGGATTGGTAACTGGTTAAAGATAGGAAACAAAGGGTAAGACTGAATGGTCAGTTTTCAAGAATGGAGAGAGGTAAATAGTGCTGTCCCACAGGGGTCTGTACTGGGCCCAGTCCTATTCAACATATTCATAAATAAGCTTGACAAAGGGTAAACAGTGAGACTGCAAAACCTGCAGATGATACAAAATTGCTCAAGATAGTTAAGTCCCAGGCAGACTGCGAAGAGCTACAAAATGATCTCTCAAAACTGGGTGACTGGGCAACAAAATGGTAAATGAAATTCAGTGTTGATAAATGCAAAGTAATGCATATTGGAAAACATAATCCCAACTATAGATATAAAATGATGGGTCTAAATTAGCTGTTACCACTTAAGAAAGAGATCTTGGAGTCATTTTGGATAATTCTCTGAAAACATCCACTCAATGTGCAGTGGCAGTCAAAAAAGTGAACAGAATGTTGGGAATCATTAAGAAAAGGATAGATAATAAGACAGAAAATATTATATTGCCTCTATATAAATCCATGCTACGCCCACATCTTGAATGCTGCATGCAGATGTGGTCACCTCAATCTCAAAAAAGGTATAGTGTAATTGGAAAAGGTTCAAAAAAGGGCAACAAAAATGATTAGGGGTATAGAATGGCTGCCATATGAGGATAGATTAATAAAGCTGGGACTCTTCAGCTTGGAAAAGAGATGCCTAAGAGGGGATATGATAGAGGTCTATAAAATCATGACTGGTGTGGAGAAAGTAAATAAGAAAGTGTTATTTACTCGTTCCCATAACACAAGAACTAGAGGACACTAAATGAAATTAATAAGCAGCAGGTTTAAAACAAAGAACAGGAAGTATTTTTTCACACAACATACAGTCAACCTGTGGAAATCCTTGCCAAACGATGTTGTAAAGTTCACAACTATAACAGGGTTCAAAAAAGAACTAGATAAGTTCATGGAGGATAGGTCCATCGATGGCTATTAGCCAAGATGGACAGGGATGGTGTCCCTAGCCTCTGTTTGCCAGAATCTGGGAATGGGTGACAGGGGATGGATCACTTGATGATTACCTGGTCTGTTCATTCCCTCTGGGGCACCTGGCATTGGTCACTGTCAGAAGAGATGATACTGGGTAGATGGACCTTTGGTATGACCCAGTGTTATAAGCAGATAGTTAAGGGTTAATGTGTCTTTTACCTGTAAAGGGTTAACAAACAGGGAACCAAACACCTGACCAGGGGACCAATCAGGAGACAAGATCTTTTCCAATCTCTGTGGAGGGAAGCCTTTGTTTGTGTTTTTGGGGTTTGGCTTTGTTCTCTCTGGGTCCTGGAAGGGACTAGATGTGCAACCAGGTTTCTTGCCAATCTCCCTGCTACAGTCTCTTATATATTCAGAATAGTGAGTATTTTAGTAAGGAACAGGAGGTTATAGCCTTTTTAATTGGTTTTCTTTATTTGCAAATGTGTATCTGGCTGGTAGAGTTTTAATGTGTATTTGGCTGAAAATATTTTAAATTGTATTTCTGCTGGATGAGGTTTTTTCTCCAGTTTTTATAAGTGGACAGACCCTGTAACTTTTACTATCTAAATTGCAGAGATAACTTTTACTCTTTTTCTTTCTTTTTATTAAAAGTTTTGTGTTTAAGACCTGTTTGATTTTTTCCCCTTGTTGAGACTCAAGGGAATTGAGTCTGTACTTAACAGGGAAGGGGAAGGGAGGGGGAAGGGGGAATCCCTTTGTTTTAGATTCATGGAGCTTGAATCTGTATTGCCTCTGGGTGAGGGAGGAAGGGTGGGGGAAGGGACATTCCTCCCTGTTTTAAGATTCAAGGAGTCTGAATCATGGTAATCTTCCAGGGTAACCCAGGGAGGGAAATCCTAGGAGAGGCAACGGTGAGGAAAAAAGTTTACTTTCCTTGTGTTAAGATCCAGGGGGTCTGGGTCTTGGGGGTCCCCAGGGAAGGTTTTGGGGGGACCAGAGTGTATCAGGCACTGGAATTCCTGATTGGTGGCAGCTTATCAGATCTAAGCAGGTAATTAAGCTTAGAGGAATTCATGCTGGTACCCCAACTTTTGGACTCTAAGGTTCAGATTGGGGAAAGATACTATGACACACAGTATGGCCATTCTTATGTTCTATTTGCTTATGACTGAGAGCTGCAATGCCCTAGAGAATCACGTCTGGCCTCACAGATCATGGATGGAAATGTGGTTGCTGATGTAGCTGGATTCTGATCTGTTGATTTCTTTGAAGATCAGCACCAAGACCTTGACCTGGGAGTGGTAAAGAAGTGGATCCAGTGGAAGGAGGGCAGCATGGGGCAAGGTGCTCAATGCAGGCTGGCCTGCTGGAGAGGTGGGCTCCATGAGCAACAGCCGGGATGCAGTCAGTTAAAACAATCCTTTAGAGGTGATTATAACTAGAGTCACTGTGGCAAAATCCTCAATTGGGACAAAGGGGAAATATTTCCTAGATGCCTGGAAGGGCGAAAAGGTGCTTTACATTACCAACACCCAATCATTTAGACTTTGTGAGCAGCTGAATAAGACCCCCAAGGCTTCACACTTGGATATCCAGAGTACAGACTCCAATGATGGAAGTGGTGTACTGGAAAATTCCTCAGTGTGCTTCATATCAGCATCACTTTGGTCTTGCCGGAGTTCAGTTTGAGAGAGCTGTTCATCATTCAGAGGCTTATTTCCTGTGTGGCATCTTTGTATGGTATATGAGATATGAAAATGAGATATATACCTGGGTGCCTTTAGTTTATTGTTGGTAGTGGAGCCCACAGCATCTCACCACTTCTCTAAGATATTGAAGAGGATGGGGAATGGCAAAGATCCTTGTGGGACTTCATAGGCGACGGCCTTCAGAGAAGGTAAGAAGTTGAAACCACCATTCTCTGGGTCCATTTAGAAAGGACGGATTGGAGCTAGTGAACTGCTTTGTGGTTTACACCAGCTATGATGTGTAAGAATCATCTTGTGGCTAGTTGAGTCAAAAGCTGCAAAGAGATCAGTGAGTGAATACTGAGATGTGGCCTCCACCAAGCCACTACCCAGTTCTTGACTTTTCAAGGCACGCTAATTAGGAGGCATAATCTTCTAAAATTCATTTGTCTGTTTAAGATCTCCTTCAAAAAGCCTACCACACCTTACTATGCAACTGGCCTGTGGAACCACAGAGAGGTACAGATGTGCCGTTAGGTCCCTAAGCTACTTATTGCTAAATCATACTGAAGTGACAAGAGAGAAACATGTTTTCGAAGAGTACCTATTTATGCATTTCAGTGTATTCATCCCACGATGTTGAGTTGTCAATTTTTCAACTTTCTTTCCTGTAAAGTGTACTGACACAGTGAGCGTTTACCATCCTTCTAAGAGGCGTTTGGAGTGTAGTGCTGAAAACCCTGAATATTTGGTTTCACATCTTTAGAACTAGTTGACCTAAAAAAAAATGAACATATATAGTATTTGACGATTTCCTAAAGGAGATATCAGTTTTGAATAAAACATATAAACTTCAGTCCTGTTTTTTAAATAAATGTTTAACTTGAAAATTTGTCCTAAAGCATTCAGTGATCATCCCACAACTGTAATATTATTCAGAATATGGTTCAAACAAATTTATCAGTATAACATTTTAGTATTTTATAGCATTTACATGTTATATGTAAAGTGGCTTGAACTATACAAATATAAGCTAATCTATTAGCATTGCCTAGTTAAAAATAAAGAGTTATGACAAGTGACTTCATTAACAGATTATACAAATATAAATAAATGAAGCTGAATCCTTTGACAATGATAATATTTGCAATAATTACATTTGGCCTGCAGGAGATTTATATATATATATCTATATATTTATATCTCTCTCTCTCTCTCTATATATATATATAGGCATTTAGTTGTAATTATATTTCGTTATTCTAGATGTCACAATCACACTGGAAATTCTTCCGAATATTTCTAATAGGGACTATTAAACATCCATTTTACATTCTTGAAACTCATGTACTTGAGTATATGTTTGAGATTCCGATATTAGGTGCCACAAATGAGGATGTCTGATTTTTCCATTCATTTTAAGTTATAAGACTCAGCAGGAAATCACACCGTTGCTGATGTCACAATGTTTTACTATATAGGGCCAAAGTTTCAGAGGCCTCGTTACAGGCTACATATGCGCATGCACAATTTTATTTCTCACTTTCAACTTCACATACAAATTATAGAAATCACATGCCCAACCCCATCAAAACTCATATCCTTCATCTGTCACGCACAAAACTATTTATACATATAACTGGTCAAACAGGGACCATGTTTAGAAAATTTGACCTATAAAACATCAGAAGATAAACTAGCCAGCTGACAGATATAATAATGCTGAAGCCAGAACAGAAAAGCTGATGACCTAAATTATTCAAATTGGATCCAAAAATAAAAAAATTGAGGACAAATTTAAGAAGCTCCATGATAATGTACAGCATGAGAACCTTAAAAGGAACAAGCAGCAGCTAGGCTGTGTGCTTAAAGAAAATTTAAAACTGCATTATTAAAGTTGTCACATCTGAAAATCATGTGGGGCTCTATAGCAGGGACACATGGGGACTGGGGAAGAGGTTGTCTAGTCCAACCCCCTGATCAAAGCAGGACCAATTCCCAACTAAATCATCCCAACAAGGGCTTTGTCAAGCCTGACCTTAAAAACCTCTAAGGAAGGAGATTCCACCACCTCCCTAGGTAACCCATTCCAGTGCTTCAGCACCCCCCTATTGTCTTGCTCACTGCTAGATCTGGTCAGAAAAAAATCACAAAAGTGTGTTTCCATATTTGTTCTGATGAAAGTTTTCCAACCAGCTCTACTACTAGTTATCTACTTTACTGATTCTTGGACAGATCTTCAGCTGGTTTAAATCAAACTAGCTCCACTGAAGCCTCTGGAACGGCCCTGATTTACACTAGCTGAAGATCTGGCCCTATGCATTTATGCTGCACCCACCACAGCAATATCTGAACACAAGATCTGAGAGCTGTGTCTGAACAATTATGCTGTTGACTCATGCTCAGAGGTGCTGAGCATTTCTCATTCCCATTTATGTAGTGTGTGAGAGTCCATGTACTTGGCACTTGTACAAAAGAGAGAAGGCTATCTAGATGTTGAAATATATAGATTACTGGCTGGACACTCGGCTGGTTTAAATCAACATCGTTCCATTCAAGTTAATAGAGCTATGATGATTTAGGCCGGCTGAAGTGCTGGCCTGATATGTTTTGTACTCCCAATGAATTTAGTTTTATTGGCTACCCTTTTACTAGCGCTACTCTGATCAATACTTCAATGGATCTGGGGATACTGTCCTTTATTAATGGTACTACATATGTCATTTACCTGCATTAATAGTTCTATACAAAAACACATCTCACTGGAATTCCTCAGATTCTGTACATCACCACAGGAAATGTTTATGAACCGAGGACAAATTAATCTCTACGGACTGACCGTATGTTTACAGTTTTGTGAACTGTCCTTGCTCTCTGATGGTTCCAATCTGCTTCCACTGAAGTCAATAGCATTTTTGCATATATTTAAATACTAGCAGGATCAGGCTGTTATAATGGGGGACAACCATACACCAGCACAAAAGGTGCACTATTTTTAATTTTGTTTTATAAAGAAAAAAAATGCCAGAGAATCATTATTATGGACACAAATCCATTGTTTTGTCTCTGTTGTCTTATTTGTAGGTACTGCATCTTCAAAATTCAAACATTAAAAGGGCCGCTAGATAGTCAGCACTGTGACACAAAAGCCTATTAACTGTTTGGGTCAATCTCACCTATAGGACAGTGCTGTGAACATTTACAGCACTACAGAAATCATAGCAAAAAGTGCCTACAGCTAAAAAGAAGTAATCCCTTCACAGCTGGAAACAAGACAAAGCTTTACAATCTTGGGATGAGGCAAAACCTAATCCTGTTCCCCTCCATTTAAATATTCGGTAACATTTGAAATAATAGAGCAACATCCATGTATGTGGTAGGTGAAAAACAAATCAAGCAATGCAATATTTCTTTTCAGCTAACTTTCACTAACGCTGTCAATGGTGAGCCCCTGGCTTTAAGTCAGTAGGACATAAATGTGCAGCCCCAATGGCATAATGAATGATCATAATTGCAAGCAAAATGAAATGGATAAAATGCCTCCCCTGCCACTATGTCACTCAGATGAAACATAAAATGAAAACAAAAACAGCAGGTTGTGTGTCAGAGGACAGATCATGGTCATGGCTTCACTGCCATTGAAGTTAATCATTGCTTTTAGTCACTCATTTGCATCAGGTCCAGAGACTTTCACAATCCACTTCCTATAATTCCACTTTCTTTTAGGACCAGATCCTAAAACCATTCAAGTCAATGGGAATTATTTCAATAAAGTCAGTGAGACTTGGAGCCAACCCATTTTGCCTCTCTGAAGGGGGAATTAGGAATAAAAGTGGCACTCACCTCTAGTGCAGATTGAACTGTGGTGGTGCTAGCCAAAGGCAGACATGGCATTAGTTTCTCTCTCAATACAATGCCATTCAGGTATTCAGTAATTTAACATTTCCCCCTTTTTTAGTTTGTTGGTAGAACCCAAATAAACATCTCAGCATACACAATACACATGGGCCCCAATCCTGCAAACAGTCATGCTTAACTTTACACATGTGCTTAGCTCCACTGATGTCACTCATGCTTAAAGTTAAGCATGTGCATAAGTGTTTGCAGGATCAGGGTGACCATCCTTTTTTCTTTGTTATGTATCACTATCCAGACATGTATAGAGAAGGTGTATGCACTTGGTAACACTGGCATCAAGTGCCATCTTATGATGGATGCTGGAAGGAGAACCCATCTGCCTGAGTTTAAAATACTGGAACAACTTATTCTTTGGGAAGGAGCCATTGAATGGATTTCCTGCTCAAAGTCTCCACAAGATGGCCATTCTCAATTCAAAGTTTTGACATCTCATGATTATATGTAAAATCATTATGTGAAAGAAATTCAAAAATCTCATTTTTTGCCTCAAAAATGGGACAATTTTTGAGAAAAAATGGTTGTCTATCTCAGCAAAAAAAAGCCTGAAACCTTTTTTTCCGTGCAAAATTGAACTACTTTGAAAATTCAAAATGAAATGTGAAAATATTTGAGGTTTTAAAATACTGTTTAGAAGATTTTGCACAGTTCTGCTTGATAATATAAACAAACTTCCTAGACAAGAAAACAATAGATTTTTATTCAAAAGCCAACTTTGTTAGCAACCAAACAGTGATCTCTGTTATTTTTTGTACATAGGATGGTGTTACATAACAGTGATGTGTCATGATAACAGAAAGGGCATAATTCCGACAGCAAGGTTAAAGGACAGCAGCACAAGGCTCTGGCCTCATCTACACTACAAAGTTCTGCCAGCATAGCTGTGTCAGATAGAAGTGTGCGAAATTCACAAATTCACACCACCAATGCGACATACCTGTGCTGTCAGAACCCCTAGTATAGATGCAGCTAAGCTGACAGAAGAGTGCTTCTGTCAGATTAGCTAATGGCATTTAGGGAGATGGTATTACTTTGGCTTGGTCAACATATAAAAATTTAGGTGAACCTAGTGAAATCGCTCAGGGCTGGGAAACAGTTTCATGCCTTGTATGACACAGCTAGGTCTACCTAACCACCAAAACAGACTCAAGTATGTTAATGGAAGATTTCTTCCATCGACTTAGCTACCACCTCTCAAGGTTATGGATTTACTACAGAGACAGAAAACCCCTTCTGTCACTGTAATAAGCATCTACACTGCAGCACAACAGTAGTGTAGCTGGAACATTGAGCTGAGTCCCTTGTAGTGTAGACATACTCTATGTCAGCAGAACTCCTGTTGGCATACACAGCATCTACACTAGGGGGCTATGCTGGCATAGCTATACACGCGTAGCTATGCCCATATATCTTTAGTAATTTCACATTTTAACTCATGTTTTATGCACCAAAAAGTTTAAAGAAAAAAATAATGAATTGATTTCAATTTTTTTAGTACGGCAGAGTTGGAAGCCAAAAAGATACATAAGAATGGGAATTCTAGAGCCTTCTATTTATTTAAAAGCAAAATTAAAGAGAGAGACAGAACTTGGGACCCTGCTCCTATTTAAGGTTTAGCTTGTAGCTGGCTCTTACTTGGATGTGGAAGGGAGTAGAGTAAAGTCCCTTCACGCTGCCTCTGAAGCCACATTAAACCTGCTCATAATGCAGCGCTCCCCATGCATATTGCTACCTGATGCAACCCCTCATGAGCACGTGGGCAGGGAAATAGTAGGGAGAGTTGGAGCCATAGATCTGCCCCCTCACTCAAAGATGCTGGTCAGTAAATGATAATGGGGTGTGAGGGTAGAATACATTCCTTTGCTGTAACGGATTATTCCCTGGCTAGTGCCAAGGGGAGCATGAGAGGATCTGTGGTTCAAAGGATCTCTCTAATTCATGATGCCTCTCAGAGCTCCTTTTGGAGTGGTGCAGTTTACACACTATCCCTTACTCAGGTCTATACCTAAAGGCACAGTCTAGTCCTAATGTTAGTAGCAAAATCTCCACTGATTTCAGAAAGAGCAAGACCACATGCAGTATATCACAATACGTGATAGAATCCCAGTGTGCATGCTGCCCAGTCAGATATTGTTTGCACCCAGTGTCTTTTATTTTATGTGTTTTACTGAACTAGCTTTTCAGAAGGTCAGTTATCTAACCTCATGTGCCTTCTCTTTGCTTTTTGGCCAATGTGTCTTGTAAGATTTCGGAAGCGAACCCCAAAGTTTCAGCTTGAAACAGACAAGAGATCTGGCATGTAAAAGAAGCCATTTGTCTGAGCTATTAAGTCTTCCTCAACCAGTCACTAGTAATGTAATTAGTACGGGCTGAGATACCTGTATTCAACATGCACTGAATCTGCTATCAGATTCCATTCAGTAGGAAAGGAGGAGGATTTGAGATACAAGCTGGCAGCAAAGGAGAAGCACTCACAAAAAGTGCTTGCTGGGTTCTGGTGGGCTTGGAAGAAAAAAGAGGGAGTGACTGAGGTCAAGTCTGCACAATTTTCAGAGGTATTTGTGGAAGGAGAGTGATTAGAGAAAATACAACATGTGCGAAAAAAGCCAACAGGACAGGAGATAAACCACTAATCTGATTAAAGCATCTTCATCCAGGTGACTTTCTTTCCTCTATCTTTTTAATACAAGCACCTGTCCCTTTGCTGAGCTATCAGAACGTCCTTCCCCAACAAGATGGCCAAGTTTTCACTCAGTTGACATACTTTTGCAGAACATCTTCAGGCATTTAGGAGAGCAAAGTCCCTGTGTGTGAGTGCACACTGTCGCTAAACACCCCCCCACTGATTTCCACAACACATGGCAGATATCAAGTCCTTCTCAACAGGGCCGCTTTGCTTTTCATTTGGAGAGGGCAGCGCACAGATTAGATCTCTGGCTCAAGTCCTGGCCTCATGAGCAAAGCCTGAGTAAACAGGCCTTGCCCAGGGGATCTCAACGCAGGTCAAGGGAACAAATCCCTCCTCTGAAGGGTATGGGGAAACAGCACTGCTGCTCCTAGGGTGCTATTACTGTAGCAGAGGATTCCACTGCCCCCTATATGTGGAGGTTTGGCCAGAGGATCCACATATTCACAGATCCACTTGCCATGCCGTGATCCTCCCTTCCACATAAAGATTTCCTCCCCTCCAGGCTGCTACGCATACATCGGGCTTGGCAATTGCTCTCCAGCCCATGTGGGCCATGCCTTCCTGCTGCATGGAAGAAGTGGTTCCATGGTGCTTAAAGCTGTACACTCCGGCAAGAGGATGGGGCAGGATGTGGATCTTTGTAGTTTGCATAATGAAATATTTTTCAGGGCATCCATGAAAGTGATAACAGGGTCAATATTTTTGAACTGTTGAATCTCAACAACTATATTGCGTTCCTGTTCGTTATTTACAACCTTCACATCTCATAGGGCAGCAATAATTATCGCACAAATGATTCATTAAGGGCCTAAAACCAATGCCCATTGAAGTCAGAAAGATACCCACTGACTTCATGAAAAATTTAGGTGGTAACAATCAACATATTAAAACAAGACAGTAGATACTTAGATAATAGATTATGGCAGAATTCAATATCTATAGACTATCCATTTTCAAGGAGAGTCCAAACTTTTGGAAATAAATAAGCAGGCAGATGTGGAGTTGTCACCTAAACTTCTAAAGAAAGAAAACTCTCTATCCATGTGCTCCTTTCTCATGCATCTGTCCACAATTTCCAAATGTGAACCAAATCAGTCTCCTTTATCCTTGTGTCAAGACAGATGGGATAGGGAGGAATGTGGCTTTTAGCTAAGAAGCTGTTTTCTTACATTGAGACAAGGAAAAGGAAATTATTAAAACATATAAATAGTTGTTTCTGTAAGTGGCCACTGAGGATCAGATCCTCACTCATGAAACTGGCAACTCCAGTGACTTATGCTAACGTACACCGGCTGGAGCTCTATAGGGAAATAAGCATTTTGGCCAAAAGAGGATAACAGTAGGTAACCAGCCACCACATTGAGAGATTTGTTGTGGATAGAGGATTGGAAGAGTCTCCATGGTTTCAAATACAGTATTGATAAATACTTACTAGTTTCCCCAAACTAATACAGTCCCTAAATAGAATTCCTTCATGCTGCGTTGTACTTGAATTATTTTACTCTATTCATAAATAACATGAATTCTGCAAATACTAAGGCAAGTTTGTACATCTTGCTTAATCACTGAAAGCATTTGGAAAGATTTTAAGTACCAGTAATGTAAACACCTTAACTTCTCGCTGCTTTTCTGAATTACAAACTTTTAGAGCCTTGATTAAGATACTTGTTTTATAAATGCCCTAAAATAGGAATTTACATAATGCCTGATCTGAAGCCCTTTGGATCAAGCTGGGAATTGTCTGGCAAGTGATCTGTGCTACATCTCTGTAACAACACCTTAACTCATGATCAGCTTTTCGCATTCCATTGGAGTAGCCAACAAGCAGGTGAGTTTATTGACCTGTAAAAAGGCAGATTCTCCTGAGCACTGTATAATGGGTAGAGCAAGTCTAGTAGCTGTGTAATTAACTCACAATTATGTAAGCAATAAAGGCATAATTTAAGATTATTAATACATTTAAAATGATAAGGAATTTTCTGGCATTTAATTAACATTTACCAAGACAGTCTACAGCAAATTAAATATCAATTAACAAAAATACTGACATTTAGTTGGATACTCTATTAGTTGTCACAATTATTAACTCAATATTGCTGGCTTTTTAAATTCCAATTAAGTGCCTAAATATTCCTTACAATTTTTATGTACTGAAAATCTAATTATATTTGTGTCTTATAATTTTAACTTGATTACAAATCATCTTTCCTATTAAATCTCAATAAATGTTCTTTTAACTGTCAATTGATGCTTAATTGACACAAGTGTCTAATAAAACCACAGACTTATTTTTTACTTTATAAATAGCTGAACTCTTAGACATAATGTTTTCCCTTTACCGTGCCTGGAATATCAGTGTACCAATGCTTATGTCTGAACTGAGGCCTCTGACTTGCTGGAAGTTGTTTGTTCCCAAATCAGTAAGGATGCAAAGACCTAGCGTCTCAAAAGTATTTAGGTGCCTAACACCCATTGATTTCAACCTAAATAGATTTGAGATCGAGGCCAAAATTACCTTTCAGACAACTAACAGAATGCACGGGAAGCCAATGCCTTAAACAATAAACATAGGCTAGAGTCTCAGCTGGCCTAAATTGAAGAAGTTCCATTGACTTCGTTAGAGCCACACTGAATTATGTCAGCTGAAGACCCGGGCCAGTAATTGCTTTCATAGATCATGTGGAACATGAGCCTTTTTACAGATCACACGGATTTCTGTAAGTGATGTTGCAGAACATGGCAGGAACACTATGAAGACAACTCTTGAATCCTTTAGTGAGGCAAGACTTTTACTGATGCCTAAGGACTAGGAGAGCAGCCACTGTTCCTCTCCACCTCCAATGTCCCAGGTCAGGATTAAGTGGTCCCAGGTCAGGATTAAGTGGTTCATATTTAGCTTTGTGAGTATACAGGTTAGTGTCAGAGCATAATTACAGTGTAATTTCAGTACATTCTGTCTAAGGTTATTAGCATTGATTATGCCCTCAGCCACACAAAGGAGCCAAAATGTGGTGGGAAAAACCCCTCTGGGAATGTGTGATATAGGAGAGTTCTCTGGCCAGTGTACAAGCAACATAATGGCTTTCTGCCACGTGCATTTTCAGCCTCTAGTATGAGAGATGTGGCCAGAGAGCTGCCACGCTCCATCTATTCTTGGCCGCAATAACTGCCCACTGGGAACTCTTGGTATCTGAGAGTAAGTTAGAGCTGTTCCAGAATCCAGAGGGTCACAAAGATGGTGTGCAGCCACCTTTGTCCTTCCCTCTTAGCTGCATCGAGCTTCATTTGTCCAGAACTTAAAGGCAGGGACAATTTATTATAAAATATAACTGATCCGTTTGAACATGTAGACTGCATAACAAGAATTGCACCTCAGGATCAGGAATACACATAAAAACCAATCAACCAATCAATCAAAAAATACCCCAATACTCCTTCCCACCCCCCACTTGCATAAGAAGTGAGAAAGAAGATTTCACAAGTTAATATCATATAATAATTTTTAAACATAACTTTTTACCTAAAGCAGGAAAGAATATTAAAATTCAGCTATTTCAGTTTCAGGGGGCTACAGTACTTTTTTCACTTTCCACCTCACCCTGCTGTGCTGTGTGATGCTGAAACAGCTGCCTAGTTTCATCCAGAGGTGGCAGCATTTCAGCAGTGGGTGCAAAGATTTACATACAGACATAGGTACTGGAACTGGGGGTGCTGTCACATCCCCTGGCTTCAAGTGGCTTCCTTTATATACAGGGTTTACAGTTTGGTGCAATGGCTTTCTGCACCCCAGCATAACAATTGTCACAGCACTTTTGCATCCAGATCCCCACGTACCAGATGCAAACTCTCACAATCCATTGTTAATGGGAAAGGGAAGAGAGAAATAGATGTCCGCACATGTACAGTTCTTTGGGATTTTCTGAGATGCAAGGCAATATATAAATATAGGCTGCATCAATTCTAATGGGTTTGACAGTGGGAGCCAGCACTCATGAGTGCTAAATAGAAGGCCTGAATAGACTCCAGGCCGATGCTCTTCTGATTCAAATTATTTCTCAGGAGGTCAAGTCATTCCTTTCTTTGCCTGCCCTCCTGAGCAGCCTCTCTCCCAGGCTCCAATCCCAGTCAACTCCATCCCTTGGGAAACTTTTAAAAAGTAATTAACTTTTATTTAAGCAATCACTGCAGAATTTTAACTTGTATCATGCTCAGTAAATATGGTGTTCTGACAGGTGACTTGGCCAGACTAGCAACTGAAAATGCCCTTGCATGTATCCAGAAGTGTGGGGTGATCAAGAAAGGGGAAAGCTGATAGCAAACAAACTGACCATTCTAGTAACTACAGTGCTAGTCTTCCAGTAACGTCCTTACACATGCTTAGACATCCAAAAATGCTGCTCCTGTGGGATCCAATCCTGCTGCCTATTAATAGTAGCGTTGAAGTTGATAGGGCTACTGGAATGAATAACTGCTGAAGGACTAGATCTATGGTGCATATGCTGGTAATAGTCACTATCACAAAGGTAAGCTACTATTACAACTGGAATTCGCTACACATTTGTTTTCCTTCAGCTGGCTTCTCTAACACAGCATTTAGCACTTAGATCAGTTTGTACTTTTCTCTCCGCTGCTCTAAGAAGTGAAGATACAAGAAACACCAAAGGCTTTTAGATAACTCCAAGTTTAATATATTTCTGGATTGTTTAATTAGAGAAACAATTTAGAAGTTGAACAGCAAACTAATAAAAAGTACATAAATTAGGCCTATTTAAAAAAAAAAAACACAACAGAGAAGCCGGGCTACATCACTTTGCTTTCCCGATACATGAATGGTTATTTAAGAGGGGCAGGAGCTAGTGAAATGCATAAATGAAGAAACAAAAGCCATATTTTCTTCTTCACACATTAAAGACTATAATCATTCCATGAGCAGTATCTGGGATAAATAAGTGAAAAAGAAAGAAATTAGGGTTATTACACTTTGATGCGGACTATGTATCAAGCCAATGAAAGTCAAAACTCACTTTTATTGGGCACAGATATCCTGGAAACTTTTCAATCACATGAAGATAAAAGCCAAAATTATTACCTTTGGCTTAGCACAGTCAATCAGCAGTTTCATGCATACACTGCACACAGATAGAAACTGAAACCCAGATTTTATTTTCCTTCAGCTTTCTGTGCATTATAGGGCAGGAGAGGGGGTAAAAGCATGATTTTTCAGGTAGATATTTGTATTATTTATAGTTTTACCATTCCAAAAGGGCCTCTGGCAGCTGCCCTCGCATACAGAAGAAGGCACAATTCCCAGAAGACTGGACATTTACAAGCTGCAAATGAGCAGCTGCACAACTTGCCTGTTTCTAAGCTTCCCATTAGGAACGTGCTAATCCATATATATTTGCAAATTGTTATGATTATTGCTCAGAGATGGCATCAGTTGCAGCTGCAGCAATTCGGAAAACATTCCAGACTTATGATGGCTGGAACAACACAGAAATTATAATCATCTGACATCCATCACTATTGCTCCTTCAGCTGATTACACCAGCCAACAAATCCCAGGCACGCAGGCTGTAAAAGAGAGAGCATTAAGAGCCCAAGCCACTAAATCTCTCTCTCTTTCCTATTCCCCCTCTCATCATCTTCTCTTTCAGGGCTTAATCCTCTACTGCTGAATTCAATGGGCGTTTTCCCCCCATTCACTTCAATGCGCCACAGATCAGTCTTCTACTCTCCCCATTCTCTTTCATATCTTCTCTCATTTCCTCTCTCTTTTTCATTTAGCCCTGTGGGGACTGTTTGATTCTAACTGTAAAAGTACTCCAAATCAAACTTTGAATCCCAGCCATAGCCACTAACCAGCAGTAGTTTGTTTGAACAATGTCTCTCCTGCAAAAGAGTGTGTTGTGTGTGTGTTTAAACAGAGGTTTTTGCTCAAGCTGGGCACTGGCAAATGCCTTCAGGCTGCAGTTATTGGTGCATTTTGACCTCAAGCTGGGATAGCTGGGATACACATCATGAGGCACTCTCATGATATTTCTCCTGTGTCTTTGTTTGCCTGAGCCTACCCAATTGGAGCAGGAGAGTCAGCTCAGCAGAATCTATTTTCCACTGGGTTTCTTAGAGAGCTGGTGAGTTTTAATTAAGCGCTCTGAGAAACAATCATAACAATTTGCAAATATGTGAGAGACTGGGCGAGCATGACAGGAAAATGAAGAAATAAAGAAGAAAAAAAAATCTCCTGGCTGCTGTGCTTAACTCTGTGAGCAGTGGCCTAGAACAGTTATTACTCCCTGTAGTCTCTTTGGGAATTATCTTAATTTTAGATTTGGCTGCCACCTGATATAAGTATCTAAGAGTCATATTTGGAGAAATTACTGTGCATATCACTAATGGCTGAGTCGTCATGTGCACATGGACTGAGGCCCATAAAGCAGAAATCATCTTAGCAGGAAGGTTTGCAGACTGCTGTGTAAAATGGAACAATAACCCTTCCGAATGAGTGAGGAGTTTAAATCTGGAAAGGGCAAATGGAGGATTTTACTCTGTATTCACGCTTCTTTCCTGATTTCTAATTCTCATATCTCAGGCATTCCCCACCAACACTCACACCAACAGCTGCTGTTAACAGACCTTCAGACCACAGGTTCATATCACCTTCCTTTTTAGTCCTGGTATTGCCCAAACAAGCTATTTTCCTTTTTATGTCACCAAACAGCCATGTGAGTAATAGAACGGTTCCAGCTGCTCCATTTTAAACATCTTTACACGGCTGACTATTAACTCCAATGTCTATGGCCCTAAATCTGCAAACACATAGACTCATGAGAAACCTTATGCACACAAGCAGCCTTTATTGGCTTCAGCACATCTGTGTTTGCAGCGTGGACTTGCTAATGTTTGGCGCAAAATTCCATTCTTCAAGAACCCCAGTGACACTGGTGTGGCTATAAAAGACATAGCACTGTGCTGGCATTAGAGACTTAAGACTGATCCTGTGAGGTGCCAAGTCACCTCAGTTCCCATTGAAATTATTGCAGAGTCAGGTTTTAGGATTCACAAGCCATCCAGTGATCAGATGAGTTTCTGTGGTAATATATTTATTATTAATATTATTAACATTTATATTGTAGTAGGCCCTACTGTGGGCCCTACTGTGCTATATAAACATATGATCCTGGTCCACATAGTTCCAAAGAGCTCATAGTCTAAAAAATGATTATATTCAGTACAAATCTTCTGCATTTAAGATATGACTTACAGTTATTACCTTTCTGATTTTCTTCTCACATTAAAGTATTTTAATGAGGAACATGGCTATTAATTTGCCCTACATGTCCAAAAGTGAGGACTCTATGAAAACAAAGGATCGCTCAAAAATGTTATGGGTTTCTATTTATTTATTTGGGTTTAAATATTGTTAAAATTAGATTTCATTAATATTTCATTTCCAAGACAACTAGGTGCCAGACGAAAGAAGCAAAATAGCTCATTTCAAAGCCCCCTGAAGTCAATGGGCATCTTCACAGTGACTTCAACGGGCTTTGGATCTGGTCCCAGGTCAGTAAATGAGGAGACCCTTTAAAATAATTGATGATATCTGGGGTGAATGTAGGTCTGCTATGTAATATGAGGACCAAGCAGAGATATAGCTCTTAAATTCTCCCAAAAGATAAAAGGAAGTTTTAGAGTTTCCAAGTGAGACTACCGTGGTGATATTAAACCACAGGCCTGGAAGTGGAAAAAAATAAAGCCCTGATTGAGGTTCACAGATGTGCACTGCCCCATGGGCATATGATAATTGCAAGACCATAAGTCTTAGAAGGAAATTATAGGCTACAGGATGGCCTTCCAGGATGACACAGTATATACAAGTGAACTCAGAACACTATATTTGCTGAGGGAAAAAAAATAAAAATATTGACTTTTTCTTGCAGGGTTAATTAACAGTATCTTGCAAAGATATTCATCGTTCTGTACAAATCATGTCTGAAGATATTACCTGTGCATTTTAGTCATGTTAATATAGCACTTTTTTAAAAAAAACCCTGATAGAAATGTTTCTGTGGAACTGCTTTTACAGAGGAAATTTATTGTATTAGGCCACAGCTGTAAATTTTCTCCCTCCAATCCCATAAATTTCCTCTAAATGTTTAATGGTTTATAACTGTAATTATTCTTGTGTGCCAACATTAAACTTTAAAAAGTTTAATTTGGAGACTATTCGGAGAAACTCATCTTTTTTACAGCCTCATAAATAGTTCTTTGATGAAATGAGCAGAGGCTCCACGTCTGCCCGAGGTGAATACAAATGACAGGGTGTAGTCTCTCACTTACAAAAAGGGAGCAAATGCTTTGATGTCTCAAGTGATTAGCTGATACTAAGTGCATCAGTGGTGTGAAGTGATGTGTCTCTTGGTGGATATACATGATGCACTCAAGAATCATGATCATTTTCTAGGAAGGACTTAACTAGGGAGCCAAACCAGCTCTCAGAAGAAAAAGAAAAGCAAACAAAAAGAATTATACACCCAACACCCTCAACTTCAAAGTAAATAAATAAATACCACCAAGATAGATATCAGGCCAATCATGTGGTCAGTTCTTCTGGGTGCCTAGTTTGAATAATATCTAGTGGAGAACATAGGACTGTATAATATACTGCCTAGCAAATAACTCCTCTGCCCTATTCAGTTGCCATATCTTAATTTCAGGAGAAGATGATCAGTATTGCAGTTACTCTCATAATGATGATATTGCAGTTACTCTTAAAGAAAAGTTCTAAGCATGAAGAAAAACATGTTTTCTTGGTGGCAGATGAGAACAGCTAGATAATCTAGATGGCTCCTGATGGATGTAATACTTGATCTTTACTGAAAAAGGAAAGCACCTCTGACTATGTCTGAGCCCTGTTTCATGTACCTTGTGCTAGACTGCAAGGCCCTTAACTTGGTTAATAATTTATTTGTATCTGAGTTTCTCAAGTTCTCTCCTGTACCCTCTGCAGTCATTCTGCTTCCTGGTGTTGCTCATAAATACTTCCTCCTAAAACATGAACTTTCCCCTCCATGTTCTCTGCGGATTGTTACAAACCAGGAATGCAAACTCCGAGTGATAGAGAACCCGATCCACCAATATGTTACAGCTATTCTATCAAAGTGCCTACTAACCCAACTTAAGTGACTGGTTAGCCTTGGCTCATGGCTACTTTGCACTGTCAGTCAGATGTAAAGTAGCGAGACTATACCAGTAAGTCTGGCCCATACTCTTATTTACTCACAGTATGCAAAAGAAAAAGAGACAGGGAACATATAACAGTCAGATAAAGACACGTTCTTTAATTTACATGTTCATGTAACTTCTCTGGAGGGCTAAGAGAGGCATCTAAGAGATGTCTATAAGTAATGGGTCAAATTCTGTTCAGTAACGATTCACTTCAATGACACTCCACAAGTGTAAGATAGAACAGCATTTGGCCTTGTAGTACTAATATACAGCTTTAAAAGTATAGCATGAGGCTACATATTTGTAGCTTTTCTACTATGAATTTACAAACATTCATTTGTAAGATGAAAGAAGGAAAAGGTCCTGTCTTGAAAGACGTTCCCATCACAAATTAGTATCTGACTGCATCACAATACATTTGAGGGATTCTTACAATACACAGTAGCACGTCCGCAAGCAGTTCCAGTTTCCCACTGTGGGGAAGCAAAGTGGAACACGTAGCCAGTCACATGTGTTTATTTGCAGTTTTGATGTTACATCCTGAGGGATTTGGGGAGTCAAGCAAACAAGAGAAACCCCATTGGATAGCAATGTCTCAACGGAGGAATGGAGAATGCAGTCTTCTCAAGTGAATGTTTGCTTTTAAACTGTGGCTATGGTGCGTTGATAGTGGTTGTTAATGTGATAGATTATGCAGGTGGAGAGATCAGAAGAGGGAGGGTCACTGGGGTGGGGAGAGAGAGAGAGACTCTTAGATTAAAGGCATTGTATAAGTGGAAAGTATTAGAATTATTATTATAATTATTATTTATCCTGGGAATTAGAGGAGTTAAAAGGGACTTGAATTATAAAGTACATTGTGAAAACTGATTATTCCCTCAGGTCTAGATCAAGCCAGTGCGATCCAAAAATGTGTGCTCTCCTCGCCAATCCATCTTCTTAACCCTCTGTTCCTAAGACAACACTGAATGATTTGTCAGGAAGGACCAAAAGAAGTCTGCTATGCTGCAACTATTTATTTAATAGAAACAACCCTTTTAGGTATCTCTGCAGTGTTTTCACTGGCCCATCTGTCCTCCTCCTTCCCCACAGCACCATGTTTCAATTCTTTCCTCTCTCCAGATCCATGAACCTGTGACTCCTCTCCTAAGGCAGCCCACAGAATCATAGAAGATTAGGGTTGGAAGAGACCTCTGGAGGTCAGCTAGTCCAACTCCCATTCAGAGAAATTAAATACCAAAACCAACTTAAAATAAATAATGCTAAGGGAAGAACACAAAATTGGGCCATTTGGTCATGATGCATCATTATAAAATTATCTTATATTTTAAAGACTATTGTTATAGACTTAAAGACCAAGACCTACATTTTCCAAAGTGACTAATGACTTTAGGTGTCCAGCTGGAGACAGTCCAAAGCCAATGAGACTTAAACATTCAGCATTAGTAGTTTGCTAATCAGAATCTCCGGCCTTCCCAAGATGCAGCTGTGCCCATACTGCAGCATGCACAGAATGCTGCTGTCCAACTTCTACCATGTACAAAGGAGAGCAACCATGGTAACCAGCTCCTCAAACAACTCAGTTGTCTGACCACTGATTTCAGAATCCTGTCAACCCTTGTTTTTATAAGCGTACATTCTCTTAGGCCTTCTCTCTCTTTACTTCTGCATATACTCCATCATTTAACACTAGCCCCTTCTCTAGCCTTCTACTCTGGAATTCCTGACTTCTGTGATAGGCTTTCACTATGTCTGATTAGCCCTCCATTTCCTTCTGGATCTCATCAGAAATCAAACATTTTCTCACTATCCAACGTGTCTGTTTATTTCTCACTGCCTCTGATATTTTTCATTTTAACCCTGCAAAAAGGTTTTGGGAGTTCGTTTTTGTGTACAATTCTGTATGAAATAATGTGTTGTATTTCTAAAATCTGTTTATTCTTAAAAAGGAGATTCCTTTAATCCACTGCTTGCTCAGATTTAACCTCTGTAGTTTGAGATCACTTGGAGGGTACAGTAGATAATTTATTTGTAAATACATAAAAATGGCTTTCAGGGGAAAAAGTGTGGAAAAGGATTTTTCAAGTCACATATGCTTTAACTTGGATACAACTAATTTAGACAGATAGAAACAATTTTAAAGTTGGAACTGGATAGAAAATCCCATTTTGTGATTCTCTCATTTCTCATCTTCCACTCCATACACACAAACTCAGAAGATAACTCTAAGGAACTCTGTCCCTAAGCCACACTATCTACAGGGGTATTAAGAGAGGTTCAAGATCTTAGCTACAACAAGAACATGAGTTTCTGGTATCTGTCCACACTGGTTCAGGTGTAGTAAGAACAGCATTTATCAACTTCCTTGCATTTGTCAGCTTGGGTTAAAACAATACTAAATGTAAAATTTAATGAAGATTGGAGGTCTGACTTCAACTAAAGATGCCAGAAAATTTAGAATAAATGCTTTCTTGCTCTTTAACTCACCCTGCTGTTTCTAGCCACTGCAGGAGATATAGAACAGTGTGTGCTCTTACATACCATATGCTCTGCAATATTAAGTCAGTTTATACACGGCAAGAAGTGTTCTTACAGAGCCAAGTTTTCAGCTAGCTTCAAGTCTGACTCCAAAGTTGTGCCCATATATTGAATGTGCAAATTGGTTGTCCCAGAAATAAATATTTGAATATACAAATTATGTAGCAAGATAGACAGACTTTGGTGCACATAAATGTATATTAAACATTTGAGTGTGCATAAATGCAGAACCCACGGATGCCATTTTGGAGGCCAACCAAAAAAAATATATAGAAGAAAATAAGAAGTCCTTCCATTAGTTTCATATGCCATGAATATGAAGTTACAAGGCCAGATCTATGACCTTGCTAAGTGCTCATAAATGGGACCCCAAATGTGGCTTATCCTGGCCTGGCATAGAACCAGCATAGATGGTTTCATGCCATTCCTCCCTCAGCATAGGAAGCAGGTCAGGGACATACCAGAAGTGGGAAGGAACATTGCTGCTTTGACACTGCCCACTGACAATGCTCCCAACAAGGCTGTTGCAAGCCAGTGAAAGTTAAAGCAGCTTCAAAATAAGCACTTTTTTCCTGGATTTGTATGGTAATGATTCTAAACATTGAAGCACTTGGCAAAATTGTCCTTTGCTTTTGTATAGATGATCAAGGATGATAAGGCTGCAAGGAGCCTGCTCCTCCAATCTTGTAACCCCTGAAGACAGGCTCAGTACAGTTATGGTCCCTAGGCTTTGTGAAGCTTAGATCCTGCTTCCTCAGATGCTTAAATCATTCTCTAAAAGGGACAGATTGGGTGGAGGAGGTGGCACCATCTCCTCCTTGAAGTTGGTTGGGTATGCAAGGAGAACGGAGTATGCTATGGACACTGGGGAAGCTGGATTGGTTGGATATGCTAGGGGACCACCATCCAAAGGAATGACATAGTATATGCACTCCCTTACCCCAGGCACTGGGGGGTCCTGGGGGGGATTTGAAGCAGCCGCCATTTCACATGCAGGCTAAGAGTCACAAAATGACCTGGTATATCTAGTATTTTTCATACTTAGTATATTATATAATCTGCAAAAATGCTGGGTCATCTTTTAAAATCCTGAATTGCATACTCCTGAGGGGAGTCACATTGGATCAGATCCTAAGGTGGTGTTTAAATTGGCATCAATAGCTAATTTATCCCGAATGAGGAACCAGTCCATTGACTTCAGTGAACTGGATAGATGAATATGACTCAATGTCATTTGTCACGTAAGGGCTGTAGGATCAAACTCCATTATGGCATCCCTTCTTGAGGGACTCATTAATGAAGTATGATTAAAAACATTTTCTTGGACTGTACAAGT
Organism: Gopherus flavomarginatus; assembly: GCF_025201925.1. Lineage (NCBI taxonomy): Eukaryota > Metazoa > Chordata > Testudines > Testudinidae > Gopherus > Gopherus flavomarginatus. Next base: position 115,647,222 of record NC_066619.1, read on the forward strand.
TGCTTTAGGTTGCAGTTCAGAAACAAGTATGATTTCTGTCAAAAGAAAGGGATAAAGAGTTGAGACAAGTGCTGAAGAAACGTTCCATTAGCACCTAGAGCTTTTAGGTGCATATATCATTATAATAAATAAAAATCTCTGTGAAGGCCATTAAACAGATGGGATCCATGGTTTGTTTTACTTTTACTTTTACAGACATTATGAAATCTTCTGTGGAACCTCAGACCATTCCATTAGGACAGAAGTGGATTTTTCAAGCCTTGTTCTACCCAAAAAAAAAAATTGTATAAACAACCCTTAAGTTTATGATGTTAGCAATTACAAACATACCTTAGTTTGAAGCTGAAGAATAGCGAGAGTCAAAATCCTATTGGGAGAAGGAAAACTGAAGCTGGTAAAGAGAGTACTGCCAAACATATGATACTTGCCTAAGGATGGAAAAGGTCCCAGGTAAGTGTACAGCCACTGCTCGGGGAAATGCTGAGAGAAAGGGTAACTTCCCACTAGTTTATAGGGTCAGGTTGGTCACCTGAAATGTAAATGAATCTCAGAAGGGGCAGGGAGGAAGTGTTGATTACTTCTTCTCAGCAGATGAGGAGAAGAGAACTTGGCTCTGGGAAAAGTGGGGTGTATGACAGAACCACAAGCTATTGTGTTACCCCTGTGCCTCAGCAAGAGAGCTGTGCTGGAGTTTGGAGTTTAATCTGCTGTGCTAGTCCGTCCTCTTCACCAGCAAAATCTGAGACTTTGCAAGTCTTCACCTTGCCTTGCAGGTAACATTCAATGAACCCCAGTTCCCCCTCACCCAGAGGAGCATTCCTCTGCAGTATCCAGCCCCTATCACTGGACATTCACAGAAATCACTACATTCACTGCCTGTTAGTTTAGCTGAGGACCCACTCTTTACTTTAATACACAGCATGGAGATGTTTTTGTGGTAGAACCAAAAATTAACTGTTATTAAAGACCAGAGATTTAAGTGATAGTCAGCAAGGATAAAGAACAGAAAATGGTTACAAATAAAACAAAAATAAAATACTTTTTTCTCGTGTCTAAAATTTAACAGGTTACAATCCTAGTCCCAGGCACTTTCCTCACTTATAGTCAATTTTCAGCATCCTCAAGTCACATGGCTGGAGGATCCACCTTTCACAGATTGCAAGAGTTGCCATTCAGAAACAAGTATGATTTCTGCCAAAGGAAAGGGATAAAGAGTTGAGACAACTATTATCCCTTAAGTGATTTTTTCCCTCTCTTCTGATACTTCAGAAAACCATTTAAAATAACCCCACACAAAGTTCTTCCCTGCTGGGTGAAAGTGCCATATTCCCTTTTCACCCTGTAAATATTGAGGTGGATCCAACCACTTAATATTCCCCACTAGACAAAGTACAAAATGAGAAGATTAAGAATGATGCCTTAGGACCGATCCCTGCAGGATCTATTCAGGGCTTAATCTTGCAAAACCTTATACTCGCATGTGAATAATGTGTGCTCAACATCTGTAGTCCCACTGACTTCCACAGAGCTATGGGTTTAAGTGAGGATTATGGGTTTAAGTGAGCTTATCTAAAGCTTGCTACTTCTGACCATAAGTCCTTCTTACATGGGTGAAGCTGCCATTGGGGTCATTGACAGTTTAGCCTGGGTAAGAACTGTAGGATTTGACTCATAATGTCTTAATGGGGGACAGCCAAATAAGTTTCCTTTCCCAATCTAACATTTTGCTTAATTTTGTTAAGATCCTCATTCTGCCAGGTGTCTTCTGGGAAATGCTCAGCACCCTCATCTCATTCTCTAAGAGGAACTGAGTATCCAGTAGGTTTGAGCCCAAAGGGCCTTATACAACTCCCATGGAAGTCAATGGGCATCTATCTGTTGACTTCATTAGGAGCTGGGTCGAGTTTCAGGTTAGTGTTATATAAAGATATAATGAATGGTGCCCTGTATTATATTTATATATATATATATATATATATATATATATATATATATATATATATATATATATATATGAATGATATGGCTTAATATACAAGTACACACACACACACAATATGCTAAATCAAAAACCATACTAAAATTATAGCCTGTGGTACCAAAGGTTGTCCACACAGCTAATTATCCTGTATTATACTTTGTGTCAATATGATCATTGGAAACAGGGAGAAAACCCGTCTGCCTATTCTGTATTCATATCCCATAAGGACCATCTTCCAACCAGCAATTCTAACAAAATATTATAAAGGTGGCTGACGCAGCTATGATGATGATAAGTATGCATTAGAAATTAATGGCTCATTTATAGGAAACGTTTCCAGTAAGCTGATTAAATCACAGTCCTACTGATGAGCTATACATTTTGCACTGCCTTATGTGGTTGTACACTTTTGATATCTGGGTACCTTAAATGACCTCTGAGGTGCTTTGCATTTCTTTCAAGCTCTTCCTAGCATGACAGCTTAAAAAGCTTGGCCCTGGCTGTATTCATTTTACTCTAATTTAAAATGCTCACAATTGAAAGGAAATCTCTTTTACAGGTGTCACAGGGAATTCTCTTCACCTCCAAAAATTCTCCTACCGTCAACATTACTTCTCATGCTATGAAAGTGCATTTCTTCCCAGGCAATTGCTGGCAATATACTTTGTTATCTCATTCTTTAAAAAAAAAATAAAAAAAATTGGCAGTAAAAAAGACTTGTGGGCTGTCTCACATTAAAAAAAACGGCATGAGAAAATATGGTTTAAGTGCTGTAATGTTTAAGGCAATGTCCTTAAGAGATGCTTTAAAGTGGTGATATTCTTTGATTCTCATCTTATTGCAGGTAGAAAGTTGTGTACTCCCAGAGTGCTTAAGTTACTATATCTCTCTCCCCCTACACAGCAGAGCACCTATTTTTCCCACCGTAGGATACATGTAAGTCCTATTGCCTTCTGTTAAAGACAAAGAAGGAGTACGTGTGTGATAAGACAAGAGACCCTTATGCTTTGTCTCCCTAGGTTCGGCCTCCCTGTCCAGCGTCTGTCATCTGGTAGGATCCCTTCTCCTACAAAGAGATCCCATCCCACCCTAAATAATGAGGACTCAATCAGTAAAGGTAAAATCAAATAATGTGTATTGAAGAGTTTATAACAAAGAGTAGGACAAATAAGAAGGGGAATAAGCAGCAATATAGCACAAAACAGTGATTACCCTCAAAGTCAATCCTATAAAAACAGATGAAAACCTTCTTCACGAATCAAAATGACGGCAGGTGCTTGGGACTTCAATCCTCTGGCTAATGGCAAGCCTTTGGAGAGGAGTTCCAAGGAGTCCCTTGATGTTCCTTCAGGACCACGGAAGCAGAACAGATGGTATGCTCAGGAGAACAGTGACGGATGACCACAAAGGTAAGTGTTGTTTCTTCTCCTTCTCTCTTCTCTTTACAGGTGAAGAAGCTGTTGGAGGAAAATCCCTAGCCTTTCTATCACTAGGATGGATAGATGTCTGCAGGTAAGACCCGTGACTGTCCCTGGCTGCCACTCAGATGGACAACACCGAGGTCGTGTTCAGGGCAGCCTTTTATACACTTTCCTGGGAAACCCCTTAGAAAAGGCAGGAAGCCCCTTCTGGGAAACCCCTTAGGAAAACCAGTTCTGACTGGAAGTTGTTTACAACTCCAGGAGAGATTAAAGAGCGGGAAAATGGACCTATAGCTCACGTGTGCATAAAATTCCATTTGAAACCAACATGTATTCCTGTAGTCATAAAACATATATGAAAATGAACTCAACCTAACACTTCACACAGGCTCACAAAAAAGTGCAGTTCCTGAAGTGTCTGGGGAGGTATTGCTAAAGCACAGAGAGAAAAGTACAGATGAGGATACTTAGTAGAGAAGAAGGGCAACGTTGTGCTTTCAGAAACAGTATTGCAAAGTCCAGAGTTGAGCTGAAGTCAAGGGAGCTGCCCTGATTTACACCAGTTGAAGAGCTGAACCTACATTTTTGAGGTGTTCCTATTTAGGAGAAAACATACCTATTCACAAGTTTCACTCAGCAGTTTTACTCATAAGCAAAAGGAAATCATCCAGATTCACGATCTTTCCTTCTGCACTAGTATAGCAGGAGGGAGGAAAAAAAACGCCATTAAAAATGTAATTTGTTCATGTTCTTTGTAGTTGACCAAAATAAAAATTTTGTTAGCCTCATTAGCTTTTTCTCTTAATTAATGTATAATTCATGCAGAGAAAAGTGACTAGTAATGAATTGGCTGTTGATAATTTCCCAAAATCATCTGAAGGTATCTGACATTTCAGGGGCTCTGAATTACTAAATGATGGATAAACTTCCATATGTTTGCAATTTGAGTTCAGTTTAGCAGGCACCCTTAATCTTTAATTGCTTATCGGAATGTTATCAAAGATGCACAAAACTCTTGAGGTCACTACAAGATGAGGATTTGGGCTTCTCAGAAAGGAAAGGAGGGTTGTCTTTTCTTCCTACCTGATTGTTTTACTTACTGGGAGCGGAACTTCCTCTTCCAATCCTCCACCCAGGGCTCAGTTGCTCTGGGTGAGGAAGAAAGGGGTCTCTTCTTTTCCTCTCCATTCAGCGTTGGACACCAAGGATGTCTGTCTTCCTTTAGTCACCCTACCTGAGTTCTGGACTCTGTCAAAATGAGTTGAACTCAGATCTTGGCCCTCCGTTTACCAAGGAATTGCAACATATGTTGCAAGTTGCAGGGAAGAGGTCATTCTCTGGTTTTCTGCTTAAGTATCTGAAGTCTGGTGTGTTTCTATTCACATGATACATTCTGGGGATGAGGAAGTCTGCACCTTTTCATGTTAGGAGTGTCTGCTTTGCACGTATGAAGAGTTTCTTCTTTTCCACTGCCCATGGTTTTGGCTGCCTGGGCAGAAATCTCACCTCTTTATTTATTTATAGGGATACTTTCCCCTGGCCTGTTCCCTTCCACAAGCCACTGAGAAGAGGCTGAGCAGGGATCTTCACACACCCCTGTCCATATGGCTATGGGAATGGTGCTTTTTATTTTTTCAAGCAAATTTCATTACTAATCCCAAACTATTTGAAAATTCAGGCTAGAACTCTCATGAGACCTGTTGTCCTTGGAAGGATAGTCCAGTGGTCATGGCACTAACATGGTATGCAGGACACTTGTGTTCAACAGCCTTCTTTGCCACAGACTTGCTGTATGAACTTGGGCAAGTCACTTTCTCTCTGTGCCTCAGTTCCCACATTTACATTATGGGGATAATAGTACTGCTTTGCCTCACAGAGTTGTTGAGCGGATAATGACATTAAAGATTTTGAGGGGCTCATAGAAGGTAAAGATGTGCTGTTTCTTGAAAAAGATGTAGAAAGCCTTGATTCTGCTTGGTTCAGAAAACAGCTTTTCTTTTGTAACTTTTAATTTGTGTCCTGACAGAAAGGAGGAAGGAAAGCAGTGAATACAAAGAAAAAGGAAAATAATTTTTGAACTTCAAGATTGGTTTAATTACAATTGAGGAATGTCATGAGTCTGTTCATTCATCTTTTGTGGAGACAACTCTCTCCTCACATTTGGCACTCCTCATCAAATTAGTCATGAACATAGAGTAGAAGTGTTTTTATTATTTAAAAAACTCTATATTGCTCAGAGTTGTAGTAATTATTGACAGAACCATTCAGCCACTCATGTAAAGTCAGCACTAATAGCCATTTGGAAATGCAGGAGGGAATTTTGCTTTCAGACTTTCTTTCCGTAAGAACAAAGATGCTGATTTAAAACTTTAACATTCTTAAAAGGTTCTTAGCCTAGTGTCTAGGATCAAGGTAACTATGGGCTGAACAAGACTTTATACATCTCTTTCAAGAAACAGCACATCTTTACCTCATTGTGGATGCTATTTTTACCTGGTTTCTCAAAATAAGAAATGTTGGGTTTCTCTCAGTAATGCAGCCTATTTTAGGATTCTGTGGTGAAAGAATTCTCCACAGAATTCACTTCTTGGTGCAGAAATGTGCTTATTAATTTCAGCTTTAAAAAATTATCCAAGTATAGATATGCTCTAGTTCAACCAGCAGTTATGGGCTTGAAGCTGATAATTACTAATAAAATGAAGACAGCCTGAAACAATAGCTCTGAGAGGTCTGAACTGCTCCATGTATCCCAGTGGGATATTGACTCTGAAATCTAAAGATGAGTTAAATTCCAACATTACTTACATTTGTGCAACTGATGATTTTGGCCAAAATATCCAGCAAATGGGCTTACCTCACAATCTCAGCCTGCATACCAAGTATCAGAGGGGTAGCCGTGTTAGTCTGGATCTGTAAAAGCAGCAAAGAATCCCGTGGCACCTTATAGACTAACAGATGTTTTGGAGCATGAGCTTTCGTGGGTGAATACCCACTTCCTCAGATGCATGTAATGGAAATTTCCAGGGGCAGGTATATATATGCTAGCAAGCAAGCTAGAGATAATGAGGTCAGTTCAATCAGGGAGGATGATTGATTGAACTGACCTCGTTATCTCTAGCTTGCTTGCTAGCATATATATACCTGCCCCTGGAAATTTCCATTACATGCATCTGAGGAAGTGGGTATTCACCCACGAAAGCTCATGCTCCAAAACGTCTGTTACTCTATAAGGTGCCACGGGATTCTTTGCAGCCTGCATACCATGATTCCACTGTCAACTCCAGTCAACCTGTGGAACTCATTGCCAGGGAATGTTGTGAAAGCCAAAACTATAACAGGGTTCAGAAAACAATTAGACACATTTATGGAGGATAGGTCTATCAGTGGCTCTTAGCCAAGATGGTCAGGGATGCTGCCCCATACTCTAGGTGTCCCTAGCCTCTGACTGCCAGCAGCTGGGAATAGACGATAGGAGATGGATCATTTGATGATTGCCTGTTCTGAAGCACCTGGCACTGGTCACTGTCAGAAGACAGGATACTGGGCTAGACGGACCATTCGTTTGACCCAGTATTGCCATTCTTATGTTCTTAAAAGATCCAACTGCCCTTCTCAGATGCTAAAAACTCCAGCTTGATCTCTATCAGCTTCTAAGGGCAGTTGAATATTGTCAAAGCAAAAATCTGTAGCATACTGAAAAGTTAAAATGTGGAAATGAGTAAAATAAATTCATTTTAATATGAAAATAAACACTGGGACCACTGCAGTAATTGGATCGTTCACTTTCATATTTAATTCATTAAAAACTCATGTTTTAATTTAACTAAAGCTATCACAGAATTTCCAGAGTGCCAAAGAATTTAGGTCTTTGCAGCACAGTACATAGGGCCTCGGTTATTACTGTGCTGTCTAGCACCATGATTCAGCAAAGCACTTATGCACGTGCTTAAGTAACATTGACTTTGGCCCCTATTCAGCAGAGTACTTAGCATGTGTTTAAGTGCTTTGTTGAATTGGTGTTTATGCATATAGAAAATATACATATATAGATCTTCTTGACTTTATGCCTATAAGATTCTTTCAGGCAAAGACCTAATACAGTATCAGTTTCTATAATTACCAGTTATTGGGATCTTTCACCTTGTTATTTTATAGCTTTGCTCTTATGCTAAAAACAAGAGCTGTATTAAAAATCGACTATTTTTATGGGAAATTTTAGGAATTTTTTTTTCAAAGCCACCTTGTGAAAAAAATATTTATCTAAGAAAAACAAAATTTAAAACAAAAACATTCAGTTTCTAAAAGCCATTTTTGTGCCAAAAAATTTGGTTTTCAGGAAAAAAAAAAGTAAAATAAAATCAGGTTTTGAAACCTCCAAACTGATTTTTTTTATGGAAAATGGAGAAATGTTACCAAATAAGTTTTGGTTATTTATTTATGTTTTTTCCCATAAATAAGCAGACATTTCTGACAAAAAGAAAAAATCCAGTAAAAATTTTCCATTAAAATTTTCATTTTGGTAAAACAAACATTTTTCATCCAAAAAATGTTTGGACAATTTTTTTTTTGACCAGCTCTACTTATAACTGAGTTTTAAAAGGAGAAATTTGTTTTATATATCAGCGTTTATCTCTTGCATCAGAGATGATGCCTAGTTTTTCTGTTTATGGGATAGTTTATACAATCATTCAACAATTACTCAATCTATTGGAAATGGTCTCATTTTATATTGCTGTTAAACAAGAATTGAAACCTAACCTTGCTTCTGGTTTCTGAGTGAACCTGGGTATAAACCCATCAAAACTGAACCTTGCCTATGAGTTTGCAACAAGAGTCACTCAGGGAAAATGAGATTCACTTGAACTATTTTTTAGCATTATGGCCTCTGAATTCATATAAAAACTGGTTCTGACACACACTGGTTTCCAACCAAACGTAGGTTCCACATAAATCTAGGCAAAATTCAGTCTGAATTAGTTTCCACAATATGGAAACAAGCTTTAACGCAAGTGGAGAAAGTCCAAGGGCTGGATTTTTAAATGTATTTAGGCATTGCTATTCTGAGTATAGGCACTGTTAATCCAACCTGAACTATTTTTAAAAGGTGAAGAGCATGTTATCCTTCAATGTGGGAAAGCAGTACCAAAGAAGAGAGTTTAAAAATAAAGTACATTAAATGTAATCCTTTTAGCTCTCTTGTAACAGCAAACACAATGGGAAATTCAGCACAAATGCAGTGTAAAGAGGTAATCAAGGCCTCACAGGGGTATTTACAGGCTTTTACTGTTGTGTGTTTCAGAGCGATAGAGAACATTCTCAGCAAGCAAATAGCCAGAACCAGATTCTCACCTGGGGTAAATCATCATAGCTAGGTTGAAGAATATCATTATATCAATGCACTAATTAAAAATTAAGTTAGCTTTGAGACTATTTTAGTTGCCAAAAATAGCTTGAAGGGATGACAGTTCATGTGATTATTCCTGTCGACTGACAATTTGGGTGCTTTCCTTCATTGAAGTGAATGGAACAATATTGATTTACACCCGCTGAGGATCTAACCCACATTGTTTAATGGGAGAGCCAACTGTACTGCCTAAAACTCAATGTTTTAGAAGAAAATAATATATTTTCAACTAAATATACAAACATGAATTTTTAAAACAATATAAGAATATTACTTTCACATCATGTACTTGAGTGTCTATTCCCAGAGGGGTCCTGGAACATGAGTAAATTGCTCATTTCGAGGATTCATTATCTTGGCAGAAATAAGCACCCAAATTGTCACCTCTTTAAGCTATTTATTGTTGTCTAAAATATCCTCCAAACTAAGCTAATTTTTAATTAGTGTCTTTTTATTGTTTTTCTTTAAGGGGAAAAAAAACCCAAGTAAATAATGTGTTCTCTAATCTGAATTAAATCCTGTTTGGATGGGGATTTAGGTTTTGTGTGGATTTTCTGCCTATACTTAGCCTAGCCTTTGAAGTTCCTGTTTCTGTAACTTATCTTTGTCACTACTTGGGACTTTCAATCCTATCACATTTGCAGATTAATTCACAATTTTGTTTTCAGGTTATTCCATTGTTAAAACCAGCAAAATTCAGATAGATAGATAGATAGATAGATAGAGAGAGAGAGAGAGAGAGAGAATATGTCACCCTTCATTGAGTAGGCCAGAGCTCAAGATAAAAGCACAGAAGGGCAATCGGATGTCATTAAAGCCATTGTCAGCCAGTGGCAAGAAGAGCAGCAGATGTGCCCAGCAGGTTGTGATCATTAAGATCCAGCACCAGTGAAAAATCTATTAACAGGGTAGAGTCAGATATACAGCAGAAACTTCCACAAAATCTGTTTCACACTCTCTTGCTCTCCCATATCTAATAAGCCTATGCTCACCAATGTGGCTAATACAGTCTCTTTCTGGTGTACCAGACAGTGCACAATAGTTAGGCTAGGTCAGATACGTCTTTTAAAGTGTTAGGGTTTATTTCAGATATCTACATCATACACCCAAGTAAGTAAACTAATGAAAATAAACAAGATTAAACAAAGAGACACACATATACTGTCTTTTAAAATGTAGACTTGGGTTGGGAAAATAATGTTTGAAGAAGAAGAAAATATAAATCATGAAAGTTATGCAAGCACAATTTGTCGGCAGTCTGTCTTTCAGAGCAATCTGTGACGTGTATTTGTTAGAACATGTAAAAAGTAGTATTCACTTGTTTGTTATTTGTATCGCAGTAATGCTCCAATCATGGACCAGGACCCCACTGTGCTAGGCACTGCACAAACACTGAACAAAAGGTCTTTTACAAGTCCCTGAGCAAAAACTACAACTCTGTATGTCCCTCAAACAGTTCAATTATATTGCTAAACCATTAGGTTAGACTTAACTTCCTCTTTATTGTAGGTATTTTGCCTAATTTTCAGAAGAGCTCAGCTTCCATTTGTGCACCTGAATAAGAGCCAGATTTTCAAAAGTGCTCAGCACTCAGCAGCTCCCATTGTGACATACGTGGCCAGATTTTCTCAAGAGCCTAGCAGCCAAAGTTTGGCTCTCATGAAAAAACCTACTTCAGTTTGGTGCTTAAATGGGAGCCTAGTGCTTTGGAAAATCTGGCCCAAGTGTGGGTGATGATCCCTTCTGAAAATCCAGCCTAAGTCATTTGGCTCATTTGAACTGAATTAACATGATATGTAAACCAATTCACATAAAAACACTAAGCAGTTTTACTGCTAACTTCTTTCCAAATCTCTAACATGCAGATGGCAAGTAGCTTATTTAATTTGCATACGCTGTTTTGAAATGGGAACAAAAAACTCTCCAATTGGCCTGTCCCTTTTGACTTAGTGCGGAATAGTCCTCCTTTGGACACTCTAGAGAGCAGAAGGCTGCAGCAGAAATGAAAAAAAACTAAATTGTGGTTAGAGTAGATCCCATGATACAGTGGGTATTTAGATACTAATTCGTAAAATATATATTTTTGAGCTTGGGAAATACAGTTCCTTGGCAAGCCAAAGAAAAAGATCCACAATAGTTTACCCTGTAGGGATTTATTTCTTGCTCTCATTGAAAAGGTAATTGAGAGGGACATGGCTTCAACTTTTCTTTGGAAAATGCAAGTATTTTCACTTTCAGATGGCTAAATAACCAATAATGTTGAGAGACAAGTTCTTCCATCATACTGCCAATGTGGTATTTAAGAAGAAACAATAGCTTGGTGTGGCTTTTTATTGCTGCCTTTTATTGTATAGATTCAGGATTGATCAATTGTGTGTCATAGATCCAACGCTGCTAAGGACCCATGGTTTGGAGCAGTAGCATACGATTTCCATCTTCACTGTTGCTGTGAAATTCTGAATGACCATGGTGGGCAAGTTCTATTACAGCAAGAAATTATTACATACCAGCCTGACTGGAAGTGGAAATATGGGAAAGGCTGTTTTCTTGTGATTTCCAGCCCACTACTGCACATAAGCAAGGTTTGAACAGTCCAGCTAAACATTCCATTGTTTGAATACTTCTTGTTTTGTATTGACCCTGAAGTCTGGACCTTTGGGGTTTTATCCATCACTAGTGTAAATATGCACATATCTAGATGCATGGCTATTTCTGCACCATGCAAATCGCTGAGTGGAGAGTGTGTGGAGAGACTATTATTGTAGTGTCTTTGTAATTTTCAAAGAAATACTGGGAAATTTCCATTATGTTCAAGCAAATTTAGCCAAATGAAAGCATTGCCTAATGTTTGAATATTGTATAAATTAAAGCATGAAAGCATCTAGTCACTCATTTTAATTGCTAAAATGCCTCTGGGGGTTAGATTAGATGAAGAAGAGCCCTTAGATGGATGATAATCTCTCTCTGGGGCAATACTGATAGCTAGGAATATTGTAGCAATTCCTTTCACACCTCACAGAAGAACAAAGTTCAGATAGAGATATGACAATCAGACTATCCTGGATCTCTACAAGAAGATTTTAAAAGTCAAACAGAGCAGAGCCTTGCATTACCTGAAATGATGCCAATTACCTGTAATGTTTTAGCAAAGAAGTCTTTAGTTGAAACAGCAGCAACATTCTGATGATATTCTATCGAGAACTTGTCAGAAATGTTGTCTTTTCGACATACAACGGAGATAGCAAAGCATGAATGGATTTTTTTTAAATTATCAGCACCAGTAAATGCTGTATAGGCTTTTTAGCCATATCATCATTTGGCTCAAACTGAAAATAAAAAGCAGGTGAAAAAATATTTGAAATGATTTCACTGTTCAAAGCTGCAAATACCATAGAAAAAATTCATAGTTTGGATGAAATGGACAAATTCTTAGAATTAGTCATCCAGAAGATAACAGTTACAGTATTTAAGACAGACTTGATAGAAACTGTATTTATAAAAAGATCAAGAAGTTTTATAGTGTATCTTAAACACATACATTTTGTTAAACGATATGTACAGCACTGAATGTGATTATATTTATGATAGCATCACTTTACAACATAAGACAATCCAATGAGCATATGCACATAGGCTCAGTCATTCTACAAGGTAGTGTTTACCTACTACAGACTTTTTTGTGAAGAATCGGTGATCCAACATGGAGAGCTAACTTCTGCCATGAGCAACAACCACGGACTTCAGAAAAAGTGGTGTTCACGTATCTCAAGGCATAATTCAATCCGGAGAGAATGAACGACTAAAATGTGTGCTAATCAACTTTGAAAAATCACAGTGTAGAATCAGTGTGCAGATGATGTATGGCTGCAGGGAGAAATGCAGAAACAAATAATATCTATATTATTTATTATTATTATTATTATTATTATTATAAACAAATAATGTCTATAATGCTGTCTTCAAATCCCGTAGCATGTTCACTGAAACCTTTGAAAAAAAAATCAAGCGGTATTTCCTCATAATCAAAGACAGATGCAGAGATTACATGGAAAATGACTTGCTGACCTGCCTGTGAAAAATTTAACCCATATTGATCACAAGAATGACCATGCTGGGTCAGACCAATGGTCTATCTAGCCCAGTATCCAGTCTCAGACAGTGGCTAGTGCCAGATACTTCTGTCAGTTGGAAGTTTAGGGGGACACAGAGCACGAGGTTACATCCCTGACCATCTTGACTAATAGACATTGATGGACCTCTGCTCCATGAACTTTTCCTGTTCTTTTTTGAACCCAGTTATACTTTTGGCCTTCACAACATCCCCTGGCAACGAGTTTCACAGATTGCCTGCGTGTTTGAACAAATATTTCTTTTTGTTTTAAGCTTGCTGCCTATTAATGTACATAAGAACTGCCACACTGGGTCAGACCAAAGGTCCATCTAGCCTAGTATCTGTCTACTGACAATGGCCAATGCCAGGTGCCCCAGAGGGAGTGAACCTAACAGGCAATGACAAAGTGATCTCTCTCCTGCCATCTGTCTCCATCCTCTGACAAACAGAGGCTAGGGACACCATTCCTTACCCATCCTGGCTAATAGCCATTTATGGACTTCAACATCATGAATTTATCCAGTTCTCTTTTAAACGCTGTTATAGTCCTAGCCTTCACAGCCTCCTCAGGTAAGGAGTTCCACAAGTTGACTCTGCGCTGCGTGAAGAAGAACTTCCTTTTATTTGTTTTAAACCTGCTGCCCATTAATTCCATTTGGTGACGCTCAGTGCTTGTACTATGGGAATAAGTAACTAACTTTTCCTTATCCACTTTCTCCACATCACTCATGATTTTATATATCTCTATCATATCCCCCCTTAGTCTCCTCTTTTCCAAGATGAAGAGTCCAAGCCTCTTTAATCTTTCCTCGTATGGGACCCTGTCCAAACCCCTAATCATTTTAGTTGCCCTTTTCTGAACCTTTTCTAGTGCCAGTATAATAGTATAATGTAACAGTTCTTGTGTTTAGTGAAGGGGTAAATAGCAGTTCCCTATTCATTTTCTGCACATCATTCATAGTTTTACAGATCTCTATCATATCCCCCATCACCCACATAATTTAATAAAAACACACATATGATATATTTACGAATATGCTGAAGACACTCTGCTCTTAAGGAATGGTTTTGGATCCATTGTTTTTAAATTTGGGACTTCCATAGGAATAATGCAACATCCCTGCCTTACAATCAAAGAAGCCACTAACCTGGTACAGGCACATGAGTGAGCACTGCATCAGCAGCTCCTGTAGCCCCAGGAATTCTGCCTGCAGAGTGCTTCTGTGGATGCTGTATGACCTTAGAGAGAAGAAGTAATTTGCCCAAGAATCAGTTCCACATCAGCAAAACAGGGATAATACTTCCCTAGCTCACAGAAGGTTTACAAAGTGGTATCGTGATGGATGTCACCTAGTTAGCATACAAGGCATGACATTCTGGCTGCCATGTTGGCGGGAGCATAACAGGAGGGGCTGCTCCAGAGAAGCCAGAACATGGTTCATAATAGATTTACAAACACACACAGCATTTAGGAGTGCATTTCTATTATTTATGTGTTTTTCACTTCTCACACAATCGCTTTCAAGGCTTAATGACTGATAACAACAAGCAATTTTGTTGCACTTGCTTTGTGTGATATGGGTTTAATTCACACAGTTTAAATAAAGTTTTCAGTCTTTCTAATAAGCTTCCTTCCCCTACCCCCGCCTTATCACTTCTCCTCAGAGGAATATTTGCTTTTGTCAGGAGTCAAAACAGAAGAATGAAAAAACAAGGAGGCAGATTATTTTAAAATAGATGGAATGTCGGAAGAGATTACCTGCACAGTATAGGACGCATTGAGGCAAAAACCTGGAACTGTCAGCCCCACATCAACAGGGAAGCCTTCAACAGAAAGGCAACTGGTAAATCAGGCATCCTGAGTGAGTTAAATTGCTTTGTGCAGAGACAGCATGCATGCTAATTGTGAAGGCCTAAAAAGTAAGGCCAAAGCTGAAGGTAGTAAAGTGGAAGTGACAGTAAGCAATTCAAATTCACTTGTAATCCTTATGCTATGTTTAACTACTAGAGAGATGTGGGTAATGAATTATCCATGGTTTTAAACTAGCTGTAGATTATTCAAATGCCTAGTTTTAGAGCATATTTGGTCCACTTAAATGTCTGCTAAAAAATTGCATCAAACCCAGTGCAAGTCTTTTAAGGACATGACTTGAAGGAGAAAACTCTTTCCCCCTCCCAGTTCTCCTATTTAAAAAGCACTATTTAAATTATTTGCTGCTACATTCCACAGCAAAGAATGCAAGGCCAGTATTACACCTTGATAGAGAATTGTTAGATTTTCATTTACTAGATTACTTGTGAGCCATGTTTCATTTATAAAGTCAACAGAGAGCTCTACAATGAAAGAGATGGTTCAACTGTTTGTTGCCCCTGTGGATCGTACAAGGTCTGTTTACTTCAGGACTAGTATATTCAGTTTCTATTCTTCATTGATGTGACAGGTGCAGAACCAACTTTTACCTATGCACTTCTATTCAGAGCCAATAAAAAACAGTGATGGGCCAGGGCCAAAACAAGAACCAATTATCTGACTCCTACCCTTTCCCCCTGAAATTTGAAGCTTTCAGATAAAATAAGAACCAGATAAAATGAGAACCAGATACAATCTACCCTGGATTTACTTCTACAAAGCAAATCTAACTGCTGAGATTTTGCTAAACTAAATCCAGTCCTCCAATTCTGCCCCTCTTTTCAGAATAGATATGGTCCCAAACTGGAACTGTTTCTCCAAACCTATCTTCACCAAACTTGAAATTGGAATGTTTGAATGGGAGAAGACCTGGACAAAACCACCCCCCGGTTACCACTTTCCTGAAACAAATCTGACCAACGAGGCTTAGCAAAGCCAATTATAGACAATGCCAGATAGATTTTTCACTTGAAACCATAGTGAAGGGGTTCTCAACCTTTTAACAAGTGCAGGCCACATCTTAAGAGAGATTATCTCATGGAACAACTCCTCTCTGATTTCTAAAGGCCTGAACCTTCTCTCTTGCTTTTTACAATATCACGATATCCCAGTAGCAACTACAGCAATTACTTATAGAGGAAAGTTATGTTAGGAAATAATGCAACATATTTTTAGTGGTTTTTTAAATATGATTTACCAGCTGGAAATCAGGAGATAATATCATGTAGCCAGGCCAGATCCCTGTGAACCACCAACAAATGCTATATGGACCACTGGTGGCCCTTGAATCTCAGGCCATGCTTTGAGAACTACTGTCGTTGGGTACATTAAAACAAATACATTTTTAAAATACCGCCTTCTCACTTTTTCCTTCTCAGGTTTTCATTCCAGTATCTCTGATACTCATCAGGAAGAAAGGAAGCTGTTAAGATGTGGATTAAAATTTCAAAAGCACTGCAGAACTGTATATCTGCATTTTTAAATCTAATAATCATACAAGTATATCTCTCTGCAGCTATCACACATTGGCCCAATTAGCCACTATAGACTGAAAAGGCTTATCTGGCATCAGCTTTCCCCTCAATGAAAGATGTAAGGAAGTAAATACTAAGGATAGGAGCAGCAAACATAAGACTGTGGAGATGCAGCTGAATCCGCTGGTCAGTTAAGTGAAGAGTGTAAGGTTTGCCCTCTTACATGTGGTCACTTGACTCCAAATATGTGCCAAGATTCAGAGAGAAACTATACTGCTCTCTGAGCATCTGCCTGAGGTACAATGTCTCTGGTGTACTCTTAGAGCATGGGTACACAGCGAAGAAACCCACGGCTGGCCTGTGCCCACTGCTTGGGCCAGCTGCAGGTGTCTAGTTGCTGTGTAGACATATAACCAAAGTCAGCCATTCACAGAGTAAACCTGCTATTCCCTGCATACATGAGAAATAATGCCATCAAAATGAAGCAAACTATTCCCACTCCTAGAGTATAAAAAGTGATCTATCCACCCCACCCCAATCTCAAAGTGGGTATTGTGAGGCCTACTTACTGTTCATTAGGTATTGGATCCTCTCAGATGGAAAATAGGGAATCTCTGTTCATATGGCACATTATAGGGTGAATCAGTAACAGCATAATATACATGGGCCTTTGAGTGAGAGGTTCCATCAGCCTTATGAAGAACTCAATAGTATTTAAAGAGAATTTTTTTTAAACTTCTAGATTTCAATAGTACCTTGCAATGAGGCAGCCATGCACATCAGTTACAATAATTAAATCATAATCACATGCATCCGACAAAGTGGGCATTCACCCACGAAAGCTCATGCTCCAATATGTTTGTTAGTCTATAAAGTGCCACAGCACTCTTTGCCAATAATTAAAATGACAAGCGGAACCACAGCAGATAGCAGCTATTATTACATGGTTTATTTTTATTCCAAGCTGGAATATTTGTAAATGTGTGTGAGTTTCAAATACTGTTTTTGTTTTAAATGTGCATTATATTTTCCATGAACATATTGACTTAAAATTAATCCTGATGACATGAAAAGTACTGAGAAAGGAGGAGGCTTTGAACCAGTTTGACAGAATTTAGCTAACTCAGAGCACATGCCTTTCTAATGTTTTGATTAATATTCTTGATGTGTCTTTAGAGTTACAACACAGAATGGATCCAAGTTGGCATCATGCCTAATGTTCTTGAGGGACATTACAACTGAAACTCCAGCTTGGGACCTTATGGCTCTAGTAGTTTGATTGTTTATCGCCATGTTTCTATTGATGTAAATTAATTTGAACACAAATTTTAAAGCAAAGACCCATTTTGCCTGATACAACCTCTTCGGAAACTCAGAAAAGGCTCATGAGGATTGTTCAGCGTTTTTGTGACCCTATCAAACTAAATCTCCATAACAAAATGAAAATTTATTCTCTTGACTTTACGTTTACTTTTAAAAGTCATAAAGTGTTGAAGGTGATGGTCTCTTGCACTCTTGCTGATTTTCCTCTGAAACAATGCATTGCTAAAAGTATTGCATGCTTACTCATTTAATTAATGCTAATACAAAATGCATTTAAATCTGGTGAAAACAAGGAGAAAAACAGGTCTATTTGAATTAGGAGTTAAACATTCAATTCAAACTGCAAACTTTTTTTCTCATGCTCGTACTTTTTTCAATGGAAAATTACAGAATATGCTCTCAAAAAATTATAGCCATATAATTGTGCTATATGATGAGTGTGTGGGGGCTGCTGCTTCTCTGTGCATTGTTCATAATAGAGAAATTCTATTCTCAATAATATTGATGTGTATTCAGTGGGGATGTGTGGGTGTCACTGGGAGCAGAATTTAGCCCTTTTGAGCCCTGCACTCTGCACAGCTCCGCTACCTTTTACTCTTATATTCTTTTCCCATTTATTGCCTCTGCTCTTTTCTCCCACATTTCATGTTAAACAACTTCCCCAATCCTGTAGGTCATGTGAGCTCCCTCTGCATCAAACCCCTGCTTAAAATCATCTTTCAGTGGATGCATCCTGCTGTCCTCCCACAAAACAACAGTGAAAAAGACATTTAAAAACAAAATTACATTTTTAAAAATGATGAAAAAGTGGCACTGACATGTGTACACTGCAAAAATCAACCAACTACCTTCATTTTAACTTGTGAAAACTTCGTTCCTCCCTTGTGTGTTGTATGAAGTATTTCTGCCACCTTTCGATTTAATATTATCAGAGTCAGGTCTTTAGGTTATAAACCCATGTTTGTAGTTGCCATAAACTGTTATGGCACTGCAAATATAAATAACAAGTTGAAAATAACAATGCATTTTTTATGTATATCACACTTCATGTCCAAAGGTTAGTCTAATAACTCTGGTACAGAGTGAAAAAAATACACCCACCACCTCACACGTCCCACTCCTACACATATAAACTAGGAAAGCACCTTCCCACGAGTATGCTGTAGGATGGTCAGTAGCTCTATCTGTGCTGATAGGAATTGCTCTAAATAGGGTAACAGACAGCCCCTCAGATAGAGTGATCCTATTAAGGCTTTATCTACATAGTTAGGTGGATAGTGCACTTGCTGGATAACATTCTAGGGACTAAGGTAATTCAAATACAAAAATTGGAATGGGATATGAAGTTCATTGGCTCTCATGCATGGAACCTTTAGCAGTTGTGCTGCTAGATTCTATAGTAGGTACAAGTTGTGTTCCCTCTAATTTTTCCCCACTCATGTGTGGAATGAATTTTGTTATGTGCAACAATATGGAGGTGATATGTGACACATCACCTCCATATTGGTGAACATAACAAAATTAATGTGGTGGGGGTGGGGCCAAGGGGTTCGGAGTGTGGCAGGGTGAGGGCTCCGGCTGGGGGCGTGGGCTCTGTGGTGGAGCCAGGGGTGATGAGTCCAAGGTGCAGAAGGGGGCTCAGGGCTGGAGCAGAAGATTAGGGTACAAGAGGGTGAGGGCTCCGGCTGGGGGCTCTGGAGTGAGGCCAGGGATGAGGGGTTTGGATTGCAGGCTGCCCTGGGGCTATGGCGGGGAGAGAGGACTCCTCACAGCTCTCTCTCCTTGCAGTAGAGCCTGGGCTGGGCGGGAGGGGCACCTCTCCCCCCAGCTGCGGCAGGTCCAGGGCTGGGAGAGAGGTATATCTCCCCACTGTAGCCCTGAGTACCTGTGCCGCACTTAATAGGCTGCAGCACAGCCATGCAGCTTAGAGGGAACTTAGGGTACAACCTGTTAGTGGATTTCAAGACCAATCCCAAATAAAGAGTGTATTGTGGCCTCCAAGTAGTCTGGTATAGCTGGATTCCAGAATGGTGTTGTTTCCTTGTTGGGAGAGAAATACCATATTCTTGTCTAATCTAGATACAAATATGCATATTCCTGGACAGTTATATTAGATGGCAAAATTTATATGCCACTTATAACTCTCAGTTTTCTACAGAACAGCTCTGATATTTTCCGTGACTGCTTCTCTCCCCAAATACTGATTTTGGACTCTCCAATTCCCAAAGTGCCTGGCCTCTTCTCCCAACATATGACCTATACTGCTGTACAGAAGAAAAAGTCCACACAAATTCATATATTATCAACCATCCACCTTAAACACAAGGTCTTGGACATTTGCCGCTAACACTATATCCAGTTCAAAGGCATATCTTCTCATTACCAACTAACTAAACTGAGTGCCAGGCTGGGTGTGTCTACAGTAGCTGCTAACCCCTTACATGGGTTCCAGTCTCATATAGTTATTTCAAAAAAGTTATTAGCTTCACAGCTCTAACTCTTTTGATGCAATGATTACCATTATGCAACCTAGAGATTATGAACTTTTGTTGTGAGAAGAAACATCACAAACCCTGAATATTTCAGAGGTGAAAAATTCCTCTCTTGAACACTCCTCAAACCTAGGCTTTTGACTGGCTCATGGTTATAAATAATCCCTCACAGCTTCAAGAGGTGCACCTTGTCATCTTGTTGGAGTACTTTCTAACACTAGATAATGCTGCCAATGAACAAGTGAGATTCACACTTAGTTTTCACTTTCCTACTGTACAAGTAAGATGTAAAACTTTTCCAGATTGAGGGTCAAACACACTCCGCATCCACTCACCCACTACACAGTCTGCAATCTTGGCCACACTCTTGTGTGGCATCAAAACTTCATAACCTTCATTAGAAGAAATAGAAATATAGACCTGGCAATCCCCAACATACAGAGGATAGCTTGGCCCATGTTTTCTTATCAGCTTATCAAGTAGATTCACATACACATTCAAAAATAAACAAACCAACAACTGGTGAGAAAACAAATCCATGCGAGGGGACTTCTGGGAAAGTTCTCCAAAGAGATGGATGGACATTCTCTCCCTCCCTCTCCCCACACTTAAAAAAAAAACCACTTTCTGAAATAAAGTGCACATGTTTACATAGCTGCAACATCACAATGTCATTTTATGTTGCTAATTGTTATTTGCATTGTGTCATAGGCCTGTTTTGGGGTGAAGTATGATGACATCATAAAGTACAGAGCATGGCACATAAAAGGAATTTTCTAGCTCGCAAGTCATTTGTAGCAGCAGCAGAAACAGTTGCTTTAGGGTCCAAATTAGCTTGGCAGATAAAATGTTAATGTCGTTTCTGTTTTGCAAAACAGATCTAAAACGTCAGCATGTAGTCACATTCCAACAGAGCAGTACTGCTCTTTTCCATATTAGACTAGAGGTTTTGTACTTCTGTTCAGTTCCAGAACTGTAAAAGCAAGTCAGAGCCTGTTCCAATTGAAGTCAATGGAAGTTTTGACACTGACTTCAAAAAGGAGCACGACTGGGCCCTACAGTAACCACAATGAACATTTTCTTAGATTGCTCCTCCAGAGACTTAAAAATTCCTTTGTTGGTTTTTGAAAGAAAATTAAATAAGTTAAGGTCATGAACTTAAAGGTTTTGGCAAAGCTGTTTTGTATATCAATGCAATGCCCAATAAAGGTGCTGTTTGATTTTACATCCCCCATCATTAAATGATATTTAATGTCTGCTTGCATTTAATTACTGTACTACACTGTTTTATTCAAGTCACTTATGCAGAACAATATAGAACACATACTAATAAGCTTTACTTTTCATGTAGTGCAGATTAAAAAAAGTAGCAGTAAAATGGATAGTCTGAAAGTTATCTCCTGGGGGAAAATGTTTCTCTCTTTCTTTTTTGTTTGATTATGTTCTGAAATGTTAATTGGGGGCTCATCCTTTTGGACTGGAAAACTGAAATGTACATGACAGCTTCCTACTGCTCATGTTCATAATGGCTTCAGAGATAGGAGGAAAATGTCCACAAAACATTAATTTGATTTGTAAAGCTTTGGAAGAAAAAAAAATTCAAAGCAAACTTACTTTGGACTTGGCAGACATCTGATTTCTGTGTCATGTTGCCCTCTGAGAATTGGAGTTTCAAACATTAACTGCGGAAGGATGAGATAGCTTCACTGCTAACCACCAGATGCTAAACTGGATAAATCATGAACCTGGTTTGAATAGGCCAGTACTGTGCATCAGCAGATTTGTTTTTCCATATACTATAGGGGAGCAAAAACCAGATCTTCCATCTAACACAGACACCTATCTGTAGTTGCCACTCTGGAGCAAAAGAAAAAAAGATACAAGCTGTACTCCAAGAAATGTCGCCTGGGGAGTCTGATGGTTAATGGGAGGAGAGACGTATCAGCTGAGAAGCATAGGCCCACACCCAACCCTTCAAAATGGGGCTTCCCATTTAGGGGAAGGGATAGCTCAGGGGTTTGAGCATTGGCCTGCTAAACCCAGGGTTGTGAGTTCAGTTCTTGAGGGGGCCATTTAGGGATCTGGGGCAAAATCAGTACTTGGTCCTGCAAGTGAAGGCAGGGGCTGGACTGAATAAGCCTTTGGGGTTCCTTCCAGCTCTATGAGATAGTTATATCTCCATATGAGACAAAGAGGCCATCCACAAAGTTCCCTGATATGGAGAACCAACGCTCTTGCTCACTGAGTTCCTCCCAAGTTCAGACACTAAGTCACACTTAGAGGACTTCCTCTCACTTTGAATCATCAAGGTCTTTTTCCACCCAGAACAGAAAACAGCTGCCTCAAAGAGTAGTAATCTTGCATCTGAAGACACTAAGATGACTCTTTACTGCAACTCCCCCTGTTTGAGACACCTGAACCCCTTCCCTACACACATCTTTCATTAATCACCTGCCATTCTTCTAGGTTCCCTGTCTAACCAGGCAGAGAGTGAGATCTACTTCATTTCCGGCACAGTAAGGGGCACCTCCTCTGCCCCAGACCTCACTTCCATCAGGAGGCTGGGCCTCCTATCAAATTAAAGTAATTGAAGTGTAAGAAAACTCATGTACTACATCTGGTGTGAATAAGAACAGTATTTGGATTCCGTTTCCTGTTTCAACACTGGGATTATAAATAAAGCAAGGAAATAATCATCAATATAAATTTTATTAAGACAAAATGACTTATTTAAAGAAGTGAAAGAACACTGAAGGCTCAGTCCTGCAAACATTTTCTGCTACGCATAGTTCTTATGCCCCCCAGCAGTCTGACTGGAGGCAATGGAACTGCTCAGGGTAGTACACACTCTTCTAGTAGTGATCCACCCACACCACCCCACCCTGCAAATTATGTCATTGGGAACTTTTCAATTGACTTTAGTGAGAGTTGGATTAGGACCTACATCACCATAGCTGCAGCTGAGGCTAGGACAATTGCTTTCAGTCTCAAAACAAAGACCAACAGATGTTTTTAAAGACTGTATATATGGATATTAAATTTAAACAAATGCATATTTCTACATTATTTTTTCATTGCACTCTTATCTAATACTTTTCTCCAAACATTCTCAATTTTTCCAACAGATGAGAAGAAAATTAGAGTTCTGTAACACTAGCGCCACAAAGAAAAGAATTATCTTGAAAATAGACTTGAAAATAGATTTGAGAGATCCCTTCCCACTATATTCTTTCTAAAACTAAACAATGTTACTGTTGAACAACACACTATAATATTTTTCCTTTAAAAGTCAGAGCCTAATGCAAATATGCGATGCAAAAGCACATACTTGCAAGTAATACCGTCATTCTATCAAAGTAACAAGCTACAGCAGAACAGGCAGGCAAAAAACATTCTCCGATGGATTTACAACTTCTAACAACAGTATATTTGCATTTAGGATGGCAAGAGATGCCATATACAACTTCGTTTCCATAAAACGATGACGACAAAGCTACTGCAGTTAAAAATAAATATTGTGATGGGAGAAAGAACAAAATGGGATTTTAAAATCTGAATAAGACTAGATGACAAAATTTGGTTTATACTTAAGCTATTTATACACAATTTTCATCAGTTGCTACAAAAGTGAATATAGACCTTTATTTTTAGGCATACTTTAAAATAATATTTGATCCTTCAATTACAGATAATACTAGCACCATAAACATCTAAAAGATCAGGGGCGAAATCCTGTCCCCCGCGAAGTCATGGTAAAATTCCCACTGACTTCAAAGGGACCAGGATTTAATCCCAGGATTTTAGCTGAAAATTACCAGATTCCCTTTAGTATATAGTAATAAGCAAAAGCTGGAAAAACAGGGGTTCTCAATCCTTCTCATGCCATGATCCCATTTTCTGTACTAGGATCCCCCATCCTTTCTATCTGGAACCTATGGGATGAGAAGACTGCTTGTGATCCTCAGACATCTGCTTGTCTCCCCCTTCTCTGGGAGTCATTACTCAAGTGGAGAACCCATTTATTAAAAAATCAGAAACAAAGGAAGCATGTTGACCAACTCCTCAAGTCTCAGATAGATCTGTTTGGTAACACTGTCTTGCTGAGGAGAGGCCCAATCCAAACCCACTGAAAACTATGGGAGTCTTTCCATCAACTTCAATGGACTTTGGATCAGGCCCTAGAAAGATGAAGAGCTGGTCTACACTACGGGGGAAAATCGATCTTAGATACCCAACTTCAGCTACTGAATAGCGTAGCTGAAGTCGAAGTATCTAAGATCGAATTACCTACCATCCTCACGGCACGGGATCGATGTCCGCAGCTTCACCTGTCGATTCCACAACTCCGTTTGGGTTGGTGGAGTTACAGAATCGATATAAGCACGTTCAGGGATCGATATATCGCGTCTAGATGAAACATGATATATCGATCCCCGAGCAATCAATTGCTACCCGCCGATACAGCGGGTAGTAAAGACATACCCGAAGATGCCTTTACTTTACTTATGCAGAGAATTTTGTGAGAACACAGATGGGCCCTGAACTGTGTAAAAGACTTTACATCCAAAGCAAACCTGAAGAGACTTTACTTACTTACAAACCCAGCAACATATCACCTACCTAGTTATACTACTTGAAAGCAGTACTCCATTGAGAGGAGGTAGTTATTTATACTGGTGCCTGTAGCTCTTTTGACCACCTTGCATAAAATCCAATATACAGAAGTAACAACCTTGGATGACTCTCTTTCTCCAAAATATATCCATGACGATGTTCTCTCTTCCTAACTTAGCTTTTCTTTTTGTTACCTCCTGATATGCCTGCAAATACCTGAATGGGCTAAATTAGATACAAATTCCTGATGACCTTTTAGTGACAACTGATGGATGAGTTACTTTTCAGCATTAGGATATCCTTCTATACTCAGAAACTACAATGAATAAGTGAACCAAACTTCCAGATCCTACTAAAACTAAATCATTAGTATTGCCAACCTGCTGCAAGCATATATTATATATATATATATATATATATATATATATATATATATATATTAGATTTAAACAGGATCCAGAAGATGTTAAAAGTCATAGAAAAAAGTGCCCTTGCAAAAAAGACACTACTTACATTTCTCTGTAAAGGAGCAGAAGATAATGATTAACCCTAAAAATGATTAACCCTAAAGCCACTGCCAGTGAAGGAACAGTAAAATGAACATTAGCATCCTTACCTATGTGTAGTTCAGTGCTTGATCAAAATAATGGGGGGGTGGGGATGAGGGATGGCGCTTAGAGGCTGCAGCCCTGGATCTCTGATTTCCTGGAAGCGTCTCCGCTCCATGAAAAGGGTACTATTTAAAATGGAGATTTTTTAAAATCACATTCATGCTAATGCTAGAAAGAAAAGAAACAAAAAATAATGTCCCCCACGGACACTGATTTTGACCAAGTTTCTTAAGCTTTCACGGTTAAAGTTTAATTAATTTTTTTCAGATTTTCAGGTGCTGACGACAGGAGTGCCAATGGGTGGTGCTAATCAACGGTCACTGGCTTCTAATGACAGCACTGCATAGTATTTCTTTACTATTGTT
Organism: Gopherus flavomarginatus; assembly: GCF_025201925.1. Lineage (NCBI taxonomy): Eukaryota > Metazoa > Chordata > Testudines > Testudinidae > Gopherus > Gopherus flavomarginatus. The sequence goes on from NC_066619.1 coordinate 115,672,928, forward strand.
TTAGCCTCACTTCAACAAGATGCACGGTTGACAATTTCTAAGTGGAGGAGAGAAAAGTGTAAGCAAGTTACCCAAACTTATTGTTTCTCTGCTAGTGCTGCTTCAGAATCATCTTCCAAAGAGGTTTTTCTCAGGAAATGATAATCAAAGTGAAGATATGGATATGAACTTGTTGCCTCAGGAGAGGGCAGGAGAAAAGGCAAGCAGCCCTGAAATCCAGGACCAAAGTAATGATGAAAGAGACAGCCCACTTCTCCTACCATCTGTCTGTACAAAAGGTGCAGAGAATAGTTATGATAAAAGAAGATAATGTTGTTAGCATCAGACAAGCTTTGACTAAATGGCCTTCTTTGATAACAGAGGAGTTTCACACACAGTGTATCAAGAAAGGTCTGCTCTATTTTCAGAATCACTACGATACATTTATAATGCCTGAATACTAACATCAGAAATGGTATCTCTCACCTCCTGTTTTCCAATGAAAACTACCAAAAGGGGAGAGTTGCCAGAGGCATTGCTGGCCATATTCTAAATCCTCAGAAGCAGCATTTTGTTTTGTGTGCAAACTCTTTTCACCACCGAAATGTCTTAGCATCTTCATAATCCCAGACTCTTCTGACTGGAAAAAGCAGGGGAGAAAACTTGTTCTTGAAAACAGTGTGGAACATTACAATGCCACGGTTGTATGGCTAGCACCTTCACAAGGCAAGAATCACATCAAAAGGAAGATAGTACAGCTGCTTCTAACACAAACAGCTTATGGAAGGAAGTTTTAAAGTGTATTGTGACCGTAGTTAAACTTCTTGTTGAACGTGGATTAGAATTTAAAGGAAAGAAGGAAGCCATTGCTGAATTTGACCTGTTTCTAAGTGAGCATATTAAATGTTATGGGAACAAAAGGGAAAGGTAACCCCTGCTACTTGTCAAAAATATGTGATGAGTTAATTGTTGAGCTAATGGGATGTAAGGGAATTTTGAAATTCACTGTAACTGACCTCAAAACAGGTAAAATAGTAGTTTTATAGTAGTTTGATAGTCGATTAAACTCCGGACATCACTCGTCGGTCAGTTAATTTGTTATTTTATATTACTGCTTATATGGTGCCATATGGTGCATACATGAGCATTTCATTGGGTTTATACCAATTGAAAGTCACACACAGGCAAGTTGGTCTTCCAGATGCAAACAACATTGCTATTGAAAACTGCAGAGATCAGTCATACACTTATACAAGTAACATGCCTGGAAAGTATGAAAGTCTGCAAGCTTGGATCAAAAGACTAACCCCATTGTTTTTGTGATGCATGCACAGCTCATTCCCCAACTTGGTTGAAACCTGCAGTATTGCTTCCTGCATGGAAGCATGATGCCCTCCTCAGGGCATCCTGGAACTGTAAGCCACTGTGTTATCTCTCTGCCTCAGCAAAAGTGAGTTTTGCTGGAGATTGCACTCTGTGTCAACTCCCTACCATACCAAATCGGTCTACTTCACCAGCAAACTCCTCCAGACCCTGCCAATCTTAACCGTGCCCTGCAGGTAACAGTGAACCCCAGTTCCTGAGTTCCCCAGAGATGTTTCTGTAGCATCCAATCCCTCTTACAGGAGACACACAATATCATGTGTGGCACCTGTATATAGCTCATACAAGGATATTCATGATCAGCAGGTCACCAGGTTTCATAAACAACTTGGCTCAATCCACTTTTATAGTAGAATAATATTGCATACAATCAGTTGATTCAACTTTATATTCTCTGGGGTTCAGATGCCATATTCTCCCCCTGGAGTGTCTCGATGCTGATTGTTACAGGAAACCATAAACTTTCAGTTTTGTCCAGATACTAGATTTTTTGTGGCATCACTCAGGCAATGGAAGCTTCTGTGCAACAATCTTACCAAGAGTGAACAAGGAACTTTCCTTGTCCTAAAATTCTGTCAGATATGAGATGGTCCTGTCATGCTGAATCTCTTAAAACAACTGTAGTGAACTACCAGGACATTCAGCATCATTTGAAATAAAAAAAAACAGTGAAATTCAGAAGGAAGCACAATCATTGTACAAGAAAATGTGCAAATTGAAAACTTCATTTATGAGTATCTCATAGAATGTGATACTAGAAAGGCTTGACAAAACTAGTGGAAAGCTTCTAAAGCCAGGTTTGTTGTTGCTCTTAATATGCTGACTTCCTAGCAAAAGTTTGCCACAAGCTTATGGTGTCAGTCTGATGATTTTGAGTAGCATGCAAAAAAATTTCCCAGATGGCAAAAGTGACATAATAAGTTGAGGAAGAAGGAAATTCAAGGCCGAGTGCTTTTATGTTATCCTCAACAAGCTAAGTTTGGAACTAAAAAAAAATGAGTGTTATACTGAACTATCTGCAAGATTTGGCTTCCTTACATCTCTTGATCAACTACAAAGTGAAGAGATGAAAACGTGCACTCAGGCATGGCTCAATGCTCATCCCAATAATCACTCTAGATCTGAGCTTTACATCAACATTTGTCAATTTTCAGCATTTATTGAAACATGCAGGAGAACAGTGCTACCGGAATCATCAGATTTTTGCATGACAAAGATCTGAGTAATGTCTTCCTGAATATTTTCACGGCACTGAGACTATTTGACTTTATCAACTGCCAACCAATTGTTCTCTAAGCTTGCCTTAATAAAGTTGTCTTTGGTCAACTTAGTAGGATCATTAAGCTTCTTTTCTACCATCATTACAGTTGAATGGGATTTAATTCACACACTCATGCATCAGATGAAGTGGGTATTCACCCACGAAAGCTTATGCTCCAATATGTCTGTTAAGTCTATAAGGTGCCACAGGACTCTTTGTCGAAATTCACACACTGTCACTTGAGCAGGGGTGAAAGTAAGTTAAGGGACTTACCGGTACGCTGGAATCCTGGGCAGAGGTGTGGCCTGAACTAGAAGAGGCGGGTCCTCAACTGGAAGGCGTGGGGCCTTTAAATAAAGATTTAAAGGCCCTGGGGCTCCTGCTGCGGTAGGGAGCCCCAGCGCTTTTAAATTACCCCTGGAGCTACCAGCTGCAGAGGCAGCTGGGAGCCCTGGGGCTCAGGGACGATTTAAAGGGCCCTGGGCTCTGGCCACTGCAGGGAGCCCAGGACCTTTTAAATTGACAGGCTGGGGAAGCCGGTCGGGACCAGACCAGCTTACTTTCACCTCTGCATTTGAGGAAACAATAATTGAATTTACAACATACACAATTCCAGTTTAAAGGTGCACCATTTCATTTGACTCACTGTTTTATGTTTATGCAGGTAGTATGAACAGTAACCTGTTCATTGTCTTGGATTTTATTTTCATTTTTATTCAGTAACATACATGACTTGTTGATTGTTATGAGTACTTCTTTTTGCTTTCATTAATACAGTGTTCATAAAAACTGGGCCTCTGAAAAACAAACCCTGGGCTTCCAATATCATTAATCTCGCCCTGATAGTTATAGAACAGTTTACAGAGAAGTACTGCAGTACCCACGTGACTAATTTGACATTAATGCTTGGCTAGATCCTTGCTGGCTGGTTGGAAATCATTTGTGTGAGTGGACTCTATACCTGTTTCTAATATTTTATTAAATTAGCTTCAAGTCAAATCACAGGTATCCGAAGGAAATCTCAGTAACAGGATGCTAGTATTGCAGCTGTGAAAAGTTGCAAAATAGCTGTGCAGAAGATATTTAGAGATCATTTACATATATAAATAAAATGGAGGATAGTAGGACAAGACACTGAATCATCATCTACCTTCCTTCAGATCATCATCTGTATGTTTCCCATTCCTTGAAAACAGAAGTTGGAAAAAAAAAATCAGTCAAAATGTTTTCTGGTGAAAAATGCATATTTGGCACCAAGTATTTTGCACGTGTGTCAGAAAAAACTGAAAACATCAAAATGCTGATATTTTTCAGCTGAATTGTTTTTCCTTTTTTGGTTTGAAACCCTGTGCTCCACGTGTCCCTATAACCTTCAACAGCCAAAAATTAGGACTGGACAACAGGGACACCAAAGCAGCTGGCACTGTCAGAAAATGAGATACTGGGCTAGATGGACCATTGGTCTGACCTAGTATGGCCATTCATATGTTCTTATTGAATCACTTTGGGTTGAAATTGTCTTCAATTTTATTTCTTCAAATGCAAAAACAAACAAACAAAAACAATTTGAAATACACACATGTATATTCTTTTATATCTAAATGAAACCTTTCATTTTTGATCCAGCAAAATATTTTGTTCAACTCAAAATATTTTTGCCAACTTCTCATTTCACTGAAAATTAAAAACAAAAAAAACCCCAGATTTGAAGCATTTCCCCCCCAATTTCTCGGAATTCCCAGCAAACTAAAAAAAATTGTTATTTGCACAGCTCTACTCAAAAAGCTGAAAATAATACATGTTGCTTTGCTGGTGTTCCGTTTAGATGGGTATCTTGTTCTGTTTATTTTGCTTCAGTGATTATTTGAGTAATGTCACGATTTTAAAAGGCACATAATGAAAGCCAAAACGCCATCTGCCAATAGTTTTTGTTCCTGTAATTTGTTTTACAATTATACAGCAATATGGTGAGGAGGCACAATTTCCTGTTTCAAGCTTTTTGCTCCAGCAAAATTACAGCATATTGGGGTGGTGAATGTACCCACACAGATTTCCCCACCCTCTTCCCTCAGAAAACTTAATCCACTACCGATGTTGTTTTTCCTCTATTAACTAAGGAGTCAGAAGAATTGAAGTACAGAAAGATTAATTGACATGCCCTAGATCACATAGGAAATTTGTGATAGAGTCAAGGATTGAAACTGGATTGTCTTAACCATAAGACTATCCTTCATCACCGAGTCAATTCGTTTTGGGTCAAATGAAATGTTTCATATCAACAGAACTAAAACGCTTTGTTTTAAATTTGAACATTCTCACACTACTCAGAAATTTTAAACAATAAAAAGGAAGTTTTAAAATGAAAAGTTATTTCAAATACGGTTTTTTTTGGGGGGGAGAGTCTTTTTGTTTCAAAAAGTCAAAACAAACTTAGAAAAACAATTTTGGTGTGTGTGTGTGTGTGTGTGTGTGTGTGTGTGTGTGTGTGTGTGTGTGTGTGTGACTTTTAAAAAATGAACCATTCAGCAAAAGCAACATGAATTTGCAAAATGCTTTGTCACTAAAACTGCATTTTTTGCTTAAAAAAAAAGTTTCGGCCAAAAAACTTCACCCAGTTTCCTGATCCCAAGGACTCTGAGGGTATGTATTTACACAGCCCATGGCAGCAAGCCCCCAAGGCCAGGTCAGTAATCTAGTAGTGTAAAAATAGCTGAATAGACAGCACTTTGAAGTTGAGGCTCGGGCTCAAGCTCTGGCTAAGAGGCCAAGGGGCGGATAGTCGGGGAGGGAGGCAGAGGAGGCCTTCCCAGATTGAGATCCTGCCCAAGTCACAACCTCAAAGCACTGTCTATGTAGCAATTTTCAGTGCACTAGCAAAAGTTCAAGTCTGTCAACCCAGTCTGGGAAGCTCGATGCCACAGGCTGTGCAGATGTACCCTGAGTGCTTGCAAGTGGGGAATAATTGCCTGCAAATATGATCAGAGAGGATATTTTTCAGTTTCTCAGGACAAGAATTGGGAGCTTTGGGTCTAGGTGGAGGCAGAACCTCAGGGTATGTTTACACTGTAATCGTACGGTGTGACTGCAGCTCATGTAGACATACCCAAACGAGCTTTAACCTAGCTGGGGTATTGGAGGAGTGAAGCTAAGGAACCACAAGTTTCAGCTTGGGCTAGCCACCCAAATAATTATGCAGGGTTCTGGGTGGGCTTGTACAGCCTGTGCTGAAGTTCATGCCGCCAAATTTTCATTGCTCCAGTACCAGAGCAACCTAAATTAAAGCTAGCGTAGATAGGTCCACCTGAGCTGCAATGAGACACCATGACTGCAGTATGGATGTGCCCTTAGTTGTATTTAATTTAGGAAAAGGACTCCTAGACAGATTGAACCCAGCCCTTGTTGCTGCCATTGACAACTGCCCAAAGGGTAACATATACAAACATGAATTAAATTAATTTAAATAAATACTATTACACTGCTATTAGAAAAATCAATACTATAACATTGAAATCAATAGTGTCACTCTGGATTTCCATCCATGTTACTAAGAGCTGTTTGAAAGAGGTCAAAATACAAACGTTTGAGAATCACTGCTCTAGGTCCTTTTATTTAATGATCATATATCACAACAGCGCCAACTGTAAGTGTTCAAAAATCGTGAGTTGGGTCACCCAAAAAATTCAAGAGTGTTAAAATCTCATCATGTTTAAGCCAAATAATTGATTTTTGAGCTTTTAAGATACACAATGCTTGTGTTTTCAGGCTTTTCTCTGCAACCATGGGGCTTAGAAGTTAATTTTGTAAATAAAATGAAAGTGGAGATCCACACATAATCACTTGCCTCCAGAAGTTGGGGCTTTAAGAAAAACACCAAATAGGAAAACACTCAAGATGAAAGATCAAGAAAGTTGGCATCATTAAGCTCAGCTTTGTGGCATAGTTCTGCACAGCCACTACCTGCTTAATACCACTCACTTTATGGTAGACAATACTCCCTTTTGGATTCAGTAGTTCAGCCTGCAAGTGTTGTATATAGGGTTGCCAGTGCAGTATTTCAAAATTATGGGACAGACCTCAGATGTCCCCAGTCTTGATTTTAGTCACTGGGGGAGTCCCAGTGTCCTTCCAAGATGTTCTCTCTCTCTCTCTCTCTCTCTCTCTCTCCAGCTTTGAGTGCTGCAGAGAACAGGAGGCCTCAGTCTCTCACCTGTGGCAGCTCCTGTTCAGTGTCTGCACATGTGCTGGAAGCTAAGTCAGAGATTGCAGTTGCTGGTCTCCACTTGTTGCAGCATTATGTGCCAAGTGCAGGGTGTGGATGGGAGGAAGTCAGCAGCTGGAGGAGGCTTCGCTCCATGAAGGGTGTGGTGATGATTTCAGTGGAGTTCCAGGGGCAATTGGGCCAAATGAGAGTGGTGTTGCAACACTGCATGCAAAGTCAACTTGCCATCCTGTGGCACATTGCTAAGTGAAATGCCAGGGTGCTGCTTTGTCCTGGACTTCAGGGACTGGAGAGATGGTCTGGACCACAGCGGAAGCACTCACCCTGGTTGAAATACAGGATATATAAGCCTCCTGTACTGATTTAGTACAGGACAGGCAATGTTTTTATTTAAATGAGGGATCTCCCTTATAATATGGGGCTGTTGGCAACCCTAGTTGTGTAGGTGCAAATTCAGAGTGACACCATTGATCATGCCCACTCTAGACAAACTTTGTTCTTATTGCTGCCTCCTTTGCGAAGTCATTTTCTCTTCTCAAACTAAAAATGAAATGAAATGGTCTGAAGTAAAAATAAACTCAGTAGATCCTTATCCAAAGGGGTTTCCATAGTGAAGTGTAGTGAAGTTTTCCATTTCACAATATTTGTCTCCAACCTTCTTGACCACTCCTTTCCTTTCCCCTTCTCTTTGTACACGTACAGTACAGTATGCATACAAATTAAGAACTAAGTAGCTCTCCTTCATATCTGAGGAATCAAACAGCATTTTATAAAAGGCTTATGTTTGTTGCATAGATTATGCATTTCCCTCACCAGCCAGCCACCCACACAACTGTAACAGCACCCAAGAAAACACTGTGACTGAATGTACCAGAGAGAGATCTTGGAATATTTAAACATTTAAGATTTAAGATATGCTTAGTACTAGACCATAAGTGGTGTTGGCATTTGACGGTGTGTTGGTGGTTTGCACTCAGTAAGTGCACCTGATGAAGTCGGCCTTTTTTCTCTCACTACCTGCTTGTTAAGTTGTAAGCATTGTTCCATCTTCAAGCAGAGAGTATCTTTGTCACATAGATCTGAAGTGACTGCATGAGGGTAAGCCACTATCAGTCACTTTGCTATGTCACTATTATTGCCATCAATATCAATTTAAATAGTCAGTATTTTACCATACAGAAATTCCCCGACATTCAATTTAGATCTTTTTTTTATATGTAAACTGTCTGGCTATGAGAGAATATTGGGGTGGATGTGTACAGAACTTCTATCAAAAGGCTCTTGTATAGCCCTAGGACACATGACATAGCTTGGCAAAAAAATATTTGAAATATGAAGAAGAGCATGGAGATCAACAGGAAAACACATTGGCCCTAGAGATATTGTCTTTCATGGCACAGAAAATGTCCAATGTGAGAAATCAATATAAACACCTGCATAAAAATGGCTAGAATCCTGGACTTATACTTGAGTAAGAACTAGGAGGAAACTTGTTCAGGTCAATGGGAGCTTTGCCTGAGTAAGGACTATCAGAATTGAAGAGGACTTCAGGATCTGGACCAAAGAAAGAAAATCTTATTTCTCCACACGCCTTCCCCGCATCAGTCAAGCCATGAATGACAGTTTGTTTGTGGAACCGAAAAAAAAAAATCCTTTTTTGTCTCTGATTTCATGTAACTGGTATGTAAATGGTGGTGATAACTTCACTTCTTCCAAGCAAACTAGAAGAGGGATGGCTATGGATCCTGGATTTTTTGTTAAAAAGACCAAAATGGGACTACAGACAAACACAAACTTCTGCCATTTCAAAGGAAAAGCTGAGTCTTGATTATAAATAGATTCCTACAAGGGAAATAAATAGTGATAAGAAGAAGAAAACTGCTTTGGTCATGTGTCATCTGTGCATAAAAAAAAGTACAGGAAGATGTTACTGAAAAGGGAGTCTTTGGAGATGGCCAGAGATACAAGTGTCCAAAAAAACATACTAAGGCTCACAAAAAAAGATGGATTAGTTCTGATAACTTACATCATCATCTCTCATTGGACTTATGGAAAGTGATGTCATAAGTGTAGTTCATCCTCTCGTCAGGAGGAGATACCAAGTATCCTATGCAGTTAGCAGCCTCTACCTGCTACTTCTGAGGAAGAACTATGGAAGTGAGCAGTTCTGGGCCACTGAGGAAAGTTTCCTTCTAACCATAAAGATTAGGTTTTGTCCCAGTGCTTGAGGGTTTATATCCCTTCCAAAGCTAGGGTGGGAGAGGTTTTTTTGCAGGGGCAGGGGGTTGTTTTGTTTTTTTTAGCTTTTCCTCTTTTTAAAAAAAAATACATAAGGTAACAATTCTGGATATTTGACTCATCCATATAAAAGTCTGTTCCTTTTAAAAAATCCTGCTAAATGTTTAGCCTCAAAGATATCTTGTGGCAAGGAGTTCCGCATTGTAACAAATAGGGATCTTTCATCTTAAACTGGACTATTATCTGGCCACACAGTATGAATGATAAGTTAGAAGATAAAGAATTCACCTTTGTTTTAACATTAGATAGTTTACTATAAGCACTTACGTTATCCTAAGATTAGGGCAACAAATTACTAACAATACACTCTCTGGTGAATTCCAAGATAAATTAAAAGTATTTTTGAATCATGAAGCACGTATGACCTAGGTTCTATTTCCAGCCCTGCCAATGACCTTCTGTGACACTTTGGGTAAGTCACTTCACCTACCTGTACCTTTATTTCCCCTCCTATCCTTTTCTTGATTATTTAGAGTAATCTCTTTTGAATGGGGACCAACTCTTACTAAATGTTTGTATCATACCTAGCACAATAGGGCCCCAAACTCAGCTGGAGCCTCTAGGCAATATTGTAATATAAATGATACATAATTATATACCTGGAGTAAGTGTACTATTCATAAATTCATGAGTGAAAGGAAGTGGCTTTGCTATGGGGATGCCAGGTTTGAATTGGAATTTCAATACATTGCCTACATTTCTAAACTTTAGATTTAGTTTTGGTTGCACTACCACTGACCATCTCATAATTTGTGGTTGTTATGAAACTTGATTGACAAAACAAAGGACTTGTATTAAGGAACCACTGAACCATATTGGAACCAAAATGATCACTCTGGATCAGGAGAGAATTTCACTTATTTTACCACTCTGTGATAAGACTCTCATTTAGTACAATTTGAATCATGACTACTTGGCAAGTTTTCATACACTATATTAAATTCATGTAAACATGATCATGAAAAACATTTAGTAATTTCTAATTTAACTACTTTGATTAATAAAACAAGATGTACAAAAAATGGCTAAGAGTGTATTTTTAGTTAAGCAACCAGAAATTAAATGAATGTTAAGATCAGCCAGCCCATGTGTGCTTTATACTATTTGACCTATATTATTTATCCTAATGTTCTCACATTATGTAGCAATTCTAGCACAGAGGTCAAAAGCCTGGTCTTCCACACTGAACAAAGGAATTCACAAAGAAGATTAGCAGAGCAGTGAGTCTGCTGTGGTCTCTCTTGATGGAATCTATATGTGCCTCAGTAAAGATGGTGGGTAAAAACAAACAAAAAAAAGTGTTATTAGGTCCATTTAACTTACTGCTGGCCAAGGCTCTGATGTCAGTAATTCAATAGGATAGTACCCTATCCAGCCCACTTCAGGTACTGATAAGCACTCAAGTGTTATGGCATCATCCCATTTATTATATGAACTTACTGCTATACATGACAATTGGACCTTTATAGATTACACTGGTCTACAATTTTTGAGAAGTCGTCTGCTTCAGAGATAAAATGTGATATTTATTATGTATTTTGATGTGCTGAATTCAAATATGACCATTAAAACAACTGATTGGCTACTGTTTCTAAGATATTTAAGTTTTTACATTTTATGTCTATGGATATTGTGTAGATAGTAGAGTTTTAACCATAAATTGTAAACCTAGGACTTTTCATGTGTTTATGGTTGCTTTACATGATAATATTTCACCTGTCCTGTTTATATAACACTTTAAAAATCAGCAAAAGGGTCATATAAATAAAATGTATTATGAAACAAAAGGCAAAAAACTATTATGTACATAGTTTAGTCCTATTCAGTGTCTACTCGGTGCTTCTTGGCTTGTCTCTTGTATACATTAAATGGAGCATCTCTTGTCACTGTCCAGCAATAGTCTGCAAGCATTGGTGGGCTCCATTTGCCCTGATAGCCTGCCAGGAGATTCCACAGCTGTAGTCTTGAGCCCAACAGCTCTGCCTTACTCTTGGGTAGTTCCAAATCCCTGACAAGGTCATTCAGTTCACCTTGTGTTAGGAGGTGTGGTTCAGAGGAAGAGGATGGGAGAAAATGTGGGTCCTGTGACATTGATGGTTCAGGACCAGAAGTTTCATCCTCTTCCTCGTCTGACTCAAGTGAGAGTGATTCTGGTGCATCAGGAACCGGCAGTCCTTCTCCAATGGATACTGGGCATATAGCTGATGGAATGTTTGGATAATGCACAGTCCACTTTTTCTTCTTTGACACACCTTTCCCAACTGGAGGCCATTATGATTGTATAATCTGGACTCTTACATAACGTAGGCTATAGCATTTCAGATATTAATTCCCATATCAAGTCCACAATTTCTGATTGAGTTTATTGGACATTTTTTATTATTTACAAAATATCACCAGCTTAGCATACTTTAACTCAGCAAGGCGGCATTGTTAATTCAAGATTAGGCTACTGCAATTCATTCTTTGTGAGAGTTTCTGATCATGTTATCTCCAACATGCAGCTGAGAATATATCATTCCCATAGTAAAAAACTCATACGCCTTCTCATTAAAAGTTATATCCCTTTTAAAGCATTGCTATTTACATTGCATAGGCATCAGTTCAGGACCAAATTTGAAAATCAGGGTATAACTGGGACACCTGTAAACACCAGCACGTTCGTATCAGTCAGGTAAATGCTCACACAGAGGTGAGTACACAACTATCCAATCTGGCTGCATAAATGCCAGTTTGTATGCACAAACAAGCATTTTTGCAAGGGCACCACTCATGCCTCGCTTTTGAAATTCTGAGCTCTAGTTGCTGCAGTCAGGAATACTTGACAGAGCTTTTGATATTGGTGCCACAACATATTGCTCCTCATTCTGGGCTACATCACAACCTGATGATCTAACCTTTAACCATTTGTATGTGCTATTTTCTTTGCTGCTTAATCTTGGCAATAATATCTGTTAGTTCTTTAATTGTTGAGCTTCCTAGTTCTTTTTCAAATATAATACTAAAACAGCTTCTCCTTGTCCTTCCTTGCAAAGATTGCAGGCTGTTGTATCAATACAAATTGCACGAAAGGAGCTTTCCCCCTCGAGATATTCAATACTTCCTGCTTCCAGCCAAGTTGGAAATAAGATATTCTGAAGATACTCTCTGCCTGTAATCTTTTTTACATAAACCAGAAAGATCCAAATTGTGTGTACTGTTAAATAGATAGAAAACTTCGCTGAAGCTCCAGAAAGGACCAGATTTGAATATAATGAATGGTTGAGGGTCAATTGTTATGTTATCCAGACTGGGTCCCCTATGTATTCTGAGATGCTCTTAGATCCCCGAGACAAATTTATGAGCCACTTTGCATTATGGCGAGTACAGTAAGAGACGTACAATATCTAGACAATCTGTAGAACAAGTACTTCAACCAAACTAGTAGCTTGAATCACAAGAAAAACAAGAATCACATTCCTTCTTTTGGAGTCAAAAGGAATCACATGCTCACTTTCTTCTGAACGTATTTTCTTTTCTTTGCCATGCTCTAAAAATATAACTCAGTTATCACCACACTTGAAAGCCAAGGGGGCTATATTCCATTTCTGTTTCTAACCTGGGTGGCTCCAAATATTGTCAACCTCTCCAGTCTACTCACCTGATTCTGATATCCCTATTAAGGCAAGGCTCTCACTGAAATCAATGGGAGCTCTGCCTGAATAAGGATTGGTACCCATCTCTCTTATTTTTCATTACTGGTACTGCAGAAGCACTAAGGGGCCAGAATCCTGAACCAGAACCCCATTGTGCTAGGCACTAACATAGAACAAAAAGTTGCTCCCCCTGCTCCCCAAAGAGCTTATTTGTATCTTCTCCAACATGTTGGCTCTCTTCTACCTCATTTCTTTGTCGCTGACTTCATTCTGCTCTTTTTAGCATCTCTAGATAAACTGAGTTAATTTTGGAAACTGGATCTACACCATTAATTGTGACTCATGCAATTTGAGTAGCTATTTTTAAACAGCTTTCTGCATAAGTTCCCTAATCATCTGCTACATCTACTGGATCTTCTTTTTTTCCATTGAACTACTTGGTGTTGCTAGTTTAGTTTAGCTGCCAAGAAAGACGTGGCTGACTCTAGCTGAACATATAAACAATTTGCATCCAACATGTCACCTGTTTCAAAGGAAACGCTATGACACATGCTCATTTTATTTTTGCCCATCCCATTATTTTAGAAGACGTAGTTAAAATTAACAAATAGCAACTTTGGCCACTTAAAATTGTCATGAGTCTCTGGATTTGACAGAGATCTGACATTTATCAGATGCATGACATTGCAGCATTACATTATGACAGGGCACTTCAAGAAGAAATCGAGTCAGTGCTCTGAGCTTAAATAGACAAATCTTTTCAACTGCTATCAGTTTAATAGCAGCTTTCCAACTGCAATGATATAGAACAGGGTAAAATCTAGAGCAGTAAATTCCTCCACAATTCAGTTACCAATAAAGAAAATACTGCAGATCAGGTTAGTGCTATTGTTTAATAGTTGAAGCACATATTTAATCCAGTCCAACCAAAACAAGAACTTAAAGGTCTTTCTATATAAGTCAGACAAACAAAAATATATAGCATCAACTTGACAGTCCTAACTATCTCCTGGAATATTATGCCACTTTAAAACCATGCCTGTCTAAGCCTATTTTTGAAACACAAACATGAAATAGGCTCAAGGAGAATCTCAACTCTCATGAATTATCTACGCAGATGGATTTTTTTTTTAAACATGAAATTATGGAATTGGTTTTGCAATGTTTATTTATATATCAACAAAAAATGTGATGTGTCACTCCAGATCAAAAAATGGATGAAAAGTAAAATCATAGTCATTCATCCTTAAAGCAGAGTAATTGCTATTGTCATTCTATACTGCGGAGATGGATCAGATATCCCCGTTTGAACTTAACAAGTGAACATTGCATTTATTGTGATTTGTTGTGTTTTCCAATGATTATTCCAAATTGCATCAGTGCAAAGATTTATACCTATATTTTCAACTTGCACTAAGCCCAGTGCCAGCAATAGCGTGTGTATAGTGGCAGAACTTTCACGGAACAGATTGTTTAGTGTAAAATACAGAAAGAGTTGCCGGCTGGTAACTAAATTGATCACAGAATGATTTTATTTTTCAGGTGCCAGTTTTACAAAATAATTTATTTACAGTAACATGCCCATGGAAATGCCATGGTATAGGGAAACCATCTTCATATATTCTATGAAAGTCAAAGACTTTTGAGTTGATATCAAAAAACTGATGCAAGGTCTAAATGGCTAGGGCACTGAACTGGGACTGAAGAAACCTGGATTCTATTCCTGGCTTTCCCATGGGCCTGCCGGATGATCTTGGGCAAATCACTTCACCTCTTTTTACCTCAGTTTCCCATCTGTAAAACTGAGATGATACTTACTCCTCTTTATGAAGCACTTTGAGATGTACAAATGAAAAGAGCTGAGTTTTATTATAATGTAAGGCAAATATTCTGCTTCAGTGATATTAGAGAAACCATGTCATTAGTTCAAGGGAACTTTGGCTAATCAATCTGACAGGATTAAGACATTCTAGTTTCAGATCCAACAAGGCATAATGGAGTGAGGTGGCCAGCACTGCATCTGACTACCTAACCCAAAGGATCAGGTACCCATTTTGCAGCTGGATGAACTGAAGACTGCCTTTCAGTGTGAGATCAAGCAAGTCTCAAACACACAAGCTTCAGGAGTGTAGGTAATCAGCTCAGCCATTCAACCACTGCAATACGCTAAAGAAACTGACACTTACCTATTTAGAATCTTTGAAGTTGCAACCAATAAATGTAATTTCATATGTTTGCCATAACATTTGCGCTTGACAAAAACGAACCACTGAATTAGAAGGCTTTACTGCATGCGTTAAGTTAACAATTGAGCATTTTAAAGGAAGAGGGAACAAGTGGAATGAATTTGTAGCAAAGTATAGATTTTTTTAAATTAAAATAATGTATGCTTATAGCACTGAAACCCTTTAGAGATCCAGTCTAAAAATTCAGATATATTCTCCTACACTCTAGGCCTAGAAAGCAATACACTTAAGTAGAGTCACATGGACTTCAATGAGACTGAATATATGCAGGTGAAAAGGCAGATCTCTCTGCTAAATCTGGCCTTATTTTGTATTACACACACACACACACACACACACACACACACCCTGTGAAGTCAAGCACTCAAACATTAAGGAATGACGGAACTAAGGTTGCCTGTGCAGCCTCAATTTGGTGCCCTTTTGTGTTTATATTCTGTAGCCTACAGAATATATCAAAATGCATATGCACAAGGAGGCCAAACTGAAGTTGCACAGGCATCCTTAATTCTAGGATTTCGAACTTTTGAGTGCTTGACTGTGCATCCTTAAGGTTCTTTTAACATGAAAAACTAGGTTTTTACCAAAACAAACTAAAAGAATCAAAACTTCCCTCAAGTGGCACCACACGCTAGGTTGGAACATTTAGATCCACTAAACAGACCTCTGTCACTTGAACTAACTTGAATAACTGAGAGCAGCAGTAAGTTGTCATCCTCTAGGTGGACCAGCACTAACAGGGTCTATGATTCTGCCAGAGGTTTTCCACAGAATCTTGCTGACATGACAGGAATGGTGAGATGCCAAAATCTTTGTTTCCATTCCAACTGCTGGAGGGGTGTGTCCTCCAACGGTCACAGACTTCTGACCAGTCCCCAAAAAACTGTCCTTGCCCCAATCCTGTCTCTTCCTCACCCCTTCCATATTCTCCTAATCTAGTCAGTCCATCTCTATTACTCAAATTTCTAATTCCAGTCCCAGTCTCCTTACCCAACCAGTCCTAGTTCCCCCACACAGCTCCTCATCCAGTCTGTTTTTCCCCCTCGCACTGGCCTCTAGTCACCCCCATGCTCCCTGTCCCCACGGGCTCCCAGTGCTGCTCATCCAATTTTAGGGTCTACTCCCCTTGCTTCCTGGTCCCAGGACATTATGGGGCCAGTACACCCTGTCCCCCTGGGGGTGGGGTGAGAGCAGGGTAGGCCTACAGGTAAAGCTAATAGGACTCCCTGGACTGCAGCGAAGCGCAGCCTAATGGCCAGAGCCAGCAGGGCTCTCCCTGGCTGCAAGGAAGTGCAACCTAAGGGCCAAAGTCAGCGGGCTTCCCCTTTGCTGCAGGGAAGCACGGACTAATGGCCAAAACCAGTAGGGCTCCCCTTGGTTGAGGGAAGTGCGGCCTAATGGCCAGAGTCAGTGGGAGGTGGCTCAGTTCGCTTCCCCTCCAGGTACAGGGACCTAGGTCCTCTGTGCTCCACTGGGTCCCAGCCCAGGGCCTTGCAAGTGGCAAATGGGTTCACCACTAAGTAAGCAGGGAATCTGCCCACAACATGCTGACTGCTGCTGGGGCACTGGTTAGTCCCTCCTTGGGCTACTTTCTACCATGACTCCTGCAGTTGAAGTCAGGGTGTCTTCAGAGTCTCTGGGCTCCTCAGGTAGTGACTGTAGTCTCCCTGGGGCATCCTCAAATACCTAGGCCCCTACTTGGATCTCAGCATCTCCAGCTCCCATGGTCTGGGATCCTGGCTGCTTCTTGGCTGGAGAGCGGAGACTGAGCTAGGCTGCTCCCTTGGAGTATGCCCAGCAGGGTCGAGGGGATGGGGTGTGGTTTCTCCTGCTAAGAGCGCTGTTTTAACCCCTTCTGCTCCAGTGCAGGGGCAGTATACCATGTCACACAGGGTCTTTGCCCAGCCAATCCCCACCATAGCCTGGCTCCTCATTAGATCTGTCTCCTCCCTTCCACACATTCCCTTTCCTTCCCTCCACTGGTTCCAAGTCCCAGTCTAGTCTCTCCTCCCAGCTCATCATCAGATCTGTCTTTCCCTCAAGCCAAGGGCTCCCAATCTCCCCAGCTCCCAGTCCCAGTCTCCTCTCTCAGCCCTACAGCTGCTCCAGTTTCCCTTCCTATCCAGACTCTGTTCTTCTTCCTCAGCCAGCCCCAGTCTTCTCCCCTCCCAAGGGTTCCTGTCTCAATTGGCTCTCCGCATCCTTCTCCCAGCACTGGCTCTTCTCCCATGTGCATCCAAACCAGGCAGCTTTCTCCTCCATGCTGCCTGAGCCCATCCGTGGCGTGACAGAGTACAGGAAAGGCAGGCTCCCTGCTTTCAGTTCCAGTGCCCAGAGACTTGGACCCAGCCTGTCCCACGGAAGCCCAGAGCTGCAATGGCAAAGAAAGTCCTTCTCAGTAAGCTGCAGCCACGGGCTGGAACATTGTCAGCACAGATAGAATCCTCAACATTCTGAGCAGTGAAGCTCTAGCAAGTCTCTACTGGTTCATAACTTGGCCAAACATGGGGAGATTTTCACAGGGATGGCAAAGGCATATCCCTGACACAAAAACCACACCCCTCAAGCTCCTGCTCCAAAGCATGGTGTCACTAGATCCTCTCAAATGAAATGTCACTTTAAAAAACAAAAAACAAACAAAAAAAAAACACATATGGGCAAATCAACATTTTCCCTACCCTCATTCTCTGAAACTATGCAACCATTTTGGCTGAAGTTTTTCAGAATCATTCAGCCAGAGACACAGACACATTGTATGGAAAACTTCAGCACAAACAGTCAAAGTGTGACAAAGTGATAAGGAACTTAAAACAGGGTCTTATAAAGAGACGTACTGAGCAGTTCTATCAGCCCCACATAGAGAGTAGGCATATTATAGCTTACGTAAGAAAACAATTTGTCCTGTCAATAATTTGTTTATCTTTAATTTTAAAAAGCAGTTAATAAAAATTGAAGTGCTCTGTACTACAAGTCAGGCATAAATGGGAAAGTGATAAGAGTAAACAGTGATAAGAAAATGGATACTGTGAACACAAAAGTACATACTTCACCGTCTGAAATGCAGGGCTTATAAAACGTGGTCTCATGGACTATTCCCATCATTTAAAGAACCAGCAGAAAAATAGAAAGGACTGATCAAAACTTTCCTTGAGGTTTGATTTAAAGCCCACTGAAGTCAATGGGAAGGCTTCCACTGATTTCATTAGGCGTTTGAACTTGACATTAGATCATCATAAAATGGTCATGGGATTAACACATGCTCTGAAAGTAAAGTGGAATTAACATTTCACTGCCATCCAAGAACCTCACCACACTTTATGGAAGTTAATGAGTTATGCCTCAAAAAAATGCTTGCAAGGACAAGCAGCATTACCACCCCCATTTTACAGATGGGAAACAGGGACAACAAGAGGTTAAGTGCCTTTCCCAAGACCGCAAGAAAGTCTGTGCCAGAGCTGGAAATAGAACCCAGGTTTCCTTGTGCTGTGCTTTAGTCACAAGACACTGTTCCCTCAATAAAAGTGGATGGGTAGATAATCAGATAAAAGATACAGAAAGTCAAGCTGAGAAGCTTGAAAATAAATCTGAAATGAAAGATAATAAGGGCTTTGCAGCTTCTGTAAAACAGGCTAAATGGAGCTCAGAGGGGGAAACTGAAAGAGTGGAGAACCGTAGGAGAGCTAAATGTGTGAGCACTGAGAATTCCTGCAGGTAAGGAGGGAGCAGCTGATGAGGAAATTGGCCTGCTACTACAAAAAGTGTTATAAGAATTCCCACTAGAGGCTGAGGGAATAGGAGCAAAGCAGGTCTAATAACTGAAGTGATGGCTGCCACATACACTTACTCCTCTCACTTATGGCCAGATAATGGGCAAACCTGTGCACATCAGCAGTCATGTACTCCCCTGAGCCAGTCACCCACATCCCAGGAAGCACTTGCCACAAAGCTGCTACTCTCTTCTCACACAGGTAGGAGGTGAGATGGCAGAGTCCTGGCTCTGCTCTGCCAATGCTTCAGGCCGTGCAGCTTAACTAACACACCAGGGGATGTACATGGGACAAGGCACAAGGAATTGGGAAGCAGGTGGTCCCCGAGTCACAATCTGGTTTCTGGGCTGTTCCTGAGGCAACTCAACAACATGTGTCCCATACTTAGGGCTTGTGGCAACACATAATTGCTGTAAATCAGAAGTAACTCCACTGAACTCTGTGGAGTTAGGGGGCTAAAATGGTGTAAGGGATAGAAGAGATTGGCCCAGAGAGTGCAGATGTGAAACATTCTGATGGCAATCAGTCTGAAATTCTACTTGCTGAGCATACTGTAAATTCTAGCATCCCAGCTGTAGTTCCCTTGCATTAATACAATACGATCACATTTTTAAAATGAGCCTGTAACAACTATTGAAACCAACTCATAAAGCTGACCTTTAAAATCCCAAATTATTCTGCATTATACAGCTTGGGAGAGAACTCTTCCTTCGTGCTTTGTAATTTATTTAATAGAACAATATGTCTGATATAAATACATTTTTGTATCTTCCTCACCTAAAGCAAAAAGATTTTCCCTCTGTCTTGAAATAATTTTGCGTGTGTGTGTGTGAGTGCGAGAAAGGACAAGAATTCAGTATCTTCCATGTAAAACCACAAGTGCCCTCATTATTTTAACAAGCAAACAAATACCCTATTCTTCAGCTCTAGCAAATACAATTTTAAAAAATTATTTATGATCTTAACTAATCCCCATTAGTGATAATTAATTATTTTTATTCCTTTTGTAGATTCATTGTTTGTAATTGTGCTGTTGGGTGACCAAGGGGAATGGTCTCAACTTAGTTCCTTGTGGAGAACAGTGGTCACCTCGCAAAAAAATACTGCCACAAATGGAATCTGTGCAATCTCAGTAAGACACACCAAAGTCTTAATGGGAATAGGAATTAACTACGTTCTCACAGCTAGAGACGATCCCTCCAAGCTATAGTTCAGGTATACTGGTGGAACGCTTTGAAGACCCTGTATTGCTGCCGTCTAGGTTGCACCTAAAGTCATCTGCAGACAGATTGCAGTTCCGTTGCTATCAATCTAGAACTTCTGATTCTAACATGGAGAGATGTGCACAATGGAGCGATACTAGATGTCAGACAGGTACCGGGACCATCTGACTAGCACAGATTACATAGTTCAGTGCAAGTCAAGGTCTGAAAGGCTGCAGGGCACACCTCTAGCTGCTGTGTGCTAAAAGGAGTTTATTTGACTAGGCGCTTTCCCAGCAGACCATGTCTTACAGCTCTAGAGAACCAAGAGGCAGGCTTGCTTGGCTCCCTCAGCACTAGAGTGCTGAACTGTAGTCTTGCCCTGCTGCTGCACTGTTGTGCTTTAGGAATTTAAAAAAATTAATAATAATAATAATAATAATAATAAATAAAAAAGGCTCTCCATGACTCTTCCATGCCCCCATACAACACCAGGCAGAGTTTGACCCAAAGTATATAAGCAGTGGAATTTATACTATTTTTCTACATGTCTGTGTTCCGTAGTAGGAGAGCAGTAATATCAATATGCAAATACCTACATTATGTCTGAAATAATGTGTTCAGATAGACCATAGAATTTAAAATTGCTGGGGAAATGGATTGTCAAAGAGCCCTAAAGGTTAGAATCCAGAAAAGGAGAGCAAAATAAATCATAAACATTATAAAGAATGAATATTTTTGGGATGATTGAACAGAAATGGTTGTGTTCCCTTTAGCATATTTTCTGAGATTTATAGCATCTCACCAAAATATTTAAAGCACATCTTTAAGCAACACATTGTTGCTGATTTTGCAAAGGGAGCAAATGAAATTTTTTAATTCCATTTGCTAAATAATCTATTTTATTGCCTATTTGGTAAAGTGGCCCAGTTGCTGATTGTTCTTCATAGTGGACAGAAGCTTTTGACTATTCCACAAATGAGGTAGTGAAATTGCCTATTGTTCAAAGGAGGCCATTTTTCAAAACCAGTCTAACGTATGTATTTGCTCGTTAAGCCTATCAAATCCGCTCACAAAACAGCCTTAAAATATACAGAAGAGAAACATTTCTATCTACAGCTTTCATGCAAGAAGTCACACACAACGTCAATGAGTAAGTTCATTCATATCACATGGCTTACATACATATTAAGAGAATTAAATTTTGGTCCTTAGGTTACAAAGTTTTCATTTCTGATTAATAAAGGGAAATCATGTGGTAGATTTTGAGCATGTGGGGCCAGATTCTGAAGTCTGTATTCAGGTTTGACTCAGCCTTATTCAGGCAGAACTCCCATTGACTTCAGTAAGAATTTTGACCATGTAAAAACTGAGCAAGAACCTCCTAGTTTGTCAGGAAAAAATGAGATATGGGCCAAATGTATCAGAATTTCAAATCCAGACACTAAGAACTTCAGGGAGTGAAGCGTTCAGATTCAAATCCCACAATCCAAGCCCATTCATTTGGTTTTGGTCCGGGGCCAGATCCAAAGCTGGAAACGATCTTTTCCCACTGTCAGTGTGGCTATACCCAATATTTCTTAAGAACTGATATCCTCAAAAGATTTAGGCTCAAGAGCACATACGTCATGAAATCAATTGATGGTAAAAATCTAAAACAATCTGGGGTTGGAGGGTCTTTGCAAGATTTCAGTTGTACTGATTCCACACCTGAACCTTAGTGCTGATGATTTATTCTCAAAACCAAACACGGAACCTTAGCCTGGACTCCGGTTCTAAACTAGTAGAAACAAAGCATTACACATGCAAATAATGAGGTGCAGATGATATTTTCAAGCCAGGTGCAAATATGTACCTACATGCATTACTTGCTCAGCACAGCTCAAAACTAAATGGAGAATGGGGTCCAAGCTGGAAAGTAAATGAAATTTCAATTAAGAAAAGTTAGATTTCATAGAATTGTAAAAGTTACACTAGGAATCTCTCTAATCAGACAGACATTCTCCTTAGGCTTTACAATGCTTCCAGACATCTGGATTAGAACAATGAGGGCTCATCCCAGGCTCGGGGACACAAGATAACAGGATCTCACTGAGGACTATTTGTAAAATAAATGCAGGCTCTGAATTCAGTTCTTAGCACTTGCTCAGGCATGTAACCCCCTGCTCTGAGTGTCCCTAAGCCTCTGAGTACCAGATGCAGGGACCAGATGGCAGGGGATGGATCACTTGATAATTGACCTCTTCTGTTCATTCACTTTGAAGTATCTGGC
This sequence comes from Gopherus flavomarginatus, assembly GCF_025201925.1. Lineage (NCBI taxonomy): Eukaryota > Metazoa > Chordata > Testudines > Testudinidae > Gopherus > Gopherus flavomarginatus. The sequence continues at coordinate 115,695,190 of NC_066619.1, forward strand.
ATTGGCCACTGTCAGAAGACAGGATACTGGGTTAGATGGACCATTGGACATTCTTATGTTCACTTACATGGTGCTTTTCATCCACGTTTCAAAATGCTTTTCAAAAGGAAGGCAAATATCTTTATACCCATTTTAAAAAAGGGGAAAACTGACATACATAGTATTAATCCAAAAGCTACTGAGTTCAATTGACTTTGAATCTTTTCCCTTCAATGGGCTTCAAATCAGGCCCCTAGTGAGACTGTGGCATGGCTGAGAATAGATACTATGAGCTAACCACTGAGAAATACTGTGTCAAGTTCTAAAGCTGCTGCAGGAATCCTGTATATATATTTTACTCACTTATGATTTTGAAACTTGACAACACAAGCACAGCATGTGTGTGTGTGTGTGTGTGTGTGTGTGTGTGTGTGTGTGTGTGTGTGTGTGTGTGTGTGTGTGTGTGTGTGTGTGTGTGTGAACACAGCACTTTCTTTATAATTCAGGTAGTAGATTAATATATGACAGAAAAAGATATGTAAAGATATTTAAAAGTCAACCACAGGACAGGGTTTCCCAGAGGCAATTTGTCCCAGGCCCCAGGCTCCGCAGGGGTCCCCAAGAGAACGGCTGAGCTCCTGCCCTGGCCTGATCCCACCTCTGCCCTTCTCCCAGACCCTCAGCGCAGCCAGGAGCTTCCCTGAACACCGCTGCAGAGTGGCTCCGGCGGGGCCCTTGAGCTCCGCCCTGCTCAGAGTCGCATGAAGAGGGGTGGGGCAGTGAGCTCCATCTACTTAGCCTGGTGCTCACAGCCCTGCCCCCTTATCACGTGGCTCTGAGTGGGGCGGAGCTCAGGGGCCCTGCCAGAGACATGCTGCACCGTTGTCGAGGGAAGCTCCTGGCTGCACTGAGGCTCCGGGTAAAGGGGGAGCTGGGGGTAAGGGCCTGGTAAGGAGCAAGTGGGGCAATTTGCCTGGGCCCCGCAGGGGCCCCCACAAGAATATAGTATTGCAATTTTTTTTTTATGGAAGGGCCCCTGAAATTGTTTTGCCCCAGGCCCCCTGAATCCTCTGGGTGGCCCTGCCACAGGAGAGATGATTTGCCTGTAAGGATAAAAATTCAGTCATACATCAAGAGCTTAATAAACCCAGTCTTCACTTACAGTATAAATATTATTCTAAGGAAGAACTAATTGGTTTCCTATTGATATACAAATATAAAAGCAAACCACGCATGAGGTAATGCTTATTTCAAGGGAACTGGATGGATCAGGGGATTAGCAAGGGGTTAATGAGCCTTTTAATTCTATTTCATTGATCTGAATAAGGACCAGGACAGTAGTGACTTGAGACATACAAGGATGTTTCAGTGTGAGGTTTCATGCACAAAAATGAATCTTTGATTTTGGGCAATTTTGTACATCCAAAGATGAGTTTATCCATAAAAGTAGGTGACAAACAAATTTAACTGTAATTTAGCTACATGAATGAAGGGAGGGGACAAGATGGATTTTTTGGTGTTGGATCATGTCATACAGGACTATCCAGTACCTGCCCAGGTATTCAGATACCCCTCAACGCTGTTTGCCCGAGCACCTCAAATGAATTAAATCATGTCAGTGCTTTCTCACTTCCTTTCCTAACAATGTGGTCTGGGGAATTTTACTGGGGGCTTGTGGGAAAGAGATAAACAGTGAAGTGGCAAAGTTTGTGATGAGACAAAATTACTCAATATAGTTAAGTTCAAAGCAGACCACAAAGAGTTACAAGGGACCTCACAAAACTGGGTGACTGGACAGCAAAATGGCAGATGAACTTTAATGTTAATAACGGCAAAGTAATGCACATTGGTAAACATCATCCCAACTGTACATATAAAATGATGGGGTCTAAATTAGCTGTTACCATTCAGGAATGATCTTGGAGTCACTGTGGATAGTTCTCTGAAAACATCCACTCAATGTGCAATGGCAGTCAAGAAAAGCTAAGTGTTAGGAACCATTAGGAAAGGCATAGACAGTAAATAATGTAATTCCACTATATAAATCCATGGTACACCCACACCTTGAATACTGCATGCAGTTCTAGTCACCCAGTCTCAAAAGGGATATATTAGAAATGGAAAAGGTACAGAGAAGGGCAACAAAAATTGAGGATATAGCACAGCTTTCATATAAGGAGAGATTAAGACCAGGACTGTTCAGCTTGGAAAAAAGACAACTAGGAGGGTGGGAGTACAATACAAGTTTAAAATAATGAATTATGTGGAGAAAGTATGTTATTTGCCCCTTCACATAACACAAGAACCAGGGGGCACCCAATGAAATTAATAGGCATCAGGTTAAAAAAAACAAACAAAAGTACTTCACACAACACACAGTCAACTTGTGGAATTTGTTGCCAGGGGACATTTTGAAGGCCAAAACTACAATTAGGTAAGTTCACTGAGGATAGGTCCATCAATGGCTATTAGCCAAGATGTTCAGGAATACAACCCCATGCTCTGGGTGTTCCCAAGCTTCAGACTGCAAGATACTGGGACTGGGTGACGGGATGGATCATTTGATAATTGCCCTGGTCTGTTCATTCCCTTTGAAGCACCTGGCATTGGTCACTGTCAGAAGACAGGATACTAGGCTTGATGGACCATTGGTCTGACCTAGTATGGCCGTTCTTATGCTCTCACTTTCTTGTGTGAAGACATGAGTTTTGCAGAAAACCACAAAGTTCAGTGGTGGCTCTTGTTTTTTTCCTGGCAGGAAGTTCCTCATTCTTGTTCCACTTCCTGAGAAGTTTCTAAGCTCCCACAGACATGAACCTCCAGTCTTCCCATTGGTCAACAACATTGTTCCAGTGGAATGCAGCTGGGAAATAATGCAGCAGGGAGAGAAATATGATTTCTCAGGTAGCCAGGACAGATTCCATATAGGTCTCTGAAGATCAGGATAGCAACTATGCAATGGACTCTGTTCCATGGGTAGACAGTGCAGAGAGCAGTATGGCAGGGAGTATTTTACATTTCCAGATTTCTTCACTCACTTGTTAGTCCCGAACTTAACAGCTTTCCAACTACAAAGGCCATATAGTAAAAACATGAAAATACCAGAGCTATGCTATGCATGAAAGTAGACAATGAACCAACCTCCCAGTAGTAAAATTAGATATGGAATAAGAGTAAGTTGCCTCCCCCCCGACACAAAATCCCACAGTGAGTCAGGTTCAACAATACAATACTACCTCTAAAACTACACTGTAAGCCAATCTCAGCTATGGAAAAATACACTGGATTCCAAAAGGTTTGGAATTGGAATGCTTAATGAACTATCCAATTCTGTGGTAGCCCGCACCAAGCCTCTTCCCCTGTCAACTGCTCCTGCGACATACTCTCCTCTCAGTATCACTAAGCAGAGATTTGATGTTTGTCTCCTTGGGAAGATGGTAGAACAGTGGTCTGCTACCTTCATCCAGCACATCTTGTGAATGTCACGCCCTTTCCCAGCCTGCCACAGAGACCTACCAGAAAGTCAGAATGGCTCCAGCTGACTCTATTCAGTATATGGGTGAAACCATTTCCAGCTGGATCTTGCAAACTTTGTAGGTTCAGATATTTCTTTTTATTCTTATCTAATGCAGAAATTGAGAACAACAAAATTAATCTAGAGTTACTCTAGATTTAGATTAGCATAACTAAAATGAGAATTCGGCCCAAGGTTGGGACAAACTTCAGAATTTTAGGCACTTATGCAAACTGAAATGTACCTCCAGTCTTTTAAAAATTTGCCTGTACCTCATCACAATGGGCACATGAAAAACAATTTTCAGATTACTAAGGAAAATAACTATATTCCATATGGACATTTAGGTATACAGGCTGTAAATTTTATCCTGTCCCAGTACCTGGTATCTGGCTTGTCTTTAGACCATAAGCTCTTCCAGGCAGGTACTCTTATTTTATGCTGTACAATGCCTAGTATTATAGAGCTCCATTCAAGTTGACCACTAGCACTACCCAAAATACAAATAAGAAATAATAGATTCTAATGGTTTATCCTGTGTATATAGTAAGTAAATAAATATTGCACCAGTGTTGACTGTATAAACGATATTGGAATGCATACTGTGAGGTATTTATAGTCATACTGGAGTAAATGTTTACTATTTAATTGAACCTGTTTAACCCAATAGTAGAAAAATATCTTACAGCCATATCAAACAAGAAAGCAATTGCTAATGAAGCTCACTAAATTGCTACTTTATTCTTAGCTAGTTTGCATACTATAGGCAGTAATTTGCAACAAAACCAACTATCTTGCCCCATTCTTCAGCAAAGATTAATAGCTGATTGGTGTACTTAAATTTCCTATTATTAAAGATTATTTAGATATAGTGCTACAATGTATTTGCTACTGTAATGTAACAATGCACTGCATTCTGGACATACCATACCATTAAAGATGGACTATGGTTACCAAAATGTTAATATATTTTGTAATACATTGTCCTTATGTGTGTTCTCTTACTTGTTCATCTGCAGAATTCAGCAATGAGTTTCTTTGTCACTAATACAGATTAGTAAAAATCTACTGTATTGCCATTCACACCAATTGAACACAGGCAGATTACAAAGCAACATTCAATATTTATACAGGCTACTATTACTTCAGACTATTATTATCCAAGCCAAACAGCCAAAACCAAAAGTACTTATTTCTGGATTTCCAACAACTTATTTTAATATGAAAAATAAGGTAACTGACAATCCCTGAAAGCTTGAGACTTGGCCAAAGATTTGCACATAGTTTATAACTCTCTGCTTTACATAGCTGACCTTGAAAAAAAGGACTTTATTTCCCACAAAACAGTTATCATGCAAACTGGTTATTCTCAGCCCTCTCGTGTCCACAACATTCAGTTGCCATATTCTATAAGTTCACAAAACTTTCTGAGCACGCCAAATGGAAAACTGCATTTCATTGTGGAAATTTCTTGAATTTAGGACTGGAAAGGAGGAATCAAACTTTAGCAAGTTGAATTTGCACTCTTATCCCATTCACCCTCTGCTAACTGAGTTCAATTGAGGCCTGATAGGTCATAGAATCCTGTGCATTCATCCAAAATAGAAAGATTCTGCAGAAGAATAGGTCTTACTTTTTTGTGGTGTTAAAACAGGGATTTGTAGCAAGAAAAGCAAGTAACACAAGGACTGCAGGAAAAGAAATGATGGCAGTCTGCTTTTTCCTTTCCCTTATTTCAAATATTTGTTACATATTTCGTTTTCTTAATAGTTAGTGAATCATAAACTGCTCCTGATTTCTGCATTTTATCTGCTTTTCTTAAGTATTGGGTAAACAGCTTCAATAATTAATTTAAAGCCTATGAGTTGTTCACAACCATGTGCAATGAATATTTGTATTTAGTGTCCCTGTTTGATTAATCTTCTAAGCCACATGTGACTCTGCTCCCTGATTGAAGGAGTGAAACAAAAACAAAACCACAAAAATAACAAATGACAATTAATAATAAACTTCTGGAACTACTAATTACAAATCAAATTTGGGGAGTTAGGGTTTACCTTCACCAGCAAGTGTTGTCAATTACTGTGTCTTAATTAGGATTTTAGCATAAACTAACGTGTAAATTAACATAACACACCCTTTTCCCTTTTAACGCCAACATAAAATTTTGTGTCTCAATAAACTTCATCTTTCTAAAGTGTTCAGATACCGGTGTGACAAGTGCAATAGTAACAGTAGTAATCACAGACTGCAAAACCAAAACAAATAAGGAACTGAAAGACAGGGAATGGAAATCAGATGAGCCTATTGAGAGGAGATAATGCACATCCAATGTGACGATATTTCTGAGAGCCCCATTTTTGTAGGGTGGTATTAGAAAGCAGCTAATACTTCTTGAGATACTCCATAAGGTTCAGATTAACCACCTTCTGAACACCACTGTTGCTTTATTAAAATATAGCTGCCAGGACCTTACTCTGGTTGTTAAAGTGATTCTCCAGGATTGATGCTTAGTAAAGGTAATTTGGGGTAACTGGCTCATCTGTAATGAAAACAGTTTTTATGTTTCTGAGAAAATCTATTAAAATGAGGGGGGAAATTAAACAACAGGTGTCAAAGTATCAGAGAGCTCTTAAAGCACCATTAACTTATACACATTTTACACAAAACTCAGTAAAGAACCACTGAGGCCTATAAAAAGTACATGTTATTTTATAAGGCGATGATTTTAAAAAAAGCTGAGGTGCAATTTAAATAAACAAAGGGGGATTTGTTTCAGGGAGTAACAATGGGGGGTATGTTCCACATAAGCTTGTTATCTAGCTCAGGATACAATGTTAAAAAAAGCATTTGATTGAATGTAAGAATTCAGTAATCTGTCTCATAATGCTCATAAGCTTAGTGGCAATAAACTTTGCTAAATGCTAAGTCTGAGAAAATGCTGTGCAGGCAGATGGTGAATACGTGCCTAAAGTCTATCCCAAAGCTGCAAACATTACCATCTGCTCCGACACTGATCCCAGTTTCTGTTCAGTGGTATTCGTTAGAACTGGAAATCACATTTTCCCAACCCTCCAGTTTCACACCCTGGCCTCAGTGATGGGACTTCTCCTGCCTTTCTGGTTCAGGCCTTTTTGAATCTATTAGCCCGGAGCCTTAGTGTCAGCTGACAATCCCACAGAACAGCTCATGAATGGTTTTTGAAAAGTGCAAAGATTTTTTTTTAAACACACCTAATCTTGGACCAGCTGTGTATGCTCCAGGCCAGCCCCGCAGCCTAATTTAAAGCAGCCTTAAGCCATTCTAAATTATGCCAGCTGTCAATGCCCCAGCTGGCTGATAAGACAGCCAAAGATCAACGGTTATCCAGTCACACCCTAAACACCAGCAACAGAGAATGAAGGTGGCATAGGAGTTTAGACACCAATCTCCTTAATTACTGGACCACTATGCACTGGGAGAATCCTCCCATAGTTATTTACCCAATCTTTTGTCACCAGAATCTGCCAATGGTGTGGTGCAAACCACTGACAAAGGCCATGTCTACATCACCATAGCTAAGCTGGCATAACCCCATAGCATGGACACAATATACACTGATGGAAGGGGTTTTTCCTCTCACTGTAGACACACCACTTTGCCAAGCAATGGTAGCTAGGTTGGCAGAAGCATTCTTCCATCAACCTATTTGCATCTACACTGGATTAGCATAGCTAAGGCACTTGGGGTGTGGCTTTTACACACCCTTGAGCAACCTAATGGTGTGAACCTAAATTGTAAGTGTAGAACAGGCCAAAGTTAGCAAATTTCTGATTTAGGGTAGGCTCAGTTTCATCCAGTTGTAAATGGAGGGGCCAAAGACACTGGCCCATGATAAAGCAGAAAACCGTCACTCAACACGGTATCAAATCCTGATGTCCTTACTCATGCAAAACTCTCTTTGAAATCAGTGAGGGTTGCCGGTATGAGTTAAAAGTTAAGTTGATAAAAAACTTCATAATTTGACCCTGAAAAAATAAATAGCTTAAAGATATATGAAAACATAGCTAACTGATTTTCAACTATTTTAGAATTCTGAAACTTTCAGCTAAAGATCATTACTGTATTGTTACATATCCAGCAATGTTCAGTGTAGCTGTATATTGCTCATTTTCTCTTCTACCATCACTAAATATTACTTAATATTTGTATTACGCTGGAATAGATGATACTATGATCAGGGTCTCATTGTACCAGACAGAAACACATAGAAAGAGATAGTTCCTTGCCACAAACTACTTGCAATCTAAATAGATATAACAGGCAAAGAGTAGGTGATGAAGCGACTTGCTCAAGGCCACATATTAGATCAGTGGCCAAGCTCATTAGACCACACACTGTCTCATATACCACTTCCCACTGGCAGGCATCAGTGACCACCTGGTTCCCTCCCTCTAGGAGCTTGTTGTTCCAGAGACCTTAAAGAGGATTACTATACCAATCACAATCTGGAGCCGGTCCACATTCCTGAACCAAAAGTTTTCCTGTTGAAAAAATTAGGTTTCGCAGAAAATGAATTTTCTCATGGTAAAAAAAAAATCATTTGAATTGTAAAATTTTAAATTTACAAAAAAGCATATTATTTTTAATTGAAATTTGTTTCAGCATCCAAAAGGAAAAAAAGTATTCTGAAAATTCCAAAATTCTGAAATTTTGGATTTCTCTTAACCCTCTCTTTCCAGGGTTTGGGGTTCTTTTTGTTTTTTTCTTCTTCCCCCTTGTCTTCCGTTTTTTCCTTTCTTCATTTTAAATGTTCAAAACTTCTCCACCTTTGCAAATTATAAAGAGTAGCAAAAGGAAAAACAAAAAACTAACGAGCATTCTGCAGCCTCTCAATTTTTCCTTTGAACATTTTCACTAATGATAAAAAAAATCCATCCTCCTCTAATTATATCACCTATCGTCATATTCATTTTGGACACACAACACAACCCTGTTTATCCAAAGTTCTGAATGGACCCCCTGATACTTTCAGATTATGGATGAAAGAGGGGAATCAACCAAAAGGTTTTACAAAAGGTTGTTCTTCAGATTTCCAATCCCAAGGTACAGTGAAGAGAGCACTGGTTGTCTTTACAGCTAAGCCAGCATTCTCATGCACTACACCACCACAAAACATAACTCATGTTTGTTTAACCACAGGTCCATAAACCAAGGCCCTGTTCTGGCAAACATTTGCTAACCTAAGCAACTTTTCACATGTAAGTATTTCCATTGAACTCACTGGGAATTCTCACATGGGCTAGATGTTCATAGGATTTTCACCAGTTTGTATTGCATTATAGTTAGTGAATTTCTAAACAGGTAATTAGCTGATTAACAAAATATTTTGTCAGCTATATAGTTAAAAAAATCAGTGAAATATGAGCATATTAAAATGTAGTGTCAACAACATACGGTATCTAGCAACCATAGGGTGTAATTTCAGCTCATGTAGACACAGCCAAATTAGTTTTAATCTAGCTAAATTGAGCACTGGAGCAGGCTAGTTGAGTTATAGCTACACAAGCTGCAGTTATAACTTGTGATTACAATGTAGACATACTATGTGGACAGTTGCACAAGACACTGGAGAGGCATTTAATATCTTGACAGCTCAGAGTCTTCTGTTTCAAGTATTATTTCACAGCATCATGTCTGAGCCCAGCAGCAGGAACATTGGAGACATTCCCATTTTGAGGTTTTCCAGAACATTTTTCTAGCATTCTGTTAAATGTAACCGTAAACATATTTAATTTATGGAGATTCTGGCTGGCTTTGAATCACATTTTTCATATACTTTGTTTCATGATTCAACTTATGAGGGAAAGAATGGTTTTCACATTCCGCATTGGACTAGGACTTGGGAAATCTGCTTAAGCAGGCTTGGGCAAGGCATACAGAGTGGAGTTTTCAAAAACATCTAAGTGATTTAGGACGAAAGGTTCTATGGACTTTCAGTGGGACTTGTCTAAGCCACTTAAGTGCTTTTGAAAATCCCATACTAAAGCTACATGCCTCCATTTCCCTATTTGTAAAATGAGGTTAATGTTTCTCTGTATCACAAGAGTTATGAGGATACCTATATTAAGTTCTGTGAGATACTCTGACACTATGTTGATTGGGCAATATAGGCATCTAGATATATAAAAGAATGAGATGTCTTAAGGTTATAAAGTGCTTTGGAAGAATCAAAAGAAAAAAAATCTAACACCCCAGCTCAATGTTCCTTTTACAGAACATGGGTTCTATATGGGTTCATGCTGTTAAACATTTTTCCTATATATTTTCCACTGTAACTTTTGTATGGATCTACTTTGAGGTTCATCCTAGATGTGAAATTTATTCATTTTAATTTATTTGTATTTGGTAAGTTGCCCTGATATTTCTATTATGGAGACACAGTGTGGATCCTTATTTAAAATATTTATGATGGGCCAAGGGCTGCAACTTGGTTTAAATTTAGAAAAAATGGGAATGCAGGGAGAATAATCAGGAAAAGTGTCCTAACAATGAAATCTACTAGAAGGTAAAATATTCTCTTGAGGAAAATGGAAGATGCTCTATTACTTGAGTAATTTAAAACTCTACTGGCCAAAGTACTCAAGAATATACTTCTTGGAGAATGGACATAAATGAAAAGAACTAAAATCTTAAATCAGAGGATTCTATCATTTTATAGTATTAACATTTGTCCTATGCTACCCACCAGAAGTAATGTAATGCTTGAGGGCTGCCTGGATCTTGAATTCATAAGCATACATCAGTGTTAGCCAGTTCAGAAGTGAATGAATAGTAACCAAATTTTACTTCTTTGTGGAAAAGAAGAAAGTAAGAGACTGATACAAGTTACCTTGTCCTCACTGGGAATCCTGTCTGCTGGAGTTGAAAGCTGCCTTTAGAACTTTCCAGGGTTAGCCTATGGATTGGCTTCCTGGGCCATATGTACATTTGGAGCTGAGGTGCCATTCCCAGCTTGCACAGATGCTCAGTGAGAGCAAGCACAAGCGTAAGTGTACTTCAAATAATAGCCACGGTAACACAGGCAGTAGCATGTGGCAGCCCAGGGTAGCTGCCCTGAGTGCAAACCCACTTAGACCCTGTGGGTACATACTTGTGGCAGTTCGCATGTGCTGCCGCTCACTGCTAGCTGTGCTACTGCAGCTACACTTCTGGTTTTAGCACACTAGTTCAATGAGCGCTAGCATGAGTGGTTCTGTGCAAGCTGGGAATCACAGCCCTACCGCCGAGTGCAGACAAGGCTTAGACTAAATTCATGCCAATAAGAAGCTCTTTCCGTCAGATATAATCCTTGCTAAACAGATGGATGAACTAAGGTCTTCATCACCATCACATTCTGAGCCAGATCAGCAGCACATGTAAAGAAAATTCCTATTTATGTGTTTTGAAATACTTGTATGCTAGGTTAGGATGGAAGGTATTAGGCTAGGCTGTTACAGAAAAGCAGAGGGACCATTTCTGCATTTGCTGGAAGGGTCCAGTGCACAATGAATGCAGGAGTTAAAGATATGGACTGGGGAATGGGTGGCCCAGCCTAATTGTTGGAACCAGAGTCAGGAACCAAGCAGGGCAGGACTAAGGCAGCAACAGGGCTGGAGCGAGGGTTGCCAGGCATGCGGTTTTCAACTGGAATGCCCACTTGAACAGGCACTCTGGTGGCTCCGGTCGACCGGGCCATTAAAAGACCACTCTGGGGCACAGTGGGGGCCCTGTGTCTAACGCAGGCTCTCTGCCTGCCCTAGCTCCACACGGTTCCCAGAAGCAGCCACCAAGTCCCTGTAGCCCCTAGGTGCATGGTTGGCCACAGAGGCTTTGTGCGCTGCCCCCACCCCTAGTGCCACCTCTGCAGCTCCCATTGGCTGGTAATTGTGACCACTGGGAGCTGCGAGGGTGGCACCTGCTGGTGCAAGCAGTGCACTGAGCCTCCCTGGCCGCCCATGCACCTAGGAGCCTCAAGGACCTGGTGGGTGCCTCTGGGAGCCATAGTAAGTGCTGCTGGAACCCCACACCCTGAACCTTCTCCTGCATCCCAAGCCACTGCCCCAGAGTCCCCTCCTGCACCCAAACACCACACCTGTAGAGCACGAGGAACCCCAGTGAGCCAGCCTATATTCCTTATCCCTGATCCCACAGCCTGCCAGAGATGGAGCCTTCATGGCACCATGAGCATAGGCATGTACCTGGCGTGGTTCACTCACATCCCCAACACCTTTTGTGGTGTGATGGAGACCCTGGCGCATGCCTGTCTAGACTGTGCCAGGTTGCAGCCCCTATTCCGGCTCCTCCAGAACCTCCTGCACTTTTCCCCCACACCTTTTCATATTCGCTCCCTAGACAGCTTTGAGGAGCAGTGGGTCCTGTCCAGGTCCTCTGCTTGGTGTCCCCCTCTGGAACCCTTGTTCTGAACCTTTGACCTTCACTCCCATCCCTATCATTCCTTAGATATCCTCCAAATTCAGTTGGGTCCCAGGTTCAGTGGTTCCTCCAACAAGGCTGGGGAAGGACCTTTTAGAAGCAGTTGAGCCCGCCTGCCTCCTGGAATTTCCAATAAGGTCCAAACTCCCACCCAGAGCCCACACCCCAAACAAACACCCCAACACCCTGCCCCAGCTCTGAGTTCCCTCCTGCACCCCAACTGCCTCATCCGCTCCTGCACCCCAACTGCCTCATCACTGGCCCCACCCCAGAGCCTGCATCCCCAGCCAGAGCCCTCACCTGCACCCCAACTCTCTGCTCCAGCCTGGGGAAAGTGACTGAGGGTGAGGGAGAGCAAGCAACGGAGGGGGGGGGGAATGGTGCAAGCAGGGCTAGGGCCTCAGAGAAGGGGTGGGTCTGAGGCAGGGCTTTCGGGAAGAGGTATTCGGATTTGTGCAATTAGAAAGTAGGCAATCCTAGCTGGAGCAAGGCTGGGAACAAGGCAGAGGAGCAACTGCAGATACAGGCATAATCATTGAGCAGTCAGTGGCCAAATACAACTGCTAGGCTTAAGAGTAGTCCCTGCAATGCCACTCAGTCAGTTAGTCGATTGGGCCAATTAGGGGTTTCAGCTGCCATTAGCTAGCTGGTCACAGGCCCAGCTGCAGGCCCTCATTTCTGACATATGCTTAACCTGAAGCATGATAGTAGTCCTAAGCACTGAGTTATGTGGTTCAAACTGGACTTTTCATTTTGAAATTGATACTAAAAAGAAAAAAATTGATTTTCAAAAGTCAAAACCAAAACAAACGTCAAAATTATTGACTAAATGTTTTGACTGACCCAATCCATTTTTTTTCCAGATTGATTTCTGAAAATTTTCAAGGTTTCAACTTTGTCTTGATTTAGGGGACACACTCTCTCTCTTAAAAACACCCCTCCTGGTTTTCTGACCAGCTCTAGTTAGAAATAGATACATTTAGGAAGAAAAAAGTTTCCACGTGAGCCCGATAGTAATTCAGTCCAACCTATCACGTTTAATTGTATCTGTATTCTCAGATTGTTTGTAAACTAAGAACTAGTAGATAATCAATATTCTGAATAGAACTATGAAAAGTTCTAGAAATTAATTGTCTGTCCTTTCCTCCTAGTGATAGAACAGGATAACTAAAAAAACAAAAAACAAAAAACAACCAACCACTCCCCAAGAACATGCATTTAGACTATCTAGTGATGCATCCTGCAGTGCAAATAACTTTATCACCATAATTTATTGTACAAATATGCAGTAATTCACTTAGAACTGACAGCCGGCATGATTTTTTTTGTTTTAAAGCAATATGAATGTATGTGCTGTTCAGGCTCATTAACAATGCCATCCAAGTGCCCACAGAACAGTCATAGTCAAGGTTGGATGTTGATGTACAGTGCAGAAGTTTTTACATTTAGGAAGAACAAAAAAAAATCATGATCCTGCAGCAGAGCTCTTAATATTGACAACTTGGCCTGAAGGCAGGGTATACTGCTGTTTGCCACTACAGGAAGCAACTGATTTCTGTTTTTAACATTCTCATTCAGATTCTCTTTCCCCACTCCCCCCTTAAAAAAGTGTATTCAGGAAAATGACCTTCAACAAGCAGAACCAAACAGCTAAGGTCTGGAAATAAGGCAAGATATTAGGAACTAAAAAAAAAGTTTATTGAAACACAGGGAAAGATTCTGACTTTAGGCACAACTAAGTTCAGGAGGGGCGGAAGGAAGAGGTGTCAGCTGGAGCAGCACCTGGAGGTTATGACTCAGACACCACAGCTTCCTCCTTGTTCTAGGGATGGGGAGGTATGAGTAATAATTTGCTTCTTGTCTATACCAGGAGTAAATTAAGACAACTAGTGTGCTGGCCTCAGCTCCTCCTCTCTCTCAGCTCACCTGGTCCAGGTTTGAAGTGAGGCGCATCCACTAACTCTTACATGCCTTGGACCATAACCTATGAAGTTACACAGAGGTCTAACTCACCCATATTTCCTTGTGCAGGTATGTAATTCAACTCAACAGTCCAGAGGCAAAGCAAATATTTTATAATATATTTAGTCATGTAGGTAAAGATGCTGATATATTGACTAGAACCTCATTTCACGAGTAGTCCCACTGAGGTCAACTGGACAACTCAAGGAGTAAGGTGCTGGCAAAGCAAATATTTTATAATATATTTAGTCATGTAGGTAAAGATGCTGATATATTGACTAGAACCTCACTTCACGAGTAGTCCCACTGAGGTCAACTGGACAACTCAAGGAGTAAGGTGCTTCTCAGAATGAATAAGGGAATCATAATCAGGCCTTTATGGCAAAAATCCACCACTCTTAGGTTGAGCAAGCAGTACCATTGAAATCAATGGAACTACTTACAGAGTAAATTACTACTCTGCATAAGTAAAGGTAGTAGATTTAGGCCCTTAATTATAAATTAATACTTCAGTAATGGAGCCTATTTGCTTATGGGGGAAAAAATAAGGTGAGTTGTTGTAGTTTAAGTTTGTGTGTGCTAAAGTAATCAAACTCCTTCACTCCCCTTCCCCCGCCCCCCGCAACAATCCCCCTCCCCCACGAACATTTGGTATTCTTCCCTCTGTTATAAATTTTCAGTTTAGTCAAGATGGAATGCAAATCAGTTTTTTGTTTTTTTTTTAAATAAAACTAACAAAAAAATTCTCCTGTGTAGTGTAGTTGTATACATGTTCGTCCCAGGATATTAGAGAAACAAGATGGAGTAATATTGAAAGCTCGTCTCTCTCATGAACAGAAGTTGGTCCACTAAAAAGATATTATCTCACTCACCTTATCTCTAAAATTCTCTTAGGCAACCATGATACCTTCTGAAAGAGGTGGGGGAGGGAAAATCTTAGATTCAAAAAGGCCTGATTATCCACTGTTTGAACATTGAGCAATCATATTTACCAGTGCAGAAAGGGTGTAAAATGATGGTAATCAGATTTGGTAGCATTTCATACACTCGCTTTGCATGAATATAAATAACTACACATGGTGCAGGGCAATGGATAATCAGTCCCAGGGAATGGATATAGACCAAACCTACCCTTCAAACTCAAACAAGCACTTTATTTCCTCTTGATCTTTATTCTCTTTGAAATATATCTTATTCATATAAACCTCCATGTAGCACCATCAATGGCTTTTCTTCATGTACAATCCAACTAACTTTAGATCAGTTTCATTGATAAAATATTCCAGAGTTTTGCTAATCGTCATCTCAATTCTTTGAGAACCAACCAATCTAGTCCCCATGGCTTGTTCTCTGGTAAATTATTCTTGTTAATGTAGCTATCACATAGCAGTATATGCTGTAATAACTATAAACAGCAGATCTTATACGCAGTTTCAATACCTATGAAAGGAGTAATTCTATTTTGCCAGATTATACTTTGAAAACAGTTCACAGGAACAGTTTCTAACACTTTTCTAAAATGTATGAGTTTGAAACACATGCTGCTGTGCAAACTCCTTTAACAAGCTGGTTTTAGCTCACCAGGTATTTCCACACAGCCTCCTGATATCCAGCTTCGAAATGATATTCTAAGGTCCTGCCTGTATCTCATCTAGATGTTCCCCCTGTGTGTGTGTGTCTGTGTGTGTGTGTGTGTGTGAGAGAGAATGTTCATCCCCAAAATTTTCCAGCAGTGGGATCCCAAAAAATCTACATTATTGCCAAATACCTAGGGCATCAAAGACTGTTACCTTATTCTTATTAGGACCCAGAGTGAGGCAAAAACAACAGCTTATGCCAAGGGAGACCTATTATTGTTGATGCAATCTGGAAAATATCAAGCACTAGAGTGGGGTAAAGATGCATTGCAGTAACAGTGGGAGCTAGTGGGGCTTTCTGGGTCCCACTGCTGCTATTGGGCAGATCTCCCACAGCCCCCAAAAGGACATTTTGAGGGTCTAAATAAGCAAGCCCACACTATGACCAACCTTCCTTCCTACAAAGGCTGCTTTACACGGTTTCCATTTCTGCACCAGATCAGGCCAGGTTACGGGCAGTAGAAAGGTGGCTTAGAGCTATACCCACCCGCCCAACCTCAGCTGTTTCACATGTAAACTCATCACAGAGGAAGACTGAACTCCAAGTTTTTGAAACTCAAAGCAAGCCTCAGTGAAGAGAGAACCAAAACCAGAAGACACTGTCTCCCACACAAGTAAACTACCAAGTTACAGACAACCCCAGGAGAGTTAAGGTGATGAAGGGAATTCAAAACAGTTTACTTATACAATATATTCAGTATGATGGCTGCACTGAGGGAATTAAAATATGCATTTAGAGGCAAGTATTAGGAGAATACAGAAATATAAATGATTTTATTGAACTGATACATTGGAATTATCAGAGTGCAAAATTCATATGAGAAAGAACAGTAGCAGTACAGGTGGTGTGTTATACTCTGTGGGAATGTACCACGTCATTAGGAATAAGAAAACACAACAGGATATGTGCCAGCTAGAAGACAGAGACACAGGAAATCAAAGGCAGTTGCAAAATGGCCACTTTAGGGTTACAGTAGCTTGGCTCTGAAAATGTAAAGGGACAATCCCTCGAAAGGCATATCGTGGAAAGAGTGCCTGGGAAGGGCAATCATCACTGAAGAGTGCTAGTAGAGACTGAGTAGTCATGAAGCATGGTCCTGAGTCTGTGTGTTACATACCAGCTCTGTATTATGTGATACTGGACTAACTAGAAGGACAACGTGTTAAGCTGTTGTAGGCTCCTCTGGCAATTTGAACTGCTAAATGAGATAATGTTTTCACCATCTGGACATAGGAATCTGAGAAAGTGCTACAGAAACACCAGGAAAGGACCTCCATTCCTAGAAGTAATTACCACCACCACCACCCACATCAGTAAAAGGGAAGGATTACTGTGCCACAGAGTTTATTAAACAGTTAACGTGGCTAACTATTCTGGACCTAATTACTGGAAGTGAGCCAGGTATGACAAATAAGCCTGACATTGGGGAGCATCTCTGTCTAGTGATCATAATATTATTAGATTTAAAATGCTCAGGAGGACAGCACTAAAGGAAGGAACACAAAAGCATCAGGACTTCAAAAAGGCAAACTGTGAAGTGTTGCAATGAGACTTCAAGAAGTGTGATTAGAATTATGTGATGTACGGAAATTTCACTGCAGAAGAGGAGGAAGTGTTTAAAAAGCAGTTAAAAAAGAAGGCGAGACTGCAATTAAAATGCATCCTAGTGAAATCCAACCATGTAAAAAGGCATCAGAGGCCAATGCAGTTAAGTAGCAACATAAATAACAGTGCATGCGATACGCAGAAAGCTTTTAACAGTTTAAGCAAGCTGGTAAGGAAGGGAATGAAAGAACTATAAAAACTCATTAGTAGGGAAGGGAGGGCTAAAGTTATTCTCATGAGACATCAGCAGATTTTACAGTGACCTGATATAAGTACTCAAAATTAAAATGAAATGGAGTGAGCGAGAGAGAGAGATTGACCGGTTTAGCAATTAAATACCTGATTTTATAATGTTATGTAAGCTCTAGGCTCACTAATGGAATGATAGTTTAGGAATCCAAGGTGGCCATTTCAAAAGAAAATGATGAAACAGTCTTTCAATGGCTTTTTTTTATCATCATCATCATCATCAGCTCTCCAGTCACTTGGAACTTTACCTTAAACTTTTAAGAGTTCTGAATCCTTTACTAAAATCCAGTCTGTTTCTGGTCATATTAACATCCTGAACGCGATCTACAGTAAGAGAAAAATGGGTTCTGCTTTCTTATGATGTATAAAGGCTGCTGTAAAAATTCATACTTGGGCATTTGTTTACAGTCTATAGCAGGGGTAGGCAACTTATGGTACAGGTGCTGAAGGTGGCACGCGAGCTGATTTTCAGTGGCACTCTCACTGCCAGGGTCCTGACCAACAGCCCAGGGGGGACTCTGCATTTTAATTTATTTTTAAATAAAGCTTCTTAAACATTTTAAAAGCCTTATTTACTTAACATACAACAATAGTTTAGTTATATATTATAGACTTATAGAAAGAGACCTTCTAAAAATGTTAAAATGTATTACTGGCACCCGAAACCTTAAATTAGAGTGAATAAATGAAGACTCGGCACACCACTTCCGAAAGGCTGCCGACCCCTGGCCTATAGTTTACCTTCCAGTTGCTGGGGAGTATCAAATCTGGTCTTATTGATTATCCCAGAGGAGTTCAACGACATGGAATGTGAACACTCTCAGTCCTTTATTGAAAGGAGAGGGATGTTGAATATTTATCAAAGACAACATTTGTTTCAACTGTTTCTCAGGAATTTGAGTTAAATAGCTGATAATGGGATCGGGAGAAGAAAATAGATTTAAGAAGTCTGAATATAAACCCCTTCCCTCTCAATTGGGTTTCATTTAGAGTGACCAGACATCTTGATATTAGGGGCTTTGTCTTATATGCAACTCTAACCTTCCCTCTGCCCCTAGAAAAAGGTGTCCCATTTTTTCACACTGCTATCAGGTCACCCTACTTTCACTTGTCTCTGATGTTATAAATCTACTAACCCTGCTAATTCTCCAGGTTCCAAGTCTTAAAAAACAAGGATAAAAAAAAACAACAAACAAAACAAAACAAAAAAAACCACCCACCATCCAGAGACTTAGCTCACTAATTTTTAGTTAAGTATAAACAGAAAATTCAGACTGACATACTTAGTTCCCCAAAAGAATGGTTAAGATGTGGTATAAAAATTTCCAATTAATACCAGTGGAACAGATAATAACACTGCATTTAGTAGCTGCTAAATTTCTGGGAAGACAGAGAAGACTGTAGGATACAGTGGAAAAAATATCACTGAGGTGAGGTGGAGAATGTGTTAAACCCAGATGATAAACCAGATTTGTTGAACCTTGACTAGGTAGCCATTCTCGTGTTTTGAAATTCTTTATAGCCTCAGGATCTTTTAATTTTCTAGGAAATGAATATAACTATGGCTAGCTTAGCAAAAATTGCTGTTGAATATCATAATGCATGCCACAGAGAATAGAGTCCTTTAAGTACATAGTCAGTGCTGCAGATGGTACTATTAATTTCTGCTACTGGCTCTGAGTCAATGCAGGAGGTGTTGCCTGCCTCACGATCCTAAAAAAAATGAATATTCGTTGCTTTCCTGATTACATCTCTTAAGTGGGGCCCAAAAGAGATTTGTGTACACAGAAAAAAAAATTGTGCAAACTGCAAATAAAGTTAGACTGTCCCTAGGTTTCTCTTTTTAAACAAATTCTTTAGAAAGGCAAACTGGTTGTCTTATCTTGCTCCAGTTACCATGTTTTCTTTGTTGCAATGGCTCTTGGTGTCTGACAACTGCACCACACAATACACCCTTTATATTACAAAATATGAAGCAAGTGTAGAGTGGTGATATTGGAGGAGTGATTCTTTGTTTCCCAAAGCATCTAAGTAGCCAAGACAGACAGAATTCAAGATCTTGCATTAGATTGCAATGTCACTAAAAGCTTTGTGGAGAGACAGATGACGAGTACTTGAAATGGACTGACTGATTGAACCTCAGAAAAGCCTTGTTCTGTCTTATTGATACCTAGTGACACAAGCAGCTGAACACTCATACATTAAAATGCTCAATCTTCACCTAATGGATCAAAGATTGCTAAATGGTCCTTAAAATAGGCAGATTAACAAATTCTTCAATGAGATCAATGCAGTAACCAGAGTGACTTGAAAGCTTTTTACATTCACTCAGCTTTTCACCTTAAGAAAAGGAGGAAGCCTGAGCAAAATGTTTGCATTACCATCTCTTGTCCATGAAACAATTATTTGCATTCCTCACACACAGGAAGATTTCGTGACCTTAATGTATAAAGCCATGGATAGTATATTACATAGATTAATGCTATACAATGAGCACATTTTAGTGCCATATTGATAAATAAATCTACTTCCAGTACAAGAAAATTAGTTCATAGAATCGAATAATAGAATATTAGGGTTGGAAGGGACCTTAGGAGGTCATCTAGTCCAACCCCCTGCTCAAAGCAGGACCACAATATGTAAGTTCCTTCACTTTTACAACGGCTAGAAGGTTTTGGGTCTCTCTCTGGCTTCAGAATAGATATGGCTAAATTTTTGACCATGATATTTTCTAAAAACAGAAGAAACCTATCAATCTCTGGTGAGGCTTTGCCCTTTTAAAAGATCAAAATGATGGGATTTGTATATTTTAGCACTACCCTTAGTGCCCAAACAAACTGGAGTAGAGGTGACTTTTGGTGCAACCCTGGAGAAAGGGTGCTGGTTAAGTTGCACTGTCAGAGCATTTACTTCTGAGTCACAATTCCTGCACTTCTTGGGAGGGTAGTAATATACTGCTGGCCTATCCCAGCGTTATGTTCCCATGAATAACTAAGCTGAAGCGAAGTCTCTGTCCATTTCCCAGGCATTTGTTCAGAGAGGGAGTTAACAGGCAGCAGGTTTACTTATATGCGTCTGAAGCTAAAAATCCAGGTAGTCGATGTTATTACTTCCTTGTTGTTAGATAGCTTTATATAAGGTTAGATTATGACTCAGACTAATTACAACTCCATTTTTAACTCAGCTAAATCATGTTCTTTGTAAATGGTTCACTTTATATAGGAACATACTTTGTCAACAGGTTCCACAACTATTTGTGGTAGAATGCTGAGGATCAGAATTCCTACTCCTGTCCTTGTCAGGGAAGGGTAGTCTAGTGGATGAGACTTACAAGTACTGTACATAGATTGACTCAGAGGCAGTGTGGCTAGGTGGAGGAAATTTTGGTGTCACTAAAAACCTGAGCTCTAATCTCTGTTCTACCAAGAGTGACCTTATCTCAGTTATCTTATTTGTAAAATAAGAGCAATGATACTTGCCTCCCTCCTGAGGTGCGGAGTATACAGCATTATTCAATAGTAAGGGCTACGAACAGCCTAGAAATACAGGCAGCATTGAGTAGATATTAGTTTAGAACACAGAACCTTAAGGCTCCCTGCTCAGCGCACCTTTTTCCTGTTTACATGGTGTTCTATGGGGCACTTTCTAATCTATTTATAACTTTGTCTGGAACTATATAATCCCATCATATTTGTGTGTGTGCGTGTGCGTGTGCGTGTGCGCGTGCGTGTGCGCGTGCGTGTGCGCGTGCGTGTGCGCGTGTGCGTTTTATTATATATATAAAATGATTCCATACAGAACACATTTTCCTATTCAAAATACATTAAGGTAACATTAAGGTTGCAAAATCACTCAGGTCAGGAAAAAAATCAAAAGCAAAGTTTCATTGTGCAATCTCAGCCTCAGCTCTGGTCCCTGTAGGCAGAATTATGATGTATTCAGGTTACATTATGACATACTATACTATATCTCAAGTAATACCAGATGATAAGAGAATTCTCTCCCCCATAGTTCATATAAAAAAGTTGAGTCAGCAAAGTTATGGAATATTACAATAACAAATTTAATAATTTGCTCATCACCAATGTACTAAACATTTCATGGGAAATTGTTTTCCTTTTGAGACAGATACGAAAATAATAAATTACTGTTCAGAGATGTAATTGCAATTTTTTTTCTGAGGGAAACGTTTAAAGAGTTCTGTTAAACAATGTGGATATTGCTTTAGTATGTCTTATGTAACACTGGGGTTTTTATGAGGGAATTAGGCACTCAATTCCCATTGAAATTCAATAGGTAAGAAACTTACTCCCCCCTTAAGCATCTTAACAATTCCATTTTAAAATCATATTTAATTTGTATTTTCATTAGTCCTGGTTTTGGATCTTCTTAGTAAAATTTGAGCATTATTTTCCCTAACTATTGTATGCATGCTCTTTGCAGTATTGTTAAACATTCTTAATGTCATGTTGGTGTATAGGACATATTCTTGTTCTCTACTGATTTCAAAGTTAATATACCTCTGAGTGGAAACATAGAACTAACTAGGAAAGTGATTTTTTCTTTAAATGGACATAAATGTATGTGAGCTTCCAGATGCTAAATATTGAATGGTACTAATAGCAATAATGAGTGATGCCAGTCATTCCAAACAAAGGCCCATAACACCTTTATACTACACTGCCAAGTATTTTGATGATGTCATATTTTAAAGAAACATGTTTTAGAAAAAGTTTAAGGATTTTGAAAATTTTCATAAATCTCTGCCTGTAAAAAAGAAGACACAGTTTCCCTTAATAGCAAGAGTTCAAGTATAAAGGCATTGGAGGAAAAAAAAAGAAAAAAAAAGGGTTTAGATACAGTGTCCCTCCCCATTCTGAAGCTAAAGATAATGGGATCTGGCAAATCTGAAGATGAAAACTTAGATTTTCAAAAGTGAGGAGTGATTTTGAGTGCCTCAATTTTGAGGTGTCCAAACTGACATCTTTCAGAAAGTGCGGGGCACCTACCCTCTGAAAATCATTCGTTTTCATAGTTGTAGTTGACAAGACAGTGCAATGCATTAGCCAGTCAAGTCTCATCGGCTTGTTTCTGAGCTAGCTTACACCAGGTTTACCTTAATGTAACCCCATTGACATCAATTGACTTATTCCCAATTTACATCAGTGCATTTGAGACCAGAATCAGGCCCCCGGTGTTCAAAGTTATTCGAGTATTATTTAGAGAGCATCCCACCGATTCATAAAAGCCTTCCTCTTTATTCTCACATCCCTATGAATATAAAATATCTAGGGAGAGAATCAGTACATCATTACTACAGATAGCTAACCCAATTGTATTTAGACTCCCAAGAAGATCTCCCATTTAGCTCCATGGTAAGAATTCTTTTAATTGTAGTCAATATTGCATTATCTTTTGTTGTTCAAAAATTCCAAAGCCTAATCAGTGCATGCAAATCAATATTTTATTGAGTACGGGAGTTCGGTGCCAGTGCTGAGATTTCTCTCAGTTATATACAGAAATACACTTAGTTACTATTAGTCACTCAAGCATTTTAATGTAGAAATTATTTTTAATAAATTCTATTTGCAGCTCAGTGGTTGACTTGAAACCTAGTAGTAGCATTTCTTTAAGAAGAGAAAAATATATTTCTCCGACCTGTCATTTTCTTTCCTTAGAGATAATCCCACTAACCCTTTGCTTCTAAATTGGGTCACTTCCCCTCCAGTACTAGAAACATTCACAGAGCAGTCAAAGAAGACCTATGGTCAAGTTGTCCTTTACCTTTCTTTATTCCATAAAACAGAAATTATGTAAGAAATTTTAAACTACTTTGGAAAATAGAGAATTTTTCTAAGTTGTTCTTGTCCCTACTCAGCATTGTGTAATAGACTTCAGGAAAAAACAAACAAACAAACCACCCTTATCAACAGTAGATTTTTTTGCTCCATACTTATGTTTAAAAACAACATTACCATTATCTCACAGAGATCTAAATAAAATATAAAAGCACAAAGAGAAAGGCGTAAATAGAATATATGGTGTGTGTGTGTGTGTCTCATATATTCTGCAGCACACAGTAATATCTTTATGAATTCTTTCCCTTAGATGGCTAAAGGAATTCCCACTGTGACCTTTATTCCATTAAACAGGGTAAGTATTATGGCACAGAACAGGTGGTACATTAAGGCCTTTGATCATACTATAAACCACATCTCTGTTGCATCAGAGACTATCGGAAATGTAATGAAAACATAATGAAGGCAAAGTTCTCACTTACCAAATGGTAGTGTGCAGCACAGCTAATTGGATTGTAGTATAAAATGTTGCAGGAGAGGGGAGAGAGAGAGAACAAAAAATACTACTATGATGGTAAGAAGAAGAAATCTGTCTTTGTTCCCAGCCATGAAAATATTCCAGGGGAGTCCCGATATTGCAATTTAACCTTTTAAAATCAAAAGTTTTATTCTATGTGGTTTACATGGAGAGTTGTTAGAGCTTTTATAAAGAATCTGATTAATTTAATCTTTTGTATTACAGTTTTGTGACTGGATATTATGCCTTTAAGACGTCATCCTCACTTAACAGTTACATATCAACTAAGGATGGCCAAACAATTTAGAAAAAAAATAACATTTCCATTTGCACTAGAAACCAACACCAAATCTGAACTAAGATAAACTTTTTCAAAATCTCAACCTAGATTACTCAACCTCCCACCTGCATAGTATTTCAAATTCATACACTTCTCCACAGTAGCTGAGACCTAAGTGCTGTAATACCAGAAGAAAGACTGTTTTTGTAGTATTTTCTGATCCAATCAAAGGAAGAAAGTCATGGTGATATCAATGTTTATTTTTGGGAGATTTTCAGGTTTACACAATTTGGGGCTAAAAAAGTGGTAGGTAGCTTTAAATAGTTATCCAGTGCTTGAGTGCACTGAACCAAAATGATACTGGTCTCTGAACCTCTTGAGATGTGCCCATCACCAATATCCACCTACAGAAATATAATTTCGTCCTAGGTATTTTCAGTAAAAGTCACGGACAGGTTATGACTTTTTGTTTCTTGCCTGTGATGTCTATTGAAAAGTTATGATTTGCTGAATAGGATTATGTTATTTGTATGCATGTATCATTTTTGTATCTGAAATTATGAATATTAACTATGTACCTGTATTTCAAATATTTGCTCCTGAGGTAACACCAACACATTGTGGAGGAACTATTCATGTTGAATGTCCCATCAAAGAACTCCCTTCTATTCATGTGTCAGTATAATAATATCTGCATCTATAATTTTCACTCCATGCATCTAAAGAAGTGGGTTTTTTACCCACAAAAGCTTATGCCCAAATAAATCTGTTAGTCTTTAAGGTGCCACTGGACTCCTTGTTGTTTTTGTGGATATGGACTAACATGGCTACCCCCGATACTTGCCATCAA
Source organism: Gopherus flavomarginatus (assembly GCF_025201925.1). Classification (NCBI taxonomy): domain Eukaryota; kingdom Metazoa; phylum Chordata; order Testudines; family Testudinidae; genus Gopherus; species Gopherus flavomarginatus. The sequence goes on from NC_066619.1 coordinate 115,720,036, forward strand.
AGAACACTCAGTTGACAATGGAAGATGCCTATCTACTCTTAATGGACTTTCCTGTGAACATTCTAACTAGAGTATGGCTAATGGCCTCTACTATGACTAAATGAAGCATGCATGGACATGTGACTTGTCCATGTGATTCCAAACTCCATCTTGTTACCTGTAAATTTCCACAAACTAGAACAATGAGTTTCCCTCCACATGGCAGAATCTATAAAAGACCCTGGAAACATCTCCATTTTGCCTCTTTCCTGCTCAAACCTTTGGACTATGGACTTATATTAATGGGAGCATTCTAACCAAGGGACTGAGGACCTTCCAATCATTTGGAAGCAACCAGAGACTTAACAAGCCAGCAGTTTATTCCATCACTGCTACAAGCCTGACCCAAGAACTTTGCAATTCTTGTATGTATTTGATTTAACCAACTCCAAGAGCCTCCAGACAGTGAAAAATGTTTCTTCTGAAAACTGAAGTTTTCAGGTTTTCAAGGGGGACACACACACCACACACGTCGAGGGGAAAGTACACTTTCTTGGACAGTTTTCTTTGTGTCAAAAAAGCTAATGTCCCATCAAAAAAAAGCAGACAAACAGTTTAATGGAAAATCTTCAGCCAACCCTCATGAAAATCAATATCCAGCATCATGAAAGACTCCTTGCATCAAACCTGAGTATAATAAGGATCTGACATAGGTGGGTTCCAAAAGCAAATACTATTATTACATTACAGGGATCAGTACCCACTGACTCAAGTGGTTATTGTTACCATTAAAGAAAAAGCTCAGATTTAACCATAATCTAAATAATACTTCGCATATAATAGTGGCAGACACAGATTAGATTGATTGATTATAAGAGAGAGAAGGGACAGATGGACATCATCATTCATTCAAGGATTTCAAAATGCTTTACAAACATCAATGGATTAATGGGCCCTGCAATGCAGAAGAAAAGAAACATTTACGATGATTTCTACCTTCTATCTAAAGAAACCTGCTGCCACCTTTTTACCCCCTGCCAACTTTTTTAGTCTCTTTGTAAGTGACACCTGCCAGATGAGCAATGGAATGAGATTTGAGTAACGACAAAAGAAAACAAAAGCCTTTATTACAAAGCAACTATGACAAGAGTCACTGCTCTTGAAGCAAATTTGGGTTATGAGAGAGATATTAAGATAAAACTACAGTATAGTTTATTTCTATTTATAACTATAATAAACCTGTCATAACCAGAGTAACAAAGATCTTACTGAGGTAAAACATATTGGGTCATAATTTTATATTAACATTTGTATAGTTACCATGGTTGTATAACAATATGTATAATCCAAATATAATTTTATGAGGAAGAAAAAACCCTAGGGCACTGTGAGCAATACTTTAAAAACGGGACATCAGTTGCACTGCTGGATGAGCTGTAGCAATATTTAGTGGCTCTAGCTACCCAATGAGAACTGCTCCTCAAAATGATTTTTGAGACTCTACAGGTGACTTTTAAGATCAATTATTTTTCCTGAGAATGAAGCCCTCTTGCCCATGGACATCTAGATTACTGTTTCTATAACTTTATTGGAAGTGGTGTTTTACCAATCTGTCAGTGCAATTCGATTTAATACAGTGCAGTTTTTATCATGGTGACAGACCTGAACTAAAACAATAATAACAAAAAAAATACTCCATCCAGTTAAGCACTAGTCCTTTATTCACACTATTGGTTCACACAGGCTCCTGAACAGGAACTTCACTCTTCTAGAGTTAATCTCCATGACAAAGATTATATATTACAGATTAAATATGGTGAGTTTTAAACAGGTTCTTTCTTTAAAGAGGAGAACTATAATCAATTAAAATCAAATCCTTTTATTTTCACATTTGTAACTTTTGAAACATTTGTTATTTACCAAAGCTATCTTTGTGAATTAAAAAGATGCACTATTTCACAACCTATTTCATGCACCAAGTTCAACCTACACAGGTATGACAGCACAATTATTTCCACAGTAACAGAAACCTCAAGAAGGAAATGACATCAACGGTAGGAAAGGCATCCATTAACTTTAATGTATGGAGATCTGTGACATATGGCATCAGGCCAAAACTGAGAATTTTCAACTCAAATGTACTCCTAGTGCTAACATGCAGCTGTGAGAGCTGGAGAGGAAACTAGGGCACCCAATGGAAAAAGAAACCATAACAGGAGGGCAGAACAGTTAATTTCAACCACACAGAACAGAAGGAAGTAGTCGCTGATGACAGAGGGGGATCCAAGGGTCTAGTTTCCACTCTGTGTATCAACAGTGGTGCAAGGAGGATGTAATAAATAATAATTGATTGTCATGTCATAAATGTAGGCTGCAACATCACAGAGATTGTGGAGAAGGTGGTAGAAAATCATTTATTCATCACACAGAACTTCAGAAGCAATAGAAAAAAGAACCCAGAAAATACAGACCGAGTTTATTCCTATGTGAAGATTTCTCTGTAAAGATGCACCATCTGCACGCGCGTGCACACACCTTGAGAGCCTCCAGCTGCCAGAATCTAATGGGAGGAAGATGTTCCCTAAAGTAGCTATATAAACATGAAAAAGGTCCTGACACTCAAAGTACAGACATTAATATCAGAGCAGTCAGTTAGTTCTGAGCAGTTCTGAACAAAGGCTGAGAACTTAAACAGTGTCTCAATTCTATTTTGTTACTTCTGGGAACTTGAAAAAATAAATTCAAAATGCCTGATTTCTCTTTATTCAATCATATGAGAAAGAAAGACTTAGAGGAAAAATCCACTCATAGGGACCTACATTTATTTCTTTTGTGAGAAAAGGGTTTTACTAAACATAGCTGTTCATGTTTTGTCTCTTTTAAAATTGAACCCAGAAGTTAAACTGCACAAACAGTGAAAACTAGGAACACGATGATCTACTCCTTTGTTCCTGAGCCGGGCAGAAGAATGGGGTAGAGGAAAATGAGTCCCCAGCATCAGTTACAGCAGCCTCATGGTTGTTCTAATTTACACTTCATTTAAGTGGCTCCCAGTGGGCTGCAGGAAGAAGAGACTTGTCAGAACTCTGGCCAGGCCCCCTCCTACTCTTCAAGCCACCCATGCACATCAAGGGCGAGGTAGAGCATGTGAGCAGGGACAGCATAGAGCCATCGCAACAGCTGGCTGAGGAGGCCCCCTAGGGTGACCAGATGTCCGGATTGTATAGGGATAGTCCTGATATTTGGGGGATTTTTGTTATGGGCTCCTATTACTCCCCACCCCTATCCCAATTTTTCATACTTGCTGTCTGGTCACACTAAGGCCCCCCTGCACTGGGGGGTTCTCCAGGGGATATTTCTTTCCCCTTTGCACTTCTTAGGGACCAATGGAAAACTACCCCTTAATATTTTTGCAAATCCTCTTTTAACAATCTAAATAAGAACAGGTGATTGGAAATTAGCCTATATGGGACCAGGTTGTGAATAGCCCTGCGTGGATGCCAGAGGGGAGAGAAGGTACCAGGAGCCTGCATAAAGGGCAGTCACATTCCTGGTGGATAGTGGTAAGCACTCTGCCAGGCTAGAACTGCAGCTAGCAAGCCCCAAGGGGGCAGGGAGAGGGTGAGAGCAGGCCCACTTTGCCCCTCAACAACACTGTCCAATCGAAGTAGGTTGAATGGGGCACACTTTGCCCCTTTTCAAAGTAGGGCAGAGCTCTCTCAGAAGCATGTGCTGCCCTGCAGCCCCAGGAGGAATGCTGGTAGAATTTCTCCAGGAATTTCCAACTGTAGCATAGCACCTCACCACCCAGTACCCCAGCTGGTCATTTCAAGCTACAAATTGGTCCATGATTTTTAACCTGACAGTGTCCCTTTAATTGCCTTATCTCACATTTAAACTGTTCATCAATCTATCCCAGTGCACGCTAGGAGCTCTGCTCATGAACATGGTTTATTGTATAGAAGTTCACTCAAGGGTTGTTTGGTGGTGGTGTTCTACAGATCCTCTTTGATTGGCACAAATATTTTCAGGTTGACCACTAAAAACTTCACTAAGTGAAAAATCAGCATTTCCACACCACAGTAAATGGTATTTGTTATCTTCCTTTAGCCCTTTGTCACTTAGTGTAGGTAGAGTAGCAAAGTAGTCCCAGTCCCTTAAGTAATTAGTGCATCCTAGTGAATCAAAGCTCCCCGCTGACATCCTTATTTCCCTTCTCAGCATCAGCAAAAGCAGCAAAAGAGTGAGTGAGTAAGAGCGCGTGCGCACAGGGGGTAAGGGAAAAACAAAACAGTACACATTATCATGTGATCTGCCTTATTTTGCTGCATCCATCTCCCCTTATTGGAAACTTCTTAATTGATGAATGAGGACTTTATCAAGCCTGGCAGCAGTCGTTATGTCTGTGATTTTCCTTGAAATGTATCTGTCATGCAGCTCAAAATTGAATAGCCAGTTTGGGGCCTAACCAGAGACATGGCACTGACTTAAAGCGCTCGGAAGGGAATGAATGATTAATGCAGTTTATAGACAGGATAGCGCTTCCTCTGTCTCATGTGCTTTTTGTATGTAATCTCCAGTGGTTCAACTTGGGATGGATCTAATGAAAAAGGACTGGATGTTTTCCACCTTCTCTTCAATGCATGCTGTACGATTTATCCACTGACAAAATGTGCTAATGAAATGTCACCTTGGACAGCTTGCTAAAGGATTGATGGGCTGAAAGTTTTGCACTTTATTTAAGTTTTGCAGGAAAAATGAATAAGTCCTCCAAACTCTGTATGATATAGAGATCCATTATGGTTTCCAACTCAGTAGCTGTGCCATGATGGAAAAGGAAGCTACTGTGCAAAGAGCTGAGTGTACAATAAAAAAAATAAATAAAATAGAAGTCCAGGGTGCATGGCTTTATTGCACTCTCTCAGCTGTAAAGTTATGCAACTAACTATGATTTAATTGTGTTCAATATTATTTTTCCCCTATTAAAATAAACATCAAGCTCACAAATCCAAATGTGCTATTTCTTTACCTGATTGGAATACTAGACTGTAAAAAAAAAAATGCAGCCTGTGAATTTTACTTTTTTAAATCCTTTAAGTCATTTCCCGTTGTGGCTAAATCTAACCCTTTCAGATTTCATCAAGCCCCCTAAACAGTGAGCCACTGTATAACTGATACTAGAGTCATTTGAGTCAGCCATGTATTTTGTCCTAGTTTCTCATCCCACAGGAGCTGAATCTTACCAAATGCCGTTCATCCCAAGTCCTAGTCTCCCTTAACAAGACAAAAACCAATAGTTGCTTTAACAACATGGGTGCATGCCTAAAACTGAGTAATCACATGAGCTCTTATTTCTGTAACCCTCCTATGTCATTCTTCAACCATTATCATCTGTGGAATTCATTGCTACAAGACAGCATTGAGGCGGAGAGCGTAGTAGATCACAGAAAAGGCTAAGACATTTAAATGAGAACATTCCCAGTTATGTTATAGATGACAAAATATTCTAGAAGAAATATAAAATCTTATGTTTCAGGGCATAAAGCCAATCCCTGTCAGTTAGTGGGTGTGTGTTTTTCTATAAATTCTCCAATACAAGGGTTCTTGTACCTTCCTCTGAAGCTTCTGGTACGGGTATTCACAGAGATGTACCAGTGGTCTGTCTAGCCCAGTATTCTAATCCAGTATGGCAATTCCTATATTCAGTCAGACCATTCCCTCCTCCCTGTTTCTTACTCCACTTATGTCTTGTCCCAGGAAGCTCTTCAGGGCAGGAATCTAAGCTTTCTATGTGTTCTGTAAGACAGCCAATATACTCTTTCACATTAATACTACTGGTATTATACATATTTATATGTATGATCATTTAGATGTAAGTACTAATCACATGCAGAGTCAGGAATGCACACATACTCTTCCTCTGTGGTTCTTTAAAAGGTGGAAGATACAGCAAGTTACAAGGAGGAAGTCTACAGATCTTTATAAATCCACTAGCTGACCCACTACATGAGTGAATCATTATTTACCTAGGAATTGTTCATCTTGTTCCCCAGAATTCTGCAGCTTGGTGGACAGGCAAATAACTTTGTTCTACAAGACTTAAATGGAGCAAAGATTTCATACAGAAATGCCATACGTGACAATGTTAACAAGTCCTTAACTTCAGAGTTTTCCTTCATTTGGACTTTAATACAGATTTGACTTTGGTTCTAAATTCAGACAGATGTTCCTTTAATCAACAAAAGCGAGCTTCCCCATCACTTTCCTCATACTCTATTTTTCCTCATACTCTATCAACAATTCCATGGACTAATGGCTCATGCACTGGACTGGGAATCAGGAGACCTGGATTCTCTCCTTGCTCTGCTGTGTGACTTCAGGCAAGTCACTTCCTCTCTGTCTACTCCTCCCACCTTTTGTACTTCTTGTCTATTTTAGAAAGTAGGCTGCTTGAGGGAGGGACTATCCTCCTATGATGTTTGGAATACCTAGCAACGAGGCCCGAGTTTGAATCTAATTGAGACTAAAGTAATACAAATTATAAACTACCACTCTTCTCAAAACTCCTCTGGCTCCTTGATGCAATAGCTTTTGACATTCCATAGATACTATTACTATTAATTATTTATATGGAAGCATAAAAGCATGCACCAAATATGCCCCCAAGTATCTACAAAATTTCAGCTAAGGTTGATCTTTTTCTTATCTACTCTAAGTCTAAATGGATGTGCATTTCATTAATACACAGCATGTCCTGGAGTCACCCTAAAGGAGCCTGAATTTCAGAAATCAGGTGCTCAGCACTTTCTGAAAATCAAGCTTCTTTAGAGAGTGTTTCAAGTTGGGCACCCAAAAACAGAAGGATGCAGAATCTAATCACATTTGAAAATTTTGTCCAACAGCAATAATATTGGCACTAGCTTGGAAATGCTTTGAATGCCTTAGCAAACCCCAGGCTTTTAACAAATAAAATATCCCCAAAGCAAAACTAAACAAAAAGTTTAAAATAAAAAAAAAAAAAAAAAGAGGAGACAGTCTTGAATCTTAAAGATGGCACATTTTACCTTGATGTAAATGGAAGTGGGAAAAGCATTCCTTGAGTCAGGGACATATCTCAAATAAAGTTCAGCCTCTCAGGAATATCACCTGTTATAGATCCTACTACAATGATCTTAACAAAAGGTATGATGGGACAAAGGGCAGCAGAAAGTCCATCACATGGGCTGGTCCTGTACTATGAAAGACTTTAAACAATAACTACCTTCAAGATTCAGAGTAGCAGCCATGTTAGTCTCTATCCACAAAAAGAACAGGAGTACTTGTGGCACCTTGGAGACTAACACATTTATTTCAGCATAAGCTTTCGTGGGCTACAGCTCACTTCTTCGGATGCATAGAATGGAACACAGACAGGAGATATTTATACATACAGAGAACATGAAAAGGTGGAAGTACGCAGTTGGTACGTGTGATCCATTCCATGCATCCGAAGAAGTGAGCTGTAGCCCATGAAAGCTTATGCTGAAATAAATTTGTTAGTCTCCAAGGTGCCACAAGTACTCCTGCTCTTTTTACCTTCAAGATGTTAAGTGTGTTGCAAGGTTCACAGCCAGCCAGGGGCATTACCAGCTTTCTCAGGCAAAGGCTTTTGAACACCCATGTTGCTCCATTTTGCCATAGCTTGGGTAATCCAAGCCTGAAGGTTGCCAAGGTGTGGATCACCATAGCAACATGTGCATCTGGAAGAAAAGTTTAAAAACTTCAAAATATTTTGGAGATAAATAAATTCATTTTCAACACTACCACTGAAGCCTAATCATCCATGTTCAGGTTTATAGTCAGATAGCCCATGGTTATAATCCTCGCTAAACCGCCTGGGACTATCCCACTGACAAAGATGGCAGTCAGAGAACAAGCAAGATCCTGCAGATTGAGACCTCTTCATCTTGTCTGAGGTTCAGTCATCTGGCTCACATCCTCTGACTGCCTTCACTTCCCCACTGAACAGCACTGATTTTCTATAGGGGACTCCCTGAACAAAGGCCTTCAAGACAGAAATGCAGTTCTCCATCACCACCAAATAAAAACATTCATTAAGAATGAACTAAAACCCCTCTATAGCAATCGAGTTCACCACAGCTAGTCCACACTGTCAATGGCCATTGCTTTCAAAAACAGTTAGGGATCAAATCAACAGCACGGATACTTTTAGTGCATCCACCTCCTGAAGAAAATAATTTAATAGATAAATGCTATCCCCTACCACACTGGGGACTGGAACTGGAAAGGGTTAAAAAAATACCATTCCATACAGATATCCATGGAGATTCTCAGCCGCAAATCTACCCAACTACTTAAAAAGTGAGAGACAGTAATTGGTTAGATCCTCAGTGTTAAGTGAGGATTGTCAGACCAGTGGTCAGACTCTGCCATGATGTATTTCTGCTGACTCTACTCAACTTTGCTAGGGAGCCCATAGCAACTGGTCTGGTGCACTGCCAGGGAACCCAAGTTTCCTGGATCAGTTTCCTCAGTTCTGTGGTAACCCTCCAGGCTGGCTCCCACAAAGCTGAGATTTTCCAGGCTCCATGGGTGGCTGGGTGCCTGAGCTGCCCATCTAGTGGGGGAGTAGCCAGGCTACCCATCTGTTTGGCTTCCCTGATGTCCAGCTCCTCAAGTGACCTAAAACAGTTTGTCCGAACTAATTTATATCCTAAGTGAAAGGAAGTGAGGCAGGACTTGCCTATGGTGTTGTGTCTGACAGTTAGGGGGTACACCAAGATGACCTCCATGGCATCACAAGCAACCTCACATCTTCCAACCAGCATGCACAGTAGAGAGATTACGCTCCATACCTGTGCTTCTCAGAGATAATCCTGCCCCTACTGAAGCAGATGGCAATATTTCTATTGACTTTAACAGAGCTAGATTTCACCCCCTATTTCCTTCTTCTCCCACAGCAGGCTCTTCTCAGTTTACACTGAAAGTGCTCTATTGAAATTGCCAGCTGTCCCTTTTTGCTCTCTCCTGCAGTTCAGGTTAGCTTCTGCCTGAAGCTGCTCCTCTACATAGGACTAGCAACGAACAGGTAGTCTTCCTACAGCCATCAGTGGATGAAGCCTTTCTGAGATATCCTCAGTAGTCTCCTGCTTGCCTTTGTGGTATATTCTCTTGGGCATGTGCTTGTTTTTTTTTTTTTTAAATCTACAGTTGAACTGCAGGCTCCATGGGGGGAAGAGGCTAAGGTCAGGATTTTCAGATCTTACCGATGACTTGGATGTCCATTTGAGAAACATTCAAGAGCCTGATTTTCACAAAGTACTGAACACTTGCCTTCTGAAAATCAAGCTCCTCAAATCAGCCATCCAAAATCTCTAGTCAGTTTTGAAAATCATGGTCTTAGTCTTCTTACCTTCTAAAATGCCCTGATGCTTTACAATAAACAGATACTTAAGCCCTACTGAACTCCATCACGAGTGTAACTTGTAGTAGTGTCGATCACATACTGTAAGGAAACATGTCTCATTCTTTGGACAACTTCACAGTGCACATCTTAATGTAGCATGCACCTTTACATCACTGGAAATGCTTGGGACCCTTATTTTAAAGGGCAACCTACATTTTCAATTCCCACTTTATGAGTATATTTTGTGTAAAAAAGTTGAGGTATTTAATGATGCAATTACTATACAAACATCCTGTAAATACTCTGATGGTTATTTAAGCTGAGCTGTTTGACATTTACAATGAATTGTATAATACAGTAATAAAAATATCTTGCACATTTCATCCCAAAGCACATTACAAACAGTATCTTGTATATACAGCCCCACTGATGTACAGTCACATTTCGGGTGGATGCTGGCAGCTACATGGACAACAACGGGGAAGAGAACTTTTGGAAAGGACACCTTGGCAAATCCTTACTCTCACAGAGCCCTATGAGAGCTTTAGTATTCAAGCAGAACAAGTATGACCTGACTATCGAAGAACTCACCTGAAACCCCACATGAAGTATGCAATTCAATGGATGTGTCTAACCCTGGGAGAAAGAAGAGACAAAACAGTGATGGCATCATGCTATGTAGCAAATTGCTACCAAACCAATAACGGCTAAAGATGACAAATGGACATGGGGGATCAAACTCCAAATGCAATGCGTAACCTCTTCTGGATGGGTCGCCCATGCCTCTGATGGACACCTGAGGAGAACCTGTCTTTTTTCTTTTACACGTTGGCAGCAGTTGTATAGCTTGCCAAGCGAATAAAGTCTAATTGAATTGAATCAAAAAGGATAAAGAGCAGAGTTGCTGCTGCGATTCAAATCTGTTTTTTGAGGAAGATTAGGTATTTCAAAACCTGATGCTTAGAGACCCTAAAGCCACCCCCTGTGGCATTCAGTGATGGCATCACAGACTTGTAAAACCAGCAAAACTGTACTGTGGCAAAGACTTCTTGTTCAAACTAAAACCATCATTTTTAACAATGTATTTGTAATATTAGAATCTGTCTTGCAACGAACCCTCTAAAACTTCCTATTCAAAGCCTGATTGTCTGAGCTTTGTTCAGGGGACTATAGGAAATTTGGGGGTGAATTCCATCCTCCTTATATGCTGATGTATCCCTCCACATATATTTTCCAGTTCAAGGTGGGAGGAATACCTTATATCAGCCCTCTTTGCTGGAGTAAAATTGGCCCTATGTGCATGTACCAGATCTGTAAGTCTAACTCATTTATTATTATAAAATGGTTAGAATCCCATTTTGCCAAGCACTGTACAAGCATAAAAAGAGGACAGAGGAAAGATGGTCCAGTGATTAAGGTGCTTCCCTTGGAAGATCCAGGTTCAATTCTCTCCTTCACTACAAATTGTGTGTAATCTTAGGAAACTTCTGTGAACCAGTTTTCAATCTGTAAAAGGGGATTCTAGCAGTGCCCTATCTCACAGAGAGTGGGAAGAAGAAAAACAAAGATTCTGAAGTACTCATACCTTACATTAATTGGGGCCATATAAGTACCATACATAGATTGTAAACGCCTGACTTCTCCTGAGTCCCAGACCAGTGCACTAGCCACACTGCTTCTTAGAACTGGCCATACCAGACTTATATGGTATCCAGAAATCCCTTCTGAAACAAAAGTGACACAAAGTCCAAAGAAAAGATGATAATTCAGGAAGAATAATGATCCTAGGAACTGGTGAATATATGAACCCAACAGGACAAGAAAGAAAAGAATGTATAAGTTTGAGAATACCAGAGACCCTCCTTTTCATGAACAAATGTCCATTTAAACAGCATGTGTAATTTGGGATTGGACCCTGCACATTCCTAAGTGTTATGATTTCCATATACAAAAAGCATTGTACTTTCAGCCAGAATTACTTATTTGAGATTCAGGAAAAACAGATATAAACAGCCATGAGAGAGAGAGTGCGCATGCACCCAGTGCATTATTCACTCTAATAGCACTGCCCCACAGAAAGCAGGGATGAGACTCTTTCAATCTAGGACCTTACTTGTCATTGTACTGTGGCCATTTGCACCACAGGATAGGCAGAAACCCAACCAAGAATACCCTCAGCACAAGGAGCCCCTGAATTTGTTGTTGAGCAGGCTTCGCCACTTCTGCACTGCCTCCAAACAGGGCTGGCCTTACCATGAGGAGAACTGAGGAGGCCACCTCAGGTGCCAGACTGTGGGGGGCACCACTAGGACCCAGAGTGTAGAAAATTGTGTCTGCTGCTGGTGCATATGTATTCTCTCTGCTCTAGATGCACAGAGATGGTGGAGTGCTGTGCTGGAGGAAGGAGGGCACAAGAGACATAGCAAGCAGGCAGGCAGGAGAAAAGGTGAGAGGAAATAACAAAGCAGCAAGAGCTGCAGGGAGAGAGAGGAGGAGCCTCTTATGTACGTCTCTAGCACCCCCAGGAGCCTGGACTGATTCACACCAGCTTCTCAGGGAGCTTCCTGTTTCCTGCTGCTTCCCTGAACTCACTTGAGGAGAACAGGCAGTCGACAGAAGTAGTAGGAGCCAGTTAGGCCCTTAAGACGCTGAGATCTTCCCTCACTCAGACCCTGCTAGCAGCCTGTTTATTTGTCCCCTTCAACTGAGTGTTGAGAGACACTATAGCTGGCACAGAACAGAAAAAGAAAGAGAGATGCAAAATGCTTTTCCTTGGTCCCTGCATCAGCACCTGTACCAGAAGGAGATAAATCTGGCCACTTACATTTAAAAAAGTGCAATATACAGAAAACAATTATAACATCTCCCTTGCATTTACAAAAGCTAGCAACACTTTGCTAAGGCAGCTTCTTTATTGGAATTGAATACATTTTATGGAAAAGGTCAATATGAATATTACATCAAGTTGTCCCTTTGTGGATTCTCAAAAATCTTCAAAGAGAATTTGGCTAAAAGTAACACAGAGGCAGAGGGACACATTCATCCCAGGAGAGCAGCATACCACATGCACATGCACATGGCCTGAAAGAAAGCAGCTTCCAGCCATGCTCTGAGAAGTAACCTATGTTCACTGTGCTACCTTTTCACAAGGCTTATCCCAGATTTTTTCTGGCTCTCATCTGGCCAGACAATGTTACAAGCCTATCATGTTTATTAAAGAGTGACTGCTCTAGCTATTGCATAGTATTAAGAGGAGGACTGTCTGATGCTTTCCAAAATATTGTTCTGTCTTCTTGCCTACACAGGTAAAGCGAATGGAAGGAGCAAGTTGGTTTCTGGTCACAAGTCATGATCTCTACCCAAGAGGTGTAAATATCAACCCAAACGTACAGTGTAGGAATGAGGTCAACTCAACTCAGAGGTAAGAGGGATCACCACACAAATAATCATCCTTTGTTTTCTTCACTCACTTCCATCTCTGTGCTCATAGGTATGCGACACATCCAGTCCCTAGTTCTCCACCTCCCCAAACCTCATTCACCAAGCCATTTCCATATTGTCATGCAGGCCTGCCTCCAAATACCACTGATTTCAATGGTCTGGGGATCATGGCTTCCTAAGGAGGTAAAAGGTGCTTCTGTTGTCCTACTTTTGAAAAGTCAGATGTTTAGAAAAAAATTGAATTTAATGGAAATACCAAAATGTGTACAATGCCTGACTAGCTACATGCACAACTTTGCAAATTACAAGGGTAATCTCCTCCCCTAGGCATTCTGTAGGACTCTCTACAGTGGTCAATACAGAGTTTAGGTTTTAAACTTTTCAGAGCAAGAACCATCTTTGCTTGTTTCTGCAAACTGCCCTAGCCCACTTTTGGGCTCTCCAGAGATGATGAGCATCTTATAATTTATAGTGGCCTCAATCCTAACAATATCATAGAGGACACAGTAATACACCCAGATTGAGATAGAAAGCAGCAATGGCTATGCAGTTGGTGTGCTGTGACTACTGCTCATTATGCTAATTGTTACAGTCTCACTTACCTTGTGCTCCCTTTTGTCTGCCTGTCTCCACCTGTTGCTACTCCCTTTATACTTAGACTGTAAACTCTTTGAGGCAAGGTTTGTCTTTACACTGTGTGTGCTTATGTGCGGCCATGCATGCACACAAGAACCAAAGCACCTTCATCCTTGATTTGGGCCTCTAGACACTTACCACAACCCAAACACAATAATAAACCATCATCATACTAAAGTCCAAGATTGCAAACTGCGACTGTTACTTGGATTTATAATGAAACTATATTTGTCTTTGATTTGCTAATTATCCACCATATTGAATATTCTCTTACGGTGAAATCTATGAACAATATCACCTCTTGGCAAGATCTCATTAATGTTTGATTACATTCTGGGCTACAATAAATTAAAACCTGACATGCTATCCGATTAGAAAAGGTGTATTAACGATTTACCTTCATTTGTTTGCACATATGTAATGTGATTTTTTTTTTAAAGTACAGTGGGCCAAAAAAAAAAAAAAAACCCCAAAAACCCAATACCACCCCTTTCATGTAACTCCACTGAAGTCAAAGGAGTAACATCTTATGTTATAATTGCCAAATGTTTTTAAACATATTGGACAGGTGAAAACCTGCATTCAAATATTGTTAACCTGGCTATTTGAAATACAAAGCTAAGTCCTGGTTTACATGACTCAGTCGACATCCTAACTCTGTTAAGTGTCCACACTACAATGTAGATCCCACTGATGTAACTTGCCCGCTAGACTGACTTAATAATTATACCTCCACGAGAGGTGTAACATTTCAGTTAACTTAATCTTGTAGTGTAGCTTTGCCCTAAAATTAAAAATCCTTCCTTTTTGCATTCTGTTATGCCTTCAGTATATTATAAGGCTTTAAGAATATAGTGTAGTGTTATATATTATTAATGCATAATATGTTAGAATATTTATGTAGAGCTGAATGAGTTAAGGCTAAACTATGAACACTCTTTATTGGGAAGTTAAGTAGCATTTATAATATGGTTTATGTTACATTGAGTCTCTTGTTTACTGTGGTCATATAAAAAACATTAAGGGAAAAAACCATTTTAAACATGTTCCAAGGGGGCATATTTTATATATAGGGATAGCGATACCATCCTCTCTCAGGAGTGTTATGAAAATAGATCAGTTAAAGTTCTTGAAGCATTCAGTTGCTAAAATAAGCATCATGGAAAAGCCTATGAGGAAATTAATACTTCTATGTTCAGAGCAAGATTTGAATAGCATGCAGTAAACAAGGCATGGGCCACATGTTGAGGAGAAAACAACAAAACATTTAATACTTTCTGATTAAGTGACTATCCATTCTATATGCTGAATGAGGCAGGGGGTCCTGTGGAAAAAGTAGAATGTGATATCTCATTCCCAAACCCACATTTACTGTTGCTGCTGATTGTATCCGTGTTTGGTATAATCTGATTTACTACAATAAGGATATTTTTAAAGGATTAAGGATCGTGTGTTTGAAAATATTTTCTTTAATTACAGGTTCACATCCTATTTTTTTTCCCACCCTTTATTCAGTGCACAGATTGGATGCACAAGGAGGCAGAATTAAGGTTGCATGGATTGCATGTCTGTTTGTGTGTATTTTAAAAAAAAAATAGGATGTGAACCTGTAATTAAAGAAAATATTTTCAAACACACGATCCTTAATCCTTTAAAAATATCCTTATTGTAGTAAATCAGATTATACCAAACACGGATACAATCAGCAGCAACAGCAAATGTGGGTTTGGGAATGAGATATCACATTCTACTTTTTCCACAGGACCCCCTGCCTCATTCAGCATATAGAATGGATAGTCACTTAATCAGAAAGTATTAAATGTTTTGTTGTTTTCTCCTCAACATGTGGCCCATGCCTTGTTTACTGCATGCTATTCAAATCTTGCTCTGAACATAGAAGTATTAATTTCCTCATAGGCTTTTCCATGATGCTTATTTTAGCAACTGAATGCTTCAAGAACTTTAACTGATCTATTTTCATAACACTCCTGAGAGAGGATGGTATCGCTATCCCTATTTTACAGATGGGGAAGCAAGACAGAGATTAAGGTCAAAATTATCTACTACTATTAGATGTCCTGTTTGAGATATCTAGAATCTGATGTTTCAGAGTGCTTAGCATTATGTAGCTGTGTTTTGAACATATTAATTGCTTGTACTGAGCATTCACAGCTGCAACTGAAGTCACAGCTAGAGCACACTCAGTACAGAGAACCCTTGGAATTTTTAGCTGTGAAATTCTACTAAAGCCTCTATTCAGCATGTGAAAATTGTGATTTTCCCCCCTAAAGGCTTATAACTTGGTCAAATTTGGGTGGATTTTCACAGGTCTGACAAAAGGCACATTCCTGACACAAAGTCCACCCTTCTGCCAAATTTGAGGTTGCTGGTCCAATGCATGAAGGTGAAAGGTTTTCAAAAAAGGTTACCAGCATTTTTAACATGGACACAACTATGTATTTTTCCTCTAGCCTCATTCTCAGAAATGGCTGAACCAGCAACTCCAGAATTGTTGATATGGAGAGCACACCATACAATCACCCAACCAGCTGTAGCCTGGTTTCCTGGCCCAAAAGACTCTCCCTAATTTATATTCCCTGCATCAGGCCTGGAACAAAGATTTGTGCATATCCTTCAACATTCCAATGAGGAAGTGCCTCGTAAAACATTAAAAATTTTACTGTTAATCTGCAGCTGCTACAGCAGGAAATTTCATTCACACTGGTCCTCACATAGGTTACAGTGCATAGGCCTTGCCCCCTCAAAAAAGGCTGCTGGAGATGTGGGTCTCCCAGAGCCACATTGGTTCACATGTTTTGTGACTGTCCCCCCAGGATACCATCCTTCTGGCTAGAAGTAGTGGGAGAATTAATGAGATAATGGATCCTTAAACATTACTTCCAAGAACTGTGTTTTGGAATATATCCCATCGTAATGGAAACTCTCCAACCCATGGCAAGTTTGTTTCTCCAGAGCAGTGCTAGAGCCAAATGACTTCTATTGCCTAGATGGAAGAGCAGGATGTCTCCAGAGATAGAATTTTGGCACAGCAACTTGGCTGACCTAGCTGCTAAAGAGCAGGTAATGTTTCAGAGAAGAGGGACCTCAGACAAATTTAGTCTAATTTGTTAGAAAACTTTGAATAATTCCTACTGGATGAAGACAAGATGTTGCTCTATCCTCCTTTCCCTCCCATTCCTTTATCTCCTTCTTCCTCCTTTCCCTCCCATTCCTTTATCTCCCTCTTCCTTTTCCCCCTCCCCACTCCAGTTCTATCATTTGAGGGGATATTCCCCCCCCATATAAATTTAAAAATTGATGAATCATTTTGGCAGAAGTTTTCCAGAATAATTCAGCATGAGGCAGACACTTGGCATGAAAAATGTCAGCCTGAATGGTTAAAGTTGGGAAAATTATAAGCAACTGAAAACAGGGCCTTATAATGGAAAGTGTCAGGCAATCTATTAATAGACAGTGCTAGCAGCTCTGCTCATAGTGTATTGGGGACAGGAAAAAAAAACTGACCACCACCGATGACAAAGCAAATGCCAAATACTTTCACCCACAAACTTTGAGGAAATTCAGATCCAGATCTGAAGTTCATGGATCAGGCATCTTTCTATTCTTACCTCCTTGAAAATGCATCAGCATGAGAGTGAAAGAAAGACTTAAAAACACAAGAAGAAACCATTGTTCACAGCTCCCACTGATATTAATGGTGCAGGACAAGGCACCATACAAATTCCATTGGCTGGAGTCACTGAGCAGGGAAGGATGGTCTTCTGGAAATATGGGTTCACATCTCATCTCTGCAGCAGATTGTGACTTATCTAAGGTCACACAATCTGACCTTGGGGCTCAGATCCCCCAAGTGTAATCTGTAGACAATAGTTCACTACTTTACAAGAGCATTATAAGGGTAAATCCACAAACAAATGGGCAGTTCTTCAGATGCTGTGATGACAACCTATATAGAATCATTTTGTTCCCTAGTGAAATGCCTTAGTCATGTTTTCTTCCTGCCTGGCACTGCCCACATTTTTGGTGGCTCTTGTCCCCTATTAGAAGGGAACTTGATATGAGTGGCCCCTCTGTTATTAGCAATAGAACAGAGTACGCCAGGAGTAAAGTTCGTCTTAAGACTTTAATATTCACATTCTGTATATAAATGTAGAAGCAGGTCTTCCCATTATCATCAGTAGGAGCCAGCACACATCTGAGGGTAGAACACAGTCCTCATTGCGCATCTTCCTACGTTGTTAGTATCTGCCAAAAAAATATAAATGCACCTCCATATAATTACACTTCATAAAGGTCCTAGTATATTAGGCTTACCTCTGGTGACTAAGATCCACATGCATGTGGGGCATGTGGCAGTGAAAAGGGAGTTGACTGTCTATATTAGTTCCTGTGCACATAATTGGGAGACTCAGATGAAGACAGACTTTGGACTAGTACAGCAAAGGTGGCACAAGTTACAAGTCAGGTTTCTTGTTAGAACGCTGAAAGGAACTGTGAGTGATTCCATTTCATAATACATCTCTTTTGCACTAGAGCGGGCAGCACACTGCCCCCTCCATTTTCTTGGGCACCAAATTCACTGACACAGCTCACCATTATAAACTACGTCCTTATATTGGATTTCTTTATGGAACAAGAACTGATATCCATTGCTAATGCCCAGCATCCATGACATTCTCCAGCCCTTTCAAAGTCCAAATCCTGAAGACTTTACTCAGATTTTACAGTCTTTTTGCAAGCAAATCTCTCATGAAGCCAATTGTTTTGATTATAAGGAATAAGAGTTAAGTAAGAATGTCAGTTTTTGCACCTGTACAATTGAACCAGGTACTGTCCATATATGATTCAAATTGAAATTAAGGGAATATGATAACTATAATATGATCAAGGTTTTTCATTTTTGCATTATGTCTGGCCATTCAGGCAGAGACAGCAAGCGATCTCTTGGGGTGAAAGAACTATCAGCATGCTAATAGACTTTATCCTCTCCATCTTCTAGGAGATGGAAAGTTAGTTGTATATAGAAAGGTTAAATGTCTCTCTACACTCAGACCTATCCCTCAGTTCAAAGAGTTCCTCTGAAGTACCATGCGCGCGCACACAAAAAAGCAGCCTATATTCTAGTGATGTTGAGCTGGATACAGTGGGCCTGAGTACCAGAAGAGAGACTGCAATAGGCTTACTTCAGGGTACCGTAACTGAGAAAATATAAATTACCCATATACTACTTGCACAGATAATTTCATATCTGAAGTGGTAACATAAGAGATTATCATTACAGTGACCTGAACAGTATAAAGAGCTCTTTTCTAGAAGCCCATCCAACTACAAGAGTGTCATACAGACAGATGCCAACTGTGAGGGAGAAGCAGGGCTTCACTGCAGAAGAAGATGTGACTCAGCTGCTAACAGAAGGAGGCTGACAGTGACAGGACAGGCACAGCACAGACACTACAAGTGTAAGTTACACTTTACTTTCACATAAATCCATTTTTACTACAAGATTTAGCTTATCTAGTGAGGCTGGCAACAAGATCTTAAACTCAGCAGGGTTATTATGCTGCTCACTTTGGTTTTCCTCTGAATTTTAAGATCATTTTGGAATTAAATAGCTTGGAACTGCAGGCCTGTCTCAAGGAAAAGGAGACATAGGCGGCGAGTATCATAGGCTGGGGGAGGCTGTGCCTCCTCAAATAGCCAGGCATGGTCCTTCCTATGCTCTGCCCCCACTCCTCCCCCCTAACCCCTGTTTCCCATTCCACATGGCTGGAGTCCAGTGTCCCTGTGGGGTGGCACCAATTCAGACCCTGCCACCCACCCAGTTTTCTGGGGGACCAACCTCCCGGCACTCTGGGGCTGGGAGGATAGGGCTCTGACAACACTGCCCACCGTCCTGGGGCTCCAGGGGGCTAGCCTGGGGCTGTGGCTTGCAACTGCAGTGGCGGCTCTGGGCTCCAGCAGGGAGATGCAGGGATGGCTCCAGGCCCCAGCATGCCAAGTGCGTGCTTGTGGTGTCATGCCGCAGGAGGTGCTCTGCTGGTTGCCGGGAGGGCAGCAGACAGGGTGCCTTCGGCAGCATGCCTGTGGAGGGTCCTCTGGTCCTGCAGCTCCGTCGCCGCGGGACCAGAGGAGCCTCCGCAGGCACGCCTGCGGGAGGTCAACCCGAGCCACGGGACTGGCGAGCGGCAGAGCGCCCCCTGCGGCATGACACCATGCTTGGGACGGCAAAATGTCTAGAGCCATCCCTGGGGAGGTGGAAGGGGCAAGGCCTCGGGCTGAAGTGGTAGGGCCGGTTGTTCATGCCCCGTTCATGAAAGGAGGCTATGTTTCTCACCAGAGGCCAGAAGTAAGAGGGTTTACAGAGAATCCAACCTGGAATATTTTGCGAAGGGCATGGAAAGGACAAAGACCTGGGGCAGAAGGGCACCCTTCTGCTAAGGTGCTGCTAGGTTATTACTTATGTCCATTGGGGGCGAAGGAAAAACCTGTTGTCCATGAAGCATTTCAGGAATGGAGGGAAATGAAAGC
Source organism: Gopherus flavomarginatus (assembly GCF_025201925.1). NCBI lineage: Eukaryota > Metazoa > Chordata > Testudines > Testudinidae > Gopherus > Gopherus flavomarginatus. The sequence continues at coordinate 115,740,047 of NC_066619.1, forward strand.
TGTAAGTGCACAGAGGAAATAGCAACATAGCCCTGTTGACTGTGCTGATAAGGAAACTAGCATGTGAGAAGCTGGTTCTGAAGTGTAATGTAACAGGGTGGTTTTCCCTGTAAAGGCTGGATTTCCTGGAGCAAGCCAACCCTGGTTCCTGGCAGACACACACCTGAAGGGGATCTGGTGATTCCTCTATGAAGAGTAGCTGGAAGCTGCAGTGAGGGAGTTGTGTATGTTCAAGGAGAGCAGCGACTGCTAGGAGTAAGCAGGCTCTCACAGAGTCCCAGGATTTGGGACTAAGGCAATGTCTACATGATAGCTTATGCCCATATAATTTAACATTACTCCTGGGTGTGAATAAACCACGGAAGTCAATAGGAGTTTTTTCATTGATTTACAGAAGAGAAGTAGCAGATCTCCTACATCTAACAGAGAAACTGGTTTGTGAGTGAGCGAAAGATTGTTGGAGGGATACCTGCTGCTCAGCAGAATTCCAGGCTATTTAGGAAAGGAAGACGAAGCGCATATCAGACTTCCAAGGCAAAGGCTTGATGAGGCAATTTTTTTCTGGTCCAGCTTGTCCCAGAATAGGACTATGTAAAACACAGCTGAAAATGAACGGAGTGGAGTATAACAGGCACACACATTTTCCCAAATACATGCAAAAGACTCACGGTGCTGCTATTTGCTGTCATCACCTGGTGTCTATGGTCCCCTAGTAAACATCGCTATGACTTTTTATGACTGCCACAAAAGCAGTGGCAAATACAGTTGAGGACAGATGCCAGCTAGCCACAGACACTTGGACAAAATGACTAAGAATAAGGCATGACTGTTGGAAATGATATGAACCTAAACACATTGTGGGAGGGAGGGTAAGCAAGAGGACGTGTACACAAAATAGCATGCTGCATGTTACAGAAGCATTGCTGATACACTGGGGTGCGGGAACAGACAGACAGACACAGCTCTCTTGCCATACAAAATAGCAAATAAGTAGGCCAAGTAATGTCAAGGTTTTTTCCCCCACTTTGAACTTTAGTGTCCAAAAAGTGGGGACCTGCATGGACCCTTCTAAGTGTAACCCTTCTGCCCCTCTGAGTTGGCAGCAACAAGGGCCGGGTTCAGTATCCAGGGGTTCCGTTTCAATAACACAATGCCAAACCAGCTCGAGCCCCCACCCAGTGACCTGGGAAAATCTTACACCCACCCCTAGGCGCCTCGAAGAGGCAATACTTCCCCTCTCGCAAGCACAGAGTCTTGGTGTAGCAGAAAAGATTTAATTACATGAGATAAACAACAAGCATTAAATTGGGAAAACACCTCAACTAAAGTTCCTAGACCAAACCATGAGCAAAGACCCACCCCAGGAAATTGGGCTGTGTCCTTTTCCCTGGGCTCTTGAGTTCAGCAACCCCCAAATCACCCACAGTCCCACAACCCAAAAGTCTCTGTCCTGGGTCAGTGCAGCCCCAAAGTTCGAGAGTCTATCTGCAGATGTCCCTCCCCCAAGCCTGGGTAGAAAGGGGCACATTACGTGATCCAGGGCTAACTGCCCTGCCTCTCCGTGGGGTTCTGCTTCCACCTTCTCCATGAACTGCTCCACTTTACCAGCCATTCCACTCTGCTCCTCCAGCCATCCTCACAAACTGCTCAATGCTCTCAGCTCAGTAATTTCAACTCTTTGTGATCTCAGCTCATAGTAAGGGAGCCCCAGTGCTAGTGCACCATTAGCCCAAAGTGAGTTCAGCTCAGTAACCTGTATCTAGATTCTTAAGGGAATAAAAAATCAACTCTGACATTCCACAGTGGAGAGAGGAGTGGGTGGAACTGGTGCTTCTGGCTCCACAAGGAGACTGCACCACCAGGCACAGATACCTGTCCCCAGCTTCTCTCAATTCGCTGGGTTTTGGAACCCATGTCCCTTGTCTAGCAAGTACCACCCAACTGAGGTTGAGTCATTTCTGTCACAAAGCAGTTCCACAGCTCGGCAGCCTGGGATGGCTTAGGTGTGCCTATGCAAATACACTCTCTGAAATTCTTTCCACCAGATGTCAGAGTAGAGCTCATCTTGACTCTGCTTACATAAGCTTAATTCCTAGCTTAGATCTGATAACGCTGCCACCAGCCAAAATATAGTGTTTGGCACACTTTCTGTTCCCCCAAAACCTTCCCTGGGGAACCCAAGACCCAAACCCCTTGGGTCTTAAAACAAGGAGAGATAAACCATTCCCCCTCCTTTCCCCCTCCCAGACTTTCCCCTCCCTGGGTTACTCTGAGAGGCTACACTGATCCAAACTCCTTGGATCTTAGAACAGAGAGGAATTAACCTTCCCCTCCACTTTCCCCTCACCAATCCCTGGTGAGTTCAGACGCAATCCCCTTGGGTCTTAAACAAGGGGGGGGGGAAAGATCAATCAGGTTCTTAAAAATAGAGAGCTTTTAATTAAAGAAAGAAAAAGTAAAAATTATCTCTGTAAAATCAGGATGGCAAATGCTTACAGGGTATTCAGATTCATATAAACTAGAGGGACTTCCCCATCCCCCAGCCTGAGATTCAAAGTTACAGCAAACGGAGGTAAAAATCCTTCCAGTAAAATACACATTTACAGGTTAAGAAAACAAACCTAAGACTAATCCGCCTTTCCTGGCTATACTTACTATTTTGAAACATGACAGACTGATTCAGAAAGATTGGAGAAAACCTGGGAATACGTCTGGTCCCTCTTAGCCCCAGGAGCGAACAACGAACAAAACAAACAGCACAAACAAAGACTAACCTCCACCAAGATTTGAAAGTTTCTTGTCCCCCACATTAGTCCTCTAGTCAGGTGTCAGCCAGTTTCTTAACCCTTTACAGGTAAAAGAGAGATTAACCCTTAACCATCTGTTTATGACAAGTAAGAAGTAGATACGATGACTAGAGATAAATTAATAATTAGCCATGTTCCTCCAGATCCCTCTTAGAACCTAAAGTGTAGCAGGAAACCAGGGATCACAAACTGCTCCAGAACACAGACTAGAATACAGCCCTTGGTGCTTAGCTGCAGTCTGGTGTAAGGAGAACTCTGATATCGTGAGCTGTGTTATCATGCAGAAGCACAATAGGATGTTGCAATAGAAGAGTTGTGCACATGGTGTTGTCCATCTCTCCCCCCTCCAAACATAATCCTCTTTATTAATCCCCTATTTCTGATCCTTTATATCTCTCTCCCCACTGGGCCCCATCCTGCACCCTAGTTGGGACTAGGACTGTTACTGCCTGATGCTTGTAACTGGAATAAAATGCCTCTGCTACTCATTTGCATTGTGTTCAGACCAGAACTCTGTGTCCCTGGTTTCAGGCACTGCCAGTGTAGTGTATGCTGCCACCTGCATATTTTAACATGGCCTCTGACAGCTTTAATTAACACACTGTACCTCTGTGCATTGCTGGTGGAGGGGAAGGGGGGACGTTCCATCTGGCTATGACTCCCTTTCCTGTCTCCAAGCCTTTTCTCTGTGCTATGGCTGGACGGTGCACAGATGCTAGGTAGTGCTGCCCTCATCACACTGTGTCCAAGGCCAGCATTGAACCATTCTGTTAGAAAAGGGATAGGCTCCACCACCACCAAAGAATACTGCAGTGGACTTCCTCCCATCTCCATTGCATGGGATACAGAGACAAAATGAGATCTCCTTCCCCAAATGTAGGGCTCTATCTCAGCTGCTCACTTTATTGGCGGACAATATAGCCCAGAATCTTTGCTAACATAACTATTGTTTAATGGCAATTAGCAGAACAGAGAAAACAGAATACTAGTTTGTTAACAGGAAGTGGACTGGGCTTTAACTGTATTGTCTGGGGTTGGTTATGTGCTTGTGTTCTTGATGGAAATGGAAGACTGAGTTCACAAGGGAGGAAGAGAAAACAGCCCGTGCACCAGTGAGAGGCTAAGGAGAAGGCTGTGGTCTTCTTACAGAGCAGTACCTCAGGAAAACCAGTGGCTCTGGGCACAAAGAGGGTCAAGTGACTTGAGGTTATAAGGCACTATCAAACAAAGCCATTTATGGGTCTGATCCAACAACCTCAATAGGGATATTTCTATTAACTTAAGTGGGCATTGAATCAAGCTACCATCGAGATCCTCATTAAAAAAAGGGAGAAAGCAGGCAATGCTGAGTATTCCTCAGGGGTGGAATGAAATTGAACATTGACCTGGTTAAATCAAAGAACAACTCACCCTGAAAGGGATACTGTAAAAGGGATTTTTATCCTCCTTTCATGGGCTCCTCTCCAAGAATCCAATAGTCACTTATTTTTAATATGTATCAGTGAATTCTATTAACACTTCCCTCTCATGGTGGCAAATGGATAGATGTAAGTGAATTCCCCTTACACAGCATACAGGATTGTCAGACAATATAAAAATCCTGTATCAGAGGCTGTGAGGGAGGGGAAAAAAGTCTCCATCCTCCTTTAATGCTGGATGAACAATAATAACAAGAACTGGCACTTAATATTTAAACAATTGTTTAATTATTAAAGATGACATTTTTTCTTTTTAATGTTAAGCCAGTAGTATAGCGTGCAGGAAACTGGTTAGTCTGTGACACCCAGTCCAAGTGGCATCAGTGTCATGTCTTAGCAAGATGGCCTCTGCCACTGGGAGGCTCATAAATGCCAATCGCGGTTAACACATAGCACATTAATACACTGCAAGTACATTACCACATTTAGGGATTTTTGTCCATGCTTCTTCTTGCCTTCTGAACTTACATTGTCTAACTGAATAGACTAAGTGAAGACGTGCCTTTAAAAAAAAAAAAAAAAAAAAAAGGCTGATAGATTAGTTCAAATCCCTCCTGAAGACGGTAGGGATTCGTAAGCTCTTTGAGGCAGGGACTGTTTTTTATTATATATTTATTATATATTGGAACAGGTCCTCGGGCAACGGAATCCTGACCTGGTTGGGGCCTCTCGCTACCACCTGGAATTTTAAATAATAGCATTCAGTGATTTCTGTGGAATTAAGAATGTGATGGAGCCCACCAAAGTAATTAGCAAGTGTGCACATCAAACACATACGCATATAGGACAATATCTTTTATCTTTGTTGGCAGGTTTGACAGCAAGACCAAGGATTGACTAGACATACAGATAGAACTAACCAAAGATTGTGCCACCCTTCTTCAGTCCTCACCTTCAGGCCGGGCAGAGTGAAGAAGTTTACACTGCCTGTTAGTAGTGGCACTGAGAGAGCACCAAGAATCTCCAGTCAGACCTGGTCTTAATAGTGCTAGATGCCGTACAAGCATAGAATAAGGAAATGGTCCTTCTCACCTTGAAGAGTTTAAAATGTACATGTTTTGTGTCTGCACAGAGGACTTTGATTTGATGCCCACCTCAAGACTCATATAACACAAAGTTAGAAAGCTGGTTGAATAGCCCAAAATTTGCCATCAAAAATTCAAAGAGTTTCACCTAGCTCTAATGGAGACAAACCCACCAAACCAAGGAAGCAAAAAGATGAAAACTCCAGTAATAATCTTTGAGGAGGATTGAGCGAGGATGGTACCACATTAAAGGCACTCAGGCACTATAGTGATGGATGTGGTATATTGGATATTAGGCACTCCTACCTCAGAGGTGCTCAGATGGGTATGGTACGAGCGCCTAGATAAACAACACAGAGGTTGCAGCTACCCTGTAGCACACATTTGAGTCTCAGTGTTAGAGGTTTTATCCTTAACTGTGCATTTACAGGCTTTTTTAAAAAATTGTATCAGTCTTACAAGGACAAAAATTTTTCCCCAATTTGAAAACTAATTTATCTCCTAAATTTGTGATAATCCATTGGACTGTTGAAATTAAAACTCCTTTCCTGTTTGTTTCCTTAAAAGGCCTGGATGGGCAATCCGATGTTTGTAAATTTGCATATGGTTGCTAGTGCTTGGGATCTTTTGAGAAACCATTACAGAATTTGTAGAACAACAAAAAGATTAGGTGGGCTTTAAAAATTTATTTCAAGTGAAGATAAACCTTACTGAAAATGACATTGTGGGATTGTATAAAAGATTATTTTCTCACCAACTTCCTCTTCAAAGTTATCCAATTACCAGTCAACCACCAGCCTGCAGACTGATGTTGGGATCTCAAAAATCAAACTGTTCTGTTTCTTTTATCACCAGTAAGAACAATCCTGTAGTAAAAACTTGGATTTCACTCTGCCTCATTCATCATTGACAGCTCTCTTTCCTATAACCACACCGTCTCTGCAGAACTAAATTGGAGGTTATGCAGAATAACCTGAGCGCCTACCGATTTCCATGGGAATTGAAGGCATGCAGTGTATTTCAGGAGGTAATCAGCAGCCTCCAGGAGCAGCTCTACTTTCCATAAAGTGTGACTTGAGGGCACATAAGGCTGATTTCTGCTCTATGGCAGTGAAAGTGCAGGGAAAGAATGCAAGGTGCCTATTCTCAACCCCAAGACACTATCATAGCAGGACATCTGCTTAGTACTTCCAAAGGGTGGGGGACTTGTCCAGTCTATCCCTGTCAATATATCACCCCTCAACATAGCCACACACCTCACACATGTGACACACTCTGCAGTACAGGCTAAAGGGAGGTACTGACCCACCCACGGAAGCAATATGATGTGCTACTCAATGCATCCCCCTCCTGTGCTAGGTCCCCTTAGCCATCTCTGATTCAGAGAACATCTGCCTAACCAACTCTGCAATTCACAAAACTAAGTGAGGGTAGACTTTTACCAATATGAAGCTGAAATACTGGGCCACTTTTATAGTCACCCTTCTGATTAAAACAAAAAACGTAAAGAGAACTAGTAGGTAGGTAAGACTCAAGACGTAAATCTTGACAGTATCTTACACGTTAATGGATTTTTTTGTCAGCTGAATTCCAATCAATAAGTTTTCAAAGAATATTTTAATGAAGTTCTATCTAGAGTACACATATCAGGGGCTTTACTCACTGCTCAGGCGCACCCTGGTGACTTCATCTGAGGAATAGCTCCACCTAGCCTGGTACCCCCTTACCTCTCATGCTGCAGCAGTTGCAGTGCCTTTTTGAATCAGGATGCTCCCTCTTCATGGCTTGGCTCTCCAGTCAGGTCATGCTAATTTTCCCCTTCTGGCATATTAAAGTCTCACTAGAGTGAGTGACTAGGTATAGTTCCCAGCAGTCTTTCAATTCAAGGCCATGCCACTTCCCCACAGGCTGGTAGGGGAACCCAGAGCTGCCTACTACTCTGGGTTCCATCTTAGGGGACCTTTGAATCAGCAGCTGAAGTCTGCACTGTCCCAAATCTAGCTGCTATTTCCCTGGGCTTTTTCCAGCTTCACCACCCTTTCTTCAGGGCCAGGACCCCAAGGCATCTACTCTCTCCATGGGGTTTCCTCCTTTCCCTCTTTAATCTCAGAGAGTGTCTGTAGGCTTCCAAACTGCAGCCTCCTTCTGCTCTTTCTTCCTCACCTTATAGCCCAGCCTGCTCCTGCCCAGTTGGGCTCCATGCTCAATCAGTGCTTGCCAATCAAGCCTAACTCTCCCTCAGCTGTGGCCTATCAGGTTACTTAACCCCTTCTGAGCCACATTAACTCTTTCCAGGTTAGTGTGGGGGTGAACACCCCATCTCAGCATGCTTCACTCAACAAGCTCCGAGTAGAATTATTGGTGAACTCTGTGCGGAAGAACACCTGTGGCAAAGATGATTAAAAAAACCACAACATCCTCATCCTTTGTGCCTTGCATGCAGAAGAAAATTAACATAAAACAGGACCAGTGATCTAAAGTTCAGAAGAAAATAGCTACCCTAAAAGATGAATTAATAAACCAAGTTATGGAGGGAATATTAAGGATTGGTATGATGCCCTCACTTGTTACGTTGTGCCATCTTTGCACATTGTTTGACATACTTCCAGGAAAATATGTTTAGTGATATCCAGAATGGCCAAGAGGGAATGCCTTCACAAACATACACACAGCAGGGAAAACTCCTCATTTCTCCTGAATTTAGCTGATTCTTTGCTTAAACTTTTTTAAAGAAACTTTACCCAAGTTCCAAGAAGCCCCAGTGGTTTCTGGGAAATGGAGTTCAGACAGATAATCCAGTCACCAGCTAAGACACTGAGCGTATGTCTACACTGAAATTAAAAATTTGTGGCTGACTCATGCCGGCTGACGAGGGCTTGGGATAAGGGGCTGTTTAACTACTGGTTAGACATTTGGGCTTCGGCTGCAGACTGATGGCTGGGACACTCCCATCTCTCAGCTGCAGCCCAAGCCCAAGCCAGCTGACATGGGCCAGCTGTGGATGTCTAATTGCAACCTAGACAGACCCTGCAGGACATTCCAAAACCTACAAAAGAATTTGGAACCTAAACATGCAACAAGAGATTCAGACACGAGGGTTCAGTTTTCCATTTGTTCCAAAGCTCAGAGTGTTTGAACTCAGATGACCGAGTGAAGTGTCATGGAAGTAAAATTCAGCCCTTTCCATGGAAGAGAAGAGAGCCAGGTGAGGGAGGAATAGTGAAATCTGGCTACAGAATATTAGGCAGTTTTCATACTAATCTTGTGAAGCATTTGCAAAGCCAGAATGATGGCTTAAGCAGACCTCTAACTAGAGCGGCACATTACATCACCTTTATAGCCAACTTCCTTTAAAGCAGCTTAGCAATGGTTCATTGAGTTTCAACTTGACAGATAGGTGCAATGAAGAAATGTTTGTGATTGCTAAGATGTCAGAAGCATCTAGCAAATGCATAAAACCTTTTACATAGTTCAGTTATTGCTCATACAAATTGTGTCATTTCCTCCAGTGTTTTACTTGCATTAGCTTGCAGAGCAGGAAAGGTCACTGTAAGATCATTAAAGATAAATACAAAATTGTATATAATGTATATAATGTAAGGCACGGTACACAGATTTATATTTGTTTTGTATTTCCTTTTAAGCCTTTAACTACAACCTATACTGCACTATGGGGTACTGCAAGAAAAATATTTAAATAAGACACATGATTTGTGTATGTGTTCAGTATAGTAATGAGGTGAGGGACTGAGTGGTATTATGGACTGCGTGCTATAATAGATGTGTTCCTTGGTTGCTTGATGATCATTTCTCACCATGCATTGAATTAAGCTCATGTAGGAGTCAGACTTTCAAGAGCCAGCAGTACAGAAGTGTAGGGAAATTAGTCCATGTGATCTCATCCAGCCTGTAATAGGCACATCAGTCCACACTAGACTGCTAAACAGTGTGTGTATAGCATTCTGTAGTCTTTTTTTTGTTTTTAAGAGGAACCAAGCTACCCCCAAAACAATGATAGATGATGAACAGTTGTACTAGCCATTCCATGAATAGATCAGTGATATGTTGTGTAGCAGAGCACAGCAGGGCCCCCCTGCATAGGTGCCAACTTCCCCTCTGCCTGGTGGGTGCTTGATCCCCACCTGTCCCTGTCTCTGGCCCCGCCCCTTCCCATCCCTGCACTGCCCTCACCCTACCCCCATTCCACCCCTTCCACAAAGTCCCCACCCCACCCAACCCCCTTCCCACCTGAGCCCCACCCCAAGTCCCCTGCCCTGCCCTGCCTCTTCCCCGCCCACTCTCCTGAGCATGCCATGTTCCCACTCTTCCCCCTCCCTCCTGGAAAGTCCCAAGTGCCACCAAACAGCTGTTAGACGGTGGGGGGGGGTCGGGAAATGCCTTGAGGGAGGGGTAGAAATGGGGATGTGGTGAGCTGTAGGGGGGGGGAAGAAGTAGGAGGGCTGCCGGTGGGTGCAGAGCACCCACTAATTTTTCCCTATGGAAAAATGCCCCCCGGCTCCTGCCTCCGCTATGTCCACAAAGTTACTCTGAGACTCTGGGATTAGTAACCACTGGCACAGTTTATTCACAGGCTTGTTCCCACTACAGTTTCACCATGTACAGTTGGCCCTTCACCGTCTGCAGGCAAGAAGGAAGCACTTCCTCCCTGCTTCCGCTCCCTGCCTTTTCCCCTTCTTTCTGCTCCCCGGCTTCCTTCCTCTGAGGCTTTTATGCAGCCCGAGGCTAATTAGATGGCAGCTGTCTCTGCTTCCCCAATGAGGGACAGATTACTTCCAGCCATTTCTAATTTATTCCCCTAAATGGAAGATGGTATGACAAAGGGCTGAATCAGCAAGACTTTGCCCAGCACCCTGTCACACATCTCTCCCCGCTTCTCCAACCACTAATAGGGGTCTCCGCCGGGCCTTGCTCTCCGGTCAAGGACCCCGGGGTGGACATCTCACTCATATCCCTTTCCCTTCTTGGGCTCGGTTATCTAGGGTTCTTCTTCTCCGGGGTTTCTACCCCTGACCTTGGAGGATCTAACCTTTTTCCTATTCTGGGCTTTTCCCCTCTGCCCACCTTCCCTCTTGGGAAGGGGTCCCAGTCCATACCTACCATGATTGGGTAAGGCAGTTCCTTTACTACCCCAACCCGCTGCCACTTAAAACTGCCCCGAACCTCAAGGGGCACCTGGCCTATTGTCTCCTATCCCCATGGATGCATTCTAAGTCCATCTTCGCACTTGGAATCCACCAGTGCAGCCTCACCAGCTTCTTTTGTACCGGGAGCAAGCCGAGGCAGAGTCCACCAGGCCTCACTGGGGTTTCCTCCCCACCATTACTGGGATGGTGGACAGCTTCCGCCCCTTCCCCTGCCCTCCAGCATTTGCCCAGCCACAAAACTCTGCCCACCCAAATCCATGTGTGGGCAGTCCCCCTTCTTGTGTTCTGGTCGCCCGCCCTGCCAGCAGACAACCAGCCTGGACCCTGTGGGAGCCCCTTGGGTGTCCTCCTGTTTGTTCTCCGGGCCCTTCTCAGGCAGGGACTTCTCTGGGCCTTCTCCCAGTCTCCACTTCCTTGCATAGCCATTCCTCCTTCCTGGGGAAGTCTTCCTCTGCACACTCCTCTGTAAGCTTTACGGCCGCCTCTACCATATTTGGTTGGTGCTTCCTTACCCACACCTTTAATGTTCTCGGGGAGGCCCTGTAAAAACACTGTAGGGAAAGTGCATGCATAATCTCCTCCACTGGCTGGGACTCTGGCCTCAGCTAGTGGGTGCCCCAGTCTATTAACTTTTGGGCAAATGCCATGAGCTCCAACCTGCCCCCTATCCGCCTCACTGACCAGAACTTCTGGTGGTACTTCTCCAAGGACAGCCCCACCCGATCCAGGATGGTTGCCTTCATTACTTCATAATTCCTGGCACACTCTTCACTTAGGGCCATGTAGGATGCTTGGACTTTGCCAGCGAGGTAGGGAGCCAGTCACAGTGCCCAGCTTACCCTATCCCATCCAGCCCCTGTGACTACCCGCTCAAATGTGCCTAGGAAGGTGTCAGATCATCTGTCGGGCCCATTTTACACAGTCCTAAGCCCAGTGCCCGAATGCCATCCCCTCCCATCGGACTCATCACTTTCTGCAGGAGTTGCTGTTGGATGCCAGCCTGATCCCAAATGAAGTCCTGCAGGCTCTTCTGCTGTCCTGCGTGCCAGGTGAGCAAGGCCTGTATCTCCAGCTGGTGGGCTTGCTGAAAACTCTGCATTGCCTTCTGCATCTCCTCCTGCTGCTTGACCAGCTATTTCAGGGTCTCCTCCATCTCCGGGCTACCAAACACTTGCTCTGTCACAGATCCTTGATGAGCTCCCACATGTAGGATAGCACGGCAAGGCCCCCTGGCTCCTGCTTCTGCTCAGTCCACAAAATGACTCTGGGGTTAGTACTCACTGGTGCAGTTTATTAACTGGCTTGTTCTCACCACTGTCTCACCATGTACTGTTGGCCCTTTACCCTCTGTAAGCAGGAGGAAAGAGCTACCTCCCTGCTTCCACTCCCTGTCTTTTCCCTTTCTTTCTGCCCCCCGGCTTTCTTCCTCTGAGACTTTTATACAGCCCCAGGCTACTTGGGCATCAGCTGTCTCTGCTTCCCCAATTAGGGGCACATTACCTCCAGCCAACTCTAATTTATTCCTCTAAATGGGAGCTGGCATGACAGAGGACTGAGTTAGCAACCCTTTGTCCACTACTCTATCAGATATTGGCAGAGAACAGTGAACTATTTGTGGTCTTTTCACTCAGTCGTATAGCACTGTATCACTATTAATTTCTCTAGTCAGGAACAGATATTAAGACGCTGCACAACTATGCCACTAATTTTCTGTAATAAAATAACAGTAAAAAATACTAGGATTGCCTTTTTTAAAGGAAACGCATATGAAAAAATGGTCCTGAAATATACTATGGTCTCTCCTTGGTACATTCCTCTCTCAATCCACTGGTCATGGACCAGGTAGTGCAGATGACAGATGGCATATGCATAGCTCTGCACTGATGATTGATTTTGCATTTGCCACATACCTAGCTGGCAGCTTTATCTGAGAGATCCCAAGAAAGCTGAAAGAGAAGTACCCAGACTGAACTAGAAACCAGTTACGCCAGAACCAGGTTTTAGAAAGAATTTGAACACAGTTCCATAGCTCTGTGTACATAGGGACAAACAAAACATATGCTCCCAGAACTTTACATTTTAGTTTTGATTTTTCCCCTCTCCATTGTTCCCAGTTTCAGGCATCTCACAACTTCCTAGCATAGTGGGGAGTTATTTCCATTTAATAATATTTCAGAAATATGACGGGTCCTGTTGATTTTAAATATTTTTGGGAAGAACTGTAGTTTGTTCTGGTTTTTTACCTTTATTTAATGCCATGGATATACCAGGTCTGATTCTTTATGCAATGAATATATGCAGGTTTGATTCCATAGGTGCTAGAAATAGGTGCTGCTGTACCCGTGGCTTGAAGTGGTTTCCATCATGTACAGAGTTTAGAGTTTGGTTCAGTGGCTCCTAGTACTCCCACTATAAAAATTGTTCCAGTATTACTGTTTGATTCTTCTGTCACCTATACCAGTGTAAATCAAGAAAACTGAAAGCAATTGGCTTGATTCTCCTCTGCTTTGCACCTCAGATGTACTATGTACACTTGTGCAAAATGAACATGAAGGTGAATGTAAACTGCTAGGAAGTAGCTATTGCACAAGGATAAATGACTATACAAGGCCAGTATTCTCAGATATATGAAGGCCCCTTGCCAGAACAGTCTAAAGGGGCCTTAGGACCAGATTTTTAAAGGTATATACGTTTCTAAAAATGCAGCTAGGCAACCCAATGGGATTTTCACAAGTACTTAGGCATCCAGGGCTAGAGTCACAAAAGGACTTCAGTGCTTCACTACGACTTTAGGTGCCTATATCCCAGAATTGGGCCCCACTGGAATTTACAAAGCCCTCACTTGACTGCCCTCAAATCCTGGAGATGTCTAAATTCGCTCAGTACCTAAATTTCTGCCTCTGAGCACAAACACTGCAGCCTCATGCCAGACATTCAGGTGCCTAATCCCCAGAGTGATGCCTAAACTGGGAGAAGATAAGCATTGTTCTGCCTAAGTAACCTGCAGGTCCTGGTCTGATAAATGTGCTTTGAACTCACCTACTGCATCAGACCCCTCCAGGCTGGTTCACACGTAGGAGCAGCAGCTGCAGCTGCCTCCTACCTTTTATCCCAGTGAGGTGAAACTCATCTGCTTCCATGCACATTGTGGCACTATGTGTTATATGATGACTTTGACACACACACACACACACACACACACACACACACACACACACACACACACACTCTGCAACTGATCCCATTGATGGCACTGAGCTGCACTCATGGTTTGAGGGCATGATCTCGCCCTTTTTGACTACAGTGTCTAGAGAGAACTGAACTTGGAAGTCGCAGAGCCCAGATCCTTAAAAACCTGATGGGATGAGGGGCCCATCAGTCTATAGAACTTGCCCTACAGATTCTAGAGGTTAGAACCCAGTCCTATGGGTTTAGAGCACTCTGGGTGTACAGAATTAGCCGTGAAACTCTTAATTCAGTACTGAGTTTTTGCTACCAAAACATAATCTTCGGTGGGGGAAGGGGAAGACACCCAAAACTTGAGGGAGGGTTGTTTGTTTTTAAATGAAGCTTCTTTTTGTATTTGTTTGAATTTCAAATTGTTTTTCGCTGTTGTACTCACACCACTGTCATTTTTTAAGTACAGCAGTTCATTTGCATAGTAATTAAAGTTTAACAAATAGCATTAATGTCTGAAAGAAAGAGGTACGCTCCATTTAAATTACTGACAGTATAATATTGCACATTTTTAACTGCAGTTTAAGAAATGAAAGCTATTCAATCCTATTGTGCCACACAGATTCCCAAAGCTCAGCAATATTTGTGTTTTAAGAAGGTAAAACCTCTTCCCCGGTTCCATTGTGAAAGCTTTGCTCTTTAGTGACTTCCAAAACCCTATTCATAAATACTGATTAGGAACTATTTCACCATAGGGTATGGCATTACTAGCATAGCTCCCTATTCAGAGCCAAGTTGGAAATGTTAGTATAGTAAATCAGAGCAAATGTCCTGGTAATACTAGACATGAAAGATCATCTTTAATAAATAGATGCTAACGAGGGATTCAGCTTACTTTAGCAAATGTCAAATGCAGGGACTGATTTAAAAAAAAAATCTCTCCCCCCAAAAACCCACGTACAAGGAGTGCAAAACTTTATCACATGGAAAAAAGGCACAAAGCGTTTGCAATACAATTGGCTTGCAAACTGAAATGCAAGTGGATTTCAGGCAGGTGCGTAGTTTACTTTTTTAAAGTAATATGATACCCAGGTTCTACACTATCTCATTGAAACGGTCACATGGAATTATGCCGCAGGGAATTATGAAATGGCTTCCGATACGTGGGTACGAACGGAGATAGCGGATTGGTCCTTGGCCTAGTCCCACATAACATCCGATGAAGCTTGTACTAATTGGCCTGAAATGTACCAGTTGTTGTGTCTTATTGCTTAATTGTAAAATAACTACAGAATTGTACAGAAATTAGGGAGCTTTTAGACTAAGACATGCTCTATCTGTGTACTTACTGGTCATAGCTAACGTAATTAATTGTTTCCTCCATTTTATACTTAATATTTTATAACAGAAAGACAACGTTTCGATCAGTAGGTTTCTTGGAGAGTTTTATACTTCCAGGGTGGTTAAAATTGTTTGGCTGTCAGCCTTATGCCTGACAGTGCTGCCTGAGGCACACACTTGGGTATTCTTATTGCTTAAGGAAAGTACCAAGGGTTATTTTATACTCAGCAGAGCCTGCAGGGACTGCAATGCCATCACAGGCCATGAGAGTTTAACTAGTTTTCTTCTGGAACAACCTCAATTTTAGAGAGGCATACAAGTTCTAAAGTGCCCTTTAAGCATTTCATCCTCCCCTGTATGCCAAGCATTGGAGTTACACTAACAGTGCCTCTGGAAAGTGGCAGGAAAGCAAGGAAGCCCTCCACACATTCATGCTAAACATATCTACCAACCACCATAGACCACAGAGATGATCAGATAGGTGCATAGACCTCAATAAAAATTATGCTGACTTCACACACGGTGCACACACATTCTTAGAGCAATATCTGACCCTACATTAATATAACAAAATAAACATTAAAAATATTAAATGGCAGAGGGAAAGGAGGGATCCAAAACAACATGTAACTGTTGCTCCTTTTAAAGGTGAAAAAGTGAAATAAGTTGTTGCTTCCACATCAACATCGTCTCATTAAAGGCTCTGGAGAAAAGATAAAGGGGTGGCTCCTCAGCTGGAGGATCTAGTTCCAGTGGAGTGTCGACAAGTTTCATCAGCTGAGGAACTATCTTTCTCAGAGTATTATAGTAGCTTGTGTTTTGTATTGTTACTTATTAACGTTAATAGCAGTAGAGTGGTGGTCAAAGAGGCACGGGCACTTGTGAAAGTTGTGAGAATTTCAATCCCAAAATACATAACATTTTGTAAAAACATTCACAAGGGGAAACATCCGTACCAAGGTTTGTTGCCAGTTTGCAAAGAGATAGACTGCGTATGTCAGCTGTGGTCTCTTTGGCATTCTAGCGGGTCTGTTTTTACACCTTCTGAGAGACTAAGAAGGGGGAAGCCACATTCAGAAATCAAAGAAATCAAACTGGTGGGACAAAGGATCACTAAGTATTACCAGTTGCTGTATGATGCTTAATTTCCTTAGGGATCCTCATGGTACCATGTTGTGCAGGGAACCAAATCCATCACACTTTACTGCACAATCAAACATGTGACTTGAGGGATTTCCAACCTGGAAGGCAGCAATTTCTAGAGGAAAGTGAAAAAAGCGCAGTGCTCACAAATCAGAAACGTGAGTGGCTTGAGTGGGGTGGGAAGGGAGGTTTTTTTCACCACTTGATCTGTCTGGGTGGAAGAAGGGAAAGGGCAATTTTTACTTCACACTCCAACTTAATAATAAAATAATCCATTTTCTTTAAACAAATAAAATTCTATTGGCAACATGAGTAAACTGCACTCACCTCCTAGGAGAGCAATAGTTTATTAGAATATCTCTGGGGTTCTTTGTTATGCTCCAATCTGATTAAATTCCAAGGCTGAAGGGACTTGTCAGCTCAGGATATGGTTCTTGATGAGCTAGGTGAGATCATGCTCATGTTGTCATACTTAAACTGGGAATACTGAAAATTAAATTTGTAAGAAGAAAAGGGTAAAGGAAAGAGAAAACAGCTAGAACCTCAGCTGGTATAAATCAGTGCAGATCCAATGAAGTTCATGCAGCTGCACCAAATTATACCAGCTGAGTATCTGCCCTCTCCCTTCCCTCCTTCCAAAAAATAAAAATCAAAAGGAACTGCTGAAGGAGAAACTAATTTTCTCTTTCCTTCCTTACAAGTCCTCTCCACTGAGTAACATATATTTGTTGTTTACCTTGTGTCACAAAGCTAAATAGATCTGAGCAGATTGGGATTCTCCCAATGCATACCGCCACAAATATAGTAGCTGAAAAGACAATCCTTTCTGGAAAAGAGTAATAGAGTTGAAAATTCATCAAATTAGTTCCCCAGAATAAGCTTGTGAGAAAAACCTTCCAAGATTTGTCACAATTTTATAATCAGCTCACGTCATAAGCAACTGAGTATAAAATGTGGCAGAGTCAGAGTGCAGCAGTTCACATGCCCTTTTCTGTTACATTTCTTTTTTAGACGTGGTAACATCACCACTCTACATGCATATTGACATCAACATCAGATTACTACAACCCATTAAGCAGATAGAGAATTTAGACTGTTACAAACAATTACTAACAGAAAGGCCCTGAAATACTTTGACCCAGTTTGCCAAGGGGTATCTCAAAATATTTGGCCTATCCATAGTGATGTTGTGTAGAGACTTAGTGTTTTCCCATCATCCTGAACAATACCACGTAAAAGATGTCCAGTGATAAAACGATACTTAGAAGTTTGCAAACTTTAACTGAATCTCAATATTGTTGGTAGGCAGCTAGTATTATTGCCAAAAAAACCCAAACATTAATATCTAAGGCAAATTGAATATAATCGCTGCTAATTCCCATCTCCCATTCCAAAGTTCAAGGAGTTCTAATTATTATCCTGTTTTCACACTTGGAGAAACTGAGAAAGAAGGAGCAGTGACTTGTCCAAGCTCAGCTGATAGAAATACTGTCAGAGCAACAATTAGAACTCAATTGTTCCTAGTCTTGACATTGGCCAACAAAAGTTATTTACTATTGTTAATATGGTATAAACATTCTTCAGGATCTGAGGGGTGTTCCCTACCAGGATGTTCAGTGAACACACACACACACACACACATACACATATGTAATAAGGGTGACTAGCATAGGTGTGCTGTGAAGAGACTACTGCTACAAACACACAAACTCCAATTAAGAAAGACTTTACAGGACATCCAAACTCTTAGTAAAATTGGAGTGTCACAAAAAGTAAGATGTTATCACTACAAACTTCTGGCATGGGACACATACACATTTTGAGTAACGTGAAGATGAGATACACTGAGTTTTCAGACCATGTGTATGATTCACCACTACGTAATTCCGGTTTTAAAGTGCTGTAATTCCACTGAAAGCAATGGAATAACATTGATGTAAAATTGGAGTGATGCAGTGGCAAATCAATGTTGTTTATGTTTTCTTTGATATTTATTGATACCATTGTCTGAGAACAAAAAATATTAATGCATGCAATTTTCAAGGCATTGACATAGAAGTCATACTTTAGCAATTTATTTTATTAACCAAATTAATTTCCATATATTGCTTGCAGTGCTATATAGAAGAGCTTATACAAAGATTTTTAAAAAAGAAAAAAAATATTTCTAGGCTCAAAAAACATTAAGTTCCTATAGGCTTGAGTCCATCTCAAACTTCAAAGGACACACAGTAATGGCCTTAGCTTTGCTTTTTGCCAGTGGTTGGGTAAATTGACTACACGATGAGTCCTTGACTGTCCCTAACCAAAACTTTGTTGGACAGGTTCATTTACAATGCTTATACAGAATGACCTTCCAATCTGGCTTAATGGCCCCAGATTGTTGCAAATGTGACCTGACATTTCCTTATGGGTGAGTTATTAAATTATATCAGGGAATACAGTCACATAATTTTGTTTCAGATCTTAAGTGAAAGTGATAGTCCAGCAGATTAAGATGCAAAATTCTTTATAAAATTAAATTATTTATAATCTGATGCATACCCCTTTTTTTATCTGCCATATAATACAATTATTTTATACAGTACAGTAGCTACATTCATTGGTGATGCTGACCAAACAGAAATAGTATTATATGCGGGTCAAGAACTTCTGAGGGAAGTTATCTTGACTTCTAAAGATAGATCTCAAAAGTGAACACACTTGCAGTTCTTGCTGTTCTTTATAATGGGATTTATCCATTAAACCACCTTGTATGTCACCTATTATGCTAGTCACAATCACTATTTTTGGCAGACTAAATATTTCATATTATGGTCCCCATGTTTAACAGGGACCTCCATCCATCCTCTAATTGCTTGCAATTTTGTGCCCACAATCAACTGTGGGTCCAAGCAATTCTAGGTGCAACTGACAGTATTCTGAAATCTATCAATCTGATTAGTAGCTGATATTGGGTAGATAGACGTCTAAGTGTTATCATTCATGCCTGTGAAATTTGTGCAGGCTCAAAAATTAAAAGCTGTTGTGTTGCTGTTGTTTTTTAAATAGGCCCTATAAATTTAAAATGCTCAATATCCCTTGTAAATTAAGAGCTAGAATAAGTAGAGATCTCAGGAATCTTAAAAAGATTAACAGATTCATATCAAATTATTTCAGCTCTTTAATTCTGCTGTACAATACCATCGGCCAGAGCAGGACCCAAAGGTATGGAGAGCCAGTCACTGTTCATTTCTAAGTTAAGATGAGTAAGACTCACACTGGAATTTTTCAGTTTCTACCCTTTTAAGCTGTGTGGTGCTGTTTCTTTCTCTATTTTCATTAAGCTGTTTTGTGCATGCTCTTCAAGTTTTTTTATAAGAAAGAAGGACCAGAGACAGCTTAATGGACTGGAAATACTATGGGTTTCCAGAAACTCACTGTTTAGTCTGCCAATTCAATATCAACACAGTGAGAAGTCCTAAGACACCACTGTGCTGAATAACCGTTGTGTGCATCTCTTAATGAAAGTAATATACTTACGAACAATTGAAGAGCGATGATAGCGAGGACCTTAGAATTGAACTTATATTGTGAGATGCAGAACTAAAGCAGTAGTCCTTTTGCCAGTCCAGCAACAAACTTGTATGACCGTGATTGGAATGATGAGTAAATTTAACACACACCATACTTCTTGAGAGCTGCGGTAAGCACCACCAGCACTCTGCACCATGAACCCCCTCACACACCTCAACCCCAAGTCCCATCCTGCACCCTAACCCCCTCATTCCCAGCTCCACCCCAGAGCCCTCACTCCCAGCCAGAGCCCTCACCCCATCCCCACACTCCAACCTTCTGTTGGAGCCCTCTCCTGTACCCTGAACCCCTCTTTTATGGCCCCACCCAGAGCCTGCACCCCCAACCCAGAGTCCATACCCCCTGCACCCCAACCTCCTTCCCTAGCTCGGAGCCCTCTCCCGCACCCCACACCCCCCATCTCTGGCTCCAGCCCAGAGCCCAGTCCCCCAGCTGGAGCCCTCATCCCCCTTCCACACCCCAACCCCCTGCCCCAGCCCAGTGAAAGTGAGCGAGAGTGGAGAAGAGCAAGCGATGGAGGGAGTGGGGATGGAGTGAGCAGGGGGCGGGGCCTTGGAGAAGGAGCAGGGTAGAGGGCAGGACAAGGCTGTTTTGTTTTGTGCAATTAGAAAGTTGGCAACCCTACAGAGTGGTCTTTTGCCACACAGGGTCTTATCTTGGGAATGTTTTAGTGCATTTTCCTAGAGAGCTCAATCTAAGTTTCTCAGTGGCACCTAATGCAGCCTCAATAGAATTATGTATTACTGAGGCTGCATCAGTCTTGTCTGTTGAGCATCATAGTGCAACAAATTATATAGCTCCATCCTCAGTAGATCACTGGCAGAAAGAACAAAATGGGACTTCCCAGTAGCTGCAGCAGGAAATCGGTGATCTACAAGAGAATCCTGGTATGATGAACTGGACACAGATACCCTTGGAGAAGGTTTGTTGTAAGCTTCCTTTGAGTTGGATATAGATGGCAAGATGAGGACTTCACATTTTGCAGATGCTTACTACCGGGCATAGTACATAACTTTAATAGGACCAGTTGCAGTCATAAGTGTTTACATTATTAATAGGCCCATCATTTTAGGGGAAATCTATTTACATTAGGCAAAGAAAGTTTTTGATTGTGAAAACTCCTTTCAGCTATTGTGGAAAAAAAAAAACAGATCAGATATTGTCACATCCAATTTGGAACTGACCAATAGCAAAACTTCTCATTTTATCCTGATCAGAGTACTCACACATCTCTGTTCCACTAGACCCCTCATGGCCCTGTTGCTCTGCTCAAAGAGATTTCAGTTTCTCTTTAGATAGCTTTAATCAAATATGCAGAAAACTTGGAATGTAAACTAGCTAAGGGAAAACCTCAAACAGCATTGCAATTTAGTTAGTTTCAAGTAGGCACTAAAAACTTTGGAATCTTATCCACATTGGCACCCCACAGACTTTACTCTGATCCACACAATTCTCAGGATCCTGCAGCACAACCTTGCCCTTATATCCCTGACAGGCCTTCCCAAACAAAGAATTCCAATTTCTTATAGTACTGCAAGTCTCATATGCCCATAATTGGCTTCAACCCTTCCCCCTCGCTTTTTGCCACAAGTTCTAAGACATCCTACCCTCCCCCACTGAGGTTTTATTTAATAAAATGACAAGGGCAGCAGATTCTACTTAGAAATGATCCTAGCTTTGGAAATACATGAACAGCTTTCATTGTTGCCAAGGCCAGCAGCTGTAACACTTCTTATTTCCCAGCCAGCACCTCCAATATCAAACATGCTGACCTACAGGAACAGCCCTTATCCTGGTTGCATAGCCTCCAAACTGCATGCTCCCAGAGGTTTTTATATAGCACAGGTTCCCCTAGTTAGTACATAGCACACCAGATCTTTCAGCTTGGGATTTTGTGAGCATTGTCCAGAAAAGAGCTCACCACAGTGTAACGAAGTTCCCAAGCACAACCGCAGATGAAACGTTATCGACTAAATATCATAGAGGAGAACACTGTTGGGGAAGGGGAAACATATCACTTATCACAATAGAGCAGAACCTTTAAGGTTTTGGCTAAGGTTCTATTTGTTTCTTTAGCTGAACAGGTTCATCTTTCCCTAGAACAAGCATGTGTATGTGCCATGTGGCCACATCCTTGTGATGTCTCAGAACAGTGAGCACTTTCACTATGCATGTATTCTAGTTGTAAAACATTACCCCACAATGTTACACCACCTGCAAAGGCTCTGTTCTTTCTGCACCACAAGACATCCTCACAAGTCCCAAAATCTCAGTGACACAGGTATATCCACCACAGCAAGCTGTGTCTTTGAGTGAGTTTCTCTGTTAGAACTGTATGCCACCTTTGATCAAAACATGGAAAGTCACTTGAGTGTCCATTCCACTCCATTGTCCGTGGAGGCTCAAACTGGCCTTTATCTGCACGCACACAACTTTAGAGAACAATTTGAGGGCACTGTTAAATGCGCATGTAAGCGATAGGCTTGCACACAAAATGCCCATTTGTTCAGGGAAGCTTTACATATGTATGTTATCACCTACACACACAATGGATTCTATTCACTTGACCACATAGATGACTTTGCACGTAAAATGCTTGTGAAATATTGTGCATACATACCCAAGGCTTCGTTTTTACAAGGAATCGAGTCCTTATTGCCTCACCATAACAAGTTCCCCTTCTAGCCCTGGAATCCCTTGTTGGGAAGCCCTCCTGGTGATTGAACAGCACACATACTCTAACATCAAATATCTTTTTTATTATTCTTTTTTACTTTATGCTCCAAGCACAATGCAATGTAGCAGCAGACAGAAGGGGCCTACTCCCTGGCTCAGCTTTTTCTATTGCTTGCTTTTTTCTCAGCTACCCAGCTGGTGAGCTAATTACCTCATTAGCTCATCAGATTCCCTACAGGTGCAAGTGATCTGCACTAACCTTCCAAACCCAGTCAGACAACCTAACTCCCTTCTACTCTAATTATCCAGTGCCCTGTATGTTCTAAGTGATCAGGGTGCTGGCTCCCAAAAGGGACTCACTTTAGGAGCACCATCTCACTCAGAACAAGAGGCAAGATCTTTTAACCATTTTCCTGTTTTCTTTAGTATGCAAATTCCTTTCAAAAACTGTCATTTACCTCTAACAAGCTTTTATTTCTTTCCACTCCATCCTTCCTCACACTGGAGATTGGAGGGTCACCTGTTTTTTTTTTTTTGTTTTTTTTTTTAAAAGCAGCTTTGACTTCCACTTTAGTATTTCCAAGTGAAAGGGGTATCTCATTCACTTGTAACACATCTTAATTGCTTCATTATATGTTTATAGAGCACCTGAAGTTGGAAGCAACTTAATTTAAATGATTCTTGTTTTATAGTTAACGGAAATGCAAAAAGTGCATATCCTGCAGCACATGTATCGCATTTTTTGCCCCCTCTGCACATTCTAAGACAACATAAAACCAGCAGATTAATAAGGCACTAAAATGTTTGAGAAGTGCTTTTAGAATTTAGAACCACTATGAATTAGCATCCCTTTTCTCCTCACACCCTCATGACCTTTTAAAACATTCTCCTGCTGTGGCCATCGCCCCTTTTAATGAAGACCTGTACTCAGTTTCTTCATTTTCCTGGGTGGCCTGCTTTGGGAGAGCAGCTGAATGTATAGATCAGAAAAC
Source organism: Gopherus flavomarginatus (assembly GCF_025201925.1). Classification (NCBI taxonomy): domain Eukaryota; kingdom Metazoa; phylum Chordata; order Testudines; family Testudinidae; genus Gopherus; species Gopherus flavomarginatus. Next base: position 115,763,427 of record NC_066619.1, read on the forward strand.
TAAAAGCAAGTTTCACTCTAACATAAAAAATGATTTCAACTTTGGAAACATACCTACAGCTCAATGAGAGCTGTGTGTGGATATTCAAAGCAAGAGGATGGTCTGTTTTTTGTTATCTGTGTGAACTATATGTGCGCATGATTCTCGTTTACAATAAGAGTCATTCACAAAGCTTTGGCTTAAAAATAATTTTCACTGATTGAAGACCCCTTTACACTGTTCCAGAGATGTAAAGTTGCCTCTGTGTAAATAAGAATTTGGGTCTCTGTCTGCTTTTTAACTCATTTTTTGGTGATTGTTCTATGTATATAAAAGGAAACATTTGTGATGCTGCTGCACCTAATGCTGCAGTTATAATTCTGCCTCAAGAACGTTGGTGTTGATTCAACACACACTGGCACTGCGAAATATAGTTTTTGCAGAGCTTCAGTTTAGCTTCCCTTTTTGAAACACATTTACCATCTTTCGTAATGAAACCACAAACAGAAATCCTCCCTGTTCCCTCAGAAATATCCCATTTCAGTGATATAATGCATACAGCTTGAAAGATCTTTATATATGGCTGGAATCAATCTAAGTAATAACATTACCTACAATTTTCTCTTCTGATTGAAATTAGCACAAAAGAGAAAAATGGTTTTAGTTTTAAAAGCATGGGTCAACTGGATGGTTTAGTGTAGATTCTCATTTGTAAGGGCTAAATAGTCATTAGCACAATGACAGGGTAATAATTAAATTAAATCGCCTTTTTACAGTATTAAGAAAAGTCAAGAGATTGGAGGATTTTTTGCCTCTCTTCCTTACATTAACAACCGTTATTTTCAGCTTCTCTACCTGGTTTGCTGTTAATAGTAGGTCAGCAGACTCACAATTATAAAACAATAGCATGACAGTAGATCAATTAAAATTTGCGGATGAAGAAGAAAAAGCCCAGCTATAATGAAAAACGTAGTAGGCGGCCAGTGTAATCCAAAAGGGTTTGGCTCTTCTGAGGATGGGACTGACACTGAACAAATGAGAAATACTGCTGACAAATGTAAAGCATTGCACATTGGTCACAACTGTCAGACAAGCATAATGCTAAGCACAACATATTTAAAATTAAAATGACTAGTATCTCAGCCCAAGAAGTCCATCCCACAAATAAGCCTTGCCAACAAAGGAAAGGCAGTTATGCTAGAATACATACTGTAGCCCAAATACACACGCAAACTACAGAAAAAGAAGATTTTATAATATACGGTTACCATTTTTGGAATTTAAACAAAATAAATACACAAGCAATGGTCAGAAGTGGACCAAGGCACAAGTGAGTCCTTTAAAAAGGTAATAAATATGGGTTATGAACAAGATTGGTTAATACTTGGATGGAAAGGTCATGTATGTTACTACAAATAAGGCTTTTTTAAAAGTAGCCCAATCAATAATAGTGAGACTGTACAATTCTCTTATGGGATAAATATGCTCAGTTTAGAATATCTTTTTTTTTAAAAAAAAAGGTATGCATCAAATTATTCAGGTGCTGTAAGTTATTTCAAATGAACCACCATATTTGTAGGTATAAATCCTCATATATTCACCACAATTTTCTTACATCTCTTGCAAAATGGTTAGATAATATTTAAGGGATATAATGCTATTTAATAGACTGCCATAACTACTCTGAACTCAGTGGCTTTTATCTTTTTAAAGGAAATTTAGCACTGGCAGAAGGTACAAGACTGACAGCACTGGAAACTTATTTACTGTATGGGTAATGGCAGTGCAAGCTCCTGTCTGGCCTCTTTAATGTGCTTCCACTCTGACCTAGAGGTACCAGTGCTAGGGAGGACAGAGCAATTCAGTCTCCATGCTTATTTGGTCCTTTATCTCTTTGCTGACATTGGTATTATTCTCTGCTAACTATGTTAGTGTCTCTGTCCTGTGGACACACTGGGGTGGAAAATGGCTGGTACAGCCACAATATTTCTCCTGAAACTGGAATGAACCACTAACACATTTTGCCTTAGTGGCAAAAGTGTTCAGATGACAATTACATGATCTGGGCTGAATTTGAACCAAATGCCTAGGAATGAAAGACTTCATGTCTTATAAACAATCTCCAGAGCCACATAGTACGTTATCCATTTAGCAACTTCTTATTTTGGGAAGTGTAACTTATTTTCCCTCCAAAAGCAAGGTATTATTTTATGACTGAAACTACCTACACATGGAAGTCCTGAGTTGGTGGCCAGTGACAGAAAAATTTCCACAAGCGGAGATTTCCTCCCCTCTAAAAGAGAAAGATGGAGGTGGTAGCAGTCTAATTAAGTTGGGTTGGCAATGCAATGGATTTATCAAGCAAATCTGATGGAGATGCAGTCACAGGAAAAACCAAGATAAAAATAAAACACAAGACGGTGAGTAAGGGTTACAGGGAGTAACTTATAGGACAAGCCCAGAGGAAATTATTTTCATGCAATAGCACTGAGAATACAGAAAGATGTCCATTCTGGACTGGACAACCTGTGGTGTTTAGATGTTGCTTGTGATTATTAGAAATGGGAGCACTGGCTGTTGGGAGTCTGAAAGGACAGGAAACTAGAAGGAGCGGGGAGGAGTTGAGGAGGCAGAGTGAGAGTTACAGAGGGAGGGTGCAACAGCAGCTTGGTAAAGAGGTTTCCACTTTAAAAATAAAGTCCTGTTGAAGTTTGTTAGTACCTTGCCTGGTTGATACAACACAACTGGAGTGAAATATGCAGTAGACAGGAATAACATAGTTTCTGAAATATGCTGTGAGCAGGAATGTGTGACAAGTTTGGTTACTTACATCCAAGAAGCCTCCCAAAATCAGGTTCTAACCAAACCTACACAAACAACAGCCCCGTTGTTAATGAACTTGCATGGAGCTCAGCAAAAGAATTGTGTTCACAGCCCTAGCACCAGCTCGCCTTTACCGCCAGACTGCCCCAAAGCCAGCCTCTAGGCCCAGTGCTCCCCTACTTGCCATGGCTTTCTTTGGCAGCCATTTCCCTCTACTTACTCTCCTGCATTTTTCACTGACAACCTTCTCTGACTATAAAGTGAGCTTAACAATAATGGAAGCATGTTAGTCATTTTTCAAACTGCTTTGTGGTATTACAGGTAATTAATAAAAGTCTCTCTGTGGATATTCTATTTAGAAGAAATGCTTCAGCACCAGATTTACAAGATGCTCACATTTCATTCAACACTGCAGCAATAATACCTTGTGCCCGCCAGGGAACTCTTACCATGTGGATTTTCACCTTTTGCACACAGGTTATTCACTAGAATAAGTGGCATTAACTGGAACCTATGCCAATCCATTATAAACATTACCTTAGAAGACAAGGGGGAAAATGAAGAGAGAATTAGAAGAGGGTACCAACTTTTCCTGTAGTCATTAACATTAAAAGGCAAGATGAGTATGCGTTTGTCTACATAACCAGGGATCTGAATTCTCTTTCTCTAACTTTGATTGGATATATTGAAATTTTCCTCTTGTGATATTTCCAACTAAGCCCAAAGTTAGTGTCATGAGAAAGATGTTTTCTGAGCAAAGAGATTCAGAAAAGGTGTGGATGGGCAGCAGAAACTGCGTAGCATATGCCCTCTGAAAACCAGGCCTCTTTAATTGGTTTCAATTTGGGCACACAAAATCACTAGTTGCCTTTGAAAATCTTGGTCTCTAAATAGAAGAAAATTTGTAGATGGCAAAACTTTAATTGGAATTATTTGTTTCTTTTGTCTTTATTTGTGACTCTTTCCTCACAGGTCAGATTACAGTCATATTTCTCTTGCATTTAAATGTATTTATTCTAGTCTTATTAGCTGAACCTCAAAAGGTTTGGAAGCTGTGTTCACATAAGCCTCCAAAGGTTATAGGGCTGCATTTTCAGAAGGCTTAGTTTGATGCCTAAGTGGAAGCTGAAGCGTCCAGATTTTCAAAAGCTCTCCGAGCCATTTGTTCTTAATGGGAGCTACTGGGGGAGGGTGTGTCTACACTTGAAATGCTGCTGAAGTTGCGTTGCTGAAGTGCTTCAGTGTAGACACTGCTTAGAACAATGCACAGGGAAACCATCTCCCCGAGAGGCAGTAGCTAGGTCAACGTAAGAATTCTTCCATTGACCTAGCATTGTCTATACTGGGGGTTAGGTTGGCTTAACTACACTGCTCAAGGGTGTGGATTTCTCACAACCCCGAGCGACATAGTTAAGGCAACTTAATTTTCTTATGTAGACCTGACATGGGTAAAGAATTATTTTGAAACTCTAACTCTAATCTTTTCCTTTTTAAGCCCCTCATACTTTGCTTCTGGAATTATTGCTAGGGAACTGTGACATGCATTGGCTGGATGTAGAGGTTAAATTTAAATTTCTCTCATTCACACACAGTAATTGTGTTGGCAGTTCTGGCTGTGAAAGGTGTAGTGAGCTCCTTGCTACATCAATTAATTGCCACCATGTCAGGACACTGGCAAGGGGTTGATGGACTCCTGTTGTGTCAAACCGTTCCCCATTCTGTATGGAATATTCCTAAGATATTTCATTTCTGGTCTCTAAAATTCTGCAGTCACTGATATGTAGTAATTGCATGTTCAGCTCTGGTTATGAAAGGCACGCTAATCTCCCTGTTTGTTTACTATCATGTTCAAAAATTGCTTTCCATGAGTACTTGTGTGTGAGGGTTCAAAATTTGTTTTCTTCAATTTCATGCCAGTAAAACTCAATAACTGCATCAGTCCCTCATAGCTAAAAGAACATTTCTTGTTAACAATACAATGAGCAGACATTAATTCATAAATTGGAATGCTCTACGGCATTACACCTACAGAACTGCAAAGACCTTTTTTAATTCCCCGGCTGCAGCTTTTGCATCTGCAGATACTGCAGGAAGAGGATATATTGTGAAATTCATGGCAGAGTGCAGCTTGCTTCGGTGACAGAGATGTTTCCAGTGGGTTTTCTGTGTTCATGGATGTGAAAACCTAATTCATCCGTCAGGATTAGTATTAGGAGGCTCATTTCAAAAGCAGAGTCCACATAGATTAAAATGGTTTGTCAATTTTATTTACTTTTACTTAATAAGCCAAAAAGGACAAAGATATTTAGCTCTGCATGTTTATTTATAATGTGTAGTATAGTCCGTGTATTATACATTGAGAGGCAGTATGCTGTAGTGGACAAGTGTGATAATCAGGGTCCAGACACCCCAAGAGGAGAACAGAAGGTTTAAACCCCAAAAATAAGCAGTTAAACCAACTGATTGAATACTGTGTTATTGCACAATAAAAAATGTATCAAGTAAGATCTTTTATGAAAGCTCAGAATGGTCTGAACTTGATGGCCATTATGAGCTATGTATACTGACTGTGGTTATGAATTTATGTATTTGTGTATACAGAAAACTGTGCTCATAATCTGTGGTGAAACTTCACAGCAGGGTGGTGAGCAGTCAAGCAGGGAAGGGGACCTCCCAAACCAGTTGTTTACATGAAACTGGCTTCAAGTAACTATCCATTAATTGGCCCAGGAAAAGACAATGGTGGACCATTAGAGATAATGGAAAGACATTGAGACAACTCAAAATAGGAAAGAACATCCTAGCTCTGAAACATCAAGTCAGGAGGGAGTTTTCTCTGATTAACCACGAATCATCATGGACTGAAAGGCGAAAAAAAGGAAAAAGCCTTTTAAAAGCAGACTTAAAGGGCTTGGCTACACTGGAGAGTTGCAGTGCTGGTGGTGGGTTTACAGCGCTGCAACTTACTCACCGTCCACACTTGCAAGGCACATACAGTGCTGCATCTCCCTGGCTGCAGCGCTGGCTGTACTCCTGCTCTGCCTGGGGTATAATGATTGTAGCGCTGGGGATGCAGCGCTGCTCCACCAGTGTGGCCACCAAAAGCGCTGTAATTGGCCTCCAGATGTTTTCGGAGGTATCCCAGAATGCCTGTTTAGCCACTCCCAACAGTGCTGCAAATGCTGCAAATGTGGCCACACTGCAGCGCTGGTAGCTGTCAGTGTGGCCACACTGCAGCGCTTTCCCTACACAGCTGTACGAAGACAGCTGTAACTCCCAGTGCTGTACAGCTGCAAGTGTAGCCATACCCTGACAGAGGTTTTTTATCCAGAACTTGGGAGACAGTTTCAAGGCAGAAGACTGTCCATGAATACTCGATCCCTCCTGTGTATAGGGAATACATTGGGAAACTGTTATAAGGTGATAGCTAGCCACCACTGAAAAAAGGATTTATCTAATATGGAAGTGAAAAGCCTGTGATTGCATCTTTAAATATATTTTCTGTGTAACTTGTACATGTTTGCTTCTCCTTCCTATTTCATCTTCAAATCTATGTTTTTTCTGTTAAATAAACTTTTTCTTTATGTTCATCACAAGCAGGTCTCTGGTGTGAAAGCTGTGTGGAGTGAGCCACACATGCAAAGTGAGTTGCTAACTGAGGAGCTGATTTCATGCCTTCAGGGATGACAAACCAGAAGGGTCCAGTTGGAGTGTCTGGTAATTAAGAAATCGAGGTTGACAGATTTGGGGAGACATAGGACTGGAAAGACTGTTGGTGTCACCCTGAAAAGAGGATCTAGGTTGATGAGAGCCAGGATGAGACCTTATGCATAGGTCAGGGATCTGAACTGTAGCTGCACAGCACAACGGTACCCAAGGTTGCAGGGCAGGTGGCAACAGAATCCCTTATTGTTCTGGGTGGTTCCCAAAACATCACAAGAGGACATTATACTGGGAGTCAGGAAATCTAGGTTTTACTCCTGGCTCTGCCATGACTTGCTGTGTGACCCTGAGAACTTAGTCTCCCTTTCACCCTGTGTTGGTCATGTCTATTTAGATTGTAAGCACTTTCAGGGGCATCTCTTCTCTCCCTGTGGCTTGGTCTACACTGAACAGTTATATTGGCATATCTTCGTTGGTCAAGGGTGTGAAAAAAAAACACACCTCACTCTGACCAGTGTAGTTATGCCAGCAAAACCCTCAATATAGACACAGCCTCCATTCATGTAGAGAACATTGTTGCGGCGGGCGAGGGGGAGGGGTGTTCCTACAGCAGCAGATAAACTTCTTCTGTTGGTATAGGCCGCATCTACACCCAGGCGCTATGCCGGCATAACTATGCCGACACAGCTATGTCAGTATAGTCTCTGTAGTGCAGACATACTCTATGTATTTTTACAGCCGGTAGCACAATGGGTTCTTGATTGTGGGGCCTCCAGGTGCTACTGACATATAAGTAATGTAGTATATTGAAATAGTTTCTTATCATCATTAAGATGCACCAGATGTCTTGGTTCTGTACATAGACATGTGAGTATAATATGTGAATGTATGATTACCCTAGAAAATAGTCAGTTTAACTCGCAGCAGGAATGAAGAATTCCCAGTTATTGACTAGTGATGTGAAACAGGAATCGAAGATCCAATCCAATATCCAATCCCTTTTACTTCTGCCTTTCTAGCCCTCCCAGAGCTACTGACTGGGCCTGTACCCTTTGCTGTTCCATCCCACACTATTGTCTGGACTAGGATTTAAAAGATGTGTTGTCAAACACCTAGGCTTCAGCTCAAGCCAATTAGCACACATTAACTTCTACACTGCTTGGCTACATTAAAGTGTTAGAATGTTGGACCTTTAAATTCTACTCTATTCAAACCCTCTAAATCAAAACAGTCCCCATCTCTTTATTCCTCCTAGGCCCTGACTCTGCTTTCTTGGCTCAACAAAACAGATCTGATCTGGCCCCCAGATATTCCACATAACATTTCCACATAATCTACAGGCTTCACCAGTGTTATTTGTTGGCTTGCAAGAGGTTCTGTAAAGTGCTTCATTAGTGAGATGATTGACAAACTACTCAGTACAGTATTTTATCTAACTGATACTGTCTACATGAGTTTGCCTTTGCATGTGACAACTGCACACCTGCAAGGCGCACTAATAGAATCACTGAGGCTATAAAACACCTTTACTGAGGATTTATGATTGAATTTCAGCAGCCATTCTCTCCTACTGCTGTTCTTGTATTTGCCTAGCCTAAAGCTTTGCCTAAGTGCAAATGTTTTTATAATGTGTTCCCTTTCTAGCTGAACTGGATCAAAACACAGACTGCTACATTTCTGCTCAAGCAAGGCAGTGCCTGAGTCATCCATCCCAAGACACCAATCTCAGCGTCTACCCTTGACAAAGGCAATTGTGTCACCAGCCTGGCAAAACATATTGAGAGTAAAAATAACTATAAGCAACAATAAGCTTGCACAGTGAAAATTAAAGAAAAAAATCAGAAAATGCAAAAGAAAGTTGTAACAGCAATGCTGATATGACCACACTTCACATCATATTTTCTTAATGGTATTGATCTCATAGTGACTCATTAAGCAATGCATTTAACAGGGAAAACGGGAAGAGAAATTGTTACGTATATACAGTTCCAGTCAGTTAAAACTGCTGTAAAAATTGGCTGTCATGGAGACTTTGTGCCACCTGAAGATCTCACCGCCTTAACTTTTGCATTCCTGAAGGTTTACAATTGTAATGGTGCAAACTCAGAGATGCATGAAGGTTAAATTTGATACCTATTTTTAGAAAAGAAAAGAATGAAGAGCTACCATTGGAAATTAAAGAAAAAGAACAGGTTCAGTGTCTTAGCTCACTGGCATGTGTCTAAGACAAATGGTGCCTCAACAGTTGGTGAAAATTGTGTGCACAGGACCCTGCTCTGTCAAAATTCCCATTGATTTTAGTGGTACTTTTGCCTGAATAAGAACTGAAAAAGATATAATATGAAATCTTGGCCCCATTGGCACAACTCCCATTGACTTCACTGGGACCAGAAGTTCACATACAGTGTTGACAACTCATGATTTTTCACTCTTGATATTTGTTTTGTTTTGTTGTTGTTGTTGTTGTTAACAAGGCCTTAGCTTCTAGAGTCATGTGTTTATATGAGAATCTCAACTTCCATCAAAAAAATAAAATATTGCAGAGAAAACCCTGAAAATATAAACCTAACAGTCTCAAAAACCAGGAGGCAAATAAAAATAATCAAAGATTTTTTTTTAACTCTCCTGGTCTTTGAATGCTTGGGGATGGCAACATTGAACATGTTACTGCAACTTTCGGACCAGATTCTATCCATCCTCTGCTCGGGTGCAGAGAATACAAGAAGACTCTCTACTTTGCAATGCCGGCTGGGACAATCTCTGTGTTCCCTCACCTGAGCAGAACGACTTGCTGCAGGTCTTTCTGAGAAAGGTAGTTCTCTACACATGTACTGATACAGCTGTCCCGCTGCAGCACGTGTGGTAAAGATGATCAGCATAAAAAAATCCCATCTCTGTGAGCAACAGAAGTTTTGCTGACATAGGCTGTAGTGTAGACACACCCTTAGAGTCTGGAGACTTTATCCAAAGCCCGTGGAAGTCAATGGAAAGATTCCAATGACTTCAGCAGTACTGGAATCAGGGCCCCTTGTGACCAGCAATGTCTATTAACAAACTCTCTGCACTAAGGACACATAACCAAGATTATTTTGGAAGGCCTAATTTTCCCCTTAAGTAGTTTTAATGCAACTGAAACGAAGCAGCTTTAAAAGAGGTAGGAACAAAAATAAGATGCTTCTCATGCATGTCTCCAACCCATTAAGCTTTCCTTTTTGGAAAATATTTACAACATTGTATTACAGCTAAATTAAATATAGTGAATGGATCTGTCCTAAGGGGATCAACTAAATTAAACCAGGAAGAGACCAAATCTAATTGTACTGCATTTTGTATAATCAAGCAGCAGGAATTACTTATTCTTCCTCAATTCTTTTGCTTTGGTAGCACTTACATTTTATCAATTAGAGTAATATTTCTGTACCTTTAAGAAAAAAAGTGAGGAAAAATACACTTTAAAGCTTACAGTATTATATTAGCTATCTAAAAATGATATACAGTTGTTTACATAATAAAGTAAACTTAAAGCAACCATTTCTATATATACAAAGTATCTCCCCATCTATTGTATCATCCAGTCAAAACTTGATATTTTCCACAATTGTTTCTGAAAATTAGTGTCATCCACACTATATCTTCTGTTCTTCATATTTAAATATATATTAATTCCAACTGTAATCTCAACACACAAATACCACAATACGTGATCTTCCTTTGATTCACTTTCACTCATAGTGCACGATCCCATCACTTAGGTATAAAACCTCCAAGGGTTAGTATACATTACAAAGGCTGTATCACTATAGCTACACCAGCAAAGCCCCCTAGTGAACACGCAGCTTATACCAGCCAAATGAGTTCTTTTGCCTGTACAGTCAAACCACCTCCCCAAATGACATTAAAAGGCCTCTTTTGCTGATGTAAGCTGTGTCTACACAGGGTTTTTTCTGGCATAGATTAGAGATGTGGCACTCCTAACTGACATAGCTGTGCCAACAATATTTTGTAGTGTAGACCAGACCTGAAGACTCATCATATTCTGATCCACAGAACATGGCTATAAGAACAAAATATATCAAATGAAAAAGACAAGGGAACATATCATACAGAGAAAATATATCATTAATATAATTAAAATTTCAAAAGGGAAATTTAGTTTTTTTTTAATAAGAAACACATTTAGAAGTGATCGTAAACAATAGCTGTTTTCTGTGATGCTGATTTAACTCTGTCATTATACTGGATGTTGTCCTTTTTAGTGCTCAGCGCCGGCCTCACTCTAACTCAGCTCCTAACTGAAGTCAATGGGGGTTTCGCTTCAACAGGGCTGAGTAAGGCCAATCCTAAGAGGTTCTGAACACCATCCCCCTCAAAAAAAAAAAAAAAGTATCTCCATCCATTTGCAAAAACAGTCCAATTTGTGCAGTACGGATGGTATTTGTGGTTTTGGACAGCAATCATTGCACATCAGTTCCAATATGTAATTTAAGAATGAACAACAGACAATTTATGGGAAATCTCCAATGCAAACTAGCACTATGAACTCACTTTACCAGGAGATGACAGGATACCGTCCATCATTTCAATTCTTCCTGGTGGCCTCAGATAATGGATCAGTTTCACTGATGCTCCACTGGGACTACCAGGCATGGAAGGATTATTTCTGGTGGCACTTTTACCACCTCTGGAAAAAAACAAAAACATTTGTATTATTGAAGATATGACTGAAAATTAATTCAATGCTACCACATGTGGCTAGTTCATTGGCATATCATCACCCTTCTCGCTTGCAATTTATTTTCAGTGTATCTGTTTGCTGAAAATGAAGCTACTTGAAAACTGCAAAATTTAGAGGAGGGTTTGAGAGAGGCTGAGCATTTCCAGCAAATGACAGCTTAGATGCAAAAACATACCCATCCTTTTAGAAAAAAGATGAAGCAGTACCACAAGCTCCAGTAATGTGGCTCTCTCTGCAGGACCAGATGTGGTGGAGGTGCCACGGAAAGACAGTGGGTCAGAACTGCAGGAATCCAGTGGCCAAAACATTATAGTTAGAGGGAATGAAAAGAAAGCATATCACACCTGAAGCTCAGCAGCTGCAAAGGGTGTTATGTCTGCACACAAAGCAAGGAAGCAACCCTGAAGGATGTATGTTTAATATGCCTAGACAATAAGGAGCAGGGTTGCATTTTCAAAGGGATTTAAGGGAGTTAGTGCCCAACTTCAATTAAATTTCAATGCATGTAACTCCTTTAGTCTCCTTTGAAAATCCAGCCGAAATTCTCATCCCCGAGTAAATAGACATCGCATGGAAACATGCATTGTGATGAAATTATCCCTTGTTTAATGCTTTCAGTTCTGTTGTATAGTTTAACAAATCTACAGCTTCTTGGGTCTTCAGAATTATTACTACTGTACTGCACACTATGGTCATTTAGAATGTTTAGATCTAGAATTTTATATCAAGCAAGAGGCAGAGGTACACACATGCAGTAGCCAGTTTATTAAACTACATATGTTTCACTACAGTGTACAGTGAGCCTTTCAGTGTGCGCGCATTTTGGCATAGATGAAATGGCCCCTGAACTTACATTTTATGAACAGCCACAACTTCTCCTGAAGGCAATGGGCTTGGTTCTTCATTCCATGCAAGCTTTACTCAGATGGAGAGGAGCTGGGAGTAGGGGGCAGGTCTCTGGGGGCCAGTGCAGCTCCCCAGTCCAGAGTCACCTAGATCAAGTACAAGGGAGAGCTTCACTGGAGCAGCCCTAACTTAGCCCAGTGGTGTAAGATCCTTCAGGCACCTAACATCGGTGGGGAATTGGGCTGAGCAGAGCTCAATTCTGTTACTTCCCACCCCAGAACACTCCCTGCCCCCCTACACTGGAGGTGGGGGAAGCGCCTGGTGAGGGAAGTGGTTACACCAGCAGAGAGTTCTCCTACTCAGGGAACTCAAATACAAATACTAATGACCCACTTGTCATCCATGAGTTGAGACACATGACAAAGTGGCTTAGCAGACCAGATAATCTGGCCAATGGGACCATATGCCTGAGTGAGGAATGCAGGATCTGATCCTGCATGTAAGCATGATGGGGCGTTCACCCCACACTAGCCTGAAAAGAGTTAATGTGGCTCAGAAGTGGTTAGGTAACCTCATAAATCACATTTGAGGGAAAATGAGGCTTGAGAAGCATTGATTGAGTATGGAACCAGCTGGGCAGGAGCAGGTAGCTGGTATAAGGCTAGGAAGTGAGGACTGAAGGAGCCTGTGGTGTGGAAACCTGCAGTCACTCTCTGGACTTAGAGAGGGAAAGGAGGAGACCTAGGAGGAGAGCAAAATCCCTGGGATCCTAGCCCCAAAGGGTTTACCTAGTAGAGAAGAAGCCTGATAGAGGTGGAGTGGGAAATGGCAGCAAAGTTTGGGACAGTGTAGATCTTGGCTGCTGATTCAAGGGTCCCTAAGCTGGAACCCGGAATAGTGGATGGACCTGTGTTTCCCTACCAGCCACTGGGGAAGTGGCGTAGTTTTGAGTTGGATGACTGCTGGCAACTAGACCTGGTCAACCAGTCCAATGAGGCTTTGATACCTCAGAAGGGAAAAACTACAGTGACCTGGCCAGAAAGCCAAGTCACGAAGAGGTAGCATCTTGCCTCACAAAGAAGAAGCACTGCAACTCTTGGACAATGAAAGGGGTTGCAAATGAAAGATGGAAAGGGGCATCAGACCAGACAGAGCTATTGCCTAGATGCAGCCATGAGGTGGCACTCCCATGGTGAACAAAGAATCCCTTTACAGTAAGGTATGCATGTCACTTTAAAACATATTTCCATCTATTAGTTCAGATTCCCAGCATGCGCTATGGCCTCAATGCCATCCCTACCTGCTTCCGAGTATCAGAAATCCAGCAGTGACTACTGGCACACAGTTTTCAGTACAGTCTATTGTTCTTCATGAAGAAACTTTAAGCAAAGTCAAGCTGTGTAAAAAAAATCTTACTTTATGCCTTTGAAGAGAGACTTTCTAAATAACTCAGTGCATGACAGAAACTTTGGACATGCTTCCCAGTTCCACATTCAGATGCCTTGATTTATAGAAAAGAACCTGATATTGTGGCCTGTAATACTATTCTTGTTTTTTAAAAATACCACAATAAAGCACATTAGCAATGATTGTCCAGTGCACAAGGGCAACAAACTTTCACAGTAGTTTAGCAACCAGTGACAGGTACTACATTATTGGAGAGCAAGGGGGTAAAAAAGAATGAAAACTCTTATCAAAAGCATTGATTTTAGGTGGAGGTATAAACTCCCTAAAGAAAATGGTTACCTTTAGGTTAGGATATGAGCAGCAAAAAGGAAGAATAGTTTATTACAGTGGATGCCTGGTAGCTATGACACTGCCCTCTTCTCCACAGTGACCAACAAAGCTAACCTCGTCTGGAGGGAACACGTTACATTATTCTTATAAGGTTGTACCCATGCTAAGTCAGCCATGCTCCTCCAACAGTGCAAAAGGTATTGTGCTTGCCAGCCCAAAAGACTCTGTTTTAAAAACCTTAGGAGGACAAGAAAGAAACAATATTTTTAGTATTAATTCATACCCTGTATTCTGCTCCTCAGTTGCATTCTTTCTTCCCTTTTTTCTGGATGCTTCTCACTGCATTGCTGTTCAGGGTATTCTGTTCTGTCCCACTGGCAAGACAAATGGAGGGGTGGTATGTTTGATTCCCGGTCCAAAATGGGATCAGATAGTGACATTCCCAAGATGGAGAAAAGAATGGGATTAGTTTGGGTATATGAGTCCATTTTGTCCCCATCAGTTCAGTCATAAAGGGGCTGAAAGGTAAGTGTTCTCAGTGAGGGATCTATCACTGGGGAATTCACTCTCCATCGCCTTTGCCAGATCTTCAGCTCCTGCTACAAGGCCTATTCATTGATTCTTCTTTGTGAGAAGTGACTGAGCACTGGGAAAGGCTGAGACTTTGAGTGTTATGACAAGTCATCGTGTACTTAATTCTGCCTCGGGAGGGGAGTGGGGGAAGGTGGACTGCCTGACCTTTTGAGATCCTGTCCAGCCTTACATTTCTTAGATTCTGTGATTGTTTCTTAAGTTTTGTTTTAAATGTACTGTACTGGAGCATTTGTAAATACGCCCAGAGCGTGAGATGAGTGCATATTTGAAAATGAAAACATCAAAATTAAGTTAAACAAAACTTCTGAATGACTGGTTTGAGGAAGAAGATGGTGGTTCTTCTATCATTCAAACTCTAGCCAGTCCTCTGAAAGCAACCTATAAATTACAGTCTCCTTAGAACTTCTGTCCCATGTAGAAATGCTGAATTCAGTGATTTATTTATGATGTTCTCTTTAACACACAAACACAGAATATGCTATTTCTGGCAAGTGGTAGCAATAGCTGTAGCCAACAAACTGCATCTCACATCACATCCATTTATTGGACTTGAAACAACCCACAACGACTTGCTTAAGTGGGTCTGAAATTTCCAGCGAAAAGTTTGTCCATCACTAATTTATACAGTTCATTGTGTTGTTTGAAGAAAATGAGCTGTCCCTTGATTGTGTGTGTTATATTGGCAGTTTTAAAGTGTACTGGTGGGGGAGAAGGAAAAAGAATATAGGAAGTAAGTAGAACTCTTTGCTTTTGGGAAGCCGGAGTTTGGTTTTCCCTCTATTGAAATCTTTTTAATAAAAACATTTTCATTTGAACATGTAAATATTAACAAGTTTTCCAGCAAATGGCAAAGTAATACAAGCATCATAAAAAAACAAGAAAGTGGTGCTAAATGGACCACAACATCCACCAGAGCCCTGCGTTTTTATTCCTTGTACATTCCAAGCACCTACTGAAGTGAATGTGTCATAGGAATCATCCTACCGAATCAGATCAATCGTCCAACTAGTAAACATACTTTCTCTGGCAATGGCCACTATCAAATGCTTCAAGGAAAGTATATCCCCCTGGTATAGTCTGTCAGACCTGGCCATAGGGAAAGTGTTGTCCTGTCCCAAGGCACTTAGTGGCTTGCTTATGTCTTGAATGAAGCATGACTCTTTGTATCTCTCAGAGTTTTATTCTAAGAATGCTGGACTAGGCCTGTATTAAAAAAAAATCCATTCTAATGGGTACAAAAGTCCAGTCTGGCATTTGTTTATAAATATCACAGGTGAAAAGTGTTAGGACATATTACAGCACATTTCCTCAGCTACAGGATGTGCTGCACTTCCTGCCCTGTTTGGGTGGTCTCTTACCATATCTATATCTAAATCTATATCTATATACATAAACACACACACACTTTCTTTTTCCCCCGGTGTATCTTTAATCTTTAGATTCCCAGCCTCACAGAACATACCGCAGATATGCGTCAGGGGGAGCTTTCCACCCAGCTTTCTCTACCACTCCCAATTTAAGCTTTGAGCTCTCCCTTACTGACTATTCCTGCCATCTACATATCTTCCCCGATTGAGCTATATTACCTCAATCATTGCCCACCCCCCCACAAGTATCACCAATATCCACCCTACCAGGTTAACTGCTTCCAATTAAGCCTGAAATCTTCTGTTATCCAATTCCCTAAGTGACCAGGGTGCTACAACTAGCACTCTCACAGGACACCGAGCTACCCTAGACAGGTAGACGACGGCTTGTCTGGTCACTTACTGCGTGGGGCGGCTCTCTCCTGCTAGCTGTGCAGTCTTGTAGAAAAGAAACTGAAGGGCTGCATCAGGCAAAGACTGAAGGAAGAACTGTAGCTTCAGAAAACAGTTCAAAGCAGGGAATAACATATGATGCAGTCTTTAGACTGCTTTCTGCAGTTTTCACTCCGAACACTTTCTCCTCGGTGCTGATTGGCTGGTTCTCCAACTGTTCACACCTCATCCTTTCCTTTTTTTCCTTCCCAGCTACCTAACCTCCTTCCAGCATAACCCCACTGAAAGGATTTAAGCAAAGAACAAACAAAAAAAAATAACCATGCAAAACTAACATGACATTTGCCACCACTGTACTGTTCATACTGTTTATGTAATGTGCCTCCCCTCACCCCCACCCTACTCGTGACTATCTTGTCTATTTAAGCTCTGAGGAGAAGAACTCTCATTCTATGTTTGTTCAGTACAACGGGTTCCCATTTTCTGTTGGGGTCTAGGCACTACAACAATAAACATCTCTACTAAGAAAGAAAATATTGGTCAGGACTGTGATTTTCTTCCTTGTCTTCCTCTGCACTTCTCTAACACTTGTAATGGGATCCATATAGACACTTGAGACCCAACTTTCAAAGGGCTTCCATTTTGCCAGCAGGCAGCTGGACACTTAGGCAAGCAGGAGGTTCTGGGCTCACAAGTGCCTGTTTTGCACACATACCAATTTGTGTGTGGATGGAGTCTCTTAATACTCATTTTTATAGCACCATAGATGTGCAAGACTCTTTATAAAACATAGATCAAAAACATAGATCAAGACCAATACCATGCTCCAAAGAATCTCATTTAAAAGAAAAATACTTATTCAAATGTATTAGCTATCCTCATTTTGAATGCTGGACATGCCACAAAATATACAGAAAGCAATTTAATAAACTAATCAAATAGGGTATTCAAAGAAGACCTGTACCTTTACAAAAGTTGATTATGTCAGACTCTACTCTTAAGTCTATGTTTTTAGTTAAACCCAAGTAGTCAAACTCTATTCTAAGTAAACTCATGTGCATCTGCATTGGGCCAAATTCTCAGCTACATGAAGTAAATCCAGAGTTACTCCACTGAAACCTTTATGTAGCCAATGGAGTTATTCTGAATTTACATTGGAGTAAAATAGTTCAGTCTGGCCCAATAAATTAAGAGAATGTCACAAATGTAAATAGGAGAACATGTCTGTGACAAAAAAAATCCTAGTTTTTTTTTAAATCTCCAGTTTTTAATCACTGCAAGTTGCTGTTTATATAACAAATTTATGAAAACATTTACTGAAATGCAGGATTAAAGTGTCCAAGAAGGTAGTTAAACTTGCATACCTTCCCTAGTTATATTTTTCACAACTTACCATTTAGCTAAAGTAGCAGAGGTTCCTCAACCTGTGAGCGGCCCAGCCACCACTAGAGGGGGACAGAGCACCTTACTGAGTAGGTGTAGTTATAGACTGAAATGTTTTTAAATATACACCATCACTATCTGAAATTGAACACTTCCTATATCATCAAACAAAACTCCACCATCCCTCTCTGTCCTGGGCCACACTTTGTATGATCCCAATGTTAAGCCCCCAAAGTCTTCCCTCTCTAAGTATTATTCAGTGGAAGGATTCTTTCAGTCAGCCCCTTTATATTCCTCCAGCTGTCCACGGGCATGCCTGCCATGGAAGACATTCTGTCTTAGCTCTTAACATGTCCCAAATATTTCCATTATCTTTTCTGGATAACTCTGGAGATAAGAAATTGTTGAACACTGGCAAATCATGGCATTTGCTAAAATGTCATTCCACTTAATACCTAGCGTTTTCCTCAGGTGTTTGCTTTCAAAGGCATTTAGATGTTTGTCTGTACCTTTGGTAGATTTCCAGTTTTCATATCCATAAGTTAACGTGGAAATAACATTTGAGTTGAAGATTTGTAGTTTGACCTTTAAACTGTAGATCTTTAAATTACCAAATCTTGGTTAAGCTGGTAAACCCAGCTCCCACCTTGTGACACCGTTTCCTTCTGGATATCCCCATTGGTTTGCACATTGCTACCAAAGTATCTGAATAGACTCACCTCTTGCATTCTCTTGCCTTCTAATGTAATGAGTTGAGAGTTGCATGAGTTTATTAGATTTCTTTCATAACTAAATTATTAGTCCTGTCTCTTTTACAATGTGGGACAGTCTTGTCTTTACTTGCATGTTGGTAAAGCTGTCAATTACAAGGCTTACGTCATCAGCAAAATCTAAACATTCAAATGTGCAGTTGTCTCCAACTCCACTTTCTCATAATGAAAGCAATGGCAATGCCAAATCAGAGAGATACAGAATGCATCCTTATTCGACACCAGTGTCTATGTTAAACCATTTGTTCAAGTCTGTCTTTACTTTAACTGCATGTTCCACCTTGAGATAAAGCCCCTGTAATAATGATTTTTGTTGGCATACTATAACACTCAAAGATGTTCCAGAGAAGAGTAGTGGAGGCTGTCAAATGCTCTACACCCTATGCAGATCAAAAGAACAGAATATGTACATAAAATGCTAAAATAGTGGTTTAAGCATTCAATATCATCCAGGTGAGAAATGAGCTATTCAGATATTTTACTATTTGAAAGGCATTGCTATGGGCAAACATTTTCTGTTGCCTTTTTTACTCCGATGAGAATGAATTATAAACATTATGTTTTATTAAACAATTTAGGTAGGTACCTTCCTTAAGGGTGAAATTCATTCCTCTTTGCACAAACCCCAAGTAATTGGGTTTTGTGTGGAGGGGTGTTGAGAGGGTTAATTAGCTACAATTTATAGAGCATTCTTTTAGTGCTACATAATGATTCTTTTTTTGCTTAATTTTTTTCCTATGGAAATTTGAATGCAAACATGTTAGTGTAATTTGGTGGTTGAGATTTTAAATGCGGAAGTAAGAAAATTCTAAATCTTGGCTCCCCAAAGCAACTGTACTTCAGCTATAATGCACATATGAAAGCATTACAGTTAAAGCAATATACCAGTGAAATACCAGTATTTCAAAAAGAATACTACATACCTGCAAGAGGAATGATTTACAGTTACAGCAAGGATTAGAAGAATCCCACCCCCCCTACACACACTTTGGGCATTTAGATCCCTTGTTCAGCAAGGTATTCAAGCATGTGCCTAACTTTAAGAATAGTAGAGAGGCAAGGTGGGAGAGGTAATCTGTCTTATTGGACCAACTTCTATTGGTGTGAGAGACAAGCTTTTGAGCCTACTCAAAACTCTTCTTCAGGTCACCAATGCTTCATAAGACTTCAGGCATGTAAATCTCAGTGCCAACTAGACAAGCACGTGCCTAACGTTAACCACGTCAGCTAAGTACTTTGCTGAATAAGGGCTTTCGGGACTGATTTTTCAGAGATGCTAAAGACCTAGAACCCCAGATGCCTACCACCTCTCAATTTTAAGGAGCCAGACTCTCAGGCATAACATTACCGTAGATTTTGCATTTAAATATGCGGTTTTGTTTTAATATTCTATACCTGTATTTGCAAATACTATTTTTTCTTTTTCTTTTTTTCTTTTTAGGTTAAGTTGCTTTTATTGCTGCCGAGGTCACAATCACGCCTTTGACTTACACAGGAATATACATAAAATTGAGGGATCAGATACACTTAGAGGACTGTGAAGCTTAGGGCACCACATGGAATCCGTCATAAATCAGAAGTGACTGGCAGTTCGCAGTATCTAATCCTTGCATGATGGTCCAAACAAAGTTACCCTGTGGTCTTAGTTCAGTTCCTTGTCAATAAATATCCACAATGCAAAACCCATCTCAGTTGCAATAAATTGACTTCACTGATAGCTAAATGCCAAAAAAAAAATACCATCCTTTCCCTAAAGTTAGTGGATGTAGTAGATCATATCTGAAGAAGAGAGAGAAATGGACAATCATGGTCTACTAAATGCTGGAAGATAAATATTGATAGGACTGTTACTAGTGCTTGTACTGGAGGTAGCACTATCATACATCTTTATTCTGATTGATCAGAAACCTGAATACTCTACCCAAATTGCTCTGTCAAAGAAAACCACTCAGATACAGATTAGACTAGATGGTGTGAGCATAGACTGAGGAAAAGTAACTCCTGAACTCTTATCTAGGATCTGAAACTGACCCTTCTGCCACCTTGGGCAAGTAATTCAGGCCTACATTTACCAAAGTGTTCACTACTTTTGGGGGTGTCCATCCTACTATTTTTTTTTTTCAAGATCTAGGCTGGGGCTTGACAGGCACTGATAACAGAGCCCTTCCCATCCTTATAACCTGACTATGCACAGCTACGGACTGGAAGGAATACTTCTCAGATTCTGTGGTTACACCCCAAATGTAACTGAATGATTTTATTTAAAGTGTGGGATTGTGGTGGTGGGGGGCGGTTCTTTAGGTTACTTCCACTCTCCAGCTTTCTGCTGCAGGAATAGAGCCCTGCCTCTGCTTCCTTTAAGCATCAGCAACTGTTCTAGATTCTCTGCATGCATTAATGTGGAGAACACACATGGTGTAAAACAAATACATTATTTTATTCTTAACTGTACATCAAACAGAAGCACAAAAAAAACAGAGCCTGCTCTTAGCTTCAACAGGCAGTTCTCTGTTCTGATTAGCAACCAGAGCCCCATATTCTTATGTGGAAAAGTGACTTCTTTATCTTTCGAGCCACACCCAGCAATCTTCCATTAGAACAGCTGCCTCATACACACTGTTTTACATTTTCCGGGATAGTTTAATAGGTGTGGCGGGGAGAAAACCAGAGACTATTTAAATGAATACTGAGATTCTCCCTCTTGGGGACCAAAAGCTGGTCATTAACAAAGCTTCCTATGAACCCTGTTCAGCTCATCAGCAATGCTCAGCACCTCTGGAAATCAGACCTTACTGGGAGGTGTTTTAAGCTGGACACTCAAAAGCTGAGACACACAAAACAGACAGACAATTGATAACATAGGTTCTCATAATCTCAGAATGCATTCAGAATAGAGAATAAGGAAGGGAATTTGGGTCAGTTGTTGTAAGACTCCAGGGAAGGTTGCATATCAGATAACAGGGGCTGGTCTACCCTTTAAAACTTGTATAGACATAACCGTGAATCTAAACAGAGGGACTCCACCCTCCCTCTTTCCAGTCCTGGAAAACACAAGTACTTCCCCCCCTCACCCAGAGGGTATGCAAAGTCAGGCTTAGTAAATCTAACACAAAGAGATTTTCCCCCCTGACTTCTTCCTCCCACCAATTCCCTGGTGAGCTGCAGACTCAATTCCCTGGAGTCCCCACTAAAGAAAAACTCCAACAGGTCTTAAAAAGAAAGCTTTATATAAAAAAGAAAGAAAAGGACATAAAAATGGTCTCTCTGTATTAAGGTGACAAATACAGGGTCATTTGCTTAAAAGAAAAAAATGAATAAACAGCCTTATCCAAAAAGAATACAATTCAAAACATTCCAGCAACTACACACATGTAAATACAAAAGAAAACAATATAAACCTATGGTCTTCCTATCTTTGTACTTACAACTTGGAAACAGAAGATTAGAAAGCTGGAGACAGAAAAATCATTCTCATAGCCGAGAGGGTCAGACACAAGACAAAGAACAAAGGACTCACACCCAAAACTTCCCTCCACCCAGATTTAAAAAAAGTCTTGTTTCCTGATTGGTCCTCTGGTCAGGTGTTTCAGGTTACTGGTGTTACCCCTTTACAGGTAAAAGAACATTAACCCTTAGCTATCTGTTTATGACACCTCCCCCTCAATGTTCATATTGATAATCCTAGTATTGACTCAGTTATGCCAGTATATTTGCTTATTAGTACTATAGCTCTTTTTGGCTCCCAGATCAAAATAAGCTACACTGGTATAACTGGACCTAGGAGCGTTTTTGCCACTTTCCTATGCTGGCATTGTTAATGAATCAAAAGTGCAGACAAAGCCCAAATTAGG
Organism: Gopherus flavomarginatus; assembly: GCF_025201925.1. NCBI lineage: Eukaryota > Metazoa > Chordata > Testudines > Testudinidae > Gopherus > Gopherus flavomarginatus. The sequence goes on from NC_066619.1 coordinate 115,785,568, forward strand.
CCATCATATAATTGACACATCGTCTCTGAATTTGCCCACCCTTCACTTTCCCATCTGTAAAATGGGTATAATAATATTCACCTAAATCACATAGATGTTAGGAGAATTTACAGGCTAATGTTTAACTTCAAAGAACATTGTAAAGCATAACATAAGCACTATGTATTATTACTACGAAGACAGAGGAATAGAATGATCTTTAATGTCACAGGAGGTGCAAAAAGGAATTCTTCATGTTTGATTTTATTGCATTATTTCTTTCTTTCAGACAGAACCACTTCTGAATCAAAAGTTTTTTTCTGAATTAACATGTAACAGGAAGCAGACAGAGTAGAAGAATAGTGGTCATCAATTCTGAAAGCAGAATGCATATTCTGGCAGTGAGAAAGAACTGGGATTGATAAATTGATGAGTTTTTTTGCCCCATAAGAGTTTTTGCAAATGAGCTAAAAGATGCAGCTTGACACCAGGCTTACGAATTCAGTACTGAGGCAAGAATCCACTTTCTGAGTCTGCCCCCATTCCAACACAACAATTGCTAGTTTATTTAACTTTTAAAATTCCCACTGAAATATACCTCTACATTAAAACCTTTAAAGAATGTTTCTTGTCATTAGGAGCACGTCAGTGTACTCTGCCTGTTCTGATACACCCTGATGGTTCAAAGAAGACACGTCAAAAGGAATACAGGCCTCACAGAAATACTGAACACTCAACTCCCTTTGGGATCCAGTGGGGGTTTGCGGGCCCTCAGCACCTCACAGGATCAGGCCCTAAAAGTTTTCATCCAAGTTTTTGAACACCACGGCCCAAAGCCTAGAGCATTTCTGCTTTTTGTACTCCAGCTGGAAACTTTCCTTTGTGTTTATAAAAGGAACTGGTCAAACATTTGTGGGAGGTGAAGAAGCCTTGCCTTTCAGCCAATGAAGCATTTCAACTAAGGAAGAAAGGAAATGAACAGTAACTGACTGCAACAAGATTGTTTGGTTAGGCCTTTAAAAAATATCATATGCAGACAAAGCCCAGGCTGTGCTTTGTTGATATTTGTAGCAGGAGGTTAATTGGCATTAGCAGAAGTATCAGCAGCAACGTACAGTTAGTCACATGGTACTGTCTGCTCCCAGCAGTATAATAAATAGAAAAAACAAGTTGAAAAAATATTTTTCCTCTCAACTCTTTTACAGAAAAACCATTTAACAAAATAAACATAAAGTAATTGGATTCTTTTTTGTTTGCCTTCTATGCCTCCTCTCCAGCTAAGTGTTTGATTTAGTCTTTTTCTTTGCTCTCTTCAAGTCTTACATGTGTTGAACAGTAATAGAGATAGTTCTGCCTCTTTTTCTTCTCAGGCAACTATAAAAGCAAGTGGTGAGTTACTTCAGTGCAAATTAAAGTTTTGTGCATTGCAAGGCAAGTCTGGGCTTTTGATAAAAACAGATCAAGGGGCCAAATTAGTCAATCAGGTTACTTTGCTTCTTTTCAAATATATTTTTCACATCAGAGTCTTCAAACTCTCTTGCATCACTCCAGCTTTTTCTGCAGTAAGCACGGTTCACCACAACACTATGTAGCATCTTTGCTGCTTCTCTGGGAGAAGAGAGTATAAAGCAAACATAGTATTGATGCTAAAACGGATTTTTAAGTGCCAGAGTTAGAGGCCTGCTCTATTACCGATTCATAATATTGCAAATATGGGCAATTTTAGAAGAGCAGTTGAACAAACCACAAACTGTAGTCCGATTATATCTTGTAATATTTTCCTCCAGTCTTCCCTGCTGATTTCAGAAACATACATTTGATCCATAGACATCAATCACAGCACCATCTTTGAAGATATGGCAGTATTTGACAATGTAAGACATTTCAATGCAGAATCAGCTTGAAGAGTGTCAACTGTATACATCTTACTCTTTCTAATAAACTGGTCAACATCATTACTATTATATTATTGTCACACAGATTCTGATTTAAGTCATTTCCAGTCCAGAATCTCTATGTATTTATTTATTAAAAGGATGACTGTAGAGATAAAAAGCCTGCATTTAAAAAACCAAAAGCCTTACTTTTTTTTTTTTACTGCTTATGCTTTTCAGCCCCAATCTTGCAATCAAAACCATGGATGTGGTTCCCTGAATCTGTTACATCCATAGACACACGTATATGGATCCAATTACAGGATCAGGGCCTAAATTATTAAACATATACAAAAATGAATTTACATTTCAGCATATATGGGACAGCACTGGACTGGGACTCATGAGACCTGGGTCCATGTCCTGGTTCAGACACAGGCCCCTCTCTGTTACCTTGGCAAGCCATTTAATCTACCCTATGTCTCAGTTCTGTAAAATGGACATAGTACTTCTCTGTCTCACAAGGGAGTTTAAAGGATAAAAATCCATTCATGATTGTGAGATGCTCAGATATGATGGGCCTAGATAAATGGATACAGCTCCTTTTTCCCCTTCAGCAAACCCAGACAGTGAAACAAAGCTAGTGCCTTTAGAGCCTGTTTCACATTTCCTGTTCTCATGCCTTCATACAATGCTACACACTTTAGGCTTTCCAATACTGAAAGGGAAGATAAACATAATGTTTCAAGTAACCTAAATTTGGGGCCCACTGTGTTATTTGAGTAGACACATGAACTCAGCGTGCTTCCATACGCTGGCAGTGCAGGCAGCTATGGAATAGATTCGGGGCTTTTGAAATTCAGCAGTTAGTATAAAGGAATCCTTTCGAATTTTTGGTATAGGTGAACATGTTCTGAACAATATTAACCTACATCAGGGATGGGCAAAGTGGTGGCCCCAGGGTCACATATATCCTACCAAGTTATTTTATTTGGCCCACAACAGATAACCTTGGTGCAGGCAATCCGGTGATGACAGGGCCAGGAATTATATGGAGTGCTTCGAGGAGAAGCCCCACCTGTCCTGTCATGCTACAGTCACAGCCAATGGGCCAGAGCAGGGAGCTGGGCTCAGTCCCATAGGACAGGACCCACCTCTGTGGGGTGAGTATGGAGCAGGCTCACTCTCCCCCCCAAAATCCCCCCTGCTCCACATCTCACCCCTGGCCTGCCAAAGTGTTTTAGTGGATTTTGTAACCCACCCCTGACCTACATAATGGATCCACAGCCCAAATGACCATTCCAGGAAACCTATGTTATTTTCCCATTAATTCCTCCGTCAGAACCACGCTGGTATGAGATCCTTCATGCAAGCAACTAGTGTTGAAAGTCAGGCCTAGGGTTTGTTTACCATTTTCATTACACCTATTATATCATAGGGTGGGATTTTCAAAAGAACAAAGTGATTTAGGAGCATTAGAAATCATTGGGATTTGTGCTCCTCAGTTATTTAATACCACCAATACTGTCTATACACTAAAACAGAGGTTCCCAAACTTGTTCCACTGCGTCTGCAGGGAAAGCCCCTGGCAGGCCGGGCCAGTCTGTGTACCTGCTGCGTCCACAGGTTTGGCCGATTGCGGTTCCCACTGGCCGCGGTTCGCTGCTCCAGGTCATTGGGAGCTGCTGGAAGTGGCGGCCAGTACGTCCCTTGGCCTGTGCTGCTTCTAGCAGCTCCCATTGGCCTGGAGCAGCGAACCGCAGCCACTGGGAGCCACAATTGGCCGAAGCTGCGGATGTGGCAGGTACACAAACCGGCCTGGCCCACCAGGGGCTTTCTCTGAACAAGTGGTGGACCGGCTTTGAGAACCACTCTTCTAAGGGACCAGAAGGGACCACTGTGATCATCTAGTCTGACATCCCATATAGCACAGACCATAGAATGTTCCCAAAATAATTCCTAGAGCATCTCTCTTGGAAAAACATCCAACCCCCCTTCTTTAAAGGTGATCTACGTTCTTTAGAAATGAGTCAGACATTGAGAATTTGTGGTAAATGCCCTTAGGAAGGGCCCTGCACAAAGAGCTACATTGCCCAACCATATAGTCTGACAGGCCACAAAGCAAATATGCTTTGCATACCAAGATATTGTTGGGACTTCTGATTTCATCGCCTGAGGTTCTCTATTGCAGGTGAGAGAAGCAGATCCTTCCTTGCTGGAAGAGAGTTGCTAGGCAGGAATAAATGCAGCAAAGCAAGCTGATAATTAACGTATAAGGCTAGATCCAGTGTGAAAATGATGAGAGCAGAAAGAATGAACACTAGACTGCACACAGAGCATGGGTATAGTACTAGTACCTCACTAAACCATACACCCAATAATATCACACTAATCCCAGCAGTCTTTCCCCACATTCCAGACATCTCATATTACCAGCTCCCTTACATTTACAAATTGTACTACAGAACTGCAGTACTATGAACTAGAGCACTATGAAGTGCTGTATTATAAATAATTTAAATCAAATTACATTTGTCAACTGATTGAACAAAGTACATTTAGTGATACATTATCCTTGATTTTTATATATAGATATTGTGTTTTTTTTTTTGCTGGCTAATTGGCAAATATCAGCAATTCACAATGTGTCTCCCACTCATTAAAATGAATTAACAATGCTCTAATGTATTTCCAGTTAAGCCACTGAATTTTTAGTTCTGTTTCCATTACAGCTGGCACCACAGATCCTAATAGCATGGCTTGAACAATGAGTGCTGTATCACCAATTGAGGTTAGCAGGGAAAAATAAAACCAAGTGAAGCTCAGAAGACAAAGTAGAATTCATTGTCATAAAATTCACTGGGGATACTCATTTTAAATGCTTCTTCACTGATATTGGAGCAGGTTGCTGCTGCTCCTTCTCCACCTCTGGCCCCAACTGATTTCTCTGCAGATGGGTAGGTGCCTGGAAACCAGGGACAATAAAAAACCCTAGCTTTTGGGACTTTCAAGAGGGAATTTCTAGGGCCATTTCTTTGCATTGTTCAGGTGGCACAAAAGAAGCAGAGCCTGCCCAGGAGTCCCTTACTGGGGGCTCCCCCACAAGCAGGGTTGGCTCTAGCCATTTCGCTGCCCCAAGCACGGCAGCATGCTTCGGGGGGCGCTCTGCCGCTCGCCGGTCCCGTGGCTCTGGTGGATCTCCCGCAGAGCGCGCCCCGTGGCATGCCGTCCCAAGCAGGCGCTTGGCGTGCTGGGGCCTGGAGCCGGCCCTGCCTATCAGGAGGAGTCCCTAAGAAGAGGAGAGCTGGCAGAGAGGGAGTGACTGCAATGCAATGCACTCCAGTAGCTCACTGCTGGCACCTAGGGACCATGCTGGCACAAGTTAGAGTTGCATAACCCAGTGGTATAACATATTTGGGGGATCATAACCCAGTTTTAGATAATGGGCGGTTTAGAATAAGTGGAATTCTCTCACACATTCTAACCATTTGCATTAGTTTCATATCTCCTTTAAAACAGAAACCATCAAGGATTTTAAAATGTTTTTACAGGTCCTGATCCAAAGCCCACTGAAGTCAATGGACATCTTTCAATCCATTTCAAAAGGGCATTAGATGAGGCCCCTAGATAGATTTCAGCAAATTATTTTTAAGAACTGAAGAAAATATATATATATATATATATATATATTATTGTCTTCCCACTCAGCAGTACAGGAATAGGTTACCAGACGACAGCTATGCAATCTGAAGGATGGGTTCAGATCTGTGCTCAGAAGAATTTTTTTGTTTGTTTTTATGAAAATTCAAATTAGATAGAGTTATCACTTATCTTATATTTCGAAACTGTGAAAGAAATCAGGGGATTGTATCGTCATTTGGGGAGCGAGTCAGAGAGCTGGTATCTGTTTTCATGTACAAACAAATGCATATAGAAGGAGAGAATATGAACACAAGCTCTCATCTCTTCAAAGGATTTTCAGATGATGTTGCCTGGTTGATATCATCCAAAATTGGCTTATACTGTGGGGATCAATTAAAATATAATTGCTGATAAATTGCTGCAAGGGAACTGCAAAACTGGACATGTGTAGCCTCAATTCACGATGCAGTGTGTACTCGTATGGTTTTCTGGGAAGAAATTAAAGGGAAAGTTTAGTAGTACCTATAAGTAATTTTGTATGAAAACTTTTTAAACAAAAGGAATAAAAGAGAGGCAACAGGCATAAGATATTGTATGCTATGTTTCCAAAATGACTATTCCTGCTTCATTTTGGCATTGTAAGAGGGAATGCTTGTCCTGTAAGAGAAGCATTGCTCTGGTCTGGGCTAAAACAAGTCACAGAGCAATGCTGGAGCTTGTTTTAAGAAACCAGCACACCTTGCTACTGGCACGCACATGCTGTTTGTGCATGTAAACACAGGGTTGTACGTGCACAAATATTTGTGGATGGCTGTTAAGTTGTCTCTCAACTGGTTAGATGAAGAATTTATGGTACAAGCATGACATTGAGAAGAGTCTATGGTGAGCATCACTGTTTCTGTTTTAAAACATGCATACTGCAGGAGGACAAGACCAAAACCTGGAAACTTTTGGAGGGTTGGTATTTTTGTTAAGCATTTTAAAAAAATAAAACAACTCCCCAAAAATCATCCACAAAAATTATTTTTAAAAAAGGCCATTTATGTAAAAAGAAAATGTTTCAAATCAACTATTCTGAAGATTCCTATTCTGCAGAAAGGTTTCTGTGGGATCAGATGGTAGTTCTTACAAAGGTCTTGCATGCAAATTGTATCCCACCATAATTGACAGAGTAAAATAGTCACAATGCCATATAATGCAAATGCAACATTACAACATGGGAGAGTTTGATTCATGTGGACTCTCATATCTAGGTAGCCTTTCTGGTTCCTGACTAAGCAGATCTGTGCAACCGCAACTCCCATTGAGGATTGGAGGTGCTCAGAATGCTCACGATCTGGTCAACATGTTATTCAGAACTTTCATAACTGGGGGATTTGCTCATCATTGCAAACTTGAGTGGACTCACTGGCCCCAGGATGAACAGTGAGTTTAAATACTAACTAAATAAAACCATGGAAGCCAAATGACAAAAATGAAAATATGGGAATCAGAAGAGTGCTGAAAAAGATAATGTAAGGAGTGAAATATAGAGCCACAAAAACTCTCAGGAAAGATGGGTATTGGTCAGAAATATTCGCTGGCAGATAGGCCAAAAAAACCTGCCAGACAGTGGCAACAAAGGCTGTTGACAGATCTAGAAGAGTCAACCTGGACACCTGACTTTGATCCATCATACAATGAACTAAAGAACTCAGTTAAGTCTTCATACCATAAACAAGCTAAAACCCAGACTGAAAGACCTCAAGGGAATCTGAGAATACCTTCACCCAATGGCTTTTACTTTGGTCACAGGTTGCACAAACTCCGACAGCATCTTTAGAAACTCAGCAGGTAAAAATGACCAAAGTTCAGCTGATATTGCTTTTGTCTCCACCCCACAAACCTGCTGTTGCATACCTGGTACAAATCCATTCCATCTTAGTCAGAATTTAGCAGTGTGAGGAATATTCTGTCTACTTGATGGCTGTTTTTAAGCAGAGGCAACCAGAATTTACTGAGTTTCCAAACATCCAGTACTGCTCTACTCAGTAAGACTTCATTGACACAACTACAAAGGGAAAAAAAATAAAGCTTCCTCACAACTACAGTATAGAACTTTAAAATCTCTCTAGGATGTGGTAGACAGGGCTCTAAGCACAAGTTCTACCATTGGCATTGTACTTTATACATATAATCTGTCAGAGTTCAGACACTATGGTAACAGGGGCCATAAAAGTGCATAAAATGGATTAGCTAGACTAAAAGGTCATCTTGATCTCAGTAGAATCCATGAAAATAGCAGAAGGAGAAGACAACACTTGGGAGCTACCATATTGATGGTAAAAGAAAACAAGACAAATCAATGTTCTACTAGGTACTTGTTAGAGCACACCATCAGTCACTAACAATTCTCACTTACAGATTTGCAAAGTTCATCATTCTTTTGGGCCAAAACAACAGTCCTCTGGTGGGAAGCAAAAATGTTCCCCAGCATCAAAGATCAGGAGATGATGCTTCAGGCAAAGAATTTTCATCCTCTCAAACCCAACCCAAAACAAAGAACCAGAACATCTGTACTCTCTATATACCATAAAGGGTTTTTTGAAAGACCATTTCATATCACCAGTTTCAATGACGATTGAAAACACTGACCAAAACCATCTCCATTATTAACAAATTGGTAAAGCAACCAGGAACCCAGACCACCATTAACTGTTACTGGAATGTAGTATTTCATTCAGCTGGTGAACCTAGCTTATGTGATAATTAATGTTAAGATTTTATCAGTTATTTTTAGTAAAAGTGAGGGACAGGTCCCAGGCAATAACAAACTTTCATGGAAGCCTGGGACCTGTCCCTCACTTTTACTAAAAATAACTATGACAAAATGGGGAGGATGGAGTCCAATGCTCATTGCTGCTGTGGCGCTGGGGTCTCCTCCCTCCCCCCCGCCTCATCCGCCTTCTGCGGCGGCTTGGGGCTCTGGAGTTCTCCCATGTGTCAGCTCAGAGCTCCGGGGTCCCCCTACCCTGTTGCCTGTGGCAGTTCAGAGCTTGGCTGATAATTATGTATTTCTGTATTCTCTAAGCCATTGGAAGACAATGAACAGATTCTTCAAAAACATCTTCCTTTTTTTGCACCTGCAATTTGCAGGAACAAATTTGCACCTTCAATTTTGTGAAGGCATAACTTTTCAAAGTCTAAGTGTTAGATTTTCAGGAACAATCAAGACCTTAAATGCTCAGAAGATATCTGTTGTGAGGCACCAAAAAGTGTAGCCAGGTTGAGTTCCTATTCAAAATCAGCTATTAAAAATCCAGGGCTAATATCCTCTAAAATGACAAAGTAATCTGTGTCTCGGACTTGTCATTGTTAATGATGTTGAGATACCACATGAAGGCAAAGGAATGTACCTCTAAAGCAAAGTTTTAATGACAAGTTTTGGTTAAATCCCTTAGATTTAACAATTATACATTGCAAAACAGGTAATTGTCTCCCCCTTTAATCTCCCCCCCCCACACCCCATGGTCTGTTTTCATTCCAGGTCTTACTGTCTTGATCACTACAGTTTGATGAATCAGCTTTCCTGTTAACTAGAGGTGCAGGGCCATCATCTAATGAAAACACTCTGTATTTTATGACTCCCTAGACTGTAGTTCTGCATATTAAAATAGAATTTCAATCTCAGCATTAGAAATAAAATCAAACCTAGCATCTGTGGTTTGAACAGAACTGACACAAATGCCGCTCATTTAATTTTAACTATTTTTTTATGCTAGACAGTAAAAAAAAGAGGCCTGCATATAATTAAAAATGCCTATAAATTAGAAATAAATTGGTAGAAATCAGCACAATAGTTCAGTGCACGGCTTAGTTCATGAAACCTAGAAATCTGATGGTTGGAAGTTTTCAGTCCTAATTAAAACTTTACCAAACTACTCCAAAACTATTGCACCCTGCTGACTCGCAACAACCACCATTTGGAGCTGACCACTTCTACCTTTCATTATACATTTTGCTTATCTTTTTACTGAAAGCCTGATCCAAAAGCCCAATGGAGCCTTTCCATTGACTTCATTGGGTTTTGGCTTTTTCTTCCATGAAAAGCTACTCTTTTGTTAGAGTTCTGAAACAATAACCTTAACATTAAAAAAAATATTTAAAAAAAAATAAAAAACACCACTACCACCAAATTTCCTTAAAATAACTCTATAAGAACTGCCTTGAATTCATAAAAAAAGATGGAAAATGTCTGTATATCTATATTGCAAAAAACCCCACCCCCAGCAGTGAGTCTCTGAGCCCAGATCTTCAGATTTGGGCCACATTACAGCACTAAAAATAGCCATGTAGATGTTCCAACTCAGGCTCTGAAACCAGGAGAAGAGGGAAGATTTTAGAGCTTGAGTCCAAGTCGGTAGAGCTGGTCTCTGAGACTCACTGCCATGTTGTAGTTCTTTCCAGCATAGACGTACCCTTTAAGGGTATGTTTTTATCTGCACAGTTTGGGGCTTCCACTCCCTTCCCAGGGCCCAGTGACTCGTATGGGTTAACAAGACCTTGTCCCAGTGAAGGAGCCTTTATCACACAGTAAATATTCTTAAACATGCACATATATTAGCAATTATCAATCAATTAACAGAATACGCGCACCAGGCATCCAATGGTCACCACTTCCAATAAAGCAGACAGACGGTCTCCTGATGGCCAGTCAGGATCCAACCTCATCCAGGGCTCTGGCTTCGACACAGTCTAGACATGCAGGGGTTAAAAATCCTGGCAGCTTTGGTCTTGAGTTATATCCTGGAGTTAACTTCCAGTGAGCTTGTTTTCTGACTCTCATTATATAGTTAAAATGAGAATTTCTCTTATCTTTGCCTTAACCAATTATTTTACTTAAAACATAGCTATGTGAAAAAACACTACCCACTCATTTTCACTATACATGCCTAAGACCACCTACTCATTACCTTTTGGATTTTTCAAAGTTAGTACAAACTTTTCAAGGTCCACTTATCTTTATGCATCATCAGTGGGATACACTTGCAACAGCAAAACCTCCAACTTTTTATTGTCAGGAAGAAGCTGCAGAAAATCAAGGTGAGCTTGTCCATTCTATCCCCATTCTCAGGACTTTGTGAATATCCAGCTATCCCAGTTAGTAATGCCGCAACTGACACTTTTCTATTTGTCTACCTACATCAAGGCCGAATTCTCCTGACACATCATTTTGTTTCCAGCTTATGATGGCTGAGTATCCAAGATGACTGCAAGTTAGGCTGAGTCCATATACAAGATGACCATGAGTCTTGTCAAGTCCAGGCCTCACATTACAACGTGAGTAGCTAAATTTCTCAGCTGAACCCATTCAAGGGCAGGAGTAAACCTATTTTTTCATATGTTCCATTCCTAAATGGAAAAACATGTAGGGAAACAGTGAATCCCTGTTACCTGATGAAGAAATACCCATTTTTCTCAAGTATTATGGAAGGGACTAAACAGCACCATAAGCATATATTACATGCAACCTGCCCCAGTTTATACTGCTTTAACGTATGCCTAAATCAGCTTTTTCTTTCCAGTGAAACATGGCAACATTCTGCATCTCTTTGTAGATATCTATCACGGAAGGAACACAGGCATGCTATTCCCAATATAATGTGGCCAATAATAGCAGCTTCGTTGCACAGTATCTACTGTTGTTCAACTGCCAGTAGTCCCTGTTTAGCAATTATACCTCCATTAACATCTGAGGTTTGGTAGGGTGGGTGAAGAGTGGTGACAGGCCAGGAAGGTAGAGGCTCCACTAGAATATAAGGTATCACTTTTCATCTGCAAATCTGCAAAATACTTTAGGAAGCTGGGTAAGTATCCCCATCACGTTTTTACAGACAGGGAAACTGGTGGACAAAGATGCAGTGAGTTGCCCAGACTTACATAGTGAATCAGTGGCAGAGCCATGTCCCATGTACTGGCCTGGGCCCTTCTATGTCATATGCTCTGTCAGCAATTGCTTACAAATTATGGGTCAAATTGCCAAAAGTTTAGTGCAATTCCTTCTAGCTTGAAAACCACTCTGTGGCTTTCACTACCCTGAGATAGCAAGGTAGAACTGATGCAGAGTCAATGACAGCAAGGCTACTCAAGGTCAGGTAATCGTGAAAGAATGGAGTGGAACTCTGCACAAGTGACATGCAATCCATTCAGCTGCATTTGGATTTCCTGCAGATCCAGTGTTTAGCATCCACACCCTCTTCCCTGGTAAACTCTGCCCCACAAAGGACAATGCATTATTATTTCTGTGCCAACAACATGACTTTTTTTCATAGTAATGTTTTCCCTACTGGAGATTTTTCCAGCAAAAGGCAAGGTAGTTTAGCCTCCTAACACCAACAAAGGGAAGACTAAATGCCACTCTTAAAAACATGGAAATAACTATATACCAAGAGTGCTATTTGATGTAAGATACCCAGTGTGGCAAGGAACAGATGGTCCCCTGGAAACCAGAAGACAGGCTGCAAATGTTAGAGTTTATCAAGAGGTGAGCACGTGCTGTTCTGTGGTAGCTGGAAACAGAGGGAAAATGCAGCAAAGTCCCATATTGCATGAAACCTGTCATGCCTATGATCTAAGTAAGAATAAACTCATTAAAAGAAACTTTGAGTGCCCCAAAAGGTTAAATTAATATTAATTTCCCCCATATACCAAATCAAAATATGTTTAGGAAAAAAAAGTGTCAGTAAAGCCTTCCTTCAGCAATAAACTGTTAATGGAACATCTGTTTTCATGCAACAAGGTTAGCCCTTAAACAGATTTCTATTCCATTGACTCATGTTTCTGCCGCTCCTGCCTATCAAAATGTATCATATTCAGCTGCATTAGTCATTGTTTTCACTGATACACTTGCTAATCTGATACAAGGTTAATGTGGTACCGGGGAACATTATGAAATCAGATTTTGTTGTTATTAGCAAGAGTCGTAACAAGAACAGCGGGAGTTGAATCTGATGTGATGCAAAAGGTTAAATAGCTAACATAAAATCACAGTTGACACAATGACGACTTCTTCCCGCAAGATCGGGGATGCCGGGCAGGGCTGGTCCACCGTGCCAGAAAGCCAAGGCTTTATTTATTTATTCATTCATTCATTCTTAAATAGCTGCCTCTCCATCCTCCCATAGACGTGCTAATAAATGGGAACATAGACTGCATTCGATTTTGTGCAAACAATCAGCAGGTCAGGCTCTGACAGCAGCAGATAAGCTTTATTATTGGCAAAAAATATGCCAAAGCAGCTCCTGCAAATTTTGTATTTTTATTACACTAATCAGGCTTGAGGTAATAGACTATATCGGACCTTCTGTCTCTCTGATCTCCGCTGCTCATCTTCATCTTTGTATTCGTCTTTGAGACATTAACAAAATTAAAACATTTATTTGCGATCTAAAGAAGCCAGTACAGCTTGAAGTTAATAACTGATTTGGGGGTGGCAAAGAGGATGTGCGGATGCCTAGATTTGCTATTAGAAATGGGTGAACAAGATTGGTTAAAATAAACCTTGACTCCAATTTGTGGCCATCTTCAAGGCCAAAATGGATCCCAAGTACTTCTGAGGGGCAGGCAAATATGGCTAAGGACCAACACAGATCTACCATCACCTTTCTACATAAACTGGTAGTCTTCATGGGAGAATTAGTGGGTCCTGACGCACCAGAAGGAAAAGCAGGCAGTGCTGCTCTCCGGGAGGAAGGCTGTTTAATTGGAAGCAGTGGGGTAAGACAGAAGTAGACTATTATTATTATTTTTATTACACTAGCACCTAAAAGTCACGTGGCTCCTGAGGAATCACGGGCTGGGACTCCATTGTGCTAGGCACTGAACAAAACACAAAGAGATGGTCCCTGCCCCAACAATCTAAGTAAGGTTACTCCCTCAAGCAGAGCTTTGCTGAGCAGACAGAAGTAGGGCAGAGAACCTGCCTCCACAAGGTAGTGCAGTAGCTGAACAGGCCAGCAGGATACAAGAGCAGGTGGAGGGACACCACAGACTAAGGATCAGTCAGGGATTAACGGTATGAGGCTAGGATGCATTTTAAAGAGAGTGAATCAGGGTCAGCTGACTGAATTGAATCGCCAAATGGCTTACAGTTCACCCCACACTAGTTACTAGCAGCTTTTGGATCTTACTATCAAACAGCAGAATACCAACTGAAGCCACTAAATGCTATGAAAGACACCCTAAAAGGGATGGTTAGTCACTTACTAGAGACAGGAGCTGAAAAACAACAGATGATTACACACACACACACACACACACACACACACCCTTTTTCAACATGGGAAAATACTTAGAATAAGTTTAACTTTTACAATGGAAACCTAGTCAAGATGATTCACAAGCTCTATGAGTGCCATCACTTAATAGACTTACCAGAACATATTACGTGGGATCACACAAAACATCATGCTGGAAAAATTACACCATCATCTGAGTAATAGCTGAGAGTATCAGCCAGTGAGCCGCACTGATGAATACTAGATACCGCAGAACACTGGTGGCAGCTGCACTATTGAGCATAAAGCTACATAACTCTTCTAGACCCTCATTTTGCATCATTATTGACTGGTACTGTATGTGAGCATCCTTTGCTAGCCACACATCTTGAGATGGCATGAAGGCATGCAAATTAAAGATGAATGGTAACTGACCATAACAATTATATTACCGTTATCATATGTGATCCAAAGATATTTGGCTTACAATGTGATGATTATGAATTGGCAAAGAAACATTGTTTTGATGCTGGTGGTTTGTTAAATTGCGCCTTGGCTTATACAACCATATGGCCAGTTATATGGGAAAACACAACCTAACCAGTGCCCTCCTTGCAACACAGAGCTACGTATAATGGTGACTTGGTTTGAAGTTGGGGTTCCTTATACCTTGGAGGGTTATCTTTAACCTAAAGCCCATGGCCTTCTGGAAAATGTAGTTTAGAAACTTGGGGTACTTGGTTGCAGATCTTGTTTTTTGCTACATTGAAAAAACGAATTTTACTGAGAGAATTTATGTATTAAAGGGTAATGATAAAGTTGAGTTGCCTGACCTGTCTGCAGCCCTTTTGATTTTAGTAAGGAAAGGAGGCTGAAGGAACAGGAAGCGATTGTAAGCTCTTTGGGCCAGCGACCATCTTTTTGTTGTATGTTTGTACAGCATCTAGCACAGGGATCAGCAACCTTTGGCACGTGGCATGCCAAGGTAAATACACTGGCGGGCCGGGCTGGTTTCTTTACCTGCCGCATCCACAGGTTCGGCCGATCACGGCTTCCACTGGCCGTGGTTCGCCACTCCAGGCCAATGGGGGCAGCAGGAAGTGGTGGGCGGCACATCCCTTGGCCCACGCCACTTCCCGCAGCCCCCATTGGCCTGGGATGGTGAACTGTGGCCACTGGAAGCTGCGATCAGCCAAACCTGTGGACGCGGCAGGTAAACAAACTGGCCCTGCCTGCCAAGGGTGCTTACCCTGGCAGGCCGCATGACAAAGGTTGCCAATCCCTGACCTAGCACAATGGGGCCCTAGTCCATGACTGGGGCTCTTAGGCACTACCACCACACAAATAATAAAGAATAATACTTTTATCATGTAATCATTAATCACCTCCTATAAAGAGGAGCGGGTTGCACAACCAAATGGGGTCTCTTCAGTCTTACCCAGAGTAGAGAACTGTTCTACTGCAAGATGCAGCAGTGTGGCCACCATTCTGTTTTGGAGGCTCCCAGTGCTCTGGATTCAGACTGTGTTCCATGCAAACATTGCAGGGCTTGTGGCCTCCTGAATCTACACCACTACACTCTCTTGGAGCAGGAGCATAATGGCTGTGTGGATAATGAAGCACGTTGGCAAGCTAAAGTGGATATGCAGTAGGGAATAATGGGAAGAAACGCAAACAGCAAGAACCCAAAATATCATTGACTGAAAATCATGTGATTAACCATAATCTCATGATTGTTCAATGCTTGTGGTTGACAATACTGAAACCAGAGCTCTGGGCTGTAAAGCTCTCACTGTGGCAATACACTGGGAGGACAAACTCACCATTGTTACTGCTACACTAACGTGATGTCAGCAATGGTACTGCAACAGTGCAGTGTTATATGGAACTCATGGTAGTTAGCTCTTGCATAAAGCAAGTGCACTCACAGGATGGTACGATTACTTCGCACCAATGCAATCACTTCTCAGTGGGTCATGGTACTTTGCAATGGAGCTAGTGGCATCAAAAGATTTTAGCATAGACTAAGCTCCGGTTACTGCTGTAGGCGATATAGGAACAAGATGAAAAGCTCTAAACTGGGGTTTTCATACTCATGCTGTAAATTAATAGGTAACCCCTTAAAGTAGGGGGCAGTAACTTTTTCTTACTTTACATTTTAAAATAGAGACCTTTATAGGTGATCTTCCAGGCTGAACAACAAACAGGCAAATCACTGGAAGTCTTTATTTTAACCTGCTCCAAAGGCAGTGAAAAGAACATTCATATTCATAGATTTTAAAGGTCAGGAGCGACTATTAGATCATCTAGTGACCTCCTGTATAACAAAGGCTATAGAATATACACATATATTCACATTCCCATATTGTTTCAGACATTCTTCAAAAGGTGTCCACCCCAGAATGATTAGAGCAAAGGCTTATGAAAATAAAAGGAAGAGGGTTTACTTGTCCATGCTTTCCAAGACAGACCATCAGCAAAACATGGATACTTCCAGGTCTCTCTCCACTTTGTGGAAATGGTACTGCTTATGAGATGCCTTGCCAGAAGTTAGGTCTATTAACATGGCTGCAGGGCCGGTGCAACCATTCAGGTGACCTAGGCGGTCGCCTAGGGCACTGGGATTTGGGGGTGCCATTTTCCTTGGCAGCGACCACGGCTGCTAGCATTTAGGTAGAGAGAGCTGGAGCAGGGGAGCGCGGGGAGGGCCGCCTGAAGCAAGTGGGGAGGGTGGCACGCAGGGGAACTCCCCGCCCCAGCTCACCCCTGCCCCACTTCCTCCCCCAGCACATGGTGGCTGCTTCATTTCTCCTGCATCTCAGGCTTGCAGCGCCAATTAGCTTAGGCGCCGCAAGCCTGGGAGGCTGGAGAAGTGAAGCAGCCACGGTGTCCTCGGGGAGGAGGCGGGGCAGGGGTGAGCTGGGTCGGAGGGGGTGGAGAGCTGCAGCAGGGGGAGCGCCTCAGGGCAGAGGAGGGGAGCTGCCGCAAGTGGGGTGTAAGGTGGAAGTTTCGCCTAGGGCGCGAAACATCCTTGCACCAGCCCTGCATGGCTGCCATTGTGGATTACACTTCCTAGCCTGGCCTACTCTTCTGGTTCTTTGGCGGGATGGGGGGCGATTGACTGGAATCACCAAGAGTTAGCCTTTTCCATCTCTCTTCCTGCAGCTCTTTTAAAATTCACAGGTCTGAATTTTCAAGGAAAATAGTATTTTCAAACATTTTGTTTGTTTTACTGGGAATAATTCTCACTCCCCAAAGTAGTTAATGAAAACTGAAGTTTAAGAGCTAAAAAAAGCCAATTTAATAAAGTCGTCCACAAGCATAAGCATTTGTAGGATCAGAGCCTAAATTGACCTCCCCCAAAATTTTCCCCACTCATTTTCCTGACAGAAGTTTTGTCGGTTTCACCCAGATTTATGTAACAATTTTAGATTTCCCATAAAACCTCAAACAATTTAGATCTCACTGTAATATATCAATATATGTGAGGCACAACAGAGAAATGATACAAAAACCTCTTCCTATTTTATTTCTATATTTGATTCCAAATAATAATTGTTTTTAATTTTTGTGACAACTCAGTCAAAACAAATGAAATATGTTACAGCAACTCTTGTTACTTTTGATAAATACCTTATATATTCCAGAACAGTTGTGCAGAATATGTGTCAGGGGCGGGGAGAACAACAGATATTTTCAGAGATTGAACAAAGTTGCAGAGAAATCATTGCCCAAGTGGTCATCGTAAAGAAAGTATGTAATTATTATTGAAGATTCTGGAAATCCTATGAAATAAAATCATTATTTTTTTCAGTCAAGCTCCTATCTCAGAGATATTTCAATTAAAAAGATAACTGGCAAAAAGTGTTTGTGAGAGTAACATGGCAAGTTTCAAATAATTTAGTCACCATAACTCTGCCCTTAAATTTGATGTAGATTAGTGAGCAGAACAGAGCAACTATAAATGATTTTCTGAAAAGCAATTTGCACTAAAACTGCAGAGTATAAAATAAAAAGATCTATGGTGAAATGCTGGCTCCAATGAAGTCAATGGCAGCACTCCTATTGATTTTGTGAGGCCCAAATTTCACCCCTAGTCTTGCAAAATTTGGAAACTCTTTATTGGATTTTTTTTTCATATCCAGGAATCGTCCTTCAGAACATGCTCCAAAGGTAATTTGTTTCAAATATATAAAATCTTCTGTATTTAAAACACACAATACTCCCATGGTATGATTAAGGCATATTAGATGTCACGTTGTTTTCTCTGCAGTTTGTGTCATGGGGAATATGCAATCTTTATATTACTCTAAGAATTATTGACTCATTAGAGAGCTCAAATATTTTTCTTTCAGTGAAAGGAGAGAGATCATGAGCTCGATCAGAGATATGCCAATGGAACAGGAAAAAGCTAGGATGTCACATCCATCTTTGTACTTGCACTTTCAACTAAAATTAGAAGTCTTTGTTTGAAAATGTACATCTCCCTGCATATGGAGCTGTCATACAACATCATTACGACAAAGAAACAGCACCCACCTAGAGCTGAACATAGAGGGTCTCCACTGACCTCTGCCAGCATGGATCCTCATGAATAACCAACAGCGGACATTCTGCAAGAGGAGAAGAAAGCTGGTATGGTGGAATATGGCTATTAATGCCACTCTGTGAGAGGAAAAATAGGAGCCAGTATAGCCCCCCAAAGTGGTGGTGTTGTCCAGGGTGGGTAAGGCTCAAGGATTCCTTAAAAGGAATAAAACTGCTTTCCTCCTGCACAAACCCAAAGAGAAGGCACCTGCTCTATTTGTGTGAATTCCTCCTCCATGAGAAAGGCCCATATTTGACAAAAGAGTAGTAGTTTATCTTTGATTAAAATGCCTCTAAACCTTCTTAATTCCAGAAACTAGAGAAATGCTGGAGAAGTCTTCAGTACCAAAACCAATTAATTAATTAATTAAAGCGAGATTTGGGATATGTGATTTCCCAGCCTCTGATCCATATTATATTTATCAATACACAGTATATTTTGGTTTGTATTCAAATATCTACATTTGCATTTGGAAAGCACCAGATCACACCAAATGTCAGGTTTATTCTAAAAAAGCTTCCCCAGTCACTCAAATGACTCAAGTTGAATGTTGTATTGTATTATATTAGCTTACTGGAACAGATCTTCGCTCCATTAAAGTCAATGGGTCTATGCCAATGTACACCACTTAAGTATCTGGCCCAGTATATTTTTCAGGAACACAATATAAATGTTTCAGGCAAAGTGAAGTTAATGCAAGTATGTCTGTCAAGAGATGTCACTGCTTTCCTTAGTAATGAAAAAACCTTTTTGGTTAAAAAGTAAAACCAAATTAATAGACTCCCCCATACCTCACCTGTCCTTGCCTCAAGCATGCACACTCCTGGTATAAACGAATTTATCACAAACTAAGGAAGAACATTTTTGTGGGAGCCTTGATTAAAATAGTGACAGCACAATGCTGCCAGAAAACACCATCTTTAGCCCATCAAACCTTGCCAGTCAAGCAAGTGCTCCTGGAGGCTAAACTCACTTAACATTTTTTGTGAAGTAGATAAAAATAGTGGAAAAGATTGAACTGATCATTTGGAGAATGGACGAGAATGGAAATGTGTAAAGCATATGTTATGCTTCTCAGGGTATGGCTACGCTTGCAGCTGTACAGCGCTGGGAGTTACAGCTGTCTTCGTACAGCTGTGTAGGGAAAGCGCTGCAGTGTGGCCACACTGACAGCTACCAGTGCTGCAGTGTGACCACATTTGCAGCATTTGCAGCACTGTTGCGAGTGGCTGAACAGGCATTCTGGGATACCTCCGAATACCTCTGGAGGCCAATTACAGCGCTTTTGGTGGCCACACTGGCGGAGCAGCGCTGCATCCCCGGCGCTGCAATCATTATGCCCCAGGCAGGGGCAGGAGTACAGCCAGTGCTGCAGCCAGGGAGATACAGCGCTGTATGTGCCTTGCAAGTGTGGACAGTGAGTAAGTTGCAGCGCTGTAAATCCACCACCAGCATTGCAACTCTCCAGTGTAGCCAAGCCCTAAGGATGCTTTTTATTTCATTCTCTTTTCCTGTCCTTTGCTAAATGTCAATCTATGTCTCGCTCTCTCCCTCCCCTCTCTTTTCATTTGCTTACTGCTACATAAATGGATTCATCCAACAGGTCCTGATCCAAAGCCCACTGAAGTCAATAGATTCCCATGGATTTCAATGCACTTTGGATGAGGCCACTTGTATATTTCATTATACTTTTTAAAAATTAAAGACATTTTTCCGTTTGGTTTAAAAAGTAATTAATGGATACTGCTTACTAAGTACAATCCCAGCGCTTTTCAGTTATTTGTAAATGATCTGTGCAGGCATAAAGTGGTGACCTTTTCTTATTCAAAGTCACACCAAGTGCTAATTTTGCTGAGGGTTTGGGAAGTAGGAGACTCAAATGGCTTGCTATTGTTGTGATTTAAAGGCACAGTAACCTTTCTTTTACACTCAAATAGCTTGCTGAATAACCCATTTGGGAAAGGGAAATGGAGCTGTTTTATACCACATATTTATCATAGGAAAAATGCTGAGATTACAAATATTTTCAAAATGTTACCATGTGAATAATATTTCCTTGTACATATTCTTGTTCTACAGGCACTTGCCATCTGGCATTTTTACAAGTCAGTCTTTTCTTTTTATTTTTTTTTTAAACATACAGTATATATAATTGTGTTGGTCTTTTCCCACTTGCTTCTATTCGTAATTAATCTCTAGGTTCACGTAATCCACTCTACTGCATATTCTCTTAGTCAAGGAAGTGAGTTCTCAAGAGTGCAACATTTTCGGGAGGGAACAAAGGTTTTACTTTCCTCTATCTGAGTTAGAGAGCACTGATGTGATTCTCAGGGGCTGAGCTTTTTAGCGAAGAAACTAAGGATTACAGTCTTCCAGCTTGCTCGGCTAGTGAAGCCCTTCAAAGCTTTCAAGAGCTGACCTTCTTTGCAAAGGATTGTATTCTTTCAGTGCACTCACTTTTAGAGAGCCTACCTGTTTTCCTAGCTTGATGTTGATACAGTACTACTAAAATGGGTTTCCATGGATACTAGCGTCAGTAGAGGATGAAAGAGGGCTGTCCTTTTTTCTGACCCACTGTGGTTTCCAACTGTTGCTATAGCGTAATTTATAGACATTGTTGTCCTTTTCTTTCTTTCTTTTTGGGGGGGTGGCTGGGAAGGGAATGAAAGGAGATTAATAATTCTGTGGTCTGTGCAAAGGTAACGTATCGGGGTGAGTGAACAGAATACATATAATCTCAAACCATCACTCAAGCTTAGACTGAAGCTTTTCTGAGCTTTGATATACTTCATATATAAGAACATAATGGCCATATTGTATCAGACCAATGGTCCTTCTAGCCCAGTATCCTGTCTTCAGACAGTGGCTGGTGTCAGATACTTCAAAGTGAATGAATAGAACAGGGCAATTATTGACTGATAGGATTAAAATTCAAGGATAGGATTAAAATTCAAAATGATCTGGACAAACTGGAGAAATGGTCTGAAGTAAATAGGATGAAATTCAATAAGGACAAATGCAAAGTGCTCCACTTGAGAAGGAACAATCAGTTGCACACATACAAAATGGGCAATGGCTCTTGGGAAGGAGTATTGCAGAAAGAGATCTGAGGGTCATAGTGGATCACAAGCTAAATATGAGTCAACAGTGTAATGCTGTTGCAAAAAAAGCAAACATCATTCTGGGATATATTAGCAGGAGCGTTGTAAGCAAGACACAAGAAGTAATTCTTCCACTCTACTCCGCGCTGATTAGGCCTCAATTGTTATTGTTATTGTGTCCAGTTCTGGGGGCCACATTTCAGAAAAGGTGTGGTCAAATTGGAGAAAGTCCAGAGAAGAGCAACAAAAATTATTAAAGGTCTAGAAAACATGACCTATGATGGAAGATTGCAAAAACTGGGTTTGTTTAATCCGGAAAAGAGAAGACTGAGCAGGGGTATGTAAAGAGTTGTTACAAGAGGAGGAAGAAAAATTGTTTTTCTTAACCTCTGAGGATAGGACAAGAAGCAATGGGCTTAAATTGCAGCAAGGGAAGTTTAGGTTTGACATTAGGAAAAACTTCCTAACTATCAGAATGGTTAAGCACTGGAATAAATTGCCAAGGGAGGTGGTGGAATCTCCATCATTGGGAATTTTTAAGAGCAGGTTGGACAAACACTTGCCAGAGATGGTCTAGATAGTACTTAGTCCCACCATGAGTAAAAGGGACTAGACTAGATTCCCTTCCAGTCTTAGGATTCTATGATTCATCCCTTGTTGTTGAGTCTCAGCTTCTTGCAGTCACAGAGGTTTAGGGACACCCAGAGCATGCAGTTGAGTCCTTGACCATCTGGCCTAATAGCCATTGATGGACCCGTCCTCCATGAATTTATTTAATTCTCTTTTCAGCCCAAGTTACCTTTGGCCTTTACTTTATTCCCTGCCAAAGAGTTTCATGGATTGACTGTGTGTTGTGTGAAAAAATGCTTTCTTTTGTTTGTTTTAAACCTGCTGCCTATTTGTTTCATTGGGTCATATGTTTTGTGAAGAGGTAAATAACACTTCCCTATTCACTTTCTTCAAGCCATTCATGATTTTATAGACTTCTGTCTCTTTTCTTAGCTGAACAGTCCCAATCATTTTAATCTCTCCTCATATGGAAGCTATTCCATATCTTAATCCATTCTGTTGCCCTTCTCTGTACTTTGTCCAAATCTAATATATCTGTTTTTGATATGGGGAGACCAGAACTGCACATAATATTCCAGGTATAGACATATCATGGATTTATGCAGTGGTGTTATGCTATTTTCTGTCTTATTATCATAGGTGACGAGTTTCTAATCTGCCGGGGGTGCTCCCTCCCAGCTCCACCCAGACCCTGCCCCGACTCCACCCCTTCCCCCAAGGCTCCACCCCTGCCCTGCTTCTTCCCATCCCACCTCACCTCTTCCCCGCCCAGGTCTGCCCCCTCCCCCAATCACACTGCCCCCTCGCTCCCCCTCTCTTCCCCCAGCACCTCCAGATGCCATGAAACAGCTGATCCCTGCAAGGCGGTAGGCACTGGGAGGGAGGGGGAGGCGCCGATCTGTGAGGCCCATTGGCAAACAGGAGGCATTGGGGGGAGGGGTAGGTTCTAGTAAGGGGGGCTGCCAGTGGGTGCTTAGCACCTACCATTGTTTTCCCCATGAGTACTCCAGCGCCAGAGCACCCATTGAGTGGGCACCCTTTCCTAATGGTTCCTAATATTGTTAGCTTTTTAGACTGCCACTGCACATGGACTAGACTTTCAGAGAACTAGCCACAAGGATTCCAAGATCTCTTTCTTGACTGATAAGGGCTAATTTAGACCCCATTATTTTGTATGCCTAGTTGGGATTATGTTTTCCAGTGACCATTATTTTGCACTTAACATTGAATTTCATCTGCCATTTTGTCACTCAGTCTCCCAGTTTTGTGAGACTCCTCTGTAAGTCTTCACAGTCAGCTTTGATAACTTGATACCCTTTCTAATGTTCATTTTCACATGCCTCTATCAGGACCAGATGCAGAACTGCCAAAACTGAAAGTGAAAAATCCAGACTGGACCTCAGAACCTTCTGAAGTTCACTCACCCCTAGTAATTACTAATGAAATTGGATACAAATCTTGTCCTTACTATAACAAGCTGTAGTAAATGAAACTGCTTCTTGGACTAAAGCCAGTGTGATTTGGCCCTAGTGTTTTAGACAAGGAGAGAATGAAATTTCAGGTTTCTGTCTAAATTTTCTGTCCAAAATCCATTGAAGTCAATGGGAGTTTTTCCACTGATTTTGGTGGCTTTGGGTCTGGCCTTCAGGTTGAAGCCATAGATCTCACAGCAAACACTGAAGATGTAAATGTGTGGCAATGAACACATTATTCTAAAAAATAAATGAGGACTTTATCTTATTTCGTAATTGCAATCACTGATTTTGTGGATCACATGCCTTTCGTTCTATCCATTTGAAATAGTTTGTCAGTAAGTTATAGCTACATCTAGCTACACTTCAGCCAAAAGTTTTTCCTTAATAATAATGGGGGACGGGGGAGGGAATCAAAAAACACATTTTTACAAAGATACATAAACCTTTGAACCTTTGAAATGGCATAAATGGGATTTAGCTAGCGTGTTTGATTCATTACCCGTGCCTGAGCATATAGAGGAGGCCAAAAGATGTTCCGCACAAAGATGAAATTGAAGGTTGGATGGGGAAATAACTTTTGTGGTAAACAAGTCAAACAGCGCACGTGACCTCTGAATAAAGGAGATGTTATTTTATCATTTTCCATCACCCGGATTAGTCTCTCTTGAGTCAGCTGTGTGTATTTTTTATTGTTTTATTTTCCATCCTGGTCACGAAGGGCACGTTTATTGTTTAGTAAGCAGAATTAAGGTGGCTGCAGTTTACATAGTCAATGGCAGTCAAACAATAAGGTCAATGTCTATCCCATCCTGGAAAAATTGGGGTTAGAGCAGGTGAAATTATCATTCTATTTTGTTTTTATGGCTCTAATAGAATGCCACAGAGTCCCTGACCCCTGCTGCCACTCATGTCTTACTCTAATAGCAATGTATAACCTTTGACACTCAATTAAAACAGGAAATAAGGCAAAGAATTGGTCAATATGCATGTTTGGACAATCTGAGCCTCTGAAGTAAATTCCAAGAGTGCTTCCAAAGGAGTAAATAGCCCTTATTCATTTGGCACACAGCCATTAAAGTTATGGTCATGAAAAAAAGAAAAATCTGCACCATTTATTTTCTTGGTGACCTTAAGGCTTGTGCATTAAAGCATCCTGCAACACAACAATTCATATATAATTAAAGGTGCATGCTCCTAACTGGCTGAATGGGACAGGATAGATGCCTTTGGAATAGAAGTTTACAGACCTTAATATTTGCATCATTTAATGCAAATGTATTACATAAATAAAGGAGACATGGCTTTTTTTTTCATTTAGGTGCATTGAAAGCATTGGTGTTAAGGATACCTACGAACCGGTGCATATTTTGAGGGGGAGGGAGAGTGATCTCTATGTTGTGAATGTTAAAGTAACAGTAGAAGCCAAATGATGTCAGCTAGGCTAAAATGGTGTGTAGATCAGTTAGCAATCTCTCCTCTGTCAGTGAACCATTTGTAAGAAGATGGACTTCATAATCTGGTTGGCTTCTT